>NC_134358.1:128254372-129675622 GCF_048569485.1 Anomaloglossus baeobatrachus
TTTTTTTTTTTAACAAGTTGGAAAAAGTGGAGAATATAGTCTTAAAAAGGAACAATCCCTTTACTACCAAATATTCAGAATGAGAACTACCTCTTGATGGACCACAATACCACTAAAGGGAAGCAACCATGAGAAAAATGACACGTTATATCACTCTGGGTTTTCTGATAAATTATTTTTCTGTTGTAGATTGACAATTTTACACATCAAAATCTGTATTAAATAATTAAAGAAAACTTGCAATTTTATACTGGCCAATAGGGTTTTGTTTATTTAGACTAAACTCAAATTTTGTTTCAGGAAACACCACATGTACATAGTCATAATATTCAGACCCAATTCCATCTTCTGTATTGAAATAACTAATGAGCATTTGAAAAAGTCATTGGGAAGTGGGGGGGGGGGGGGAGGGCAAGTCAGCTGTAACCTCTACTATTGCAACTGGTAGCTCCTGCGTTATCCGGTGTTTATAGGGGTGTTAGGCCCCTTTCACACTGCGCTTTTACTTACGTTCAGTGGTGCCGTCGAGGCATCCGTCCGAACCGCTCCTCCCCCACCCCGCAAAACGTGTTTCGGACGCATGCGCTGACAGGGCCATTGACTATAATGGAGCAGACTGTTAGTGTGTGCTCTATCTTGCACCATTTTTGGGCATATACGTTTTCTGCAAGCGGACACCAAAACATAGAAAACTAATGTAGAAAAATGGTGTAAGACAGAGCAGACTCCGTTAGCCTGTGCTCTGTCTTGCACCAGTTTTCTACATTAGTTTTCTATGTTTTGGTGTCCGCTTGCAGAAAACGTATATGCCCAAAAATGGTGCAAGATAGAGCACACACTAAAGAGTCTGCTCCATTATAGTCAATGGCCCTGTCGGCGCATGCGTCCGAAACACGTTTTGTGAGGTGGGGGAGGGGCGGTTCGGACAGATGCCCCGAAGGGACCATTGAACATAGGGAAAAAACGCAACGTGAAAGTAGCCTTACCTGTCATAAACAGCCTGCTGAAAACACTTCCTGAAAAAATTAAATATGAGTCAGTGGGGAGTGTGAAAAATCGGCCGGGGCCACACGGGGTTATGTGCGATTCTTGCATGACACTCGGCTCACGCTGGCAGCACAGCGGGAGCAGAGTGTCATGCGAGGGTCATTGCGACTGTGGTCCGATCAGACCACATCTGCAGGGGACGGGCCGGCGATTTATCTGCCTCTCAGTAGCCGGCAATTGCAATTCTCGTACTGCTCTCACGGTACCTAGTGTAATGCAAGAGCAATGCGATGTTTCTCCCGCCCTATACACTTGAATGGGTGCGAGTGGAACAGGCTTGCTTTCCACCTGCAGCATGCTGCGACTGCTTTCTCGGTCCGATTAGGGGTGAGAGAAATTGCTCATGGGAGCTGCCCCATAGAGTAATATTGGTCCTAGTGGAATGCGATTTTTTTTATCGCATTCCACTCGCACCATTTTTCTCGCCGTGTGTCTTAGGCCTTAAGGCCGCTTTACACGCTGCGATATCGGTACCGATATCGCTAGCGTGGGTACCTACCCCCATCTGTTGTGCGACACGGGCAAATCGCTGCCCGTGCCGCACAACATCGCCCAGACCCGTCACACATACTTACCTGTCTGGCGACGTCGCTGTGACCGGCGAACCGCCTCCTTTCTAAGGGGGCGGTTCGTTCAGCATCACAGCGACGTCACAGCTGTGTCACTGAACCGCCGCCTAATAGAAGCGGAGGGGCGGAGATTAGCGGGACTTGCAGTGACTTAAACGCTGGGAATAGAACGCATAGACGTGCGCACATACCCCAAAACAGTTTTTATTTTCTAAATCTGCCCTCTGTTGGGGAGAGATTAACTTGAAAGGTTTAGATTTTAATTTCTGATAAGACCGGGGCTTTACCCGAGTCTTGTCTTTTCAGGGGAGGGGGGGGGGTGTACTTTTCCTGCATGAAGTTGACCAATGAAAAGCAGAAGGCATTATGCCTTCTCCTATAAGACATGTAGTGAGAGATAGTCCTGCTCTCAGCAGCGACCTTTGCAGCTAATGTCTAGAGTGGAGCAGAGCCGTGTGCCATTACAAACACCTCTAGCTTTCATCTCACAGGGGTATCTGTATAGGGGCAGCTGTTACTGCAAGAGCAGAGTGCTCTTACACACACCTACAGTATCTCATCTTGCATTATTAGGGGAGAAGGGGGGGGGGGGGTACAGGAGAACAGAATGTCTTTACAAACACCTCCACCTTTCATTCTACTGCAGCCAGCGTAGTGGGTGGGAGGTACAGCCAAGTGTCATTACAAACACATATTGTCCCTCTCTGCTCAGAGCGGTCAGCTCTGCTGCACTCCCCTTCCCCCACCATGACTGCCATGAGTTGAATGTTGGAGATATTTGTAATGGCACTCAGCTCTGCTCTAGTCTACACTGTAGCTTCAGAGGACAGAGATATTGCGCTCTTTACAAGTCTCACAGGACTAAGTATGCTCTCCTGACCTTCTCTGGGTTGGAGGGTGCCCTGCGTGATGCCTCCTGTTATGACTGGTCAATATTCAGAAGAAGCAGCAACATGCACTCTACAGAGGGATCTCTGGTAACCATCATAAATTAGAATCTAGATCTTAGAAACTAATATCTCCGCAACAGAGTGGAGTAGGGCAAATAAATAACAAAAACAATGTTTTATTCATGTCCGCAGGCACTGCTCCATGATTTGGCCAGTTTAAGATCATTTCCGATGACAGCTGCCTTTGGTTTGTGGGTTACCAATATGTGCCATGTGCAGGCTGCTCCTGTGCCTGCCGCTGCTCCCCTTCTTATGGGGATGGACGATCTGTATATCTGAATTCAAAGCAGAGGACGGCTGGCCCCCACACCGCAGCAGAGGCCGGCTGGCCCCCACACCGCAGAAGAGGCCGGCTGGCCCCCACACCGCAGAAGAGGCCGGCTGGCCCCCACACCGCAGAAGAGGCCGGCTGGCCCCCACACCGCAGCAGAGGCCGGCTGGCCCCCACACCGCAGCAGAGGCCGGCTGGCCCCCACACCGCAGCAGAGGCCGGCTGGCCCCCACACCGCAGCAGAGGCCGGCTGGCCCCCACACCGCAGCAGAGGCCGGCTGGCCCCCACACCGCAGCAGAGGACGGCTGGCCCCCACACCGCAGCAGAGGACGGCTGGCCCCCACACCGCAGCAGAGGACGGCTGGCCCCCACACCGCAGCAGAGGACGGCTGGCCCCCACACCGCAGCAGAGGACGGCTGGCCCCCACACCGCAGCAGAGGACGGCTGGCCCCCACACAGCGGCACCACCTTCATTCAACATTGCAACCTCTGGTAACAGGACAGGACTCCAGCACCCACCAAATCACAATGCAGTTGTTGACTTCCATTATTATGTTAATAGAGGGAACTGGCTATGACCGGCCTGGTGAGCAGATAATGAATGGCACCAATTACTCAGTCAACAGAGTACCTGAGCGGGAATCATCCAGAGGTTTTCATGCTCAAGGGCAAACAATCCCTTATGTGTAATGGAGAAGAGGAATGAGGCAGATAAGGAGCCGTGCGCTGCAGAAACGCTGCACACAGGACGCCGAGCGTTTATATGATCTATCACATGTGAGCCAGGACACGGCCGATAATGTGCCAGGGGACACGCGACCCAAGGTCTCATCTGTACTGGCAGGAGAGAGGAAGGAAGGGCCCTCCATCAGACATGGAGCATACAGCACTGCTGCCTACGTCCTGTCATTGGGAAGAGCAACATAGGCAACATCAGCCCCATCAGCAGCAGATGGCAGGCCATTACGCGTATGCCTCATTAACCCTACAGGCACAATACTAGTCAGTCCCACCACGGATAGGCTCTATGACAATGGATCCGTCAGCAGATTTTACAATACAAACTGTATACATTATTAAATAGATCTCAGACCTGATGAGACTTGTGTAATGACTTTGAAAATCCACAAACAGAACGGCTGCATAATCCCTATATTAAAAATGTGCATTTTACAAGTCCAGCAAAAGAGCTGACAAATCCAAGTTTATTCCGTCTCCGCACACTGAGCCTGACTGACAGCTGCAGCTTATACGGAGCATGGTGAGATCTTCGCAGCAGCAGGGAGGAAGGACAGTGAGGAGCGGTGATTTAAAAGCTCAAAGGGTTATACAGCTATTCAATTGGACTCTGACATGGATTTTAACAATAAGTACACCAGCCTCAGGTCTAAGGTACCTCAAATATATGCAGTTTGTATTATGAAATCTGTATTGTGCTTTAACAATGTCACTTTTGCTATCCTAGCATGCATGCTCATATTTTTGACAATGAGAACAGCACAACCTGCAGCACTATCCTGGTCATCAGCTTAGTGGAAAACTGGTAGCCCCCATTATAAGTCAGTGGGGTACATCAAAGACTATATCCCTGGGGGCCATGGCCCTGTTATCATCAAGGTGTCTGTTCACGCTAGCATTAAAAGTTTCTGTTATAAGTGACTCGCGCTTGCTAATGAAAATGCCGGATCCTTCTCTTTCCTGAAATCATCTGTCCGTGGAGCGTCAGGAGGCCCCATGCACACGAGAAAGGACGGCCAATCCTGCCGATATCAGTAGGTTCAGCCAATGTTACTCCAATGTGTATGGGGCTCTAGGAGAAATGCTGAACTGAGCCGGATAGACACGTGCAAACTCACAAAAGGACCAAAGGGGCGAGGCTTATCTAATGTGAACCATGCCTTATACAATTTCTTTCCTAAATAGAAGGGGAAAGGGATGCCCAATTTTCTATTTCCATGACCTGATCGGTAACAGGAGAATCAGGTGGTCCGGCTACAATGTTCTGTAAGTGTATGGGGCCCCTAACCTGTGATTACTGTTACCTACCCAAGCTGTCACAATATTGGAAACCTTAAAGACGTTATCCAGCTTATTTTGCCTTTTTTTGTCATTTCATTATTGGGCTACATAGGGGCAGGTAAGTTGATAGCAACTTCCTACCTGCCCTGCCGTCAGCCACTCTTTCCCGGCTCAGAGCTGTCATGTCACCGCTCCTGCTGTGATTTTGCTGCTTTCTGTGACTTCACATCAACAGGGGCAGGACCTTGTTGATGGGCAACACAGCAGACTTCATGTTGCCACCCTGTTGGGTGTGGAGTCCCCTCGCATATATCCCGTAGTACAGTGGTCTCAAAGATTCTGCCCATAGGCCGCATGCGGTCCCTGATGCTTCTTGCAGTGCACAGTCCTCTTGCTGATCACTGCCTGTGCTGGGGTTGTGCAGTCAGCGCTTTATATCAGAGGACAGATTTCCCGGGCGCTACGCAGATACGAGCTCCGTATACAGCTATGATCAGCCGCCGGCCAATCAGAGGCAGCAGATGATCACTGGAGAAGCTGTATAGAGAGCTCGTCCCTGCGCAGTGCCCGGGAATCTGTCCTCTGATGTAAAGCTCTGTCAGCGGCGGCCCCTGATGCTGCTTGCGGCATGCAGACACGTGGTCCCCTTGCTGATCGCTGCCTGTGCAGGGGCCGCCGCTGACAGCTTTATATCAGAGGACAGATTACCGCGCACTACGCAGAGACTAGCTCTGTATACAGCTACTGCAAAGATCAGCCACCAACCAATCAGAGGTAAATCAGCTGCATAGAGAGCTTGTCCCTGGGCAGGGCCCAAGAATCTGTCCTCTGATGTAATGCTCTGTCAGTGGCGGCCGCGGCACTGGCAGCTGTCAAGAAGCAGGAATCAGAACACCGAGGGAACGAGGACAGGTGAGAAGAATTTGTCTGTTTTTTTTATTTTGTGTCTGTGAAGAATGGCACAATAGGGGATACTACTACAGGATGGAGCATTACTACAAGAAGAGGACCAGGAAAGGGGACGTTACTATAAGACTACCAAGAAAAGGACATTACTATAAGATGAGCAGGATGGGCACAATACTACAGGAAAGTATCCTATGTGTTGGGGATTAAAGGGGCTGTCACAAGTTCTTATGCTGTAAAAACAAGACGTGGATTGCAAAGTTGCTTAATGTAAAGCCGCTCTCTTCTGCTGACTGCCAGTTCAGACCAGTAATGTAATCGTGACACTGGTCCAATCTTCAGGGGCACATCACCTCCTGTAAAGTAGGAACCGGGGACTGTGCATTATGAAGAAATCGAGATCTAAAACTTGCAACCAATCTCAATGTATTCAATGTAAAGTGATCCCAAAGGTGTCCGTACATCTTAGGAAGCGTTACCCTGTACACCACTGCCATACAGATACTCCCATTGAGAATACAAGCATGCAGGGGAATTGGCAGCTCCCAGACACCTTTTACTGCAATTTATTTCCCATAAGGATACATGATTGAGCATGTCGAAATTCAAGATGCCTGATGTTTTATTTCCCTCGACATCCAGGAAAGTAAGAACACTTCCATTGATTTTCAGCTGTCCGTTAATTCGGCGCGATCGTATACGAGTATTATTCCGGTACCTAGAAGCCTTGATGGATTGGTCAATATCAGAAAGCGCATTCAGAGATAGCACATCCAGAGATAGCGCCACCCTGGCATTGGGCATCCAGCGAAGCCACATTCCAGTAATGAGGGGAAAACGTCAATACAAGAGTGGGAGGGTTTCAAAAACCACAAAAATAAGAGCAGACCCTCAATTCTATTCTCAGATACCCTCTTTATAAACACCCAAATTTAGATATGTTTCCACTAAAGGATTGCTCCAAAGACGCTTCAGCGACAGGCGGGCAAGTGGCCCCAGACGGCCGACCTCAGGCCCAGTTGGTTGGAGAAAGCAGCAATACATTGTGCTGAATGAGACTCAGTTACTGACATTTTATAGCAGAAATAATGGTGATCAAGTGCTAGACATAAAACAGATGTCAGAGCGTCTGTTAAAAAGATATAAAAAGAAGAAGTAGCCCCCTCTCTCCGCTCTTAGAAGTCTGGGCAAGTCTCCCAGCTCTGCGCCGCGGCCCCCTCCTCCCCGGGAAGGCAGGCTCAAGATTTCCTACAACTTCACAGAAATACCTTGTGTTTGCCGGCCACCTGAAGCATTTCCTTACCACAGGATAAAAAGTGGACATTTTTATTTACTCTGTCCAGGGTTTCATCACTGGGAACACTGTGGGTTCAATGCAAAAAAATCTCAGAAAAGTCCTAGCATCAAGTAGCAATGTATGTACTAGGAAAAACAAATCATCATTTATTCCAGAGGCTCAATGAGCGGCAATGTGTGCGGAGAGCATCCTAGGACCCGAGCAGGCTGGAGAGCTGGCCACTTGTCATCACCTCTGCCATAGGCGGCCATGGAGCCCGGCATGAGCAGGACTCATCTCCTGAGTTATACAGAACACAGAGGTCCAAGACTAGATAAGGCCCCGAATAGGTATATAGGGATACAATTAAAGGGACGTTTCCATGATGACTTTTTGACGTTGCAGACTTTCTGCACTTATTAGTTAGATTATGTTATGTGCATCTTTAAAAAGGTATTCTCCACTACTAGGAGTCGGACAAGCCCTACTGATTCAACATGTTTCCCTCCCGTATCGGCAGTTCCAGCGATGCTGGGGGGGCTCATGTGACGTTACACGTCCAATCAGCTCCGACTTCTGCCTCCCCGCCTTTAGACACAGGAAGTAAGCGGCAGCCGTAGTGCTCACTTCCCGTTACCTCATTTGTCCATAGGTGGGGAGACCGCTGGAATCAGCAGATGTGGGAATGAGTTTTTTTTTTTTATTTTACCTAGGGAGAAACGTGTAATCAGAAGGGGTTGTCCTAGTAATGGACAATCCCTTTAACTATTTTTTTTTTTTTTGTTTCTCTTTGGTCTGTCAGGATATAAATAACTTTTTCTGGAACACTTCTTGATACGTGTATGAATAAAGAGCTGTCAAAGCCAGTCATCCCTGGCTGGGTCCTTCCCGGAGGGATATCTGGCTGGTTTCTGTGTTGAGACTCCTAACAGAGGCTCCACGGACTTTTTTGATTTGCATACTTCATAGGGGGCAATGTACCTAGGATTTCACTGTGTTGAGCGCCCTCGCTGGCTGCCGGCAGTGTTTTCTCTGGCTGGTCTCCCCGAGATCAGTGATTGTTTTGTCTTGTTGGTCTACTAGACATTGTTCCCACCTGGCCAGAATCCTACTCCACACTGATGAGGGGCAATACCCTGAGGCAGCTGTCTGTGGATGGATACCTGACCTTGGCATTTCCCTGGTCATATCTTTAAACGTGTCAAAACGTTGGATATTGACTAAAAGGGCCACTTATTATGGTGGTTATGGTGGTCTCCTAAAAAGAGCCGCTGCTTGACTGGGTCCTTCCCGGAGGGATATCTGGCTGGTTTCTGTGTTGAGACTCCTAACAGAGGCTCCACGGACTTTTTTGATTTGCATATTTCCCAGGGGGCAATGCACCTAGGATTTCACTGTCTTGAGCGCCCTTGCTGGCTGCCGGCAGTGTTTTCTATGGCTGGTCTCCTTGAGATCAGTGATTGTTTTGTCTTGTTAGTCATCTCTGTATGACATCCATTATAGGTGCGTTTCTGCATCTGTAATTTTTACCTGTGGATTTTCCATGTTTAATGCAATTGTATAAGGAAAATCTGCACAGAAAACTCAGCACAGCAGCAAAAGAAATCAACTTGTTGTAGATTTCAAATACGCACCGCAGGGCAGTGTGCACAGCAAATAAAAAACACCTGGTCATCCATGCTACTGGAAAAAGCAGCCTCAAAAAGTCAGTGACAACTTAAGTGTAATCGTCATTTTCATTATTTCATAAATCAGTAGTGCACATGAAAATAAGCAGCTTTGTAATATTTGTGATCATAGAAATCTGCTTCTTTCTCTGCCAGAATTGATCAGTCATTACCAAGATTAACAATTCTGTTTTGCACAGTCCGTGGTGTAGGTGCGTGTGTCCGTGTGACATCCAGATAGCACACTGACAGCAAGAACACTGCTGCTTCCAGGTCCTTGGTGCAGTGAATATTCATGAGCATAATGAGCAGGCACAGAAGCAAGTGACAGCAGCGCCAAAGAAAGCACCTCTGGAGATCGGAGAGTATAGAAAATCATTTTAGTTCAAAGATACATGTTTTTTCAGGTACGTGTCACACGGATCACATCAATGGGTGGTCCATGTAATACCCATGTTGCTGGAAAAAAAAAAAATCGGACATGTTGCCGTGTGGAGTACATGGACACGCATGTGATCCACATGGTCACAGGGTCAATGACAAATCACGGATGTGTGTGTAAGAATATTACTTTTAAATGGGTCTACGTGTGTCCGTTAGGTGTGAAAATGGACGTGTGAAAGAGGTCTTATAAGTTAGGAGGTGGCAGCTGTTACTGATGAGATGCTATGCTGACGGGAGGAGGGAGGAGCTAGAGGCAGAGCTCCGCCTCCCTCTTCTACCCACAGAGTCTCATCAGTAACAGCCGCCATCTCCTCAGTAATGGGAAAGTCTTCACTGAATAGATTTTACCTCAGAATTGAGACTTTTGATAGTGAATGATCAAATCTGTCAGAGAAAGAAGCAGATTTGTCTGATATGATATATTATAAAGTTCCTTAATTTCATGTGAAGTATTGATTTATGAAATAAAAAAAAAAAAATAATAATATTAAAAAAAACAAACAAACCATGGTTATGCTTTAAGCCAAATCTGATTTCATTAAGCAACAAAGTTCTCATTCGGGTTAGTGAACGAAGAAAAAAAAAAAAAAATAATAATAATATACACACACACACACACACACACACACACACACACACACACACACACACACACACACACAGAGGAATAGTTTACAAATGAAGAAATGTGGAGAATTTCAGGTGTAACAATTTTCCTATTTTTTTTCCTCAAAAATGTGGACGAGCAGTAAAATTGTGATGTGTTCAATGTACACACTGCGAATGTGTGAGACAAGATGGACAGCCATGCTCTGGATAAAGGTCCAATTAACCAGCAAAATAGCACTCGAGAGACTGAGCCAACAAACGAGCAAAAAAGTGATCCTCACCTGATTGTCGACTTTTATGACACCAGAGACAATCTGTCAGGACTCTGAGCACATCACCCATATAAACAGGTGAGGTGCAGTCAACAAAATCTATGGTGAACGGGACCAGAACAATCATAGCAATCACCTTTCTGCCCCAATAGTTTCTATCGGTCAGGTGAATGGGCCTGTAACAAGGACTGACTATCTATAAGATGCTCGTGTATGGGCACAGGAATACATATTCCGAATGCTTTCAGTGCCCAAGCAAAACTTCAGGTAGCTAATGTCTCGACATGCTGGCCACCAGGGATTTGTCTAGTCTTCATTATAACCCTCTGTCGATAAGCTGAATGTGCCCCAAAAATGTAGCTTCTCACTATGAAAAAATTATTTTGGGGCAGACACAGCACCGCCTTTGTACGTGATGAAATGACAGCTGAAACTACTACAAGATTAATTTAGAAGAAAAAAAAAAAAAGTTTTCTTTCCGTCACATAAAAATGTCTGGAATTTCCTGGGGCCTTATCCCAAGATAATATGAATGGGAAACAGCTAAAAATAAAGCGACAACTGCTCAGTAGAAGCTTGATAAAACTTTGCTGTTTACAAACAAAAACAGAGCGGATCGGATTTTATTATCCAACATGGCCAAAAATGTAGACTCCCGGATATGGAAATTCTTCAGAGTGGGTCACTGGTGAAGCGGTGGTATCGGGATATTCCACCTTCTGCATGACGATAAAGGGGATGACCGCCACTAGTTTGGGTGTACAAAGCACTTGAAGATTCCATAAACCTTACACCTATAGAAAACCCCAATTCAGTGGCATAAGAGACAATATCTGTGATAGGAACGCAGGTACTGCGACAAGCGGTGACTGCACAACTTCCATGACTATAGCCATAAACGAGATTTCACTAGTTCACACAGCTCCATGGAGGAAATTTATCAAGACTGGCTTTCCATATTCCAGTCTGTCTTGAACCCAAACGTTGAACTAGAGTTGTCTTTAATAAACCGGTCACCATGAAAAGCTAATCTGCAGACACCATGATATGGAGCAGGGGGAGCAGAGTAGAATGATCTATAGTTTTCTGAGAAAATATTCAGTATAAGGGTACGGTTCCACTAGCGCATAGCTTCCGATGCGAGAGCACCGGAAGTGGTATGCTAATGACGCTCTGCTGCGGGTGTCCGCCAGGGGTCATGCGTCTTGCGATCGCATCACAGGTGTGGAGAAGAGGGAGGGAGCACGTTCTCCCCATCTTCTCCCCGGCCTGTCTCTTTCTATATCACACTGCACTCAGATTACATGCGAGTGCAGTGCGATGATTCACACGCTCCCATAGACTTGTATGGAGGTGCGTGAGCTGAGAATTGCTGCCGAACGCAGCATGCTGCACGCCACTATGGCATGGGCAATCAATCGCAGATGGCTACTGCCCCATGGTTTTCTACTAGAGTGAGAGCAATCTGATGCTTTATCGGATTGCACTTGCCCGTGCACAACGCAAATTAATGGAACCAAACCCTTACCCGTGTTTTAGTCACTTAATCGTATTCCATGGCACCACATGTTTTTAAAAAAAGCTGTTCAGTTCAGTTATGAATTCAGCCATTTCTTAACCTCTTCACCCTCAGGGCAATTTTCCGTTTTTTTGTTTGTTTTTTTTTTGTTTGTTTTTGTTCCCCTTCTTTCGAGAGCTGTACCTTTTTTATTTTTCCGTCAATCTTGCCATATAAGGGCTTATTTTTTTTGTTCGACGAATTGTACTTTTAAATGAAGTCATGAGTCTTACAATATAGTGTACTGGAAAACGGCAAACAAAATTCCAAATGCGGAAAAATTGCGAAACAAGTGCAATCTCAATTGTTGAATATTGAATACTTTTGAAATATTTTATTCACTATTATAAAACTGATGTGTCGCTGTGATGCCTCAGGTTGGCATGAGTTCGTAGACACCAAGATTTACTTTTATCTAAAGGGGTTAAAAAAAATTCACGTCTAAAAAAAAAAAACACTTTTTTTGCTATTTTCCAAAATCTGTAACTTTCTCATTTTTCGAGATCTTGGGCTCGGTGACTGCTTATATTTTGCGCCTCGAGCTGACATTTTTAACAGTATCATTTTTGAGCAGAAGCTACGTTTTGATCACCTGTTATTGCATTTTGCACAAAATTTGTGGCAACCAAAAGTAATTTTGGGGTTTGGAATTTTTTTTTGTGGCTACTTAGTTTACCAAATCAGATTAACTGATTTTATATTTTGATAGATCGTGCGTTTCTGAACATTGCGATTTCAAATGTGCATATTTTTACTTATTAACCCTTTAATTTTCAATGGGGCGAATGGAGCGCGATTTGAACTTTTAGTTTTTATTTTTTTATTGTACTAGTCCCCCTAAGAGTATAAGGATTACAAGTCTGATCGCTCATTCATTTCTGTAGATCACAGCTACATAGGTCAGATCAGCAGAAATGCTGCTGTCCTCTCACATATGGCTCTCAGCCAACAGTGAGAGGAAGGGACTCATGATAGCTACAGGAGTCATCACGTGACCCTGTGCTACAATGGCAAAAATCGGCTTCACGTGATCACATCACGTGACCTCCGATGATGGCAGATGGGTATGCACTTACCGCGTCGGGCACGTACATTGGGCTATCGAACTTTGACAGCCCGATGTGAGGGGGTTAACAGGCTTGGGTGGATCGCGGATCCACTTGTGCCTGGGAGGCACACATGTCAACTGTTCAAATCAGCTGACATGTGTGGGGATCTCTGCCTCTCTGACATGATCCATGACTTAACCAGTGTCGTGAAGAGGTTAATGATTGTGACCACCATAATAGAGTGGGCCCATGGAAGTTCAGGTTCTGCTGGTGCAGATTAAATTTTTTAAAGTTCGGTTTTGGACCCGTACTTAACTTGAACTTAATTTGAAATCACTGATTGGCAGTTCGGGTGTCTGACCACATGCAGCCAGCCATAAAACAGATCACTTCCAGCTCCTTGAAATCCCGCGCACTTCCCATCCCGCAGCCTTGTTATCCGGGTGCTTGTTGGCTTCAGACGCACTCTGCGCATGGTCGGAACCGCAGGAGTCTGAGCATGTGCACTGCGCATCTGAAGATGAGACGCCCAGGGGACTAGAGCCTATAATCATTTACATAGGGAACATGTAAGTAATAAAAACTTTTTTTTTACATTCATATTACAACAGGGATGGGTAGGAAGGAGTTTCTAGGCCACACATCACCCTGCTTGTAGTTCACAACGCATAATGGACCTGACAGGTTCCCTTTAACCAACTGGAATTGAAGGTAATGCAATGCCATTATGGAGCAAGACTACTTACACTTGTATTGCATGAATTGATGAGGAGCCTCCATTCCTCTGGATCATGACTTATCTTCAGAACCATCATGAAACTACTGTTACATGCCACAACATTGCCCTCCATGAAGAAATATTGGAGCAGATCTTTATCACTATTGCGGAACAAAACAGGTAGCGCCTGCTGGGAGATTCCACTGCTGTAGCCTGAGACCCAAGAACTCTGCCGTACGCTTGGACAGATCCAAGTCTCCAACAAGATCGTTCAGTCACTTTGTGTTACAAGATGTGGTTCAGTTGAGGTTGCTGATAAAGTCTGAGTTGTGAAAGTGAGATGCCCTCTTTTTCCTCACTAGACTCGTCTGAAAAGGTTTCTGGTGCTTTAGATACTGGAGTTTTTCTGTATGTGGTACTGGGTGTATGCAGAGGTCATTTACGAGCACTAGTGATGAGTGAACACTACCATGCTCGGGTGCTCGGTACTAGTAACTAGCAGTTTGATGTTGGGATGGACTCGACTCGTGTACAAGAGTATGATAGAATGCAATGGGAAACTGGAGCATTTTTCCAAGATATTTCCAGAAAAATGCTAGGAAATTAAGGTAAGAAATCTTAAAATTGTATACCTTACGCAGAAAGAATTTATAAAAGGATTAGTAATTAGGATTACGTTATTGGAGCGGTTTATGATTGGTCATCCTAAGATGGTAGAATACGGAAGGCTCAATAGACTACATAGATGATGTAATAGACTAGCTACTAACAATGCAATAATAAGGATGCCATTTTTCCATGATCCTGCATGAAAGGTGTCATAAGTAATTACAACCCCAACTGGATCTTGAAAATTGGAGCCAATCAGCAAATTTGAGCATCATATTCGTTTTCAGCTCCACAAAATTAGTTGAGTTCAACTGTTTTTGTCTCAAACAATTTGGCTGTAGAACAGTGATCGGTCCAGTGGGCGGTCCGATCAGTGACTGACAGCTACATCTATGCACACGAATACAATGGAAGCTGTCAGTCACTGATTGAACCGATAGGATTAAAAATGGCAAAAAAGTTATATACTTAGTTTTGTGAGAAAATATTATGTATATATCCGCTCAGCTCTCCCACCTCTACAACATGGTGCCCACAGATTGGACTAAATTTTATAGCAACAGGATGTCTTTAAGAGATGAATGTCTTCATGCATTGGCGAATTCTTAGGATGCTCTGTGCACAATAAAATGTGGGGTAGATTTCAGCCATAATGCATACAATTTTACTGGTATATATTACAGGCCAAGGCAAAAAGGTCAAAAATAACCATTGCACCAAAAGTAACAACTTTGATAAATCTCCCCCTATATTTCGAGCATAAAGAAAATACTACTGAAAAGAAAAAAAAAGAAAAAAAACCCTCATCGTATTCAAGGACACATACATTATATTTAGTAGACACACATAAGATAGATATATTTCCATTCATTTTCAGTACGGTGCTCAGTTCAGTGAAGTCACAATGAAATGATAGACGATCCCCTCTGGGTAACTGTATGACCCCCACGCATTTCACAAATTGACCAAAACAAATCATTTTTTTACCATTTCAAAGTGAGTTTCCTGATTTAAAGGGGTTGTCCGATTAAAACAATTTAGCACCAATCCACAGGATAGGGGATAAATTGGGGTTTGATAAGTGTCGCCCCGTTGGGACCCACACTGCTTGGCACAGCAGAGAATTTATCCCCACAAGGGAAATTTTATTCCATTACAAAATGGGTGGGCAGGGCAAACCACCGACCGCCACCCTAGTCATTCTCTGTGGAAATGCCGAAAAAGGCAGAGCACAGTGCTCAGTAGCCCCATAGGGAATTAACAGAGCAGAGGTCAAGCATGCACACCAGGCTCCATCCTAAAGGGGTCTGTGTGCAAGTCCCAGCGGGAAGACTGCCCCCTCACCCCTTTAATCAACTAGTTATCACCTATCATGCTCACATGTGATCACTTGCTTTACCTGAACCACCCCTTTAAGCACTATACTGAACAGAGTCATCTTTAAAGTCTTTACTATCGATATGATAAAAAAAAGGTTGTCAGAGTTTAAAGGGACCCAGAAGACTGCATTTCAGAGTCAAATATACCAGTCATCATACAGCCAGTGTGATACATGCTGCCTCTGGATTGGGCATGATGCATCGGCTGTCAGGTTCCCTTTAACAAATTAAAGTACTCTACTTTTACAAGTGTCTGTGGTCTCGTGCATGGTCTATAGGGCATCATGAATGCCTCCAATTCTAATGAGCAGGACAGGTGAATGATGCCCGTCCACCATACCATCTTCCTCCCAGGTATTTGTCAGCACAATATCATTAGCACCACTGAAATACTGACGCCGAAGAGCAGTCTGAGAAACCCTATAAACAAAAAAAAAAAAAGTCCAGGATTACGCACGCACCCCCGTCCGTACCCATAAAAAGTGTATTTCATAAAAGACCCATAAACATTCCCTATCAACGCAACCTTCCATCTCCGTGGGGCGGTGCGAGCACTACATTATTAGCCACATCAGGGTCTATGGGAACTTGGCGACAGCCCCTATCAGATTGTATATGCAGTTGTATAATTTGTCATCAAGCGGCTGAAGGAACAGGGGTCTTCCGTCTTCCATTTACGTCACTGGACAGTTTATTAGACAAGATAATGGTATGGATCAGGCAATAACTCTCCTAGACCATCGTATTACAAACCATAAAAAAGGGTAGATTTCATTAATTACCTTCTCAAAAAATTATCTATAATAATACATATATATTTCTAAAATAAATAATGTACGCGTGTTTATATACCTGGAGACCACAAAAATGAAATGAGGTATGGTAATATATTGCAATAAGAGAAGGTTATCTGACAAGTGTGCCAAGAAGCTGTGACCCTGCAGCTGTTTCACCACCAGACGCTCCTGATACAACTTCCTGTTGTTGCACGCGGCTCTGTCCCCTCTAAAATCAGAGTAACGTGCAGAGCAGGAAGCTCACAAGCTGGGTTTTGTGAAAGCCACATGTACCGGCAAGAAGAGGAGGGGGAAGAGAAAAAAAAACAAAACAAGAAACCACAGAAAATGTGCATTGTGCTCTGGCACTTACCTGATGGACAGGCACTTTCTGGGGGGTACTCTGAGGTGACTGGTGGAGCGAAGTCCATGGTTGGTGATGAGAATGTGACGGCGGTGAAGACTGATGGTGCATAGCTGGATGAGGCTGACAGTTTGCCATTTGCTGCTGAAAAGATTGATGACCGGGATGCTGCTGGCCAGACATCATCCGTTCTTGTATTGCCTGTGGATCTGCATGGCTAACTCCAGGACAGCCATTTGGTCTCATATGCCCACCCATCTCCCTTGGTGTTGAGGACATACCTATGAATGTCTGACCCTGCGGCATGTTTCTGGGACCCATGTTCCTTTGTCCCATACCCATGCTGCCGGGGGGCTGGTGACTTGGAGGATGGGGCATATTTGGGTAACTTCCAACATCCATAGGTATCCCCGCGCTGCCAGGCCTAACTTGCGGCGGAGGGGTGCCTGCTGGATTGCTCATTGCTTTCAAGGGTGACATGGGAGGTGGAGAAGCATAGGTTCCCTGAGGCTGTGAAGGGTGCATAGTTTGTGTGTTCATTTGGTTAAGTGAGCCGCTAGGATGAATTGGTTGCTGGTGCATCAGTCCTTGACTATTGTTTGACGGAAACCCCACAGCATTTGGGTATCTAGGTACAGACGGAGTCATTGGAGTGTTGTTAGTAAGGCCTAAATTCTGATTCATCCCTGTATTATTAACTAATCCCTGATTACGGTTACTATAAGGATAGCGGGAATACTGCCCTGAGTTGTTTAACGTAGGTGAAGGTACAGTCTGGTTTCTAGAATTAAAATTAAGGGACTGTGGCCTAACTGCACCCTGCTGAGGAGTATTAGGAGAAAATCTAGGACTGTGAGCAACAGATTCTCCATGGAGAGTAGTGGGGGGATGATGATGAAACTGCTGGACCGAGTGACGTAGTGAAGGCCCCATGTTGGGATTCTGTTGGGGTACATGAGACATATGACCAGGTCCTGCAGCCCCAATGAAGGGATTTCCTTGATTAAGACCATCTTGTCCTTGAGAAAACTGGTTCATCCTCTGTGACTGTAGTGGACCATGCTGTTGCATTGAGAAATCTCCTCGAACCATGTAGTTACCCATTTGTTGAACATGTTGAGGGTGAGGGGGACCCTGAGGTCCGGAAGGTGTGGGTGGTTGCTGCTGTGACTGCGGCTGCTGGTAAGGTGGTCTTATCTGATCAGGCACCTGCACTGCCCTAGGTCCCCACATGGAACCACTGTCTACAAAGGACGGCGCGTGTCTTTCATTCTGCATACCAGGATACACTCCCATTTGGCCACCACCATGGGGGACCTGAGAAACAGATGTGTTGTGATACTGCGAATGTGGAGAAGCAATCCCATTTCCAGGAGTGTTAGCCATCATTCTGTTAGGCTGGTCCATCATGTGCATTTTCTGGGGCTCATACTGGTTGTAATGATCAAAGTGGGTCAGCTTTGCTTGGTTTTGACTGCTGGGATTATGGTGGAGCGGAGACTGTAGAGAACCAAAACTCTGATCCAATGGCATCTGCGGAGCCATGGAGTTGACAGTGGTTTCAGGATATCCACACTCACCCAGGCCCTCCAACCCCTCACTGAACATATTACCATCTTCCCCAAATAAGCTCATCATGCCGGGATCCGCCATTTTGCTTCTGCACACAGCTCTTTAGAGCCACGAGCGTGAGATTGTGCTTCACCTCTCAACAGAGGTGTTGTCCTCAGAGCCGTTAATCCTCAGTTAATCTCTTTCATGTCATTCCATATTGTCTTAATTCTTTCGGACCATGCGGTGTCAGGCAGACGGGGTCTGTCCCTATAAACAGAAGAAGAAAGAATAAAATTAAAAAAAAACATAAAAGTTATGAAAAACTGAACAAACATCTATGAATGGAACCTTTCAAATGAATGAAAAGGAAAGAAAAAAAAAAAAAGTTCTAAAACTTACAGACCCCAACGCTGTGCCGCAGTCACTTATTGGGTGGAACAGAACAAAAGAACAAAATGCAGCCGTAGCATCAGCTGCCACAGCAGGCGGACAGATGTACGGATACAGCCAAGCATCCCATCTGCTAAACTAAAGCCCTGAAAATGCTCTAGTTACCAACAGCGTGTCCTTAACCTTATTCCCCGGAGGAGTGTAATCAGATGAGCAAGCAGCAGCATCAAGGGCCGCGATAAGCTAAAGTTAGCAGAATCCGCTAGTCCATTTAACAAACACCAGAAGGTAGAAAGTGACCCTTTAAAAGCAGCCGAAAATACATTTCAAACAAGATCTGTGGAGGATTTTCTCCCCTCCCCCGCTCGTGTGCCTTATACAGTGCAATATTGTCCTGCATCCTCGACAGACCACGTGGTCAGTTGACTGCACCTCCAACAGCAGCCGCAAACCCACCACTCCTAGCACCTCTGCTCAAGGTCAAATTGCCTGAATGATTGGATTCATGGTGCGGTTACACCAACGTGATCCTACAAGATGGAATTAGGGGATGGATGATTAGGCTACCAAGGAGGACACTGCTGTAAAGCACGGCTCACCGCCAAAGACATTTTGGTGCCACTTAGTATTTGGAGTTGTAAAGAAGATGACGGGAAACTCTCACCGGGTATAACTACCCCCATCATAACGAGGACTACAGCTCCTGATGCTTAATGTGTGTAACCCTTTCAGTACTGATGCTGGTTAGACCACCAGAGGATAGTATGATGGGAAATGTAGCACTAGGTCACCCTTACCAGGTATTAATATGTACCGAGGGGAAATGCAATCCATTTTCTTAAAATATGCAAAGTAAATGATTAATTCAGCTACCGAAGTGAACAAAAGTGTATTGAGGCATCCGAGCCACGCTAGGAATTTGTCGCGGCGAATCCAACTCATAATCTTATTTTTTTTTCCGAGCATTAATGGTCGTGGGCCGGTGCTTCTGCGGTACGCAACGGGAACAAGTAGCTGGATTCATAACTCCTCTGAAACTTTCCCCAGGAACAGGCTACGTCACAGGCGGCTGCCCGAGCATAAGGGGTGATTAACCCCTCCACGGCCTAAATTACCAGCACTGAACCATGCCTGAAGGTGGGGCGGCCACCCAGAGGACCCTGTCAGGGAAAGTCACGATATGGCGCACGTAATAACAATAGCCTTACAGAAGGACACGAGCACATGTATGAGGGGAAAGACTGAGCAAAGCACTACAAACCTTCCACAAGCTTATTCTGGGTGTGTTCAAATCACAATATGAGGGTCGGTCCAAATCCATGAGGTTAACTGCTAGGAATCATAACCATCACTTTTGAGGACCCGCCACCCCCCCCTCAATCATCATTTACTAGAACTCCCCTAGTCCCTGTTATTTCCTAGGACACAGCCATCCCCCTCCGTCATGTCCTATGGGACCCCCTCACTGACATTTCCTAAGACCCCCTCCGATACCCCTCTGTTATTTTCTAGCTAGGACACCGCCATCCCCCTCCATGTCCTAGGACCCCCCGATCCCCCTCTTATTTCCTAGGACACCGACATCCCTCTCTGTAGTCATTTCCTAGAATTCCTCTCAGTCATTATTTCCTAGGACTCCGCCATACTCCACTGTCAAACGTGAGGGGGGAAAGATCGGGTGTATGCTGCACTGTCAACATCTGAATTTCTGGTGACTTACAGCCGATCTCTCCCCCTTATGTTTGATTCATGATCCCGGGGCTGCGGCAGTCGCCATTTTTAATCTGTGTTTAGGAGTTGTGACTGGCACAACTCTAATGGGCGAGTGCAATTGCCTTGACTTATCTGTTACCTTACCTGGTAAGACCCTATTCTGCGCTTCTATCCAGTTTTTTGGCATATTCTCCACTGTCATCATTTTCTAGGATTACCCATCATTTCCATTGTTCAGCATCACCATGCACACCAATGGTGACTGACAGACACCATAGGCCATGATGGGGCCCACCATGTTTTATCAGTGTCCACCCTTACCAGGCAAAATGCTCACGCATTCCTGCCCAGCAGGACTGATGGCATCTAACATGCAGATATGACCAAAGCCCATAACAATACATAGCAAGGTAACATGCTGTATCTGTGTAATGCACAATTTAATGCATAACCAACAAATAGTCCGACCCTCTTATCTATACAGATGAACTACAACTCCCAGCAGCCCACATTTGTCCTAAAACACTGAAGCATGGCCACTGATCACAGAGGGCTCTAAGGCTCCAGATCCACACTGCACATCTGATCTGTGTGATGTTGCGGGGGCTTTGATCATTGATATAAGAGATTGCAAGTCTTTACTGTACATCAATAAACCAATAAAGTTCATAGCAAAGACCCCAGGGCTAAAATACATATAAAATCTCCAGCATTTCTTCCCCCATCAGCCACAATTCCTATAAATCACATTAGTACCACAACATTACATAGAGACATAACCCTCCCCTTTACCAAAATGGCTACTGGGAGGTCATCCTATAATTATACCACCAGGAAAAAGAAGACAAAAGGGGAAAACTAGTAAAAACGCTAATTATAACAGAATCCGAATGAGAACTAAACGCAAAAGCTTATTCGCACCCGGCTTTAACGCATTTTTTGTCCTTTTTGTCTATGCAGCACTTTACAGGAACAGATGAATTATAAGTCTCTCCAATCTCCTACACCAAATGGTGTTTTGTTTTTGTAAAATTTTGTATTGGTTTTTTTTTTTGTTTTTTTTTTTAATTAAAAAAAACAAAAATCAGTGAAATTAGGATAGGAGAGCAGCAGCTGCCGGTCTATACATGGTGCATGTTTCTTGGACATCTAATTCAACCTGATTCCTGCAGAGAAAAATACCTCAGCAAAAATGCTGTGTGAACATACCCCAAGGGTAAATTCCGATGTAGAGAAGAGAAAAAAAAAAAAAAAAAAACCCAAAACCTCCCCCCCCCTTCCCCCAACCCAACAGGTGTCCACACACCAAAACCCACAATAGCCATCTGCAGTTTGAGTTTTTTGTTGTGGGATTTAGCCTTGTTATATATTTTGGTACTTGCATATCCATAAAACGTTAAAATATGAAGAAAAAAAAATGCAGCAGAAAATATAAGTGCATCTGTAGGAATGTATGCAGTTGTAAAATCAGCAGAATGGATTCCCCACAATGAATAACATTTTAAGAGTTCGGAGGGATCATGACAGTGTGCTTGTTTATGGATGTAAATCAAGTTGAACCCTACATCCAACCTACCCAGTTTCCCCCGAAAATAAACTCTACCCTTACAAGAGAAGGCCTAGTAGGATTTTGAGGGCTTTGAGTATGATTAAAATATAAGACCTACTCCAAAAATAAGGCCTAGTTGTGGTTCCATAAGGGAGTGTCCAAACAGAAAAAAAAAAAAATTATATATATAGCACTCCACAAACCCCACACAATTACAGTTGCCAATTGGCAAGTGCTGATGGTGGATGGGCTCTCACATCTCATCGCACTGCAGCTCTCACAAACAGATTGGGTACCAGTATCACTCTGCGTAAGTAATCACTACTTCCAGTCACCAGGGGGAATCAACCACTGTAGAACGCAGGAGGACCTGAGAGCAACACGGATTTGTATGTGAGAGCCCATTCACTTGCCAATGCTAATTGTTTGGGGTCTGGTAAGTGCGATTCTTTTAGGGGGTGTTTGCTATCTTTTGTGGGTAAGCTTAGCAGTACATGGAAAATAAATTCAACAGGTAATTTAAACCTTTGTAAATCTAGCATGTACCCCCCACTATAGGACTGGTTGTGCACCATGAGAATAGCAGATCAGATAAGAAAATGTGCATCTGAGCCAGTAATCGGATTAAAGGGGTTATCCGGCTTATTTTGCCATTTTCTTGTTATTTCACTATTGGGCTACATTGGGGCAGGTAAGTAGATAGTGATTACCTACCTGCCCTGCTGTCAGCTCCTCTCCCCAGGTTCAGAGCGGTCATGTGACTGCTCCTGACATAATTTTGCTGCTTCCTGTGATGTCATGACAACTGGGCATGAGCTTATGCTCACCTTGTCGACGGGCATCACAGCCGACATCATGTAGCCGCCCTGCAGGGCGGGTACATGGCGCTGGAGTCCCCACCCCCTTTTCCTGCACCCTCCCCACATTCCATAGTGCAGGGGGTCTTTCTGTCTGTACGCTGCATGCGCCTCCGGATGCTGCTGGCGGTACGCAGACAGTGGCCCCCTTGCTGAACGCTGCCTGTGCTGCGGCCAGTCAGTGCTGTATAGCATATGACAGATTCCCGGGCGCTCTGCAGAAGGGAGCACTGTATACAGCGATGATTAGCCGCTGGCCAATCAAGAGGCCAGAAGCAGATTACAGTAACGTATACAGAGCTCAACTCTGCAGAGCGCCCGCGAATCTGTCATCAGTTATAAAGCGCTGTCAGCTGCGGCCCCTGATGCTGTTAATGGTATGCAGGCCCCTAGCTGATCGCGACCTCTGCAGGGGGCTGTGCAGTCAGCACTTTATAACAGATGACAGATTCCTGGGTGCTCTGCCCAGCCGAGCTCTGTATACAGCTATAATCAGCCGCCGGCCAATCAGAAGCCAGCAGCAGAACACTGGAGAAGCTGCACAGCGCCTGGAAATCAGTCATCTGATATAAACTGCTGACTGCACAGCCACTGCACAGGCAGCGATCAGCAAGGAGGGGGCTGCGTCCACAAGAAGCAGGACACAGGGCACCGAGGGAACCAGGACAGGTGCGAAGGATTTGTGTTTGTTTTTTTGTGTGTGAGAAGAATGGCAGAATAGGAGGCAATTCTACAGGAGAGAGCATTACTACAAGAGGAGGAGCCCAGGGGGACATTACTACAGGATGGGAACAAGGAAAGGGGACATTACTATAGTATGGGGAGAGGGATGGGCACATTACTACATTATATGTGCGGTGGATGTGAGGATCACTGCTCTGTACTACCAATGATTGGAAATACAGAGCAGGGATATCTCATCTGTGACAGAACAGTCACCGCACATATAATGTAGTAATGTGCCCATCTTTGCTGGAGCAATGAGAGGTCAGTGCTGGGCAGAATGCTGGCAGCCAATGAGTGTGCAGGGGCGGGGCTGGACAGTGGTGCCAGCTCTGAGGTTTAGCACAGAAAGATTTCATGTTTGGTTGAGCTGCAGGTAAACAAAGTGTGCAGAGAATAAAGAGAGAATTCAATAGGAACAAAAGTTAGAAAAAAAAATAATGTAGGGGTGTTTTATAGAACAATACAGCACAGATTAGCTTAAAGACATTTTTTGAAGTTTGTCGGACAACTCCTTTAACACAAAATGCTGATGTTCCAGAATGTGAGGACAGGATTATACTTGTATTTGAATAAAAGTTGACTTTTTGTTTAAAGGGAACGCCTCAGTCATCCTCAGTCATCCTCCTCGTCGCATTTCTAAATCTCGCGCCTGTGCAGTGAGGTCTGCTCGTGCAGGCACAGTTCACTCTACCATATTGCGGGCAGAGCAGAAAACAGCAGCCCCAGCTCACGCCGGTGAGCTAAATGCACAGGCGCGAGATTAGGAGCGGGTACGAGCACGGCGCTGGTGATGTCGGCGCTGTGCATGACCTCACCAGCGCTATGCTCATACCTGCCCATAATTTCGCGCCTGCGCATTTAGCTCACCGGCGCAAGCTAGGGCAGCTATGTTTTCTGCTCTGGCCGCGATATGGCAGAGCAAACTGCGCGAGCACACCCAACTGCACAGGCGCGAGATTTAAAAATGCGACGAGGAGGATGACGGAGGCGTCATCCCGTCAATCAAGGAAGGAGGATGGCGATCAGCGACATGAGGAGAAAATGAGCCCGCCCATCTGGCCAACCAAGGTAATTAGCATACCTAAGGGCCAAGTTTTATAAAGTTATTTTTGGGGTTTGGAAGGGGAGTCAGGGCCAAGGGGCACCTTCCTATAATGCAGCAGAAGGGGATTCTTTTAGTTTAATAGGTAAAAATCTGATGACAGGTTCCCTTTAAGAATAAATGTGGATTGTTGTTCATGCGAAAATATAAGACAACCCCTGAAAATAAGCACTTCATCGAATCTTTCTAAGCAAAACTATAAGACCTTGTCTTATTTTCAGGGAAACACGGCTTCTATAGCCTGAAGTGGCTGATAACACAGAGCAAAAGAATGCATTGGCCAATTTTAAATCTGTGGTTAAAATCTGCAGCATAAACAGACATGTGATCCACAGTACCGGACAAGTTACGCTGCAGATTTCCTCGCATCCAAATCCACAATGCTGCTCCTGTAATACACAGCGGTTTATACATCTGGAAACCTCCAAATAGAAAATCCGCTCTGAACCGTAAACCGATCCTCCCGGCTCTGGAGAAGCAATGCTGCAGCAATTTATAAAGGAGAAGTCTGCCCCCGAGTCCGGAGAACAGGCAGCCCCGCGTGTAGTGCTCCCCTAATCAGCCACATTTTATAGATCCTGCTCTGATGGAAGCAGCGACCTTGCTGATCCTCGGATTATCAGATGCAGCTCGAATGTAGGTCGATTTCATCAGCACAGGCTGGATCCCTGCTCCATAGATTATAAAAGGAGTAAAACACCAGTAAAGAAAAAAACAAAATATGCCGTCATAGGGTAGAGTGCGCGCGAAGAGTATTTGGTTGCAGAAATTTAATAATAATATAAATAATAATAATTTTATTCATTTATATAGCGCTGTTAATTCCACAGCGCTTTACATATACTTTGCAAAACTGTCCCCATTGGGGCTCACAATCTAGGTTGCCTATGAGTATGTTTTTGAAGTGAGAGGGAACCCACGCAAACACGGGGAGAACATACAAACTCCTTGCAGATGGTGTCCTTGGTGGGATTTGAACCCAGGACCCCAGCGCTGCAAGACTGCAGTGCTAACCACTGAGCCACCGTGCTGCATCTTTTGGCAGCAAAAACACAGCACAAAAACAAGCTACATTTTTGCTGCATCTTTTAATTGAATTCAATGGGTGGAAAACGCAGGCAACCATGTTGAAGGAATTGACATGCTGCAGATTATTTTCTGCACCAAATCTGTAAGGACAAAATACAACACGTGTGCAAAAATTCAGCATTCTCATCCACTTTGCTAGCATCAGGATTTGCTTCCGGTTTTGTGACAAAACGGTTTTCCAAAACAAAAAAAATAAATACATGGGAAAAAAAAACACGAGGAAAAAAATGCCTTGTGTATACTTGAGACTAATGGAAAGTTTATGCAAATGTATAAAGAAAAAAAACGATCACAGCTACAACATGTGAAAATCATTTGTAAAGTATATACAGGTGCCTCAATATATTAGAATATCATCAAAATGTTAATTTATTTCAGTAATTCAATATAAAAAAGGGAAACATTATATAGAGTCATTACACACAGAGGGATCTATTTCAAGTGTTTATTTCTGTTAACGTTGATTTGGGTTTTCATTGGCTATAAGCCATAAATTCGTTATCTCCAAAAAAAAAAAAAAAAAAGAATAATTACCACAAAACACCTGCAAAGCCCCCCTAAGGCCCTGTGCCCACGCTGCGTATTTTGACGCCGATTTTAACGCAGATTTTCAGAATTCTGCATGTCCATTGTGAAGCCAGCAAAGTCTATGAGAATTCAGAAGTGCTGTGCCCACGTTGAGTATTTTTTTCCTTGCATATTTGGTGCAGATTTCTCTTCTGCACCAAATCTGCACCAAATACGCAAGGGAAAAAGAAGCAACATGGGCACAGCACTTCTGAATTCTCATAGACTTTGCTGGCTTCACAATGGACATGCAGATTTTGCTGCAGATTTCTGAAAATACGCGTCAACACTACACAGCGTGGGCACTGCGCCTAAGTGTTTAAAATGGTCCCTTAGTCTTGTTCAGTAGGCTACACAATCATGGGGAAGATTACCGACTTGACAGATGTCCAGAAGGCAGTCATTGACACACTCCACAAGGAAAGTAAGCCACAAAAGGTCATTGCTAAAGAAGCTAGCTGTTCATAGAGTGCTGTATCCAAGCATATTAATGGAAAGTTGAGTGGAAGGAAAAAGTGTGGAAGGAAAAAGTGTGGTAGAAAAAAGGTGTACAAACAAAAGTTTACTTTTTGATGATATTTTCTTTATTGAGCTGCACTTGTATAAGGGTACGTGCCCACGATCAGTGTTTGTAGAGTTTTGGGTGTAGCGTGTTTCGCTGCGTCCAAAATGCTGATTTGAACAGTACAAGCCCAGTGGATGCGATTTCTAGAAATCCCGTACCCACTGTGCCTGTTTTTTTCCCGCATCAAACACTGACCTGCGGTGCGTGTTTCCATACTGCAGCATGTCCATTGTTAGCTGCAGATTCGCATGCGTCCTCGTAGGGAGAACACAAGCAAGAGACTGCAGCGCATGGAGCCCTGATTGTGGGTACGAGCAGCTGCGGTCTCCTGCGAAGGGGACTTGTGGCTCCCCGGGAAGGACCTGCTGCGTCCAGGATGCAGTGAAACCTGATCGTGGGCAAATACCCTAAATGTTGCAACAACATCCCTGAGCCCAGTGATTGTGCAAAAGTGGTGTCAGTGGCGCTGCAGACAAAATCTCCAGTTCTGTGGGGCTGACAAAGCTGGATAGAGGGAGGGCAAGTAACCAATGGTTTTTTTCTCTATTACAGGCCACAAATTTAAAAATGAGAAAAAAAAAAAAAAAAAGAGAAAACCCCTTTACAATCTGGAAAATGAAGGGCAAGATGATGTGCGTTGTCACTTTAAAGAAGATGACAAAAGAAAAGTCTTGACAACTCCATCTACATTCTACATCATAAGACTGTGTTCACATGTGGCGTATTCACTGCCAACAGAGCAAAGCCTAAAACATCATAAAATAGTGGTACAAACATATACATTATATGGATATACATGCATACATAATATGTATGCATGTATGAGATATAGATCTATCTCCACACACACACACCCCCCTTTTTAAATCCGGGGTGGGGCTTAGCTAAGAGGGGGATGTGGTTAAGTGCGAAGCCCGAATTCACCATAATCTCGGCTGGACTACATTTCTAAAGCAGAGGGCAGAGCAGCTGGGGACACTACAAGCTTCATTGATGGTCACGCTCCTGACTCCATCGCTCCTGTCATCAGTCTTGATAAAATCGGGCCATAGACTGGAGTATTGCAGAATTCTGGCCCAAATTGCATGAAATAAGTGGCAGACCTGCTGTGTATCTTGTGTATCTGTGGATATGCACTTGACGACTCACTACAGTTGGGAGAAAAATAAAAAAATAAAAAAGTGTCTTGAAAATGAGGAGTCGTTAAATGCTTTAGATTAATTTGCCATTATTTTACACAAAAATAACGACGTTATTATCAAGTCTGCCCGGTTGTTTACAAACAATAAACCTCATTCACTGAAACGCATCAGGAGGTTGTGGTTTTCTACAGTGATGCAATATGGCCGAAAAATCCTATCAGCTCACGGCCTGTGTGACCCCGGCCCTAAGGAGGGCGAGAGCCTAGGAAAGGCAACAGCATGCATCTACAATAACCTGCCCATCCTCTGGAGAATGTGCGGTCACCCTCCCCCGCTCCACACCTCCAAAGGTCTTTTCTTCTGCCTGAGCTGCAGCTGAAAATAATTTATCTCCTCTCTTTGGAAGACTGTGGCATATGTGATGGGGGAAACAGAACCATCATGAATAAACTGCAGCACAAAGCCTGGCTGAGTGTCACAGGATACAAAGGGGCAAAGGTCAGCCTAGTGAGCTGGAGGGTATTGCGCTCATTCAACCCCCCTACAACACACAGAATTACCCAAAGCATTTTACTGCAGAGACCCACACAATGTACTATAGAGGAAAAACGTGACCATTGAATAAATACCGGCCATGCAAACCATTTCCTTGCAAAAAAAAAAAAAAAAAAAAATTAGCCAGATGTGCGTGAACATATGAATTACTACTCAGATATAGCAGGAGAGGCGGCACTGTGCAGACTAGCCGCGGCCTGTATAACGGAGCCACCGCAGCTGTGCACGGACAACGACAAAGCCACCAAATTTACACTGCGGCTCTGGTATAGCAGATAAGAAAAGGGAAGGAGAATGCCAAATTCTTGCCAGTTCCAAAACACTTGATAGAACTGTAAAAATAAATAATCACAAGCCATAACGCAAGCCATCCTCATCAGCCACCACTGATCCGGCCTTAGGACTCATCCATGGGGCACGGAGCCGCAGTGGCAATGAACGGAGGTGAGACGGCCCCTTGGTTGTTCCAGGCTGCCATGTGTATAGAGTAACAGGAAGCATATCTCAGCTATATTCATATAAGGCTAGTTTCACACTTGCGTTGAACGGCTTCCGTAGCATTGCGTTGTGTGACGGATGCAACGGATCGTACAAAACAACGGAAAGCTTTTTTTTTTTTCTTCTCTACAGTTTTACCGGCAGCAGACTGTTGTGAACGATCAGCTGAGCGCTCTCACATGCCGGCAGCTCAGCTGATCGTTCAGCCGCCGAGAATGTGTGCGGGGGGCGGAGTGGGTGGAGCCGAGCGGGCCATGGCGCTGAGGACAGGTGAGTGTGCGTGCGTGTGTATACATACATGCGGAGTGGAGTGCGGGAGGGGGCGGAGCCAAGCGGGGAAGTGTCTGGCTCCCTGCACACGTAGCGAGGGTAAATATCGGCAAAGCACTTTGCTTGGTTACCCGATATTTACCTTGGTTACAGGTGCAGGGAGCCAGAGAGCAAGCGCAGCGAAATCCTACAGATTGCGCTGCTCAAAAAAAAACGTTACATGCTGTGTTCCTCCTGCCCGGCGCAGCGTCAAAATAATGACGCTGCGTCGTCCAGCAGAAGCAACGCTGACACTTGTGTTACAGTGCGTCGTCCATACAAGTCTATGGAGAATAGCGCAGTGCGTTAACGGACTGCGCTATTCTCCATAGTGACGGACTGCGCTGAACAAAAGTGTGAAAGTATCCTAAACCCTTCATACGCCCCTGCATAAAACCAGTGCAAGTGAGGGTAGAGAAAAGACCCTGTGCAAAAATGTCTACAACTGTCCCATCCATATGAACAGGGAAGAAGAAATCCTTGTCCTTGCTACAAAACAATCCAACGTACCTACATTTCCAATAGAGATTTCTATAAGAAATGGCTGAATATTTCAGCTGTGAAACCGATCACAAACCCCTAGAATTTAAAGAGTGCCATGTGCTGCGCAAACCGGTGGGATTCAGCGCAGAATCAGCCATTTGCAAACTCACAACATGCCCATTTCTCCACAAGCAGAAAAGTTGTTGCTGATCTGAATGACAACACTTCTGAATTTACCATTCGGCCAGTGTTAGGCAAGGTCACATGGGCTACAAGTCCTACCGTCAGGGCATGTGCCCTTATTCTATACGGGCCATACAGTTCTGCACAAAATATTACCCTTAAAATCATCAACCATGAAGCAAAGTTTCACTGCTACATCTGACATAGAAAGTCACAGGTGGAATATTAGGACCCTCGCATTTCAGACCACACGCCGACACGTACAGAGATCGAGAACAGAGATGCAAATATTTTGAATAATTTTAGATAGAAATATCAGTCTGAAAGAAAAAAAAAAAAAAAAAAAAAGATAAATATAGATAGAAATATAAATGCAAATAAAGTTATAAAACTAAGTCAAATATTACTAATGAAATGGTAAACAGAATACATGGTTCAAATCTAACATTTAGAGGTTCTACATCTGGCTAAAAAAAAAAAAAAAAAAAAAAAAAAGGATCCTCTACTAAAGACAAGTAGGACTCCATTGCTGCCCAACCTCTCTCCCACTGTCACCGCCCAGCTCCTGCGGCTGCGCCCCGACCCGCTGTCACCGCCCAACTCCTGCAGCTGCACCCCCCCATTGCCGCCGCCCAACTCCTGCAGTTGCGCCCCTTTTGCCTCCGCCCAACTCCTGCGGCTGCTCCCCGACCCACTGCCGCCACCCAACTCCTGCAGCTGCAACCCCCCACTGCCCCTCCCCCCCCTGCCGCCGCTCAACTCCTGCGCCCCCCCCCCCACTGCCCAATTCCTGCGGCTGTGCCCCCCACTGACGCCAGCCAACTCCTGCAGCCACCCATTGTCCCTGCACTCACTCAGTAATGAGTAGGATATGGAAATCTTATCCTAATTTTATGCGGAAGCCTGGATAAAATGCAAGCAAATATGGTCTGCAGAAAAAGTCACTTAAGTTTGGCATAAAAGTCTAATTCACACAACAGGGAAGAAAAAAAAAAATAAATAAAAAAAAGGGAAAGATCTTCATGGAAGTGCTTCTTTAATGTAAATCCATCTACATGTATGTGGATACGGTAATTTACTCAAAAATCGCCTCTTTTACAGGATCTGGCAGCGTTCTGCAACACCGGACTGAGAAGCGGTGAGAATATTAATACACTCACACTATATGCACATATACAGTCAAAGAAAAATTAAAACTTCATGGGAGGGGACATGGAGCCATGGGAGATTTCCTAGATAAGCTTCATTCACACATCCAATTTTTTTTTTTTTTCCACAAAAAAAAAATAGAAAAAAATAAAAAAAAATAAATAATTGATGTTCGAGTGGGGCCCAATCATTTATACACATGTGTTACATGCGGTATTTTCTCACCAATATCCACAGTTACTCCAAGGTTGGACTCAAGACGAGCGAATGGCATCAGATGTGACGGCATCGGATGCGATATGCTAATAACCCCCGACTCAGGCTCTTCTGCGAGTGTGAGCCGAGTGTCATGCGACTGTGACCCGATCCTGCAATCAGGTCACAGCTGTGAAGCTTAGGGCGGGCGCTGCGGAGGAGAGGGAGTGGTTAATCCCCCCCCCCATCTCTGCCATTGTCAGCCTGTGCGTATATATCACACTGCACTGGGATAACATCCGATGTAGGTCTCAACCCATTCACTTGTATGGGTGCGAGGGATACGGCTCTAGCAGAAAATCACAGCACGCTGCTGATTAGCTCGCATCCACAAGTTGACTAACTGCTCTCCCTCATTGACTAACATAGGTCCGAGTGCAATGAGAGATTTTCTCGCATTGCACTCGTCCGATATTCACGCTCGTGTGAGCGTACCCCAAGTGTAAGATTAGCCTAAAGGGGGGGGGGGTTGATTCCAAATTTTTTTGGTTTTTGGGGACCATCTGTGAGGTGGCTGGGGACAATGACGACCTGACCTCTGCTGTCTCCGATAGTCCACGATTCAGACAGAACTTTGCAAAGTCCATTCCCAGGAGGTCACAGGTTTCAGACTCTGCTTATTTTTCTGAATAGGTAACCTTAAAAAAGTACAAGAAACCCTTAATTATTAGGAAAGAGTAAAAAAAAATATCTTTCCGACAACAATCATAGGTCTAAGGCTACACTATGCTTGAAAACAGAAGATCCATGAATCAGAAGATCCAAGCCATCACGCCCCCGTCACACTCCAGTTCTCTCCATTCTGGTGGAGCTGTGTGAAATGGGCACGAAAATGCCAAAAGACAAAAAATATTTGGACAACTCTACGTTTCACAAAAGTTTTCTGAATTTGAGCAGAATCCTGGAGTCCTCTCTAATGAATCAGAGCCATAATGCTTACATTGTGACGGACCCAACCCAACTTTTTCTTTATTATCTCTGTAACATTAGGTTATAGTAGACCTATGTATTTTACTTAAGGATTCTTGGATGCACAACACCTGGAGAGACCCGGTGCACGAGATCAGATGGCGGAGTTCCTGGAAGTGGTTTGCATTTCTACACCATGTCCAGTAGCCGGAGCGCGGGCCAAAGTTTTGAGAGACGGCTGCATTCACTTAGGAAAACTATTTTACTATTTACCACAAATTACTACCAGACAACGCGATTTGCTAGTCATGAATTGGACTAAAACATGCTTGTCAAAGCCAGACTCCCTCCACTCCACTGAACCACGAGTAAACAGAGCCCTGAACGCCTCAGAAGGAATCTGCAAGAAGACGTCAATTACGGACATGTATGTCTCCTAAAACAGAGGAGCCGCCATCGCGATTTGGTCTGTGAAGTGGAAAATTTTAAATGACATGCTGATTATCATAAAAACCGGTCTACTGTAACAGGAAAACTCCCGGGACACAGCGGATACTTCCAATCTAGTCCTCAATTTAGGGTACAAAGCAATAAAGCCTCTGCAAAAGTGCACATTAATGTGATATTTACATGGGGAGGAATGGATTTTGATAGAAACTACAAAGATATCCGATGTGGCAAAACTGCACGAAACAGTGTCAATTTTGGAAACAGTTCTGTGGATTTGATGCTTTGAATTAGGTGCAATAAAGGGGGGGGGCAGGTTTGTCACTATGTAGTCTGAGAGCAGCATGATGTAGGGTTGGATACACTCAGAGGCGTAACTAGAGTTTGATGGGCCCGGGCCCCCCTCTACGGACACCGACACTTGGGGTATAGGATAATGATGCTGACACTTGGCTCTTTCCCTCGGCACCCAGCTTCCCTATGTTCTGATATCCATCTTGTCCTCGGCACCCAGCTTCCCCATGCTCTGCTATACATCTTTCCCTCTGCACCCAGCTTTCCCATATCAGAGCATGGTAAAGCTGGGTGCTGAAGGAAAGAGCTTTGTCCCGTGTTGTATATAGTTTTCCCAAATACTATAATTGCTCCCACATAGCCTTCCATATAGTATAAAGAGTCCCACATAATCGTTCATATATTCGAATGCAGCTCCATAGTTCTCCATGTATTATAATGCATTTCCCATAGTCCTCCATATATTATAATTCACCCCAGGCCTCCATGTATGATGCAGCCAGCCCCCCCCCCCCCCCATGTATAGAGCAGCCAGCCACCCATGCCCCATGCATAATGCAAGCCCCCCCATGCTCCATGTATAATGCAAGCTCTCCCCATGCTCCATGCATAATGCCGGCAGCCCCCCCCATATGCTCCATGCATACTGCTGGCAGCCCCCCCCCCATGCTCCATGCATACTGCTGGCAGCCCCCCCCCCATGCTCCATGCATACTGCTGGCAGCCCCCCACCCCCATGCTCCATGCATACTGCTGGCAGCCCCCCACCCCCATGCTCCATGCATACTTCTGGCAGCCCCCCCCCCCATGCTCCATGCATACTTCTGGCAGCCCCCCCCCCATGCTCCATGCATACTTCTGGCAGCCCCCCCATGCTCCATGCATACTGCTGGCAGCCCCCCCCCCCCCCATGCTCCATGCATACTGCTGGCAGCCCCCCCCCCATGCTCCATGCATACTGCTGGCAGCCCCCCCCCCATGCTCCATGCATACTGCTGGCAGCCCCCCCATGCTCCATGAATACTGCTGGCAGCCCCCCCCCCATGCTCCATGCATACTGCTGGCAGCCCCCCCCATGCTCCATGCATACTGCTGGCAGCCCCCCCCATGCTCCATGCATACTGCTGGCAGCCCCCCCCCCAGGTATGCACCGATTTTATTTTTTTTTTTAAAAAAAAAAAAACAAAAAAAAAAAAAAAAAACAAACAAGTTTTTACCTCTCTCCTCGTTCCCCCGCTGCTGTCCTCACGTGTCCTCGTTCCCCCGCTGCTCAGTCATGTCTCCTCCGTTCCCCTGCAGCTGCGGTCGGCATCCTCCCGCCCTGCGCTCTGAGTCTGAGCACAGCAGATGCACAGGAGTGACGTCACCGTGCAGTCACAGAGGGAGAATGAAGGAGCGTGGAGCTGCACGGGCCGCTCCACGCTTCTTTATTGTTACTGTGCGTGATGACGGGGGAGGGGAGCCCGCTGCTGCCGTCGCCGCTGACAACGGACAGGGGGGCTCCGGTGTCAGCGGCACCAGGTCATATAGCGGCCACGTGGTCTACACCAGATCAGCACAGCTCCTCTCACTGAAAGGCGCTGCTTGCTGATCAGATTGGGCCCCTAAGCTGCCGACCTCGGTAGTTACACCCCTGAATACACTGATTTTAGTGATGTTATGTATTAGGCAGAGTGCAATAGTTTCAACTACATCAGTGTTTTAGGAGCAGAAGATAATCACTGTCGGACTATATCATGCCTCCTGGTCCAACCAGGCCCCCATCACTGATTAGCAGCTTACTGTCAATATAGCATGTTCATAGAAAACTGCCAATCGGTGGTGTGCATGGAGGAGTTCACTGTCTGAGCACTACTAAAGGCCCTGTTACACGCAGTGATATCGTTAACGATATCGCTAGCAAGTGTACCCGCCCCCATCGTTTATGCGTCACGGGCAAATCGTTGCCCGTGGTGCACAAAATCATTTGGAGCAGTCACACGGACTTACCCGCTTAGCGACGTCGCTGTTGCCGGCGAAGCGCCTCCTTTCTAAGGGGGCGGTTCGTGCGGCGTCACAGCGGCGTCACTAAGCGGCCGCCCAATAGAAGCGGAGGACGGAGATGAGTGGCCGTAACTTCCCGCCCACCTCTTTCCTTCCGCATTGCCGGCGGCCGCAGGTAAGCTGCAGTTAGTCGTTCCCGCGGTGTCACGATGTGTGCTGCCTCGGGAACGACGAACAACCTGCGACCTCAACAATCAACGATATTTTGAAAGTGAACGGCATGTCAACGATCAGGTGAGTATTTTTGATCGTTAACGGCCGTTCGTTGGTGTCACACGCAACGATGACGCTAACAAATGCCGGATGTGCGTCACGTAATCCGTGACCCCGGCGATATATCGTTAGATAAGACCCCGTTACACGCATCGACTTAAGTCTACAGCAAGGAAAACTGATTGTATGTAGGTGATACATCGCTGGAATCAGGGTCTCTTTCCCTATATTATGCTGCTCTCAGATGAAGTAGCAAAAACGTGCTGACATTCCCTTTAAAGTGATCCTGTCTGGAGAAATATGCACCAAGAAACAAAAGCAGTTCTGGGTGCATATTGCTAATCCCTGCATCTAATAGCATACATAAAAGGGATCTTTAGAAATCATATTTCTAAAAATCCTTCAAGTCTCAAGGGCGTTTGTTCCCTTGGCTAGTCGGCCCCCTCAGCATGTAAGCGTGCAGCATCAGAGATATGGTCGATCTCACCGCTCTCTGCTGCCGCCGCGCCCAACACTGGATTTCAGCTCAGTGCACATGGTCAGAAGTCTCAGACTTCCAGTCATGCGTACTACGAAGCCAGGTGTATGTATGCGTCCCGGCTTCAAACTGGTGTAATGCGCATGACTGGAAGTGCCGGGACGTTCCGATCATGTTCATGAAGCCGAAAACCAGTAGTGGCAGCAGAGGTGAGCGTGACCATGCCTCTGATGCTGTGCATTCATTAGCACGTTAGTACGCCCACAGGGGTGTGCTTACAAGCTCAGAGGGCCGACAATCCAAGGGACCCAACACCCTTGCGACTAGTCCCTGGCCTCATTAGCATATCAAATGGAATCTTTAGAAATACTTTTATTAGATACAGGGATAGTTAGGCAGGGATTAGCAATATGCACCCCGAACTGCTTGTGGCTCCGGGTGCATATTGCACCTGACAGGTTCCCATTAAGTGGGTCCTTTGCTTGGTCCACCTCTGGTGCGGTGTCTCATGACATCTGAGCGCTACAGGCTGGGATTTGGTAACTGCAGTCAAGATGGGCCAAGAAGTCATCATGGTGATATACCGACATCAGCAGAACAAGCAAAGGAGCCACAGAACCCAGAGGGGAGGTAGGTAGCTTGTGTTCTACCTCCCACCTTTCCCTGAAAGAGTCTGCCTATAGACCCTTAGAAAATCTGCAGCAAAAAATGAAGTTTGGAGCTTGCGACTACTCCATTTAGTTTAACCCTCAACTGGTGAGGTGGGGTTTGCAACACCCCAGGGAAATTTTGTTCAGCTGGCATTCATTGGAAAATGCTGATATGAATCATCAATGTATTACATTTTCCGATACTTGTGGGTGTCAAAAATGTGGTATACTCATGTGTAATCAATCGCCAATAAGAAAACGATTAAAACAAAACGTGATCTTTGCATTTTCTGTAAAAATGAGAGATTTCTAAACACTGTATAGGGTATAGAAGCCCCAGCACCAGTTACGCGAGAAAAATCCCACCTCACCAGTTGAGGGTTAAATCACAATCGCTGACATACGGTACATGGACATTCTGCAGATTTAAGATTTGCACAGGTTCATTTCCACACAAAATTCAGATGGTTTCCACAATGGGGTGAAACATGTGGACAAGATGAAGATGAGGATTTTTCAATGGGACGAGTCAGTTTTACTAAGGCTGGGTTCAGACGGCCGTATCTAAAAACATGGAGGGGTGCAGGAGCCGTCTACTGGTGTATGACCAGGCCCACTAGACCTGAAGGAAATCACTGGTGAGAACAGGCTGGTAGGTTTATTATTGGATCTGTGCGCACAATGACAGTGTACCTTATTGGGTGTGTGCGCACAATGACAGTGCATCAACCTAAACACAGCGGGTCACAGCGCAGGTTTATCCCAATAAGGTAATAGTGCTTAATATCCAAATTTATCGCATTTCCAAAAATTAAAAAGCCAAGGAATAAACATGAACACAAACTACTTACAAGGTTAGACACCGGGAACACATTTCCTTTGTCTTGATTTGGATTTGCCCAATCGTCTGCTAAAGAAGAGCGTGCTCTCTTAGCAAATTAACCCTCTGCTTCAAAGCTGGAACAATGGGCCATATATTATCAGGTCCAGCCCAAAGCAACTACTGCAAATGGACCCATCATGGCAGCACATCAATGATGGAAAACTGGGCCTCCAACTGCTGGATAAGCCATGGAGGTCGCTTATAGAGGAACATTGAAATTCATTTTTATTTTCACGCTCAGGTGTGCATCATTCATTTAATGTGAAAAATATATATCACTGACAGACCCCTCTGCTTAAATGGAAGCCATTATCAGAAAATTACCAATTGTTTAAGTCAGGGGTTTGTGTTTTTTTTATAAAAAAAAAAAAAGTTCTGGCAATTTTTGGTCATGTGGGGTCTTTTAGACTCATGCTTCCAGGAAGAGAGTTTACAGCAGGCTCATCATCATCAGAGGCAGGATAATCATGACAAATAATATATCTCTATACACAGCTGCTAACACAGTAGACACTAGTAACACCAATCACACGAGATGTCACAGCTGACCCCTCTTCCCCTCCATTCACAATGACCTTTGAAGCAGCTCATTAGATGATTCAATACAAAAGATACTTTTAGGCTATGTGCCCACGGGCGCTCGTACCTACGGATATATTCGCAGGTACGGCCGCATGTTTCCCACAGCTGCCCGCTGGCATCCGCAGCTATTTTTAGCTGCGAGTTTCCAGCGGAATAGCTGCGGGAAACATGCGGACTTTCACGCGATTTACCTGTGGACGTCCCGGCCTCTATCTCCATAGCGGAGGGCCGTGATCTCCGCAAGTAAATCCGCATGAATAATTGACGTGCGGCTGAGGGATCTCCGCAGGAGATTCTGCAGCGTGGACACAGACACTCCCCATGTCCCATTGGGTAACATGGGGAGTGCCTGTACATGCTAGAACCTGCGGATTTATCTGGAAAAATCCAGAAAAATCCGCAGGTTTTCCGCGGCAAACTCCACAGAAAAAAGCTCCCGTGGGCACATGGCCTTAGAGTCTGTTAATTTCAGTTAATGTATATATGTTGTTTCTTTAAAAGGAGGTGTTTTTTGTCCCCAAAAAAAAAAAAAAAAAAAAAAAGCCTCATTGGTAAGTGCAAATATTGGCAGAATTCTATTTTTTACCTTTAATATAGATATTGTGGGGTAGGGACATTTAACGGGGTTATTCACTACTTTGCAATAGTGGCCACATCTCTCTAAGGCCAGAGTCACACTTGCGAGTGCCTCGCATGTAACTCGCGCGAGTCTCTGATTGAATCATCCAGCACTCTCCTGACAGGAGCGGGTCAGTTGCATGTATGTCTATGCAGCTGAGATGCTCCTGTCCTGAGAGTGCGAGTCCATGCCGGGTGATTCAATGAGAGACTCGCGCAAGTTACAGGCGAGGCACTCGCAAGTGTGACTCTGGCCTAACACTGATCGGGAAGGCTTTTTCTAAATACAGTGGAACCTTGGATTACGAGCAGAATTGGTTCTGGGCGTTTCCTCTTAAACCAAGTTATTCTTATATCAAAGCAAATTTTCCCATAGGAAATAATTGAAATGCAGACAAGTCGTTCCAGAACCCAAAAATATTTACTGTATTTATCCAAACTTATTACAGAAATACAAGATAATGTCCTGTATTCATACAAAATTATTGCAGTACACTCATACAAAACACTGTACAGTAAAAGACAAAATTATACTGCATATTAGCTTACAATGGCATTGTGTAAGAAATGTGCTGCACTGGTAGCAGAAAAAGTACAATACTGTATCCACAAATGCAAATTGATATAAATGCTATATAGTATATACTGTGCAATGGTACACTGTATACAGAATACAGTACGTATGTGCAGAAAGTTGCCTCCAGAGCGTGGTGAAAGGACGGAACCAGAAGTGTGCACGGTGAATATTTACTCTTATTGCAAATCATTGCTCTTAAACCAAGTTACAAATTTTTAAACATATCTTTCCTTGTCTTGCAAAATGCTCTCAAACCAAGTTACTCTTAATCAAAGGTTCCACTGTACCTTGTGTGGCCATTTCTGCCTCTGAGTGGCACTATTGCGGTCCGCTCATCCCCATGAAGTGAACCCTGGGCTCCATGACCTCTGGGATCCGATGTCAGGACAACTTCCAGTTGTCCTGACACCACCGAGGCGGCCCCAGTCTTCCTGAGTGACTGGGCTGTGGGCGGAGCTTCACCGATCGTCACAGCCCAGTATCGCTCCTGCTTGTGGCGCTCTGCAGTGAAGGAGAGAGCAGGGAGATGCTGCGCTGTGATGAGCGGTGAAACGCCGGCTACAGTCCAGTCACTCAAGAAGACTGTGGCCTGCCTCAGTGGTGTCAGGTCAACTGGAAGTTGTCGTGACAACCAGATCCCAGAGTTCACATAGCCCAAGGTGGAGGGGGGGGGGGGTGTCACGTGATTGGGATGAGCAGAACACAATAGTGTGGCTCACAGGCAGAACTGGCTGATCAGTGTATATAGATAAAGCCTTCCCTATCAGTTTTATCAGTTTACAGGGATGGGGTCACTATTGCAGAGTAGTGAGCCAGCCTTTTAAAAACACAAAATCTTAAGTTAGTAATAGAGGTGGTCATTTTCTGATTGTGACTTCCCTTTTAAGAATATTGCAATACAACATTTCCAATGGTACCTCCACTGGGAGACCTTCAGATTGTCTTTATGGACATTAACTCCTCAATATCCTGCACTTCCAGTCTACGGTGTCCAGAGCGTTGTGTGACATGGGGTTAATTCACAGCCAACCAGTGGCGCTCTGATCCCATACTGGAAATGAGGTGGGTACCTGAGGGTGCACCCGGACTAACTGAACAGTAGTAGTAAGTTTTAGAACTCACTCTTAAGGGCGGACAACCCTTTAAAGATGAAGGAATAACTGCTGAGAAGGTCTAAAGGTCTTTATAAATCAGACCCAAATCTCAAAAAAGGTACAAGTGAGTGACAGCTTCCTGCCAGCGCTGGAGGTCTGCTCCATTGTGAGCTGATAAAGCCATCGTCCTGCAGACGGCACTGCGCACTTCCCTTCTGTCTACAAAACATTCTCACCGGTTGTTGACACAAATATTGATATTTTTAACTCCTTAGGCAAACTCTTTAAAAAGCAGTCATGAATTCAATCACTGTTTCCTCAGCCAGACAAAAGTGCCGGAGGCTGACAAAAAGGAAGAAAAACTAAAAGCACAACGTTCAGCTAACGTAGTAGATGGCGGCGTGCGCTAAACATCCTTCTAAGCATCAAGGGTAGAGCTGGCAGCGAAAGCAAGTACACGTGTATATCTACAGGAACGGAGGGAGGAGACTGAGCCCAACACAAGGAATAGGGGCGAGAGAGCAAACCAGGCCCCTCCATCCACAGGGCAAGCCGCACTCTGCCAAGGAGGAGGGGCAGACACAGCTAACCCTTTATTTACTGACTCCTGTACATTATATATATATATATATATATATATATATATATATATATATATATATATATATATATATATATATATATATATATATATATATATATATATATATATATATATATATATATATATATATATATAAACAGAACTTATTGCAAATACATTGTGAGGCTCCTGGTTCATGAAGCCTGGCAGTGGCATGTGGGCGGGTGTCTGACTATAATTTGGACTCCAATAGGGCTATGATCCAGCTGTCCAAGGAGTAAACATCTGCAGTGTTGTAGAGTTAGGTTATGTTCACACATTGCATTTTTCTTGCAGCTTTAAGAGTGGTATGCAAATGAAAACCTGCTTTTTACACTCCCCGCAAAAGCTATGAGGTTTCAGAAATGTCATGCACACAATTGCCTTTTCTTCCTCCAACAAAAAAAAATACTTTTTTTTTTTAAAGATGCAGCATTTCAATCCTTTCAGCATTTTTTAAGTGTTTTTTCCCTATTGAAAGCAATTACAAGGTGGAATGAAAGTAACTTTAAACATATAATGCAGACCAAATGACAAAAAAAAAAATAAAAATAAAAAAGCAGCAAAAAGATGTAGCAAGATTGGCTTTTTGGAAGCAGCCTTTTCACTGAAAGGGAGCGGGTTTTGCTGCAAAAAACACAAACACTGAATATAGCGTAAATCTAGAAATGCTGAAAAGGTTTGTTGATCGGGATAACTTGAATACGCCCGCGTCTAATCATAAACTACTTCAAAAATATACAAATTACTTTAGGCAACGCCAAATTAAAGGTGCATGCAGACATCTTTATAAATCGGTCTGACCACAATGCACGGGCTGGCGGATCTCCTGACCCAAAAGTAACAGGTTCATAACGTCATAGAAATATATAAAGCGGTCATGCTCAGGCCAGAGCCGCCAGCCGGTCCGTGCGCTGCGGTCTGACCTCGGGACAGATTTATACGACGGATGTTTGAATGCAGCCTAAAGAGAAGGTTTCTTTACATTTTAAGACGGGGAGCATGGTTATTCTCTTCTCAGAGGAATACAGTACCGCTTGATAATTGTTAAGTCTGCTGATACCTACAGATTTGGCCAACAGTCATTTGTATGGGGAGTTGACCGACTGATGGTCGGAGTGTGATGTCAATCTGGCAGGTCTTATTTAGGATGGCCGATCACATTGTTCTCCCATTGATTGGTCACCAGCCAATGTGCCTGGCAATAGTTTCCTCAAAGAACACAAACGCTCAACCGAGCAAGCACCCGCATTTGGTGGAATCGGCTGAGATGGCTGTTGATCAAACAATTGGCCGAAGACTCATTCAGCCGTTAGCGATCTAATGTGTATGTGGGTCTTAAAGACCCCTAAAACACAAACTATCAGCAGAACCCAACTGTTTCAGGCGACAGTCTAAAGGTGTACGGGAACCCCGGACACATGATTGAAAGGGATCCCTAACTCGGCCAACAACCTAATGACCCTCGATATAAGTGAATGCCCACCATCATTTAAAGTTGTGCTGCACAGAAAATGACTAAATCCACATGGGTAACGGTGACGGATTTTTCTGTTATATGCTGAAGATTTTCTGCATTATGGAAGTGTAGCTTTATAAAAGCAATATTGGAAGCTATACGACCCGCACCGGCTATTTGAGTTAAGGATCCGGCATGTCCGATTTCAGACTGTCGATCTTTGTGCTCCCTAAAATAAGCCACCGGAGAGGTCTGGCAGTGGCTCTCTCAAGAGCAAGCGTTCCAGTGTATCGTTCAGCTGATGGCCACCTAAGTTGTATGGGGGCTTTCACCTTCCCAACCAGAATCATATCCAGCCACATATATTAACCAAGTCTAAGCAGGTGGAAAGTGGAGCATGCTGAAGTACGTTACACACCAACACAAACCTCCCAACTCATGATTTGGGTATATAGGAGATGAAGAGGACCAAGGATCAACAAGATATTTGCCAATATAGAAAGGTGCTCAGATTAAAGTTCCAGCTTCAACCATGATAGAGTCCATCATTCTCCAAACACCACAGCTGCTAACAGACCAAGAACGCTCCCCTGGCATCCACTAAATACAGCACCAAGACTGCTCAGGGGATAAATCTATATATCAACTTGGCCAATACCACTATGAATGGAGTTTGTGGTCCGGATAGGCCACTAATATCCAATATATCTTCTTCTAGATCATTCTTGAGCCATGGATCAGCAGTGTCCATGTGTGCACTCACAATGGAGTGCTCTGCTAAGATATGTGATGCCTACTGGGCAATAGCTCATTTTAGTAAATCGGTGACCACTAGATCCAGCTGTAGAGCATTACTGTGACTAGCACAATAGAAAGGTGGCATCGTACGGCCCTGGCACACTAAAAGCCATGGAGCTGCTCAGCCGAGCCCATTATCCTGCTGATGTACATCTGAGGCTCAGACTGGTGACTTTGGATGATAGCTGAACTGATCTTTCCATGAGAGAATTTGCTTTTTGTGGCTACACAGTAAAATTCCTACAATAGTCAGTAGCACGTTTCTATAAGCATCAAGGCTCCCAGATTTTATCTAGAGAGATTGCATGCTTTTAGGCAAAATTGATAAAGAGATATTGCATACACAAAAATCCAATGCATTACCCTATATCAAAAAAAGTGGCACAAATCAGCTTAGCATAGTGAAGTTTAGGGTCTCCCCCAACCCTCTATAATCAGCTTCCACGCTGACTGCCCTGGCCCACCGGAATCATAGTAATCACTGACTTCACAGGAGTAGAACAGTTTGCCCAACATGGAAAATGTTATTCATTTGCCGCCCACACTGTACAAGCCAAGAGATGGAGGTGCTACGAAGATATAATGTGCAAGAAACTGAAGTAATGGAGACTTCTGATCACATTGGAAGGATTATAAACCAGGGGATGGGCCATAAAGCTTCTCCACCAAAGCAAAAAGGGGCATCGCTGCTCACAGACCGCTCCGACAAGAACAAGCCCTATAAATGACAATGTCAGATTGGGCCACCAATCGGGGGAGGGGATAAAAAGCTCTTCTCACCTGCACATGTGCCTGGCAGGGGGGATAACTCACGAGACGTAGTGATTTGTGCTGCATCTTGCTCATTTCGTGCAATCCTTTGCACTTTGCATTGAAGCCACATGGAGCAGTGTTACTGTGTGATCAGTTTACGTGGAGCATTAATATAGAAGATTAATAACTTCACACTGGATGACAGTAACCACTAGTGCGCTCCTTAGTGAGTGGACTTCGCGTCACATGACAGGGCGTCCATCTTTAGGAAGAGACCATAAGTCCGCGCTCTGCTGCTGTCCCCCTCCATCAGCACAATGTCCTCCATTGAAGGTATGTTCACACACGCCTGATTTCTTGTTGTAATTTTCTAAGGCTGCCCCATTAAACCTAGCAGCATAATTTGATAGACGATGTGAAATCATTGTCCCAGAATTATTAAAAATTCTACAGGTAGTAAATCAATTTCTTACTGTAATAACCTACTTAAGGTAGATTACAGTAAGAAAAACTATGTGAAATCAGCAGTTTTGTTTAATTTATCTGTGGATTTTCTCCAGGATAAGTGGCTGTGTGACCGCTGTGGATGGTCCCTTATCCTGCAGATTTTCACCATGTTAAAGATTAAATCTGCATCAAACACACTGAAAATCACAACAAGAAGTGCACGGCTGGGTCAGCCCATGTGGATGTCCCCAAAAAAAGGGCTCACTCGCCAGAAGCTCTGCACTTAGGTAATGGTCAGACAGACACATCTTCCATGTGGAACACGGACAGTACAAAAACCCAATGTTTGCCGGTGCCACATAGACCTCCGGTAAAATGTTCCTTGTGAAGTAGAAAAAAAAAAAGTCAGCTTGCAGTAGACTGGTCTGCTTTCTGGAGCTGACTAATTGTATGTCCATAGTAGGCAGCACCAGGGGCTGAAATTTGTGGCCATCACTGGTCCCTGTTTTAGTACGGCCTTGTGAACGCAACCTTGCCCTAATAATAGGTTACATGGACAGATGTAGCGCAGATGGGACCATCCCTTCTAAATGAAAAGAGTTTTGACGCTTTCCAGTAACTGTAGACACTAGTGACAAGCGGGCACTACCTTGCTCGGTACGACTAGTGATAAGCGGGCACTACCATGCTCAGTATGACTAGTGATATGCGAACACTACCATGCTCGGGTGCTTTTATGCTCGGGTGCTTTGTACGACTAGCGATATGCAAAGACTACCATGCTCGGGTGCTTTGTACGACTAGTGACGAGCGAGCACCACCATGCTCGGGTGATCAGTACGACTAGTGATGAGCGAGCACCACCATGCTCGGGTGCTTTGTACGACTAGTGACGAGCGAGCACCACCATGCTCGGTACTCGTAACAATCAGTTGGATACTTGGATGGAAGTGACTACAGCACCCAAGGATAATGGAAATCAACTGGGGACTGCAGCATTTTTCTGGGAAATCTTTTGGAAAAATGCTTGAGTACACCATTGATCTCCATTATACTTGGGTACTCGAGTCGTGCCCATCTAATTGCTCGTTACCAGTACCCGAACATGGTAGTGCTCGCTCATCACTAGAAGACACACTAAAACAAGTCTGTACTGAAACCTTGTGAGGGAGCAGGTAGTAAACTCAGCCTACCGGCAGCACAGCCCGGGCCACACTCTCCAGTAACCATTGCATTATATATCCTCTATCGGGGGCACTTGTGGAAATCGCTTTGAAGTGGTTTCATAAACATTATGTCCTGTGAGCATCTCAGATGTTAAATCTTACCTAGGCCGAGCTTACGAAGAACTCTGTGCTGCAGCTCGGATCTAATCAGCTTTTCCATACTTATGGAGAACATCCTTAAGAGCCCCATTGTCATACGTAGCCTACTTATTACACGGGGCGGCTGTTTAACCCCTACCTGATCATCATGGACAAAGATGCAACTCTTCTGACACGACCTAAAGATCTACAACCCTGAATTCTCTCACCTTATTCACACGTCAGATCAGTGATTGTCAAATATTCATCCGGTCCCCATTAGACCAACTGGTGTTTGTGAAGAGATCCTAGAGTCAGGGCTCGCTCACACCACCGTATAAACTGGACGAGTCCATGGGATTTGTGTTCCGAGTGCTATCCGATAAATGTCATACAATAGCGCAGTGCTGATCTGCGTTTGTATGTTTTAAATTGCAGTATGCTATGATTTTCCTTTAAAATCAGATGGGTGCGAGAAAGAAAAATAATTGTATGCCACCGTATACATTACAATTCTGTAACATAGGAAATTGTAAATGGTCCATGGCTCCGGAGATCTGATTGCACACGGATGACAAGTGAGAAAAAACAACCATCCCACTTTTCTGGTTGAATTTCAGACCGATTTTTATGCGCGGAGCTCTGCTACATCTGCTTTTCTCACCAGCCATGATCAGAAGTCTCGATACTATTCACACTCACGTAGAGGGCTTTCAAGAAATGGAAACTTCTCTAAAACTTCTTTATAACACACATCCAAGCCAAAGGCTCAGTCCTGCAGACAAAAGCTGAATTACTGGCAAAGTTTTACACCTGCGAGTGTTACCGCAGAAGGGATATTACAAAAGCGAGTGGCTCAGACAATAATTATAAAGTACACTTTCCAAGGTCTTTATAAGAAGGGTTTGGAAACAATGTGTCTCTATCTAAATGACAGGCTAAATTGTTATTAAAAGCCCAAGGAACAGATCGGTTATTCCTGCCTCAGCATGTTGAGCGGAGCTTGGGAAGACAATTTCTGAGCAAAAAAAGAAGTATAGGAAAAGTAAAGAGTGCAGGAACCTGTTGTACACAAACGCGGAGCGGGCGGATCAGACTGTGCTTTGTAGCCGCTCGCTGGCTGGGACAGAACATGAAAGACCCGGCACAGTCAGCTCACAGGAACAAGTGTCACAGCAAAAGTTCCCACCAGTGAATTATACATGGGCTCCACAGGACCAGCGTCTCTACTGTTTCACCAGCGCTCCACACACAGCTCCGCTTCCAGCTCTGCCTTCTCTGGTTACATTTAATTGTCACAAGATAAGGGACATTAACCATTGGCTGCATTTAAAGGGAGACGTCCGTCTGTTGCTGGGCACGTACACCAAGAGCCCTACCGGATTCACATTATCGGCACAAGGGTTAAACGCAGACATCGATCAGCGACAGATGTTAATTTGTATATCTTGCCACCTCATCTGCCAACATATCAAGATCACAATATAAATTATCAGGGAAGAAAAAAATAAATAAATAAAAATAAAAAATTGCACACCAGAAAAGATGCCACATAATAATCAGAGACAATATCATAGATCATAAAATATGATACAGTTACTATATGAAATCACATTTATAAAAAGAAAAACAAAACATGGGCACTGATGGACGGCAAAATTAACCCCCGCACAGCTGAAGATATTGAGCATCTACAGGAACACGTGATGTCATCATTATTCCCATCACCCTCTGCTGAGAAACACAGGCCGGTGACATCAGAGCCTGGAGGAGGAGACCAGCGGCTACACCGGGCCACGGCACAGCGTGGCACACGTCACGGGGTAAATTACAGGCTATGAAGAATTAGGGGGAAAAAAAATAAATAAATAAATGTCCATGGGACAAAAAATTATACATGAGAAGGATCAGATGTAACAGAAAAAGGGGGAATTTTTGGGTGAAAAACTACACATGCCATCAAAGATTATTTACCAGGAATGGTCCAAAACCAGAAGTGATGTGTGTAACTATTAGTAACAGAAAAGAATACATTTTCCAAAAGAGGGAAACAAAATAAAAGTAAATAATTTGTTTTGACATGTCCACCACAGAACAAACAAAAATAAAAAAAATAATATAAATAGTTACTTTATATTCTATAATATTTATATAATAAATGGTCAAAGTGTGTAAATATATATATTACACACATTTAAACCACTTTGGTCTTTCATTTTTTTCTTATACTATCTAGAAGAAAATTGAATGGTTATTTAAGAAATATTAATCTCACAAACACACTAAGTAACAAGTGCTCTATGGTCCCAGCACCAAGCCCAAACGTCCACGTGTTACAAGAGCATCAATCCTACAGAACCGTCAAGAGAAAAGTAAAACTCAAGTTAGATTAATCTGTGATAAAGCTTCCAATTCTACAGAATCTCTTCCAAATTGTTACACTAAAACCTGTTACACCGAGCACTGCATCCTAAAAGGAAAATGACAAACAAAACTTTATCTAGTCCTTGTTGGGAACTTATTTGCCAAAATTATATTTGCACCAATAAGTCTTTCCTACTACTTTTTGGCTCAAAATGCAAAAATACATAAAAAAAAAAAGACCCCCCCCCCTCCTCTCTTCGGTTTGATGACATCCACCTGCGCTGAAGGCAAAATGTTTATATAAATTACATCTTCCAATATAGGAATGTGTAAACAATCCTAGAAGCTTCCTTTTCCATTGGGTACAGTGCCCATCTGGTGTCAGCAGTGAAGAGGCCATTGTGCCCGGTGGGTGTCAGTGTCACTGAATTGGTCCCCGTTAGATGAACGCTGCCATTCTGGGTGCCCGGGACCCCGCCGGATACAGGGCACACGGAGGAGCCCGAATGGGGGCACTTTTAGCAGATGAGGCGACTTCACCGTCACTTTCAAGGTGGAACATTTCAACAATAAAACAATTTATACCATTAAATGATTGAATTTTTTTATTTTTTGAGCTACATGGAATTCCGAAAAGTTGAACCAATTTCTCTTCTCAAACTAATAGAACAATTGTAAGTAAATGAGACTGACAGAGCAGTCGGGGGAGTAACGTGACTTTGTGCATTTGTTGTGGTCGGCCGCCCAGTGACGTGTGTGGATGGAGGGATGGCCTCTCCGGGGTCAGCGGTGACAATGTCTCGGACACATAATATTGGCCGCTGAGGGGGGACATCTCCGTATTCAGAGTAACAAATGGAGAAGAAGAAGAAATGAAAGTTTTCTGGGCTGGCACCTGCCCCAGATGGAGCTGATCTGCGGCTGGGTTTGGGGAGGGACAGCAGACAGAGCGTGGTGCGGGTCGGTGATCTCTCCCATTCAAAGGAAACTCCTCCTCAACTGCTACTTTGTGTCCTTTGTCTATTGTTTGTTACGTGAAAGAAAATACTTGCCACAGGAAAAAAAAAAAAAAAAAAAGGCAAAGAGTGAGAGGTGCCCAAGTGACTGGGGTATGAGGGCAGGGGGGAAGCTGCCATGTTTGTGTGGTGTCTCCCATCCTCTCTGGCTGCCTCCTCCTACCCCAGGGTACCCTCCAGTGAAAGGCCATCAGGAGAGGCACACATAGCAATGATGGCTGCTGGTAGCCTGCAGCGCCTTCTCCATGAGCCTCATCCTTCCCTCCCCACACCACCCCCCTGCTCCACCACCAGCAGCAGGGGAATAAACAGGAGGCCATGTCTTCTCCCATCACATCCCAGCAGAGGACAATGACCCACACCCACCATCAGCCCCCCATTATCGCATCCCAGCTGAGGAGGTGATGGGGGCGTGAGCACAGCAGCCATCTCTAGGAAACACAAACATGGAGGGGGCCAGTGCTGGACAGCCAAGGGGGGCCGGAGATGGACAGCCAAGGGGGGCCGGAGATGGACAGCCAAGGGGGGCCGGAGATGGACAGCCAAGGGGGGCCGGAGATGGACAGCCAAGGGGGGCCGGAGATGGACAGCCAAGGGGGGCCGGAGATGGACAGCCAAGGGGGGCCGGAGATGGACAGCCAAGGGGGGCCGGAGATGGACAGCCAAGGGGGGCCGGAGATGGACAGCCAAGGGGGGCCGGAGATGGACAGCCAAGGGGGGCCGGAGATGGACAGCCAAGGGGGGCCGGAGATGGACAGCCAAGGGGGGCCGGAGATGGACAGCCAAGGGGGGCCGGAGATGGACAGCCAAGGGGGGCCGGAGAAGGACAGCCAAGGGGGGCCGGAGATGGACAGCCAAGGGGGGCCGGAGAAGGACAGCCAAGGGGGGCCGGAGATGGACAGCCAAGGGGGGCCGGAGAAGGACAGCCAAGGGGGGCCGGAGAAGGACAGCCAAGGGGGGCCGGAGAAGGACAGCCAAGGGGGGCCGGAGAAGGACAGCCAAGGGGGGCCGGAGAAGGACAGCCAGGGGGGCCGGAGAAGGACAGCCAGGGGGGCCGGAGAAGGACAGCCAGGGGGGCCGGAGAAGGACAGCCAGGGGGGCCGGAGGGTCAGGCTGCTGATCCACAGCCATCACTTCTGGCCACTTTTGGCTCCTCGTGCTCCTGCAGCCGCCCCCTCCCCCCTCGCACTCCCGCACCAGCCATCTATGGATGAAGTCCGGCTCACTGGCGGAGGATGCTGCTCTCACTTTGCACAAGTTGTCGCCCGCAGGAGCTGTCGCGATAGGATGTGGCAGTCAGGGTCATGCGGCCGGATCCCTCCCCCCCGGACACATCCTCCGTGGATCCCGGCTCCCTCCCGGGCTCACACCTCCGGCATCACCAGCAAAGTTGATCCCGGGAGCAGCAAGTTTGTGTCTCCGGCGGATGAGCGGTCCTGTGCCGGTCCCGTCCCCTCCGTCCCGTGCCCGCCCGGTGCCCTCCGCTCCACACAACTCCCAATCCCCAACTTACCGGGCAGAGCGGCCCCGGAGCCTATTGTCTGGTGCCCCGTCCTCCGGTCCGGGTGCGGGAGGAGGGCGCTGTGCGTGCCTGGAGTTTACGCTTTCTTTCCCACACTCCACCTTTATCCGTATCCCCGTCCTGAGCTCCGGCTTCTCCTTCCCTTCTTTTTTCCTTTGTGTTTTAATTTCACCTCAAGTTTTTAATCCGATAGTGTACGAGCGCGTCCGCACGGAGGAGGCGAACCCGCGGCCCCGCCGGACACTCACTGCTCGGGATCCTCTCCGTCCGGGCACCAGCTCCAGCCGCGTGCATGTGCCCTCCCCGAGGACCGAGCGCGCCCCCGCCAACTCTCACACACACTCTGAGGAAGCCCCGCCCCCATCGCCCTCCTCCTGCTCCCCCCGCTCCCCTGCCACACAGGCCGTGACGTCACACGGCCACCAGGCATAATTTATGCAAGAATTCACTAGTGCTTTTCATTCAGGTTCCCCCCTCCTCTACTCTTAAAGGGCCCGCGCCTATCCCTCACTACTACTGTGTACACAGGGCTGCTGCCATCACATCCTCAGCGCCTGCCTCATCCCACTGCACACGGTGCAGGCTGCATCACAGACAACATGGTGTGAATGGGAGTCACGTCCACATACTCTATAGTGGGGCCTCCAGAACCTTTTTAGCAGAGAACTGTCACCAAAGTCTAGAAGGAAAAACACGTGAGGGGGCACTAAAGTGGAGGGGGCACTACTGAGGAGGGGGAACCACTCTGCAGGGGGCATCGGTGAGGAGTTGGCAAAAGTGAGGAGGGGGCAATAGTGAGAAGGGGAGATCAGTGAGGCAAGGGCAATAAATAGGAGGGGCATCTGTGAAGAGAGGGCACCAGTGAGCACAGGGCATCAGAGAGGGGAAAGCATCAGTGAGGTGAGGAGGGGGCATCTGTGAGGAGAAAGCATCAATGAGGTGAGGAGGGGGCATCTGTGAGGAGAAAGCATCAATGAGGTGAGGAGGGGGCATCTGTGAGGAGAAAGGATCAATGAAGTGAGGAGGGGCATCATTGAGGAGAGGCACCAGTGAGGTGAGGAGGAGGCACCAGTGAGATGAGTGAGGCAGGGGCACCAGTGAGAAGGCATCAGTGAGATGAGGGGGGCATCAGTGAGGAGGGGGCACCACTGATGAGCGGGCATCTGTGAGGAGAAGGCATCAGTGAGATGAGGGGGGCATCAGTGAGGAGGGGCACCACGGATGAGGGGGCATCTGTGAGGAGGGGGCATCTGTGAGAAGGAGGCATCAGTGAGGAGGGGACACTGTTTACTTATACACACATAGATCCCTATGGATATGTTGGTAGCAGACAAACACCCCTCCCCCATTTGCAGGAACAGAAGTGACCCTGGTGGGTTTGCTGCTGCACATGGCTGTGACTTCACACAAACTATTTTTGGAAGCAGAAAAATCTGATAAATTTTTAAAGCTGAATTTGCTTTAGGAATCTGTGTTTTTTGTTTGTTTTTGGAAGTTTTTTTCCTGGATAGATATTGAAGAGTTTTTTCCTCAGGGTGTTTTGCAGCTTTTTGACTAACAGAATGAAGATTAGAGCAGATCCCAGAAGGATCCCCCTCCCCCGTCATAGAAGTGACATCAATCCTTTATTTTCCAGGCGAGATATTCAAGGCCTTTTCTGGAAAAAAAAACTTTAAAAAAGTTCACAGCAAAGAAGATTATAAAGGAAAGAGTCCAAATCCTGTGCTTCCACTGGATTTACGTGTAGTGAATGGGGGGAATCTTGGTAAATTTTCATGAACTCCCAATAGGACACGTGAGGCCCTGCCGTTTTGCATTTCAGTTACTTTAGGGGGGTGCGGCCATTTGGGACCCTCATCTCTAGGTCGGGATAAGACCCTACATAGAGAGTCTCTTGCTCTGGAGGACATTGAGCATGCAGTGTGTGATCTCCCCTGTGGGGGCGCTGTAGGGAAACACTCACTTTACGACTCCCCTCAGATTACATCTGATTATTGGATTCTCACATTATTGTTTGGGGACCACTCTACCAAGCAGAGATGGCCCACAGCGGAGACCGCCCTCATATTGCCAGTGGGCAGAGCTGGGCCGGGGGAGTCAAATTCATGACTACAAGGCAGAACGTACTGTTAGATTTGCAGCGAGGCGTACACAGCGCTGCACACCACTGCACACCTGACCTAAAAAGTGTGCTCCTCCTAGTGAGCCAGGAATGGTCACTCCAACCCAGACCCTTATCAAGGCCGGTGAGAGAATAATCAGTCTTCATGAATCACTCCCATGTGTTTTTAAGGCTTAAAGGAAACATGACAGATGATTCATGTTGACCGGACCATGGCCCGCGTGACCTATAGTCCGGCTGCATTAGTCCAGCCATGCATGTTTTACTCTGAAATGATGTAGCATTTCAGATAGGTGAAAACTTGCTTCTAAAAGCCGTCCAGGAACCATGCGACTTCACTGATTAGTGTCTCCCTATGTGTGTGTGTGTGTGTGTGTGTGTGTGTGTGTGTAGAGATCTGTAAATCTAGGGGATTGAAGCATGGAAGGAAACGCCAAGGACCTTTTTGTCATGCTGGAAGCGAGTGGACTCCCAGCGTGCGACACAACACAAAAGGGAAAGCCAAGGAAACAATACAACGGAAGGCACTGGTGCTAAGGAGAGGAGAACGGGTCACCTCCTAACACTCACCTGAGGCTGATACCTGCACTATATAACGTCCCTAGATGGGTACTGCCCCTGTGCGCCATCACGTGCCCTGCCTATGATCTCACCCTGACTCGGTGAAGGCCAATGAAGCTCTAACCTCGCCACTTCTACAAGACAACACAAGGAAGGTAAGACGAAACAGGTGGTGAAAGACACAACAACTAACACTCCATGGCTTCTCCAGCAAGAACTTTTCAGCTGCAGCAGAAGCGAACACCTAAGCTTTTCCAGAGACTGGCTCCTTCAAAGTGGACAGTGTAGAATGAACTACATCCAACATAGTGAGGAGTGGATATTTATTGCAGAAGGGAGTGGATGCAGCTGAAGTTACAGCTACCTTTTAGATCACAGAAGGACAGAAAGGAACCTTAACCCCTTCAGCACCGGATGGAATTAAATAAGCTCCGACTCAGGGTAAACAACGAGCAGGCACTAAAGAGGATTTGCAATCAACTATACGCTGTGACCTGATCCGAGATCCTCCCAAGATCACATCAGGCTGTGACATTCTTCTTAAGGCCCTGTTAAGGTGGCTTTACACACTGCAACATCGCAAACGACATCGCTGTAACGTCACCGGTTTTGTGACGTTATAGCGACCTCCCCAGCGACATTGCAGTGTGTGAAACACATCAGCGACCTGGCCCCTGCTGTGAAGTTGCTGATCGCTACAAATCGTTCAGGACCATTCTTTGGTCCTTTGTTTCCCGCTGTGCAGCATGATCGCTAGTCTCAGTGTGTAAAGGGGACTTTACAGCGACTTCCCTTTCAAAAAGCTGCTTTACAACGTCCCCAATGACTAGCTAGGCTGTCATGCAGGTCCGGATCGCTGTTGCGTCGTTGGCCAGGTCTGCCTGTTTGACAGCTCACCAGAGACTTTGTAGTGATCCCGGCCAGGTTGGGATCGCTAGAAAGTCTCAGTGTGTAAAGGGGCCTTTACACACAGAGATAAATCTTTGGCAGATCTGTGGTTGCAGTGAAATAATGGACATATTGTTCCATTTGTACACGGCCACAAACCTGGCACTGATTGTCCACAATTTCACTGCAACCACACATCTGCCACAGATTTATCTGTGTGTGTGACAGGGCCTTTAGGCTAGTCATCCAAATCCCAGATAGGACACCATTACAAAGTTAAGCATACCCCGCTGAAATTATGTCGACGGGCTCTGAATCATGCTGCCTAAGGTCCGAGCTCCATCACTAAGCTGTCAGGTCACTAACATTTTGCTCGTATGGGGGCAATTCCAAGGACTGTTGGGTGGTGGGGTGCTAATATCCACATGTCTTCAATAGTCCTTGGGTATGGAAGTCTCTGGGTAGGCATCATATAGGTGATTTCTAGATATGACAGTCTCCTGCATGTAGTATGCAATTATCTGATCTTTGCCTCAGGTCACCTGCTGGGTTGTTGGTTTTCATAAAAAGCCAATAAAAATGCTAAGTGCAAAAATGTGTTCAGTATGTTTGCCTATGTGTTGGTGAAAGTGGTGTGAGGAGGATATGAGGGGGCGTGAATACATTTCTATGTTGGGTATCCCCTTTAAATAGGGTTGTCCAGTTTATGAAAACTATTTGTATATACCCTATTAGGTAATTTAGAGTTACTAGAGGGGTCTTCTGTTCTGGATCCTCATCAACTGGCCCAAGAAGAGAATGGCTACAAAGCCCATGTCTCCCTCTGGGGCACCTGTACTGTCGACAGAGAGGGATGAGCATTGTGTAATACCGTATTATCCCTGCAGTGGCGCTATAAATTGAACTGCTTTCTCCAGAAGTTCTAGCTGATTACTTATATTCTGTCCTCACCTATTGTACCATCACCCATTCCCTGTAGACTGTGCGCCCTCGCGGGCAGGGTCCTCTCTGCTCATATACCAGTCTGTCTTGTACTGTTAATGATTGTTGTAGGTATACTCTCTTTACACTTGTAAAGCGCCATGGAATAAATGGCGCTTTAACAATAAATAATAATAATAATTACTTTGTGATCTGCTTAATGTCAAGGGACCTTTGTCAAACGTAAGGATTGTACAAAGCAGAGATTTCCTTTAAGATGCAATCTGACAAATATGATTTTTCTTAGCATCTCACACCTGCACTGATGAACTCACATGCTTTCTGCAAGTCCAGTAGGTCCTCATAAATAGGACTGAACAGGAAACGGTCAACCGCAGCACTAGGAATGATGGAATCTTCGGTATTTGAAAGAAAAAACCTTTATTGTCCTTTACGGCCACAACGCGTTTCAATAGACAAGCAATCTTCATCAGACGGAAGCCACTAGCGCCCATCTGCGCCAGGTTTCCAGTGCTTTATCCATCTTAACCGGTATTGTGCACCCTTCAGGTGAGTGCCAATGGAATATTAAATTTGCCCCTCACCATTAGATCCTTCACAGCTCTTCCCTCTCTCTTTTTTCATGTTCAGTAGGTTCTCGTGTCATATTAGGCAGGTTCGATTTCTAAAAATTGATGACAAAATCCGCATTATGTAATTAGTAAAAATGCCATTAAAATCAAAGGGATCCATAAAATGATAAAGTCCTTTATTCTTTCTGTATTTACTATAAAAATGTAAATATTTTGTGTAAGAAATGCCTGAAATCTATTTTATTTAACATCTCTATTTAAGGTTTTCTAGAAAATCGCTAATCACTACAGAAATCAGTGGGCTATCCACGTAAGGCAGTGGTTCTCACAAATATGTTCCATTTTCAGCAAATGACAGATACCCTATGTGTTTGAAAAATGGTTTCTAAACTGAAGAATCCCTTTAAGATCCACGTGCCTCCTGAAATTCAAGAAACAATCAAATCTAAATGGCATGGAGCGTATTATTCATATACACAAGGCAATAAAGATGGAAAGGTAAAGGGGTGTCTCTCACATTGTGCTGTATCTGGTATATACTGTATATCCAACTATCCAGACCTTCTTTTTTTATAAACACCGCAGTCTCATTTTATATACCTATGATACAGATCAGCCCGTGTATGATTCTTCTGTCTCCGCTGCAGTAATTTGAAAATAAAAAGATGCCAGCGCCATTGCACTTTCCTCCTCTCCATTACACACAGCCACAATTCAACTGCACCCGTCCTTTTGCTGTGTGTGTAAATTGCCTTTCGCTGTAAAATAGGTCGAAGGTATAAAAATCATTTATGGTCAGGCATGCAAAGTTTAACGCTGCAGGCACGGCAGACAGTATAATCTGCTTTAAATCTCCCACTAGCATCTTTGCTATTTGAAAAAAAAAAATCCCAAGAAAGGGTTAAAAACAGGGAGAATTCAAACAATTTTTTTTCCAGTATGCATGCTTTCTAGAGCGGTAATGGCCATTTTTTTTTTTTTTCTAGATATTTCTTCTAGTATTATATATTTTCTTTTTTTTACTATATATGTGTGCATAATTATATTTGATCTATTTTTATCCACACAATTTCTGTATTGTCAGTCATGTCATCTATCTATCCAATGTCTAGCTATCTATAATCAATCTATCTATCTATTATCTATCTATTCATCTATCTATCTATTATCTATCTATCTATCATCTATCTATCTATCTATCCTTCTATCTATCTATCTAGCTATCTATCCTTCTATCTATCTATCGATCTCTCTATCTATCTATCTATCCTTCTATCTATCTATCTATCATCTATCTATCATCTATCTATCCTTCTATCTATCCTTCTATCTATCTATCTATCTATCTATCTATCTATCTATCTATCTATCTATCCTTCTATCTATCTATCTATCCTTCTATCTATCTATCTATCTATCTATCTATCTATCTATCTATCTATCCTTCTATCTATCTATCTATCTATCTATCCTTCTATCTATCTATCTATCCTTCTATCTATCTATCTATCTATCTATCTATCTATCTATCTATTTATCTATCTCTTTATCCCTGTATCTAGCTGCCTATCTATCTATTTAGCTTATAGATTTCATTTATACCCTCGCTACCCTCCCTCCACCCCGGATGGGTTCTTTCATTTCCTTTCTCCCCTCTCCTTCTCTCTATCCTTTTCTTAAAGTGGATCTGTCACTAAATTTCACATCAAAAACTGCATAACCTATTAAACGGATGTAATAGAGCCCATAGCCCCATTGAATAGCTGAATAATCCTTTATGAAAGTTCAAATCTCCTCAGCTCCTCACTGTCCCTCCTCCCTGCTGCGCTGAGATCGTGCCCTGCTCAGTACAAGCTGCAGAAGATGGCTGGGCGGAGTCTAAACACCATTGGACTCATAAGCTCTTGGACTTAATCCTCATTTCAATATAAGAATTATTCAGCCATTATTTTCCTTTTTTTTAACCTGTACCTGTCTGAAATCGAAATCAGCATTTTTAAAATCCGGTTCTAGTTGATTTTAATTTTAGCAATCTGCAATTTATTACATTGTTGTAAATAGTTTCATTTTCTCGTCTTTGTTAGGTTTTAATGACATAATGATTGTACAGAACATGAAGGTCACAAATTGTCACATACTGTCAGAACAAGAGGGGACAGGATAGAGAGAGCCCTTATATGATAGAAGTCATGAAACTATTGAATATCATCAGAAATGGAAACTTATAGCACGAGAGGCACATGGCAGAAATGAATGGTGATTATTAGTTCTCATGGTAAGAACTGAGTCGTAGCAAAAGCACTGGAACATCAAGGGCACAAAGCAGGATCTGGCGTTACCACACCTCCTAAATGGGCACTGATGTGATGCCATTGTGTTCTTCAGGTAACAAGTCACCATTTGTATGGAGCCAATCAGGTCAAAATCTCTGGAGTAGTGCTATCCTCTGCTGGGGATCCTAAATATGGGTGCAGTGTACATTTTTGCTAAGTCCAACTTCACTAACATGAATAAATATATTTCAATCAGATAGGAATTGAAATACTATGTCCCAAGAATGACAAAAGTATATTAGGAGTGATACCTTGATAGGCTAACCAGAAAAATTATATTAGCAAGCTTTCAGAGCACAAAGGCTTCTTCTTCAGGCGATTACAAGTTTATAGTATTTCAATTGATTTTTCTGGCTAACACGGTACTATAATATTACCCTGTAATGCACATTGTAATCAGATAGGAAAAAACTTGAGAGTTTACAGTATCGGTGATTCTAGAGAGTTTACAGTATTTGTGATTCTAGATAGTTTACAGTATTCATGAGAGTGTTTACAGAATTGGTGATTATAGAGTATTTGCAGTATTGGTGACTCTAGAGAACTTACAGAATTGGTGATTCTAGAAAGTTTACAGTATTGGTGATTCTAGAAAGATTATAGTATTGGTGATTCTAGAGAACTTAGAGAATTGGTGATTCTAGAGAGTTTACAATATTGGTGACTCTAGAGAAATTACAGAATTGGTCATTCTAGAGCATTTGCAGTATTGGTGATTCTAGAGGAGTTTACAGTATTGGTGATTTTAGAGCATGTGCAGTATTGGTGACTCTAGAGCATTTACAGTATTGGTGATTCTAGAGAGTTTATAGTATTGGTGATTCTAGAGAGTTTACAGTATTGGTGACTCTAGAGAAATTACAGAATTAGTCATACTGCATTTTGCAGTATTGGTGATTCTGGAGAGTTTACAGTATTGGTGATTTTAGAGCATGTGCAGTATTGGTGATTCTAGAGCATTTACAGTATTAGTGATTCTAGAGAGTTTATAGTATTAGTGATTCTAGAGCATTTGCAGTATTGGTGACTCTAGAGTATTTACAGTATTGGTGACTCTAGTTTATATACATATCTTGTGTGATTGTATTGCATCAGTTATATATGACAGGGACAGACTCATCCCTTCATTAGATATTTTACTATAAAGTTCCATAAAATATATAAAATCCCAGTCTATGAGGACAAAACACCCAAATAGTTAAACAGAAAAATGGGCACGTAAAACTCCATAAATTGTTAAGTTCCCCACCCAGTGGCACTCTGGACAGCTGCCCACTCTGCCAGACCCCTCGCCCCATCCCGAGAGACGTCCTGGGGAGAGTGTGTGAAGCCCCGGGGACGCTGTGTCGGTGCATTACCTTCAGGGACTCCACGTAGCTGGATCTGGTCACAGGTAGGAGATCTTCTTCTTGTCGTGACGCCACTCTCAGTATTGCGGCCAGTAGGGACCGCCACTGCAGGTTGAGGGTCGCCTGGGGCTGATGGTATGTGCAGTTAGTTGGAATAGCCTCCTGAGAGTGAGGCAAGCCCCAGGGCCCGATGTAGGTGCGTAGTACCACAAGGCGCAGAATAACTCCACACAGGCAGAATGTCTTTCAGGGTTTTTACTCACTTCAGGTGGCAGGGTGAGTAACCCGGGCGTAGCTGGGATGAACCAGGCGGGAACCAGGTGTCCTTCAGGCTGACTTGTGAGGGTGACTACTAACTCGCCTTCCTTAGCCCTTTTTGGTTTGGGGTGACCCCGACTTTGAGTCCCTATGGGGGTCACCCAGGGAAGTTGCTGAAGCCTCACTCCCCTTCGTTTGCCGTGTGCTTGTTGCCTGGGCCAGATCACTCCAGCTTCTTGCCTCCTGTGAGCTATGGGCCCTAACTGTGGCTACGTGGCTGCGGCTTTTGTGGTGTTGTGGCGTGGGCTTTGAGAGCCCCACACCGGCAGGTTTAGCAAAAGAAAGCTGGATCTATCTCCGCTTCGGGATCTGCCGCCCGTTTGGGCCTGGTACTCTCTAGCAGTCTCCTTACTTCCCACTCCGTTGCTCTCTCTCTAGCTGAAGATGGATTTCGGGTAGCACTCCTAGTTGACCGTTCTCCCCCGTCGGTAGCCACTGCGCGGGCGCTGTTAGACAGCAACAGCCCCACAGGTCTGCTCCTCACTGAGCCCTATGGAGTTCTGCTCTAACTGACTCACTGCCCCTCCTCTCCTGTTCTTGCCTACGCCACCTAGCAACCAGACTCTCTTACCACACCCCTTGAGAGGAGATGGAGGCTTTTGGCCCCCTCCACTATTCCAGTGAAGGTCAAGGCTTTTCCCCCTCCTGGGATCCCCAGGGGTCCTCTCATGGGTACATGTGTGAGAGCTGATTACTATGCGCCTGTGTTCCACACCCCTGTCAGCCTTCTGGATTACCTGTATTGTACTGTCCCCAGCATGGGTGCAGTACTCAGTGGTGCCTGACCAGGTCAGGGGCGCCACAAGTGCATTATTAGAGCTTTTAGTTGTCTTACATTTTAGGGTGTTATGGCATCTTGCTAGGATAGCTAAAGAGTAATTGTTTTAATTTTGTTTTCATAAATCAATAGTAAATATGTAGGTAAGAAATGTTATAAGCTGTGTTATTAGAGAAGTCTACTTCTTTCTCCTCCTGGACTGATCTTTCGTCTCAAAATTCTCAATTCACAGATAAAATCTATCTTCAGTGAAAACAGATTTTCCCATACTGAGATAAGAGATTGGTGCTTATAAAAATCTATGGAGAACTGTAATGCGGGCGTCACACGGTCCTATCTATTGTGCGATTGCACGAGCGATCGTACCCGCCCCCGTCGTTTGTGCATCACGGCCAATTAGTTGTCCGTGGCGCACAAAGTCGTTAAACCGCCGTCACACGTACTTACCTGATGAGCGACGTCGCTGTGGGTGGCGAACGTCCACTTCCTGAAGGGGCAGGGACGTTCGGCGTCACAGCAACGTCACACAGTGGCCGGCCAATGGAAGCGGAGGGGCAGAGATGAGCGGGACGTAAACATCCCGCCCACCTCCTTCCTTCCGCATAGCCGGCGGGAGCCACGGGACGCAGGTAAGCTGCAGTTCATCATTCCCGGGGTGTCACACGGAGCGATGTGTGCTGCCCCGGGTACGATGAACAACCGGCGCTATTAAAACTAAATAATTTTTTAAAAATAAGCGACGAGTACACGACTCACAATTTGTGAGCGATTCTACGTCGCTCGGAGGTGTCACACAAAACGACGTCGCAAGCAATGCCGGATGTACGTCACGAAAACTGTGACCCTGACGATGCATCGTGCGATAGCTCGTCTCGTGTGACGCCCGCATAACTGTTGAGTCAGGAGAACTTGCAGCAGAATGTCTGTGCTTACCGTTAGCGTATACTACCCTCTTCATAGAATTTTAAAAGTACCAATAATCATCTCCTATTTCAGTAATCGGAAAATCTTTCTTCAGTAAATACAGATTTTACCTATAAATTGAAAGTGACAGATCAGTTCTAGAGGAGAAAGAAGTACATTTCTCTGATAAGATGTATTAGAAGTTTTCTTATTTTCATGTGTGCTATTGATTTATGAAATAAAAATTAAGGTAGGGAATTACTCCTTAAAGCACCACGCTAGTGTTTTTTTTATTTCAGCGCTGGAGTGGCGCTTTTAATCTAAGTCTCCTGCCCCTGTCTTCTACTCCGCTTCCGTCGTCTTCACCTTTTACCGATGCCACTGCAGTCCCACAGCGTCATCTTGTGACCGTAACTTCTGATTGGTCAGAAGTTACAACATAGGCTCTTAATGCAATCTATCAGAGTAGGAATGAGCCCAGAATGAGACTCTCATAGACTTACATTGAGTTGTGACCTCCCTGCACTCCATGAAACACTGAAGCAGCCGGTAGGTGACAAATCATATGAGAGCAATGCAGTGGCGGTGATAGAAGGTGAAGCCGCCAAAAAGTGAACATCAGACAGGGGACAAGGGACTTACAGTGGCATGCAAAAGTTTGGGCACCCCTGGTCAAAATTACTGTTATTGTGAACAGTTAAGGCTAGTTTCACACTTGCGTTGTGTGAAATCTGCTGGGTCCATTGATGCGTCGTTTTGATGCATCCGTTATTTTTGTGATGTCAATGGAAGCAACGGATCCGTTATTTCACAGGAATCCGTTAGCGGTTTCCTATGGAAAAACGGACGCGTTGCACTATTGCGTCCGTTAAGCGTCCGTTAAATGGAATCCGTCTGATCCGTGTTGATTTTTTTTTTTTTTTTGGGACCGCCCAATGGGAGTGCCACACAATTTGGAGACGTATCTATAAGTGTGTTCAGACTGGCCATCTGTAGAGGCTGCAGAGAAAGAACAAAGATGGATGTTATTACCGGGAGGATCGTACAAGCATACATCGGCTTTTCGTATCAAGCAAATGTTTTTGCGTTTAACATTACTGAAAAGGAGCGGCGACGTAGGAGGCTTCGTCTTCGCCGTTTCTGGGTCCACCTCATCAATGATGTACGTGTATCCCGTGGCGTTTTTACCACACTCTATTTAGAGTTAAGGAGCCATCCGGACAAGTTTTTCAGATACGTCAGAATGTCTGCGGCGATGTTTGACAACTTGGTGAAGCGGGTGGAGCCTCTCATCCGTCGCAACGACACATTTTGCCGGCTGGCAATAACTCCTGCAGAGCGTCTCATGATCACTCTCAGGTAAAACCAAAAATTATATTGTGCTACCCATCATGTTACATAGTTACTTAGGTTGAAAAAAGACCTAGGTCCATCTAGTTCAACCTTCCTCCACATGTGATGTAATGTTTGTTTTTTGGGACTGTTAATTAATTGTTATGTTTTTATTTTTCAGATTTTTGGCCACTGGGGAGTCTTACTCTTTACTGCATTACCAGTTCCGGGTAGAAATCTCAACTATTTCCGGCATCGTAACCAACACTTGCTGTGCATTATGGGATTCCTTAAATGAAGAATATATTCCGCAACCAACGTCACAACTCTGGATGTCCACAGCAGCCCAGTTTTATGAAATCTGTGACTTCCCCAATTGCTGCGATGCGTGGATGGAAAACATGTTCGGATAGTGAAGCCAGCAAACACTGGATCCGAACACTTCAATTATAAAAAAAATATTTTCGGTAGTCCTGATGGCTATTGCCGATGCAAAATATAAATTCCTGGCAGTGGACATAGGAGCCTATGGAAGAAGTAATGACTCCCAGGTTTTTAAAACATGTACCATGGGCCACAATCTATATGGAGACCAATTCAGCTTCCCACCACCAAGACCACTTCCCCAAACTTCTGGTCCACCCCTGCCTTTTGTCTGCCTTGGCGACGAGGCATTCCAATTGGACAAACACCTTCTCAAACCTTATTCAAGTCGTGGGTTGTCATACGAACAGAAAATATTCAATTACCGTTTGAGTCGTGCACAGCGCATATTTGAGTGCGCGTTTGGCCTCCTTACGGCTAAGTGGAGAGTTATGACCACTGCCATAAATGTTAAAGTAGACACCGTGGATGATATCATCAAAGCCTGCGTCGTGTTACTTGTCACGGGCGGAGGAGGGGATGCTGCGCTCACCCACTGCTCGGGTCCGGCTGCTGCTGCTCGGTCGGTGGCTCGAGTGGTGGGCCGGATCCCGGGGACTCGAGCAGCGTTCCTCGTCCGTGAGTGAAAAGGGGAATGGTTTTGGGGATTGATTGTCCGTGACGCCACCCACGGTTGTGGTGAGGTTGTGACACCACCGCTGCTCTGGACGGGGATCCCGGGAGCGATGACAGGGAGCAGCGCAGTTGTTGTTTTCCCCTCCGTGGGTAGGGGGGTTGGTTGTCCCGGGGCCCGGTGAGGGAGGGATGTGTAGCAGGCTGGTTACGGGGCCTGGTGAGTTGCAGGGTCGCGGGGGCAGCGCGGTGCCGCACGGCACGGTGGTACTCACTCAGCCAATGACGAATGCAAAGTCCTTGGTAAAACACACGGCTGGATGGACGGGGCCCACTGACGGCTGCGGTGGTTTCTGCTCCCGGTAGGTTGATGGTGACTGTCTTTCCCTGCACCTTTGGTTTGTTTGTGGTACTGATGGCTTCCCACCGGTAACCCGCTCCCCAGCTTGGATGGATGCTGAGGGAGCCCCTTTTGCCCGCAGGCTCTGGCCCTGGGAACTGTAGCCTTGGCGGTGACTGTGTTTCCCTTTATGGTGTGAGCTGTTGCCTTCAATCGGGTCTTGACTGCTGGGAAACCCCGGAGGTTCCCTTCGCTAATGGATTTGACCAGTTTTACGGCGACTCCTAGCCTGGTCGGGGTCCGTAAGCCCTGCCGAATGGTGCTGGCTTCTCTTTGCTCCCCGATCCGGTACCGTCGGGCCACCGCCCGTCCTCGGTCCTTACGGTTCACTCCAATCAGCCTCTCCTGCAGACGGTCACCACCGTCTGCCAACCTTGCTGTATGTTCCCGGGCCACGCACCCGGACACGGTCAGTCTCCTCTACTGCCACTTCACTTCACTGCTCCTCAACTCAACTCCAAAACTCATCTGACTTCTTTTCCCGCCTCCAGGACTGTGAACTCCTCGGTGGGCGGGGCCAACCGCCTGGCCCACCCCCTGGTGTGGACATCAGCCCCTGGAGCGAGGCAACAAGGATTTTTGTTTGACTTCAGTGTGCCTAGCCGGGGTGTGGGGTGTGTTGTTGTAGTATCTGTGACGACCTGGCTTGTCCAGGGCGCCACATTCCCCCTTAGTAAAATGCAGACCGTCCGCGGGCTGCCCGTCCATCACCGGTTTTATTTTTGTTAACTGAAAAAGAGTAAGAAACATGTAAAACACAAGCATTTTTCAATCTTCCCACAACGGGAGGCACATTCTTAAACGCTACTAAACGGTACATTTTTATTAAAACAGTTATGGCTTCCGCTCTTCTCCCACCCAAAGAACCTGGCCCTTATGCTGCCCCTAAGAAATGGGCAACACCCCTTGACCCCAGTCCATCACCAGGTTGCCCGAGCGGGTTCTGTCTCTTTCAGAGGACCCGCGTCCATGGGGGACCCCTGAACCTCCAGAGAATCGCCACCAGTTATGGTAGTGGCGGGCCTGGGCCATCCCTTTCCTCCAGGCCCATCCTCCTAAATCTGCCTCTCTCCGGAGGCGGTCACAGTATCAAGCCAACAACATTTTTATTTACATTCCACTAAGTTTGTGGTTGCACTGCAAGTTTTCGGGCTTGTCCGTAAGCAGTTCCTTACGCAAGGATTAAAGACAGTCCCTACGGGGACAACAGTTGCCGGCAACGGCCGGTTCAATCAAAACCTCAATCAGGTTACTTCTTTGGTTGATTCACTTATCATTTTTCTTATTATTCAAACTTTCAAACTGTTGGTCCCAACGGGGACAACTTGTAGCGGAGCTCTGCTGCCATCACTCTGACTCTTCTGCTGAGGTGGCCTCATCCTCTGCTGCTAACATTTCGAACATGCAGTGACAGGCCTGTTGGGAGAGAGGTGCCCGGTACCTGTTTCCACTGGTGCGCGGGGTGTAGTAAACCACCGGCTCTCCCTCGTAGCGGAGACGCTCACTTGCCTTCTCGAATTCAGAGGTGGGCTCGGCGCCAGGGCCGGAGTCATTATCTTCTGTCCCTGCGCCAGGCGGGTTGCCGCCAGCTGCCGCAGTCTCCAGGCCTCCGACATCCAGCACGTCAGATTCTACTGCGGTAACACTGGGTAGCAGGTCAGGTTGGTCAACACTGAGGCGCCCCATGAGTAATGGCAGGGACGATACGAGGGCCGAGACTGGGCTGGGCCCCCCAGCCGCAGTGGCCGGTCCTAGCAGGACATGGGGACGTGGGTCACCCATCGGCTCTGTCACATCTGCTCCCATCCCATACATCGGGGCAGTAGCAACCAGCATTTCCACCTCATTGGTCCACTGCTCCATCATGAGGTATATCTGATTCTGCTGACGTTGGTTGAATTCAACTACTCTGGCCTTCATTCAGGCCACGGTCCCGGGCTCGGGCACGGAGTCTGGCGCAATCACTGCCGGGGCCTCTAACACATTTTCGTTAAGGGGCCGCGGCCTCGGCGGCTCCTGGGGAAGTGGTTCGGGGTGGCCCCGGGCGTCTGCAGCCGGTCGGTCCGCTTGGGTGGACGGGCAGGGTACCGCTACCGGTTGGGCAGGTAGCGGGCCTAGTGGCAGGGCGGCAGCGGCTAACGCGGGTAGCGGGGAGGCAGCAGGGTGAGCGGGTGCAGGCCGGGCCCCTCAGCCGCAGTGGCCGATCCCTCGGGAATACAGGGGCGTGGGTCTCTTACCCGCTCTTCCGGGTCTTCCTCCACCTTGCGTCTCCGCATAGCAGCCACCACGTCCACCATGTCGGCCTCCCACTCCTCCAGGAGGAGCTGCATGCGGGCCTGCAGACGGTTACTCAGCGGGGCGGTCCGGTCCTCCACCCACGCCGCTGTGTCGGGCGCAGGCGCGGGGCTTCACTGTTGTTAGTTGGACTGTGCATCTCGGTAATGATGTTTTTCCAGGAACCCAGTATGGCTGCAGAGTCCTGGCGTCCCTCTTCCACAGCCGCGGTTCACATGCGGCCAGACGCCATCCGTCCTCCTTAGTCTTTTTCCGGCTCCTCCTCTACAGGGGCGGGGTTTTGGCTTTCGCGCCTCCACTACTCGGGAAGACGCTCGAGCGGGGACTTTTCGCGCCCAAAATGGCGGCTTCTCTAAATTTTCGGCCGGACACCTCCGGCCGTCACAAGGCGCACCTCTACCAGATGGCAGAGCGGTAAGATCCTGTTCGTGACGCCAAGTTGTCGCGGGCGGAGGAGGGGACGCTGCGCTCACCCACTGCTCGGGTCCGGCTGCTGCTGCTCGGTCGGTGGCTCGAGCGGTGGGCCGGATCCCTGGGACTCGAGCGGCGTTCCTCGCCCGTGAGTGAAAAGGGGAATGGTTTTGGGGATTGATTGTCCGTGTCGCCACCCACGGTTGTGGTGAGGTTGTGACACCACCACTGCTCTGGACGGGGATCCCGGGAGCGATGACAGGGAGCAGCGCAGTTGTTGTTTTCCCCTCCGTGGGTAGGGGGGTTGGTTGTCCCGGGGCTCGGTGAGGGAGGGATGTGTAGCAGGCGGGTTACGGGGCCTGGTGAGGTGCAGGGTCGCGGGGGCAGCGCGGTGCCGCACGGCACGGTGGTACTCACTCAGCCAATGACGAATGCAAAGTCCTTGGTAAAACACACGGCTGGATGGATGGGGCCCACTGACGGCTGCGGTGGTTTCTGCTCCCGGTAGGTTGATGGTGACTGTCTTTCCCTGCACCTTTGGTTTGTTTGTGGTACTGATGGCTTCCCACCGGTAACCCGCTCCCCAGCTTGGATGGATGCTGAGGGAGCCCCTTTTGCCCGCAGGCTCTGGCCCTGGGAACTGTAGCCTTGGCGGTGACTGTGTTTCCCTTTACGGTGTGAGCTGTTACCTTCAATCAGGTCTTGACTGCTGGGAAACCCCGGAGGTTCCCTTTGCTAACGGATTTGACCAGTTTTACGGCGACTCCTAGCCTGGTCGGGGTCCGTAAGCCCTGCCGAATGGTGCTGGCTTCTCTTTGCTCCCCGATCTGGTACCGTCGGGCCACCGCCCGTCCCCGGTCCTTACGGTTCACTCCAATCAGCCTCTCCTGCAGACGGTCACCACCGTCTGCCAACCTTGCTGTATGTGCCCGGGCCACGCACCCGGACACGATCAGTCTCCTCTACTGCCACTTCACTTCACTGCTCCTCAACTCAACTCCAAAACTCATCTGACTCCTTTTCCCGCCTCTAGGACTGTGAACTCCTCGGTGGGCAGGGCCAACCCCTGGTGTGGACATCAGCCCCTGGAGGGAGGCAACAAGGATTTTTGTTTGACTTCGGTGTGCCTAGCCGGGGTGTGGGGTGTGTTGTTGTAGTATCTGTGACGACCTGGCTTGTCCAGGGCGCCACATTACTCGTGTTAATTATCTGTTAACCAATGGAGTGACTCCAGTAGAAGAAGATCTGTCCAATAGTAATCTGCCAGACTACACAAACATTACCTTCCGCAGTGGTAGGGAAATAATTGCAATCCGCGACCAATTACTGCCAATTTTGTCTCTGAAGAAGGGCGACTGGAGTGGCAAGACAGAATGATCTGATGTTTTATTTTCTTTATCTTCTTGTTTTGTGCAATTTTTTCAGGCATTCATATTAGTAATATTGCAATAATTCCACTTAGAGATTTTATTACAATTATAATAGTGTATTTTCTACCACTTGATTTTTTTTTTTTGGCAACCGTTATGTAATGAAAACTACATGTTTAAAATGTTAATAAAGACTAAGTATCCCATGAATGAAGGGATGTTTGGACAGGGTAAGTATGCTGGGAAGGGATTGTGTGCTGGGTGGCTAGTGAAGAGTGGTAATAATGGTGATGGGGCTGGTAATGGGCAGGGGACTGCATCGGGGCAGGGGGCTGCATCGGGGAAGGGGGCTGCATTGGGGCAGGGGGCTGCATCGGGGCAGGGGGCTGCATCGGGGCAGGGGGCTGCATCGGGGCTGGGGGCTGAATCGGTGCAGGAGGCTGAATCGGTGCAGGGGGCTGAATCGAGGCAGGGGGTGCTGTGGGATGAGGTGGTGCAGTGGTGGTAGGGGGTAGTGGATTCAGTAGCATAATAGCAGTCTGGAAAATACATCACATGTATTTGCTGTTCAGACGGTAGGTTTTCCAGCTGACCGATTACTGAATGAAAATAATGCTGGCTAGGTGTTTGTCTTACAGCTGAAAGCACCTGATCCATCTTGCTGGTCAACTCCTGTAAACTATGGTTTATCAGGTTGAAGCCAGCAATAATTTGGTCAGATAATACTTTAATAAAACTATGGATGGATGCATTCAGATGTAAGAATTCGGCACTGCCCCTATCCTGTCCCCTCTGTCGCTGTCGCCCAGAACCTAACACGGTTCTAGTGTCGGGAGCGTCAGAAGGGGTGGATAAGGGAACACCTACTCGCTGTCCAGCCTCATGTAATGAAGTCTGCCAGTATGCTGATGGGCAGGGTGGGTAAGATGGGAAAGATGGGAGGGTAAAGTGTGAGGGATCAGAGGTAGAGGTGGATGGGACGGAGGGATCAGAAGTAGAGGTGGAAGGGAGGGAGGGATCAGAAGTAAAGGTGGAAGGGATGGAGAGAGCAGAAGAGGGATCACCAGACATGTTGGAGGGGTCACCGGTACCGGTCACTTGTGGGATCACTCCAGGAGGGTGCTGGCCGGATGCAGGCTCCAAGGTGTTCGTGAATGTTCTGTGGTGGAAAAAAAAAATGAAAATTGGTTTATGAAAATGCTGGTGGAGACAAATTTTAAACAATTCAATACATTCCAAAATCCACACAAACCAGTTAAATTACCTTCTTGGTATCATGGTGCTTCTCAGGAACGCAAGGGCTCTGGCGTATTTGTACTGGGAGTCCTTGCGACAACGGGAGGTCCGCTGCCTACTTCAGGTCGCCGTCATCATACTTTTCCTCCAGCTCCACGTCGGGGCTGTACGGCGGGGGAGGAGACTGGGGCCGCTCGTGAACGCTGCAGCTCACCCTCCTCTGGACATCCAGGGCGAACCAGCCCCTCTCCCCGTAGTGACGGGTGTATGTGACCAGCTCACGAGCTCTCAGGTCACGGTCTGGATGTCCCAGGGGCAGATGATGGTACACGTCCTCCTTGAGAAGAATATTTCAGCCTCCAGGCCCGGCTGGTAGATAAACCCCCAGCCACGTCGGGGGCAGAACTGTCGGACCTGGCCCTCGTAGGTCGGGCCCCGTGCCTGAGGTGGAGCGTTCCAGAGACTTTCCTTGCTCCTGATGGTGCGGGCCAGTACCGCGGCCTTCTCCTTCTCCCGGGCCTCAATTTCCCAGCCCATCGGGTTCAGCTGCCGCTCCCAAAATAGCGGCTCTGCGTGCTCCTTCCGCGCGGGGGTCGGGCCCAGCAGGCGCTCCCCGATGCTGGCCACGACCAGCACAATCTGGGTTGGGGAGCACCGCTGTGTCGCGGCCTGTCTTGCTGCCCTGCAGCTACAACCCTCCGCGACCTCAGCCGACGCCTGGAGCTTGGGAGCGGCCAGTCTCACCTTCCGGGCCCTTTTCGGGTCAGCGTCCACCACGCTGCTGGCTGGACGGACTGCTGGGGCCTCTTTGGGCGCGGCCATCTCGGGGACTGATGGTTCCTGACGGGGAACGGGCACCTTCCAGGGCAACGGAATTGGTGCCGGCCGCTTGCCGGCGGGCGGCATCCACAGGCTGGTCCTCGCAGGCAGGTGCGGTGACTTCCGCTGCCGGCTTCGGGGGTATCGGACCAATCGGCAGGGCAGCGACGACCGGTACGGGTGGTGGGGGACGCAGCAGGGGTGAGCGTGGGCAGACCGGGCCTCTCAGCTGCAGCGGCCGATCCCTCGGGGATATAGGGGTGTGGGTCGCTTACCCGCTCCTCCAACTCTGCCTCCACCTCACGTGCTCGCACGGCCGCAGCTACCTCCGCCATTTCGGCCTCCCACCCCTGCACAAGGAGCTGGACTCGGGCCTGGAGACGGTGACTCAGCTGCGCCACCTGGGCCTCCACCCACGCCGCTGTTCCGGACGCGGGCTTCTCGGGCTTGCTGGACGGGGCGGACATGTTGCTTGCTCGGCATCCAGGAACAAAATGGGTACAGGGTCCTGGCGTCCCCGCTTCTTATCCCCGGGATCACATGGGGAACCGCTCTTCACCCGTCCCCCCTTGGTTCTCTCTGGCACTGTCTTCTTTTGGGGGCGGGGTCTCACTTTCGCGCCTTTACTGCTCGGGGAAAACAACTCGAGCGGGAACTCTTCGCGCCCAAGATGGCGGATCTTCAAATTTTTCAGCGGGACGCCGCTGACGGGAACTACAAGGCGCACTTCTACGGGTGAGTAGACTGGATCGATCCTGTTCGTGACGCCAGAAGAGTCGATGTGTACCACCCCGCGGCCTCGGCTGCGACTGCCGAGCTGCTCAGATCCATGCTTGTTCTGCGGTCGGTGGCTCGAGCCTCTCATGGACCCGGGGGTCACGTCGCTCTGTAAGGGAGGCTGGCGCTACACGCGGGGGATGCGGGGATTTCGGGTGTCAGGGTGATTGCTCGTGACGCCACCCACAGGTCGTGGTGATGGTGGACACCACTACTGCGGTAGAGGTGAGAGACTCCCGGTAGTGGTATCAGGGCGTAGCTTTGGTGTTAACCCCTCCGTGGGTAGCGGCGGTGTGTCCCAGGGCTCGGTTGCGGGGAGCTTGTGCAGGGCGCAGTGCTGCGGTGCGGCGAGGTGCCGGATGGCACTGTTGTACTCACGATTAAGTCACACAGAGTCACTGGTAAACCAAACGCGGTGATAGATGGGAGGCCTGCAGTCCACTAGACAGGTTGGCAGAGTCAACCTTTCTCCTGCACCTAAGTGTAAATGGACCACGGTGCCTAAGCACGGGTGGTCCGCTCCCCGGCGGGTGTGTCGAAGGAGCTCCTTTGCCCGCAGGAACTGGCCTTGGATCTCTGGCCTTCAATTGGGACTTTGGTGGGAAAGAACCCCGAGAGGTTCAGATCCTCAATCAGTGAATTTGACTATGGTGGTGGCCTATGGCCTAGTCAGGGTCTGAGTACCCGTCCTGGTGCTCCGGTATACTGTTGGCTCCCCGGTTCGGTTCCGGCGGGCTCCAACCCTGTCCCGGTCCCTACGGTTCCACCGGTTGTGTTCCCGGTCTCCTGCAGGCGGCTCCTGCCGTCTGCCTGCCTGACTGTTTGGGGGTCCTAGGCTCCAACCCAGGCCCTGCGCAGAACTGCCCTTCACTCCACTAATCCTGAACTGCACTCTCTCTTCTCTGCCCTGGGCAGAACTCCTCACTGTTTTCCTGCCTCAGGCCAGCAGACTCCTCGATGGGCATGTCTTTCCGCCTGACTCCGCCCACCTGGTGTGCCTGTCTAACACTGAGGGAGGCTATCAGGTCTTTGTAGTTGACGGGTGTTACCTGCCTAATGTGGGGGGTGTATGTGGTGTAGGGACCTGTGACCCCTGGGGTGTCCAGGGCGTCACACAGGCAATGCAACCTGAAAATAGAAAAAAATACATTAGAGATAGACAAATCTATTGTTGTCATTTACTTTTCAATATGTCTTGTGCAGGCATGTATACTCTGTGATGCATGATATGGTAATGATAGCAACTTGTGATTGGTTTTGGGATGTGTCGTGTTTGCATGTGTGGTGTAATGTTTATGATGTTATTCTAGTGGATATACTTACATCCTGCGAGCCTTCTCCACTATTTTCTCCACCCCGTCCTGCTTTTGGCACCCCTGGTTCGGCATCAGCCTCCTCCTATATGGCAATTTAACAATTGTTAGTACTAGTTGCATTCAACAGATTAAAAAACAAAATGTACTTGAAAATTTCACCTCCACTCGCTGACGCCTTTCAGGGAGGCTGTCATCAGAAGACATTATATAAAGGTGTAGCTTTGGGCTATTGGAAAAAAAATAACACCACATTTACAAATAAAGCTTCTGACCACTCACCTGTTAAGTTGGACTGAAGAGATACTTACATGTGTGTTACCACTGGAGCCGTCCGGGTTGGTGCTCGGTTGGTGTTGGGGATACTTTGACCCCTGTGACAAGTTTGGGCTATTGGAAAAAAAATAACACATTACAAATAAAGCTTCTGGGAACGTTCCTGTGCAAAGTTTTGCCAAAATCAAAATTTTACGAGAAGTTTATTTGTGATCCACCACCCAAAAAAACCCCAACAACTATAATCACATAAAGCAATAATTCAATATTAACACCATAATAAACCTTCCCCCCATTGCCAATCAATAGCCCCACCCTAACCCACCTCCCATTACCAAACAATATCCCCACCCTAACCCACCTCCCATTACCAATCAATAGCCCCACCCTAACCCATCTCCCATTACCAATCAATAGCCCCACCCTAACCCACCTCCCATTACCAATCAATAGCCCCACCCTAACCCACCTCCCATTACCAAACAATAGCCCCACCCTAACCCACCTCCCATTACCAATCAATAGCCCCACCCTAACCCACCTCCCATTACCAAACAATAGCCCCACCCTAACCCACCTCCCATTACCAATCAATAGCCCCACCCTAACCCACCTCCCATTACCAAACAATAGCCCCACCCTAACCCACCTCCCATTACCAATCAATAGCCCCACCCTAACCCACCTCCCATTACCAAACAATAGCCCCACCCTAACCCACCTCCCATTACCAATCAATAGCCCCACCCTAACCCATCTCCCATTACCAATCAATAGCCCCACCCTAACCCACCTCCCATTACCAAACAATAGCCCCACCCTAACCCACCTCCCATTACCAAACAATAGCCCCACCCTAACCCATCTCCCATTACCAAACAATAGCCCCACCCTAACCCACCTCCTATTACCAATCAATAGACCCAACCTAAAGGCCCAGTCACACACAACGACTTACCAGCGATACCTGAAAACGATGCGACCTGATAGGGATCGCAGGTAAGTCGCTGGGAGGTCGCAGGTGAGATGTCACACAGTCAGATCTTACCAGCGATGCAGGAACAATACAGGTCGCAGTAGAGACCTGTATAACGATCTCAGCAGTCACTGGGACCCTGTCACACAGTGTCAAACACAGCGATGTGTCCTGCCCAGCAGGACATCGCCTTTGAAGAAAATGGCCTGGACCATTCTGCAACGACTAGAGATCTCACAGCAGGGGGCTTGATCGCTGGTAGGTGTCACACATAACAAGATCGCTAACGGGATCACTACTGCGTCACGGAAACCGTGACTCAGCTGCGATCTCGCTAGCGATCTTGTTATGTGTGACGGTACCTTAACCCACTTCACCTCCATTAATCCAATTGCCCTCAGTATCTCCAATTACCACATTTGTATGTTTTTTCCAACACACAAATCTACCCACCAATCATTGTTGAATAAAGCACCAAAAGGCAAACCAAAATTTTACAAATACATACACAAAAAAAGCGGTCAATTACTCAACAAACCAAAAATTGGGTACATATTTATTATTTTTTTTTTTTTTTTTAATTATTTTTGCAAATGATAAATTATAAAAAGGAGCATAAGCTCTTTATTTAACACTTAAAAATAATATAAACGTGGAAAAAAAAAATAAAAAAAAGGAGAGGTAGACAAAATATGGGGACAGTGGGTCGCTGATTTTTCTCACCTAGGCAATCTTTTCCAGTGATTCTCCCAGCTATTTTCTCCTGGTCTCCAGCTTCTGTTTCTTCTGTCAAGGTCTTCAGTGCTTGATTGCAGTTCTCAGTGTCAAAAGGCATTGTTTCCTGTTTTAAATTAGGGCTTTTATATAGCTTTCCAGATAAGGAGCCTTGACAACGTGATTGGTTTCATTCTGGGCATGCTCAGTAGAAAATAGCGGAATCCAGCAGCGGATTCCGTTGTAAAGCACTTTGCAACGGAATCCACTACCATAGGGAGCCATTATAAATTTTAACGGAACCAACGGAATCCGCTGCTCGGCGTCATTTTGACGCAAGCAATTAACGTTACATTCAGCGTTACATTCAGAGTCGCCGTGAATTTGCCAAATCCGTCAGTGAAGGGGACCTCCGGATCTCCAAACAACTAAGTCCCGATTGAAGGCAACAGTCCAACCGTATGAGAGAGACACCGCCACCGCCAAGGCACCAGTTTCTCAGGGCCAGCGCCTGCGGGCAAAGAGGGGCTCCTCCGGCCCATATCCAAGTCGGGAAGCGGGTTACCGGTGGGAACCCATCGCAACCAACAGAAGTACTAGGGGCAGGGAAAGAGACAGTCACCGTTAACTACCGGGGAAAAGCAACAGCAGCCGTCCGTGGGAACCGTCTTTCCAGCCGTGTGTTTTACCGAGAACTGTGTCAACGTCTCAGGCTGAGTGAGTACCACCATGCCGTGCGGCACAGCGCTGCCCCTGCGACCCTGCACCTCACCAGGCCCCGCACCCGGCCTGCCATCCACCCCTACCCCATCACCGGGCCCCGGGACAACCAATCCCCTACCCACGGAGGGGAGGAATAACAACAAAGCTGCTCCATGTCACCGCTCCCGGGATCCCCGTCCAGAGCAGCGGTGGTGTCCACACAATCACCACAACCGTGGGTGGCGTCACGGACAATATCCCCAAAACCCAAACCACCCCTTTTCACTCACGGGCGAGGAGCGCCGCTCGAGTCCCCGGGATCCGGCCCATCGCTCGAGCCACCAAGCAGCAGCGGCCGCAGCAGCAGCGGCAGCCGGACCCGAGCAGTGGGAGAGCGCAGCGTCCCCTCCTCCGCCCGCGACAACTTGGCGTCACGAACAGGATCTTACCGCTCTGCCGTTAATTTGGTATTTACCTTTTATTATTCTCTATAACACTATTTGGGTTATTCTGTTCCAGTGTATTTGGCACCCTTAGTCATTCGCTCTGCCGTCTGGTAGAGGTGCGCCTTGTTACCGCCGGAGGTGTCCGGCCGAAAAATTTCAGAAGCCGCCATCTTTGGCGCGAAAAGTTCCCGCTCGAGCGTCTCCTCGAGTAGTGGAGGCGCGAAGGCCAAAACCCCGCCCCGATAGAGGAGGAGCCGGAAAGAGGCTAAGGGGGACGGAAACAAGATGTCTGCGCCCGACGGAGCTGCTGGAGGAGCGGCGGTCGCAGCCGCAGTGGCACCCGTGGATGGGAATGGGCCTGCCCAGATCCCGGCCGCGCTGGCGGGGGGTGCCGCGGTCCCAGCTCTCGCTCAGGTGATGCCGTTCTCCTTGCCCTATGTGCCCGGAGCTACCTGGCTGCCGCAGTACGACGGGAAGCCTGATGCGTTACAGGTCTTCCGGAAGAAGCTTAGCCCGCTCCTAGATTTGTACCCCATGACTGATAAGCAACGTGCAGCGGTAGTGCTGGGGCAGCTAACCGGCGCAGCTGAGCAGGAGGCGGAGACATGGGCCGAGGGGGACCGGATCTCTGTAGCCACCATCTTTGAGAAACTACAGACTGCCTTTGAGACCCATACCGAAGCCGAGCTGAGGATGCAGTTTTACCAATGTCGGCAATGGCCTGTGGACAGCATTCGGGACTACGCTTTACGTCTGCAAACCGCCCTCCGCACACTGAAGCGGGTGGACACCATCAATGAGGCGGACAGCAACAAAATGTTAGTAGAGCAATTTGTGCAGGGGATGAGGTCCTTCGAGGATCGCAAACAACTCCGGCTGTGGGCCCTAGAACACCCTGATGTGGACTTTGCTGTGTTAAAGGAACGGGCCATCAAAGCTCTGCAACCTCCAGCTTCGGAAGTCTTGGAACCAGCCCCGTGGCCAGTTGAGACGGCCTCCGTCGTGGTGGCCCCTGCCCTACCAGCCTCTCCAGTACATACAGCTCCAAGCAGCACGATGGAAGAACTGGCTGCCCAGGTCCGCCGCATGGATGGAGACCTCGCCAAGATTCTCGCCGCACTCCAACCTCTGACCAGATCCCAGCCTCCAGCAAAGATACAGCTCGCCGACAGCCCTGAGGATGTTCCCTGGATGCAGCGGAGAAGTGCTAACAATTCGCGGAACAGACCTCCAATTTGCTACAGGTGCAGCAAGCCTGGCCATTACTTCCGACAGTGCCCGTTAAATGAGCAACCCCTGGGGCCACGGGCCAATCCTCAGGAGTAGAACCCCGTGGCCCCCCAGACTGGCGGGACCGGTACATCGGGGCCCGGCCCATCATCCCCGTGGCTGTGGATGGCATACCGGTGATGGCTCTCTTGGACACTGGATCACAGGTAACCACCATACCATACACATTGTATCAACGGTATTGGGGAACAGACGAGCTGGCTCCCCCAGATGCTAGTATAACACTGATTGCTGCTGATGGACTCCCATTGACCCAGGTGGGGTATAAACAAGTGGCCATGACTGTGGGGTGAGATGAACTGCAACACCAGGGTATGATTGTGATCATGAATGAACCCAGTGATCATAACCCGAAGATAGTGCTGGGAACCAATGTGATGGAGCACTGTATGAGTGATGTGTTGGCCCTACTGTAGCAGCTGGCCGCCACAGCGGCGGGGAGCCGACAAAGAGCTGTGTAGCGTGAGATCCGAGCCTTGATGTACCACCAACATGTAAACTCGACGGGAGGGGAGATTGGTGGAGTGAGAGTGATGGATGTTGCCCCGTTGACTGTGCCCCCTAGGAGTGAGATGATGATTTGGTGTAGGGCAGCAGTAGGGCCTCAGGGGCGTGACTACCCTGCCATGATAGAGCCCATGCCCTCCGAGCACTGGCCCACAGTAATGGCCGCCCGAGGGGTGGTAGATGTAAAGAAGGGGAGAGTGCCCGTGAGGGTGCTGAACTGTGGGGAGGAAGAAGTCAGGCTTCCCCGGTATGCCACACTTGCCAAGTTGCTCACCTTAGATCCCCACACCATCCATGAAGCAGCTCCTCCAGTTTCACTACCTACTGCCAGCACTCACCCGTCCCAAGGGGAGTTAGACGAGTGGCACCAACAGCTACACGTGGGCACTGACGATACCCCTACACATCACAAAGAAGGGGTATACAGGGTGGTACGGGAGTACGAACAAGTTTTTAGCAAACATCCCCTAGACTTTGGGCAGATTAAAGGGGTCCAACACCACATCCCCACCGGTGAACACCCCCCTATCAAAGAGAGGTACAGGCCTATTCCCCCTGCACACTACCAGTGCACCAAGGACATGTTGAGGAACATGAGGGAGGCAGGGGTTATCAGGGACATCTGTAGTCCCTGGGCCGCCCCGTTGGTGCTGGTTAAGAAGAAGGACGGCACCATGCGGATGTGCGTGGATTACCGGAAGATTAACCAGATAACGCATAAAGATGCCTACCCTCTGCCCCGTATCGAGGAGTCCTTGTCCGCGCTGAGAACCGCAAACTACTTCTCCACCCTTGACCTCACCAGTGGGTACTGGCAGGTGGCCGTGGCGCCCGAAGACCGAGAGAAAACTGCCTTTACCACCCCTATGGGACTCTGTGAATTCAACAGTATGCCGTTCGATGCCGTTCGGGCTGTGCAATGCCCCGGGTACCTTCCAACGGCTGATGGAGTGCTGTTTGGGGCACCTGAATTTTGAGACCGTCCTGTTGTACCTGGATGATGTAATTGGGTATTCACAGACGTATGAAGCCCATCTGGAACACCTAGCCGAGGTGTTTGCGTCCCTTGCCAAGTACGGGATGAAGTTGAAGCCCTCCAAGTGTCATCTGCTGAAACCCAGAGTGCAGTACCTGGGGCATGTAGTGGGAGCAGAAGGTGTCGCCCCCGACCCCGAGAAGGTCACTGCCATCCAAGACTGGCCGAGGCCAACCACAGTGAGGGAAGTAAGGCAGTTTCTGGGTCTGGTAGGGTACTACCGTCGCTTCATCGAGGGATACACGAAGATGGCTGCCCCCATGCAAGACCTCCTCGTGGGACAGACCAAAGGTGGTAGACCCCTCGGAGCCCCACTGGTGTGGGAAGAGATGCATGAGGAATCCTTCCACCAACTGAAAGCGGCCTTGACCGGGGAGGAGATCCTAGCGTATCCTGATAACAGCCACCCGTTCATCCTCTACACCGATGCCAGCAATGTGGGCTTGGGGGCAGTCTTGTCCCAGGTCCAAGATGGGAAGGAAAAAGTGATTGCCTATGCTAGCCGGAGGCTCCGACCGACTGAAAGGAACCCTGAAAATTACAGCTCTTTCAAGCTGGAGATCCTGGCGCTGGTGTGGGCTATCACCGAGCGGTTCCGCCATTACTTGGCCGCGGCAAAATTCACCGCTTTCACGGATAACAATCCGCTGACCCACCTGGACACGGCCAATTTGGGTGCGTTGGAACAGCGGTGGGTGGCCAGGCTAGCCAACTACGACTTCACAATTAAATACAGCGCCGGTCGTGCCAACGTTAATGCTGATGCACTCTCTCGGATGCCCCACTTGTCAGAAGAAGGGTGCGAGGATGATGACCTCGAAGAGATCGAGTTGCCTGCATTTCACCAGCCACCAACTGAGAAGGTCCATGTTCACCAACAACGGGCGAACCTGGACCCGCTACCCAGTCAGGAGTGGCAGGAAGCTCAAAACCAGGCGCCCGCTGTCCGCCTAGTCAAGACCCTAGTGGAGCAAGGCGCTGCCGGAATAGACCCTGCCGCCCCAGCTGAAGCCCAACGCCTGTGGAAAGAACGGACCCGGCTGTATCTACACCAAGGGAAGTTGTACCGTGAGCTGATTAACCCAAAGACTCATGAGAAAATCCGCCAGTTGGTGATTCCCCAAGCTAAGGTGCCCACCATTCTACAAGCGTACCATGATGGTGCCGGACACTTTGGATGGAAGAAATTGGAAATGCTGTTGAGGGAGCGGTTCTATTGGAGCGGGATGCGGGAGTCTGTGGAGGCCTGGTGCCGAGAGTGCGGCCCGTGCACGCTGAGAAGGAAGGACGAGGCCAGCCAGAAGGCACCCCTGCACCCGATCGTTACACATCAACCGCTGGAGCTGGTCGCCCTGGACCATGTGAAGCTCACCCCCAGCCGAAGTGGGTACACTTATGCTCTGACCATAGTGGATCACTATTCAAGGTTCATGGTGGTTGTCCCGGTCAAAGACCTAACCGGCCGTACCGCCGCTAGAGCGTTCCAAGCTTACTTCTGTCGACCACATGGATACCCTGAGAAGGTGCTTACTGACCAAGGCCCAGCCTTTGAAGCGGAGGTGTTCCATGAGTTCTGTCAGCTGTACGGCTGCAAGAAGATCCGGACCACACCTTGCCATGCCCAAACCAACGGCATGTGTGAGAAAATGAACCATTTGGTCCTTGGCCTCCTCAAGACGTTGCCGCTAGAAGAACGGAACCTGTGGCCAGAGAAGCTGCCTGACTTGGTCGATATTTATAACAATATCCCGTCCAGTTCAACGAAGTGCACCCCAGCATATCTGATGAGGGCTCGCCCCGGCCGACTGCCGGTGGACCTGGAAATGGGATTGGAAGCCCCAGAAACACTCCCCTCGACGGCTGAATGCGACACCCGGCGAAGGGTTCAGTACCGACAGATTCAGGAATATGTGGAGAAGAACTTAAGTCGGAGTCGGGAACAACAGGAGCGGCGCTTCAACCAGAAGGCGTCTGCTGGCCCTTTCCAGCCTGGAGATGTAGTGCTGAAGCGGAAGAGGAGAACCCACAAGCTGGATGATCAATGGGAACAAACCCCATACGTCATACAGCCCACAGGATGGGAGGATGGGAAGGCCTACCAGATCAGTCGTGATCAAGGGGGCACTTTGGCCACGGTTTCCCGGGACCATCTGAAAAGGTGCCCACCAGCATTGAGGGCAACGGCTGAAGTTCCGGTTCCTCCACCAGCGGAGAAGGCAAAAGAGGTAATCCACACCGTGATGGGTGACTTCCCAGTGGACTGGCCTACACAGAACGGCGCGGTGATTCTTGCAGTGATACTATTCCCACAACCCGTGGATGAAGAAATGATGGAGGTGGTCAACCGTGAGCCAGAGCCAGTGCCAGTGCCCAGGGATGAACCTGTGCCCAGCTCCCCTATGCCTCCGCCTGCCCCACACGATAACAGGGAAGAGAGACTGATTGTGCCCTCTCCCCCGCTGCCTGTCACCACTGACACTGGACCCCGGAGGTCCACTCGCCCCAACCTAGGTAGACCCCCACTTAGGTACAGGGAAACTACTATTTAGAGGGGGGGGGGTGAACATGTGTGTTGAAAGCACTGTGTGTTTAAACGTTTTGAAAGTTTTGGAAAATGAAAATGAGTGATCAACCGAAGTTCATCTGATTGTCTATTATTGCTGATTGAAACCGGTTGTTGCTTGCACCGTTGTCCCCGTGGGGACCGTTTAAAGCTGCGTAAGGGACTCCTTACGGACAAGCCCGTGAACTTGCAGGGCAACCACAAACTTGTGGGATGTAAATAATAATGTTGTTGCAGCTTCCACCGTTCGCGCCTCCGGAGAGGCAGATTGGAGGGAGGGCCCGCAGTGGAGCAGGCTGGGGCCCAGCCACCACCGGAACCGGTGGCTACCCTCTGGGGGTTCCAGGGGCTCCCCATGGACGTGGGTCCCCTGGAAAGGACAGATCCCGCTCGGGTAACTTGGTGCAGGACTGGGGTCAAGGGGTGCTGCCTGTTTTCTTAGAGGCAGCATCAGGGCCAGGTTACTTGGGTGGGTGAGAGCGGAAGCCGTAACCGTTTAAAACCGTTTGCAACGTTTAAGAAAAGTGCCTCTCGTTGTGGGATGAAGTTAGTATAATTGTATGTGTTACCGTTTTTCTTATCTTTCTACAGAAAAATAAAACCGGTGTTGGACGGGCAGCCCGCGGACGGTCTGCATTTTGCTAAGGGGGAATGTGACGCCCTGGACAAGCCAGGGGTCACAGGTAATGACATCACCACACCCTACACCCCGGTTAGGCACATCAAAGCTAGACCCAAAAATCCTTGTTGCCTTCCTCCAGGGGCTGATGTTCACACCAGGGGGTGGGCCAGGCGGTTGGCCCCGCCCACCGAGGAGATCACAGTCCTGGAGGCGGGAAAACCTGGAGATCAGTTTGAGAGGTGAAAGTGGAAGGAGGAAAGTGACCGCTTAAGAGCCTGAAGTTGGTCCGGGTGTGTGCCCCGGACAGAGACAGCAAGGTTAGCAGACGGCGGTGACCGTCTGCAGGAGTGGCCTATCGGAGGTGCCGTGAGGACCGTGGACGGGTGGTGACCCGGCGGTACCGGACCGGTACACAAGGAGAAGCCAGCACCATTGGCAGGGGCCTTTCGGATCCCGGCAAGGCTTGGAGTCGCCGTGAATTTGCAAAATCCGTCAGTGAAGGGGACCTCCGGGTCTCCAAACAACTAAGTCCCGATTGAAGGCAACAGTCCAACCGTATGAGAGAGACACCGCCACCGTCAAGGCACCAGTTTCTCAGGGCCAGCGCCTGCGAGCAAAGAGGGGCTCCTCCGGCCCATATCCAAGTCGGGGAGCGGGTTACCGGTGGGAACCCATCGCAACCAACAGAAGTACTGGGTGCAGGTAAAGAGACTGTCACCGTTAACTACCGGAGAAAAGCAACAGCAGCCGTCCGTGGGAACCGTCTTTCCAGCCGTGTGTTTTACCGAGAACTGTGTCAACGTCTCAGGCTGAGTGAGTACCACCGTGCCGTGCGGCACAGCGCTGCCCCTGCGACCCTGCACCTCACCAGGCCCCGCACCTGGCCTGCCATCCACCCCTACCCCATCACCGGGCCCCGGGACAACCAACCCCCTACCCACGGAGGGGAGGAATAACAACAAAGCTGTTCCCTGTCACCGCTCCCGGGATCCCCGTCCAGAGCAGCGGTGGTGTCCAGACAATCACCACAACCGTGGGTGGCGTCACGGACAATATCCCCAAAACCCAAACCACCCCTTTTCACTCACGGGCGAGGAGCGCCGCTCGAGTCCCCAGGATCCGGCCCATCGCTCGAGCCACCGAGCAGCAGCGGCCGCAGCAGCGGCAGCCGGACCCGAGCAGTGGGAGAGCGCAGCGTCCCCTCCTCCGCCCGCGACACAAGTGTGAAAGTACCCTAAGTCAGTGGAAGATGAAATGGTCTCTAAAAGGCATAAAGCCAGAGATGACACATTTCTTTTGTATTTTAGGCTAAAAAAATATTTTTTCATCTTTTACATTTTTAAATTAGCAAACAGGAAAATGGGCCAGTGCAAAAGTTGGGCATCCTGGATGATTAGTATCTAGTAGCACCCCCTTCGGCAAGTATCACAGCTTGTAAACACTTTTTGTAGTAATCAAGAGTCTTTAAATTCTTCTTTGAGGGATTGATATACATTCTTCCTTGGAAAAGTCTTCCATCTTGCTGAGATTCCTGAGTCGTCTTGCATGCACTGCTCTTTTGAGGTATAGCCACAGGATTTCAATGATGTTCAGACTAGGGGACTGTGAGGACATGATAAACCTTCAGCTTGCACTGTGATGCCCCTGAATTAGTCAGGGTGTCACAGGGTACTGCACGTCTTTCTTGTCTGGTGCAGGACTCAACCCCCCATGGTTCTGGGATCCTAACCCTTGGTATTGCTCCATCAGCATGCAAATCCTAGTCACATCTTACACCACACCCTGTCAGGCACACTATTGGGTGGTCTAGCTGGAAAAGGGACACTCGCCTAGGGGTCAGGCAGACTGGTGGGAGGGAGAAAGTCAGAGCGAGGAAGTGGAGAGCAAAGCTTAGGAAGAACACTCAGAGAGTGAGGAGCTGGAGGGAGTTGGAGCTCCCTGGGGACTTTTGGCTAGGTCGCAGACAGTGGTCTGTGTTATGATTTGGAACCATGTAAGATCACAATATATCATTGGCAAAAAGGTGACAAGAGCATTAGTAACTAATCTGCCCGCCATCCACTTACTAACCATCAACACTAGAAGTAGCTGAGGGGTGAACTAACATCCTATGCACCGTGAACCCAACTAGAGAACTAGCTATCCTAAAGGAAGGAAGGATGAATAACCCTCTGCCTTAGAAATAGACCACAAAAGGTATAGGAAGCCCCCATATTCAAAGACTACGGTGATATAGAAAAATACAATACACAGATGGATGCTAGGATTAGCAAAGGTGAGGCCCCACTAACTAAATAGGAAAGGATAGGAAAGAGGCTGATGGTGGCCAGAGAAAAACCCTACAAAACCCAAATACCTGATGATACAAAAAGGTCCTCAGATCGCACAATCTGCACTCCGTCCTATATCAGGCGCTCTTGTCAAACCAATGAACAGAAAACAGGAACAATTACAAATTCAAGAAGCAACAAACACATGGACTTATAGGAGCAAAAACTCCAAACATAGCTGCAGGGAGCTTACCAGCTAAGCAACAGAGAGGAAAGATTCCTGCATGCAAATAAACTGACAGTAACCACAATAATTGACAACCCAGATAAGAACAAAACAACTTAAGAAAGAACCAAGCACCTATCTGGGGTAGATGTGGTCTGGAGCAAGATGAAAAGGCTGGTGAACTACAGAGCAAATGATAACCGGCCCAGACAGCCATGAAGCAAAAGCTTAAATAGGCAGAGAGTTAGCAATGGAAATGCCCATTGCTCCAGCACACCTGGTCTTTCTCCAAACCATTCCTGACCACAAGAGGGAGCCTCACAGCAGCAAAAACATAACTGACATTCACAACAGGTCTGAGACCGGAGGAATTGGAGACCCGGTCGCAGGGTGTTGGAGAAAGGTCACAGGCTTAGTTTTGGGGAATGGTCGGCACCGGGGTACCTAGTAACCGAAGCGGTACTGAGCACGGCGGGGTACTGGACCCTAGATCAGGGAGTAGCTTCATGCAACCTGATAATTAACCTGCGGAGGATAGTTTCTTTATGAACTTTCCCCAAGAGCTCAGAGATCGAAGGCATCAACACAACGAGGGGATAGGGATTTCCAGCTTATGTGGCCCACTGAAATCCCAAGTGTCAGCCATCGAGAGCACAGCTTCCCTACTTAACAGTGGTGAGCGGGACCCCGACAGCTTCAAGCATAGGGGTCACTTAGAATATCTAAAATACAGTGCATGGAGGCAAGGCACAGACCATCAGCAATACCAAAGAGAGCAGACTCCCGGACGAGCTCCCCTGAAGTGGCAGTGGCACCCAGAGACTTTGTTTACCTTTGTATCAGAGTCTGCTTTGCTGTTGCATCACTACCAACACTGCCTGAGTGAGTATGCTGTCCTCCCCTGCTTCTAATCGGCGCAACGCTCCCCTACACCTCCATCATCCAGAGTCCCGGGGCTTCCTCTACTCTTGGAGGGAACGTCATCTAGCTGCCCCACTCCATCTCCCCAGGGTACTCCCATCGGCAGCGGCGGTACTCCCCTTACCGCGAACCACAGGTGGCGTCACAAACTCTTATCCCCTGTAAATACCCCCTTTGCATTTGAAGTGGCCGCGAGCCCCCGGGTCCGGGGATCCCCGAGCCACAGCAAACCCCAGATCCGACCGGTTCGACCGCTGCAGGGGTGGAACAGCACCCTTTCAGGTAGTCTATTGTGGATTTTGACATGTGTTTAGGATCATTATCCATTTGTAGAAGCCATCCTCTTTTCAACATCAGCTTTTTTACTGATGGTGTTATGTTTGCATCATGAATTTGTTGAATTTCGTTGAATCCATTCTTCCCTCTACCCGTGAAATGTTCCCTGTGTCATTGACTGCAACACAACCCCAAGCATGATTGATCTACCCAAATGCTTAATGGTTGGAGAGATGTTCTTTTACTGAAATGTTGTGCCCTTTTTTCTCCATGTATACCTTTGATCATTGTGGCAAAATAGTTCTATTTTATCCTCATCGGTCCACAGGACTTATGTCCAAAAGGATTCTGGCTTGTTTAGGTGCTCTTTTACATACTTCTGATGCTGAAGATGCAGGAGAGGCTTTCTTCTGATGACTCTTCCATGAAGGCCATATTTGTGCAGGTGTCTCTGAGCAGGCTACCTGGGGTTTTGATTTGCTTCTCTAGCAATCCTACGAGCAGCTCTCACAGAATTTTTGCTTGGTCTTCCAAATTTTATCTTGACCTCTACTGTTCCTGTTAACTGACATTTCTTAATTAGATTTCAAACTGAGGTAAGGGCAACTTGAGAACGCTTTGCTATCTTCTTACAGCTTTCTTCTGCTTTCTGTTTCATTTTCAGAGTGCTAGGCAGCTGCTTAAAAGATCCCATTGCTGTTGGTTTTTTGCACAAGGTTAGATGAAGCTGGAGTTTTACAAAGCTGTAAAATTTGCATCACCTGGCCTTTAATGATGATAGTGAACAAGCCATAAGCCTAAGGCCGGCGTCACACAGTACGATCTATCGTGCGATCGCATGAGCAATCGTACCCGCCCCCGTTGTTTGTACGTAATGGGCAATTAGTTGCCCGTGGTGCACAAAGTCGTTAAACCCCTGTCACACGCACTTACCTCCCGAACGACGTCGCTGTGGGTGGCAAACATCCTCTTCCTGAAGGGGGAGGGACGTTCGGCGTCACAGCGACGTCACACAGCGGCCGCCAAATAGAAGCGGATGGGCGGAGATGAGCGGGACGTAACATCCCGCCCACCTCCTTCCTTCCTCATTGCCGGCGGCCGCAGGTAAGCTGCAGTTCGTCTTTCCCGGGGTATCACACAGAGTGATGTGTGCTGCCTCGGGAACGATGAACAACCAGCGTGCAGAAGGAGGAACGATTTTATGAAAATGAGCGACGTGTCAACGAGCAACGATAAGGTGAGTATTTTTGCTCGTTAACAGTCGCTCATAGCTGTCACACGCTACGATATGTGAAACGATGCTGGATGTACGTCACTAACGACGTTACCTCGACGACATATCACCCGATATATCATAGCGTGTGACGCCGGCATAACAGGCTAATAAAGGTCTGAAACCTTGGTCAAAGTTATATGAGCACACAAATCTTCGAGAGTGTCCAAATTGGCCCATTTTTCTTTTTGTAATTTTTAAAATGTAAAAGATGAAAAAATATATATATATTTTTTAGCTTAAAATACAAAGGAAATGTGTCATCTTTAACTTTATGCCTTTTATAGATCATTTCATCTTCAACTTGCTTAACTGTTCACAATGTCAGTAAATTTGACCATTTGCATGTCATTTTTGATTTAAAGCACCACTCCAGAGATCAATTAAAAAAAAACAAAAGCTGGATTGGTGCTTTTAATATTTTGACTTATTGGTTCGCTATCATACAGGGGAGTTAATTTGTGTGCGTGCTGATAAGGGGGCTAATTTCTTAGTGTGGAGGTAATAAGGCTGCTGTCCTCTAGCAGAAGCAAGGACAGGGTTCAGAGATGACTGGTGTGGCAGTTGATCCCTCTCAGCAAGAGTTTGGGGAGGGGATCACCAACATAAACATGTATCACACGCTGCGCTTAGCAATATTTATTGCTGACAAATAGAGAGGGGTCAGTATTAGGACCGGACAGCATCCTCAGTGAGCTCGGTTTGCGGATAGTGTGGGTCACAGCTCACCAGCTGAATCACTGACGATCTGTCACACTCACCCCTGCGCTGCTCATTGATGACTGGTAATATAACAGCAAAGCATGCTTAGCGGAGATTGGATGATGGAAAGTCCAACCATCCTGCAGCTCCCATTGACTGCACTGTTTATCATAAAGATCCCTCCTCACAGATCGCTCCTGTTTAAAGTACATTATGCTGCTGGACAACCCCACCCCCCACGAGCTCATGGGTCGATAGTGGCGGCATGGTCTGCCGCTATGGGTGATATGCCAGGCCAACAGTCAATGGGCCCACCGATTGTCAATGGCCCCGGCACTTGCCCGGGTGCGCTGGGTGGTGGTGATGCCTGACCTGCCTACCAACAAAGGGTCTGCAGTGCCCCAGTCACTTATAGGGGTCACAACAGTGTACTCCAAGCAATAAACAATGTTTAGTGGATTTTCATCAAGATTAAGCTGTCTGAAGCACCTTTATAGATTGCGGAATAAGCTTAGTACTTATTGTACCTGTATTTATGAACATTGCAGAGATTCAGTGATTGTCAAACATTCTGTCCTCGTAGTTCTACCTTATACTCTTTATATCATGAGGATCTCAAACATTTTGCAGATGAATGTACCTGGCGAACTTTCAGATGCCTGAGATTGGATGACGGCAGTCTCTGGCAGATGCTTCATTTAGTTTACAGCTCCCGTGGTTCTGATCCTCCTGCCCATTCTCCTCTGCAGCAGTGAGCGCTTCCTTCGCATATGAAGCACCGCAGACTGCATTCAGCTAATGGCCAAAGTCTCAGGTGCTACAATAAAGCTGGCCACGGATGGAAGACATTTTCATACAAGCAATTATGAGCCATTATGGCATGAATTGTTGTGTCTATGTCAACAAAATAGTTGAATGCCATCAGCTGAATGTTATGGATTTATATAGAATATACAATAAAAAATTATATTGTGGTACTGTGTTGATCAGAAAAAGCTATGTAAATCATTAAAAAAAAATGACAAATGTATTGTAAGAGTGACCCGTTTATTGGCTTTATTGCACAGATAATATTTCAGTTTAGCCAATAGAGGTATCACTCCTAGAATACGTATGTCATTTTGGGGCTTAAGCATTTACCGTACATGAATTTATATAGAATGTGATTTAAGGCCTATAGAATATGTGACTTAATAATTGTTTCCATAAAGTCTAAAAGTATTATTATTATTATATTATTATACCACATACAGTACAAACCAAAACTTTGGACACACCTTCTCATTCAAAGAGTTTTCTTTATTTTCATGACTCTAAAAAATTGTAGATTCACATTGAAAGCATCAAAACTATGAATTAAAACATGTGGAATAAAATGCTTTAAAAAGTGTTAAACAACTGAAAATATGTCTTATATTCTGGGTTCTTCAAAGTAGCCACCTTTTGCTTTGATTACTGCTTTGCACACTCTTGGCATTCTCTTGATGAGTTTCCGGAAATGGTCTTCCAACAGTCTTGAAGGAGTTCCCAGAGATGCTTAGCACTTGTTGGCCCTTTTGCCTTCACTCTGCCATCCAGCTCACCCCAAACCATCTCGATTAGGTTCAGGTCTGGTGACTGTGGAGGCCAGGTCATCTGGCGTAGCACCCCATCACTCGTCTTCTTAGTCAAATAGCCCTTACACAGCCTGGTGTGTTTGGGGTCATTGTCCTGTTGTAAAATAAATGATGGTCCAACTAAACGCAAACCAGATGGAATAGCACGCCGCTGCAAGATGCTGTGGTAGGCATGCTGGTTAAGTATGCCTTCAATTTTGACTAAATCCCCAACAGTGTCAGCAGCAAAGCACCCCCACACATCACACCTCCTCCTCCATGCTTCACGGTGGGAACCAGCCATGTCGAGTCCATCCGTTCATCTTTTCTACAAAGACACGGTGGTTGGATCCAAAGATCTCAAATTTGGACTCATCAGACCAAAGCACAGATTTCAAATGGTCTAATGTCCATTCCTTGTGTTCTTTATCCCAAACAAGTCTCTTCTGCTTGTTGCCTGTCCTTAGCAGTGGTTACCTAGCAGCTATTTTACCATGAAGGCCTGCTGCACAAAGTCTCCTCTTAAGAGTTGTTCTAGAGATGAGAAGGTGTGTCCAAACTTTTGGTCTGTATTGTATATTGCGACACCGTACACAGAATGTAGACACTCAGCACCAAGAGATGGTAGTGACAGCTAGTATTTGGCTCACAAGTACATCACTTAACCAAGGTCACACACCAAAAGCAGAGAACAGTATACAGGCCCCTTGATTTCTAACGCCTAATATGATATACATACACTGTCTGTCCTTCAGGTTACCTAAATAACACTAAAGATACACGTGTGTGATGTCACTGCAGCTTACTTGACTAAAACACATTTCTGATGTCACAGTAAGTTACCTGATTGGTCACTCGTGATGTAACAGCAATTACTTGATTAATGTCACTTTTCATGTCATAGCAGTTACCTGAAACCTTTTCAGCTATCCTGCAGAACTTTGTTAAACGAACCTATTTGTGATGTCACAAATCATACACCATCTCATCCCTTAATCTTGCACCAATAATTATGAAGAATGTACAGTATGGAGCACAGTATAGCAGCAATCTAAGCCTGTGAAAGTCATAAGGATGATTAGACTGAAGCCCAGGGGCCCTGTGGGGACTACAGTACCATTATTATTTTTTTTGCTGAGGCACTGTTACCTGTACCCACGTGTTCGAATGGATGAAATCACATTGCACCCCGTTCAGAAGTCAAATGTGTAAACAAATTTATCAAAGCAGACCAATAGTGCCCGTGCGTCAAATTTTGTAACGTCATGTTGCTTTATCCATGTCTAGTCTAGTCATGACCATAATCATATGTGGGTGAATGTACCCCCTGAGCCATTGAGACCAGCCAAAACAGTTATTATTTATAGGGTATTTAGGATATAGGGCTATGTCTAGTGCCTACCGTATCAGGGCTAAAACACACTTCCGCAAAAAAACCATACGTGTCTTACGGCCCATTATTCGCGTCCGTGTTCCGTTTTTTAGGGGTGTTTCTCCGGTACGTATGGCATCCGTGTGATGGCGTATGCGAGCCGTGTGTGCGTGTGGAATGTCCGACATAAAATACGTACATGTGCTGTCCGTGTGCTGTCCGTTTTTAAAGGCCCGCATTTTTACCCAATTAACGATTTTAATCATTCATCATGAGATCCTGGTGTTGTTGTTTGCTTTCAATTGATCTGATAGATTGGAAACAAGTGTATCAGATTTTGTGATGAAAAACGGACACGGATGATACGTGCTGAACGCGGACATACTCCGTGTGCGGTCCGTGCAGGCACGGACCCATAGACTAAAGCAGGTCCGTGCCTGCGTGCTGCCGGCCAAAAACGGACATGTCGTCCGTGTAGAAAAGCGCACACACGTACTTACCACACGGACACACGTTCCGTGTGATTTTACGTGTGTGTGCCATCTACCATTGAATAACATGGGTCTCCGTTTCTCCGTGTCTCCGGTACGTGCAAATACGTACCGCACACGTACGAAAAAAACGGATGTGTGTTGCGGGTCTCAGGGCTAGACTATCAAAAGTAGTCGTGTAAAAGATTTTAGTGCTGTAAAGGTCTTACAATAGAAAATTGAGAACTCCAGGTAGAGTATAATATGACCAATTTACAATTAACCTCAACCCTTATTAAAAATATACGTTTTATTAATATTTGGTTAAAATTCCAAGGACACACAAACACAAAAATACCAGAAGCAGGTAACCCCTATATGGGAGTCGGTAAAGTATATATATATCTCGTGGAAGGGGGGGAGGGGGACAAACCCTAGTAACCCTCAGGGGACTAGATGTCCCTACCTGTCAACGGAGGGTATGACGCCTTGAGTTTCCGGGCGCCCCCGTTCCACGACGGCTTTCCCTCTTTTTCCTTACCCTAAAACCAGGGACAGTGCTCAAATGAAGGTAAATAGGGGGAAGTAAGATTGCCGCTCCCAAAATGTAAGTGGGGTTTGGTACACCAATATGTATTCAAGGCCGGATTACTGGCAATATGATATACAACCATAGGAGGTGATATTTAAGAAAACAAAAAACCTGCAAACATTAGCCCATGTAATAATCCCTTATACCAAAAACATTCCAAAAGGGAGCTATCATGGTCCCTCCACAATCAGACCAAGACCATATGTTTTGCAGAGTTTACAGTACCACACATGAATGGTGCCTTACTGGGATACAATCAGTTCCAAGTAAATATAAAAGACAGTAAAGGGAATATAAGGATAGTTTTACTTCCCTGAAAAAGCAGGTCCTCATCCCTGCCTTGCCTCTACGCGTTTCTCCTTTCCCATTAAAGGTTCCTCAGGAGGCTTGGAGAGACAGCAGCAGATCCTGTATGGTGGTAGTCCATGGCTATAGGTATCCCAGTTTACCTTCATTTGAGCACTGTCCCTGGTTTTAGGGTAAGGAGAAAGAGGGAAAGCCGTCGTGGAACGGGGGCGCCCGGAAACTCAAGGCGTCATACCCTCCGTTGACAGGTAGGGACATCTAGTCCCCTGAGGGTTACTAGGGTTTGTCCCCCCCCACCCTTCCACGAGATATATATATACTTTACCGACTCCCATATAGGGGTTACCTGCTGTAAAGGTCCCAAAATACCTGAAAGCCTAGTAGCCTGACCATGCGATAAGTCAACCCCACCTCTATCTTCATACCATTGTTGTGTGCTAGACTCCAATAATAGAACCCCCACAATGACTAAACCCCTTCCAGCCATGAGTGTCAACATATCACCCGCTATGTTTTCCATATAGAAAACTAACCATTATATTTAAATAGTGCAAGACATATAAATAACTATGTAATTGTCCAATTTGCATTTTTTGTGTTGTCCCCCTGACAATACCTTATTTTCATTACAATTTTGGGTGTACATTAAAATTTAATTCAATGATTAATAGCAGTGACAATATATCAACCACTGTGCCGTATGACACCAGATACAGTATAGTACACAAACACACAAACAATATACACTGGAGATGAAAATCATAGACAATGCATAATCACTTGCTTTTTTCAGAAATAATGTAATCTACATTGATCAAAATTTGAAGGTTTTTTGTACACCATGCCACCAGAACAGGGTTTTACAAAAGATCCAAAGTTTATCAACACAAAACCCTTATTTTGCCCAAAACGTGATGATCATAATTACAGAACAACAATCACTGTAGCACAGGGAAAGATTATAACTACATTTTCTGAAGTTAACAACAGTCACCAATCAGTAGGAAATGTACAGGACTTTCCTTTGAAAGACTTCAGCACATCTGTGGCCATAAGACATCACTAGTCTCTCACACTGCTCTGGTGTGATTTTGGTCCACTCTTCTTCCAGTCTCGTCCACAGTTCTTTGACTGTTGTAGCTTTCTCGTCCATAACTTTATCACCAAGGATTTTCCAAAGGTTTTCTATTGGGTTTAGATCAGGACTCTGGGCTGGTCATTTCATTGTGTCATTGTTTTCTGTTTCAAGGAACTGTTTTACCGTTTTGCTTTGTGACAGGGGGCATTATACTGCATGAAAATTGCTGGCTGATTGAGTGATGAATGCAAGTAAGGAACCATGTGTTGTTGAAGGTTCTGATACACACTTGCATTCACTCTGCCATGTAACTGTATGAGAGGTCCAACTCCTGCTGCAAAAAACATTCCCCAAACCATGACACTTGCTACACGCAAATAAATTAAACTTGCTTTCATCACTAAAATGAACTGTGGAACACTTCTCGTCTGTCAACACAACATGCTCCTCTCCAAAGGTGAGTCTAGCCTTTTAATTATTTCTGCTAATGAGAGGTTTGCTCACTACAGAGTCGACGTTCAGTCCAAATGCTCTTAAACATCATGACGCTGTATGACGAGACAGATCCTTACCCTGTTCAGTGCTTCAGTCACTTTGGAATTGCACACCATTTTTGCAAAGTCAGTGCACACTGGAAAGTTAAGCTGCCTGTTAAATAGGGTTTGTCAGATAATTAAGGAAATTAGCACCAAGTGCCAGATTAACACCAATAAAGTGCAGTTATCTCAAAGTGTTTTCTAATTTTGATCAGTGATCTCTTTCATTTATCTCATTTACATTTTTATTATGTGCTTTACAATAAATTCAATTTATGAATAAAGCGGAAAATGCACACAATGACCTTAACATTTAGGAAATTTTGTGTTGTTCTCTAATTTTGATCTCCAGTGTATATTGTACATCATCTGTTTCTTGGAAACATTGTAGAGCTGATTTATTTAATCAAGCAGGAACAGTGTGCTCTCACCTGCCCAGTACCTGGTGACCTCCTCATTCATGGTGTGATTACCAGAACTAAACAATGCTTCCTCGGTAAGGGATTCTACAGGATAAAGCATCTATAGAATAAATGTCATAATGTCTAGTACAAACCTATAAAATGTATAATAGAAAGTTCCATAATAAGGCAGGACCTCAAAGATGACAAACTCCCCATTCCCATGAACTATCACCTCTATCAACGGACTTTAGACGACACTCGATGTATTGAAGTGCTGCCATCTAATTGTTGGGGGAGATGTCGATTGGGCATGTCCGATTAAAGACTGCTGATCGCTTTGTATTCCCAGAGATAAGCCGGTGACAGAGAAAACAGACCAGATTTCATCAGTGTGCTGGATCTGATTTTAATCCTTTTTTTTATTTATGTGTCTGTTGGTGCCATCAGCTTGTCATACATTTTACACGGATGCAAAACCACAAATAAATAAAAACTGATGAAAATTTCACAATTTTCTCCCAGCATTAGTAAGTGAAAAACGGACAGCACACAGGTGCAACTCAGACGTCATCCACAATTCTCTTGAATGGGCAACTATCCTTAAATACATTTTTTTTTCGGACCAGTGGTTAGTTACGCAAAGGTCACATGAAACAGTAATAGGCTATAATGTGTTTTGAGTCTTTTATGTAGAAAAAAAACTATATAAATTGTACATGTAAGGGTACTTTCACACTTGCGTTGTTTTCCTTCCGTCACAATCCGCCCTTTTGGAAAACAGCGTAATCCGTTAACGGATTCCACTGTTTCCCATAGACTTGTATGGATGACGGATTGTGCCAAAATGACCTGCGTTGCTTCCGCTGGGGGACGCTGCGTTGCTTCCGCCCAGCGGGAGGAGCGCAGCATGTAACTTTTTTTGAGCAGCGGAATCCTTAGGATTTCACTGTGCATGCTCTCTCTAGCTCCCTGCACCCGTAACTAAGGTAAATATTGGGTAACCAAGCAAAGTGCTTTACCCGATATTTACCCTGGCCACGTGTGCAGGGAGCCCGACACTTCCCCGCTCAGCTCCGCCACCTCCCGCATTCCACTCCGCATGTATATATACAGTTAGGTCTAGAAATTTTTGGACAGTGACACAAATTTTGTTATTTTAGCTGTTTACAAAAACATGTTCAGAAATACAATTATATATAATATGGGCTGAAAGTGCACACTCCCAGCTGCAATATGAGCGTTTTCACATCCAAATCGGAGAAAGGGTTTAGGAATCATAGCTCTGTAATGCATAGCCTCCTCTTTTTCAAGGGACCAAAAGTAATTGGACAAGGGACTCTAAGGGCTGCAATTAACTCTGAAGGCATCTCCCTCGTTAACCTGTAATCAATGAAGTAGTTAAAAGGTCTGGGGTTGATTACAGGTGTGTGGTTTTGCATTTGGAAGCTGTTGCTGTGACCAGACAACATGCGGTCTAAGGAACTCTCAATTGAGGTGAAGCAGAACATCATGAGGCTGAAAAAAAAGAAAAAATCCATCAGAGAGATAGCAGACATGCTTGGAGTAGCAAAATCAACAGTCGGGTACATTCTGAGAAAAAAGAAATTGACTGGTGAGCTTGGGAACTCAAAAAGGCCTGGGCGTCCACGGATGACAACAGTGGTGGATGATCGCCGCATACTTTCTTTGGTGAAGAAGAACCCGTTCACAACATCAACTGAAGTCCAGAACACTCTCAGTGAAGTAGGTGTATCTGTCTCTAAGTCAACAGTAAAGAGAAGACTCCATGAAAGTAAATACAAAGGGTTCACATCTAGATGCAAACCATTCATCAATTCCAAAAATAGACAGGCCAGAGTTAAATTTGCTGAAAAACACCTCATGAACCAGCTCAGTTCTGGAAAAGTATTCTATGGACAGATGATACAAAGATCAACCTGTACCAGAATGATGGGAAGAAAAAAGTTTGGAGAAGAAAGGGAACGGCACATGATCCAAGGCACACCACATCCTCTGTAAAACATGGTGGAGGCAACGTGATGGCATGGGCATGCATGGCTTTCAATGGCACTGGGTCACTTGTGTTTATTGATGACATAACAGCAGACAAGAGTAGCCGGATGAATTCTGAAGTGTACCGGGATATACTTTCAGCCCAGATTCAGCCAAATGCCGCAAAGTTGATCGGACGGCGCTTCATAGTACAGATGGACAATGACCCCAAGCATACAGCCATAGCTACCCAGGAGTTCATGAGTGCAAAAAAGTGGAACATTCTGCAATGGCCAAGTCAATCACCAGATCTTAACCCAATTGAGCATGCATTTCACTTGCTCAAATCCAGACTTAAGACGGAAAGACCCACAAACAAGCAAGACCTGAAGGCTGCGGCTGTAAAGGCCTGGCAAAGCATTAAGAAGGAGGAAACCCAGCGTTTGGTGATGTCCATGGGTTCCAGACTTAAGGCAGTGATTGCCTCCAAAGGATTCGCAACAAAATATTGAAAATAAAAATATTTTGTTTGGGTTTGGTTTATTTGTCCAATTACTTTTGACCTCCTAAAATGTGGAGTGTTTGTAAAGAAATGTGTACAATTCATACAATTTCTATCAGATATTTTTGTTCAAACCTTCAAATTAAACGTTACAATCTGCACTTGAATTCTGTTGTAGAGATTTCATTTCAAATCCAATGTGGTGGCATGCAGAGCCCAACTCGCGAAAATTGTGTCACTGTCCAAATATTTCTGGACCTAACTGTATACACACACACACATACACATAGACATATACACACACACACTCACACTCACCTGTCCTCAGCGCCATGGCCCCACCACCCACTCCGCACTCCGCTCCCCGCACACATTCTTGGCGGCCGAGCGATCAGCTGATCACCCGGCGCTGGGAGCGATCAGCTAATCACCCAGCGCTGGGAGCGATCAGCTGATCACCCGGCGATCGACTGCTTGGAGCGATCAGCTGATCACCCGGCGGCCGGCTGCTGGGAGCAATCAGCTGATCGTTCACAATAGTCTGCCGCCAGTGAAACTGTGTAAAAAAAAAAGGCTGATTCCGTTGTTTTGTACGATCCGTTGCATCCGTTGTGCCACTATATGCAACACATCCGTTGCATCCGTCACACAACGCAATGCAACGAATACCGTTCAACGCAAGTGTGAAACTAGTCTAAGGGTATGTGTGCATGTTGAGTTTTTGGAGCAGAAATTTTCTGCACCAAAATCTGCACCTTGTGGCAGAAAGACACACCAAAAACCGCATGGTGCATTTTAGTGCATTTTTAATGTGTTTTTTGTTTTGTTTTTTTGCCATGTTTGTTTCAGTGAAATAAAAAATGCAGGAAGAAACATACCAACAATTGACATAGGCTATGTTCACACAGGGCTTTTTTGGTAAGTTTTTGCTGCATTTTTTAGCTGGAGATTTGCCTTGGTTTTATGTAAATCCATGCTAATAAAAAGCTGTTTTTTAGGGCTCATGTGCACGTAACTGCTGAATATTCTGCAGCCATTTGACAGCACATGTGCACTTCAAATCGCTGCAGAAACACTGCATAATGGATGCAGTTTTTTTGTTAAAAAAAAGCCGATTCATGCGCTTTGGCTGCTGCCCCCACCATAGACAGAGTGTGAGCTGCATCCAAAGCGCACGGAATAATTGACATGCTGCTTTTATGAATGCACGGATTTGGGTCAAAATTTTAGCACCCAAATCGCTGCGTTCAAAAAAGCAACGTGCGCACGTATCATGTACTATGTACATAGATTGTGCAGGGGACGCAGGACACATGCATGTACGCTGCAGTGCAATATGCAGCGTAAATGCATGTAAGTACGCAACGTGTGCACGAGCCCTAACAGTCCCAGCAAAGTCTATGAAATTTCTGAAATCTCATGCACACACACACACACATCAGGCTTTTTCCTGACCGTTTTGTCAAATACCTGCGTTTTTGGTCAGGTTGCTAAAGAATGATCATGTCAATTCTTTGCTGCAGATTTGCTGCGTTTTTTCATTGATACAACGCATTTTGTAGAAAAAAAGTAGCAAATCCACACCAAATCTGCAGCAGAAACGCCACTAAAAAACGCATGAAAAACGCACCAAAAACATAGATGACTTAAAGGAGATTTCCTGCCACAAGATCATATTTTGGTCAGCAAAAAAACTTCCCAAAAAAGCCCTGTGTGAACATAGCCATACTGCAGATTTTTTCTGCAGCTAAAACTGCAAGGAAAAAATAAGCAACGTGCGCACAATACTTCAGAATTCTCATTGACTTTGCTTGGAGAAGGATAGACATGCAATCTTGTCACAAAACTGTACAAAAAAACCTCGCAGCCTTAAAGGGAACCTGTCATCAGAAATTTCGCCCAAAAGCTAAAAGATTCCCCCTCTGCAGCTCCTGGGCTGCATTCTAGGAAGGTCCCTGTTATTATTGTGCCCCATGTGAGACCAAAATAAAGCCTTTATAAAGTTCTACCTTTTTGTATGCAGCTTCTGTAAATCTGTCACGGGGGCGGGCTCTCTGGCGTCCGTTATTCTGCCCCCTGGTCCTGTATGCCGCCCCCATCGCTCCTTTCCATATCTGATGCACCGCCCACTGCTCCAGCCATCCCCGCGCATGCCCAGTGCCAGTCTCACAGGACTGAGCAGTTTGACCGCTGGTGACGTGTGCGCACGCAAGTGATTATGGACGGGACTGTGACTGTTATCAGCAAGTACCCGGCCATAATCTCGTGAGCGCGCAAACCTCTCCAGCATTCACACTGAGCTCAGTGTAGATGCTAGACTGTATGGGCTGCTTCCAGGAATGACGTCCCTTTGTCACGTGATAGTATTTCGAACACGCCCCTATCACATGACAAAGGGACGTCATCCCTGGAAGCAGCCCATACAGTCTAGCATCTACACTGAGCTCAGTGTGAATGCTGGAGAGGTTTGCGCGCTCAAGAGATTATGGCCGGGTACTTGCTGATAACAGTCACAGTCCCGCCCATAATCACTTGCCTGTGCACATGTCACCAGCGGTCACACTGCTCAGTCCTGTGAGACTGGCACTGGGCATGCGTGGGGATGGCTGGAGCAGTGGGCGGTGCATCAGATATGGAAAGGAGCGATGGGGGCGGCATACAGGACCAGGAGGCAGAATAACGGACGCCAGAGAGCCCGCCCCCGTGACGGATTTACAGAAGCTGCATACAAAAAGGTAGAACTTTATAAAGGCTTTATTTTGGTCTCACATGGGGCACAATAATAACAGGGACCTTCCTAGAATGCAGCCCAGGAGCTGCAGAGGGGGAATCTTTTAGCTTTTGGGCGAAATTTCTGATGACAGGTTCCCTTTAAAAGGGCATGTGAATGCGGCCCAATAATGTAGGTGCCCATGATACCAACATTGCAAAATTCCAATATTATTTAAAGCACACCTCCCAGCTTCCTCACATATCTGTAACTACTTGAATTTTTCATAAAATACCAGTTCTGGAGCATCTGTTCTTAGAACTCAGCGTCATGACTTATTTCTGTTATTCCCCCTGGAAATATATTGTGAAATGGGCATTACTATTTGATATATCAAAAGGGAGAGTCCCTACAGAATCCGCAATTGATCTGTGTGAATAAGACTAGAGATACGGTAAGTCCCATTGACAGGAGAAGAGGCCTCAATACACATTAGATAAAAGTCACAATTTCGGCAGGATCGACTGACCATCTACTGTGTATTGGGACAACCAACAACACCCCCCAGCACCGGACGGATGATGAATAGAATGTAGTCTGTTGAATTTTATCGCCTGATCCCCTTGTTGGGTGTAGAGGTCAGACGACAGCGACTCAGAGAGCAAAGGAGCTAGTCAACCCTTGCGTCCTGTGTATGGGGAGGCATAGCCGGTGGAAATCTCCCAAAGGAATAAAAGAGGAACAGCACAATGTGGAGCTGGAAAAAAAAGATACGTTTTTAAGAAATATTTTATTGCTTCAAATATACATACTGTACAATTCATTCTAACAAAATGTGAAAAAAATCAAGGAAATCAGTTTGATGTATTTTATCAAAATTGTATAATAAAACGTGAATGGAGTAATACAAACATGTCTTGATGTTATTTCCCTTGACGCATAGAATTTGAATTCTTTACATTATTGTAAATGAATCACACTTCTTATAAATATGACAATATCTAGACTTATTGGTAATGTGCGTTCTAGATATCAATTTGGATTAATAGGTGCAGAGGTCCTCCCCCTTCCTTTCACTTCTTAATGACTTACATACGGCTGATTAGGTCTTTGGTGGGGAATTCCAAGAAGTACAATGATAGTCATCTAATGAGGAGTGGGATGAATTTAATAGTAGATATTCACAGCAACAATTCATCCCTTTGACTCGGCTTAATTTAGAATGAGGAATTGAAAATCTTCTCTGTGTTCTTCTCATAAAACTCTATAAATGATATTTGGCTAGTAAAGGAAGTATCATACGCTCAGGTTGTTCAAGTTCTGAATTGTGTTTCATCAGTTACACAAAATGGTATAACGGTTAATATTCTTATTTGTCCTAATAATAATAATTTTATTTAAATAGTGCCAAGATAATCCGCAACTCACATTTCATGCACCCTCATCCGCTCAGTGTGCAGATCAATTGTTTTTTAACTCAAGTCCTTAACATTCCAAATGTAATAACTGTTATCTACATTAACATTTTTTGGATGGGACAAGTCACTATTTTTCTTTTAATATCTTGGGATTCGTATACGTTTTTCTTTATTAGCTTGTTCTTTTATTTCTCATTATAAATACAGTGGCATGCAAAAGTTTAGGCACCACTGTTCAAAATTACTGTTGTTGTAAACAGTTAAGCAAGTTGAAAATGACATGATCTCTAAGACAAAGTTAAAAATTACACATATGCTTTGCATTTTAGGTAAAAATAATTAATATTTTTCATCTTTTACATTTTATAAATTAAAAGGAAAATGGGCCAATGCAAAAGTTTGGGCACCCTTGGAAATTTGTGTGCTCAGATACCTTTGACCAAGGTTTCAGACCTTAAAGGGAACCTGTCAGCAGAAATGTCCCCTAAAACCTAACAGATTCCCCCTCTGCAGCTCCTGGGCTGCATTCTAGAAAGGTCCCTGTTATGATTGTGCCCACTTTCTGACCAAAAAAAAGTGTTTATAAAGTTGTACCTTTTTGGCTTCGGATTCGGTAAATCTGACACAGGGGCGGGCAGCCTGATGGCCGTTATTCTGCCCCCTGGTCCTGTATGCCGCCCCCATCGCTGATTTCCATACTTCTGGACACCGCCCACTGCTCCAGCCATCCCCGCGCATGCCCAGTGCCAGTCTCACGGGACTGAGCAGTGTGACCGCTGGTGACGTGTGCGCAGGCAAGTGATTATGGACGGGACTGTGACTGTTATCAGCAAGTACCCGCCCATAATCTCGTGAGCGCGCAAACCTCTCCAGCGGTCACACTGTGCTCAGTGTAGATGCTAGACTGTATGGGCTGCTTCCAGGGATGACGTCCTTTTGTCACGTGATAGTATTTTGAACACGCCCCTATCACGTGACAAAGGGACGTCATCCCTGGAAGCAGCCCATACAGTCTAGCATCTACACTGAGCACAGTGTGACCGCTGGAGAGGTTTGCGCGCTCACGAGATTATGGGCGGGTACTTGCTGATAACAGTCACAGTCCCGTCCATAATCACTTGCCTGCGCACACGTCACCAGCAGTCACAGTGCTCAGTCCCGTGAGACTGGCACTGGGCATGCGCGGGGATGGCTGGAGCAGTGGGCGGCGTCCAGAAGTATGGAAATCAGCGATGGGGGCGGCATACAGGACCAGGGGGAAGAATAACGGCCATCAGGCTGCCCGCCCCCGTGTCAGATTTACCGAATCCGAAGCCAAAAAGGTACAACTTTATAAACACTTTTTTTTGGTCAGAAAGTGGGCACAATCATAACAGGGACCTTTCTAGAATGCAGCCCAGGAGCTGCAGAGGGGGAATCTGTTAGGTTTTAGGGGACATTTCTGCTGACAGGTTCCCTTTAATTAGCCTGTTAGGGTTATGGCTTGTTCACTATCATTGTTTGGAAAGGCCAAATTATGTAAATTTCATAGCTTGATGAAAACCCAGCCTCCTTTAAACTTGTGCCAAAAAAAACAGCACCCATGGACTCTTCTATGCAGCTGTCTAGCACTCTGAAAATGAAAATGGTGGAGGCCCACAAAGCAGGAGAAGGCTATAAGATGATAGCAAAGTTTTTTAAAGTTGCCCTTTCCTTATTTCGAAGTGTAAGAAATGACAATTAAGGCTAGGTTCACACACTGCGTTTTTTTGATGCTGCGTTTTTGTCCGTTTTTTGCGGCAAAAACTGCACAAAAACGCACCCGCGTAAAAAAAAATGCAGCAAAAAAAGCACGCGTTTTGCCGCGATTTGGTGCGTTTTTTGCTGCGTTTTTGCTCACTGCGTCTTTATGCGTTTTTTTATCAATGAACAAAAAAAAGGTCTGATGTCATTTCCTTCTTCAATATGTTCTTCTTTCTCCACTAGTGTATGCAGGAGAGCAGACAGCTGGAGAACTACAAGGCTCAGCATACTCCATCCAATAGTGTATGCAGGAGAGCAGACAGCAGCTGCAGAACTGCAAGGCTCAGCATGCTCCATCCAGGACTGTATGCTGGAGGGAGAGTCAGGGGGAGCAGACCTACAAGGCTCAGCATCCTCCATCCAATAGTGTATGCAGGAGAGCAGACAGCAGCTGTCGAACTACAAGGCTCAGCATCCTCCTTCCAGGACTGTATGCAGGATTTCTTTGGCCCCACAAAGAAAAAAAAGACGTGGGCTTCGCCATATTTTTGTATGCTAGCTGGGTACAGCAGGCAGGTACGGGCTGCCCCCAACCCCCAGCTGCCTATTTGTACCCGGCTGGGAACCAAAAATATAGAGAAGCCCTTTTTTTTTAATTATTTCATGAATTTCATGAAATGATTAAAAAAAAAAATGACGTGAGCGTCGCCTTAGTTTTGTGTCCAGCCGGGTACAACTAGGTAGCTGGGGATTGGAATCCACAGTGCAGGGTGCCCATGCTTTCTGGACACCCCCGCTGCGAATTGCAGTCCGCAGCCACCCCAGAAAATGGCGCTTTCATAGAAGCGCCATCTTCTGGCGCTGTATCCAACTCTTCCAGCTGCCCTGATGCCGGGTGGCTCACTGGGTAATAATGGGATTAGGGCGAGCTGTATATTATCAGCTGGCCCTAAGCCCGAAATTCATGGTGTCACGCCAATATTAGACATGGCCACCATGAATTTCTAGTAAAGATAAAAAAACCACAACACACAGAAAAATATTTTTATTAGAAATAAAACACAACACAATTAGTGACTCCATCTTTATTGAAATAACCCCCCCTCCGCAGTAATCCTGGGTCAAGGGTCCCGCGCCGTCCAATCCGGATCCAATATCATCTGATCGTTTTGCTGGAAGGCAAAGCGATCAGATGATGTGTCAGGATCAAGTGCCTGAATCACATCACACATCAGCTGATTGCATAAAAGACGTTTATACAATCAGCAGATGCATCGGTGCAAAAAAAAAAAAAAATACTTATGTGCTGATTACCGGCAGCTCCTGGAGCGGAGTCTGATCCCGTCCGATCGCTGCAGCAGCTGCCGGTAATCAGGGATGAAGTCTCCTGACGCATCCGCTGATAACCGTCCGGGCGCCGGCGTCAGCCCGAGACTTACGATCAGCTGACGCGTCAGATGACTGCATCAGGTAATCCATCGCCAGGCATACGTACCCGGGGAGACTGCACACACCCGGAGCGGCGGTACCGGGAGGAGGATCTGGGAGCGGGCATGGCACCGGGACCCTGCAGACAGGTGAGTATGACTTTTTTTTTTTTCTACTGTTCACTTTTGATTTCGCAGCCGCTTCCACCTCCTGCCCGTACATGACGCCGCACGGCAGCTGACATGCACAGGATGGGAGGTGCAAGCGGCGGTGACGGTACCGGGAGGATTCACGCTTCTGTGTTTACTGACAGAAGGAATCCTCTTCCTGTACATGTCACTTTACTACCCACCTCCTGCGTTTATAGCTGCGTTTTTGGTCTTAGAAACGCACTAAAACGCACCAAAACGCACCTATTTGCGTTTCTCATTGCGTCTTTCAACATCCCATTGCACTCAATGGATGAAAAGCGCAGTGAAAAACGCGGGAATAATTGACATGCTGCGTTTTTGTGGCACCACAAAAACGCAGCTGAAAAAAAACGCTGTGTGCAGACAGCAAAAATTAAAACTCATAGACTTTGCTGGGGAAGCAAAGTCATGCAGTTTCCTGAGCAAAAACACACCCGAAAACTGCGCAAAAACGCCGCGAAAAACGCACTGTGTGAACTTACCCTTACAGGAACAGTGGAGGTCAAGATAAGGCCTGGAAGACCAAGCAAAATTTCTGTGAGAGATGCTCATAGGATTGCTAGAGAGGCAAACCAGAACCCCCTGCTTGACTGCAAAAGACCTTCAGGAAGATTTAGCAGACTCTGGAGTTGTGATATATTGTTCTACTGTTCAAAGACACCTACACAAATATGGCCTTCATGGAAGAGTCATCAGAATAAAACCTCTCCTACATCCTCACCATAAACTTCAGCATCAGAAGTATGCAGAAGAACATCTAAACAAGCCAGAATAATTTTGGATACAAGTCCGGTGGACCGATGAGGGTAAAATAGAACTATTTTGCGACAATGATCAAAGGTATACGTGGAGAAAAAAAGGCACAGAATTTCAGTAAAAGAATATCTCTCCAACCATTAAGCATTTGGGTAGATCAATCATGCTTTGGAGTTGTGTTGCAGTCAATGACAAAGTCAAAAGTATGCAGAAGAATATGTAAACATGCCTGATGCATTTTGGAAACAAATTCTGTGCAACGATGAGGTTAAATTAGAACTCTTTGGCCACAACGATCAAAGGTATGTATAGAGGAAAAAAAGGGCATAGAATTTCAGGAAAAGAACATCTCACCAACCATTAAGCATGAGGTGGGATCAATCATGCTATGGGGTTGTGTTGCAGCCAATGGCACGGGGAATATTTCACGGTGAGAGGGAAGAATGGTTTTAATGAAATTTCAACAAATTCTTGATGCAAACAAAGCACCATCTGAAAAGTTGAAGTAGTAAAGAGGATGGCTTCTACAATTGGATAAAGATGATGATGCACGTCGATATCTATAATAGACTTCCTCAAGGTGCAAGCTGAAGGTTTAACAATGGCGCTCTCAGTCCCCTGATCTAAACACCATTGAAAATCTGAGGCTAGACCTCAAAAGAGCAGTGTATGCAAGAACGAGCCAGGAACCTCACAGAGCTGGAAGACTTTTGAAGGAAGAAGAGATGAAAATCCCTCAAACAAGAATTGAAAGACTCTTGGCTGGCTGCAAAAATTATTTACAAGCTGTGATACTTGCCAAAGGGAGTGCAGCTAGGTACTAACCATGCAAAGTGCCCAAACTTTTGCATCAGCCCATTTTCGTTTTTTGCTAATTTAAAAATGTAAAAGATGAAAAAACTGTATATATTTTGACAATAACAGTAATTTTGACCAGGGCTGCCCAAACGTTTGTATGCCACTGTACATGAATGTGTATATACGTGTTATTTAATGAACCTCGGAGACTTTTCAAATAAATTCTTTTGTGTACAGGGAGTTCCAACTTACAGACATCTACCTTACAAACGACTCCTAGTTACAAACATCAGATGTTCAAGAAAAAAACAAAATAATGTACTCGCCACACGATCGATCTCTTTGGCCTCCATTCAGCCCTCTTGTTTCTGCTGTACCATGGTGCATCTCCGGCATCTTCTCTAAAGACTAGGGTCTCAGCCATGGCCACGTTGGAGGTCATTGCATGTCATAAGGTCGTTTCGTCATCGAAAACTTTTGATGTGCAGTAAGCGCTGTCATGGACACCACTGTAAGTCCTGGCCTCAGTAAAGAGTCTACAGATGTGGTGCTTCGAGTCCTGACAAAGGAAAGCAGAGGACTGGACAGAAATCAGTAAGGGAGGTTGTGGGGGTAACTATTGGTTAAAAAAAGAGTAGTACCTCTCTGGCGGCCTTGTTGCTTGCCGTATAGTCCACATCTTTATACTGTCGTGCTCCACATCTCTAAATCCAAGCCCCAGAATTCACCGCTTGTTATTGGGGTTCTAAAGCCTCAATTTTGGGATCGCTGAGGTTTTAGTGGTGAGAGACTTTGAGATTAGCAACTTATCCACTATCGCATTGAAATGAGATAACTGTTTTTTGGGGATTAAGTATTTTAACAACAATATACTATCAGATGTCATCATGGTGGATATGATTGATCTGTTTTGCAGCTTAAGGCTACTTTACACGCTGCGATATTGGTCCCGATATTGCTAGCATGGGTACCCGCCCCGATCTGTTGTGCGACACGGGCAAATCGCTGCCCGTGCCGCACAACATCGCCCAGACCCGTCACACATACTTACCTGCCTGGCGACGTCGCTGTGACCGGCGAACCGCCTCCTTTCTATGGGGGCGGTCCGTGCGGCGTCACAGCGACGTCACTGAGCGACCGCCCAATAGAAGCGGAGGGGCGGAGATAAGTGTCTTGAACATCCCGCCCACCTCCTTCCTTCCTCATAGCGGCCGGGAGGCAGGTAAGGAGAGGTTCCTCATTCCTGCGGCGTCACACATAGCGATGTGTGCTGCCGCAGGAGCGACAAACTACATCGTTATTGCTGCAGTAACGATAATCGAGAATGGACCCCCATGTCACCGATGAGCGATTTTGCACGTTTTTGCAACAATGCAAAATCGCTCATCGGTGTCACACGCAGCAACATCGCTAATGCGGACGGATGTGCGTAACAAATTCCGTGACCCCAACGACTCCGCATTAGCGATGTCGCAGCGTGTAAAGCCCCCTTAAGACATTATGTCCACTGAAAGAAATCTGTCATCATTTAGTGTTAACCTGGTATAAAAAGAAGACAAGGAATTAGTGGGGAAGGTGCAACATGGTACAACCTAATTAATGATTGTCCGTCTGACAGCTTTTATCCGGCTCTTTAGGGACCAAAGATGGTATAAAACCACCAAATACAGCACCTACAGAGTTCAGGTCTAGAGCTTAGTATGCAGTGATTAGGAGTGTCAGAGGCTTTGAAATCCAACATAACTCATCTTTGTTGACCTCAACATCTGAAACCAAAGTGCAGTCATGAAACTGCCACATACATAAATAATCATTTATTCATTTATATAGCACTATTAATTCCACAGCGCTTTACATACATCAGCAATACTGTCCCCACTGGAGCTCACAATCTAAGGTCCCTATCAGTATATTTTTGAATTGTGGGAGGAAACCGGAGTACCCGGAGGAAACCCACGCAAACACGGGGAGAACATACAAACTCCTTGCAGATGGTGTCCTTGGTGGGATTTGAACCAAGGACCCCAGCGCTGCAAGACTGCAGTGCTAACCACTGAGCCACCGTGCCGCCCTATCACCATCATTCAAAGCCTTTATGCTACTGACCCATAGACCAGTAAATCTTTGCTCCCTAACTTGCCATCTGCGCAGATTTACTTATCAGCATTCTGTTAGCACTATAGGATCCAGAACTTCCTTTTCTTCATATTTCAGCATATATTGCCTGCACCTACCATTGTCCTGTACCAGCGACAAAGTGAATGTCCACCTTTCTGCTATGCCTGCCTGCAGTGTAACAGACATATGAGAAGAAGCAAAGATACATACATCCGCTCCCTCTTCCTGTAATCCATCTCGGTGGCTTTCACTTGACAACAAGGTAGACAGGATGAAGACAACTAGAGACCATCACTTTAGAGTGATTTATTGAGGTGAAGACATTATTTTGGCCAAATAATGTACTTTACAATTTTGTTCGGCTCTGTTCATATGTCCATTTTTCATCCATTTGTAAATGATCTAGGATTTAAGATGCCTTACAAAAAGAGCCAAGCTGGATAAAAAAAATTGAAACCATCCGCTATAATGCGTTTTCCATACACTTCAAATGTTGATCCAGTTGTTATCTGTAATTTCACTGAACAAAACAGTTGTGCGGACTATGTTCTTTTGATTCAGTTAACAAACATGAAACTGGAAAGGAGGCAACATGACATTTTAGGACAAATCTGTTCCCATTTAAATGAATGGGTGTAGTATTGGAACATTTTACTTTGGTTTTTATCATTCCAAAAATAAAAAGGTAATATAAAATATATATAATAACGTACACGTGGATATCAATATATTAGAATATCATCAAAAAGTTACTTTATTTCAGTAATTAAATACAAAAAGGGAAACACATACGGTATATTATATAGAGTCATTACACACAGAGTGATCTATACTGTGTGCAGAATTATTAGGCAAATGAGTTTTTTGATCACATGATACTTTTCATACATGTCCTACTCCAAGCTGTATAGGCTTGAGAGCCAACTACCAATTAAGTAAATCAGGTGATGTGCATCTCTGTAATGAGGAGGGGTGTGGTGTAATGACATCAACACTCTATATAAGGTGTGCTTAATTATTAGGCAACTTCCTTTCCTTTGGCAAAATGGGTCATAAAAGAGATTTGACAGCCTCTGAAAAGTCCAAAATTGTGAGAAGTCTTGCAGAGGGATGCAGCAGTCTTGAAATTGCCAAACGTTTGAAGCGTGATCACCGAACAATCAAGCATTTCATGTCAAATAGCCAACAGGGTCGCAAGAAGTGTGTTGGCCAAAAAAGGCGCAAAATAACTGCCCATGAATTGAGGAAAATCAAGCGTGAAGGTGCCAAAATACCATTTGCCACCAGTTTGGCCATATTTCAGAGATACAAGGTTACTGGAGTATCAAAAAGCACAAGGCGTGCCATACTCAGGGACATGGCCAAGGTAAGGAAGGCTGAAAAACGACCACCTTTGAACAAGAAACATAAGATTAAACATCAAGACTGGGCCAAGAAATATCTTAAGACGGATTTTTCAAAGGTTTTATGGACTGATGAAATGAGAGTGACTCTTGATGGGCTAGATGGATGGGCCAGAGGCTGGATCAGTAAAGGGCAGAGAGCTCCACTCCGACTCAGACGCCAGCAAGGTGGAGGTGGGGTACTGGTATGGGCTGGTATCATCAAAGATGAACTTGTGGGACCTTTTTGGGTTGAGGATGGAATGAAGCTCAACTCCCAGACCTACTGCCAGTTTCTGGAAGACAACTTCTTCAAGCAGTGGTACAGGAAGACGTCGGTATCGTTCAAGAAACACATGATTTTCATGTAGGACAATACTCCATCACATGCATCCAACTACTCCACAGTGTGGCTGACCAGTAAAGGTCTAACAGATGAAAAAATAATGACATGGTCCCCTTGTTCACCTGATCTGAACCCCATAGAGAACCTGTGGTCCCTCATAAAATGTAAGATCTACAGGAAGGGAAAACAGTACACCTCTCGGAACAGTGTCTGGGAGGCTGTGGTGGCTGCTGCACGCAATGTTGATCGTAAACAGATCAAGCAACTAACAGAATCTATGGATGGTAGGCTGTTGAGTGTCATCATAAAGACAGGTAGCTATATTGGTCACTAATTTTTTGGGGTTTTGTTTTTGCATGTCAGAAATGTTTATTTCTAAATTTTGTGCAGTTATATTGGTTTACCTGGTGAAAATAAACAAGTGAGATGGGAATATATTTGGTTTTTATTAAGTTGCCTAATAATTCTGCACAGTAATAGTTACCGGCACAGATATCCTCCTAAGATAGCCAAATCTAAAAAAAACCCACTCCAACTTCCAAAAATATTAAGCTTTCATATTTACAAGTCTTTTGGGTTGAATGGGAACATAGTTGTTGATCAATAATAAAAAAATCCTCTAAAATACAACTTGCCTAATAATTATGCACACAGTGTATTTCAAGTGTTTATTTCTGTTAATGTTGATGATTATGGTTTACAACTAGAGTTGAGCGAGTATCTAACTATTCATACACCATGTTCCAAATTATTATGCAAATTATATTTTTCTCTGATTTTCCTAAATGGTCGGTGCAAATGACAGTCAGTCTAATAAAAGTCATCACCCGTTAGAGTATACATCGAATTTTATTGAAGAAACCTCCCAATGATAACAGTGTAATCTTCAAAATTAAAAAAAACTCAAAATGCACTCTTCCAAATTATTAGGCACAGTAGAGTTTCTAAACATTTTATATGTTTTAAAAAACTGAAAATGTTCATTTGTGGAATTTGCAGCATTAGGAGGTCACATTCACTGAAATAAAAAGCTATTTAAATCCAAAACATCCTAACAGGCCACGCTACATGTGGACACAGAAACCCTTCTCTTTGACATCACCTTCACAATTCTTGCATCCATTGAACTTGTGAGTTTTTGGAGAGTTTCTGCTTGAATTTCTTTGCATGATGTGAGAATAGCCTCCCAGAGCTGCTGTTTTGATGTGAACTGCCTCCCACTCTCATAGATCTTTTGCTTGATGATACTCCAAAGGTTCTCTATACGGTTGAGGTCAGGGGAAGATGGTGGCTACACCATGAGTTTATCTCCTTTTATGCCCATAGCAGCCAATGACACAGAGGTATTCTTTGCAGCATGAGATGGTGCATTGTCATGCATGAAGATGATTTTGCTCCTGAAGGCACGTTTCTCGTTTTTGTACCATGGAAAAAAGTTGTCAGTCAGAAACTCTATATACTTTGCAGAGGTCATTTTCACACCTTCAGGAACCCTAAAGGGGCCTACCAGATGTCTCCCCATGATTCTGGCCCAAAATATGACTTCTCCACCTCCTTGCTGACGTCGCAGCCTTGTTGGGACATGGTGACTGTCGCGGGCGGAGGAGGGGACGCCGCGCTCTCCCACTGCTCGGGTCCGGCTGCCGCTGCGGCTGCTGCGGCCTGCTGCTGCGGCTCGGTGGCTCGAGCGATGGGCCGGATCCCGGGGACTCGAGCGGCGCTCCTCGCCCGTGAGTGAAAGGGGATTGGTTTTTGGGATAGTTTATTGTCCGTGACGCCACCCACGGTTGTGGTGATTTGTTGACACCACCGCTGCTCTGTATGGGGATCCCGGGGACTGATGACAGGGAGCAGCAAAGTTGTTGGTTCTCCCCTCCGTGGGTAGGGGGGTAGTTGTCCCGGGGCCCAGTGATGAGGTGGGTGATGCAGGGCTTGGTGGGGTGCAGGGACGCGGGGGCAGCGCTGTGCCTTGCGGCACTGTGGTACTCACTCAGCCTGAGACGATGACACAGTTCTCGGTAAAACACACGGCTGGGAAGACGGTTCCCACGGACGGCTGCACTTGCTTTTCCCCAGTAGTTGACGGTGACGGTCCCTTTTCCTGCACCTAAGATGATGATGGTTGCGATGGGTTCCCACCGGTAACCCGCTCCCCGGCTTGGATGTGGGCCAGAGGAGCCCTACTTTGCCCGCAGGTGCTGGCCCTGAGAAACTGGTGCCCTGGCGGTGGCGGTGTCTCTCTCCAACGGTTGGACTGTTGCCTTCAATCGGGACTTGGTTGTTGGGAGACCCAGAGGTCCCCTTCACTAACGGATTTGGCAAATTCACGGCGACTCCTAGCCTTGCCGGGATCCGAAAGGCCCCTGCCAATGGTGCTGACTGCTCTTCATATACCGCTCCGGTACCGCCGGGCCACCACCCGTCCGCGGTCCTTCCAGCAACCTCCAAGCAGTCTCCCCTGCAGACAGTCACCGCCGTCTGCTGACCTTGCTGTCTCAGTCCGGGGCACACACCCGGACCAACTTCAGGCTTTCTTAACTGTTCCTTTGCACTGTCTCTACTCTCACTGTCCTCCTTTACCATTTCCTTCTCCTTCACTCCTCTAAACTGATCTACTACTTCACTTCCTTCTCCTTCCTCCTCCCTAGCTTGACTGCCTGGTTTCCCCACCTCCAGGGCTGTGAACTCCTCGGTGGGCGGAGCCAACCGCCTGGCCCACCCCCTGGTGTGGACATCAGCCCCTGGAGGAAGGCAACAAGGATTTTAGGTTGGCCTTGGTGTTCCTAACTGGGGTGTAGGGTGTGGTGGTGTTGTGACCTGTGACCCCTGGCTTGCCCAGGGCGTCACATTCCCCCTTAGCAAAATGCAGACCATCCGCGGGCTGCCCGTCCAACACCGGTTTTATTTTCTGGAAAGATATAAAAGGTAAACACAATACAATTTATGACATCATCCCACATCGGGAGGTTCGGTACTTAAACGTTGCAAACATTTTAAACGGTTGCGGCTGCCGCTCTCTCCCACCCAAGTAACCTGGCCCTGATGCTGCCCCTAAAACCCAGGCAGCACCCCTTGACCCCAGTCCTGAACCAGTTACCCGAGTGGGATCTGTCCTTCCCCTCCAGAGGGTAGTCACCGGTTCCTGTGGTGGCTGGGCCCCAGCCTGCTCCACTGTGGGCCCTCCCTCCAACCTGCCTCTCCGGAGGCGGTAACGGTTAGCTGCATCAACAGATTTTTATTTACAACCCACTTAACGTTTGTGGTTGCCCTGCAAGTTCACGGGCATGTCCATTGGAGTTCCTATGCAGCTAGATGGTCCCCACGGGGACAACAATGCCAGCAACGGCCGGTTCCCAATCACGGTAGACAATCAGGTTACTTTCACGGTAATCATTTTCTCATTTTTGCAAAACTTTTTAAAACTTTCAAACGCACTCAGACTTCTGCCCCCTTTTAAAGGACGGTTTCCCTGTACCTAAGTGGGGGTCTACCTAGGTTGGGACGGGTGGACCTCCGGAGTCCGGTGTAAGTGGGGCTAGGCAGTGGGGCAGAGGGAACAATCAGTTCCTCCTCCCTGCTATCGTGTGGGGCAGGCGGAGGCATAGGGGAGCTGGGTACAGGTTCATCCCTGGGCACTGGCACTGGTTCTGGCTCACGGTTGACCGCCTCCATCACTTCTTCATCCACAAGTTGTGGGAACAGTATCACTGGAAGAATCACCGCGCCGTTCTGTGTAGGCCAATCTGCTGGGAAGTCACCCATCACAGTGTGGATCACCTCTTTTGCCTTCTCTGCTGGTGGAGGAACCGGTACTTCAGGCGTTGCCCTCAATGCTGGTGGGCACCTTTTCAGATGGTCTCGAGAAACCGTGGCCAAAGTGCCCCCTTGGTCACGACTGATCTGGTAGGCCTTCCCATCCTCCCATCCTGTGGGTTGTATGACGTATGGGGTTTGTTCCCATTGATCATCCAGCTTGTGGGTCTTCCTCTTCCGCTTTAACACCACATCTCCAGGCTGGAAAGGGCCCGCAGACGCTTTCTGATTGAAGCACCGCTCCTGTTGTTCTCGACACCAACTTAGATTCTTCTCCACATACTCCTGAATCTGTCGGTACTGCACCCTCCGCCGGGTGTCCCATTCAGCCGTTGAGGGGTGTGTCTCTGGGGCTTCCAGTCCCATTTCCAGGTCCACCGGCAGTCGGCCGGGCCGAGCCCTCATCAGATACGCTGGGGTGCACTTCGTTGAGCTAGACGGGATATTGTTGTACATATCGACCAAGTCAGGCAGCTTCTCCGCCACAGGTTCCGCTCCTCCAACGGCAACGTTTTGAGGAGGCCAAGGACCAGATGGTTCATCTTCTCACCCATACTGTTGGTCTGGGCATGGTAAGGTGTGGTCCGGATCTTCTTGCAGCCGTACAGCTGACAGAACTCATGGAACACCTCCGCCTCAAAGGCTGGACCTTGGTCAGTAAGCACCTTCTCAGGGTATCCATGGGGTCGACAGAAGTAAGCTTGGAATGCTCTAGCGGCGGTATGGCCGGTTAAGTCCTTGACCGGGACAACCACCATGAACCGGGAGTAATGATCTACTATGGTCAGAGCGTAAGTGTACCCACTTCGGCTGGGGGTGAGCTTTACATGGTCCAAGGCGACCAGCTCCAGCGGTTGGTGTGTAATGATCGGGCGTAGGGGAGCCTTCTGGCTGGCTTCATCCTTCCTCCTCAACGTACAAGGACCGCACTCTCGACACCAGGCCTCCACAGACTCCCGCATCCCACTCCAATAGAACCGCTCCCTCAACAGCATCTCCAGCTTCTTCCATCCGAAGTGGCCGGCACCATCATGGTACGCCTGCAGAACAGTGGGTACATCAGCTTGGGGAATAACCAACTGGCGGATCTTCTCATGAATCTTTGGGTTGATCAGCTCACGGTACAACCTCCCCTGATGTAGACACAGCCGGGTCCGTTCCTTCCACAAGCGTTGGGCTTCAGCTGGGGCGGCAGGGTCCATCCCAGCAGCGCCTTGCTCCACCAGGGTCTTAACTAGGCGGACAGCGGGCGCCTGATTTTGAGCTTCCTGCCACTCCTGACTGGGCAGCGGATCCAGGTTCACCCGTTGTTGGTGGACATGTACCTTCTCAGTTGGTGGCTGGTGAAATGCAGGCAACTCGATCTCTTCGAGGTCATCATCCTCGCACCCTCCTTCTGACAAGTGGGGCATCCGAGAGAGTGCATCTGCATTAATATTGACACGACCGGCCCTGTATTTGATTGTGAAGTCATAGTTGGCTAGTCTGGCCACCCACCGCTGCTCCAACGCGCCCAGCTTGGCCGTGTCCAGGTGAGTCAACGGATTGTTATCCGTGAAAGCGGTGAATTTTGCTGCGGCCAAGTAGTGGCGGAACCGCTCGGTGATAGCCCACACCAGTGCCAGGAGCTCGAGCTTGAAGTAGCTGTAGTTCTCAGGGTTCCTTTCAGTTGGCCGGAGTTTTCGGCTAGCATAGGCAATCACCTTCTCCTTTCCCTCCTGGACCTGGGACAGGACTGCCCCCAAACCCACATTGCTGGCGTCTGTGTAGAGGATGAATGGGCAGCCGTAGTCAGGGTACGCTAGGACCTCTTCTCCAGTCAAGGCCGCTTTCAGCTGGCGGAAGGATTCCTCATGCCGGTCCTCCCACACCAGTGGGGCTCCGATGGGTCTACCACCTTTGGTCTGTCCCACGAGGAGGTCTTGCATGGGAGCAGCCATCTTCGTGTACCCCTTGATGAAGCACCGGTAGTACCCCACCAGACCCAAAAACTGCCTTACTTCCCTCACGGTGGTTGGTCTTGGCCAGTCCTGGATGGCAGTGATCTTCTCAGGGTCGGGGGCGACACCTTCCGCACTCACCACATGCCCCAGGTACTGCACTCTGGGTTTCAGCAGGTGGCACTTAGAGGGCTTCAACTTCATCCGGTATTTGGCAAGGGACGCGAACACCTCGGCTAGGTGCTCCAGATGGGCTTCATACGTCTGAGAGTACACGATCACATCATCCAGGTATAACAGGACGGTCTCGAAGTTTAGATGTCCCAGACAGCACTCCATCAGCCGTTGGAAGGTTCCAGGGGCATTGCACAGCCCAAACGGCATACTATTGAATTCACAGAGCCCCATTGGGGTGGTGAAGGCGGTTTTCTCCCGGTCCTCCGGGGCCACTGCCACTTGCCAGTACCCACTGGTGAGGTCAAGGGTAGAGAAGTAGTTTGCGGTTCTCAGTGCGGTCAAAGACTCTTCAATACGGGGCAGTGGGTAGGCATCTTTATGCGTTATCTGATTAATTTTCCGGTAGTCCACACACATCCGCATGGTGCCATCTTTCTTCTTGACCAGTACCAACGGAGCGGCCCAGGGACTACAGCTATCCCGAATAACCCCTGCCTCTTTCATGTTCCTCAACATATCCTTGGCACACTGGTAATGTGCAGGGGGAATAGGCCTGTACCTCTCTTTGATAGGGGGGTGCTCACCGGTGGGGATGTGGTGTTGGACCCCTTTGATCTGCCCAAAGTCTAGTGGATGTTTGCTGAAAACTTGCTCATACTCCCACACCACATTGTATATCCCTGCTTTGTGATGTGTGGGGGTATCGTCAGTGCCCACGTGTAGCTGTTGGTTCACCTCCCCTTGGAGCGGGGGAGTGCTGGTAGTATGTGGGGAAATTGAGGGAGTGGCCTCGTGGATGGTGTGGGGATCTAGGGTGAGCAGCTTGGCAAGGGTGGCATACCGGGGAAGCCTGACTTCTTCCTCCCCACAGTTCAGTACCCTCACGGGCACTCTCCCTTTCTTGACGTCTACCACCCCTCGGGCGGCGATTACAGTGGGCCAGTGCTCGGAGGGTAAGGGCTCCATCATGGCAGGGTAGTCACGCCCCTGAGGCCCTGCTGCTGCCCTACACCAAATCATCATCTCACTCCTAGGGGGCACAATCAACGGAGCAACATCCATCACTTTCACTCCACCAATCTCTCCTCCTGTTGAGTTTACATGCTGGCGGTACATTAAGGCTCGGATCTCATGCTGCACAGCTCTCTGTCGGCTCCCCGCCGCCGTGGCGGCCAGCTGTTGCAGTAGGGCCAACACATCACCCATACAGTGCTCCATCACATTGGTTCCTAGCACTATCTTCGGGTTATGATCACTGGGTTCATTCATGATCACAATCATACCCTGGTGTTGCAGTTCAGCTTGCCCCACTGTCATAGCCACCTGCTTATACCCCACTTGGGTGAATGGGAGTCCATTAGCAGCAATCAGTGTTATACTAGTATCTGGGGGTGCCAACTCGTCTATCCCCCAAAACCGCTGGTACAATGTGTATGGTATGGTGGTTACCTGTGATCCAGTGTCCAAGAGAGCCATCACCGGTATGCCGTCCACAGCCACGGGGATGATGGGCCGGGCCCCGATATACTGGTCCCGCCAGTCTGGGGGGCCACGGAGTTCTACTCCTGGGGACTGGCCCGTGGCCCCAGGGGTTGCTCGTTTAACGGGCACTGTCGGAAGTAATGCCCAGGCTTACGGCACTTGTAACAGGTTGGAGGTCTGCTTCGCAAATTGTTAGCACTTCTCCGCTGCATCCAGGGGACATACTCAGGGCTGTCGGCAAGCTGTATCTGTGCTGGAGGCTGGGATCTGGTCAAGGGTTGGAGTGCAGCAAGGATCTTGGCAAGGTCTCCGTCCATGCGACGGACCTGGGCTGCCAGTTCCTCCATCGTGCTGCTTGGGGCTGTAGGGATTGGAGAGGTTGGTAGGGCAGGGGCCACCACGACGGGGGCCGTCTCAACGGGCCACGGGGCGGGCTCCAAGGTTTCTGAAGCCGGGGGTTGCAGTGCTTTAATGGCCCGTTCCTTTAACACAGCAAAGGCCACATCAGGGTGTTCCAGGGCCCACAGCCGGAGTTGTTTGCGATCCTCAGGGGACCTCATCCTCTGCACAAATTGCTCTATTAACATCTTGTTGCTGTCCGCCTCACTGATAGCGTTCACCCGCTTGAGCGTGCGGAGGGCGGTTTGCAGACGTAAAGCGTAGTCCCGAATGCTATCCACAGACCGTTGCCGGCACTGGTAAAACTGCATCCTCAGCTCAGCTTCGGTACGGGTCTCAAAGGCAGTCTGTAGCTTCTCAAAGATGGTGGCTACAGAGAGCCGGTCTCCCTCGGCCCAGGTCTCCGCCTCCTGCTCAGCCGTGCCGGTTAACTGGCCCAGCACTACCGCTGCACGTTGCTTATCAGTCAGAGGGTACAGTTCTAGCAACGGATTAAGCTTTTTCCGGAAGACCTGTAAAGCATCAGGTTTCCCGTCATACTGCGGTAGCCAGGTAGCTCCGGGCGCATAGGGCAAGGAGAACGGCATCACATGAGCGAGAGCGGGGACCGCGGCACCTCCTGCCAACACGGCCGGGACCTGGGCAGGCCCATTCCCATCTACGGGTGCCACTGCGGCTGCGACCACCGCTCCTCCAGCGGCTCCGTCGGGCGCAGACATCTTGTTTCCGTCCCCCTTAGCCTCTTTCCGGCCCCTTCTCTATCGGGGCGGGGTCTTGGCCTTCACGCCTCCTCTACTCGAGAAGACGCTCGAGCGGGAATTTTTCGCGCCAAAGATGGCGGCTTCTGAAATTTTCTGGCCGGACACCTCCGGCGGTAACAAGGCGCACCTCTACCCAACGGCAGAGTGGTAAGATCCTGTTCGTGACGCCAAGTTGTCGCGGGCGGAGGAGGGGACGCCGCGCTCTCCCACTGCTCGGGTCCGGCTGCCGCTGCGGCTGCTGCGGCTCGGTGGCTCGAGCGATGGGCCGGATCCCGGGGACTCGAGCGGCGCTCCTCGCCCGTGAGTGAAAGGGGATTGGTTTTTGGGATAGTTTATTGTCCGTGACGCCACCCACGGTTGTGGTGATTTGTTGACACCACCGCTGCTCTGTATGGGGATCCCGGGGACTGATGACAGGGAGCAGCAAAGTTTTTGGTTCTCCCCTCCGTGGGTAGGGGGTAGTTGTCCCGGGGCCCAGTGATGAGGTGGGTGATGCAGGGCTTGGTGGGGTGCAGGGACGCGGGGGCAGCGCTGTGCCTTGCGGCACTCTGGTACTCACTCAGCCTGAGATGATGACACAGTTCTCGGTAAAACACACGGCTGGAAAGACGGTTCCCACGGACGGCTGCACTTGCTTTTCCCCAGTAGTTGACGGTGACGGTCCCTTTTCCTGCACCTAAGATGATGATGGTTGCGATGGGTTCCCACCGGTAACCCGCTCCCCGGCTTGGTTGTGGGCCTACTTTGCCCGCAGGCGCTGGCCCTGAGAAACTGGTGCCCTGGCGGTGGCGGTGTCTCTCTGCAACGGTTGGACTGTTGCCTTCAATCGGGACTTGGTTGTTGGGAGACCCAGAGGTCCCCTTCACTAACGGATTTGGCAAATTCACGGCGACTCCTAGCCTTGCCGGGATCCGAAAGGCCCCTGCCAATGGTGCTGACTGCTCTTCGTATACCGCTCCAGTACCGCCGGGCCACCACCCGTCCGCGGTCCTTCCAGCAACCTCCAAGCAGTCTCCCCTGCAGACAGTCACCGCCGTCTGCTGACCTTGCTGTCTCAGTCCGGGGCACACACCCGGACCAACTTCAGGCTTTCTTAACTGTTCCTTTGCACTGTCTCTACTCTCACTGTCCTCCTTTACCACTTCCTTCTCCTTCACTCCTCTAAACTGATCTACTACTTCACTTCCTTCTCCTTCCCCCTCCCTAGCTTGACTGCCTGGTTTCCCCGCCTCCAGGGCTGTGAACTCCTCGGTGGGCGGAGCCAACCGCCTGGCCCACCCCCTGGTGTGGACATCAGCCCCTGGAGGAAGGCAACAAGGTTAGCCTTGGTGTTCCTAACTGGGGTGTAGGGTGTGGTGGTGTTGTGACCTGTGACCCCTGGCTTGCTCAGGGCGTCACAGTGACCATCCACCAACCATCCACTACTCCATCCATCTGGACCATCCAGGGTTGCTCGACACTCATCAGTAAACAAGGCTGTTTGAAAATTAGTCTTCATGTATGTCTGGGCTCACTGCAACCGTTTCTGCTTGTGAGCACTGGTTAGGGGTGGCCGAATAGTAGGTTTATGCACCACAGCAAGCCTTTGAAGGATCCTACACCTTGAGGTTCGAGGGACTCCAGAGGCACCAGCAGCTTCAAATATCTGTTTGCTGGTTTGCAATGGCTATTTAGCAGCTGCTCTCTTAATCAGATGGATTTGCCGTGCAGAAATCTTCCTCATTCTGCCTTTATCAGCACAAACACGTACGGTATGTGCTCAGAATCAGCCACAAATCTCTCCACAGTACGATGATCACGCTTACGCTTTCGTGAAATATCTAATGTTTTCATCCCTTGTCCAAGACATTGCACTATTTGATGCTTTCCAGCAGCAGAGAGATCCTTTTTCTTTCCCATGTTACTTGAAAATTGGCCGGCTTTATATTGTGGAACATCCGGTTTTCCTTTTATTGGGCTTCACCAGGCAAACTAATTATCACAAGTATCTGAGATTGATTTCAGTGATCCAAAGAACCCTGAGACACAATACCATACTATTCATTAAAAAAAAACAACAATTAATCGCTATGACACTTAAATCCAATTTGCATAATAATTTGGAACATGGTGTACTCGCGATACTCATAACAAGTATTCCCTAATACTCATGTATTCGTTCTGAATAGCATGTGTAATGCAAGTCAGTGGGGAAAACTTGTAAAGTAACGAGTAACCCGAATGCCGCACTATTTGCTACTTGCACGAATAGTACGGCATTCGGGTTACTCGTTACTTTGCGAGTTTTTCCCCTTTGACTTGCATTGCACACATTATTTGGAACAAATACGCGTGTATTGGACAATACTTATTATGAGTATAGCGAGTACGAATAGTTAGAAAAAAACAAGTTCCAGCTCACCACTCCTCTGCATAGAATTCTATTTGGGTCGGTGCACGGTATCCGTGGTTGGCATTCACAGCTGACATAATCATTAGAAGGAAAAACAGGGAGGGAAACAAATCCAGCGCTGTTGTCTTTAAAAATCTTGAAGTTTATTGGGTCAAATTAAAAAAATGTTAATGGATCAACAAAATCTCTCCATATGCCTTTCCATGCCTTACGCATTTCAGAGAAAAAACGCCTTAATCATGGACAAATATTTGCCTATGATTAAGGAGTTTTTTCTCTGAAATGCGTAAGGCATGGAAAGGCATATGGAGAGATTTTGTTGATCCATTAACATTTTTTTAATGTGACCCAATGAACTTCAAGATTTTTAAAGACAACGGCGCTGGATTTGTTTCCCTCCCTGTTTGTCCTTCTAATGATTACGAATAGTTAGGTACTCGTTGAACTCTACTTACAGCCAATGAAAACCCAAAAATCATTATTTCAGAAAATTAGATTAATTACCACAAAACACCTGCAAATGCTTCCTAAGTGTTTAAAATGATCCCTTATGCGGGCTTTACACGAGACGACTTATCGTGCGATGCATCGTCGGGGTCACGGTTTTCGTGACGCATATCCGGCATCGTACATGACGTCGTCGTAAGTACGTGTGACGGGGGTTAAACGAGTTTGTGTCCCACGGACAACTAATTGCCTGTGACGCAAAAACGACGGGGGCGGGTACGATCAATCGTGCTATCGCACAATTGGTCATCTCGTGTAAAGCAGGCTTGAGTCTGGTTCAGTAGGCTACACAATCATGGGGAAGACTGCTAACTTGATAGGTGTCCAGAAGGCAGTCATTGATAAACTCCACAGGGAGGGTAAGCCACCAAAGGTCATTGCTAAAGAAGCTGGCTGTTCACAGAGTGCTGTACCCAAGCATATTACTGGAAAGTTGAGTGGAAGGAAAAAGTGTGGTAGAAAATGGTGTACAAGCAACCAGGATAACCGCAGTCTTGATAGGATTGTTAAGAAAAGGCCATTAAATTATTTGGGGAGATTCACAAAGAGTGGACTGGTGCTGGAGTCAGTGATTCAAGAGCCACCACACACAAACGTATCCAGGACATGGGCTACAAGTGTCACATTCCTTGTGTCAAGACACTCATCTTTATTGAGATGCACTTGTATGCACGGACAGAGTCTAAAGCGGGCTTTACACACTGCGATATCGGTCCCGATATCGCTAGTGTGGGTACCCGCCCCCATCTGTTGCGCGACACGGGCAAATCGCTGCCCGTGCCGCACAACATCGCCCAGACCCGTCACACATACTTACCTGTCCGGCGACGTCGCTGTGACCGGCGAACCGCCTCCTTTCTAAGGGGGCGGTCCGTGCGGCGTCACAGCGACGTCACTGAGCGGCCGCCCAATAGCAGTGGAGGGGCGGAGCTGAGTGGGACGTAACATCCCGCCCACCTCCTTCCTTCCGCATAGCGGCCGGGAGGCAGGTAAGGAGAGGTTCCTCGTTCCTGCGGTGTCACACGGAGCGATGTGTGCTGCCGCAGGAACAAGGAACAACCTTGTTACTGCTGCAGTAACGATTTTTGAGAATGGACCCCCATGTCACCGATGAGCGATTTTGCACGTTTTTGCAACGATGCAAAATCGCTTATCGGTGTCACACGCAACGGCATCGCTAATGTGGCCGGATGTGCGTCACCAATTCCGTGACCCAAACGAGTCCACATTAGCGATGTCGTAGCGTGTAAAGCGGCCTTAAGTTATTGTTCTGGCCATCAGATGAGCTTAAGTGACCATTTCATAATGTCATGATGTTCGTCGAGTCATTAGTGCACAATAGTGTTTGCTGCTGCCAACAGCTGAACAGCTACATATAGCTTCTATTTGTTTCTATAAAAAGAATTCCTGTCCTGTGACAATAAGGTTTTGTACTGAACGAGCAGCTATATAATGCTCCAGCATGTTTCTCAGGAGAAAAGCTGTGCATACTGCTATATACTGAATGATGAATTTACGGAATATACAAGATGGCGAACAATATTGCGGCAAGTTAGGAAGTAGCTAGGAAAAAAAATAGTCTTATAACAGCAAATGAAAGAATAAGATTAGTTATATCCTACCTCCCAGGTATATGTATGATGTGTGTAGGTGACAGCATCCTTTTTGATCTTTGGATTCACAGTATTGTGAGAGGTCCGTCATGATGTGTGCTCTAAGTACTAGGTGTTATGACTGTTATGGACCTGTTAACTAATTTTATAGTTGGATGAGTCATCCCTCGGTTGTCAGATGCTTTGACCTTGAACAAGAAATTTCACTTCAGGCATCCAGTATGAGATGTGTTGTCACTCGAAAAGTGCGACAGCCATATTTCTAATGTGCATTACTGCTCACGGAGCTCACATAAAAGACTGATTTTTTTTCAGTAAATTAAGTAGATTTCCTCTATGACAATCTTGGTAAATTACATTTAATGGCAAAAGAATCTTTACAATGGTGTATTGAAATATTTTGCATATATCTCAACTTGTTCCCTACTTCATTTTTAGCTACTTTCATTTACAGCCGGTGAAATAAGTATTTAACACCTCACCAATTTGCTAAGTAATTGGTGCTTTTGACATGAATTTTTCACCAGATGTTGGAAACAACTAGTAATGGGTGGACCCAGAGTGTAAAAGTCCGGATGCACATGGGTTCAAAAAGTACTCAAGTGCCAGGCCCGAGCCCAGAATTCTTCTGGAACTCCAGGTAATGATCCAGGTCTGACAACTCAGGTAAAAAATAGAGGAAAATTTAAGAAAATAAGTATAAAGCAGGCGAGCTATACTTACCAAGTCTCCAGCACAGCTGTAACTGCTTCCATGCCACATATTTTACTTCCGGAGCCGCTCATTAGCTTCATACATATTCACTGCTTCCCACGCCTAGTGATTGGTTGCAGTCAGACAGCACCTTCACCATGTGTGACGGCGTGTCTGACTGCTTGCAATCACAGGCACTGTCTGCAGCTCTATTGTGGTATAAAAATAAATTAAAAAACAAAATTGGCATAGCTTCCCCATATTATAATACCCAGCAGAGATGAAGCATACGGCTACAGGCTACAGTCCCCAGCCATGCGCTTATCTTGTCTGGGTATCAAAACAAGAGGAACGCATGTGTCTTTTTTTTTTATTAATTATTTATTTAAATAATTAAAAAATTCAGTTGGTGGTCCCCCACATCCCAATCTTGATACCCAGCCATGATAAAGCCAACAACTGGGGGCTCAGGCAGGGGAGAACTATGGTTATTGGGTTCCCCAGCCTAAAAATAGCAGCCTGCAACCACCCAGGATTGTTGCATCTATTAGATGTGACAATCCTTTACCCAGCTCATCCCAATTGCCCTGGTGTGGTTGCAATCAGGGTTAATAACAGCTCACAGCTGCCACTAAGCCCTACATTAGTAATAGGAGGCGTATATGAGTCCTCCCCTTTACTAATCTGTAAGTGAAAATAAACACCAAAAAAAATCCTTTATTTGAAATAAAATGCAAAAAAAATCACACCCTCTTTCACCCTAAACACCCAGGTCCAACATAATCGACATGAGATCCCATGATGATCCAGACTCTGCTACATCTGGAGTGACAGCAAACAGTCATAGAACATGACCGCCCACTGTGAGCTTCAGGCAGAGACTGAGCCGCAGCGATGAGCGGTGACATCACTCAGGTTATTTGCGGGTACAGCTGGAGGTTTCCAGGGTCCTCCACCTGTGATCACAAGTAACCTGACCTCAGGTGACTTCATTCAACTGAATGACCTCACCTCAGGTGACCTCACCTGAGGTGAAGCTCTCAGCCATCTGATGTTTTATGAGGTGTCAATCATTGGGTCAGTGACAAGAAGTACTAAAGCTGAAAAGTACTTGCAAGTAATACCCTGCTGTGATTTTTTTTCTGGGCAGTTTCTTCCCTATAGGTGACAATATTTGCACTTTGTAAGTAGATAGCTTCAAATGATGTAGAAATGCTGGTAATCAGTATCAGCAATAAATACTGTCACCAACCATGACGTTCCTTGATCCATATGGGTATAAGTTCTTCCATGTATGGCTCTGCATTACATTAGATAGAAAAAAAGGTATGGTGATGACTTTGATTCATATAGAAAACGACTACATCAAGTTCAGCATTTGTGAAGTTACTCTCATAGGATAAAATCAATCACTGATCTGGAGTTGTCCTCAATACCAATGTAACATTTGGATGAAAGTTCAGTTACACTTTGTTCACTTGACAATACACATCAGACATATGCACAGCAGTCTATAAGTAAATGTCTTCAGGCTCCATTGATAACTGTGAATTGAGTTGTAAAAGAGCTGTGTCTATCAGAAAAGGTGCTGCAGGGGCCAAAGAAAGCTGGCGAGGTGTCTATGAAAAGCCATATTTACCAATTCTTGGCAGTGTATCATATAACTATTTTTACAAAATCCTCACAGCCAACATAAATACTGGATGGATGATGGTCGAACGATGCTTCATTAGGCTCAGCCACTTCTCCCATACATAGGAGTGCACATTCGGCTGAACATGCCTGTGTTCTATATGAGTCTACTCACAGATATCCCTGCCAGTGGCTTATCTCTAGGACAAATCATTTTCCCTGACAATACATTGGCTGGCACCCCCATCCATATTAGAATATCAGCCAAACTCGTCCATAACATTAGTCTAATATGTATAAAGGCTTAACTTTCATGTTCAGTCAGAGTTTTTAATGCATATCTAAGCAGTTTACATGTTAATACGATCTTTTTACATATTAGACTAAAGTTGTCAGAACCTGTTGACAGGATAGTCGGAATAAATATGTATGGAAGCCTACCCACTCTTCACTGACCAATTATGTAGGGGAGATAAGGGCGAAGTAAATTGAATTTTATCACCCAACTAATTTGTTGTTGATGAGAAAAACAATTTTGAAGATTAGTGGGGAGTGTGATGGGTGGACTTGCAGATACCCAGGAACGATGGGTCTAACCGGGTTCTGGGTTTAATGAGTTTAATGAAGTTACCTAAAGTCTGGTTACCTGCAGTCACAGGTGGATAACCGTTGAAACCTTCAGCTGTGGCCGCAACTAACCTGAGTGACATCACCGTTCATCGCTTCTCAGGCTATGCCTGAAGTCCACAGTGGGCGGTCATGTTCCATGATCGCGCGCTTTGAGTTCAGATGTAGCAAAGCTGGAATTGTCGTAAGACCTCTTGTGGATTACGTCGGACCTGCAGGGGTGTTTTTGGGGTTAATAAAGTGGTAATAGATGCTTTTTAGCATTTTATTTCAAAAAAAGGATTTTTTGGTGCTTGTTTATTTACTTTCACTAACAAATTAGTAATAGGGGAGTCTCATAGATGCCTCCCATTACTAATCTAGGGCTTACTCGCAGCTGTGAGCTGCAATTAACTCTTATTACCCCGATTGCCAGTACACCAGGGTATTGAGGAAGAGCCGAGTACAATTCTAGGATTGTTGCATCTAATCCGACAATTCTAGGCAGCTGCAGGCTGCTATTTTTAGGCCGGGGAAAGCTAATTAGCATGGGTCTTCCCAGCCTGAGAATACTAGCCCCCAGCTATCGGGCTTTATCTTGGCTGGGTATCAAATTTGGGGGGACTGCAAGAAAAAAAGCCACATGCGCTCTTATTTTGATACACAGCCAAGATAAGCGCATGTCTGGGGGCTGCAGTCTGTAGCCATATGCTTTACTTTGCTGGGTATCATAATATGGGGGGACCCTTATACTAAATTTTTCATTTATTTTTATACTACGATAGACGCATATAGCTTCTATGATTGGAAGCAGTCAGCTGACACACTGCCACTCAGGGTGGGGGTGTGTCTGACTGCAAACAAGACGCCGGTGGGTGGGGAAAGCAGTGCATATGCAGTGAAGGTACTGAGCGGCCCTGGAAGAGAATGAGTGGCTGTGGTAGGAGTTACAGTCGCACCTGAGACTCGGTAACTATAATGCATCTGCTTTATTTATTTTTTCTTTCTTTTTCCTTTAGTTTTTTCTATTACCCAAGTGCCGACCGGCTCAATACCTGGACTTCCCTGAAAATTCTGAGCCCGGATCTGGCACACGGGTACCTTTGAACCCAAGTGGGTCCGGACTTTTACAGTCTGGGTCCGCCCATCACTAATGGGGAGGACTGGAAGGAGATCTTGGAATCCCTTTTTATGTCTCTGCTTCAGTGAACAATAAAATGACTTGATTACACACTATTCACCAAGACTACCTAAACCCATCAAGATTGTACCAAATGGGTAGATTACTTTCTTTGGAATGTCTGTGGTGGCACACCTTAAATGCAGATTTCTGGCACATGGTTTGGGCTTGTCCAATTATTCTCTCCTTCTGGCAGGGTATAATCACCTTCCTATCTTCCTTGATATCCATATCTGTTCGACTAGATCCTAAAATATATTTATTTGGGCTTCTGGAGGAAGAAATATGAAGTCATCATACCAGAATCTTTCTTAGTCCTCTGTCACACGCACGTGAAAAAAACGAACCGTTTTTTCACGTACGTGTTAAAGGGGTGTTTGCTCCCCTTGTGCCGTGTTTGTGGCACATATGTGTTCTCCGTGTGTTATACGTAATAACACACAGAGAACATAAAGTCCCGCCTTACCTGTTTCTTTCGGAGCTGTCTGTGGTGCTGAATGACAGTGTCCGGCACAGGCCATTCCCTGCTAACGCGGCTTCCGGCCCCCCAGTGAAGAAGATGCGTTGTTCAAATTCACTGGGGAACGGATGCAGGTGACAGCCGCGGCAGAGACAGCAGGGCCGGTGGAGGTGAGTATTTGTTTTTTTTATTTTCACAATGACACGTGTGTTCCTCCGGCGCGTGCCACATGGGCCCGCATCCACACTACATCCATGTGGTACGTGTGTGGGCCGCATGGCACCCGTGCTGCCGGAGAAAAACGAACATGCTGCCGAATGGAGCACACGGGCTCATGTCTTCTCCACACGGAGGCACGGTCCAATGGCAGCACATGTGCGTGCACATAAACCCATTGATTTTAATGGGTTTACGTGTGCCCGTGTCTCCGGTACATGCGGGCACGGACCTAGCACATACCGGAGGCACGAACGTGTGACAGAGGCCTTAGAGAAACTATATTTCTTGCCAGGAAATTGATAGCTACAAGATGGATGGGTAATTATCCCCCAACGTTAAGGGCTGGGGTGATTCTGTAAACAAATTAATCACATATAAAAAAAACAGTGCATCATAACAGATGATGCCCTCAGAAGTTTGATAAGGTTTGGGTCACATGGAACTCGTCCATGTATGGGGTCTATCACAATTGAGGTATTATGTATATTACCAGTTAATGGTTATGTGGCGCCCCTGAGGCTTCAGTCTCCACAGAGGTACTGCATCTCATCCAGAGGTGTGGTGCACCATCCTGGGTAAGGAAAAGGTCATCCACTGGTATGCACACAAAACACACAACACTCTAAATTAGCAGCTCCCCAGGGTTACGGCTTGGTGCCATTAATGCTATGTATATCCACCACTGGTGATGGTACCTCCCTCCCCATAATCTGACAGAGCCTGGAGGTGGAGTCTAGTTAGTGAGGGGACACTAGTGTCAGGGAGTCGAGAAGGAGCAGTGGAGGAGTGAAGACCTGTGGTCTGGAGCTGGTGCAGCTCGACCCAGGCGCAAGACAAAAAGGGACGTAGAGCCCATGGGAAGTGCACCATACTCCCATGGCCTCATTCCATGTACGACATATTGGAGTGGAGGGACTTTGCCACAGAACAGAGACTGGTCTCTAGACTACAGGAGAAGAACCAACATGCTCCGCTAGTAAAACCAGAGGCTGAAAACACATATAGTACCAAAGCCAACTCTGCACACGAATCCGCTGGAAGGTGACCACATAGGGCCAAGGGATAGAGCTTCAAGCCACCCGACAGGGTCCGTGGACACTGTCTCAGGGCATTGTGTGCGTAGGTGCGAAACAGACGGGAGAAAAGTCAGCGCAGGAAGACGACCAGGGAAGGTACATAAGAAAGCTACACTGCGAACTTCCCGGGATCGACTGGAGCGAATCACTGTGAATCCAGCACTCCAAAAGCAGCCACTGATTAGTCATGTTACCTTGGAACCTGCTACAGTGAATAAAAACCTTGAGACTGCATCCCTGTGTCGCTCCATTATTTGCCTGCGCCTTCAGCCCTGCACCCCCACCATCACCTACTACTACTCTAATCCATCCTGGGGCCCAGCTCTACCTGTGGAGAGTTGCACCAACCAAGCTGCATCACCATCTGCCTCAGAGGCCCCATCCCGCAGCGGCGGCACCTATCTTGCCACATACCACAGGTGGCATCACGAATAACTATTATAATATCGCTCTCCCTTTGAACTGACACCACCGGGGTCACATACAAAAGTAACATGTATTTTGTTTCTATGTTTCTTCAATACAAATTGGGTTGAATTGACTTGTTAATATCAAACTATGCAAGATATGTGTACCTGAGCAACTCCTTTACATAAACCTTTCGAAGAACAATGCGTATTGCTGTACTTTAGTTTCCTACTTCTGAATAAGTCTTTTGGAATACATGTAGTATTGTTGTTTAAGTTTTCAATAAAAGGAATAAAAAAAAGTCTCACTACATTTATCATTTCATCCTTCTATTAATTTTATGAAGTTTGCCAGTGCCGTATGCTTACAAAAGAGTCCCACTCCATGATGTTCCCACCTCCAAACTTCACTATTGGTATGGTGTTTTTAGTGTTATATGCAGTGCCTTTTGGCCTCCAAACATATCATGTATTATGGCATCCAAATAGTTACATTTTGATCTCATCTGACCAGACTCTATTCTCTGAGTATTTCACAAGCTTGTCTAAATATTGTTGAGCAAACTTTAAACATGCTTTTTGTTCAGCAATTGAGTTTGCGTGGTGAGCGTGCATGCAGGCCATAGACTTTGAGTGCATTAGTTATTGCACTGTTCTGCAGCTATATTTGTTCAGAGACAAATACAGTTGAACATAACTAATTTTGTGGAGCTGAAAACTAATATGATATTCAAATTTGCTTATTGGCTCTAATTTTGAAGATCCAGAGAAGGTTGTAACTACTTATGACACCTTTCATGCAGGTTTATGAAAAAATTGCATCATTATTATTTCATTATCATTTTTGCATTGTTAGCAGTTAGTCTATTACATCATCTATTTAGTCTATTGAGCCTTCAGTATCAGATCATCTTAAAGTGACCAATCAAAAAACACCAACTCAGCTCCGATAACGTAATCCTAATTACAGTTGCATCACCTACTTTTATAAATGCTCTGTGTGTAAGGTATATAGTTTTAGGATTTCTTAGCTTAGTTTCTTAGCATAGTGATATGTTGCTATATGTTTTTCAGATATGCCTCATTCTTGCGTTAACAAAAAGGATAGTGTTTGCTACATATGAGGAGAAATCACCTTTGCGTCACAAAGTCGAAACTTGACTACCATAATAAAGAAAAGCCTATAACTTGTATAAGAGGTCAGGACAAGAGTTAGGGGCACTTTGCACACTACGTGCGCGATAGTCCCCTCCCCCGTCGCAGCTGCGATATCATGGTGATAGCTGGCGTAGCGAACATTATCGCTACGCCAGCTTCACATGCACTCACCTGCCCTGCGACGTCGCTCTGGCCGGCGACCCGCCTCCTTATTAAGGGGGCGGGTCGTGCGGCGTCATGGCGACGTCACACGGCAGGCGGCCAATAGAAGCGGAGGGGCGGAGATGAGCGGGACGTAAGCATCCCGCCCACCTCCTTCCTTCCGCATAGCTGGCGTGAGGCGCAGGACGCAGGTAGGAGATGTTCCTCGCTCCTGTGGCTTCACACACAGCGATGTATGCTGCCTCTGGAACGAGGAACAACATCGTAACATCAGTCATTTCCAAATTATGGAAATGACCGACGCTACACTGATGATACGATTACGACGATTTTGCGCTCGTTAATAGTATCATAAAGGCTTTACACACTACAATATCGCCTGTGACGCCAGATATGCGTCACTTTCAATTTGACCCCACCGACATCGCACCTGCGATGTCGTAGTGTGCACATACAGTATCTCACAATAGTGAATACACCCCTCACATTTTTGTAAATATTTTATTACCGTATATCTTTTCTTGAGACAACACTGAAGATATGACACTTTGATACACTGTAAAGTAGTCAGTGTACAGCATGTATAACAGTGTAATTTTTTTCTGTCCTCTAAATAATTCCACACAGCCATTAAAGGGAACCTGTCACCAGATTTAATGACTATAAGCTGCAGCCAACATCTTTGAGCTCTTATATACAGCATTCCAGAATACTGTATATAAGTGCCAAGGTTGCCGCTGTATAATGTAAAAAAACTCTTTTAAAATACTCACCATGGGGGTGGTCCGGTCAGATGGGTGCCTCCTCTCTCTGGTCCGGTTCCTCCTCACTGCTGCAATCTACTTCCTTCTTCTACCCACACTAGTGTGGATGACACGTCTACGTTATCCATACAGGCCGACATTGCGGTCCTGTGCAGTCAGACTTTACTCTGCCATGCTGAGGGCAGATCAAAGTACTGCAATGTGCAAGCTCGAGGAAAGGTTTAAGACCGCTTGCGCATGCGCACTACCATACATTGATCTGCATTGAGCAGGGCAGATCAAAGTGCGCCTGCGCAGGACCTCAATGTCGGCTAGAGTGCATGACATAGGACGTGTCATGCACACGGGCCTCAGAAGAAGGAGGACGGCAATTGCCGCAGAGAAGAGCCACTGGACCGGAGAAAGGAGGTGCTGAACCCATTGGACCAGACTGCCCCTCTAGGAGAGTATTATAAAAGTGCTTTTTACGATCTACACATCAGCCTGGGCTCTTGTATACAGTATTCTGGAATGCTGTATAAAAGAGCTCAGTGGTGGTAGCAGCAGCTTATAGTCGCCAAATCTGGTGACAGGTTCCCTTTAATATCTAAACCACTGGCAACAAAATTGAATACACCCCTACGTGAAAATGGCCAAATTGTGCCCAAAGTGTTAATATTTTTTGTGACCATCATTATTTTCAAACACTCCCTTAACTCTCTTGTACATACACTGTTGCATGATGACATCATGGAGCCGGTCAATGTTAGAGACCTAGCGCTCCTCCACCTTCTGTTTGAGGATGCCATGTCTTGCACCACATTTGTTTTGTGTATTTTGAACCTTTTTTGTGTGCTTCGCTCAATAGGGGGCATGGATCATCAGAAAGGGGGCATTGCTCTTAATACGACATCATGTGCCAACATTTTTGTGCAAATTGCACATTTTTGGTACAATTATAAGCCAACTGATAACAGTTATAAGTTTACACCAGTCAGTCTAAAGATGCGCTACACATACAAAACAGCACAAGTCGCTGTAATAATAAATTTAGAACATACACTCTAAAGATTAGAACCACTAACTCCCCCCAATTGTGTGTCTTAGCAAAGTTCTTTTAGGGTACCTGCCCACGATCAGGACTCACTGCATCCTGGACACTGCAGGTCCTGATCTGCGAGGCCGCGAGACTTCCCCACAGCACAGGAGAATGCAAGAGCGGCTCGTTTCCATAATCCGGGCTCGGGCAGTTGCGGTCTCTCACTTGTGTTTTACCCTGCAGAGAACACTTGCGATTCCGCAGCAAACAATTGACATGCTGTGGCTCGTAAAGTCGCATCTCAGGTCAGTCTTTGCTGCGGGTGAAACAAGCACAGTGGGCATGGGATTTCAAGATGTGGTGGGGTAGGTCAAGAAATTGCAATTTTTTGCCAAAAATCTCAAATTTATAATAAGTACAGTTGGAATTTTTAGTGCTGTAGTGCACATTTAGTGCTGGCTTTTTTATTTTTTCTTCATTGAATTGGTCGGTGGCTGACCCCCACCTTGTTATGCACCCCAATTTGGGATGTATTCCACCTCTCCTGATTTTGGCAATTGGTGGCTGTTCACATTCAGTCATCAGGCCCTGTCCACAGGCAATTTAGTTCATGCAGCATTTGCTTGGACCTGTCCCGCCCACAGCCATGACTCAGTCATGGGTATGGGATTTAAAAAGACCAAGTAAGTGCTGCTAAGAGCCGTTCTACTATTTCATATCTGAGGACGTCTGGCACATTTTATAAAAATATTTTAGCATAGGACTACCCCAAAGAGATTTGCCGTGACGTGGCGCGGTAGCTCAAGAAATTGCAATTTTTTTGCCAAAAATGTCAAATTTATAATAAGTACAGTTGGATTTTTAGTGCAGTAGTGCACATTTAGTGCTGGCTTTTTTGTTTTTTCTTCATTGTACTGTATAACGCAGCGTTTTGGAAGCGGCTGAAGCATGCTGCGTCCAAAACGCTGTGAACACTGATCATGGGCACGCACCCTTAGATGTTGAATGAGGAATTAGACTTATACAGATCTGTACCATGAGTGATAATGTAAATCAGGAACCATTTTGCATCTCTCGGTAAGAGGAAATGGGCAGAAACGCGGACATAAAGGTATATTTCTCATAGTAAATAATTGTAGCAGAGTAAATGGTTACCTTTCAAAACAGTGCATAAAACACACCCAGCCGTGATCAACTGTACGTTCTGCTCAGTTACAAACCACAAAACAGTCTGGTGAATGGAGAAGGTCATGATGTGTAGATTATCTGTCATTGGTTGCAACATTCACTATCAAGTTTCAATCTGCATCTGGAAGCAACATCAGCACAAGAATTATTCTTTTAGAGTTTCCTGGGTTGAATTTCTATGGTTAATAGACCACAAAGACTCGAGATCGCCAAGTGGAATCCCAAATACTGGCTTGAGTCATGTCAGGCCCACCATATGTGCCCTCAGTGGTGATGAATGGTTCTTCAACAGCTGGATGAATCATGGTTTTATTGCATTTGCCAACTTGATAGAGAAGGGATGATGGTCTGAAGCTCTTTGGATAACCTAATAAAACGTTCATACAGAATTGTGTGGTTCCATCAGTAGGGGGACGGCTTTTGTTTTAACATGACAATAGTAGTGAGCACAAAGCCAAGAACATAAAAATAGTTTAGCCCAACTGGTCTGCACAGAGAGCTCACGTCAAACCCATTGAATACCTTTGGAAAGAATTAGAAATTCAGCTGGAAGACCGGTTTCATTACCTAACAGTGACTGACCAAAATAATGCTCTTGTGGCTAAGTGAGCAAGAATCAATGGAGGCCTGTTCTATATTAATTAGTAATAACCATGGTTTTGGAATTAAATATCATAAATTTGGTCATTAACTATAAATATTTTAAATGGAAACTATTTATGGATTTGGATGGCAACAATCTGACTTAATAAAAGTTTTGAAGTAGTTTTCTCAAAATAGCTAAATATAAAATATTTCTGCATTCATAATTTTATGTTTTCCCAGGGGTTCAGCACAAAGGTACATAACCTGGGAGTGAGCCCAAACCAGGGAGTGAGCCCTAACCAGGGAGTGAGCCCTAACCAGGGAGTGAGTCCTAACCGGAGAGTGAGCCCTAACCAGCGAGTGAGCCCTTACCAGGCAGTGAGCCCTAACCAGGAAGTGAGCCCTAACAAGGGAGTGAGCCCCAACCAGGAAGTGAGCCCCAACCAGGAAGTGAGCCCTAACCAGGAAGTGAGCCCTAACCGGAGAGTGAGCCCTAACCAGGGAGTGAGCCCTAACCAGGAAGTGAGTCCTAACCATGGAGTGAGCCATAACCAGGAAGCGAGTCCAAACCAGGAAGTGAGCCCTAACCAGAGAGTGAGCCCAAACCAGAGAGTGAGCCCAAACCAGGGAGTGAGCCCTAACCAGAGAGTGAGCCCTAACCAGAGAGTGAGCCCTAACCAGAGAGTGAGCCCTAACCAGAGAGTGAGCCCAAACTAGGGAGTGAGCCCAAACCAGGGAGTGAGCCCTAACCAGGTAACCATGTTTATAACTACAATGGTCCATCTTTATCCCAGTGGTTATAGGGGAACCTCAGCAGATGACTATGACTATGAAGTTACAGAGAATAAAATCACTATAAAAAAACAAAACCAATATTACCGTTATATAGTGACTGTTTAGCGGTAGGTTCTGCAGATCACGTAAGATAATACAGTACAGCTATATGCTGTATAGTGACTTACAGGTGACGTTCTTTATGATGAAGTAGTTCACTTTCCTGTCTTTTCCATCTGACCTAGGCAGCCATGATGACTTCTTTCAGCCATGACACATCTATGGAGTTTACAATCAAAACATGTATGACTTCTCACATTTCCGGCACCATCCCGATATGGTCCATATCTGAAAAAACATTTCATCCTACTGTCACTCAAATCCAAAGCTTCCTGCTACTGTATTCGTCCCCATTACTGAACCTTCTGTGCAGCACAGAAACTTCGTGCCACACATAGTATTACAAACCACTATGACCTCTATATAGTAAATTACCACACTGTGCCCTTTCAATAGTAAAATTGCCCCCTAATACTAATGCTCTTGGTGAGCACACTAGAAAGTAATATTGCTCATGTTTTGCCCCCTAAAAAAGTAATAACACTTTTTGAGTGCCACTTTGATGGTTACAATACTGTAAGTGCCCCTATAATGTAATAATGCTCCCCATAAACAGTATAATGCTCCTTCACCGCCACTTAGTATAATGCCCCCAGAATCCTTCACACAGTATAAGGCCCCCACAGTCCCCAGCACAGTAGTATAATTCCATCACAGATACCACACACATTATCATGTTCCCACAGTCCCCCCATTGTATAAAGCCCTTCAAAGCTCCCCCACACAGTATAATGTCATAACAGCACCCCCAGAATAAAACAGCCCCAACAGCACCCTATAGTATGAATGCCACATAGCTGCCCTACACAGTTTGATGGCCCCATAGCCCTCCAGACAGAAGATACCATCACAGTGGACCTCCTCCCCAGGATGATGCCCCAATAGTGCCCCCCACCCGCTTAGTATGGTTTCCCATAGGGCTCCCTACATAGTATGAGTGTCATGATAGGTACGAGGAAGCACCAAGCAAATGGCAAATGAAACCTTGTCTAGAGAAGTGGGAGATGGTAACCCCTGACCAAATCTACCGCTGGCCACTGGCTTCCCTCACTATCCTAAATAGGTTCCAAACCTATGTGCCGAGCCGGATATTTGACCCTGACTAACCCTAAAATAGGCCCTAGGTAGGGAACAGATGGCATGAGCACATAGTCAACCCCACTAAGCTCTAAAAAATACACACGGAGCACAAATGAAGGAAGTAAATTAATAACTTACAGCTGAAACCAGACGTTTACATACACTATCTAATAAGAGACATCTGCATGTTTTTCTCACTATCTGACATGAAATCAGAATAAATCTTTCCCGTTGTAAGTTAATTAGGATAATCAAAATTCTTTATATTTGCCAGAATAGTGAGAGAGAGAGAGAGAATGTTTTAAGGCATTTTTATTACTTACTGCAAATTCAAAAATGTTTACATACAATAAGACTTCTGGTTTCAACTGTATCTTCAGATGACTCAGGGAGAAGAACTGCAATACCAATAATGTTTCTCCAGATGAGTGCAAGCCAACTGCTTGCACTGAAGACTTCTTAAGATTATTAGACCTATCACCAGCACAGAGTAAGGGGCAATGAGGGTATTTAAAGAAAAAAAGGGACGTGCTGAAGATTAACAGTTGAAAAGGTGATGAAATCCACAGGGTCCTAAAGAGAAAGGGATAAACCCCAAGCAGGGAAAGTCAGAGAGTAGCTTGTATAGCCAAACGCTGCAACCTTCTACAGCCAGAAACTACAGGGCTGCGTGACACACCCGTGACACACCCGTGACAATGAGGACTGCATAGCTCCCCACACAGTATGATACTTGTGACCTATAGAACAGAGAATTGTAGGGCAGGGAGACCAGGGTTCGCTGCTCTATCACAGAGTTTAACTTCCCTTGCATGCTGTCTATGTCAATACAAAGTGGTCCCTCCAGGTGGTCCCCACCATGTGAGTGGGCCTGTGGCAACCACTCTTCTGCTTTTCTCTGGTATCTACACTGCTGGCTGGGTTTTATTCAATTTTATATTTAAATTATTTTTATTTACCGAATGTGTTTATTGCTAATAATGCTAGTTTGCATTTTAAATACTATTTATATAAATGTGGCTGCACTGTTACATTGACATTCACTAAAATTTGAGCATTCCCCTTTAGTCAATAGTGAAATCGGGAACTCAATTTAGGCCTAGAGTGCCACCTCCAATGCTTGCAAAACCCTATAGTATTGTTGTTATTATTATTATTATTATTATTATACCTCCATTTATTCCATGAGGCTTTACATGTGAAAAGGGGTATACATAATAAAAATAAGTACAATAATCATGAACAATACAAGGCACTGACGGGTACAGGAGGAGAGAGGTCCCTGCCCGCGAGGGCTCACAGTGTATGGCCAAAGCATGTCCATATAAGTAGAATAAATAACTGTTGTTACCAGGGCCGGCCTCAGCCTGAATGGCGCCCTGTGCAAACCTGCCCTTTGGTGCCCCCCTACTGATGTTTTTTACCCAGTTTCCCAGGAAACAAACGAGGACAGGAGGCCATTTTTTTTTATATCCTAAGAAAATTGATCTCTTCAAATATACAATAAATTACAAATTTGTGCTGGAGAATCTGCACCTCAAATCCACCACATCTGATCTAGTTTTTTTAGAGGTCTTCTGATTTCAACCATTTATGCCCATGGATATTACACCCCACCCCAGCTCCGACTCCACCCCTCAAGCCCTCCACACTCACCACCATTCTTGGAAAAACGTATGTGTGTATATATATAAATATATATATATATATATATACAGTCATGGCCAAAAGTGTTAGCACCTTTGAAGTTGTTCCAGAAAATAAAGCATGTCCCTTAGAATATTAATAATACACCCCCTACACCTCCCCTCTCCATAATATCCTCTATACACCGCCCCTTTCCATAATCTTTCTCCCACACTGCCCCTATTTATAATATTCCCCCACACACTGCTCCTCAGTGTGCCCCCACATGATATCCCTGTGTATAATATCCCCACACACTGTCCCTCTGTAAGATATCACACACACACACACACACACACACACACAGCTCCTCTGCATATCTCTCACACACACACTGACCCATGTATAATATCCCCCGCAAACACTGCCCCTCAGTAGAATATACCCACACAATGCCCCTGTGTATAATATTCACACACACTGCTCCTCCTCTGTATAATATCCTCCCAAACACACTGCTCCTCAGTGTAATATCCCCCACACACTACGCCTCTGTATAATATCCCCCCACACTGCTCCTCTGTATAATATCCCCCCCCACACTGCACCTCAGGATACTATCCCCGACACACACTGCACCTCAGTATACTATCCCCCCACACACACACTGCTCTTCTGTATAATATCCCCCCACCTACTGCTGCTCTGTTTAGTATCCCCCACACACACTGTTTATCAATATAATATCCCCCACACACACTGTTTCTCTGTATAATATCCTCCCACAAACACTGCTTCTCTGTATAATATCCTCCCACACCCACTGCTCCTCTGTATAATATCCTCCCACACACTGCTCCTCTGTATAATATCCTCCCACACACTGCACCTCAGTATACTATCCCCGACACACACTGCACCTCAGTATACTATCCCCACACACACACACTGCTCCTCTGTATAATATCCCCCCACCTACTGCTGCTCTGTTTAGTATCCCCCACACACACTGTTTATCAATATAATATCCCCCACACACACTGTTCCTCTGTATAATATCCTCCCACAAACACTGCTTCTCTGTATAATATCCTCCCACACCCACTGCTCCTCTGTATAATATCCTCCCACACACTGCTCCTCTGTATAATATCCTCCCACACACTGCTCCTCTGTATAATATCTCCCCAGAAACACTGCTCCTCAATATATCCCCCTCCACACACTGCTCCTCTGTATAATGTCCCCACACGTACACTGCTCCTCTGTAAATACCAACACACACTGCCCATTTGTATAATATCCCACACACTGCTCCTTTGTGTAGCATCCTCCACACACAAACACACACTGCTCCTCTATATATTCCCCACTCACTGCAACTCTGTATAATATACACACAATGACCCTCTGTGTAATATCCCTCATGTACGCTGCCCCTTTGTACACTATCCCCCACACAAGCTGCCCCTCTTTATATATATGCTCACACACACACACACAATGCTCCTCTGTATATCAGCCCACACACACTACCCCTCTGTATACTATCCCCCCACACACATTGTCTCTCTCTATAATATCCTCCTGGTATATATGTCCAAATTCTGGTATATATGTCTGCATTCTGGGCCCTTCCTGGTATGCATGTCCCCATCTTGGTTTATTGTTCCCTTCCTAGCATAAATGTCCTCTTCCAGGTATATATGTCCCCATCCAGGGACCCTCCTGGTATGCATGTCCCCATCCCAGTTTATTTGTCCCTATCCTGGTATATATGTCCAATCCTGGGCACCTCCTGGTATGTATATCCCACTCCTGAGCACATTCTGGTATATATGTCCCCATCCTGGTTTCTGCCCCCTTCTTGGTATATATGTCCTCCTTCTGGTATATATGTTCCCATCCTGGTTTATTTGTCCCTTTCCCAGCATATATATCCCCATCCTAGGCTCCTCCTGATGTATATATGTTCCCCTCCTGGGCACATTCTGGTATATATGTCCCCATCCTGGTTTTTGTCCCCTTCCTGGTATATATCTCCTCCTTCTTGTGTATATGTGCCTTTCTTGGGTTTCTCCTCATATATTTGTCTACTGCAAAAAAAAAACAAAAACATTTTACTCACCCTCCCCGGCTCCCACGTCCTGCAGCATCCTCTCTGAGCAGCGATGCATTTCAGCTGGATATATGCCCTCCACATATCCAGCTAAAGCAAGGCAGGGACTGCAGTCAGCGTGCGCCCCCACGACCCGGGGCAGTCAGTGGCCCCCTCATCACCCGCAGCTGGAGCCAGTGCCCCCCCCACCACCCGCGGCTGGAGACAGCGCCCGCCCCCCGCGGCTGGAGTCAGCGCCCCCCCGCCCCCCGTGGCTGGAGTCAGAAACCCCCTGCCCCCCGCGGCTCAAGTCAGCGGGTCCCCCACCACCCCCGGCAATCTTCAGCTCAGAGCACCTACCTCTCCCTGCCGGATGCCGCGCGCTCGCCAGCTCCGTGTTGCCCGCAGCACTGTGATGAGGTGCAGAGTGATGACTTCATCACATTGGGCTCCGGGATGACGCGCCACCTTTCTGCTCTGCTCCATTCACAGTGCCGCCCCCACCACATGGCTAATTTGCATGCGATTCCCTAGAAGGACTTCGCAGGCATCTTAGTTATGTGCAGACTGCAGTTGTGGCTACAGTGACACCGCCGGGCCCCTCTGCTGCAGCTGTGACTGGGGCTCGGTGAAGATGGTGGGCCCGGCTGGCCAGGGGCTATATAAAGCTGAGTAATTAACCGGCGGCAGTTACAGTAAAAACACAGTGCTGGGACCGGAGGAGCCAGGAAATTTACTTCTTACCTCTCTCCTGCGCCCCCCCTGAAGCATGGCGGTCGGCACCCTGTGCGACCGCACAAGTCGCACATGCCTAAAGCCGGCCATGATTGTTACACTTTTCTTCCTTATGTCTAGGATGAATAGCTATACACCATTACTTTACTGAAATTGTAATAGCTGCTTGTATCAGCTACTTAAATCCCAATGGTAATCATCATCACTTCAGACTACCTCTTTCCCCAGCAGCAGGAACATGGGGAAGCTGAACTCTGAACACAGCTATTGATGTGACTAGCATTTTCTAGCTCACTCACTTTGAACACAGAAGCTAAAAGAGGTGCAACGTGGCAATGGACAGGTGAGTACTTTTTTTCCTCTCCCACCAACTTTTTATATAACTCATGGGTCCACAAGACACAGCAATGTTGTTGATATGTATGTGAATATTAAAGAAATACTGGGGATATACACTCATAGAACACAGCAATCTTGCAAAACTATTTGCGATGATGCAAAAAAAGCAATAATACTGTACCCTATAGTGAGTTCAAAAGCAGAAATTCTTCAGACTGTATGTTTGGCAGCAGATATGATTTACAAACAACTACTTTATGTATCATAAAACTAATTCACACAGTGATTGTTTCTGCAGGATAGCAGCAGTGATGTGATGGGCTAGATCAGAAAACATACTAGACGGATCGGCTGGCTTGACCACTGATGGTGCCGGCTGTGTGAGTGAGTAGCTCCATGCAAATGTTCTCCTATCTCGGCTAAAGGCGGTGTTTACCTAACCTAACCAACTCGGAGGAACTCAAGTGTGAAGATGACCAATGGTAGATCCAGAAAAAGAGGTTCCCCGGCCAAGCTCCGAATACTCACCAAATATCTCCATCACAGGAATGAGCACCAAATTCTCCTGCGCGCTCGCAGGCCTCATCCCCTGACGAGTACTCCAGAAGGTCTAGCAAGTAGAGAAACTTTACCAACGCTCCAATCACTAAGGTGATGATGCAGGAGTTACTTAGTTCTCTATGCACCTCTCTGAGGTCAGATATTAAAACAGCGATCAGTGAGTTATAACAGGAGATGGAATCTCTGGGTGAGTTTACAAATCATATAGAGGCTAACACGGCAAAATTTAAGACTTCTCATAATAACCAGATAGATGCACACCATGCAGTGGAGAGAGATGTGCAGCAACTTAAAAACATACTTTGGGATCTTGAAGAAAGATTCCCACTCAATAATTTCCAGGTTAGAGGAATTCCAGAGACTGTAATTTTAGACCATATTCATAGGGTGCCTAAACCGAGGGGGCTTAAATACAGCACTTTCAAGGGATATACTTGCCATATTCCACTTTTTCAAGATGAAAGAGAGTTTTCTGCATCTTCTGAGACACAAATCAGAGCTGTCTGATCCTTACCAAGGAACAATTCTTTTCCCAGATCTTCCTGCAGCAACTTTAGCTAAATGTCAGGAATTTGCTTCACTTACCAAAGTGATTCCAACACCTCTTATAGATGGGGTTTTTCCAGTTAAGCTGGTTGTGAGCAAGGATGGTAAGACACATGTCTGCAATACTCCAGCACAAGCTGAAGCTCTGAGAAAAGTCTGGAATACTCTACCGGAGGCGTTCAGACAAGCAAAATAAGTTCTGACACCCAGAAGAAGATAATTCCGGACTGATCTGCTCCTTGACTTTATGGTTGCGATGGTTAGGTAATATTTTGGAGTTTAAAGCCCGCTACACACGCTTCAATATATCTCACAATCTGTCGTTGGGGTCAAGTTGTAAGTGACGCACATCCGGCATCGTTTGTGAGGTATCTGCGTGTGACAGCTACGTGCGATCAGGATTGAACGCAAAACCGTTGATCGCAAACACATCGTATCATTCTCTAGAATTGAGCGTTTTGTTGCACGAACCTAGTGAATTGTAATGTGTGACATCCCTCATATGATTTTGGTGTCTGTGGCTATGTGCGCAGGTGTGCGCTCTGCACCGCAGCTTAAAAAGGTCCGCTTCAGAGCGCAGCTGAAAAGCTGCGTTCTGAAGCGCCTCACAATGTCTGTCAGTCACTAATCTCTGTCAGTCGGTCACTATCTCTGTCCCTCACTCTCTGTCCATGTCAGTCTATCCCCCTCTCTCATATACTCACCGATCCCCGATCCCCGGCGCTGCACGGCATTCACACTGCTGAGGCGGCTTTTACTGTTTTGAAAAAGCCGGCCGCCCATTAAACAATTTCGTATTCCCTGCTTACCCCGCCCACCGGTGCCTATGATTGGTTACAGTGAGACACGCCCCCACGCTGAGTGACAGGTGTCACACTGCACCCAATCACAGCAGCCGGTGGGCGTGTCTATACTGTGTAGTGAAATAAATAATTAAATAATTAAAAAAAACGGCGTGCGGTTTCCCCCAATTTTAAAACCAGCCAGATAAAGCCATACGGCTGAAGGCTGGTATTCTCAGGATGGGGAGCTCCACGTTATGGGGAGCCCCCCAGCCTAACAATATCAGTCAGCAGCCGCCCAGAATTGCCGCATACATTATATGCGACAGTTCTGGGGCTGTACCCGGCTCTTCCCGATTTACCCTGGTGCGTTGGCAAATCGGGGTAATAAGGAGTTATTGGCAGCCCATAGCTGCCAATAAGTCCTAGATTAATCATGTCAGGCGTCTATGAGACACCCTCCATGATTAATCTGTAAATTACAGTAAATAAACACACACACCCGAAAAAATCCTTTATTAGAAATAAAAAACACACACATATACCCTGGTTCACCACTTTAATCAGCCCCAAAAAGCCATCCTTGTCCGGCGTACTCCAGGATTGTCCAGTGTCGCATCCAGCGCTGCTACATGGAGGTGACCGGAGCTGCAGCACACACAGCCGCTCCGGTCACCTCCATGCAGGTAATGAAGACAGCCGCGCGATCAGCTGCTGTCACTGAGGTTACCCGCTATCACTGGATCCAGCGGTGGCCGCGGGTAACCTCAGTGACAGATCAGCTGATCGCGCTACTCACCGCCGCTCCGGTCAGCTCCAGTCAGCAACTGAGGTGAGTAGCGCGATCAGCTGATCTGTCACTGAGGTTACCCGCGGCCACCGCTGGATCCAGTGACAGCGGGTAACCTCAGTGACAGCAGCTGATCGCGCGGCTGTCTTCATTACCTGCATGGAGGTGACCGGAGCGGCTGTGTGTGCTGCAGCTCCGGTCACCTCCATGCAGCAGCGCTGGATGCGACGCTGGAGGACCGTGGATTACGCCGGACAAGGAGGGCTTTTTGGGGCTGATTAAAGTGGTGAACCAGGGAATGTGTGTGTGTTTTTTATTTCTAATAAAGGATTTTTTCGGGTGTGTGTGTTTATTTACTGTAATTTACAGATTAATCATGGAGGGTGTCTCATAGACGCCTGACATGATTAATCTAGGACTTATTGGCAGCTATGGGCTGCCAATAACTCCTTATTACCCCGATTTGCCAACGCACCAGGGTAAATCGGGAAGAGCCGGGTACAGCCCCAGAACTGTCGCATATAATGTATGCGGCAATTCTGGGCGGCTGCTGACTGATATTGTTAGGCTGGGGGGCTCCCCATAACGTGGAGCTCCCCATCCTGAGAATACCAGCCTTCAGCCGTATGGCTTTATCTGGCTGGTTTTAAAATTGGGGGAAACCGCACGCCGTTTTTTTTAATTATTTAATTATTTATTTCACTACACAGTATAGACACGCCCACCGGCTGCTGTGATTGGGTGCAGTGTGACACCTGTCACTCAGCGTGGGGGCGTGTCTCACTGTAACCAATCATAGGCGCCGGTGGGCGGGGTAAGCAGGGAATACGAAATTGTTTAATGGGCGGCCGGCTTTTTCAAAACAGTAAAAGCCGCCGGAGCAGTGTGAACGCCGTGCAGCACCGGGGATCGGGGATTGGTGAGTATGAGAGAGGGCTGCTAACTTCAGTAACTTAGGAGATTAGCGGTCACCGGTGAGTCTTCACTGGTGACCGCTAATCAGGACGCGACACAGACAGAGCCGCAGCATGACAATGAAGTCGGGTGAAGTTCACCCGAGTTCATTCTGACAGTGCGGCTCTGTCTGTGTCTGCTGTGAACTAACATTCACCACTGCTACATGGCTGTCTGTGTCTGCTGTTAGCGGCCATGTAGCAGAGCTGAATGGCAGATGACATAGTAAAAACACATCCCTACACATTACACACGCTTGTCAAGTCAATAAATAAAAAAAAAAAGGTGCCCAATGCATACGTCACAGAACACATGATCTAAAGGATCGCACATAACATTGATCAATTTAACATAGACTACTAACGCACGTGTGACAGCAAATGAACGACCAACGTTAAATCTCATAAGATCCCGTATGCAACCTGGGCGTGTCACATCGCAAATGCGATTGTACAACTAATTGCAACGTGTAAAGTGGGCTTAAAGGGGTTGCTCTCCTTAGCTTATTTGTTAAATATATTGAATATTACTTTGCTAGTCATTTCTGACCATATGTTTTGTGCAAGTCCTTAGAGATTTGTCACCTGGTGCACTACAGCACTAAGTTGCTCATGCTTCTGTGTGGTAATGTACAGTATGTTTGTTTGTCTTTCTTTTTTTTTACTTTTTTCTTTAATCATTGGTCATGCTTACACCATTTGGCTTGTAAACTATATACGGGATGGTGTGTTAGTCTAACCTTACTATAGCATTATGGGTATCCAACTACTATCTATGAAAGTTAGAGGATTGAATTCATGCTTTACGCCATCTATATTTTGGAAGGAAATGCTAAAATCCAAATGTGATATTGTATGTTCACAAGAAACACACTTATTGAACCCAGATAAATAATGGTTATCACATAAATGTTTTCCAATAATTTTACATGCTAATGCCCCTTCCAAAAAATACATTGGCGTTTAAGATTATTTCCTCAGTATATGATAACCAGGGTTGGTTCTTAATAATAGTCTTTCCTTTAAATAATAATAATATAAAGCATATACATTAACAACAATCTATGCTCCGAACAAAGCCCAACACAGATTTAAAAAAAATAAATATATAAAAATATAGTTCAGGGTACAAAATTAAATGTGGTGACTTTAATATACCAATCTCTAAGAAGTTGGATTGTACGTCCAATTGTCCTCCGAGACCTGAGGAGTTAAAAATATATATAAAAAAAGACTGACCTGCACATACAATAGGTGTGAACAGGTGCCAGCTTGAAACACATTATAACTACAAAAATATATACACTCTAGAATGCTAACAATGAATAAGGGAACTCTGGCATTGCATTACTGCTATAATAATATTTGAAAAAAGAGATACTTAGCTTATGTATTGGCCAATGCATGTGAGCCCAATAACCATGACAAGGTGACCTCTCTATACTGGGACCCTAACTTGAAATGCTGCAATCTGGGTTAAAAACTTACATGTCTGGGCAGAAAGGACCCAGCTATAAAAGGAAAATGGACACAGGCTGGTTATAGGGCGGAGTGCTCAATCACAAAAGAAATGAACTACAAATAGATAAAAACAGACTGACCTGCACATCCAATAGGTGTGAACAGGTGCTAGCTGAAAACACAATATAACTACAAAATATAAACAGCTGCACTCTAGAATGCTAACAATGAATAAGGGAACTCTATAACCAGGGTGTGTCCATCCTCCTTTATAGCTGGATCCTTTCTGCCCAGACATGTAGGTTTTTAACCCAGATAGCGGCATTTCAAGTTAGGGTCTTGGTATATAGAGATCACCTTGTCGTGGTTATCAGGCTCGTATTAGCCAATACATAAACTAAATATCTCTTTTTTCAAATATTCCTATAGCAGTAATACAATACCAGAGTTCCTTATCATTGTTAGCATTCTAGAGTGTAGCTATATGTATTTTTGCTGAGGAGATAAGAGACCTGATTGATGAAGAGGGTTTACATGATATTTGGAGCTACCCTTATGCAAATGAAAGGGATTATACTTATCATTCTCCTTAGCATTCAACATATTCTCAGATAGATTACTTTCTGGTGGATAGGGCAGCTCTACACTCATGTATGAACTCAGACATAGCATCTATTATGTCTTCAGACCATGCTCAGGTGTCCTATGCAGTATCAGAGAAATATTCTTCTCCTCCACCAGTGTCCTCAAGATTAAACACTTTTCTACTGAAATCTGCACAAAATAGAAATATTGAGGCTGATCTAAAAAAAAATTCTATAGATGATAAAATGGTTTCTGATGAAACATTATGGTCGTCTCATAAAGATATTTCTCATGATGGTGGCTATGGCTAAAACAAAATGACATGGTGAGATTAAAGTTATTCTGTCTCAGATTTATTTTCTGGAGAAAATCCATAAAGCTAAGCCATATCCAAGCTATTAAACTGGTAGCATTAAGGAGTAAGTTAAGATTTGCTTTATTTTATACATATGAAAAAAAATCAGAATAGGTGTAAAGCCAGATTTTATACAACAAGAGACAGGACAGGAGCTTTACTTGCTCGCAGAGTTAAGAAAATTACAGAAAAATCTAGAATAAAATCTCTGGCAGATTCTCAAGAAAGTCCAGTATCTAATCCTACTAAGATTGTCAACTCCTTTGCTGCATACAATTCTAAGTTATATAATCACAAATCAGATTCACCTACTCCCCAACCTCAAATATGAGATATTGCTGGGTTCCTGGAATCAATTAAACTTCCTATAGTTAATGAGATACATTTACAAGACTTAAATGCCCCCATTTCTATCAAGGAAATTATAGCCATGATTAAAATAACTAAATCTCAAAAGCCCCAGGTCCAGATGGGCTTCCCAATGAATACTATACAACTTTCTCATCACATCTTTCTACCTTCCTCTGTAGACTTTTTTTCTTATTGGCAAAATATAGGAGTTATTTCTCCACCAAATGTAAAAGCTGCTATAACCACCCTGCCAAAGCCAAGTGAACCACCCACCAAACCTGACCATTTTAGGCAAATCTCATTGCTCAATTGTGATCTTAATTTGTACTGTAAATTACTGGCCCACAGGTGCAATGGAATCCTTCCTGACACGATATCTGCAGATCAGGTAGGCTTCGCAATTGGCAGACAGGCTAGGGATGGTACGAGACGTATGTTGGACTTACTTAATATAGCTGAGAAACCCACTTTCTCTAGATGCTGAAAAAGATTTTGATAGGGTGCATTGGGGATACCTGGATGCGTATATTTCTAAGTTTGGTCTATCTGGCTTGATCAAACAAGCAGAAATGGCCTTATACACTAATCCTAGACCTAAAGTATTGGCCTACGGGTTTCTGTCTGTCCCATTCAAAATAACAAACGGTATCAACCAAGGGTGTCCACTGTTACCTGTGATTTTTGCTATAGTGATGGAGCTACTAGCCGAAGCTATCCGATGTTGAGAGTTAATAAAAGGTATCTGGGTGGGGAGGGGATTCACATTCTATAGGCCTGTATGCTAATGATGTGATATTGTCTTGTTCTGACCCAAAGGGATCTATACCTGCGCTCCTGACCAATCTTTGTACATTCTCTTAAGTATCATTTTATAAGCTTAATGCTACTAAATTTGTTATACTCCCAATAGACTGTCCAGAATAGCTAATAGAACAACTCAAAAATGTTTCCCTTCATTTGGGCAGAGAAAAGTATTCAGTATCTAGGGATAAATCTATTTACACCATCTGTTGAGATGGCAGGAGAGAATGTTTTAAGAGTTTATCACCTCAACTAAGCCTAAGATGGATAGGATATCCAAATTAGACATGTCTTGGATCGCTAGGATTCATATGTGTAAAATGCTCTTTTACCCAGAATTTTACATGTCCTAAGATGTATACCCTGTGATGGGGTTACTCACTCTGCTTGGAGGAACACTTTCATTTAAACGTCCAACCGGTTTATTAAATCATATATAAACTGCTTCTTTAGGAACATAACATGCCTTCTTTCGGCTTCACAGAGCATGACATGACAGTCCGTTTCACCTGCGGTACACTTGCACAGATCTGGATACAACTTCTCCTCAGGAGTATCCTAGTGGAGGTATCTCAGCCTCCACTCACTGACCCCAGTCAGACAAAGAAAACCTTCACTTTCCTTCAGAAGATCCCTTTGAGAGGCATCACAACCTCTAGACACTGTCCCGGTCAGGACAAGCTAATCCTCTTTCTCAGACAATTCGTTCCTGGTGACAACACAGTCTCTCCACATTGACGATGAGTCAAACAATCAGTCTCCATTTTGACACCTGAGACACACCCATGGGCGGATATGTGGATATCCAGACTCGCCTGTCTCTCCAGCTATCCATAAAATCTGTTCCTAGAACACCCTAGTAACACTACAGGTACCAGAGCAGACATCCAGGTTTACACCACCTTCGTGCTACATTCTATCCACCATGTTACACCCGCTATATATACCCAGGGCTGGTTTACTTAAACTACAGTCCTTACTTTTGGAATTTGAGCTAATAAAAAACTGAAAACAGCTAAAAATCTGCTACGCTATAGCTCACAGGATGGAGAAATAGGAATACCTAACACTGTACTTTATTACAAAGCCTTCAGATTGAGAACGCTTTTACCAAAATGCACTCTTCCAGATATTTTTTGGAAGCTGAGTATTTATATACTGGATCTCATTCTCGTGTACTTCTTGCTATTAGGGGTCTGGGAGAGGGACCATGCTCCCTCTTCCCTCCGATCGGTGCCCCCCCCCCCCGATGTGATCGAGAGGGCCCGATCGTTGCCAGTCATGACGACCTCCAGGTCACCAAGCTACGAAAGCCTCTGGGATCATGCCAGGAGCATGATCAAAGAGGCCTCTGGCAGTACTGCACTGACAGTATAATCTATTGCAATGCTGGTGCATTGTTATATATTATACCCGCAATCAGGGCAATTAAAGGTAATGTCCCATATAGGGACTAAGTAAATAAGTAAAAAATTAGGAAAAAAATGTTAAAAATATTTAAAAAAACAAGAAAATAAAGAAGAAAAAAATGATTTTTTAAATACTAACTAATATGTGTATTTATGTAAAAACAAATAAACAAAAAAGTACATGTATTTGGTATCACCACGTCTGTATCAACTCAATTTATAAAACTGTCACATCCTCTGAGTGAAAACTGTAAAAAAAGAAATAAAAAAGGTAACATAAACTGTTTTTTCATCACGCAGCTGAAAAAAGGAATAGAAAAAAATGCAATAAAAAAGTTGTACATAAACAAAAATGTTACCACTGAAAATGTAATCTTGTCCCGCAAAATCAAGCTGTCATACAGCTCCATCAATGAAAAAAATAAAAAAGCTATAGCAATTTTTTTCTATAAAATAGTTTTTATGGTATTAAAGCGGCAAAACATAAAAAACTATAGAAATGTGGTACCACTGTAATGTACTGACCCGAATAATAAATCCGTTTTTTCACCTTTATTTTTGCGATTCAATGTTATAAAATTCTGTGAAGCATCTGGGGGGTCAAGGTGCTCACCAGATATCTAGATAAATTCCTTGAACGGTCTGATTTCCAAAATGGGGTCACTTTTGGGGGGTTTCCACTGTTTAGGCACATCAAGGGCTCTCTAAATGCAACATGGCATCCGATAACTATTGCAGACAATTTTGTGGTCTAAAATTCAAATGGCGCTTCTTCCCTTCCAAGCCCTGCTGTGCACCGAAACAGTAGATTTCCACCACATATAGGGGCATTGCTGTCTTTAGGGGAAATTGAGCAAGAAATTGTACAATGCTTTTTCTTGTTATCCTTGTTAAAATGCAAAATTTGGGGCTATATAACATTTTTGTGGGAAAAAGTAAAATTTTCAATTATTTAATTCCACATTGCTTTAGTTCCTGAAAACCACTTTTGAGCACTTTAAGGGATGAAGTTTTTATAATGGTGTCACTTTTGGGTATTTTCTGTTAACTACAAATGTGATGCGATGCCTAAGATAATGGTTTTGTAAATTTTGTTTGAAAATGAGAAATTGCGCACTTTGAACCCTTGTAAAAATATACAAATCAGTATCACAGAAATTGGAGTCTGCTTCTCAATATTGTCATTTAGATGAGAGATGACAGCCTATGTGTTTACATTGTGCTACTACTTGTTAATTTGCTGTTAAATATTTTCCATAAGGAACTACAGGAATAGCATGAATCAGTTCTCTAATAATGGATGATCCAGTATTATTATTTTAATAAGAAATTTAAGAACTTCTGTTGAAAGGCTATGTGCCCATGCTGCATTTTTGCGGCGTTTTTTCATGCATTTTTTTCTTGCAGATTTTAATTAATACTGCAAGGGAAAATGCATCCCAGCAAAGTCTATGAGAATCCTGAATTGCTGTGCATATGTTGCAGACATTTTCCTTGCAGATTTTGGTGCAGAAAAAATCTACAGCATGTAAATTCTTTCTGCGATTTTTTTCCTGCATCTGCGATAATCCACTGCAGGGCTCATGCTTGATCACTGCAGTGGATTATATGTCAGTGCTGCACTTGCAGTACTGAAACTTTGCTCACAGACCATGCATACAGCATGGTCTGTGAGGCGATCCATACCGCAGTAACCCAGGATCATCAAGGTTGACATCCAGGGGTTGTCATAACAGCATTCGGGTCCCTGTGATCACATTACGGGGACCCAATCACCCTGGAAAGGTAAGGGACTCCTTTCACTACCTCCTGAATGCTGCGATCACGATTGATCGCAGCATTTAGGGGGTTAAACTGCAGGGAGCGGTGCGGGCACTACTCATGATAGTGAGAGCTGAGTAACATCAGCTGGAGACCTGGTGGTGATTGTGGGGGTACAGTGCAGGAACCCTCACAATCAGCATGATGTAAAAAAATGAAAATACATGAAAAAACGCATGAAAAAAACCCGAAAAAAACAGTGTTTTTTCTGCTGCGTTTTTGCTGTCAAAATCTTCTACGTGGGCACATACCTTAAATGTGCTCTGTTACAGATTTAAATACATTATTTTGTTAAATGTCCACACTACTGGAAGAAGGTTTACTACACAAGTCACTTCACTACATATAGTCCCTGACAAAAGTTATGTCGCTTATCCATGTCATGTAAATAAAAGCTTATAACCTGACTTTAAATTCATCCATTGGTTTTATAAATTACTCTTTTGAAAGCTGAAACACGCCCAAATTTGGTTTAGGTTATGAAAATAAAGTTGCTGCAAAGCTGAAATATTGATCATTGAACACAGAAAGGTCAGATTTTGACAAGACAAAAGTTTTGTCGTCCACAGAAAGTAATGTGAAATTCAAACAAATAATTAACTTCTAAGTCAAAGATATGTTGCATAACATTGGTGAATGAAGTCGTGGTGCTATTAGAGCCATATGTAATATTTTGTGTGACTTCTATGAGCTTGAAGGACTGCATCCATGCAATTCAACAATGATTCATGCAATTTATTGATGAAGTCATCAGGAATAGCAAAGAATGCAGTCTTACATGCCTCCCAGAGTTCATCTAGATTATTTGGTTTTGTCTTCCAAGCTTCCTCTTTTATCCTACCCCAAACAAGCTCAATGATGTTCATGTCTGGTGACTGGGCTGACCAGTCCTTGAGCACCTTGATCTTCTTTGCCAGGAGGAACTTTGTTGTAGAGATGGATGTATGAGATGGAGCACCATCCTGCTGCAGAATTTGACCCCTTTTATGATTGGGAATGTAAGATGTAGCTAATACGTCTTGATATTTTAGGCTATTGATATTGCCTTCCACCTTGCAAATGTTTTGCACACCCCCATACTGAATGTAACCCCAGACAATGATCTTTCCACCACCAAACTTAACTGTTTTCTGGATCCATACGGGCTCCAGTAGGTCTCCTGCAGTATTTGCGGTGGCTGTGGTGTAATTCAACTGAAGATTCATCAGAGAAATCCACCTTCTGCCACTTTTCCAGAGTCCATCTGTTTAGCAGGCTGTTTGACTTGGCAAATGCCACATGTTTTTTAATTGCCTTTTGTTTAGTGTGGCTTCTGGGCACTGATTCGACCATGGAGGCTATTTCAAGACAGAATCCTACAAACTGTTTTAGTTGACACAGGGACTTAAGGTGACCAGGCCTTTTGGAGCTGTGCTGCAGTGGAAAAGGGGCTTGCTTTGGATTTTCTAACCAACAAACGTTTCTCTTGAGCAGTTGTCTCGCGGGGTCTGCTGGACCTGGGCTTGTCAAAAACATCTCCAGTCTCTTCAAATCTTTTTGTAATTCTTTGTACTTGATGCTGAGACACATTAAAGGTGCCAGCCACCTCTACAGTGCATCTGGTCTTCAGCCTCTTGATTATCAAGGCTTTGATCACAGGGTGGATTTTTGGCATGTCAGAGGTCAAGTTGCTGTTCAACTGACGGTCTGGGGTGCTGGGTTTCTATTTATACACACCCACTAATAACCAATCATTTAGTGAGCACAGGTGAGGATGTAAACTAGGTTTGGGTGCATTATATTGTAGTGGGTGGGCCTACCCCCTACTAGTTCAGCATAGTTTACCCGGCATTGTGATTATTAAAAGTGTTGATTTTTATTATTGGATGTGTTGTGTTAGGGCACCCCCTAGTGGCCGGGTGGGACGGCTGTTGCCACCGGGGAAGGAGGAGTCGGCCGGATATCTAGGGAAGGTCTGTGTGTGTGTAGGGAGAGAAGGATCCGGGACAGCAGGCAGTGAACATCTGCAGCGGCAAGTGTGAGTGTGTGAGCGGAACATCAGGGGACACCGGAGCAAAGGAGGTGGACGCAACCTCAGGGTCTATTCCGCTGGTGTGGGTCCAGTGCGTGCTTGACCGGAGAGTGGGAGCCCGGAGAAGAGGAGTATCTAGGGCATACCCCCACCATAGGGCGCGTTTGGGCAGGTTGTCCCCAGCTCCACCAATATTGCCGGAATCTGCTGACCGGAGTGTTATTTTCTGTGTGAATAAATGTCAGTTTTTATGCATTTCAACTTTTGCCTGAAGACTCTTTGTGCATCGGCCGGTGAAAGAGACGTCCCGATAGTGACGGCGGAGCCAGGGGTAAGCCTGACAGAAGGGGCCACGACTACAAGCCCAGAGGCGCCCCTGGCACCCCGTTCATGTGGCGTAGTCGGCAGGATGCGAGTTCCCTGCCAGGGACCCAGGAAGCTGAAGATCAGGTAGTGCCTGAGGCACAGGATCCTGACTATGGAAGAAAATTCCCAGCCCCCTGGTGGGAAGAGAACACAGTGCCCGTAGCGTTGGACCGGGCCCAAGAAGAAGAAAAGGCGCGAAAAATTGGCGCCAAAAGAAGAGCCTGGGGCTGGCCGGTGCCGAGGAAGAGGTACAGAGTACTCCGCCCAAAGAGGGGAGGCGCCAGTCCCAGGGCACGCCGAAGAACATGTAGAGAGGGCGGTGTACTGAAGAGAAAGAAGTACCGCCGCGGAGGAGTCAAGATGTTGCGTGAAACTGGGGGAGGATACTGTTTAAGAGCGGGAAGCAGAGGCCCGCCTTCTTTTCCCTCAGTCTTCACTTTGACACCACCGCTAGTTACAGCACAGCGATCCGAGATGGCAGCTTTTGGGCAACCGGAAGAACTGGCTACAACCATGGCTTTGATCAGCTTAGGCCGGGGCCGACCCAGGTTTGCCCCTGCCAGTGAGGCAGCTTTGGTGGATCTTCCAGTGGGACCGGGAGGTTCTACGCGCCCTGATAAGGTGTCTTGGAAAACCACCTGGGACGCACAGACCGAAAGTACCATCACCGAAGTGAAGGCGACGTATGCTACGCCACCAGGAGGCCGTTCGGGGGTTACAGCCTTCCCTTGGGAGACCCCACAGCTTGGCGCCGCCACACCATCTGCTCCCTTGTCGGAGCCGGCTGAAGTGTTTGCCGAGCGTCTGGAGAAGGACCACCGGGGCTTCATCTGGGACCCGGTAATCGTCCCGTCCGCCGAACCGCACCCCAGAGCTCCGTCCCCGAAGCCCGACCCTGTTCAGGAACGTCTTCTGGCCGAAACCCTTGTCCGGGAGATGCTGTCCGGTCCGGGCGGAGAGGAGCTGGCCCTGCAGTTTACCACCGGCGTGGTGGTAAAGTTCAATCAGAAGGAGGGGTACGGCTTCATCCGCGAGGTCAGCACCGGGGATGACTATTTTTATAATAGAGTCCACCTGGACGTGGAGGGGCTGCCCAAACGGCTCCACACACTCTGGCCGGGCGAGAAGGTTCAATTTCTGCCGGACGCAGGTAGTCGCGGCCTATTTGCCGTTGCCGTGAACCGGATGCCGACCGCCCAGGAAGCGGCTCAGTGGCAAGAGGAGCTGGAGTGGGAGGAGCAGCAAGAGCGGCGCCGGAGCCATGCAAGACCGGTCCCGTCCGAGCCCTCTCACCCCCGGCGCACCGTGGCTGCTGCCCCGGAACCATCGTCTGGGCCGACCGTTGACCCGGAGAAGATTTCTCCAGTGGTAACCGTGAGTCAGCATGTGACCAATCAACCGGTCATTGTTTTGGACGCGCCACCGCCACCCCGGGTAGCGACACCTTCACCCCCGCCAGGAGCCGAGGCAGCCACGCCAGCAGAACCACCCTTTGCCCCCTTGTCCTTCCGACGGGTCCGCCGTCAGCCGGGACAATCTCTGGGGGCCTACATCCAGGCGCAAGCGGAGGAATGGAAGCGGGCCTGGCCCCCAGAGTAAGTCCCTACTGTCTACCTGTTGTTGAAGTCCGGTGCTGTTTAACCGGCAGAAGTTCTGTTAAAAGTTTTACGGGTCTGTTGCCCGCCAACTAAGACCGGGAGCGCTGTTGAGCCTCCGGGCGCCCATCGTAAGACCGAGAGCGCTGTTGAGCCTCCGGGCGCTACCTAGAGACCGGGAGCGCTGCTGCGCCTCTAAGCGCCAACTAAAGACCGGGGGCGCCGCTGAACTGGTGCCGCTGTTGTCGTGGACTGACCTAAAAGGCTTTTATGTTTTAATGTGTTTATAGTTAAGAGCTTTGCCGGGAGGCTCGGATTTTAAGAGGGGAGGCATGTAGTGGGTGGGCCTACCCCCTACTAGTTCAGCATAGTTTACCCGGCATTGTGATTATTAAAAGTGTTGATTTTTATTATTGGATGTGTTGTGTTAGGGCACCCCCTAGTGGCCGGGTGGGACGGCTGTTGCCACCGGGGAAGGAGGAGTCGGCCGGATATCTAGGGAAGGTCTGTGTGTGTGTAGGGAGAGAAGGATCCGGGACAGCAGGCAGTGAACATCTGCAGCGGCAAGTGTGAGTGTGTGAGCGGAACATCAGGGGACACCGGAGCAAAGGAGGTGGACGCAACCTCAGGGTCTATTCCGCTGGTGTGGGTCCAGTGCGTGCTTGACCGGAGAGTGGGAGCCCGGAGAAGAGGAGTATCTAGGGCATACCCCCACCAGAGGGCGCGTTTGGGCAGGTTGTCCCCAGCTCCACCAATATTGCCGGAATCTGCTGACCGGAGTGTTATTTTCTGTGTGAATAAATGTCAGTTTTTATGCATTTCAACTTTTGCCTGAAGACTCTTTGTGCATCGGCCGGTGAAAGAGACGTCCCGATAGTGACGGCGGAGCCAGGGGTAAGCCTGACAGAAGGGGCCACGACTACAAGCCCAGAGGCGCCCCTGGCACCCCGTTACAATATGACAAGGCGACAAAACTTTTGTCTTGCCAAAATCTGACCTTTCTGTGTTCATTAAATGATCAATTTTTCAGCTTTGCAGCAACTTTATTTTCATAACCCAAACCAAATTTAGGAACTTTCAAAAGAGTAATTTATGAAATCAATGGATGAATTTAAAGTCAGGTTATAAGCTTTTATTTACATTGCATGGATAAGCGACAGAACTTTTGTCGGGGACTGTAATGTAACTATCTATAGGTTCCCTGTAAGTTCAGGTGCACCGTGCTTGACTACATTACAACTTACTAGTAAAGTGCTGTGTGCAGAAACTTCACCTGTCTATACTAGTGATGAGAGAAACCTCAGATCTCCGATGTCCTCGAGTCATGACATACTAAACCGAGGGTACAAAGGACACCAGACAGGAAACCCTGATCACCCAGGGAGGTGACTCAGGGCTGTCTGATAATATTACCTCATGTCTCTGTACATGTGTGTGTTTTTATATTTTGTATATATATATATGTATATATATATTTATTATATATATATATATATATATATATATATATATATATATATACACACTGCATAAACGTATACACTGGCTGATACAGACATAAAAGGGCCCTTTTCCAAGAACAGTATAGGGGCCCTCTTTAGTATAGAGAGAGAAAGCGGGGAGAGAGATGGATGTATATCTATACAAATATATATATTAGAAACCAGAAGTTTACATACACTATCTAAAAAGACAAGACACATCTGCATGATTTTCTCACTATCTGACATGGGAAATCTGAATAAACCTTTCCCGTTTTAGGTCAATTAGGAACCAAAATTATTAGCGCACTATAAATTTAAAATTATTAGCGCATTATATAAGGCGCACATCTGGCCTTGTTAGCGACATCGTTGCGTGTGAAACGCACAAACGACCGTTAACGATCAAAATTACTTACCTTATCGTTGATCGTTGACACGTCGTTCCATTCCTGATTATCATTGCTATTGCAGGACGCAGGTTGTTCGTCGTTCCTGCGGCAGCACACATCGCTATGTGTGACACCGCAGGAACGAGGAACAACCTCGCACCTGCAGCCACCCGCTATGAGGAAGGAAGGAGGTGAGCGGGATGTTCGTCCCACTCATTTCCGCCCCTCCACTTCTATTGAGCGGCCGCTTAGTGACGTCGCTGTGACGCCGAACAAACTGCCCCCTTAGAAAGGAGGTGGTTCACCAGCCACAGCAATGTCACTAGGCAGGTAAGTATGTGTGACGGGTGTTAGCGATGTTGTGCACCACGGGCAGCGATTTGCCCATGACGCACAACCGACGGGGGCGGGTACGCTCGCTAGCGATATTGCTTGCGATATCGCAGCGTGTAAAGTGCATTCACACTTGCGTTGTTCTAAATCCGTCAGGTCCGTCGTCCAACGCAACAATGGATCCGTCATTTATTAGATGTCCACTGACGCAATGGATGTGTGATTCCGTTCACAGGAATCCTGTGAAAAAACTGATCCGTCGCGTCCGTTACATCCGCTGTGTGTCCATTTTAAGACAGATCCGTTGTGATCCGTTTGTGTTTGGGACAGCCAAATGGGTGTGCCAAACATGATGGGCATGCTCAGTAGAGCATGACGGATTCCAGCACTTGATTCTGTCGTGTGATGGATTACGGCAGAATCCAGCACCATAGACAGCTATTATAGCTCTTGACGGATGGCGACAGAATCCTGCGTAGTGCGTTTTTTTGCCGCTCCAAAAAACGTTACATTCTGCGTTCTTTCCGGCCGGTGGTCAGTCGTTCGACGACTGATCCGACGCGCGGCGGATGCAACGCAAGGCCATCAGTCGCAATCCGTCCTTAATACAAGTCTATGGGGAAAAAAATGGAATCCTGCAAAATATTTTGCAGGATCCCATAATTCCTCAAGGCAACGGATTGTGACTGATGCAAAACAACGCAAATGTGAATGTAGCCTTATCAGCTTTGTCCATAAATTTTCAATAGGATTGAAATCAGGGTCTTGTGATGGTCACTCCAAAACATTGACTTTGTTATTATTAAAGTGAACCAATCACCAGGATTTTCGTATATAACCTAATGTCAGTGCTATACTGGCACTATCAGGCTGATTCTATACATACCTTTCGGTGTCAGCTAGGAGGTTTAGGTTTTGAAACAAAAGAAAGTAAAGTTTGTAAAATCATCATCTTTTTGAGAGACAGCAGCTGAGGATCAGCTAATAGCTGGGGTGGGTATTCATAGTTATCCCCTCCCCCTCTTACTTATGCTACTTCTACTATAGAATCGATTTAGTTTGTGACTAACAGGACCTGTCGTGATGTCACACCCATGTGACCAGAAAGGGTGTGTTCTCGAAATATTAAACATTAAACAATATAGCAGAACACATTTGCTAGTTTTCAATCTGCAAAATTCGGCATGCTGCAAGTGCCTGCGTGCCTCAACCATACAAGTAAATGGATGCGAGAAAATTGCGCAGCACACGGACAGGCACATGGACAGCTCACGCACAGGTTTTGTCTGAGAACCACCGAAGGCACTGACGTCTCCGCACGTCAATGCCAGTCACGAGTCACACACTACTGCATGAGCCAAATGCTGTGATGACCTCATGATGAGGTCATCGCAGTTCACAGCTGTGGTCCTCACAGCAGTGTGTGTGAAAGCTGGCAGTGACTGCTGTTTCAGCCTGTAGGGAACATTCTGTTCTTCATAGGCTGGAACAGTGAGTCTGCAGACATCGTGCAACCCCTTTTTAATGTATTACAATGACCTGGATTAGGGTTTTGAAGGGTAATGAATTGGTGAATGAGGGTGCTCATCTTTTTCTTTCATATTTCTCTCTTTTTATGTTTTTCAGGCTCGGTTTAGAGGAACGTCGCATGATGTCGCTATAGATTACAGTGGACCTGAAAGGACCTGAAAGGATTTTTTTCTAATAAATTGGTGAATGAGGACTTGTGTCGGGGGTCTTTTACTATAAATAAAAAAAATTGGTGTATTTTTTTCCATTTACAATTACTGGATTAGTAATGGTGGTGTCTGATAGAAACACCCATTACTAATACCAGGGCTTGATGAAGCTTGCAATTCTCAGCTGGCATCAACCCCATATATTACCCTGTGTGCCACCGCACCAGGGCAGCGAGATAAGCCAAGGTGAAGCACCAGGATTGGCACATCCAATGGATGCTCCACTTCTGGGGTGGCTGCAGCCTGCTATTTTTGGCTGAAGAGAGCCCAATAACGATGGGTCTCCCCAGCCTGAGAATACCAGAACCCAGCGCTCAGTTTAACCTTGGCTGGTGATCCAGTTTGGGGGGGACTCCATGTTTTTTTTTTTTGTTCTTTTTTTTAAATTATTTATTTAATTTTAAATAAATAATTTGAAAGAACAGCATGGGGCGACCTGTGTTTTGGATTACCAGCCAAGGTAAAGCTGCCAGCTGCAGTTTGAAGGCTGCAGCTGTCTGCTTTACCTTGCTAACAAAAATAAGGAAGAATCCACATTGTTTTGATTTTTTTTTAAATATTGATTATGGGCCTAAAAACAAGGCTAAACACCCTTTAGTGCCACATGAAAGACACTAAAGGGTGCAAGCTTACAATATTCAGCAGGGTGGGATATTATATATGTGTTGCACATCTACAGATATCTATCTATCTATTCATCTATCTAGCTTTTGACTGCATGTAAAACTGCATGTTAAAAACACATTTCAAACGGATGTCATGCAGACGTCAACACGGATGACACATGGATATCACACGGAGACTAGAAAAGGGGAGAAACCACACTCGCATAGCACTTGCATGAAGTACGGAATGACACTAACATGTCACTCACATCTCCCTCCAAGACAATTCAAGAGCTATATTTTACACGCAGATGTGAGTGAACCTTTAAAGTGACTTTGAGGGACCTATATGTCAGAAAACTCTGCAAAGTGGTACATTTTAAAAACTGTACTTCAGAAAGTATGCAAAATCGCAAAGTTTGTTGACCTGTCAGGTGCTCTGCAGTGAAAACTTGCATTCCTTCCACTTCCTTTAATTTGTTATGTAATTTCTACTCAAAGTGCTACTATTCACTATGTGGTTGGAATCTACTATTTGGGCACACAGCATGTCATGGAAAGAAAGTTGCACTATTTCAGTTTTGGAACGTAAGGTTGGATGGAAGAGACTGCAGATGCCACGTTGCATTTCTGGAGTTCCAGAGGTGCCAAAGTTGTGAGACTCCCCACAAGTGAACCAATTTTGGAAATTACATCCATCATGCAATTTGTCTAGGCCTTTATTTACCATCTGTAAATGAATGGAGTTTTGCAATAATGCTTGACATTCCATTATGCTTGTTACTCATGTCGAGCTTGTCCAAGCATCTGACCAGCTTGAATTGAGGAACAAGCATTTTAGGGCTCGCCCATCACTATTTATAACTACTGATGGTTGAGCTCTAAAATGCTTGAATGCTCACTACTCAATTCGAGCTGGTCCCTTTCTGCCCTTCCTAAAAAAAAAAATAAAAAAATTTACTCCCAGTTCTTGTCCCCTGTACCTGTATAAATTCTGGCCGATGACAGGTTCATGCAACTGGTTTTGAATCCCCTATTAGATCGATGGCTGGACCATATATAACAAGCTTTTCTCCCCCCCATTTACCTCTTGTGTCTCCCCTATTTCCTCATAGACTATAAGCTTACGAGCAAGGCCCTCACTCCTCCTGGTATCTTAATTTTGTTATTTTGTATTGTCTCATATTGTCTGTACATGTCCCCACTGAATTGTAAAGCGCTGCGGAATATGTTGGCGCTATAGAAATAAAACGTATTATTATAGCTGGTCAGATGCTCGGACAAGCTTGATGTGAGTAACAAGCATTACAGAAAGTCAATGATTGACCTATTCAGGTCCCTGCCCACATACAGCCAGCCAAAAACAAAGTATATTCGGCGGGAGGGTGGGGTTTTTTCTTTTTTTTATAACACTATGTCCGAGAACATTGTTTTATCTCCCGGTTAGCCATTTAGAGGCTGTGACTGGCTCTCCTTGGCTGCCCACTCTCATCATGCAGTGAAGCGAGCCTGTGCATTGTAGACATTGTACACAAGCATGCTAATGCTTGAACAAGTAATCAGCAGTGCCGAGCACGCTTGCTCTTTACTATTTATAATAACATTAGGACAAGGGATGATGGAATACCTCTTCTGCAATGCCCATATTCGCCGAATAGGTTGTCGCTATTTGACAATTTGCGAATATTCGATGCGCAATGTAAGTCTATGGGAAACCCGAATAGTTGTCGAATAGCAACTATTCAGGCTTCCCTTAGACTTACATTGCGCATTGAATATTCGCATAGCGACGACCTATCCGTCGGATATTCGCGAAGCCAAATATTGCCGAATATTTGTGATATTCGATCATCCCTAATTAGGATGTTAAAATTAAAATGTAATAATTTTTTTAAGAAACTAATGTTTTAGCCACAATTTGTTTTATTTTGCACAAAGGGTAGCAGGAGAAAGGGAGAAGAACAGTTTGTTACCCAATTGCTCTTGAATAGAGATGAGTGAATCTGAGGTTCGAAGTTCGGAGACTGACTACCAAAAAAAAAACAAAGTACGGGTTCGAAGATTGAGTGAGTTATGAGTGCAGTCCACTCAAGTGAGCAGCGCTGTGCTTGAGTATAAGTGATAGTCAGCCCTGTGTAAGCCGCTTGCAGTGTTTGAACGGCTCACACCGGGGGTAAAATGAGTGTGATCAGATGTAATGTGCGCACACAAAAAAAAATAAAATACTTTTGAAAAACCTCACCCACCTACCCCGGGAAGTGTTCTGCTTTTGGCTGGCTGCATGTGGGTGGAACTACCCAATTACAGGCTTCGTTTCAGATCAAGTCGGGGGTCATAAAGTGACCTTTTTTAAAGTTTGACTGTACCTGCCGACCCAAACTTCCAACGGTTCATTCATCTCCACTCTTAAACCCATCATTTGCAGAGACCTGGAGGTCCCGAAACAACAGAAACCCTTCTCATGTGACTCTATTTTGGAAACTACACCCCTCCATGAATACATCTAGATTTCATTGACCATTTTACAACCACATTTCCTTCACAAAAATGTATAACATTAGGACATAAAAATGAAAAATTACATTTTTGCAATAAAATGTTGCTTTATCCCAAAATATTTAATTTTTACAAAAGGTAGAAGGATAATTTGTCCCTACATGTTGTCAAAATCTACTGCTTAGTAAATGGCAGGGTTTGGAAGGAAAAAGTCACTATTCGGCTGTTAGCACAAATTTGTTGGAATAGTTTGTGGGTGCCACCTGCCGAGCCCCAGAGGTGCCAGAACAGCAGAAAGCTTCCACAGCGGCCAAAGAGTTCTAAAATGAGCATTTTTACTCCATAGGGGTTTTACTGATTTCTTTCCCATTAGACAGTGTGAAAATGAAAAATTCCATTTGTTACAATAATAAGTAGATGTAGCTTAAAATGTTTCATCTTTACAAAAAAAAGAAGTACCACAAGAATTATTACATTTTTCTCCCAACCACAGCCATACCCTATATGTGGTTATACACTACTGTTTAGGCACATGGCATGGCTCAGGAACGAAACTGCGCCATTTGGATGTTACTCCATTTTTGTCTCAGTACGATGAAAAGAAGCTATATTTTTGGTGTGTCTATTATGTATTTAATTATAGTGTACACCCTATGGGTTAAACAATGGGACAGTTTTGTATCACGCTGTTCCGAGTGCGGCAATTTCAGTTATGTGTACTTTTTGTTGTTAACTTTTGTTTTTACATGAAAGTGTTTTAAGTTTCGAAACATTTTTCAGGATTTTTTTGTACTTTATAATATTTTTTGGCTGTATAAAAGATATATATATATATATATCTGGTTTCAGGTGTGATTTTCATATTGCCCACACCTCTTACTTGCCACAGGTGAGTTTGAACGATCATCACGTGCGTGAAACAAGTTGTTTACCCACAATTTTGGAAAGGTGCCAACAATTTTGTCCTGCCCATTTCTGGAGTTTTGTGTTAAATTATGTCTAGTTTGCCTTTACTTTTTATTGTCCCAATACACACAAAGGAAATAAATGTGTCTAACAAGACTTTTGTAATTGCAATAGATGTTTGGGAAAATACTTCCTTTTCTGGAACAATTTCAAGGGTGCCAACACATTCGGCCATGTCTGTATTTTTAAAAATTAAATTTTACTTTTTTTTTTTACTTAGTACCCGTATGGGATATGAAGTTTCACTAGTATGATCACTGGTCTGATAATCTGCAATACTTAAGGTGGTGTCACACACAGCGACGACGACAACGACGTCACTGCTACGTCACCATTTTCTGTGACGTTGCAGCGACGTCCCGTCGCTGTTGCTGTGTGTGACATCCAGCAATGAGCTGGCCCCTGCTGTGAGGTCGTTGCTTGTTGCTGAATGTCCTGCTTCATTTTTTCGTCGTCGCTCTCCCGCTGTGAAGCACACATCGCTGTGTGTGACAGCGAGAGAGCGACGAAATGAAGCGAGCAGGGAGCAGGAGCCGGCGTCTGGCAGCTGCGGAAAGCTGTAACCACTGTAAACATCGGGTAACCAAGGGAAGACCTTTCCCTGGTTACCCGATATTTACCTTCGTTACCAGCCTCCGCCGCTCTTGCTGCTAGTGCCGGCTCCCTGCTCTGTGCACATGTAGCTGCAGTACGCATTGGGTAATTAACCCTATGTGCACTGTGACATGTAGCTGCAGTACACATCGGGTTAATTAACCCGATGTGTACTGTAGCTAGGAGAGCAAGGAGCCAGCGCTAAGCAGTGTGCGTGGCTCCCTGCTCTCTGCACTGTGACATGTAGCTGCAGTACACATCGGGTTAATTAACCCGATGTGTACTGTAGCTAGGAGAGCAAGGAGCCAGCGCTAAGCAGTGTGCGCGGCTCCCTGCTCTCTGCACATGTAGCGACGTTATGATCGCTGCTTCGGCTGCTGTGTTTGACAGCTAAGCAGCTATCATAACAGCGACTTACAAGGTCGCTGCTACGTCACAGAAAATGGTGACGTAACAGCGACGTCGTTGTCGCTGTCGTTTAGTGTGACCCCAGCTTTACACTCACAGGTCACTTGTTGGACCCTACTTACAGCAGGGACTAACAGATCAATGTAGCTTGTGGTCTCTGAGGCCATTACTTGGCCTGGGGTTGGCTCAAATAGCCCTGTAAATGCCAATATCACTATCAACAGCGGCATCTAAGGGGTTTATATCTTACAGCCATTGCAGTAAAGTGTCAAACACAAAGCTGATACTCACTTTTGAAAAAGCTTGTGAGCTGGCTTTATCATTGTGCCTCACATGTAGGGTACGCTAACATGAGCGTATGACTCGGATGACTGCAATGCAAAAATCTCACATTGCACTCGGACCAATGTTATTCGATGAAGGAGAGCTGAAGATCAGCTCTTTTCTCATCCAGATTCTGGTTGAGTGAAAAGTTGTAGCATGCTGCGATTATCAGTGAGAGACGTGTCACTCGCACCCATACAAGTCTATGGGTGTGAATGAAACATCGGACTGCACTCGGATGTCATCTGAGTGCAGTGTGATAATTGCATCAACTGACAATGGAAGAGATGGGCAAATTAATCTCTCCCTCTCCACTGCAGCTGTGATCTGACCGCAGGATCGGATCACAGGTGCATGACACTCAGCTCAGACTGGCAGCACAGCGAGAGCCGAGGGTCATTAGCATATCACATCCGATATATTTGCATTGGTTGCCATATCATCGTGTGAATCCAGCTGTGCAGTGGCTTGCGCAAGTACGTAGCTTATTTTGCTGTACATGTACAACGAACGTCAAGAGGGGTTAAAGGAAATTTCCTCTAATGGAGAAGTGGTATTCCTCTTCACACACTGTACATCTGACTACTGCTGGAGATCAGAGCAGCGGGTCAGTGGGTGTGCCAGAGTATTAGACACTCTGTAATCTCATATTGATAACCTTATATCATTGTATTGGAAGACTTGTAACTTACATTACAAAAACCTTGAAGAAGGGAATTTTTATTTAGTTTTCTGGAAAAACATAATGATTCCTGCCATGCATCATATGAATTAAATGTGATATATATTCTTCTGCAGGTCTTCAAAATGTGGCTTTTATTGTAAAGTTCAATCATTTGTACTTTTTGGTATAAATAACTAGCAAAATGAATGAGATATATTAGTCTTTTAATGGCAATACAAAGAAAAATTTAATGTTAAAGGGGTCATCCGGGACTTTAACATTGATGACATATCCTTAGGACGTCAATGTCTAATTGGTGGGGATGAGACACCACACACCTCCCATCGATCAGCTGTTTTGGGTGCCCCCAGTAGCTGGAATTACTCAGTTGTGTTGCTCCACAGCACAGCTCTGTCAACTATATAAAGGTCAAGGCTGGATACTACATATCCACCCTCTATTTGAGTCAATAGGAAGCGGATGTGCAGTACCCAGATGGAGATACTATTCCATTGACGGAGCTGTACTTTGCACGCAATGGAGTAGTTGGACGGGAAACACCTGAGGGTGCTGGGTGTCGAAACCCTCACAATTAGACATTGATGACGTGTCCTAAGGATAGGTCATCAATATTAATGTTCCCGACGATCCTTCTAAACTTATACACCACATTTATAAAAGCTAACCGCACCGCCATTTTTTTAAAGAGTGTCTTTAGAAATAAACCAAGCATGAACCATATATGAGATCGCCACTTATTTAATTTCTTAAAGGCAACCTATACACAAGGTATCTATACAGGAGGAAGGGAACAATTTGGCATGCGTGTTTCCTATCCTATTTCCAACGTCTTTTCGCCATTTATTCGTTGGTAGAACACTGTGGTGACATGCAATGGAGGCACGTAGCATCCCAGTTTGTGTTTTCTCCTCTTTGCGCGGTGTTGCACACACTACTGTATCATCTATAAATAAGATGTTCAGGATGAGGTAGTGGGTGACGGGTGTTACTGACTATTTATAGATAGATGTGATCTTGCTGAGGTGTTAGCATAGAACACACTGTACTAATATAGGATATGGCTAAGATAAATGAAAATTAACCTTTTAACACCAGCGAGCAGATTATGGTAATGATTTAATATAAATATATAAGTAGTTCTCGCTTCTTCACAATTAAAGGATAACATGTAAATGGGTTTCCTTGAGTGTTATATGATGTAACACAAGGTCTTTTTTAATTAATGTCTGAAAAACAAGAAGTGTATTGGAAGAAACAAGCTTTTCAAAACAAATCCTCGTGTGTTTTATCCTTGTGTTGGTGTGAAGTGAGGTAACAAAGTGCAAATGTATTTACAGTGTAGGTTACCGCTATACACAGGAACAAAGCTCCTGTTTTATGTGCGCCATTGTGAAAATGCCTCCTAGCATCTGAAAAGCACTGGGTGCAACATCTATGTCATGGTAATCACCCCTGTGCTTAGCATATTAATGGCAGCCCTTGTACTTACAGAGATGTAAATGGCGCTGCTTAATAACCTCAGTCCACTTCAAGAATACACAACCTACTTAATGATGGCAAACAATGTGTTATACTGGGGCATTCATTCTAATACAAGGAGATGGAAATAAACAGAGGTAATGTGTAACTGAGGCAAGGAGTACCATGAGGACAGGGGTTCCTATTGTAAAAATTAATTCCCTGCCTCCGCATAGGATAGCCTGGCACTTGTTCACATTCACCCACTTAACCTTCCCATTGTGGATGGAGAGCCCAGCACAAGTTCACACCTCCCATTAAGAGGTGGATGGAGACTCTTCATGGCTCCTAACAGCCCTTCTAAATTATACGTCTGCCCTTAGGCTGAGGACGGAACTCAGTTTCATAGGAACCAAAGAAAAGGCTTGAAGGGCATACTTAAAGTCACATTTGAGAAAAGTTGTCACGATTGAACAGTTTTGGCAGGATTGGGTAATCATCTAATATGTATGGGGGGCACTAAACTCTCACTCAACAGATGGTATCAGGGAAGAGAAGAGCAAGGTGAATTTCCACGCCACATCCTTTGTCTTCTGGCAGAAGCTTACTCTGCGCTCCCTAATGATGAATTATTAATATGACTGATACAACTTCAAATATTGAGCCGTTTATAATAAATGTATGTAACAATATATACCCAACATTGAAAGGTATCACCTCTCCAAAGGATAGGTGGTAACTCTGTGATCATTGAGGGGGTGGGGGGGGGGGGGGGGGTCATATGATCAATCTCCAGAATGTAGCTCTACAATTCAACATTGGAGTGGGCAATAGTGGACTGCTGGAGATTCCGTAAATTGCTTGGGATCAGGATGGTGGTGGCAGTTGTACTGATGAATCTACAGTGAGTCTGTGTCAGGGACAGATACGCCACAATACACTATAAGGCTACGTGTCCACGGTCTGGACATGGTGTGTCCTGGACGCAGCATGTCCTCTCCTGCGGGGCTGCGAGTGCTCTCCGCAGGGACCACAGCGGCCTGTGCCCACAGTCAGGGTTCGGGCTGCTGGGGTCTCTCTTTTCTGTTCTCTCTGTGGAGACACTTGTGGCTACACAGCAATAAATTGACATGCCGGAAAACGGGAAGCCGCACAACCGGTCAGTTTTTGCTGTGGGCTGTAGACGCACAGTGGACATAGGATTTCTAGAAATCCCATCCACTATGCTTGTACTGTACAACACAACGAAAACACTCTGAATCCAAAACGCTGTGAACCCTTATGGTGGGCACGCAGCCTCACATACAGGCATCTTACAAACATACACAACCCCAGAAACACGGACTGTAGACATACAGTACAGAGATGTGAACAAACAGCATACAGCCGTATACATCTATACACCAGCGTACAGCCATATACACCTACAGACACCAGCGTACAGCCGTATACACCTACACACCAGCGTACAGCCGTATACACCTACACACACCTGTGTACAGCCGTATACACCTACACACATCTGCGTACAGCCATATACACCTGCACACACCTGCGTATAGCCTTATACACATACAGACACCTGCGTACAGCCGTATACACCTACACACACCTGCGTACAGCCGTATACACATACAGACACCTGGGTACAGCCGTATACACAGACAGACAACTGGGTACAGATGTATACACCTACAGACACCTGCGCACAGCCGTATACACATACAGACACTTGCGTACAGATGTATACACTTACAGACACCTGCGTACAGCCGTATACACATACAGACACCTGCGTACAGATGTATACACCTACAGACACCTGCATACAGCCATATACACATACAGACACCTTTGTACAGATGTATACACACACACATATATACAGACACATACACAGATATAGTCACATAGAAGCGTATACATATTTGAAAACATTCACATACAACTAATCATACACATAGACAGACACAATCCTATACACTCAGACACACAGACACATACTGGGGGGATTTTACTTTTGATGATTGGGGGACATTTCTCTCTTCTTTTCTTCTCTCCCGGTAGGTAAGTGAAAGAAGTAAGAGAGAAGTGAATAGGTGTGGAAGGAGTAGGAGGTAGAGCATGACACTCTGAGAGGGAGAGGTCACTGGTGAGGAGCAGGGCTCCTGAAGCCTCCTAGGTGGCAGACGTTGGTCTCCCCTGTACATACTCCCTTTTTCAAACTCGAGTGTCCGCATGAACCCCCGGGTCCAGAGACCCCTCGAGCCACCGCAGTTCCGGATCCGAGTGGCTCGGCTGCTGACACAGGGGTGGTACAGTTGAGCATGAGGACAAATGACGTTGCACCAGTACTGGCTAACCTAAAGGTGTTACTTCATGGCCAATGACATACCTATACGTCATTGGTCGTGTATGGCCCTTTAATGAGGGTTCACATGGTAAGCCCGCATTATTCCCCGCTCATGTCTGCTGATCTGATCAGCAGACATTGGTGGCTAACAGGCATGGGGGATTAGAGATCAACACAATCATGGGGCACCAATGAATTGGCATGGCAGCGTAGGGTCAGCTGATGACCCCTGTCGTTGCCATGACGTGTTTCCTGGGAATGCCAGCTAGCGCCGAGACTCACAGGAGAGCAGCATTTCTCTTGATCAGAGCAATGCTGAGGCATCACTCTGATCAGAAGCAATTGGACTATGCAGTGATAAAGCCCCCTAGAGGGACTGGTAAAATCAATAAAAAATGTAAAAAAAAAGTTTTAAAAATCGTTTAAAAAAAATTTAAAATTTTTGAAAAATGGCAACACCACGGGTCTCAGAAAATGGCACCAAAAGCGTAATTATTTATATTTTTTTTACAAACTTCAGAATTTTTTTTCACCACTTAGATAAAAGTAAAACTATATATGTTTGGTATCTATGAACTCGTACTGACCTGAAAATCATAATACCAGGTCAATTTTACCATGTTGGGAACATAGTAAATAAAAAACGTCAAAAACAATCATGCAATTGCATTTTTTTGCAGTTTCACCACAGTTGGAATTTTATTCCCATTTTCCAGTACAATGTGGGCTAGGATGAATGGTGTCGTTCAAAAGCACAACTCATCCCACAAAAAGTAAGCCCTCATATGGCTATATTAACAGAAAAATAAAAAAATGATGGCTCATGTAAGAAGGGGAGGAAATAACGAAAATGAAAAATCACCCCAGGGTGAAGGGGTTAAAAACCTCCCAAGGATGCCGGAAAGTAAGAAATTCACAACCTCCCATCGAGCCGCCAAGTACCACTGACCCGGACTCTGACTGGAGTCCAGTGCATATATCCACTCATCTTTCCTCCAAAATGTCTTGGATACAGCATTGGGCCTACGCCCTGCAGTCTCGGGCATCTGCTGAATGTCCCTCATTGCTACCACCCCTGTTCCTGCCAGAGTAGAAAGAAATGACAAATGCGTGTGGCTTGTGGTGTGGCCACGGGCGAGCTGCATGCGCCGCATAATTTGTCCCTTTTTCTATTCTTCCAAAGTTGGGTGGTATGGAATGGCGGAGATGTATTCATATTGCTGTCATTTTTAGACCTCATTCAGACATATGAATCAAGCACGTGTTCTTTTTATAATTTTTCATGGATAGAACATGTAACCGTAATAGTCTATGGAGCTATTCACAAATCATGGAGACGTCCATTTTTAATCTGAATAACAGACCGAAATAACCCTTGCAAGTCAACAGGTCCATCACAGTCCCGGCAGCACAGGGATGCTTTCCGTGTGCTATCCGTGAATACCATTGAAATGCATAGGAGAAAAGTCACTCCGCAAACACTAATGGTAGAAATTAACACACTGACCAAACACTCATGAAAATCACATCCAAAACACTAATGACCAACAGTCTGTGTTTTTACATAAGATAAAAACTACAAACATTTGAATGAGGCATTAATGGAGGCCATTTACAACAAGTGAAACTGCAGAACAGAATCCTGTTTGCTTTCATCCAGCTCCCTGGTGCATCGTGACTTATGCCATTGTGTGCAGCTAACAGTGTTATTGGATTTATGGTGTAAGATAGTGCTGTTTGCACATCCAAGGTCATTGTAGATCTCTGACAGATCATATTTTTGCTGACTGGCTGGAGAACAAGGCACAATATAATCAGCTTTAACAATGCTGTGGCTGTAATCACAACCTGTGATTGTAAAATCAGCCGTGTAAAATTAATGTTTGCTTCATTTTCTTATTTTTTATTTGTAAATGCTTTAGTTATTTTTGCTTTTCTTTAGGCTCTGTTCACATGTCCAATTTTCATCCATTTGTAATAAATCCAGTATTTTGTGGGTTTCTTTTAGGCCCCCTTCACACGTCCGTGATACACGTGCGTGTTTGGTCCGTTTCCGTATATACCGGAGACACGGCCAAACGTGCACCAATGTTAATCTATGATTGTGGTCACACGTCCGTTATTTCATTATGTCCGTGTGTGCGTGTCCGTGATCCGTATGTGTTTGCGTTTGGCACGGATGCATGTCCGTTATCTGCACGGAGCACGCACACGTGGACACAATGAAAGTCTATGGGTATGTGCACACACGTTAGTAAACACGTATGCATATACCTATAGTCCGTGTCCGTTTGGTGTTTTTATTTCTAGTGATGTCGGCTATTCTTTCTATTTCTGTGTATGTCGGTCAATCTCCCTGAGTCCGTCGGTCAGTCTCTCTGTCTCTCTGTCGATCTCTCTGTCTGTCTGTCCCTCTCTCACAGTCTGTCGGTCAGTTTCCCCCCCTCTCTCATACTTACCGTTCCCCGATCTCCGGCGCAGCGCTGCACGGCATTCACACTGCTGCGGCGGCTTTTACTATTTTGAAAAAGCCGGCCGCTCATTAAACAATCTCCTATTCCCTGCTTTCCCCGCCCACCGGCGCCTATGATTGGTTACAGTGAGACACGCCCCCACGCTGAGTGACAGGTGTCACACTGCACCCAATCACAGCAGCCGGTGGGCGTGTCTATACTGTGCAGTAAAATAAATAAATAAATAATTAAAAAAAAACGGCGTGCGGTTCCCCCCAATTTTAATGCCAGCCAGATAAAGCCATACGGCTGAAGGCTGGTATTCTCAGGATGGGGAGCTCCACGTTATGGGGAGCCCCCCACCCTAACAATATCAGTCAGCAGCCGCCCAGAATTGCCGCATACATTATATGCGACAGTTCTGGGGCTGTACCCGGCTCTTCCCGATTTGCCCTGGTGCCGTTGGCAAATCGGGGTAATAAGGAGTTATTGGCAGCCCATAGCTGCCAATAAGTCCTAGATTAATCATGTCAGGCGTCTATGAGACACCCTCCATGATTAATCTGTAAATTACAGTAAAAAAACACACACACCCGAAAAAATCCTTTATTTGAAATAAAAAACACACACAAATTCCCTCATTACCAATTTATTAACCCCGACAAACCCTCCATGTCCGGCGTAATCCACGGACCTCCAGCGTCGCGTCCAGCTCTGCTGCATGGAGGTGACAGGAGCAGCAGAAGACACCGCCGCTCCGGTCACCTCCACACAGCAAATGAGATGAGTAGCGCGATCAGCTGCTGTCACTGAGGTTACCCGCGGCCACCGCTGGATCCAGCGGTGGCCGCGAGTTACCTGACTGACAGCAGCTGATCGCGCTACTCACCTCATTTGCTGTGTGGAGGTGACCGGAGCGGTGGTGTCTTCTGCTGCTCCTGTCACCTCCATGCAGCAGAGCTGGACGCGACGCTGGAGGTCCGTGGAGTACGCCGGACATGGAGGGTTTGTCGGGGTTAATAAATTGGTAATGAGGGAATTTGTGTGTGTTTTTTATTTCAAATAAAGGATTTTTTCGGGTGTGTGTGTTTTTTTACTGTAACTTACAGATTAATCATGGAAGGTGTCTCATAGACGCCTGACATGATTAATCTAGGACTTATTGGCAGCTATGGGCTGCCAATAACTCCTTATTACCCCGATTTGCCAACGGCACCAGGGCAAATCGGGAAGAGCCGGGTACAGCCCCAGAACTGTCGCATATAATGTATGCGGCAATTCTGGGCGGCTGCTGACTGATATTGTTAGGGTGGGGGGCTCCCCATAACGTGGAGCTCCCCATCCTGAGAATACCAGCCTTCAGCCGTATGGCTTTATCTGGCTGGCATTAAAATTGGGGGGAACCGCACGCCGTTTTTTTTTAATTATTTATTTATTTATTTTACTGCACAGTATAGACACGCCCACCGGCTGCTGTGATTGGGTGCAGTGTGACACCTGTCACTCAGCGTGGGGGCGTGTCTCACTGTAACCAATCATAGGCGCCGGTGGGCGGGGAAAGCAGGGAATAGGAGATTGTTTAATGAGCGGCCGGCTTTTTCAAAATAGTAAAAGCCGCCGCAGCCGTGTGAATGCCGTGCAGCACCGGTGATCGGGGATCGGTGAGTATGAGAGAGTGGGGGACACTTCAGTCAATCGGGGGATTAGCGGTCACCGGTGAATCCTTCACAGGTGACCGCTAATCAGTACTCGACACAGACAGAGCCGCGGTATGAGGATGAAGTCGGGTGAAGTTCACCCGAGTTCATTCTCATCGCGCAACTCTGTCTGCTGTCAGCCGACATTTATAAACGACATTGTGCATCACACACACGGACATTACACACGGACATTACACGTACACATACACGTTAATTCCACACGCACACACGGACGTTCTGCACACAAACATGGCTAGCATACGCAATTCACACAGGTGCCACACGGACCATAAAAACGGACACAAAAACGGGACACGGACCCGAAAAACGGCCCGTAACACACGTGCGTGTTTTTCACGGACGTGTGAAGGGGGCCTTAAACTGGATCAGTTGCAAACAGCAAAAATGGAAGGACACCTTTTCCCGATTTGCCTCTATTTGTTGTTCAGTTTATAACAGATCTGTTTTTACTAGTGTTTCTGATCTCCTCCATTGTTTGGGCTTGTGCAGTGGTCAAAAAATGGATCTGTTGTTGGAAAGTATTATAGATGACGATGGGCGAACAGTAACTATTCATATTCGGACATTGCTTACCAAACACCGACTACTATTCCAGTATTTGTCAAGGCAAGAAAAATGCTCCGGTTCCCCACTGACGCGCATTAGGTTCTTTAATCGTGACAAATACCAAAATAGTACCTTGGGATTTGTTACGAATAATTCAAACACGAATAGTTACCATTCACCCATCACTAATTACCATCTGTTATGATCCGTTTCACGTAGCCTTCAATGATAAAAAAAAAAATAATAATCCGACAGTTAAGCAAAATACTTGTTCTTCGGGAGCAAAAATGTTTTGGCTCATTGTTCTCGGCAGCTCATCATTTTGTGTAAACAGGACTTTCACTGCAGAAAACAATGAAAACTATGAGCACTGAGTGATTTATTGTGGACTGTTCAGTGCCCATCTGAAGCTTGTTCGGCCTCAATAAAGATTGAAAGTAAAGGTCCCTGTACACCACCAATAGCTGTTAGCGGGATGCTCAAGTAATTGACAGATATTCCTCTATTCCTCCCACACCATCCTTAAATATGAACACTTTGCTCAACCAGGACATCTGAGAATAGTTTATCCTCCCTCTGCATAAAGTCCCAATGAACTCTACCCTATAACTTTCTTCCTCAACATCACCGAAGAAAATGTTGCCACTCTTCTCTCCAAGTCGCATCTTGCCATCCTGGTGCTTGACAGTTTCCCATACAAACTCATTCCCAAGCCTACTATTGTCCTTATCCCAGCTCTAACTGATCTCTTCAATTTATCATTAACCTTGGCATCTTCAATTTCTCCTTTAAACACGCAGGCATCATTCACATAGTCAAGAAGACCAACCTCTACATTCAGTTATATTACTTCACATTTGCATCAAAACTCCTTGAACAGCATGTTTATATTGAATTCTTCTCCCACCTCTCATGCAACAAACTCTTTGCCAAACTAAAATCTTTCCATCTGTAACAATCTGCTGCACCGACCCAAGTCAATGTCACAAATGACCTTATATACAAAATATTATGTTATATACAAAAGTCAATAGACAATACTCTGTACTTCTCATTCACAACCTGCCCTCTGCATTAAACTCTGGGACTATTTTCTCCTTTTACAAATCGTCTCAACATTTGGCATCACGGGTCTTGTTCTTTCCTAAATATCCTCTTACATCCCAAACTAGACATTTAGAATTTCCCATCACCACAGTATCTCCTCATCCTACCTTTCCTCTGTTAGTAATTGTCAAGGCTCTGACTCTCAAGGTCCTACTGTCTTTTCTTTATACGTTTGGCTTGTGACAACTCATAAAGTCCCATGGGTTCCAATACCCCTATGGACTGATGACTCTTAGGGGTGCTTCACACACAGCGAGCTCGCTGCCGAGATCGCTGCTGAGTCACGCTTTTTGTGACGCAGCAGTGACCTCATTAGCGATCTCGCTGTGTGTGACACTGAGCAGCGATCTGGCCCCTGCTGCGAGATGGCTGCTCGTTACACACAGCCCTGGTTCGTTTTCTTCAAAGGCGCTCTCCCACTGTGACACACAGATCGCTGTGTGTGACAGCGAGAGAGCGACAAATGAAGCGAGCAGGGAGCAGGAGCCGGCGTCTGGCAGCTGCGGTAAGCTGTAACCAAGATAAACATCGGGTAACCAAGGTGGTTACCCGATATTTACCTTAGTTACCAGCCTCCGCCGCTCTCACGCTGCCTGTGCTGCCAGCTCCGGCTCTCTGCACATGTAGCTGCATTACACATCGGGTTAATTAACCCGATGTATACTGTAGCTAGGAGAGCAAGGAGCCAGCGCTCAGTGTGCGCGGCTCCCTGCTCCCTGCACACACAGCTAAGCGGTGTGCGCTGGTAACTAATGTAAACATCGGGTAACCATACCCGATGTTTACCTTAGTTACCAGTGTCCGCAGCTTCCAGACACCGGCTCCGTGCAAGCGCGGCGTCGCTTGCACGTCGCTGCTGGCTGGGGGCTGGTCACTGGTCGCTGGTGAGATCTGCCTGTTTGACAGCTCACCAGCGACCATGTAGCGATGCAGCAGCGATCCTGACCAGGTCAGATCGCTGGTCGGATCGCTGCTGCATCGCTAAAGTGTGAAGGTACCCTTAACTCTACCTTCCTGTTACTATTTGCTGGGCAGAATCTCAGAGTGTCTACCAGTCATATCCTCCTTCTTATCATTCTAAAACTCAAGATAGACAAAATTTAACTAATCTTTTCTCCAGTTATCTGAACCACCCTATCACAATTACTCATTGCTTTTCCCTGTCTCATAAGTCCAGCTGCCAGCATGCAACCTTTAACTTTACTCTGTCCTTCAAATCACACGTCAAAGCCCTTATGACCTCCTGACGCCTTTAACCTAAAAACATTTTGAGAATATGCTCTTTCCTGAACCCAGAGTCAACAAAAATGTTAGTACATGTCCTCATCCTCTCCCTCCTTGACAAAATTAAATCTAACATTCTGGCAATCCTCCAATCTATCCTATGCTACTCTGGCCAGTTAATCCACCTCTCCCCTCACTACTTCTTTGCCTCTTACGTCTGACAGTCCTTTCACTGGCTTCCAATTACCAGACAAATTTGGCTTAAATACTAACAATGACATACACAACTGTCCATAATTTGGCTCCTCCATACTTCTCCAAACTAATCTTCTGATATATTTAATGTCTGGTCTTCACAAGATCCCTTTCTGTCCTACACCACTGTATGCTCCTCACATAACTAACTACAAGATTTTTCTCGAGCATCCCCCATACTTTGAACTCACTACTCAGCACATCAAATTGTCTTCCACAATTGAAATTTTGAGACACAAGCTGAAAACTCATCTCTTCAGGAAAGCCCATAACCTGCAATAACCTTTTGCTAGCATATTATCACTGGAGATGTTCCAACCCTCTCTTTCCTCAACACTTGGCAGATTGTTAGCCCGTTATGACAGGGTCCTCTTTTCCACTTTACCAATGTGTCACTATAAGTTTGTGTTTATTGTACTTGTATATTATATATGTAGTATATGTATGTAAACCCTCTTCACATGTACAGCACTCTGGAATTAATCCTGCTCTAGAATAAATAATATCAGCAGCAACACAAAAGCATTGGCATGGAACTTCAAAATGTGACCCTTCTTTCGCCTGAATTCATCTGTCTTGGAAAAGTCAGGAGACCAACATGCACATCAGACGCTGGTCCTCCTGGTTTAGCCTACTTTCCTCTATTGTGTATGTGGAGGAGTGAAGCTGGCCATATACATTATAGCTCAGTTGTGTGCTCCTGTGTTCTCTATTAGAGAAACCTCACCTGCAATTGGCTTAAATCCATGTTCAACAGCTTATCCCATGATCTGTTGGGGGACAGTCAGGAGGCCCTTACAGACATTATACAGGTGACCTTTCCTGCCAAATTTGGCTGGTTCGGCCATCATTTGTCTGACATGTATTGGGGCTTGCAAATCAAAAAAGTTCTGTGGAGCCTGTGTTAGGAGTCTCGACAAGGAAAATAGCCAGATATCCCTCCAAGAAGGACCTAGCCAAGGAATGGCTCTTTTTAGGAGACCACCATAATCACCATATTAAGTGTCCCTGTGGCGCCCCAGGACCTGGTCGCCACAACAGCATTGCCCTCCCAAAGGGTTAATGCTGAGCCTGGAGGTAATGGGGAGGTCCATTGGCCAGCAAGTTTAACACCCAACACAGTTCTCCCTCCGGCCAGCAGGGGGAGCTCTGAACCTGGAACTCCAGGGAGCTTTCCTCAAGTCTGGCCTGAGGGAGGCAGTAGTCGTCAGTCTGTAGAGAGAAGTGGAAGGAAGCAGACGCAGAGTGAGCTGTCCTGTGGATCTGGGGCCTAGAGCTAGAGTAGCTTGGCCCAGGGAAGCAGGAGTAGCAGAGGGGCAGCGGAGAGACTCGGACATCGGAGTCTGTGGCCACCAGGGCTTAAAATATTCCCTGGTAGCCGAATCCGAAGGGCTGGAGAGCTGCAAGCACCTGGCCCATAAACATCCCAAAGGTACAGCTGCAGCATCAGGGCCCGGTGTGGACTCCAGCAGAGAAGCACCAGAGAGGGCCTGCGCAGCCTGCTACAGAGGGAAAGGGACGTACCATCAGTCCCAGCAGCAAAGAGGGCCATTGCTGGATTCAGAGAAGCAGGGTCCTATCATAACAAAGAAAAGCACAGGAGTAGGCCTCATACTCAGCTGGCCAGAAAGATCACCCCAAGTACTTCCAGGCCGACCGGATCCCCATCACCACCTGTAACGGTCTCCCAGGACTGGACTGTTCCCAAAGTAAAAGAGGAAAAGGTAAAGAGACTGTTGTTTGTGCCTGGTTCTTTCATTGCCTGTCGGCCCTGCACCGTGTTAGCCACACAACCCCATAGACTTTCACGAGCACTAACAGTGTCCCCGGGGCTCCGCTCCACCTGTGGGGAGCAGTACCACCATTGCTGCCATAACATCACCCCGGAGGCCTCACACAGCAGCGGCGGCTTAATAGCCGCAGACCACAGGTGGCGTCACGAACACAAACTTTATCCATCAAGCCACATATTCTACTGACACCCACCAGGGCCACGGAGCCGGGCCCAGCCACCACTGACTACCACCGGACTAGTCCGGCCCGGCACCGGGTGTCCCATAGCCCTGGGGTGGGTGAGTCAACTTTTGGCGTCACGAACAGGATTTCGTGCCCGTTCTCACCGGGTACTGTGCGCCTGCAGAAACTGTGCTTACTGTTTGCAAACTGCCGCCGCCATTAGCCTCGCTGAGCGCAGGAAGAAGGGGGGCGTGCCTGACAAAGAGTGCGAAGGGAGCGCGCCATCAGAGCAGAGCGCTGTTAACCCTGCGCGACCCAGAAGGGAATTTGAAAAGTGAACGGAACCTGGTAAGGTTCACTAAGGGGGAGGAAGATGTCCGACTCGGAGGGAGGGCAGGTGGCTGCCATAGCCTGAGACGCCGCGGCGCCAGCCGAAGCAATCCCAGTCGCCGTCGCCCCAGCCCCCGCTGTAGCGCCGGTAATGCCGATCACAATGCCGTACATCCCGGGAGCGGAATGGCTGACGCAGTACTCCGGGGAGTCCCATACCTTGAGCGACTTCAGAGAAAGTCTGCACAGCTTGTTCCGGGTGTATCCTCTGACTGAGAGCCAGAAGGTGGGCATATTAATGGGGCAGCTAGACGGCGCGGCCCAGCGTGAAGTGAAGTCCTGGCCTGATACAGATAAAGGGACAGCAACCCAGATACTGGCCAAGCTAAAGAGTACTTTTGACACCCGCACCGCAGCAGAAATAAAGATGAGATTCTTTGGGTGCAAACAACGGGCCACAGACAGCATAAGGGACTATGCCTTAAACTTGCAGGAGGCCCTGAAAGCAGTTAAACAGGTGGACCCAGAGAGTGTACGTGAAGAACACAAACTCCTAACTGAGCAGTTCATAGAGGGGCTCCTGTCAGATGCCCACAGGACCCAGCTGCGTATCATGGTCCTGCAGAACCCTGCTCTGGACTTTGCAAAGTTTAAGGACCAGGCCATCCGGGTACTGAGAGAATCTACACCGAATGACCCAGTACCCCTCCGGCCTCTTGCTATCACGTACCCCGGGGTGGTGCCTGCAACACGAGCCGCTGCAGGGGCTGAGGCGCAGTCCCTGGATAAAGATCCCACTGCAGAGCTCAGACAGCAGGTCCAGGAGCTTACCAAGACTGTAGCTGCCCTTGCCAAGACCGTGCAGTCTCTACAAGTGACCCCATCGCCTGCAAGAATCGAGTTGGCCTCCAGCCCAGATGACGTCCCATGGATGTGACAGAGGAGGATTCCGCCGACCCGAGGCAAAGACACAGACCGGTATGATTCAACGGGACAACCGATCTGCCGCCGCTGCAGCCTGGCGGGCCACATTGCACGACACTGTCCTTTAAATGGGCTGAGCCTGGGGCCAGGAGCCAACCCCCAGGTGTAAGGAAGCCCGGCTCAACCCCCAGCCGCAGCAAATATGTGGGAGGACGACCGGTCCTTCCTATTGTGCTGGATGGGATCCCTTTGAATGCCCTCCTGGATACTGGGTCCCAGGTAACAACCATCCCTTATAAACTGTACAAAAGATATTGGGCTGATTCAGACATTGACCATGGCCCAGATGATGATTTAACAATTGTGGCCAGTAATGGTCAGCCCTTACCTCAAATTGGGTATAAAGAAGTAACCATTAAAGTGGGGCGGGTAGAATTGCCATGTCAGGGGATGATAATTGTAGATATTGATCGCAAAGAATCTGACCCACTGCTAACCATTGGTACAAATGTGATAGAAAATTGTATTGCCGAAGTGATAATTTTGTTGCAACAGGCGTCTGAAACTGCCAGCTCCGGGCAGCAGCGTGCCCTACAGAGGGAGATCAGAGCCCTGATGAGGAGGCAGCAGGTAGAGCTGGCCAGAGGAGAAATTGGCAGTGTGAGGGTAAGTGACCCCCTCCCCATTGCAATACCCCCAAGAAGTGAAATGTTGATATGGTGTCGGGCAGCAATAGGCCTCAGGGGTCAGGATTACCATGCCTTGGTAGAACCGGTGTATTCAGACAGTAGGCCTGGAGTCCTGATAGCCAGAGGGGTAGCAGACGTTCGCAAGGGGAGAGTGCCCGTCCGTGTCCTGAATTGTGGGGAGGAGGAAGCCAAACTGCCCCGGTACGCCACTGTAGCAAAACTGTACACTGTGAGCAACAATACCATCAAAGCAGTGGAACCCTTGATCCCGTCCGACCAGGCGGAAGACAATGGCTCCAAGGGGCAGCTGGAAGACTGGTGCCAAAAATTACATGTGGGCACCGACTCCACCCCCTCACACCAAAAGCATGGGGTTTACCGGGTGGTACAGGAGTACGAGCGGGTCTTCAGCAAACACCCCCTAGATTTTGGGCAGGTGAAAGGGGTTAAACATCAAATCCCCACGGGTGATCATCATCCCATTAAAGAGAGATACCGCCCTGTACCCCCAGCACAGTATCAGCGTGCCAAAGAAATGTTACGGGAAATGAAGGAGGCTGGGGTTATCAGAGATAGTTGTAGCCCCTGGGCAGCTCCACTAGTGCTCGTAAAGAAAAAAGATGGTACAATGAGAATGTGTGTAGATTACAGGCAAATTAACCGCATTACACATAAAGATGCTTATCCACTACCCAGAATAGAGGAGTCACTAACAGCCTTAAAGTCAGCTAACTATTTCTCCACCTTGGATCTCACCAGTGGGTATTGGCAGGTTCCCGTGGCAGAGGCGGACAAGGAGAAGACTGCATTCACGACACCAATGGGCCTCTGTGAGTTCAACTGTATGCCATTCGGGCTCTGCAACGCCCCAGGGACATTCCAAAGGTTGATGGAGTGCTGTTTGGGCCACCACAACTTTGAAACCGTGCTGTTGTACCTGGATGACGTCATAGTCTACTCCAAGACTTATGAAGACCACCTGAGGCACTTATCAGAAGTGTTTGAGTCCTTGTCGAAATATGGCCTGAAGATAAAGCCGTCCAAATGTCATCTCTTGAAGCCAAAGGTACAGTACCTGGGTCATGTGGTCAGCGCAGAAGGTGTGGCACCTGATCCGGAGAAAGTCACCGTAATCAAGGACTGGCCAAGACCCACCACGGTAAAGGAGGTGCGGCAGTTCCTTGGGCTGGTGGGCTACTACCGAAGGTTCATTGATGGTTTCACCAAGATAGCAGCGCCCCTTCAAGATCTCCTGGTGGGCCAGCCAAAGCAGGCTAAGAAGCAGAGCCCTCCATTTGAATGGAGCAGCCAACTAGAAACATCCTTTGTCCGGCTGAAAGGGGTTCTCACGGAAGAAGAAATTCTGGCCTACCCTGACTACAGCCAGCCGTTTGTAGTGTATACAGACGCCAGCAACGTGGGACTGGGAGCAGTTCTGTCCCAGGTGCAGGAGGTAGAGAGAGGGTGATAGCGTACGCCAGTAGGAAGCTTCGGCCCACAGAAAGGAATCCAGAAAACTACAGTTCCTTCAAGCTGGAGTTCCTCGCTATTGTTTGGGCAGTGACTGAACGCTTCAAGCACTATCTGGCATCGGCCAAGTTCACCATCTTCACGGACAACAATCCGTTGACACATCTGGCAACAGCCAAGTTAGGTGCGTTGGAACAGCGATGGATGGCCCGGCTGTCTAACTTTGACTTTACCATCAAGTATCGGGCTGGCAAGAAGAATAACAATGCCGATGCGCTGTCCAGAATGCCTCACTTACCCGAGTCTGGAGAAGACCTGGATGAACTCGAAGAGATAGAGTTACCAGCTTTCCATCACCAAGGTGTTTCCCAGTGTGAGCATGCTGTAGGAGTGAAGCGCTCGAGCCAGCACGAGGTCTCGGTCAACCCATTACTCCACCATAATTGGGAAGAGACACAGAACGGTGACCCGGCCGTGCGATTGGTCAAAGAAAAGCTAGCACAAGCTGAGACCCATCTTGGCCCAGATGCTCCAGAAGAAGCCCAGCAGCTGTGGAAGGAGAGGGGACGACTGTTCACATACCAAGGCAAGCTCTGCAAGAGATATGTCAACTGGCGAACGAATGAACTCGTCTGGCAGATAGTGGTCCCACAGAGGGATGCTCCAATGGTCCTAGCTGCTTATCATGATAACGCAGGACACTTCGGGTGGAAGAAGTTGGAGACCCTACTCCGTGATCGGTTCTACTGGGTGCATATGAGAAAGACCGTTGAGAAGTGGTGCCGAGACTGTGGTCCGTGTAACCTGAGGCGGAAAGATGATGCCAGCCAGAGGTCTCCCCTACAGCCAATTGTCACGAAGCAGCCCCTGGAGTTGGTGGCCCTGGACCACGTGAAGTTAACACCAAGCCGGTCAGGCTATGTGTACGCCCTCACCATTGTGGACCATTACTCTCGTTTCCTGGTAGTAGTGCCCGTGAAGGACCAGACAGCCAGAACAGCAGCTAGAGCATTTCAGGCATACTTTTGTCGACCTCACGGTTACCCTGAAAGGGTACTGACCGATCAAGGTCCTGCATTCGAGGCAGAAGTGTTCCAAGAGTTCTGTAACATGTACGGTTGTAAGAAAATCAGAACCACACCGTACCACCCCCAAACCAATGGATTGTGCGAGAAGATGAACCATGTGGTTATTGATATACTCAAGACTCTACCTCTGGAAGAAAGAAACCAATGGCCAGAGAAGTTACCAGATCTGGTAGACCTGTACAACCATATCCCGGTAAATTCGACCAACTGCAGCCCTGCTTACCTGATGCGAGCAAGACCTGGCAAGTTACCTGTAGACTTTGAGATGGGGACTGTGTCACCTGAAGCGGTTCAGGAGATAGAAGATTGGGATACAGAGCGACAACAGCAGTACCGCAAGGTCCAGGAATGCGTAGAAAGGAGCCTGTCTCAAGCAAGAATGAGACAAGAGCAGCATTACAATCAAACAGCTCCAGCAACTCCCTTAGCACCTGGAGAACAGGTCCTCAAGAAAAAGCGGAGGGCGCATAAATTAGATGATCAGTGGGAGAATGAACCCTACACCATTATCCCCTCCAACTTTGACAATAGTAAGGTATGCCTCATAAGCAAAGATGAAGGCAAGACCTATCAAGCAGTTTCTCGAGACCGCCTGAAAGCATGCCCCGAACGGTGCAGAATCCAAAAAGAAGTAGAAGAAGTACAAGAAAGTCCCCAAAGTCCCGAAAAAGAGGAAGAGATGATCCAAACAATCCTGGGAAAATTCCCCAAAACTTGGACCCGAATAAACAATGCCATAGTGGTACCAGTGTTGACGTTCCCGCAGCTGGTCGAGCCAGAAACAGAAGAGGTTCCAGATCCACCTAAAGAACCGTCCGCTCCAACACGAGATGACACGCCAGCAGTGGAACAGGAGAATCAACCCCCTGTCAGTGGTGAACCTGTCATACCCTTGGCGACTCTTAGACCACATAGGCAATCATCACGCTTACCTATCAGGGTTAGGCCTACCTGTAGTGCTGAGGTAGAAGACACACCAAGTAGTCAGGGACAAACACCAGAGCTACGCAGGTCTCAACGCAGCACTCGGGGACAGCCCCCGCCAAGGTATAGAGAGTAAAAAAAGAAAGAGTACTTATTAGAATGTAAATAGTTATGTGAAATGTCTGTAATGTTGTGTACAAAATGTTTTCTTTTTTTTTTGATTAAGAAAATAGACAATTGGGCCACTGGACTAAGGGTGGCCAACACCTAGCTGTACATAGTTAGCACCAGTGTGCTCAGCACCCCTGAAGAAAAACCCGTCCGGCGTGCATAGAGTGGGGTCATCAATGCTCTGACGCACGCCCAGAGGCTACGTTGGGGGTTTTATCGCGGCGGGTCCCCCATGGAGCAGTGTAATGGACACCCGGCAGGGAGCCACACTGGACTCTTATAGTTGTTTAAGGTTGTAACATGTATGTCTTGTTTTGTTTTCTACAGTCCGGGAGTACTGAATTTAACTAAGGGGGAGTGTGGCGCCCCAGGACCTGGTCGCCACAACAGCATTGCCCTCCCAAAGTGTTAATGCTGAGCCTGGAGGTAATGGGGAGGTCCATTGGCCAGCAAGTTTAACACCCAACACAGTTCTCCCTCCGGCCAGCAGGGGGAGCTCTGAACCTGGAACTCCAGGGAGCTTTCCTCAAGTCTGGCCTGAGGGAGGAAGTAGTCGTCAGTCTGTAGAGAGAAGTGGAAGGAAGCAGACGCAGAGTGAGCTGTCCTGTGGATCTGGGGCCTAGAGCTAGAGCAGCTTGGCCCAGGGAAGCAGGAGTAGCAGAGGGGCAGCGGAGAGACTCGGACATCGGAGTCTGTGGCCACCAGGGCTTAAAATATTCCCTGGTAGCCGAATCCGAAGGGCTGGAGAGCTGCAAGCACCTGGCCCATAAACATCCCAAAGGTACAGCTGCAGCATCAGGGCCCGGTGTGGACTCCAGCAGAGAAGCACCAGAGAGGGCCTGCACAGCCTGCTACAGAGGGAAAGGGACGTACCATCAGTCCCAGCAGCAAAGAGGGCCATTGCTGGATTCAGAGAAGCAGGGTCCTATCATAACAAAGAAAAGCACAGGAGTAGGCCTCATACTCAGCTGGCCAGAAAGATCACCCCAAGTACTTCCAGGCCGACCGGATCCCCATCACCACCTGTAACGGTCTCCCAGGACTGGACTGTTCCCAAAGTAAAAGAGGAAAAGGTAAAGAGACTGTTGTTTGTGCCTGGTTCTTTCATTGCCTGTCGGCCCTGCACCGTGTTAGCCACACAACCCCATAGACTTTCACGAGCACTAACAGTGTCCTCGGGGCTCCGCTCCACCTGTGGGGAGCAGTACCACCATTGCTGCCATAACATCACCCCGGAGGCCTCACACAACAGCGGCGGCTTAATAGCCGCAGACCACAGGTGGCGTCACGAACACAAACTTTATCCATCAAGCCACATATTCTACTGACACCCACCAGGGCCACGGAGCCGGGCCCAGCCACCACTGACTACCACCGGACTAGTCCGGCCCGGCACCGGGTGTCCCATAGCCCTGGGGTGGGCGAGTCATCCCTTTTAGTCAATATCCAGCTCTTGATGAGTTTAAAAATATGACAAGGGAAACATAAAGGCCAGGTATCCATCCACAGACAGCTGTTTCGGGGTATTGCTCCTCATCAGTGTGGAGTAGGATTCTGGCCAGGTGGGAGCAATGCCTAGTAGACCAGCAAGACAAAACAATCACTGATCTCGGGGAGACCAGCCTGAGAAAACGCTGCCGGCAGCCAGTGAAGGCACTCAACACAGTGAAATCCTAGGTGCATTGCCCCCTGGGAAGAATGCTTGGGGCTTTAAACCTCTGTCAGACTCCTATGGCAGAGGCGTACTCTTCTGTCACAGGTATCACTCATCTTTATTGAGAACAAAAGGATTGAAATTGTTGAAATGCAACAGCTGGAGCCTTGCTTCCCCCGACAGCTGTTGTTGGGGAACAATCAGGACACCCCATAAACATAAGAAGGTCCACCACACCTGTCATTTGGTTTGGCCTTCATTCATCTAATGCGAGCAGCCATCATAAGATTAGAAGTCCTGTAACCTTTTCTGTTGTGTTCAGCTGATCCCTTGCTTCCCTCCGGCTATAACGATCTGCATAATACGGCAGGTTATGTGCTCTTTGTCCTGAAATACCTCTTTAAGCTCTTACTTCTCTGAATAGAAAGGCTACTAATTTGTCTCAATAGTGAACCAGATTAGACTTGTTGAGATTATCGGCAAGACATGGAAGTTGTAACCTTTGGCTAAGCATAAATGCTTTATTTACCGCGCTTGTCACCTCAGTCACTAGAGAACTACCCTCCGAACACTACCCCTGGCCTTTCAGGTTTGCTCAACTACCGTTCTATTCCCATAGAATTATCAAAGTTAATATCATTGATTGTTATCAAACTTAAAATCTAATAAACTTTATATACAGTAAGATTTTTCTTTACCTAATACTGTTATGGACTGTTATGAGTATTAAGAATTACAGTATATGAAGATATCCAAAAACGGGACTCAAAATGGCGTTCGAACTGTACTTAGATAAGGGACTTTCTGGTCATTAGTAATTCATGCTGACTTAGCTTAATATAAAATGATGAAACACATATACATATATACTGTATCTCAGAATAAGCTCTTTTTGCAGTTTACCCAATAGGAGAAGTGTCACGTATTCTTGGCTCCTAGCCAACTGATTTCTTTAACACTAGAAGTCCCAGGAATTTCGAGCTCCATAGGGTTCCAATGGTAGAAATGTCAAATGAACCCTCTCTGGGACTTCTAGTGTTAAATGTATCTGAACTTCCATAAGTAAACAGTCATATTTCCTTGTAGATCCATGTACAGCTCGTACATCACTGGTCCGTGTGGATAAATAGCATGCATGCAACTGACAAATGACTCATGATTTGGAATGCAGACGGGTTTAAGACGTGGATGCATAACTTGAATTGCATCACCCTAAATTATGCCCCCCTTAACAATACAAATATACAGGAAGAAGATGGGTAGAAGATTGGAAACGCGGGATTACTACCTGCCAGTTGTCATCTGATTGTTAATTGTTATGACAGTGATAATTCTTTATTAAGATGAGCTAATTGAGTAAACAAAATTAATCTCAATTATGAGACATTTCTCAAGACAAAATGCAAATTCTGATTCTTCTCTAAGATAAAATTTCATAGATTGAACTATATTAGAAAAAAAAAAAAAGTTCTGCCATTTTCCTCAAACAGTGGCACTTTTGTCTACAGTTTATGTTTGGTATTGAAGCTCATCTACCTTCATGCACATCCTATGGACAAGTGAGTAAAAAGTGTTACTAGGAAAAAAGCTGACACTCTTCTAATGCTCTACAACCCCTTTAAAAGTGTCTGATGACATTTAAAGGAATCCTATCAGGAGCAATATGCACCCAAAACCAGTTCTGGGTGCATATTGCTAATCCCTACATTTAGTAAAAGGATCTTCAGAAAAAGTATTTCTAAAGATCTTTTATCATATGCTAATGAGGCCAGGGACTAGTCGCAAAGGCGTAACTTTCCCTGGCTAGTCAGCCCCCTTAGCATGTTAGCATGTTGCCACCGCTGGTTTTCGGCTCACAAGTGCACAAGATCAGAACGTCCAGGACTTCCGGTCATGCGCACTGATAGTGATCACCTCTTATTGAATGGGAGGCGGATGTGCAGTATCTGGCCATGGCTGCTATCAGTTGATATGAAAGTTCCGGAACTGAGCAATTCCAGCCGTCAGCCACTGCCAGCAGCAGTGAGAACAGCTGGTCATCGGTGGTTCGGGGTTTTGGGCCCTGGCCAACTTCTTTAAGTCGACCCCAAGACAGCAATGGGAACAGCAAAATTTATCTGGGTACTTTTTGGTGGTATTTATATACACTCCATCTATTATGGACTACAACAGGCATACATTTTCCTTGCTTTAGGGGTGCTTCACAGATAGTGAGATCGCTACCGAAATTGCTGCTACGGCACGGTTTTGGTGACGCAACAGTGACCTCATTAGCGATCTCGCTGTGTGTGACACTGAGCAGCGATCTGGCCCCTGCTGCGAGATCGCTGCTCGTTACACACAGCCCTGGTTCGTTTTCTTCAAAGGCGCTCTCCCGCTGTGACACACAGATCGCTGTGTGTGACAGCGAGAGAGCGACAAAATGAAGCGAGCAGGGAGCAGAAGCCGGCATCTGGCAGCTGCGGTAAGCTGTAACCAGCGTAAACATCGGGTAACCAAGGTGGTTACCCGATATTTACCTTAGTTACCAGCCTCCGCAGCTCTCACGCTGCCTGTGCTGCCGGCTCCGGCTCTCTGCACATGTAGCTGCTGTACACATCGGGTTAATTAAGCCGATGTGTACTGTAGCTAGGAGAGCAAGGAGCCAGCGCTAAGCAGTGTGCACGGCTCCCTGCTCTCTGCACATGTAGCGATGTTATGATCGCTGCTGCGTCGCTGTGTTTGACAGCTAAGCAGCGATCATAACAGCGACTTACCAGGTCGCTGTTACGTCACAGAAAATGGTGACGTAACAGCGACGTCGTTGTCGCTGTCGCTATGTGTGAAGCACCCCTTAAACAATTTCAGATAATCCTGGTTAATTCAGAATTCTTTGAAATTACAAAGGCAGATTAAGCAATCACATCTGTGGCCTGAGGTACAAGGAAGCCCAAAGGTCTTCCTAATAAAAAAAACCTGTTGGGTGAAGGTCTCTGTACACAGATTGCACAATGAGAGCCCAGGAGGTTCCAGTTATACCAATGATGGTACATGTTATCTCTACTGTATGTAGAGGAGTACAGGGGCAGTTTGGTGTAAACCAGTTATCAGTAAGGACTCGGAGTACCCTCCTGTCGTGACTACACCACTACAGTTACATTTTATTTTATTGAAGATATGTAAAGAACTGGAAAGGGCACAAAACATGGAACTTACACACATCAGACCTAGTGCAACTTTAGAGTTTAGTTTCAATGAAATGCATTTGCTGCAATTTTCTTGGTGGATGAATTTTCACACACAGATCAATAATACACTGATAAAGACGAGGAGTCAAAGGTTCACCTTTTTTTATGAACTTCTTTGTTTTTTACAATGTGCATTCCGACATTTTTGGATGCTGTGAGGTGCAGCCGGCCGATTCGAGCAACTGGCCTGTGCTCCACTATAACGGACCATATTATGTATATCTACTTTTTCTAACTTAATGAACTATTTTGCTCATGAAATATTTTCCCAGATTTGGGGAAAATAATGAACATTTGCATTATCCTAAGTTGGTATCTTTACGATGAACGTTGCTACTGATAAATATATACTAACACTAGGCAACAGCACTATGCAATTCATGAATATGTGAAATCCATGATTGCTACAAATGTAAAAATGCAAGGTACTTGGTCCACAATTAATCAAAGAGTGTGTGTCCATCTGCCAACAAGGTGACCTCATATTAGATGTGCCTCTAATTCTACAGCTTCCACCCTCCATGTGCCAAGGCTCAACTAAACCAGAGAAGAATAAGGATCCAGCTATAATTTGCTCTAATTTAAAGTAGCCTGGCAAAGATGAATGAATAAGGGTTTTCAGTTGTTATGGTGAGCACAGTAACCACTATACAAGGCAGAAAGTAAATATATTAACCAGCACTAGTTATAGGCTAAAATTAATCCGAAGGTACAAGTTCACTATAGCCATCACATGTATATATGTAAACAATATTCAACACAACATAATTCTAGGAAGCAGTATTACATGAGGCTCATAGGTGTAACCCCTATAGTGCAAACACAATGATAAATGTTTCCCCAACCTTCATCAGGAGATCATTTTTACTTTGAGCAGATTCCATCAGGAACTGCTTCAAAGTAGTGACATGCACTTTCTTTTTCCCATCAGGCATTTTTCAAGACCTGAAGTTGAAAAAAAATGCTGAAATCATTGAACATATGTACAGCAAAGAGGTTTTAAGAAAAAAAATAATAATAGGAAGAGTCTACAGACACACCTCTCTCTGTACCTAGTATTGTTGAACCTAGATATTTGCCCAAAGTGTAAAGATGATTTGACATTGGCATTGTATTATTTTGGTGACATTTTCTTCTACTTTGGCCAATTTTTATTATCAGTGTATTTTCTTGAAGCTATCCTTGGGCTAGAACTTGCATCCGTAATAGAGGGGTACAGCCAGTGGTGTAACTAGAGTTTGATGGGTCCTGGTGCAAAGTTTGGACCTGGGCCGCCCCCTCCACGTACACTAAAATTTGGGGTACGGGATACGGACACTGACACTCGGCGTACGGATAATGACGCTGACACTTGGCTCTTACCCACTTTACCCAGGTTTCCCATGATCTGAAATCCCTCTATCAGCACCCTGCTTTCCTATGTTCTGATATCAATCTTGCTCTTGGCACTCAACTTACCCATGCTCTGCTATACATCTTTCCCTCAGCACCCAGCTTTCCCATATCAGAGCATTGGAAAGCTGGGTGCTGAGACATGATGTATAGCAGAGCATGGGAAAGCTGGGTGCTGAGGTAAAGAGCCTTTTTCCCTCAGCACAAAACATTCTCATCCCATGTTTGTATCTTTGTCCCCCCTCATGTATAGTTCTGCAAATACTCTAATGGCCCTCACATAGCCTTCCATATAGTAACCCTTCATACAAGAATGCACCTCCATAGTCCTCCATGTATTATAATGCATTTCCCATAGTTCTCCATGTGCTATAATTCACTACATAGTACTCCATTATACTGCACCACATAGTCCTCCATATATTATAATGCACCCCCATAGTCCTCCATGTATAAAGTAGCCCTCATAGCCCTCCAATTATTATAATGAATTTCCCATAGTTCTCCTTGTATTATAATTCACCCCATAGTTCTCCATATATTATACTGCCCTACATAGTCCTCCGTGTTTTATAATGCACCCCCATAGTCCATGTATAAGCTACCCTCCATAGTCCTCCATATATTATAATGTAGCCCCCATAGTCCTATATGTATTATAATGCAGCCCCATAAACCTTCATATTGTATTATGGAGCCCCATACTCCTCCATGTATAATGCACCCCTACATTCCATGTATAAGGCGTCCTTTATTTTGTATTATGCAGCCCCATACTCCTCCATGTATAATGCACCCCTATAGTCCATGTACAAGGTGTCCTTCATGTTGTATAATGCACCCCCATAGACCTCCATGTATAATGCATCCCCATAGACCTCCATGCATGTATAATGCAGTCACATAGACCTCCATGCATATAAAATGCAGCCCCATAGGCCTCCATGTATAATGCATCCCCATAGACCTCCATGCATGTATAATGCAGCCCCATAGACCTTCATATTGTATTATGGAGCCCCATACTCCTCCATGTATAATGCACCCCTACATTCCATGTATAAGGCGTCCTTTATTTTGTATAATGCACCCCCATAGACCTCCATGTATAATGCATCCCCATAGACCTCCATGCATGTATAATGCAGCCACATAGACCTCCATGCATATAAAATGCAGCCCCTTAGACCTCTATACATAATGCACCCCTATAGTCCATGTATAAGGTGTCCTTCATGTTTATTATGCAGCCCCATAGACCTCCATGTACAGTTAGGTCCAGAAATATTTGGACAGTGACACAATTTTCGCGAGTTGGGCTCTGCATGCCTCCACATTGGATTTGAAATGAAATCTCTACAACAGAATTCAAGTGCAGATTGTAACGTTTAATTTGAAGGTTTGAACAAAAATATCTGATAGAAATTGTAGGAATTGTACACATTTCTTTACAAACACTCCACATTTTAGGAGGTCAAAAGTAATTGGACAAATAAACCAAACCCAAACAAAATATTTCTATTTTCAATATTTTGTTGCGAACCCTTTGGAGGCAATCACTGCCTTAAGTCTGGAACCCATGGACATCACCAAACGCTGGGTTTCCTCCTGCTTAATGCTTTGCCAGGCCTTTTCAGCCGCAGCCTTCAGGTCTTGCTTGTTTGTGGGTCTTTCCGTCTTAAGTCTGGATTTGAGCAAGTGAAATGCATGCTCAATTGGGTTAAGATCTGGTGATTGACTTGGCCATTGCAGAATGTTCCACTTTTTTGCACTCATGAACTCCTGGGTAGCTTTGGCTGTATGCTTGGGGTCATTGTCCATCTGTACTATGAAGCGCCGTCCGATCAACTTTGCGACATTTGGCTGAATCTGGGCTGAAAGTATATCCTGGTACACTTTAGAATTCATCCGGCTACTCTTGTCTGCTGTTATGTCATCAATAAACACAAGTGACCCAGTGCCATTGAAAGCCATGCATGCCCATGATCATCCACCACTGTTGTCATCCGTGGACGCCCAGGCCTTTTTGAGTTCCCAAGCTCACCAGTCAATTCCTTTTTTCTCAGAATGTACCCGACTGTTGATTTTGCTACTCCAAGCATGTCTGCTATCTCTCTGATGGATTTTTTCTTTTTTTTCAGCCTCAGGATGTTCTGCTTCACCTCAATTGAGAGTTCCTTAGACCGCATGTTGTCTGGTCACAGCAACAGCTTCCAAATGCAAAACCACACACCTGTAATCAACCCCAGACCTTTTAACTACTTCATTGATTACAGGTTAACGAGGGAGACGCCTTCAGAGTTAATTGCAGCCCTTAGAGTCCCTTGTCCAATTACTTTTGGTCCCTTGAAAAAGAGGAGGCTATGCATTACAGAGCTATGATTCCTAAACCCTTTCTCCGATTTGGATGTGAAAACTCTCATATTGCAGCTGGGAGTGTGCACTTTCAGCCCATATTATATATATAATTGTATTTCTGAACATGTTTTTGTAAACAGCTAAAATAACAAAACTTGTGTCACTGTCCAAATATTTCTGGACCTAACTGTATAATGCAGCTGCCTATATCTCCATATATAATGCTGCACCCCCAGGCCTCCATCTATAATGCAGCCCTCCTAGGCCTCCATCTATAATGCAGCCAGCCCCTCAGGCCTCCATCTAACATACAGCCAGCTCCCCCAGGCCTCCATCTATCATGCAGCCAGCCTCCCAGGCCTCCATCTGTCATGCAGCCAGCCCCCCCAGGCCTCCATGTATCATGGAGTCAGCCCCCCAGGCGTCCATTTATCATACAGCCAGCCCCCTAGGCCTCCATGTATCATGCAGCCAGCACTCCAGGCCTCCATGTGTCATGCAGCCAGCCAACCAGGCCTCCGTGTACTCACTGATTTATTTAAAAAAAAAAAAACAACACATAAAGTACTCACCTCTATCTTCCTTCCACCGCTCCTCTGTCCTCACCTCTCTCCTTGTTCCCCCACTGCTCCGGTCTTGTGCTCTGTGCTCTCGGCACAGCAGTTGCACAGGAGTGACGTCACCGCACAGGCACAAGGGGAGAATAATGAAGCATGGACCGGAGCGAGGAGGAGGGGGGAGGGGGGCTCGTTGTCAGGGGCGGTGGCAGCAGGTCATATAGCAGCCGCATGGTCTGCGACAGAACAGTGCAGCTCCTCTCTCACTGAAAGGAGCTGGCTGCTAATCTGCAGGGAGGCCACGGGCCCCTAACCTGCCGGGCCCGGTCGCAATGGCGACCCCTGCCACTGCAGTAGTTACACCCCTGGGTACAGCTCCACCATAACACACTCACTTTAAACTGTCTTTCATTTGAATTTTTGATAGTTTTCACAAATTCAGCCTGCTCAGGGTAAGGTGTGTAACGGGGTGCCAGGGGCGCCTCTGGGCTTGTAGTCCTGGCCCCTTCTGTCAGGCTTACCCCTGGCTCCGCCGTCACTATCGGGACGGGAGATGTCTTGGTGGGGCAGAGTGTGGTGGTGCAGATGTCGTCCGACGCATAAACACTCTCCAGGCATGGTTCGATCCAAATAAAAGACATTCTTTATTTCACAACTCTTTCCAAAAACCGGCAGTTACAGATGACTTCACGTTCTTTTCTTAGCTGGGGAAAGCCTGCCCTGACGTCTCCTCCAGTGGGGATGTACCCGGCTACTCTACTTCACCTGGCTCCCACTTATGGCTACCCACAGCCCCGACCCACACCGGGACTGCTTCGCACTATGAGGTTCCGCCCGCTCCTTTTCTCTCCGGCTTCCCTGTTCTTCCAGCTCCCTTCTTTCTTTCTTTCTTTCTGCCCACTCAGCTCCACACTCTGCCCCTGGCTGTTTCTTCTCTCCCGTCCCGGACACAACTGCCTTCAGCACACACTTCCTTTCCCCCTAAGCTGCCGGCTCCTCCTCCCTCCTGTACAGTTTCTATGGGGACAGCATTAACCACTTCAGAGAAAACCTGTGCTTCCTTGTAAGGGGTCTGCCCACCCCTTACAAGGTGTTTGAGTTATACCTAAAAATCTTGAAAAAAAACTCCCACTGGCTTTTTTATACAAGCCCTTATTGGATTAAAAACATGTTAAAGTGTGTGTGTGAATGTAGCCTGTTGAATAACTTTAGTAAAAGGAGTTATCTGGTGCTGCTCACATCTGATACTAGTGTAGATAATGATATGATCCCTCACAACTGCAAGGACACGTGTCTGATCAGCAAACACGAGCACAAAACCTGCCGGTCGTACATCATGCCTCTCGCCAAGTGTGTGGGGTCATCATAATGTGTCGCCCTGGACAAGCCAGGGGCCACAGAGAACAACACCACAGCACACCCCACATTCCCTGCAGGCACATCAAGGTCAGAACACAAAACCCTTGTTGCCCTCCCCAGGGGCTGATGTCCACACCAGGGAGTGGAGCCAGGCGGTTGGTCTCCACCCACCAAGGAGTACACAGTCCTGGAGGAGGGAAAACACAGGCAGTTAGAGTGAAGCTAGTGAAGTGGAGAGATAGAGTTTGGAAGGAAAAGAGAGCAGTTTGAGTAGTGGAAGCAGAAGGAGAAAAGTGACAGCAAAAGAGCCTGAAGTTGGTCCGGGTGTGTGCCCCGGGCGAGACAGCAAGGTTGGCAGACGGCGGTGACCGTCTGCAGGAGTGGCCGATTGGAGTTGCCGAAAGGACCGTGGACGGGTGGTGGCCCGGCGGTACCGGACCGGTACACAAAGAGAGGCCAGCACCATTGGCAGGGGCCTTTCGGATCCCGGCAAGGCTTGGAGTCGCCATAATTTGCCAAATCCGTCAGTGAAGGGGACCTCCGGGTTTCCAAACAACTAAGTCCCGATTGAAGGCAAAAGTCCAACCGTATGAGAGAGACACCACCACCGCCAAGGCACCAGTTTCTTAGGGCCAGCGCCTGCGGGCAAAGAGGGGCTCCTCCGGCCCATATCCAAGCCGGGGAGCGGGTTACCGGTGGGAACCCATCGATACCAACAACCGTACTTAGGTGCAGGGAAAAGAGACAGTCACCGCTAACTTGCAGGGAAGAAAAACACCGCAGCCGTCCGAGTGACCCGTCCAACCAGCCGCTTGTTTTACCGTGAACTGTGTCATCATCATTGGGCTGAGTGAGTACCTCTGTGCCGTGCGGCACAGCGCTGCCCCTGCGTCCCTGCACCTCACCAGGCCCCATAACCCGCCTGACACCCTCTCCTACCCCATCACCGGGGCCCCGGGACAACCAACCCCCTACCCACGGAGGGGAGAATAACAACCATAGCTGCTCCCTGTCACCGTCCCCGGGATTCCCATCCGGAGCAGCGGTGGTGTCACCAAAAATCACCACAACCGTAGGTGGCGTCACGGACAACATCCCCAACACCAAACCACCCCTTTTCACTCACGGGCGAGGAGCGCCGCTCGAGTCCCCGGGATCCGGCCCATCGCTCGAGCCACCGAGCAGCAGCATCCGCAGAGCAGCGGCGGCCGGACCCGAGCAGTGGGAGAGCGCAGCGTTGCCACCCTCCTCCCCGCCCGCGACAATAACATCATCAGCAGCATTGGTCATTTCCATTGTGGAGGTTAGCAGCTCTAGATGATGCTGGATAAGCCCATTAAAAGTAATCTGTCAGCAGGTTATTTCTATTTATTTTGGAAACAGCATAATGTTGGATCAGAGAGCCTGATTCCAGGGTTGTGTCACTTATTAGCCTGTGTGTTGTTTCAATACAAGCAGTGTTTTATCAGCAGGAGATTATCACTGCCTGACTAGAGACCACCATTCACATTAGACCTTAAAGGAACCTGTCATGCCCCCAGAACCCCAGGCAGCTGTGTGCACCTTTTTCCAAAAATAAGCCATCCCCCAAAAATAAGTCCTAGCAGGGATTTTCAGCATTTTCTGAGCAAGGTTTAAATATACTCCCTCTCCGAAAATAAGCTCTAGTCGCGGTTTAATAATGAAATGTCCATGCAGCTAAAAAAGTTAAAGAATACTACAGGACACTTCATTATAGACAGCGGGCATGCCGTAATCATACTCCCCAGACGCCGAGCAGAGGACCTGCAGTGATCGCACCCCCGAACACATCCGATCTCACACACACAAACATCGGATCACACACACACACACACACACACACACATCAGATCACACACACAAACACTACATACAGCGACACCGATTTCTTCTCGCCGGCAGAATCCTGAGAGGCAGTGCAGTGGAGCGCAAGGAGCTGCCGCAATGCTAGCTTACAGGACCTGCGACAAGTGACTTCCTCCCATCATTCCCTGGGGCCAGAAGAATTCTGTAATGCTGGATGTGATAAGTGAGTGAGTCTTTGATTGAGTGTGCGATTTGATGTATGTGAGTGTGTCGGCCAGATGCAGGTGAGGACGGCGTACAGCATACCTGCAGGGAGCACCCGCCGGAGATCACAGGAGGACCTGGGAGCCATGCAGACGTCCGGGTCTGGTAAGTATGATTCTCCTGGGAAGGTGGAGGGGGGGGTTCTGCTTTTCTCCAAGAATAAGACCTCCTCCAAAAATGAGCCCTAGTGCTTTTTTGGCGGGCAAAAAAGGATAAGACAGTGTCTTATTTTTGGAGAAGCACAGTATCTAAATTCCCTTCCTAACAGTTCCTTTATTACATTGCATACAGAAACAGATGTTTAGATAAAGTATTTTTAAAGTCCATTAGTGATATGCAAATGACGCCTTTGACTAGTCGATGGACTGTTAGTTCCCAAGACCAGTCAGCCCACCTAGCATATTATTACGCCCCTATTCCCTCAATGTGTATTTCTAAACACTGTTTGGAAATCCCAGTGTCATAATGAAGTCTGCAGTGTTATTGATGGGAGACTGCTGCCGGGTGAGCTCTCCAGTGAGTTATACGCACCTGCTGCTTGGGAGCCCGGCCCATGTTCCAATCATACTTAGCGATAGATGGTATCAGGTTCAGTGCTAAGAAATGAGTGCATGTCGGCATGAAGGTTAGTCATCTGGATACCTGATCTCTATGGGGCACATTTATAATGACTGTCGCAGAGTATGAGAACATAGAACAAGCATGTCTACTCTATAAAGGCACCATTTTCTGCATGTTTTTTCTCATATCCAGTAGTTTTCAGGTTGAGGGTGTCCAATAAGGCCTCATTCAGACGTACGTTTTTCGCATATATATTCTAGCTGTGGTTTTCACAGATAGAACACACCAATAATAGCCTATGGTGCTGTTCACATTTTCAGCTTATCACAACGTTGCTCCAAACATACAAAACATGGTGAAACACTTTTTATGCTGAAAAAATATGATGGGCAATGTATGTCATTTTTTATCTATCTTAAATGTCCACAGTGTGAACATGCTTCTATACGTTGTATGTATACCAAATTATGCTCCGGCTTATTTCTTTGGTTTTGCTTTTGCTTCTTGTACTCTTGTATTTCACCTATATAGCTTCTCATGGCGGGGTGTCTGAGCAGTCAGGCCCTGGTCCTGCTCTGCCCCATCTACATTTGAGACAAGGTGAGGTTTTAATATTAGAGGATGGGACCGTCCCAATTGGGGTGCACCTTGTTGCGGTGGGTTGACTTTTATGCTTTTTTGATCAAAACAGTGTTTACTAAGTACCCTCTGTTATTTATATACCTACAGCAGAGTATATGTTGTTTAATCACTCCCTGAGGAAGCACATGTGAAACGCGCATAAGAGTGTGGGGAGGTGGTATCGTTTCACTTTGAAAGTCAGTACTTTTCTAGGCTATTCCTTTTGCCCTCTTCTGTATAGGTTTCAAGCTGTTTTATTTATAGAGATCTTTGTATTCGTTTTCATTGGCCCATGCACTTTATATAGTTATCTCCACTCGACTATCTAACTAGTGATTATTAACATTATTGGATGTGTTGTTCCTATTTGTACCGCTCATTATTTTAGGTTCTGACTCATTTACATTTTTTACATGAATATTTTTCATATGTATAATATGGTTACTTTTGGTTCAGGGTGCTGACGCTCCTCTGCCTCCATTTTTAGTATTTTATTTTAGTTGACTTATATCTTTTTATTTGTGGTCATGTTATTAGGTGTAATTACAGTAAAGCATACAGTCTGGTACCATCGATAGTATATTGCTAATGTTATACAGATGTTTAGGTCTAATATGATCATTTTGTTTCTATCTTAGGTTTTCACATGCCAGTTATAGTGTATGGCGCTGTTCACATGTCTGTGTTTATTTTAAGACCGAGTGACCTGCAAAAAAAAAATCACAAAAACTTGTCAGATTTTGTTCCAAGGCACAGAGCAAAATTACCCATGCAAGTCAGTGGGTCCATGAAAATCATGGACAGCACATGGATGGCATCAATGTGAGTACTGTGTACTGTCTCTGATAAACATTGTAATAAATAGAAGCTTTGTAATTCATTTGTTTATTTTTTCATAGAAGAAAATCAATGATGAAATAGTAATGGATAAAACTGACACACAGACTTGAAGGGAAGGGGCGGCACCGGGCAGCCTGGGCACCCCACTCCTTCGTCAATGGTCCCACAGTTGTGTGTGTGTGTGTGGCGCCCCTGAATATATCAGGGTACCACAGGGAATTGAATCCTTTAGCCCAGGGTGCAGGGCCTACCCCCCATGGTTGCAGGTTCCCAACAATCGGTGTCACAACCATCAGCACCACAAATCCCAATCACACCTCACATCATGACCTGTCAGACACACCAGTGGGTTGGTCAAGCTGGAATAGGGCCACCTACCTAGGTAGGGGTCAGGCAGACTGGTGGGAGGGATGAAGTAGGCAGTGGCAGCCCTCAAAGAGTGAGAAGCTGGAGTGGTAGCTCCCTGAGAGCTAGACCGAGGTTGGGTCGCAGACGGTGGTCCGGGACCAGAGGAGTCAGGGACCGGTGGCAGTGACATTGGAAAAGGGTGCGACGGACATAGTCTAGGAGGACTGTCGGCATCAGAAACCCAAAAGAACTGACTGGTACCAAGCACAACGGGTTACAGGACCCTAGGTCAGGAACCGATTCAACGTCCTGATAATTAACCTGGGAGGGAGAGCATCTTCACAAACTTCCCTAAGAGCTCTGACAAAGGCATCGGCACAACGCGGGATAGGGTTTTCCAAACAAAGCAACCCACTGAAATCCCAAGTGCCAGCTATCAAGAGCACAGCTACACTATACATAGTGAGTGGGGCCCTAACAGCTTCAAGCCAAGGGACCACAACAGACAACTAAATTGTGCATGGAGGCAGGCTCCGGATTACCAAGTGATACCGGTGGGAGTGGACACTTGGACGGGTTCCCCACAGTGACAGTGGTACACAGAGACTTTGGTTTACCTGCAGTGTGTGACTACTTTATAAATCTCATCCAGCACCACGAATATTGCAGTGAGTTCCCTGATCCTAGCACCCTGCCTTCCCAAATCCACCAAAACCACAGAGGCCGGGGCCTTCCCTACCTGCGGAGGGACTGACATCTTGCTGCTCCACACCATCTGCCCTGGTACTCCTTCCAGCAGCGGTGGTACTCCCATTACCGCAACTCGCAGGTGGCGTCACGAACTTCTCCCCTTTAAATAATCCCCTTTCAAGGATTGGAGTGTTTGCCGAGCCCGGGTCCGGAAGCCTCGAGCCACGACCACCCCGGATCCGGGCACCCCAGTCTGTGCCAGGGCGGCACATGTGCATCCCTGTGAAGGATGCATGGCACTTACTTGCTACTGGAGGACACCATCCATCTTTCCATCCACACTTGTAGAGACTGCCGGACAGAGTTCACACCACACCAGGGTCTCTTTAACAAGACAGTCTTTACTTTCAGTTATCGGCTGCATAGCAGATAAGTTGTTATATGTTCTTACTCTCTCACTTGGGTATTCCTTCCCTCTAGGACTCCTACTATGGGTGCATGTCACCCCTCTTTCCATCAAGAAATCCCACTATGGGTGCAGTGGCCGTTTCGACATTCCCAGGCTACTGTTTAAGCAGCGGCAACCTCTGCTTTCTCCATCAATACCCTCAGAGTGTTGTGCACCGGTCTGCGGTATACCAAGTTTATGCAGTTTTCCTCGATCCAACTTTCCTTACTTGTCTCGCCCTGATGGCTACACCAAGGCTTGCCAGGATGAGCCTAAAGCTCCAGACGTTTCAGGATTGGCAAAGGTTTTGAGGACCGACCCTGGCACCTAGGCCCTCTTCCGAGGCAGAACCTTAACAGATCTCCTCTCTTGTAACCAGGAAGTCTCTCACTCTGCTCAACACTAATCTAACCTCCCAGTGAGCTACACCTAACATTAACTGTTTCTATTACTAACATAATATTCCTATACATTACATTACTTTCTACTTAACATTCCCCACTCTCCTATACCTGTTAAAACCTATGTCTTAATCTAAAGCTTATCAGTCTAATACACTTCACTAAACATTGTTACTTTACATAACCATACACTTTACATTGCAGGGGGCTTTGCCACCCTCCTACACACTGATGAAAAATGGACCATTTTTGTGTGTCGTAATGTCTGAATGAGATCTAACTTATCATGAGCTTGCTCCAAAAGTACAAAACGTGAAACATTTTTATGCTGAAAAAATATGATAGGCAATGTAGGCCAGGCTTACCATGCACTGTACTGTACTGTAGTGTGTAGACTATCTCTACACAGATATTTTGCAACTGAAAATCTTTTGTATGCTTTTTTCCGCACCATGCACGTAGATTTTTGCAGGTCTCTTTCAGATAAGCAGGACAGTTGCAGAAATTTCTGAAACAAACACACCGTGTGAATATACATTTAACTAGAAGGTGGCCCGATTCTACGCATCGGGTATTCTAGAATTTACGTATTGTGTAGTTCATGTATGATTTTTGTTATATATATATATAGATGTTGTTGTGTGTAGTTACCAAGTGTTTGTGTAGGGCGCTGTACATGTTCTGGGTGTTGTCTGGGTGTGGCGGGGGGTGAGAGCGGTGTTGTATGTGTGTTGCGTGTGTTGCGTTGTTTGTGGAGCGCTGTGTGTCTGTAGCGTTGTGTGTGTGTGTGTGTGTGTGTTGCGCGGTTTGTGTGGATGTGGTGTGTTTTGGGGGGAGGTATGTTTTGTGCAATGTGTGTTGTGCGGTATGTGCGTATATTTATGTATGCCACGGTGTTTGTGTGTTGGGTGTTGTGTGTGTGCAGCGTTGTCTGTGTGTGTGGGTGTCTGTGTAGGGCGGTGTTTGTGTTTCCCAGTGTGTGTGTGGTGTGTGTGTGTGTGTGTGTGTGTGTGTTGGGGGGAGGTGTGCACTTCCCATAGTGCTCCATCCCCCATGCTGCGCATCCCCCATCGTGCTCCATCCCCCATGCTGCGCACTCCCCATCGTGCTCCATCCCCATGCTGCGCACTCCCCATCATGCTGCATCCCCCATGCGTGCTCCATCCGCCATGCTGCGCACTCCCAAACGTGCTCCATCCGCCATGCTGCGCACTCCCAAACGTGCTCCATCCGCCATGCTGCGCACTCCCCATCGTGCTGCATCCCCCATGTGTGCTCCATCCGCCATGCTGCGCACTACCAAACGTGCTCCATCCGCCATGCTTCGCACTCCCAAACGTGGTCCATCCGCCATGCTGCGCACTCCCAAACGTAGTCCATCCGCCATGCTGCGCACTCCCAAACGTGGTCCATCCGCCATGCTGCGCACTCCCAAACGTGGTCCATCCGCCATGCTGCACCAGCATCAGCCTCTCTGCCCCCAGCATCAGCCTCTCTGCCCCCAGCATCAGCCTCTCTCCTCCCAGCATCAGCCTCTCTCCTCCCAGCATCAGCCTCTCTCCTCCCAGCATCAGCCTCTCTGTCCCCAGCATCAGCCTCTGTCACCAGCATCAGCCTCTCTCCTCCCAGCCTCAGCCTCCCCCAGCATCAGCCTCTCTTCTCTCAGCCTCCCCCCTCCCAGCCTCCCCCAGCATCAGCTTCCACCTCCCAGCCTCCCCCAGCATCAGCCTCTTGCCTCCCAGCCTCCCCCAGCATCAGCCTCTCTCCTCCCAGCCTCCTCCAGCATCAGCCTCTCTCCTCCCAGCCTCCTCCAGCATCAGCCTCTCTCTTCCCAGCCTCCCCCAGCATTAGCCTCTCTACTCCCAGCCTCCCTCCTCCCAGCCTCCCCCAGCATCAGCCTCTCTCCTCCCAGCCTCCCCCAGCATCAGCCTCTCTCCTCCCAGCCCCCCCCAGCATCAGCCTATCTCCTCTCAGCCTCCCCCAGCATCAGCCTACACCCTCCCAGCCTCCCCCAGCATCAGCCTACCCCAGCATCAGCCTACCCCAGCATCAGCCTCTCTCCTCCCAGCCTCCCTCAGCATCAGCCTCCCCCTCCCAGCCTTCCCCAGGATCAGCCTCTCTCCTCCCAGCCTCCCCCAGCACGCCTTGCTCCTCTGCCGACACTCACAGATCGAATCGCATACCCTCACACACACACACACTCACACATCAGAACACACTCACACACACCCGATCGCATACACTCACACACACACTGACGATATCGCACATACGCGCTCACACTCACAACATCCGGAGATACCACATGCTTCTGGCCATGTGATCCTCCGGCAGGTCCTGGAAGGTCACTGCACAGTATCACCACCGAGAAGCAAGCGATATCCCAGGATGTTGTGAGTATGTGGATGCGATGTGATGTGTGTGTGAGAGCGAGTATGATCTGATGTGTGTGTGTGTTGTTATGTGTGTGCGTGTGTGTATGTTCCGCCGCTGCAGGACCTTGATGCGCTGGTAACTATGCTACCATGGTTACCAGCGTATCCCGTCCCCCGCTCGCATGGGAGCCCACACCAGCATACGGCGGCAACCCCAGCAATGCGAGGGTATGTGTCGGCTGGGTTGGCGGCGTACGCTGATGTGGGCTCCCGGGGGTACAGTACTCACCTGGGAGTTGTGGCTCCGTGTCGGTTCGGGGAATGCGTGCGGGGGGGCGGGGCCAGAGTGAGCGTGCATTGCGTGAGGGGGGCGGGCCGTGGCCGAGTTGCCAATGCGTGCAGGGTGCCAGGGCGAGAGGCCAATCCGTGTGGGGAGCGGAGCCTGGGCGAGCGGCCGGGCAATCTGTGTGGGGGCGGAGCCTGGGCGAGCGGCCAATCCGTGCGGGGGGCGGGGCCATGGCGAGCCCAGCGGCCAATCAGCTTTGTGTCACTGTAAGGACACAATTTTGGAGCAAGACAGACAGACAGACAGACAGAATAAGGCAATTATATATATAGATATATCATGTAAGTCATGAAAGAAGGAATTGAGATGGGACTTCTATTAATGTTAATGAGAATAATGACACTTTTTATGCATGTGCCTAAGCATGATTGGCTTGTGGTCTTTGAGGTCACAGCATGTTGGACCCCTTCAATAAATGGGGGTCAAAAGGAAAAGCGTATGACATCATTTATCAGGGTTATTATCAGTGTCTCTCACAGTTTGTCTCTGGTGTAACATGCTGGCAGGGGATCATGAGACCTGTAGTTCTGTCAATTACTCATCCATGAGATCATGAGGTAGGAAATAAAAAAACAAGATGGACGCCGCTGCACACATGACCTGCCTGGACAATGACGAGTTTACAGATCACTACGAAGAGTAAAAACCATGGAATAGCATCATTAGAAAGAAATTAGGAGGAGTGTTTTCTGGTAATAGCAGCATAAAAGTAAAAGTCACTTAACCACAGCTATTTTCTTCTAAAGACCACAATTATGACCCTTTATAGTCGAGTCTTACATCACAAGGCACATCCCATAATCATACATATCGCCATGGAAACTAATTGATGATGTAATTTGTGGCTTTCTTATTGCTTCTGAGCCTGGACCCTTCATTGGATGGACAGGAAATGCTTTTTAAGATTACAGTGACAGTGGCTGCTTGTTTAATAGTTATTACATGTTGATCTGCGGCCAACGAGCATCCGATGAAGCTTTTAGCCGTGACATTCACACTGGATGAACTTTCCTAGCTCTGCTCAATTGTGCTTCTATTCATAAGTTTTCCATGGTGCTCAGTGGTCAGATGACCTGTCTGCATTTTTTTTGCCCTGATGACATCAGTAGGACACAGCTGCAGCCATAGTATGAGCAAGCCAGGCTTTGGGAAAGGCTTTCCGATCTCACAGGAAAGGATTCCATCCCATCCCGGGCTGTCAATATGCAGCTCATGCACAGAGCCCTATTGGGTGCAGAGGTGTCCTCCATCTGTCCCCAGCGCCTAAAGGCTCCATGGTCATATAAGGTACCAGTATTATAAATGGCACATTTAAGGAAGGTGGAGGCCGTGTACTAGATTTGGGACTATGTTGCTGCTATTGTATTTAGGGTTAGCTAGTACTTTATATTGAGGGCCTATCCTTCAGCTAGGTCATCAATATCAGACTGGTGGTTGTGTGACACTCGGCTTCCCCAACAATCAGCTAATCCCGGTGTCCATGGATGCTTGTGATCAGTTGCCAAAGTCGAATGAATGGGGGGGATCTGAAGTAGCCCGCGTTGGCCACTAGTTGATGATGCCCTGTAGTTCCGCTTGACGACTGAGCACCTCCGTCCGCCATCGGTAGCATAAACAGCTGATCGGTGGGGTGCTGGGTGTCACCCTCGCTGCGATCTGATATTAAAGGGTGGGCCATAAACATAACGTTTTTAAGGCAGCACTGTTGAATAAAGGCCCCAATACACATTTGATCATGGCTGAATCCGCCATTAACAACGGATTCAGCAGACAACCTCTGTGTGTATGATGATGGACCTTGGCCAACCTCACAATTGCAGGCTGTAGGTGTTTTTGAATAGACAAGTTTTCAGGTTCCAAATGTGGAAGAGAAGCGAACATGGTGGGGACCTGAGTACCAGAGGATGCCCGGGAGAAGTTGTGGAGGTGATCGGGTCAGGAACAGATGATAGCAGAAGAGAGAAGGAGGTCTTGTGAGGACCAGAGATTTTGTGTGGTGAGGTATTGGGTGATTAGTTTGGAGATATGTGGAGAACAGAGATTATGGACAGCTTTGCAAGTCGTTGTTATTAGCTTAAACTGCATTCGCTTGGGGATTGGAAGCCAGTGAAGGCAATGGTAGATGGGAGAGGTTGAGACGTAGTATGGGCATAGATGGATTAAATCAGGCGTCAGAGATAACAACAGTCTGGGGAGGTGTGAGTGTTATGCGGGCGTCACACGATACGATCTATCGTGTGATCGCACGAGCGATCGTATCTGCCCCCGTCGTTTGTGCGTCATGGGCAATTAGTTGCCCGTGGCACACAAAGTCATTAAACCCCCGTCACACGTACTTACCTGCTGAGCGACCTCGCTGTGGGCGGCGAACATCCACTTTCTGAAGGGGGAGGGACGTTCGGCGTCACAGCGACGTCACACAGCCGCCAGCCAATAAAAGCGGGGGGCGGAGATGAGCGGGACATCCCGCCCACCTCCTTCCTTCTGCATAGCCAGCAGGAGCCGCGGGATGCAGGTAAGCTGTGTTCATCGTTCCCGGGGTGTCACATGGAGCGATGTGTGCTACCCCGGGTATGATGAACAACCGGCGCAGTGAAGAATAAACAATTTTTAAAAAATAAACGACGTGTAAACGACACACGATTTGTAACCGATTTGCGATTGCTCTGAGACGCTCGTAGGTGTCACACGAAACGACGTCGCAAACGATGCCGGATGTGCGTCATGAAAACCGTGACCCCCACGACATATCGCCTGATTGATCGTCTCGTGTGACGCCCGCATTAGCCTGGAGACCACAGAGAAGGATATTTTAGTAGCCGTGGTGGGAGATAATAAGGGAATACTAATATTTTAGTAGATTCGGGGGTTGAGGAAAGGATATAGCATAAATAATCAGACGATTGCAGGTTCAAGTCACCTAAGGGGAATACAAATTCAGCAAAACTATAAAATATGTTTTTGAAGAAAAAAAATAAATAAATATAGATATATATATATACATTTTATATATATATATATATATATATATATATACAGAGTCATATGAAAAAGTTTGGGCACCCCTATTAATGTTAACCTTTTTTCTTTGTGGCCACCTTAAATATCTTTTCTCATGATTGGATACAACTGCCTATGAAGTTCAAAGCTCACTGAGGTTACAAAACCAATTTAGTGCTTTAGTAAGTCAGTAAAAAGTAGTTAGGAGTGTTCAAATCAAGAAATTGATAAGGGTGCCCATACTTTTGCACAGGTCAAATTTTGTTTAAATGCAGATTGCACATTTTCTGTTAGTACAATAAACCTCATTTCAATCCAGAAATATTACTCAGTCCATCAGTTATTAGATATATGAAACTGAAATAGCTGTTGCAAAAATCCAAATTGTTAGGCTGAGACCGCACTTTGCATTCACCTACTTGCACTTCTAAACGCACGTTTTTGGTTTAATTGATTTGTACAAAGTTGCCTTTTTCAGAACTTAAGCGCTGAAAACGCATGTGTATCTACCGCTTTTTTGATGCGCTTTCAGCGCTTTCTGCATGCTTTTTCATCTGCGTTTTGACAGATGCGTTTTGAACAAGACACTGCTAAATAAAGTTTAATCAGTCATACAGAATGAAAAAAGAGAGAAAAAAAGGATAAAATCTATATTAATGTAAAAAATAATGAAAATAGATATATTTCATAAAATTATAGCGGTAATATACATTTTATCGCTAATATAGCAATAAATGCATATTTTTCTCAAATTTAATTGTCGGATTATGTGTGTGTGTAAAGGGACATATGAAATCATTATTTTGAAGTCCAAAAAGCATGCGTTTTGGTAGTCAAAAACGCATGTTTTCTGCACATAAAAAGCAGGTAAAACGCAGGAATTTGAAGTTTCTTGGTTTTTGCCATTTCTCATTGACTTCAATGTTAGCAAAACGCACCTAAAATGGCAAAAACAATTGACATGCTGCTTCTTTGAACGCATGGTTTTTGCCACAAAATATGCAAATTAAACACAGCGTTTAGAAACGCAAAGTGCGGTCTGAAAATCACCACTTTGCTGGAAAATTAAAACGCATGTCTTTTGACATGATAAAGGTGCTTCTCAAAACGGACCTAAAAAGCACCTGAAACGCAGGTGGAAACGCAAAGTGCGGTCTCAGCCTTAGGCTTTCATATGTCCCTTTACACACATACATAATCCGACAATTAAATTTGAGAAAAATATGCATTTATTGCTATGTTAGCGATAAAATGTATATTACCGCTATAATTTTATGAAATATATCTATTTTCATTATTTTTTCCATTAATATAGATTTTATTCTTTTTTTTCTCTTTTTTCATTCTGTATGACTGATTAAATTTTGTTTAGCAGTATCTTGTTGTTCAAAACGCATCTGTCAAAACGCAGGTGAAAAAGCATGCAAAAAGCGCTGAAAACGCATAAAAAAAGCACATACATGCGTTTTCAGCGCTTAAGTTCTGAAAAAGGCAACTTTGGTCAATTCAATAAAGCCAAAAACGTGCATTTAGAAATGCAAGTAGGTGAACGCAAAGTGCGGTTCAGCCTTATAAAGAAAAAAGGTTAACATTAATAGAGGTGCCCAAACTTTTTCATATGACTGTATATATATATATATATATATATATATATAAATGTCGCGGGCGGGGAGGAGGGTGTCGGCACACTACGCTCACCCCCTTCTGCTCGGGTCCGGCGGCTGCTGCTCAGTGGTGGCTCGAGCGGTGGGCCGGATCCCGGGGGTTTCTCGAGCGGCACTCCTCGCCCGTGAGTGAAAGGGGTTTGTTGGGTGTGGGGATGATTATTGTCCGTGACGCCACCCACGGTTGTGGTGATTTCACCACCGCTGCTCTATACGGGGCTCCCGGGGATGGTGATGCGGAGCAGCCAGGTGTTGTGTTGCCCCTCCGTGGGTAGTGGTTGGTGATCCCGGGGCCCGGTGATGGTGAAGGAGGTGCAGGGCCTGGTGGGCGCAGGGACGCGGGGGCAGCGCTGTGCCTTGCGGCACTGTGGTACTCACTCAGCCTGAGACGTGACACAGTTTTTACGGTAAACCAACGGCTGGATAGACGGTCCCACGGATGGCTGCACTTGCTCTCCCGGTAGGTGACGGTGATGTCCCTTTTCTTTGCACCTTGATGTACTTGTTGGTTGCGATGGGTCCCCACCGGTAACCCGCTCCCCGGCTTCAAGCTGGACCGGGGGAGCTCTACTCTTTGCCCGCAGGCGCTGGCCCTAAGAAACTGGTGCCTTGGCGGTGGCGGTGTCTCTTCTATACTGGCTGGGCTGTTGCCTTCAATCGGGACTTTGTTGTTGGGGGATCTGCGTCCCCTTCACTGACGGATTTGGCAAATTTTGCGACTCCTAGCCTTGCCGGGGTCCGAGAGGCCCCTGCCCTGGTGCTGACTGTCCTTCGGAACACTGCTCCAGACCACCGGGCACACAGCCAACGGGGTCCTTCCAGGAACTTCCAAACGGTCCCCCTCCAGACAGTCACCGCCGTTGCTGACCTTGCTGACCTGGCCCTACACAAAGCTGGACCCTTCAGGCGTTCCTTCCTTCTTGTCACCTTACTTGCTTTCCTCTTTTACCACTTTTCTTCCTTAACTCTCACTTTGCTGTTTACTTTAGCCCTGTCTAGGCTACTCCTCCACTCCTTCCACTTCTCCCTCCTCTACTCAACTGCCTGGTTTCTCCCGCCTCCAGAGCTGTGACCTCCTCGGTGGGCGGAGCCAACCGCCTGGCCCACCCCCTGGTGTGAATCATCAGCCTCTGGAGGAAGGCAACAAGGATTTCTGGTTAGCTGTGTTGTTCCTACCTGGGATGTAGGGTGTGGTGGTGTGTGACCTGTGTCCCCTGGCTTGCCCAGGGCGACACATTCCCCCTTAGCAAAATGCAGACCGTCCGCGGGCTGCCGTCCAACACCGGTTTTATTTTTCTGAAAAAGATAACATAATGATATAACATATTTACATTTTTAATAATAACTCTTCCCAAGACGGGAGGCACATTTCTTTTAACGTTGCATAACGGTTTACGGTTACGGTTTCCGCTCTCTCCCACCCAAGCAACCTGGCCCTGATGCTGCCCCTAAAACCCAGGCAGCACCCCTTGACCCACAGTCCAGCACACGGTACCCGAGCGGGATCTGTCCTTCCCTCCAGAGGGTAGCCACCGGTTCCTTTGGTGGCTGGGCCCTAGCCTGCTCCGCTCAGGGCCCTCCCTCCAACCTGCCTCTCCGGAGGCGGCATTGCGGAAAACGGTAACGGTAAACAACATATTTACAAGCCACTTAACGTTTGTGGGTGCCCTGCAAGTTCACGGGCTTGTCCATGGATAGTTCCCATGCTAAAACTTTTTAACGGTCCCCACGGGGACAACGGTGCCGGCTCCAGCCGGTTACAAATCACAAAGCAAATCAGGTAAGGCACTCAGTCATCATTTTCTTATCATTCTTTCAAACTTTTTAAACTTTTCAAACAACAAACACTCCTTCACTTTTTGCGGACCCCTTTTACTCATAGAACGGTCTCCCTGTACCTAAGTGGGGGTCTACCTAGGTTGGAACGGGTGGACCTTCGGGGCCCGGTGTCAGTGTTGCTAGACAGTGGGGTAGAGGGAACAATCGGTTCCTCCTCCCTGCTATAGTGTGGAGCAGGCGGAGGTGTAGGGGGGCTGGGTACAGGTTCATCCCTGGGCACTGGCACTGGTTCTGGCTCACGGTTAACCGCTTCCACTACTTCTTCATCCACGGGTTGTGGGAACAGTATCACTGGAAGTATCACCGCGCCGTTCTGTGTAGGCCAGTTTGCTGGGAAGTCACCCATTACAGTGTGGATTACCTCTGCTGCCTTCTCCACTGGTGGAGGAACCGGTACTTCAGCCTCTGCCTTCAACGCTGGGGGGCATTTTTTTAGATGGTCCCGAGAAACTGTGGCCAGGGTGCCCCCTTGGTCACGACTGATCTGGTAGGTCTTCCCATCTCCCCATTCTGTGGGTTGTATGACGTAAGGGACTTGCTCCCACTGATCATCCAGTTTGTGGGCTTTTCTCTTCCATTTCAGCACCACATCTCCTGGCTGGAAAGGACCTGCGGGCGCCTTCTGATTGAACCGGTGCTCTTGCTGTTCTCGACTTCGACTGAGGTTTTTCTCCACATACTCCTGGATTTGCCGGTACTGGGCCCTCCTCCGACTTTCCCACTCTGCCGTTGAAGGGAGTGCTTCCGGGGCCTCCAACCCCATCTCCAGATCCACCGGCAGGCGGCCAGGCCGAGCCCTCATCAGATACGCTGGGGTGCACTTCGTCGAGCTGGACGGGATATTATTGTACATGTTGACCAAGTTGGGCAACTTTTCCGGCCACATGTTCCGTTCTTCCAGCGGTAGCGTCTTGAGGAGCCCCAGGACCAAGTGGTTCATTTTCTCGCACATGCCGTTGGTTTGGGCGTGGTACGGAGTGGTCCGGATCTTCTTGCAGCCGTACAACTGGCAGAATTCGTGAAACACTTCTGCTTCAAAAGCCGGGCCTTGGTCAGTCAGCACCTTCTCGGGGTACCCATGGGGTCGGCAAAAATAAGCCTGGAACGCTCGAGCAGTGGTTCGACCAGTCAGGTCCTTAACGGGGACTACCACCATAAATCTTGAGTAGTGGTCTACCATGGTCAATGCGTAGGTGTACCCACTTCGGCTAGGGGTGAGCTTGACATGGTCTAGGGCGACCAGCTCCAGCGGCTGATGGGTGACTATGGGATGGAACGGTGCCCTCTGGCTAGTCTCGTCCTTTCTTCTCAGCGTACAAGGACCGCACTCTCGGCACCAGGCTTCCACCGATTCACGCATCCCACTCCAATAGAACCGCTCCCTCAACAGCATCTCCAGCTTCTTCCACCCGAAGTGGCCAGCACCATCATGGTATGCCTGCAGGACAGTAGCAACATCAGCTTGAGGAACGATTAACTGGCATATTTTCTCATGGGTCTTCGGGTTGATCAGCTCACGGTACAGCCTCCCTTGGTGTAGGTAAAGCAGTTTCCGTTCTTTCCACAAGCGTTGGGCTTCGGCTGGAGCGGCAGGGTCTATTCCCATAGCACCTTGTTCCACCAGAGTCTTGACAAGGCGGACAGCCGGCGCTTGATCCTGGGCGTCCTGCCACTCTTGACTGGGCCGCGGGTCCAGATCCACCCTTTGCTGACATACTTGTACCCTCTCAGTAGGCAGCTGGTGAAACGCAGGCAACTCGATCTCCTCGAGGTCATCATCCTCGCACCCCTCTTCTGACAAATGGGGCATCCGGGAGAGTGCATCAGCATTTATGTTGACACGCCCAGCTCGGTACTTTATGGTGAAATCATAGTTGGCTAGCCGGGCTACCCACCGCTGCTCCAGCGCGCCCAACTTGGCCGTGTTCAGGTGAGTCAGCGGATTGTTGTCCGTAAACGCGGTGAATTTGGCTGCCGCCAAGTAGTGGCGGAACCGCTCCGTGATAGCCCACACCAACGCCAATAGCTCAAGCTTGAAGGAGCTATAGTTCTCAGGGTTCCTTTCGGTCGGCCGGAGTTTTCGGCTAGCGTAGGCAATCACCTTCTCCTTTCCATCCTGGACCTGGGATAGGACCGCTCCTAGCCCCACGTTACTGGCGTCCGTGTGGAGGATGAACGGGCGCCCATAGTCAGGGTACGCCAGGACCTCTTCTCCGGTCAAGGCCGCCTTCAACTGGCAAAAGGACTCCTCATGCTTGTCCTCCCACGGCAGTGGGGCCCCAATGGGTCTACCACCTTTGGTCTGTCCCACGAGGAGATCTTGCATGGGGGCAGCCATCTTCGTGTACCACTTTATAAAGCGCCGATAGTACCCCACCAGACCCAGGAACTGCCTTACTTCCCTCACTGTAGTTGGTCTCGGCCAGCTCTGGATGGCAGTGATCTTCTCAGGGTCGGGGGTGACACCATCCGCACTCACCACATGCCCTAGATACTGCACCCTGGGTTTCAGCAGGTGGCATTTTGAGGGCTTCAACTTCATCCCGTACTTGGCAAGGGACGCGAACACCTCGGCCAGGTGCTCCAGATGGGCTTCATACGTCTGGGAATAAACAATCACATCATCCAAATACAGCAGGACGGTCTCGAAGTTTAAATGTCCCAGACAGCACTCCATCAACCGTTGGAAGGTCCCGGGGGCATTGCACAGCCCAAACGGCATGCTATTGAATTCGCAGAGCCCCATCGGGGTGGTGAAGGCGGTCTTCTCCCGGTCCTCTGGGGCCACGGCCACTTGCCAGTATCCGCTGGTGAGGTCAAGGGTCGAGAAGTAGTTTGCAGTTCTCAGTGCAGCCAAAGACTCTTCAATACGAGGTAATGGATAGGCATCTTTATGGGTTATCTGTTTGATCTTCCGGTAGTCCACACACATCCGCATGGTACCATCCTTCTTCTTAACCAGTACCAACGGAGCGGCCCAGGGACTACAGCTGTCCCGAATAACCCCCGCCTCCTTCATATTCCTCAACATATCTTTGGCACACTGGTAATGTGCAGGGGGAATAGGTCTATACCTCTCTTTGATAGGGGGATGTTCACCTGTGGGAATGTGGTGTTGGACCCCCTTGATCTGCCCAAAGTCTAGGGGGTGCTTACTGCAAACCTGTTCGTACTCCTGCACCACCCTGTGTACCCCTGCCCTGTGATGTGTAGGGGTATCATCAGTGCCTACATGTAGCTGTTGGTGCCACTCCTTTGTGTCCCCCTGGGGTGGGGGCGTGTTGGTGGTGGGTGGGAGTGTGGATGGACTGGCTTCATGGATAGTGTGAGGGTCCAGGGTAAGCAGCTTGGCAAGGAGCCAAGGGGAGCCTGACTTCTTCCTCCCCACAGTTCAACACTCTCACAGGCACTCTCCCTTTCTTCACATCCACCACCCCTCGGGCGGCCATTACAGTGGGCCAGTGCTCGGAAGGCATGGGCTCCATCATCGCAGGGTAGTCACGCCCCTGAGGCCCTACTGCTGCCCTACACCAGATCATCATCTCACTCCTAGGGGGCACAGTCAATGGAGCAACATCCATCACTCTCACTCCACCAATCTCCCCTCCTGTTGAGCTTACATGCTGGCGGTACATCAGGGCGCGGATCTCACGCTGCACAGCCCTCTGCCGGCTCCCCGCCGCTGTGGCGGCCAGCTGTTGCCATAGGGTCAACACATCAGCCATGCAGTGTTCCATCACATTGGTTCCCAGCACTATTTTCGGGTTATGATCACTGGGTTCATTCATGATCACAATCATACCCTGGTGTTGTAGTTCAGCTTGCCCCACTGTCATAGCCACTTGTTTATACCCCACCTGGGTCAATGGAAGTCCATTAGCGGCAATCAACGTTATACTATTGTCTGGAGGCGCCAGCTCGTCTATGGCCCAATACCGCTGGTACAACGTGTACGGTATGGTAGTTACCTGTGATCCAGTGTCCAAGAGAGCCATCACTGGTATGCCGTCCACAGCCACGGGGATGATAGGGCGGGCCCCGATATATCGGTCTCGCCAGTCCGGGGGGCCACAATGTTCTACTCCTGAGGATTGGCCCGGGGCCCCAGGGGTTGCTCGTTTAACGGGCACTGTCGGTAGTAATGGCCAGGCTTACGGCACTTGTAGCAGATTGGAGGTCTGCTCCGCGGGTTGTTAGCACTTCTCCGCTGCATCCAGGGAACATCCTCGGGACTGTCAGCAAGCTGTATCTGCGCTGGAGGCTGGGATCTGGTCAAAGGTTGCAGTGCAGCAAGGATTTTGGCAAGGTCTCCGTCCATGCGACGGACCTGGGCTGCCAGCTCTTCTACTGTGCTGCTCGGGGCTGCAGGTATTACAGAGGTTGGTTTGGCCGAGGCCGCCACAACGGGAGCTGTCTCGACGGGCCACGGGACGGGTTCCGGAACCTTAGCAGCTGGGGGCTGGAGTGCTTTGATAGCCCGCTCTTTTAACACAGCAAAGTCCACATCAGGGTGTTCCAGGGCCCACAGCCGGAGTTGTTTACGATCCTCAGGGGACCTCATCCCCTGCGCAAATTGCTCCACTAACATCTTGTTGCTATCCGCCTCATTAATAGAGTTCACCCGCTTCAGCGTGCGGAGGGCGGTCTGCAGACGTAGAGCATAGTCCCGAATGCTATCCCCAGCTCTTTGCCGGCACTGGTAAAACTGCATCCTCAGCTCCGCTTCAGTCCGGGTCTCGAAGGCAGTCTGTAGCTTCTCAAAGATGGTGGCTACAGAGAGCCGGTCCCTCTCGGCCCAGGTCTCCGCTTCCTGCTCCGCCGCACCGGTTAGCTGGCCTAGCACTATCGCTGCACGTTGCTTATCAGTCAGGGGGTACAGCTCTAGCAACGGGTTAAGCTTTTTCCGGAAGGCCTGTAGGGCATCCGGTTTCCCATCATACTGCGGTAGCCAGGCAGCTCCGGGCGCATAGGGCAAGGAGAACGGCATGACCTGAGCGAGCGCGGGGGCCGCGGCACCTCCCGCTGGTGCAGCCGGGACTTGGGCAGGCCCATTCCCATCCGCGGGTGCCGCTGCGGCTGCGACCACCGCTCCTCCAGCGGCTCCGTCGGGCGCAGACATCTTGTTTTCGTCCCCCTTAGCTCTTTCCGGCCCCTCCTCTCTCGGGGCGGGGTTTTGGCCTTCGCGCCTCTACTGCTCGAGAAGACGCTTGAGCGGGAACTTTTCGCGCCAAAGATGGCGGCTTCTGAAATTTTTCTGCCGGATACCTCCGGCGGTCACAAGGCGCACCTCTACCAGACGGCAGAGCGGTAAGATCCTGTTCGTGACGCCAAGTTGTCGCGGGCGGGGAGGAGGGTGTCGGCACACTACGCTCACCCCCTTCTGCTCGGGTCCGGCGGCTGCTGCTCAGTGGTGGCTCGAGCGGTGGGCCGGATCCCGGGGGTTTCTCGAGCGGCACTCCTCGCCCGTGAGTGAAAGGGGTTTGTTGGGTGTGGGGATGATTATTGTCCGTGACGCCACCCACGGTTGTGGTGATTTCACCACCGCTGCTCTATACGGGGCTCCCGGGTATGGTGATGCGGAGCAGCCAGGTGTTGTGTTGCCCCTCCGTGGGTAGGGGTTGGTGATCCCGGGGCCCGGTGATGGTGAAGGAGGTGCAGGGCCTGGTGGGCGCAGGGACGCGGGGGCAGCGCTGTGCCTTGCGGCACTGTGGTACTCACTCAGCCTGAGACGTGACACAGTTTTTACGGTAAGCCAACGGCTGGATAGACGGTCCCACGGACGGCTGCACTTGCTCTCCCGGTAGGTGACGGTGATGTCCCTTTTCCTTGCACCTTGATGTACTTGTTGGTTGCGATGGGTCCCCACCGGTAACCCGCTCCCCGGCTTCAAGCTGGACCGGGGGAGCTCTACTCTTTGCCCGCAGGCGCTGGCCCTAAGAAACTGGTGCCTTGGCGGTGGCGGTGTCTCTTCTATACTGGCTGGGCTGTTGCCTTCAATCGGGACTTTGTTGTTGGGGGATCTGCGTCCCCTTCACTGACGGATTTGGCAAATTTGGCGACTCCTAGCCTTGCCGGGGTCCGAGAGGCCCCTGCCCTGGTGCTGACTGTCCTTCGGAACACTGCTCCAGACCACCGGGCACACAGCCAACGGGGTCCTTCCAGGAACTTCCAAACGGTCCCCCTCCAGACAGTCACCGCCGTTGCTGACCTTGCTGACCTGGCCCTACACAAAGCTGGACCCTTCAGGCGTTCCTTCCTTCTTGTCACCTTACTTGCTTTCCTCTTTTACCACTTTTCTTCCTTAACTCTCACTTTGCTGTTTACTTTAGCCCTGTCTAGGCTACTCCTCCACTCCTTCCACTTCTCCCTCCTCTACTCAACTGCCTGGTTTCTCCCGCCTCCAGAGCTGTGACCTCCTCGGTGGGCGGAGCCAACCGCCTGGCCCACCCCCTGGTGTGAATCATCAGCCTCTGGAGGAAGGCAACAAGGATTTCTGGTTAGCTGTGTTGTTCCTACCTGGGATGTAGGGTGTGGTGGTGTGTGACCTGTGTCCCCTGGCTTGCCCAGGGCGACACATAAATATATAAAAAAAACCATTCAAATTATTCCCCTTTTCCGACATTAGAAATAGAAAAAAAACACATATTGCTTCATCTGTAAATATCCGATTTATCAAAATATGAAATTAATTAACACAATTGGTAAATACTGTAATGAGAAAAAAGAAAAATAAACCACCTGTGTTTTTTTCAGCTGCTGCAACACTTGGTAAAAATTCAATAAGACGTGATCAGACATGGTATCTACCCCAAATGTATATAAAAAAAAGAAAATGTCATCTCACGAAAAACAAGCTCTCAAAGAGGACAGAGCAAAATTGACCAAAAATTGAAAAATGTTACGGATCTTGAATAATTGGCGACAAGCAGAATTTATTTTTTTTTACAAATGTTTTATTTCTTTTTAATTTCCTAAATGAAAAAAAAACCCTGCATGTTTGGTGTCACCATAATCGCACTGACCTGAAGAATCATTTTGCTACGTCAGTTATACCGTACAATCAACGCTGTTAAAACAAATCCCAAAAAATATTAGCTGACTTGCACTTTTTTTTTTGCAATTTCGCCATACTTGGAGTTTTTCCCTACTTTCCAGTGCATCACATGATAAAATAGATCATGCAATTCAAAGGAACAACTTGTTCCATGAAAGACAAGCCTCATACCATTATTTTGATGGAAAAATAAAAAAACTTATGGTGCTTGGAAGAAGAAAAAAACAAAAGCACCTAAACGAAAATCCCCAAGTCACGAACGGGGTTACAGGGATTGGCCATCTTTGGGGACAATTTATTTCTTTATTTTTTGCTGTTGGGTTTCATTACAACTTTTGCAGCATTTTGGTTTGATAGGGTTTTGATTTGTTTCCTGCTCATTCAACTTTGATGTGGTCTGTGACCATATATCAGCTCAGATGAGCTCGGTAAAAGAAAGATAAGACTTAAAAACTTTCAGAATGAGCTCCCTGACTGATTCTCAGTTAGTGCATCTTTCCTCACACACTGACCAGCACTTCTGCCAACATAATGGCTTTTGGTGGAGGAGTAGTACTAGTGACCCGACCTGTCCATCAGCCTGCCAGTAAGGCCCGTTTCACACGTCAGTGAAAAACACTGACGTTTTTCACTCTGGAGTGTAAAACACGCACATGTCCCTCCGTGTGCCGTGAATCACGGCACATGTGGGTTGTCTAAGTGCAATCCGGGCTCCGTTCTCCGTGGCCCGTGATTGCACTTAGAGATTAACTCACCTGTGTGCGCTCCCGCTCTCCATGGTGCTGATCGCTCCCGCGGTTTAGCATCCGGCCGGCGCTGACCCCTACAGCAGCTGCTTCCGGGTCGGCTGTGTCGTGCATCATTAATATGCGCGACAGTAATGAGCCGGCTTGGAAGCAGCAAGCTGCACGGGCTGCAGAGAGCGCCACTGAAGCCGGGTGAGTAAAAATGTTTATTATTTTAAATGCACGTTTTTTTCTGGCACGTGTTTCACGGACCGCACCACTGCGTGGTCCGTGGGACATCAGTGATGCCAGACAAAAATGGACATGTCTCCGTGCGGGAATCACGCACACGCGGGTACGCCGCACGGAGACACGTGCAGTGAAAAATCACTGACGTGTGAGCAGACCCATTCATTATAATGGGTCTGCGTATGTCAGTGATTCTGGTACGTTTAAAGAAAAGCACAAACGTACCAGAATCACTGACGTGTGAAAGGGGCCTAATGGTGAGTCTGTGAGCACAACTGCACTAACAAGAGGAAGTGGTCGACCGGTAACTGAGAATCTGTCAGTGAACTCGTTCTCAAAGTGTAAGGCTACTTTCACATTGCGTTTTTCCCTGCGTTTTCAGTGGTCCTGTCGGGGCATCCATCTGAACCTCCCCTCCCCACGCAAAACGTGTTTTGGACGCATGCGCCAACAGGGCCATTGACTATAATCAGGGCCGGATTAAGGTTGGTGGGGGCCCCTGGGCAGAAAATCTGGTGGGGGCCCCATAACGTTAACATTTTTAGCCATAACAGTAGAGCGCGAACTGTAGCATTTAGATAGAAATCCAATGAACATTTATCCTGTTCTGCCACATTCAGATTTACAGTACTACAATACAGACACAGTCCAGGATCACTCACAGCCATCACTTATACACGGAAAGTAGAGTTAAGGCTGCTTTACACATTTCGATCTCGTATGCGATCACACACGCCCCCATCATATGTGCGGAACAGGCAATTTGTTGCCCGTGTCGCACAAACGATTACCCCCATCACACGTACCTTCCAAACGACCTCGCTGTGGGCAGCGAACATCCACTTCCTGGAGTGGGAGGGACATTCGGTGTCACAGCAACGTCACACAGCGGCCGGCCAATAGAAGCGGAGGGGCGGAGATGAGCGGGGCGTAAACATCCCGCCCACCTCCTTCCTTCCGCATTGCCGGCAGTACGCAGGTAAGCTGCAGTTCATTGTTCCCGGGGTATCACACGGAGCGATGTGTGCTGCCTCAAGAACGATGAACAACCAGACGTTCAATTTTTAGAAAATGAACGACGTGTCAGCGATCAACGTTTTAACGCACAATCAGGGTCGCACGTAGCTGTCACACACTACAATATCACTAACGATGCCGGATATGCGTCACTTACGACGTGACACATCGTTAGATATATTGTAGCGTGTAAAGCTTTACTCACATTTTTTACTGATCCCAATGTTAAGGCAGCCAGGGCCGGCTCCAGGTTTTTGTGGCCTCCGGGTGAAAGAGTCTCAGTGGACCCCATCCACACACAGACACGCACATACACACACAGGCATATGTACATATACATATTTGAAGACAAATTCAGAAAAATACATATAAACAGACAAATATATGCACAGTCATATACACTGACATACATGCAGACACAGACGCATTAGGGGTCGTGCGCACGTTGTGTAATTCCATGCATTTACACTGCGTATAGCACTGCAGTGTAAATGCATGCGTTCTGCGTCCCCTATACAAGCTATGTAGATTGTGCATGATACGCGCGCACGTAGCTTTTATGAACGCAGCGATTTGGGTGCTAAAATGTTGACCCAAATCTGTGCGTTCATAAAATGAGCATGTCAATTATTCCGTGCGCTATGGATGCAGCTCCCGCTCTGTCTATGGTGGGGGAAGCAGCCATAGCGCATGAAATCGGATTTTCTGTACAGAATAACTGCATCCATTATGCAGTGTTTCTGCAGCGATTTGACGAGCACATGTGCTGTCAAATCGCTGCAGAATATTCAGCAGTTACGTGTGCATGAGCCTTTACAGGTATTAATATGGGGAAGTCGCCAGCAGCCTCACTCACCTCTCCCGCTTGTTTCCGTCCAGCTCCTTCAGGACATGTGGCTGTGTTTCACGATGGCTGTCACTAACAGACATGACTGCACACTGACAGCACTGCTGTATATACATCACAGGAGGGGCAGGGGGCATAGACGTTACTGGAGTGGCAAACAGCTCTGGTGGTGTACTCATTACTGCGATGGGTGACATAGCGCTCTGGGGGACCCATATAGTTCTGGGGGGGCCGCACAGACTGCTCTAATTCATATATACACACACACAGTACTGCTTCTTACACACACAGCTCTGACACACACACACTACAATGCACCCTCTACACACCCACACACACACACACACACACACACACACACACACTACAATGCACCCCCTACACACACACACACACACACACACACAATGCACCCCACATCACCTCCTACACACACACAATGCACCCCACATCACCACACACTACAATGCAGCCCCCCACACACACACACACACTGCACCCCACATCACCTCCTACACACACACACACAATGCACCCCACATCACCACACACACACACACACACACACAAAATGCACCCCACATCACCTCACACACACACACACACACACACACAATGCACCCCACATCACCACACACACACACACACACACACACAAAATGCACCCCACATCACCTCACACACACACACACACACACACACAATGCACCCCACATCATCTCACACACACACACACACACTACAATGCACCCCCTACACACACACACACACACAATGCACCCCACATCATCTCACACACACACACACACAATGCACCCCACATCATCTCACACACACACACAATGCACCCCACATCATCTCACACACACACACACACACACACACAATGCACCCCACATCATCTCACACACACACACACACACACACAATGCACCCCACATCATCTCACACACACACACTGCACCCCACATCACCTCACACACACACACACACACACACACACACAATGCACCCCACATCATCACACACACACACACACAATGCACCCCACATCACCTCACACACACAATGCACCCCACATCACCTCACACACACAATGCACCCCACATCACCTCTCACACACACACACACACACAGAGAATACAATGCACCCCCCATTACCCCTCCCCCCACATACAATACAATGCACCCCCCATTAACCCTCCCCCACACACAATACAATGCACCCCCCCCATTAACCCTCCCCCACACACAATACAATGCACCCCCCATTAACCCTCCCCCACACACAATACAATGCACCCCTCATTACCCTTCCCCACACAGAATACAATGCACCCTCCATTACCCTTCCCCACACACACAATACAACCCTCATCACCCCCTACACACACAAATTACACTGCCCCATCACTACACACTCCTCCCTCCCTCGGAATACAGTACTCCTCCTCTGCCTGTCACAGAGCTGTGTTCCTTCACAAATGTTCCCCGTTGTGTCCTCAACCCCTCCTCACTCATCCCCATTAATTACACCTGTCTCTTCAGCTCCTTCATGGAGCGCTCGCTTCCTCTTGTCCCCTGTGTGGCGCCTGCAGCACTGTGATGACGTCAGCAAGGTGCTGATCTCATCACGTTGCTGCACGTCGGGGGCGGGGCCGGGTCCCGGCGCGCTGTTCAAATGTATTTACGTCTGAAAGATGCAAATACATTTGAATAGGAACGGAAAGAGGAAGCTGCGGTCATCGGCTCTGCTGCGCTCCTCTACACTGGGTGCATGCCGAGCACAGCACACAGCAGAGCCGACAGAGCACAGCGCGCTGCCTCCTGCTAGTGTGCCTGGCATGCACACAGTGTAGAGGAGCGCAGCGGGGACAGCAGATACAGTGGCGCACTACACCGTGCCCCTGCTTCTAGGGAGGGGGAGGGGGCAGCTGCCCGCCCCTCGCTGGGTACGGCCACAGCACATAGCAGGGAGCATTAGCACACCTGACCCCGGAAGTACAAGCGGCCGCTGGTACTTCCGGTCTCAATCAGCGTCCTGTGCCCGCAGTGTTTTTGCGTCTTGAAGACGCAGATACAAATAAATAGCGGTGCTTCAACACCCCGCGCCTCCCCCCCCCCGAAAACACAGCTGATTTATTAGACTGTCTTTACGGAGGGGGAGAGGGTGTGAAGAAAAAAAAATGCTGACAGGTGCCAAATATGGTGGGGGCCCCTTAAAAGCTCTTTTGGTGGGGGCCCCTGGGCTGGAGCCCCGTCTGCCCCGCCTATAATCCGGCCCTGACTATAATGGAGCAGACTCCGTTACCGTGTGCTTTGTCTTGCACCATTTTCGGGCATATACGTTTTCTGCAGGTGGACACCAAAACATAGTCTACTACGTTTTGGTGTTAGCCTGCAGAAAACTTATATACCCGAAAATAGTGCAAGACAAAGCACACGGTAACGGAATCTGCTCCATTATACTCAATGGCCCTGTCGGCGCATGCGTCCGAAACACGTTTTGCGGGTTGCTGGGTGGGGGAGCGGCGGTTCGTACAGATGCCCCAACGGGACCACTGAATGTAAGTAAAAGCGCAATGTGAAAGGGGCCTAACTGAAAATTTTGTAACTTTTCTACGTGTATTTTTCTGAGCTTCTCTGAGATGATTTCTGGCCACAAATTATATTGGAGCTGACAATGCAAGTAAACAAAGAACATGTCAAAGGAAGACTTAGCAAAATTTGTATACAGTCGTGATAAAAATGAAGTACACCCTTTGTGAATTCTATAGTTTTACCTATCACACAATAAAAAAAATCTGGTCTTTAGAAGGTGTTAAAATTAGGTAAATAGAAGCTCAGATGAGCAACAACTGATGACAAATTACACCTTGTCAAACTAACCTGGGTGTAATGGAGGAAAAAGATGAGAGAAACACCTTCTTCTCAAATGACAGATGACACGATCAGGGATGCCATAAATTCTCCATTAAATGTTACCTGTTTAAAGGGAACCTGCCAGGTTCAATATGCACCTAGAGCCACGAGCACTTCTGGGTGTATATTGCTAATCCCTGCCTAACCGTCCCTGTATACACTAGCATAGATAAAGAGATCTTTAGAAAAAGTATTTTTCATATGCTAATGAGGCCAGCGACCAGGGCTGCCACTAGGAGTTTCAGGGTCCCATACTGGCAAAATTTCTGGGCTTCCTTGACACTCTGCACAGGCTGCACTCCAGCTCCGCCTCCACCCCTCAAACCTTCCACACTCTAGACGCCATGCTTAGAAAAACATGTGTGCACATATATATATAAATATATATATACAATATATTTATCTATCTATCTATCTATTATATAAAGCTATATGTATGTATCTATGTATGTATGTATGTGTCTGTGTATGTCCGCTAAAGGAATCCGCACCGTCACATTTACAATCACGAAATTTTGCACAGATGCCTCATGTGACGCGGGGAACATCATACTATATTTTGGGGAGAAAATTGAACCTCACGCTTTAGTTATTCACCAAAAATCCTGCCACCATTAAAGTCAATGGAGCTGGGAGCTACAGGTCATTAATAGGAGCTGTGATTCGTCGCTATAGGAACAAAGGACATTCTTAGCATAAGAAGCTTCTATGTGAAATAATATATCAGTGGAGAGATGGAGAGACAGACAGAGAGAGAAAGATAGAGACAGAGGGAGAGGAAGACAAAGAGTGACAGACAGTGAAAGAGGCAGACAGGGAGAGCGGCAGACAGGGAGAGAGGCAGACAGGGAAAGTGACAGACACACAGACAGACAGAGACCGACACAGAAAGACAGACAGGGAAAGAGACAGACAGAGAGGGAGACGGATTGAGGCTGGGAGAGAGGGACAGTGGGAGAGAGAGACAGAGAGACAGCTACCATCCCAAGCAGCGCTGGATATTACAGCTAGTGTGTATATATAAATATATATATATATATATATATATATATATATATACATACACACACGCACACACACACACACACACACACACACACACACAAACGCACATGGGCAAAACTGTTAGCACCCTTGAAGTTGTTCCAGAAAAAGAAGTATTTCCCTCAAAAAATTACATTACAAACATCACTAGGTGGGGCGCACAGACATCAATAGGTGGGGTGCACAGACATCACTAGGTGGGGCGCACAGACATCACTGGGTGGGGTGCAGAGACATCACTAGGGGGGCGCACAGATATCACTGGTGGGTACACAGACATCACTAGGGGGGGTACACATACATCCCTAGGGGGCCACAGATATCCCTAGGGAGGCACATACATCCCTAGGTGGGCACAACCATCCCTAGAGGGACACAGACATCACTAGGGGGGCACAGACATCACTAGGGGGGCACGAACACAACTGGGTGGCACGGTCAGCAATAGCAGAGTACAGACATCACTGGGGGGGGCAAACAGCACTCTGGGTGGTACACAGCATTTTAGGGAACACAACACTGGTGGTGATAATCAGCACTGGAGGGGGCTGCACAGAGCACTGGGGGGCTGGACAGAGCTCTGGTAGGGCTGCACACAGTTCTGGTGGGGCTGCACACAGCACTGGGGGGCTACAGACAGCACTGGAGGCTGCACACAGCATTGGGGGGCTGTACACAGTACTAGTGGGCTGCACACAGCTTTGAGGGGCTGCACACAGCACTAAGGGGCAGCACACAGTACTGGGGGGCCTGCACACAGCACTGGGGGGCCTGCACACAGCACTGGGGGGTCTGCACACAGCACTGAGCGGTCTGCACACAGCACTGGGGGGCTGCACATAGCACTGGGGGGGCTGCACACAGCATCGGGGGGCTGCACACAGCATTGGGGGGGGCTGCACACAGCACTAGGGGACTGCACACACCACTAGGGGACTGCACACAGCATTAGGGGACTGCACACAGCACTAGGGGGCTGCACACAGATTTGAGGGGATAGACCGCACTGGAGAGCGGGCACACAACACAGGGGGGACTCCAGGCACACTGCTAAACCCGCTTACACAGTAAGTCCTGACCACATTTGTATATAAGCACCAGAGCAGTGCGGTCCCCAGGAATCTGCCCGGGTGCAGTAGAAAAAGTCATTGCAACACCGAAGGAGAAGCCCTGCGTCACTGAATAGATAGGTGCTCTGAGGTAAAATATATACGTAGGAAAAAGTAACCCCGGCACACTACCACTCCCAAAAAGGCAATAATGCAGTAATTTGTATGTGTGACGCCCAGGGCAAGCCAGGGGTCACAGGTCACAACACCACATGCACCCCACATTCCCTGTAGGTACACCAAGGCTAACCTAAAATCCTTGTTGCCTTCCTCCAGGGGCTGGTGTTCACACCAGGGGGCGGGCCAGGTGGTTGGCTCCGCCCACCAAGTAGTTCACAGCCCTGGAGGCGGGAAAACCAGGCAGATTAGTTTGAGAGTTGAAAGTGTTAGGAGTAAACAGTGAAGTGGTAAAGGAGGAAAGTAGGAGTAGTGACAGAAAAGAAACAGTTAGGCAAGCCTAAAGTTAGTCCGGGTGTGTGCCCCGGACTGTGACAGCAAGGTCAGCAGACAGCGGTGATAGTCTACAGGGGGACTGTTTGGAGGTTGCTGGAAGGACCGCGGACGGGTGGTGACCCGGCGGTCTGGAGCAGTATACGAAGAACAGTCAACACCAGGGCAGGGGCCTTTCGGATCCTGGCAAGGCTAGGAGTCGCCATAATTTTCCAAATCCGTCAGTGAAGGGGACGTCTGTCTCCCAACAACCAAGTCCCGATTAAAGGCAACAGTCCGACCGTGAAGGGGAGACACCGCCACCGCCAGGGCACCAGTTTCCCAGGGCCAGCGCCTGCGGGCAAGAGTAGAGCTCCTTCGGCCCAGCTTGAAGCCGAGGAGTGGGTAACCGGTGGGAACCCATCGCTACCAAAAAGGACTTTACATAGGTGCAGGGAAGAGACCGTCACTGCTAACTACAGGGAACCGCAGCACCGTGAACCATCCGAGGGACCCGTCCAACCAGCCGTTTGTTAACCGAGAACTATGTCGTGTTTACTGGCTGAGTGAGTACCTCCGTGCCGTGCGGCACAGCGCTGTCCCTGCGCCCCTGCACCTCCACAGGCCCCATACCCGCCTGTCCACCATCCAACCCCATCACTGGGCCCCGGGATCACCAACCCCTACCTACGGAGGGGCAACACAACAACTGGCTGCTCCACACCATCACTCCCGGGATCCCCAGCCAGAGCAGCGGTGGTGTACACTCAATCACCACAACCGTGGGTGGCGTCACGGACAATAAACAATCCCCACACCCAAAACCCCCCTTTCACTCACGGGCGAGGAGCGCCGCTAGAGTCCCCGGGATCCGGCCCATCGCTCGAGCCACCGAGCAGCAGCAGGCCGCGGCAGCCGCGGCAGCCGGACCCGAGCAGTGGGAGAGCGCGGCGTCCCCTCCTTCGCCCGCGACATATGCAAAAAGATTTTTTATTGATCAAATTTGTTCAGTATTCATTATGTGCATGTGCTTGGTCCAAAAACAATAGACGTTTCGGCCGGAGGCCTTCGTCAACATGGACTTTTATCATGTACTTATAGATACAAGTGGAGACATATGGCAATTAAGCCGCAAAAAGACCCTACGGAGAGTCTCTCAAATAACTTTCTCTGTGACTTAAGAAGACTTCAGGTGATGGATGTACAATATGTTAAAACAATGTTGCAGGTACTAGGACTGTATGCAGTAGTGTAAAGGGAGAGGGGGTTCCAAGACCTATGTGCATAACGTCTTCAATGAGACAGCGTATATTGGATCATATTATCATACATGGCATAACCAATTGACTGTGCTGTTGATAAATCCTTTTTTGGGAGACAGAAATGACTGTGGACAGTGTCAGCTGTTAGACCCACCAGTATAAGCAAAAGAGTTGTGGATAAATCTATCTTAACTGGTCCAGGGAAGGGGAGAATCCGGTATGACCGGTAGGAGAATATGATCTTCCTAACTACCGCTGGACATGTGTTCAGAGTGAAGAGTCCTGCACAGGGATAGACCGCACTGGAGAGCGGGCACACAACACAGGGGGGACTCCAGGCACACTGCTAAACCCGCTCACACAGTAAGTCCTGACCACATTTGTATATAAGCACCAGATCAATGCGGTCCCCGGGAATCTGCCCGGGTGCAGTAGAAAAAGTCATTGCAGGCCCACGGTTCCAACCCCTCAGCTTAAGCAGGCAGAGGTGCCCCCCACCCCCGGCGATGTTCAGCTCACTGAGCGCCTTCCTTTCCCCGCCGGATGCCGTGTCCTTGCCACCTCTGTGTTGCCCGCAGCACTGTGATGAGGCGCAGAGTGATGACCTCATCACATTGGGCTGCAGGATGATGCGCCGCCTCCCTGGTCTGCTCCACGCGCCTTGCTTCTGGCCACATGAATAATTTGCATGCGATGCCCTGGAAGGCCTTCGCCAGCAATTTAGCAGTGTGTGTGTGTGTGCAGTGGCTGAAATGGCCGGGCCCCTGTGCTGTGGCTATGACTGGGGCCCAGTGAAGAGGGGAGGCCTGGCCTGCCTGGGGCTTATCAAAGCTAAGTCATTACCCCGGGCCTGTCCGGGCTCCCTCTCTTCACCGAGCCCCTACACCAGTCACAGTGCCCTGATAGCGGCCCTGCCAGCTACTAATCACAAGGGCGTTACTTCGCTTGGCTGGTCAGCCCACATAGCATGTTAGCACGCCCCTGTGGGCATATTAAGATGCTAATGAATGTGCAGCAATGTGCACATACCTCACTCTTGATGGTGGCCAATGGAGGATGGATACGCAGTGGGCATGATCCGGAGTCCCCGAGACTTCCGATATTGCGCACTCAACTGATGCCGGGTGTAAGCTTCCCGACTTCAGTGAGGTAGAGTGTACATGACCGGAAGTACTCGGGACTCCGGATCATGCCCAGTGTGCATCCATCCTCCGCCAGCCGCCATCAAGAGTGAGGTATGTGCATGTCAGTGTGCATTCATTAGCATGTTCGTACTCCCACAGGGGCATGCTATGTTGGCCGACTAGCCAAGGGACGTAACGCCCTTGTGATTAGTCGCTGGCCTCATTAGCATATAAGAAAGGATCTTTAGAAATACTTTTTGTAAAGATCTGATTATTTATGCTAGTGTATATGTGGCGCCCCTGATGCTCTGGACGCCACAGGGTACTTCACCTCAGTTAAGGTGTGGTATCCATCTCAGGTAAGGGGGGGTTAACCATCAATGTGACCACATTTCATCTCACATACAGTTAGGTGCTTCCCACTGGGGAGCTGTCTTGGGGTAGACGAGGGGTAGCCATCTAGAGTCATGGGACTTTTGGGTTGCTAAGGCAACCGCCAGGGGGCGAGCACCATTGGGGGTAGAGGTAGGCGCAACATACTCATACAGACAGACAAGTTGGGACCATAGTTCTGATAAGACACTCCTGAAACTCTTGGACTTCACTAGGCCCGGGGCTTGGAGTGGGAGCTCAGCCCGGGTTCCTAGCTGCTGAGGGGGACATCCTAGGAAAAGGACACTCTCTCTCTTTCTTCAAACACCGGTGGTGGCCCCTTACTTGCTTGGGATTGACTGGAGCCCATGACGGCAAAGACCAGCACCTGGGTGCAGCTTTAAATCAGTGAGTAAAAGAACCTGGAAGCGCAGTTGCTGACTCAGACTCTGTTTAGTGACGTCGTCGCCTGCGCTCCGGCGCTTCCAAGGGACTAACACAACCCTCGTCATCCACCTAGGGCCCGCTCAGCCTTTTGGGGAACGACACCATCCCGTAACACCTGCCCAAGTGAAGAACTCTGCAGCCGCGGCTGCATCCTGGCTGCATACCACAGGTGGCTTCACAACAAACTTTCCCAATCACCCCGCTTTCCCTTCCTTTTGCTATAACATCGCCTTATCCGACCCGCAATGGCCCTGTGATGAGTAGGTTAACCACTTGCCCCGTTGGGCACTGCATTTGGAGTCATGAACAGGATGTCGTGCCCATCCAAATGGCTACTGTGCGCCTACAAAACTGTGTTAAACCGGTTAATTTGGCATTGACGAAAAACGACAGTCGCCATTTATCATTCCGCGCGGGAAAAGAAGGGGCATGCTTCGTGGCGGAACCCGTAAAAAGAGTGCAAAAGCATGGGAGGAGCTCAGATAAGAGCGCGAAAGTGCCGCTGCCGGAAATATGTCTGGGCAGGAGCATCAAGCTGTTCCCACTGCTGAGGCTGCAGCACCAGTAGTGGCTCCAGTGATACCATTTTTCATGCCATACCTCTCAGGAGCAACCTGTCTACCCCAGAATTCGGGGTACTCTGACCGATTTCAAGGAGAGACTTTACAGCTTATTTCAGGTGTACCCAATGATGGAGGACCAAAAGACCAGCATCCTTATTGGCCAACTAACCGGGGCGGCTCGGCGTGAAGTTAAGTCCTGGCCAGAGACCGATAAGAGGATGTTGAAAGATATTCTGGCTAAACTCAAGGAAACGTTTGACACTCGTACAGCCTCCGAGATTAAGATGCGATTTTATGGATGCAAGCAAAAGGTACGGGACAGTATCTGGGACTATGCTCTAAACCTTCAAGAAGCAATGAAAGCGGTGCAGGAGGTGGAACCAGGAGAGGTAACAGATGAAAACCGCCTGTTAATTGACCAGTTTATTGAGGGACTGCTGTCTGATAACTATCGTACCCAGCTACGCATCCTGGCTATGCAACATTCTGACCTCAGCTTTGCAGAGTTTAAGGACCGGGCTATCCGGGTGTTGCGTGAACCAGCTCATGATAATGCCGTATTTCACCGACCTGGGATGGTGCCAGCAAACCCGGTGGTGGTAGATGCCAAGGAGCAAACCTTGGACTAAGATTCCATCAATGAATCATGGCTCCAGCTCCTGGAACAGAGTTAAGGCATGGCTACTCTGATTAAGGTAATGCAGACCAAAACAGGGACCCTGAAACCGGTGACCATTGAACTGGCTTCCAGTGCTGATGATCTCCCCTGGCAGCAACGTGGTGAAAAATGTATATACATACAGGAGGAAACGGGTATAAGCCGCGCTTAAAAACCACTGAGGTAGAACTGATATTAAAATTTATTTTTTATTTCAGCATTCCAACGCGTTTCAGAGACAAGGACCGTCTCCTTCTTCAGGGAAAAAGAAATCAACTGGCAGCAACGTGGGAAGAACCTGCCGCCCCCAGTGACTGACCATTACGATGGTGACGGGCAGCCCATCTGCCGTCATTGCGGCAAGTCAGGACATTATGCCAGAGGATGTCCAGTGATCGTGCCAAACTAGGGGATCGGGACTGGACCTCTGGAACCACCAACAGCCTAGAAATAATAATTATTAATGTTTTTCATATGCAGAATGTTTTCTAATTGCTGATATTTGCTTGCCTTGAAATGTTTTGATGACCAGTGACTAGTATTGTTGAAAATGCTTGAAACATTTTGAAATGATTGCTGCCTCCTGTGGAGACACGGGGCTCAGTGGGTGCTCTCGTCCACTAAAACCCGCCGCCTTTAGAAAGACAGAGCGGCTCAGGGCTCATCCCAACTGAACGCTGGCCTCCCTAACCGTGGGCGTAACACTACTCAGACAACACAGGGTGAGGGAACCACAATAATTAGACTTTATTGGATCCCCAAACAATTAATGGCACATAACACATAACCAGCAAAACACACAAATGTAACAGGCAACAGAGTCTCACCCTTCCGCTGGCTCACCAGGGATTTAGAATGTCCATGCCTCAGAGGTTCCAGGGCCGCTTACTCCAATCCAGAAGCACCCCGCTTTCGGCGGGCACCCACCGAGAAAGGAATAATGCCAGATTTAGGAAGCTGTGTGAGGTCTGCAAAGTCTGTAACAGGTGACTGAACTGTCCCAACCTGAGTGTCCTCCTTAGGTAGTCCTGGTATGATGATACAATCCTGGCAGCCGGAGTCGAAATCCCTAGGCTGTGGATATGGTCTCCAACCGGGACCGGAGTCCCTAGATTGAAGCCATAAGATTTCCTGATCCTCTAGTCAGCTCCAAAGAGCTTAGACTGGATCAATCAGCATCCATCAACCTTCATCCCCCTGGTGGCTTAAAGAAATCCATTTTATAGCCACAGCCTTCCACTTGGATACACTGCGTCCTCATCGATTGGTTGGACAAGATCGCCTCTCCCATTGGATGAATCTCAAGCTGCATGGACAATGTTCATCCAAATGATGTCTACAGAAAGACTGAGGGTATACATGTAGTCTGGGAGTCACCGACTATACAATGGCTACTAAGGTAATCACATTAGCAATACACAACTACGTTACAATGGTTACTGAAAGAGTCTGGAGAAACAATACGTCTGGCTTTCACTGGCCAACACAATTACATGAGTCAACAAGAGTCTTGTAGAAACAATGAGGGACTTATCTCCCGTCTATAAACAATCTATCATCCTGTCTGGCTGAATTTTAAGAAACTTTAACCCATGAGGTCCATGTCGTCACACCTCCCATAAAGGGAAGAGCATTATTTGTTAACCTGTTGCATGCATATATAAATTTGCGGTATTAACTGTGTTTTGTTGCAGCCTGGGAGTGCTGCCATTTGCATGGGGTAATGTGGCGCCCCTGAGGCTGTAGTCTCCACAGGGTTCTGCACCTCAGCTAAGGTGTGGTATGCATCTCAGGTAAGGGGGGTTAATCATCAGTGTCACCACATTTTATCTCACATACAGTTAGGTGCTTCCTACTGGGGAGCTGTCTTGGGGCAGACGGGGGGTGGCCATCTAGAGTCATGGGACTTTCCAGTCGCTAGGGCAACTGCTAGGGGGTGGGCACCATTGGGGGTAGAGGTAAGCGCAACACACTCATGCAGACAGACAAGTCGGGACCATAGTTTGGACAAGACACTTCTGGAACTCTTGAACTTCACTAGTCCCGGGGCTTGGAGCGGGAGCTCAGCCCAGGTTCCTAACTGCTGAGGGGGATATCCTAGGAAAATGACACTCTCTGTCTTTCTTCAAACACCAGTGGTGGCCCCTTACTTGCTTGGAATTGACCGGAGCCCACGACGGCAGACACCAGCACCTGGGTGCAGCTTTAAATCAGTGAGTACAAGAACCTGGAACTGCAGTTGCTGACTCAGACTCTGTTTAGTGACATCGTCGCCCCGCGCTCCGGCGCTTCCAAGGGACTGCCAACCCTCGTCATCCACCTGGGACCCGCCTCGCCTGTGGAGAGCGACACCATCCCGGCTGCCATAACACCTGCCCCGGTATTCTGCAGTGGCAGCTGCTTCCTGGCTGCATACCACAGGTGGCGTCACGACAAACTTTCCCAATCACCCCGCTTTCTCTTCCTTTTGCTGTATGCCTCGGGGCAACGGAACCGGCCAAGGCCACTCATGACATCGCCTGACCCGACCCGCAACGCCCCGGCGACGAGTAGGTTAACCACCTGCCCCGTGGGGCGCTGCATATCCAGGGACAGTTAGGGAGGGATCACTAATATGCACCCAGAACTGCTCATGGTTCTGGGTGCATATTGCACCTGACAGGTTACCTTTAACCCAGCATAAACTATGGTGCCACCTCAAACAGTCTAAAATAGACAAATCACTGAGTCCAGATGACATACATCCCTGAGTACTGCAGGAATTACAGTAAGTACCATTATTTTCAATCTGTCACCATTTCTGTAATCTGTCACCAGGTTCTTGCTCTCTCATCTTACAGCAGCATAATGTAGAGACAGAGACTCTGATTGCAGTGATGTGTCACTTACTGAGCTGTTTGCTGTCATTTTGATAAATCAATGTTTTCTCTGCTGCAGATCTAGCAGTTATACAGAGCTCATGAATATGCTGGACTACCAGGCAGCAGGCCAAGTAGTCCTTTAATGATAATCTACTGCTGATTAAACTGCGATTTTATCAACACTATTGTGGCGCCCCTGTTTCCTCAGGCGCCACAGGGTACTGCACCTCACCGGAGGTGCAGTACTCATCGCGGATACAGAGTAGGTCGTCGCCGGTAACAATCACAACCACACTCAACCAACACATAACATGGGGAATCTGTCACTGGGACCGGGCTAGGGTAGGTGCTGGGGTGGCCATCACGAGGTATGGGACCTGATGACCACTAGTTCAGGGACCCGGAAGGTGGTGCGACCCATAGGGGAAGTAGGAGCCATCAGACATGTGCCGCCCCTGTGCCAGCAGCCGGGCTGCTCGGATCCGGATCCGTGGTGGCTCGAGGGGTCTCCGGACCCGGGGGTCGTGCGGCCACTCAAATGAAGGGAGTATTTACACTAGATCGTGTTTAGAGTTCGTGACGCCACCCTTTGTGTGTGGTAATGTGGAGTACCACCGCTGCAGTTGGGAGTACCTGGGGGCGATGGAGTGGGGAAGCCAGGTGTTAGAACCCTCCACGGGTAGAGGGAAAGCCCCGAGACTCGGTGATGGTGTTTGGGGAGTGCTGTTGTGTGCGAAGGGGTCACTTTCATACTCACTCAGTCCATTAAGCTGACACCAACAACTGGATAAACCAAAGTTCTGCCGCTGAGGGGAGCTAGTTCGGGTCCCATCCCCAATGGTGCTGCCTGGTGATCTGTGACCTTCCTCCTGGCACTAAGTTTACTTCTCTGTTGGGTCGGTAGTATGGAACTAGTCGGGTCCCGCTCCCCACTATGGCTAAGTGTGGGAGCTTGCTCTCAGTGTTCACGCTTGGGATTTTGTGGACCGTTTGAGTGGAAAGTCCTATTCCCCGCATTGCACTAGTACCCCGATTTTGGAGCGGGTGGATCTTGATGGTTCCGTACTCGTTGGGTAAATTGTCAGGTTGCCTGAAGCTACTCCCTGACCTAGGGTCGACGTACCCCATCGTGCCCTGGTCCAAGCCTGGTGATGGTGCAAGGACGCCGGCTATCCTCCTCGACAGTTCCGTGCCCCTTGCCATGATCCCCTGTGACCAGGGGTCCAGCTACTCTAGGCTCAGACCACCGTCTGCTACCTAGATGGCTTCCTAGGAGCCCAGCTCCTGGCATCCTCTCTCCTTCACTTCCAAACTTCAACCCTTAACTCACTGACACTCCTGACACTCCTGACCTCCCCTAACCAACCCCCCAAGTGGGCAACCCTATTCCACTCAGAGTGTACCTAGGATTTTGATTAGCTGATGTAGGCAACACCATGTAGTTGGGGACCCATAACCAATAAGGAGGTGGATATTGCACGGGAGTGCAGATTGTGCAATACCCTGTGATGACCTGATAGTCCAGGGGCGTCACAAGACACACTACAGGCAGTTAGCACCAGACAACGTCCGAGTCAGGTCGGACTCCGGAACAGACAAGCAAGCAAAGACACGGAAAGTTCGGGGCTCGTGGTCTGGAGCCGGAGGCTCGACCCAGGTTCTGAGGAAAGAAGGGGGATCCCAGGGTTCGCGGGGAGTGCAGAAGGCACCTGTGACCCGTTCCACAGCCCAGGAGCTGGGGTGGAGGGAAACTATTGAAGGGAGATGCACAGAAGGAACCGCCGGCCACAACCTCCAAAGTATCCAGGATCGGCTGAGGCCCATCACAGCGTAGCCCAGTGCTCCAACGGCAGTGTGTGACCCGTGAGTAAAAGACCTTGAACTGTTCCGCCTGTGTCATCAAGTTACTGTCAGTGCCTTCCTTATCGCGCCAATGCGCCATCGGCATCTGAGAGACTGCCACCACCACCATCCTCCCTGGGGCCATAGTTCTGCCTGTGGAGAGCTGAACCATCCGAGCTGTGTTGTCATCCGACCCAGCAGAGAAGTCCTGCAGTGACGGCTGATATTGGCCGCACACAACAGGTGGCGTCACAAACAACTACCCCCATCAACCCCATCCCCAAACTTTTTTTGACACCCAGGGTCACGGAACCGGGCGAGGCCACCGCGGTGTCCCAGGAGAAGCACTGCGGCCCAGTGACGAGTAACCCTCAACCCCGTGGGCGCGTCACTACACTAAGCAGCCGAGTAAGTGGCACATCACTGGAATCAGGATCTCTGCCCATACATTATGCTTCAATCAGATTAGGAGGCAAAAACCGGCCAACAGATTCCCTAAGGGTCCCGTTACACGTAGCGATGCACCAGCGATCCGACCTGGCAGGGATCGCTGGAACGTTGCTACATGGTCGCTGGTGAGCCGTCAATTAGGCAAGTCTCCACAGAGATGAGAGATCAGCCACCAGCGACCCGTGTAACGACGGCTCCCTGCTGGCTACTGGAGGAATCTGCTGTAATGCCAGGCCTGGATTCAGTTATCTGCTTTGCACTTGTGACTCCCTGGCAAAATCAGGTTGTCACAGAGCCTGCACAAATCCACCAAAGTGCAGGCCATTCTCCTCCTTGGCACCAACATAGTCCCCACACAGATATACACCAACCAATCAGGCCCTGCTCACCCCCTCCCCAGAAAAATGGGAGGGATCGAGAAGAGCTTGGGAAGTGACAGAGCAGAGTTTAGCTTCAGTTTGAGCTGTAGTCAGTGAAGAGCTGACAGGAGGGAGTTGGAGCTCCCTGGAGAGGTTGGTAGTCGGGGTTGGAGCCCTGGACTACCGGACTAGGTAGCAGTGAGGGCCACAGGCACGGAGATCCGGTCGCGGGAAACCTGAAGCCGACCGGGGCAGGGTTGTAGCCCGCCGGTGCCGAGAGAGGGGATCCGATCCAGAGGCCGTTCAAGCGGACTAGTCCAGACAAGAAAGAGACAGTCAGAGAGTGTGGAAGAAAAGGGCCCCTGGCTGTATATCTGGGTGTGGGACCCGAAGACACCCGCCAAAGGTGACCGGCCATTGGCAATTTGGTTTACAATACATGGTGGTTACTGACCATCCAAATCATCATCAGCTCATCCAGCACCACGACAACAGAACTGTGAGTTTCCTGCTCCCTGCAATCCCTCACCATTCTCTGAGCCCTGGGACTATACCTCCCCTACCCGTGGAGGGGATCCCACCTTGCTGCCCCGCTCCATCAGCCCCGGGCACCCACATAGAAGGCAGCGGCGGTGTCACCATCCCTCACCGCAACCCATGGGTGGCGTCACCGACAAAGACTCTGTCCCCTGTAAATAACCCCATTTCACTCGTGGGCGACGGACGGCTGCGCAAGCCCCGGATCCGGCTGCCACTATAGCCACAGCCACTGCCCAGATCCGAGTTCCTCGAGCGGCCCCCCAGTTGTGATCTGTCCCTCGCCCGCGACACACTCTGGAGCTCTCAGCTACAGCCTGGTCTCATCACAGAGTTTGCAGGACTTCATCGCGAGTGCCGATTCCCCGGCGATTGCGGTTCAGTTCATAACAGCTGCGGACAGGCTGGGGTGCAATCCGGAGTTCAGGTGAGAGCACCGGAGATCAGCCTGGCATGTCTTCAGCTGTCATGAACTGATCCGCAATCGCTGGGGAATGAATCACTCAGTGCTCGCGGTGCAGTCTAGGCTGCACTCCGGAGCTCAGGTGAGAGCTCCGGAGTGCAATGCAGGTAACTGAATCCAGGCCTGGCATTACTGGAGATTCCTCCAGTAGCCAGTCTGACGTTGGTCGCTCGTTGGTAGAGTTGAGCGCGGTTCGCGGTTCGAGGTTCTCCAGTTCTAAGCTCGAGTGATTTTTGGGGCTGTTCGAGATCGAACTAGAACTCGAGCTTTTTGCAAAAGCTCGATAGTTCTAGATACGTTCGAGAACGGTTCTAGCAGCAAAAAGCAGGGCTTTTTACAGCTGCAGTGTGCAGGAGCCATCGCTGGCAGCCTGCCACAAGCTGGTAACCAAGATAAACATCGGGTATCCAAGCAAGGCGCTTTGGTTAGTAACCCGATGTTTATCTTAGTTACGTGCAGGAAGCCCACACTTCCCGCTCAGCTCACTCCGCCCCCTCCTGCCCACGGCATGTATACATACATATACACACACACACACACTCTCACTCACGCACACCCCCCCCCCCTCCCACTACAGTGTGCAGGAGCCATCGCTGGCAGCCTGCCACAAGCTGGTAACCAAGATAAACATCGGGTATCCAAGCAAAGCGCTTTGGTTAGTAACCCGATGTTTATCTTAGTTACGTGCAGGAAGCCCACACTTCCCGCTCAGCTCGCTCCGCCCCCTCCTGCCCGCGGCATGTATACATACATATACACACACGCACACACACACACTCTCACACCCCCCCCCCCCCCGCTCGGCTTACCTGCAGTGATGAAGTCCCGACCTCAGCGCTGTCACTGTCCTCCATGGCCGCCGCTTGTCACATCACCTATCGCTTCCGACCCGAGACTGACACTGGCGGTGACGTCACGGACCTCTCGCGATACTTGATGTGAAGGCGCCGGTCATTGACCTCAGTGACAGGGGCTGTCGGCAGTGCTGGAGATCAGCGCAGGTAATGTACCTCGCTGACAGCAGCACTTGTCACCCCCCTGCAGTGACCTGGGCTGACCCATTGATGTTAGCTCAGGTCACTGCATTGCTCTCCCAGCCAATGGGGAACATCCTGCTCTTCATTGACTGGGACAGTGTGGATCGTCATGGCAACCCCTTGGATTACACCAGACCTGGATTTGTTTTTCAATCTAATAAATTGGTTAAAGAGGGAATGTTTTGGGGAGTGTTTTTTCAAATAAAAATGTGTTTGTCGTCTATTTTTTTTTATTACTGACTGGGTTGGTGATGTCGGGTATCTGATAGACGCCTGACCTCACCAACCCCAGGGCTTGATGCCAGGTGACATTACACATCTGGTATTAACCCCATATATTACCCCGTTTGCCACCGCACCAGGGCGCGGAATGAGCTGGGGCGAAGCACCAGGATTGGCGCATCTAATGGATGCGCCACTTCTGGGGCGGCTGCGGCCTGCTATTTTTAGGCTGGGGAGATTCCAATAACCATGGACCTCCCTAGTCTGAGAATATCAGGCCCCAGCTGTCTGCTTTACCTTGGCTGGTGATCCAATTTTGGGGGACCCCTACGTGTTTTTTTTTTTAATTATTTATTTAATTTAAAATAACAGCGTGGGGTGCCCTCAGTTTTGGATTACCAGCCAAGGTGAGGTTGCCAGCTGTGGTCTGCAGGCTGCAGCCGTCTGCTTTACCCTAGCTGGCTACAAAACTAGGGGGAACCCTACGTCATTTTTTTTTCATTTTTTTGGCTAAATACAAAGCTAAGCACCCCTTAGTGCCACATGAAAGGTACCAAAGGGTGCTCCACTTTTTCTCCATTTTTTTCTCCACTTTTTCTCCACTTTTTTCTCCACTTTTTTCTCCACTTTTTTCTCCACTTTTTCTCCTCTTATGCTCCACTTTTTCTCCACTTTTTCTCCTCTTAATCTCCACTTTTTCTCCACTTTTTCTCCACTTTCTCTCCACTTTTTTCTCCACTTTTTCTCCTCTTATGCTCCACTTTTTCTCCACTTTTTCTCCACTTTTTCTCCACTTTTTCTCTTCTTATGCTCCACTTTTTCTCCACTTTTTCTCCTCTTAATCTCCACTTTTTCTCCTCTTATGCTCCACTTTTTCTCCACTTTTTCTCCACTTTTTCTCCTCTTATGCTCCATTTTTTCTCCACTTTTTCTCCTCTTATGCTCCACTTTTTCTCCACTTTTTCTCCACTTTTTCTCCACTTTTTCTCCTCTTATGCTCCACTTTTTCTCCACTTTTTTCTCCACTTTTTCTCCTCTTATGCTCCACTTTTTCTCCACTTTTTCTCCACTTTTTCTCCTCTTATGCTCCACTTTTTCTCCACTTTTTCTCCTCTTAATCTCCACTTTTTCTCCACTTTTTCTCCACTTTTTCTCCACTTTTTTCTCCACTTTTTCTCCACTTTTTTCTCCACTTTTTCTCCTCTTATGCTCCACTTTTTCTCCACTTTTTCTCCACTTTTTTCTCTACTTTTTCTCCTCTTATGCTCCACTTTTTCTCCACTTTTTCTCCACTTTTTCTCCACTTTTTCTCCTCTTATGCTCCACTTTTTCTCCACTTTTTCTCCACTTTTTTCTCCACTTTTTCTCCTCTTATGCTCCACTTTTTCTCCACTTTTTCTCCACTTTTTCTCCTCTTATGCTCCACTTTTTCTCCACTTTTTCTCCTCTTAATCTCCACTTTTTCTCCACTTTTTCTCCACTTTTTTTCCACTTTTTCTCCACTTTTTCTCCACTTTTTTCTCCACTTTTTCTCCACTTTTTCTCCTCTTATGCTCCACTAATTCTCCACTTTTTCTCCACTTTTTCTCCTCTTATGCTCCACTTTTTCTCCACTTTTTCTCCTCTTAATCTCCACTTTTTCTCCACTTTTTCTCCACTTTTTTCTCCACTTTTTCTTCTCTTATGCTCCACTTTTTCTCCACTTTTTCTCCACTTTTTCTCCACTTTTTCTCCTCTTATGCTCCACTTTTTCTCCACTTTTTCTCCTCTTAATCTCCACTTTTTCTCCTCTTATGCTCCACTTTTTCTCCACTTTTTCTCCACTTTTTCTCCTCTTATGCTCCACTTTTTCTCCACTTTTTCTCCACTTTTTCTCCACTTTTTCTCCTCTTATGCTCCACTTTTTCTCCACTTTTTCTCCTCTTATGCTCCACTTTTTCTCCACTTTTTCTCCACTTTTTCTCCACTTTTTCTCCTCTTATGCTCCACTTTTTCTCCACTTTTTTCTCCACTTTTTCTCCTCTTATGCTCCACTTTTTCTCCACTTTTTCTCCACTGTTTCTCCACTTTTTCTCCACTTTTTCTCCTCTTATGCTCCACTTTTTCTCCTCTTAATCTCCACTTTTTCTCCACTTTTTCTCCACTTTTTCTCCATTTTTTTCTCCACTTTTTCTCCACTTTTTCTCCACTTTTTTCTCCACTTTTTTCTCCACTTTTTTCTCCACTTTTTTCTCCACTTTTTCTCCTCTTATGCTCCACTTTTTCTCCACTTTTTCTCCACTTTTTTCTCCACTTTTTCTCCTCTTATGCTCCACTTTTTCTCCACTTTTTCTCCTCTTATGCTCCACCTTTTCTCCACTTTTTCTCCTCTTAATCTCCACTTTTTCTCCTCTTATGCTCCACTTTTTCTCCACTTTTTCTCCACTTTTTCTCCTCTTATGCTCCACTTTTTCTCCACTTTTTCTCCACTTTTTCTCCACTTTTTCTCCTCTTATGCTCCACTTTTTCTCCACTTTTTCTCCTCTTATGCTCCACTTTTTCTCCACTTTTTCTCCACTTTTTCTCCATTTTTTTCTCCACTTTTTCTCCTCTTATGCTCCACTTTTTCTCCACTTTTTTCTCCACTTTTTCTCCTCTTATGCTCCACTTTTTCTCCACTTTTTCTCCACTTTTTCTCCACTTTTTCTCCTCTTATGCTCCACTTTTTCTCCACTTTTTCTCCTCTTAATCTCCACTTTTTCTCCACTTTTTCTCCACTTTTTCTCCACTTTTTTCTCCACTTTTTCTCCACTTTTTCTCCACTTTTTCTCCTCTTATGCTCCACTTTTTCTCCACTTTTTCTCCACTTTTTCTCCTCTTATGCTCCACTTTTTCTCCACTTTTTTCTCCACTTTTTCTCCTCTTATGCTCCACTTTTTCTCCACTTTTTCTCCACTTTTTCTCCTCTTATGCTCCACTTTTTCTCCACTTTTTCTCCTCTTAATCTCCACTTTTTCTCCACTTTTTCTCCACTTTTTCTCCACTTTTTCTCCACTTTTTTCTCCACTTTTTTCTCCACTTTTTCTCCTCTTATGCTCCACTTTTTCTCCACTTTTTCTCCACTTTTTCTCCACTTTTTCTCCTCTTATGCTCCACTTTTTCTCCACTTTTTCTCCTCTTATGCTCCACTTTTTCTCCACTTTTTCTCCACTTTTTCTCCACTTTTTCTCCTCTTATGCTCCACTTTTTCTCCACTTTTTCTCCTCTTATGCTCCACTTTTTCTCCACTTTTTCTCCACTTTTTCTCCACTTTTTCTCCACTTTTTCTCCTCTTATGCTCCACTTTTTCTCCTCTTAATCTCCACTTTTTCTCCACTTTTTCTCCACTTTTTCTCCATTTTTTTCTCCACTTTTTCTCCACTTTTTCTCCACTTTTTTCTCCACTTTTTTCTCCACTTTTTCTCCTCTTATGCTCCACTTTTTCTCCACTTTTTTCTCCACTTTTTCTCCTCTTATGCTCCACTTTTTCTCCACTTTTTCTCCACTTTTTCTCCACTTTTTCTCCTCTTATGCTCCACTTTTTCTCCACTTTTTCTCCTCTTAATCTCCACTTTTTCTCCTCTTATGCTCCACTTTTTCTCCACTTTTTCTCCACTTTTTCTCCTCTTATGCTCCACTTTTTCTCCACTTTTTCTCCACTTTTTCTCCACTTTTTCTCCTCTTATGCTCCACTTTTTCTCCACTTTTTCTCCTCTTATGCTCCACTTTTTCTCCACTTTTTCTCCACTTTTTCTCCACTTTTTCTCCATTTTTTCTCCACTTTTTCTCCTCTTATGCTCCACTTTTTCTCCACTTTTTTCTCCACTTTTTCTCCTCTTATGCTCCACTTTTTCTCCACTTTTTCTCCACTTTTTCTCCACTTTTTCTCCTCTTATGCTCCACTTTTTCTCCACTTTTTCTCCTCTTAATCTCCACTTTTTCTCCACTTTTTCTCCACTTTTTCTCCACTTTTTTTCTCCACTTTTTCTCCACTTTTTCTCCACTTTTTCTCCTCTTATGCTCCACTTTTTCTCCACTTTTTCTCCAGTTTTTCTCCTCTTATGCTCCACTTTTTCTCCACTTTTTTCTCCACTTTTTCTCCTCTTATGCTCCACTTTTTCTCCACTTTTTCTCCACTTTTTCTCCTCTTATGCTCCACTTTTTCTCCACTTTTCCTCCTCTTAATCTCCACTTTTTCTCCACTTTTTCTCCACTTTTTCTCCACTTTTTCTCCACTTTTTTCTCCACTTTTTCTCCACTTTTTCTCCTCTTATGCTCCACTTTTTCTCCACTTTTTCTCCACTTTTTCCTCCACTTTTTCTCCACTTTTTCTCCACTTTTTCTCCACTTTTTCTCCACTTTTTCTCCTCTTATGCTCCACTTTTTCTCCACTTTTTCTCCACTTTTTCTCCACTTTTTTCTCCACTTTTTCTCCACTTTTTCTCCACTTTTTCTCCTCTTATGCTCCACTTTTTCTCCACTTTTTCTCCGTTCTTTTTCTATGGTCGGTCTACCCATTAGCTCTGCCATGCATACTGTAGCTCTACACCTACTGCACATGTTACTTTATGATTGACATCTCTTTCGTACCAGAGCTGTCTAAGTCTACTCTGACCCCATATTTGTCATTACTATATTGTCCTTGTACTGTATTATGACATTTGTATCATGTGTTTCATTTCTTGCTGTGTTGCAATTTTTTTGCTGCATCCCAATTGTACCTCTACATTGTTCGAGTTTATGTTATTGTTCTCTCACTCTTATGTGATACTGATTATTGTCATTTTTCATGATTACATGCAGATAAGTCCAATCTGACGAAGGCTCAGGCCGAAACGTCATTTGTAACTTGTTTTGGACAAAAACATATATGCTTATGAAAAAAATTTTTTTCTTAATATGGACCAATAAAGAGTGATTTTGCATTACTATCCATTGTGACTTACTGACTTAGTCTGGGAGATTTAGAGTGCCGAGGTTACTCACTAATTTTATCTATTATTACCTCTGAGCACCTATATACCAGTGAGCAGAGTTTCCTCTACAGTAGTTCTCCTGATTAGGCATGCCCTTACCTCATGAGCAGGGCATTGCAGCTTTGGTAGCAACCATTACGACATGGACTCTGCTGCTGTGGACCCGGGGAGAGTGAGTGCAGATTCATTGCACCCACACTCCTCACATGAAGGGTCCGCACTCCTAGAAAATGGGGGATACGTTCCCTGAGTGTCTCCCCCCCATATTCTAGACGGTCCAGAGTCATCGTGGGACCCCTTTATTTTTTTTCTTACAATAAATTGGTGAAAGAGGAAATGTTTTGGGGACTGTTTTTTCAAATAAATTTCTTTTGTCGATTTTTTGTTTTTGTTAGTACTGACAGTTTATGATGTTGGGTATCTAATAGACGCCATGACATCATAAACTGCTGGGCTTGATCTCAGGTGACTTTACAGCTAGTATCAACCCGATTTATTACCCCGTTTGCCACTGCACCAGGGCACGGGATGAGCTGGGGTGAAGTGCCAGGATTGGCACATCTAGTGGATGCGCCACGTCTGGGGTGCCTGCGGCCTGCTATTTTTAGGCTGTGAAGGCCCAATAACTATGGACCTTCCCACCCTGAGAATACCAGACCACAGCTGTCCGCTTTACCTTGGCTGGTGATCCAATTTGGGGGGGACCCTACTTTTATTGTGTAATTATTAATATTTATAAAATAATTATAAAAAAGAGCCTGAGGGGACCTCCACATTGGATCCCCAACCACGGTAAAGCTGCCAGCTGTGGTTTTCAGGCTACAGCCGTCTGCTTTACCCTAGCTGGCTATCAAAAATGGGGGGACCCAACGTCATTTTTTTTTTTTAACTATTTTTTAAATAGAAAAAATTAATGGGCTTCCCTGTATTTTGATTGCCAACCAAGGTAACGGCAGGCAGATGGGGGTGGCAACCCATAGCTGTCTGCTTTATCTGCGCTGAGAATCAAAAATACCGCGGAGCGCTACGTCATTTTTTTAAAGATTTATTTTTACAGCACTGTGATGTCCAGCAATCAAAATACAGGGAAGCCCAACTGGGGGTTGGCTGCCTCCAACCCCCAGTTGCCTATTTGTACCCGGCTGGGAACCAAAAGTATAGGGAAGCCCGTTTTTTTTAATTATTTCACTTATTTCATGAAATAATTAAAAAACAAATGACGTGGGCTTCGCCCCATTTTTGTGTCCAGCCGGGTACAACTAGGCAGCTGGGGATTGGAATCCGCAGCACAGGTTAGCCCGAGGTTTGTGGGCGCCTCTGCTGCGGATTTCAGTCCGCAGCCGTCCCAGAAAATGGCGCTCTCATAGAAGCGCCATCATCTGGCGCTGTATCCAACTCTTCCAACAGCCCTGGAGCCGGGTGGCTTGTTGGGTAATCATGAGTTAATACTGGCTTTGTTTTACCAGCCAGTATTAAGCCAGAGATTCTTAATGTCAGGCACGTTTGACCCGGCCATTAAGAATCTCCAATAAAGGGTTAAAAAAAAGACACCACACAGAGAAAAAATACTTTAATAGAAATAAATACACAGACACATTAGAGACTCCATCTTTATTACCCCCCAGCCCTCCACGATCCTGCTCTTCTGTCTTCTTTCTTTCTAGTGTAGTAGTAGTGACGATTGTAGTGAGGATGAGATTCACCAGCTCATCACTTGGGGCTGGAGAACCTCATCCTCACTACAATGCTCACTACAGTCGTGCAGCAGCGTGCAGCCTTCACTCCGTGAGTGATCACTGCTGGCTGCTAGCGGTAACGCTGACAGACGCGTTACCATAGCAACGGTGCTCTCGGAGCCGCGGTTAGCGGTGACGTCACCGCTAACTGCGTTGCTATGGCAACGGTGATCTCCGTTAATGACCGGCTGTGTCAGCCGGTCCCTAACGGAACGGGGAGTCGACCGTGTGCTAGAGCATGTCGCCGGTACACGGCGATACACATATGTGCACCGTGTACCGGAGAGATGCACTCGCAGGTCCTACATGACGTGTCATAGTCATGTGACCAGTCTGTAGCCAATGAGATAATAGCCACATGACTGGTCACATGGCTATTTTGACGTCATGACAGGTCCTGCATCTCTGCTGGCAGTGCAGGTCACCGGGAGGATTCAGCGATCATCGGATGGAATAGCGGCAGGAGACAGAGTGCAGAAGGGATCGCGAGGACCGGTAAGTGTTATGGCAATGTTTATTAACTGTTTGTGTACATTTATCATGCATTTTTATGTGTTTGTGATTGCCTCCCATTCTAGCCTATACGTTCGAGTTCGGTTCGTCGAACGTTCGACGAACCGAACTCGAACGGGACCCCCGTTCGGCGAACCGGCCTCGAGCCGAACCGGGACCAGTTCGCTCATCTCTACTCGTTGGTCTCCCGCCGTCAAACACGCTGATGCGTGCTGCACAGCGGGAGACCAATGAGCAAAAAATGGTCCTGATTGTTCTGTCACTATCAGCGACCTCGCAGCTTGGGCCCGTCACTGCTGCTTTTCACACACAGCGATATTGCTAGCGAGGTCGCTGATACGTCACAAAAACTGTGACGTTTCAGCGATCTTGCTGTGTGTGACGGGGGCTTTAAATGATTCTATAATAAGAGGGTCTGTACCAGAAGACTTGCGCATAGCAATTTTGACACCCCTGAACTAGTCAGGGTGTCACAGGGTACTGCACTTCTTTCTCTTCTGGTGCAGGACTCAACCACCCATGGTTCTGGGGTCTTAACCTTTGGTATTACTCCATCAGCATTCAAATCCTAGTCACACCTCACACCACACCCTGTCAAGCACACCAGTAGTTGGTCTAGCTGGAACAGGGCCACTCACCTAGGGGTCAGGCAGACTGGTGGGAGGGAGGAAGTTAGAGAGAGGAAGTGCAGAGCAAAGCTTAGAGAGTTGAGTAGTAGCTCCCAAAGAGTGAGGAGCAGGGAGTTGGAGCTCCCTGGGGACTTTTGGCTAGGTCGCGGATGCTGGTCTGGGACTAAAGGAGTCGGAGACCCGGTTGCAGGGTATTGGAGAAAGGTGCCAGGCTTTGTTTTGGGGAACAGTCGGCACCAGAGTACCTAGTAACCGAACCGGTACCGACCACGGCGGGGTACTGGACTCTAGATCAGGGAGAAGCTTCACGCAACCTTATAATTAACTTGTGGAGGATAGTCTCTTTATGAACTTTCCCCAAGAGATCAGAGATCGAAGGCATCAACACAAAGAGGGGGATAGGACTTTCCAGCTTATACCGCCCACTGAAATCCCAAGTGTCAGCCATTGAGAGCACAGCTCCCCTACTTAACAGTGGGGAGTGGGACCCCGACAGCTTCAAGCAGAGGGGTCACTCAGAACATCTAAAATACAGTACATGGAGGCAAGGTACAGACCATCTGCAATACCAACGGGAGCGGACTCCCGAACGAGCTCCTCTGGAGTGGCAGCGGCACTCAGAGACTTGGTTTACTTCTGTGTCAGAGTATGTTTTGTGGTCGCATCACTACCAATGTGACGCCCTGGACTAGCCAGGGACAGGTAGTCCCTTACACAAACACCTTTCCCTAAGAAGGTACTGTGGAGACACGGGGCTCAGTGGGCGCTCTCGTCCACTAAAACCCGCCGCCTTTAGAAAGACAGCGTGGCTCAGGGCTCATCCCAACTGAACGCCGGCCTCCCTAACCGTGGGCGTAACACTACTCAGACAACACAGGGTGAGGGAACCACAATAATTAGACTTTATTGGATCCCCAAACAATTAACAGCACATAACACATAACCAGCAAAACACACAAATGTAACAGGCAACAGAGTCTCACCCTTCCGCTGGCTCACCAGGGATTTAGAATGTCCATGCCTCACAGGTTCCAAGCTGTCTGAGGTCTGCAAAGTCTGTAACAGGTGACTGAACTGTCCCAACCTGCGTGTCCTCCTTAGGTAGTCCTGGTTTGATGTTACAATCCTGGCAGCCAGAGTCGAAATCCCTAGGCTGTGGATATGGTCTCCAACCGGATCCGGAGTCCCTAGATTGAAGCCATAAGATGTCCTGATCCTCCAGTCAGCTCCAAAGAGCTTAGACTGAATCCATCAACCATCAACAACACCTGGTGGCTTAAAGAAGTCCTTTTTATAGCCACAACCTTCCACTTGGATACACTGCGTCCTCATCGATTGGTTGGACAAGATTGCTTCTCCCATTGGAGGAATTTCAAGCTGCATGGACAATGTTCATTTAAATGATATGGGTAGAAAGACTGAGGGTGTACATGTAAACTGGGAGTCACCGACTAGACAATGGCTACTAAGGTAATTACATTATCAATACACAACTACAATACAATGGTTACTGGAAATGTCTGGAGAACAATACGTCTAGCTTTCAGTGGCCAACACAATTACATTGAGTCAACAAGAGTCTTGTAAAAACAATGAGGGACTTCTCCCCCGTCTATAGACAATCTATCATGCTGTCTGGCTGGATTTTAAGAAACTTTAACCCATAAGAGAGTCCATGTCGTCACATTCCTCCCCCTTCTTAATATTAGCCAGACATGATAGGCTTCCGATCATCCTTCTCCTCTTGTCGGGAAAGCCCATCCGCATTTCCATGGTTCTTGCCTTGTTTATGGGAGATGGAAAAATTGTAAGATTGTAATGCCAGACTCCACCTGAGCAAGCGTCCGTTGTCCCCGGCAGTGCGATTTAGCCAACTCAATGGATTGTGGTCAGTGAGGACTGTGAACTCATTGCCATAGAGGTAGGGCTGCAATTTTTTTAGGGCCCAGACTATGGCCAGGCATTCTTTTTCTATGGTGGCATAAGCCCTCTCTCGGTCCAACAGCTTCCGGGAGAGGAACGCTATCGGATGTTCCTCACCGTTGTCCCCCACTTGGCTAAGTACAGCTCCTAGTCCTGTGTCCGATGCGTCTATTTGGACAATGAATCTGCGACGGAAGTCAGGAGCAGTCAAGACTGGGCTTTGGGCTAGCCGGTCTTTCAATTGGAGGAACGCAGTTTCACATTCTGGGGTCCAGATAAGGTTACGGGCATATCTTTTGGTTGTGAGGTCAGTGAGCGGTTTTGCTATGGTACTGTAATTGGGGATAAACTTTCGATAGTAGTTTGCGGTTCCTAGAAATGCACGGACCTGTTTTTGATTGACTGGGCGTGGCGACTGGATAATGGCTTCTACTTTTGCAGGTTCGGGACGAATGCACCCACTTCCCACCCGATGTCCCAGGTATAGCACTTCGGCCATCCCCATTTGGCATTTGTCAGGTCGGATGGTGAGCTGGGCTTTGGCTACCCTCTGCAGCACCTGGGACACATGCTGAAGATGCTCTTCCCAAGTGTCGCTGAAGATAGCGATGTCATCCAAATAGGCCTGGGCATACCCCTGACATCCCTCTAGTAAATGGTCTACCATCCTCTGGAAGGTGGCTGGGGCGTTTTTCATCCCAAAAGGCATGCTGGTAAACTCAAAGAGGCCAAAAGGGGTTATGAAGGCCGATTTCGCTTGAGCGTCTTTTGTGAGTGGGATCTGCCAGTATCCCTTGCTCAAATCGAGGGTAGCTATAAACCGAGACCCCCCTAACCTATCTAGTAGTTCATCCACCCGGGGCATGGGGTAAACATCTGTAATCCTGACCTCATTGAGCCGTCTATAGTCGACACAGAAACGAGTACTCTTGTCCTTTTTTGGCACCAATACCACACTGGCAGCCCATGGGCTATGGGAGGGGACTATGACTCCCATATTTAACATGTCATCCACCTCGGCCTTCATCATTGCCAACACAGGAGGGGTCACCCGGTAGGCGGGTTGTCTTAGTGGGGTGGCTGCCCCTGTATTGACATGATGCTGGACCAGGGGGGTTCTACCAGGCTGACTTGTGAACAGGGTTTCATATGTTCCGAGTATGTCTGATATCTGTCGCTTCTGTGATGGACAAAGCTGCTCCCCTAGTGATACATCTTTTACCCCCATTTCCCTTTTGGAGTCCACTAATAGGTCTGGGATCTGGTCCAACTCTGGATCATCTAACTCTGGACAGCAAACTGCTAAATTGGTGACTTCTCGTTCCTCATAAGCTTTTAGCCTGTTGATGTGGTAGGTACGCTCACGAACACCTGCTCGATCCAGGGCCACGGTGTAGTCAGTATTGCCACATTTCTTGGTAATGGTGAATGGACCCGCCCACATGGCTTGCAGCTTGTTTTTCCGCACCGGTACTAGTACTAGGACCTTCTGTCCACAGGCAAATTATCGGGGCCGGGCAGTGCGGTCGTAACATCGTTTTTGCCTTTCCTGAGCCACTTCTAAATTCCCATGGGCTAACGCCATGAGGTGCCTCATCCTTTCCCTAAACTTTTGAACATAGTCCAGTATGGGAACCTCTTCTGTGGGGAAGGTGCCCTCCCAACTCTCTCGTACCAGCTCTAGGGGCCCTCGTACTTTTCGGCCGTACAGCAATTCAAAGGGAGAGAACCCAGTGGAGTCCTGCGGCACCTCCCGGTAAGAAAAAAGGAGCTGCTGCAAGTTTTTCTCCCAGTCCCCCCCCTCGGACTCCACATATCGGCTAATGAGCTGTTTGAGCGTTTTGTTGAAGCGCTCACACAATCCATTTGTTTCAGGATGGTAGGGGGTTGTGCGCATGGGGCGGACTCCATGTTTTTCCCACAGGGTGTGTATCAGTTCACTTTGGAACTGTGCCCCCTGGTCAGTCAATACTTCCTGTGGAAACCCTACCCGGCTAAAGATGTCCAGTAGAGCTTGAGCCACGTGCTCTGCATCTATGGAGGTTAAGGCAACGGCTTCTGGGTAACGGGTGGCAAAGTCTACCAGGGTGAGGATGAATCTTTTTCCACTGCGGCTGGGGATGGCTAAGGGGCCTACTATATCAATGGCAACTCTCTGGAACGGTTCTCCTATCAAGGGCATGGGTTGAAGTGGGGCACGGCATGGGGCTCCCCCCATACGCTGACACACTGGGCAAGAGGCTCTGCATTTTTGCACTTCTTGAGTGACCCTTGGCCAGAAAAAACTACGCAGCAGGCGGGCCCGAGTCTTTTTGGTCCCCATGTGCCCAGCCGCAGGAACATCATGAGCTAAACGCAACAGTTGGGGTCGGTATGGCTGGGGTACCACAAGCTGATGTACACGGGTCCAGGGTTTTTCTGGGCAGGATGCGGGCTTCTCCCGATATAAGAGGCCTTTTTCCCATCTATATACCTCCCCCTGATTTCCTCCCCCAGGTTGGCTGGCCGCACTACGGATAAGCTCTAAGGTGGGGTCTGACAGTTGAGCTTCCCTGAACTCTTTACGATCTATCTCCCCCCAATCAATGGCCACAGTTGGGTCTGATGTACTCACATTTGTTGGCTCTGATGAGGAGGCTGAAGATTGAGGAGTTGGGTTCTCCTCTGATGGGCTGGAAGAAAGACCTGCACCAGGATGGTGTTTGGCTTGGCTGCGGGTGATGGCGGTGACAAACTGGCTGGATAGTCCTTTTCCTAGGTCATTTCCCAAAATTACAGGGGTGGGGAGGCCGTCCATGAGCCCCACTTCAACCTCTCCTTGGTCAGTTCCCCAGTCCAACTGCACTCAAGCCAGAGGGATGTTCGAGCGCTGGCCCCCAGCAAGGATGATGGTCACTTGGCGGCCAGGTAAATGATGTTCTGTGGGAACAATATCTGGGCTGACCAGGGTGATGGAAGATCCCGAGTCTCGAAGTCCCTGAGCCTGTATATCACCGACCTTGACCGTCTGGATGTGGGGATGGAGGTTAGCTGGTGTACAGTGTCCGGCCTGCCGTAGGGTGTGGACTGGATAAACCACTTCCTCAGCTATTGGTGTTTCTCGGGAGTAGCATTCCTCAGGTCTCGTTGGTTCATCTCGGCATATGTTGACTGGTAGATGGGCTCCAGGCATGGGGCCCCGGTTTTGTAGACACTCTTTGGCCATGTGTCCAAGGCGCCCACACGTATAACAGCGCCGTGGGTTAGACAAGTCACCCACCCTGTTGGTAAACCTTTGTCTTGTTGGGGCTTCTGTGGGGTAACGAGTTAGTCCAGCACGTGAGTCTGGGGGTCGCTTGGATCCATGGTTGAGGGACCTATTGGGCCTCCAGCTGGGTCGGTTGGCTGTAAATTCGTCAGCCAATCGCGCTGCTTGCTCTGGGGTGTCGGGCTTCCTGTCAGCTACCCATTCTCGGATTTCCGGGTCCATTTGCACCAGCAGCTGTTCAAGCACTATCACATCATGGAGGGCAGCAGCGGAGTGGGCAGCCCGTCCATTGAGCCAGCGATTACAGTGTCGTCGGAGTTGACTGCCAAATTCGACGTACGAGACACCCTGGCGAGACATAGTCCGGAACTTAGTGCGATGTCTCTCGGGTGTTATGGTAAAAATGGCCAACAAAGTGTCCTTAATAATTCCGTAGTCCAAGCAGTCCTGAGGCCCAAGTGATCGGACAGCCTCCTGGGCCCGGACCGGCAAGCTTGTCCACAGGTATTTGGACCACTCATCTGTGGGCACCTGGTGCATACGCATTAGCATCTCAAAGTTTTGCAAGTGTTCATCTATCTCAGTGCTGGAATCATTAAACACTGGCACATCCCTGTAGCGAAGATGACTTCCTTGGTGGAGGTCTATCCTGGAGGTAGGTGCTGATGGTGAGGAAATTGGAAATCCAAACACAAATTGCAGAACACCAGCCCTCTCTTCCCTTGAAGCTTCAGGCCCCAATGCAGTAAACAATTCCTTGACTCGGTCTGCTTGGGTTTGGTTTGTTTCCAGACTGTCACTGGATCTAGGATGAGATACAGGGTTTACCTCCTCTGATACCACAACGGCAGTGTCCTCATCATCCTCTGCATCATTCTGGGCATCCCAACAGACTAATTTCTGGATCAAGTCTGACCGAGTGTCAGTGTTCCTGTAGTCAATCTTTCGCATCTGGCACAGATCCTGTAGCATCCATTTACTGCTGCGGTCGTAACTCCTCTCTGGTCCTTGTCCCATGGCTGAGCTGGTGGGGTTGGACATGGCAGCGTCCGTAACCTGAATGCCTCCCCTATGGCCTGCTGGGTATGCTTATGTGCCTCCCTGGTTGTTGAGCCCTGAACGGTGTCCGAAAACACCAGTCCACTGCAGCTCCCCTGGGTAAACCAGGCTGAGTAGTATCCCACCGCTGCTACCAATTGTGGAGACACGGGGCTCAGTGGGCGCTCTCGTCCACTAAAACCCGCCGCCTTTAGAAAGACAGCGTGGCTCAGGGCTCATCCCAACTGAACGCCGGCCTCCCTAACCGTGGGCGTAACACTACTCAGACAACACAGGGTGAGGGAACCACAATAATTAGACTTTATTGGATCCCCAAACAATTAACAGCACATAACACATAATCAGCAAAACACACAAATGTAACAGGCAACAGAGTGTCACCCTTCCGCTGGCTCACCAGGGATTTAGAATGTCCATGCCTCACAGGTTCCAAGCTGTCTGAGGTCTGCAAAGTCTGTAACAGGTGACTGAACTGTCCCAACCTGCGTGTCCTCCTTAGGTAGACCTGGTTTGATGTTACAATCCTGGCAGCCGGAGTCGAAATCCCTAGGCTGTGGATATGGTCTCCAACCGGATCCGGAGTCCCTAGATTGAAGCCATAAGATGTCCTGATCCTCCAGTCAGCTCCAAAGAGCTTAGACTGAATCCATCAACCATCAACAACACCTGGTGGCTTAAAGAAGTCCTTTTTATAGCCACAACCTTCCACTTGGATACACTGCGTCCTCATCGATTGGTTGGACAAGATTGCTTCTCCCATTGGAGGAATTTCAAGCTGCATGGACAATGTTCATTTAAATGATATGGGTAGAAAGACTGAGGGTGTACATGTAAACTGGGAGTCACCGACTAGACAATGGCTACTAAGGTAATTACATTATCAATACACAACTACAATACAATGGTTACTGGAAATGTCTGGAGAACAATAAGTCTAGCTTTCAGTGGCCAACACAATTACATTGAGTCAACAAGAGTCTTGTAAAAACAATGAGGGACTTCTTCCCCGTCTATAGACAATCTATCATGCTGTCTGGCTGGATTTTAAGAAACTTTAACCCATGAGAGTCCATGTCGTCACAGGTACCAGCAGCCAACCTTAAAACCCTGAGTGACCCCTCTCAGGACTTGATGTTCACACCTGGGGGCGGAGCCAGGCAGTTGGCAACGCCCTCCGAGGAGTTCGTAGAGCATGAGGCGGGAAAAACAGGGAGATTAGTGACAGGAGTGAAGGAGAGAGGAGTGAAGTCTATTAGGGGTCTGGGTTGGAGCCTGGATTCCCTTTTGGCCAGGAGGCAGATGGTGTTGGCCGCCTGCAGGAGCTGGGACTACAGTCGGTGGAACCGTAAGGGCCGGGGACAAGTGGTGGCCCGCCGGTACCGAACAGGGGAACCGATTGGAAACCGGAGCACCAGGAGGGGTAGTCAGAGCCAGTACGAGGCCCAGAACCCACTGGACCGAGTCAAATCCACTGATTGAGGACTGGACTTTAGGTCCTTTCCCACCCAAGACCCGACTGAAGGCAACAGCCCAACCATAGGGATATAAAGCCACCGCCCAGGCATAGAGATCCCACAGGCCAGCATCTGCAGGCAAAAGGGCTCTTCTAGCACACACAAAGCTGGGGAGCGGACTAACATTGCTCAGGCATAGGAGTCATCATTCCATTAAAAGCGAGGTGCAGGAGAAAGGCGGAAACCACCAACCTGAAAAGGGAAGAAGTGCAGCCGGCTGCAGGCACCGTCCACCATCTTGTTTGGTTTACCAGAGACTCCAGTGTGTCTGTCAAAGTGAGTACAACAGCGCCCTCGGGCCGCGCGCAGCACTGCACCGCACTGCAACATCACGCACTCCCCTAGCCTCGCATCCCACGGGCCCTGGGACCATCACCCCCTGCCCACGGAGGGGTTAACACCAGGCTGCGCAACACCGTCCCCGGGAGCCTAGTCAACGGTAGCGGTGGTGCTCATCTATTCACCACAACCCGTGGGTGGTGTCACGAACTTAAAACTCCCCAAACAACCGCGGCCCCGGCCGTGGACCACCCCACCGTACATCGCCAGCAACCTCCCTTCATAGCCACGTGACCCCCGGGTCCGTGAGGAGCTCGAGCCACCCACCGACGAGCACGGATCCGAGCGGATCGGCAGCCGGCCGAGCCCCGGGGCGGTACACCAACACTGCCTGAGTGAGTACACTGTCCTCCCCTGCTTTCAATCTGCGCCACGCTCCCCTACACCTCCATCATCCAGTCCTACCCGTGGAGGGAACGTCATCTGGCTGCCCCACTCCATCTCCCCCAGGTACTCCCATCGACAGCAGCGGTACTCCCCTTACCGCAAACCACGGGTGGCGTCACAAACGCTTATCCCCTGTAAATACCCCCTTTACATTTGAAGTGGCTGTGAGCCCCCGGGTCTGGAGACCCTCGAGCCACAGCAACCCCCGGATCCGAGCGGTTTGACCGCTGCAGGGGCGGCACACAATTGTAGTGGGAATATTAAAAAAAAATTGTGAAAATCTGCACCTGGAATATATAGGACCGTAAATTTACCCCATCATGGGCAACATTTTTTAAGGGATTGTAAGAGATTTTCTAAATAAATATAACTTCATAACAAATCATCAACATTGGTTTATGATGAATCGCTCTTGTCCAACTAATATGATCAGTTTCTATGAGAAATAGGGATGAGCAGACCCACTGAAGTTCGGGTTTTCCGGGTTTTCCAGATTTTAGTTAAAAGTTCGGTTCTGGACCTGGACTTGACCCGAACTTGACCCTTGACCACGAATCCCATATAAGTTAATGGAGACTCGAACTTCTGTGTTGCAAAATAGCGGCAAAATTGTGGTAGGAAAGGCTAGGGGGCTGTAAAAGGAAGTAAAATGAGGGCAATTGCCCTGCAAACAAATGTGGATAGGGAATACATTTTTTTTTACGTGGGCTCCCACCTATTTTTGATAACCAGAGCAGGTAAAGTAGACAACTTCGGGCTGCAACCCTCATCTTTACCTTGGCTGGTTATCAAAAATAAAGAGATCCCACATTGTTTTTTTTTAATTATTTAAATAGATAATCTTATAAAAGAAATTGGGTTCTGCTCTATTTTTGATAACAAGCCAAGGTAAAGCAGACAACTGGAGCCAGGTATTATCAGGCTGGGAATAGGCAATGGTTAAGAGGCCCCACCCAGCCTAAAAATAGAAGCCTGCAGCCATCACAGAAATGGATCCATAAGATGCGCCAATTCTTGCACTTTGCCAGGCTCTTTCCGATTGTTAAAGGAGCTAATACTTTTGGGGTTGATGTTAGCTGTGTTGACAGCTGGCATCAAGCCCGGGGGTTAGTCATGAACAGGCATCTATCAGACACCCCCATTACTAACGCAGCAAGATTAGAGTTAAAACACACACACACAGGGAAAAATGCTTATTGGAATAAAGACTCCACCACACTCCATTTGTTCACCAATTTATTAATTTTAAAAATCCTCCAAGTTCCAATATAATCTAATTGAGGAACAAAGACTCCCACAAACTCCCTCGTTCACCAATTTATTAATTAAAAAGACATCCACAAAGTTTCGACGTAATCCAATAGTGCAATGGCTCACAACATTGGTAAGGGCCAAATAACCATTGACCTTCCCAGTTTGAAAATACCAACCCCAGCTGTCTGTTTTACCTTGGCTGATTATCAAAAATAGGGCAGAGCCCAGGCCACTTTATTTAAATTATTTAAATTATTAAAAAAAAATTAGTTGGATCCCCTCAGTCTTTGATAACCAGCCATGGTAAAGCAGACAGCTGAGGGTTTCAGCCCACAGTTGTCTGATTTACCTGCTCTGGTTATCAAAAAAAGACCCATGTCATTGAGCTGTAGCCTTTCAACAAACTTTATTAGAAAACAAAAAGCACCTAAGCTACGAACTTGGACACTGACTTTTTAAAAAATCTGTGTTCAAGTTCGAGACTCGGACACCCAGCATCTGGTAGGAATCCTCAAACTTTACCATTCAGGTTCACTCATCCCTAATGAATAGGTAAATTACAAACTGGACCAAGGTAAGGCTCTGGATGTTGTTAATGTAGACTTTTTATTTCACAAAAAAAGTTGGTATATATAATAAGAACAATGGTGGTAAAAAGAGAGGGTGGTTTTTAATGGAACACACTCTTATTTAGTTACAGTTAAACATATGCTACTAAAGGGGTCAGTATTGGGGGCTCTTTTTTAACATTTATTAATCACTTTAAAGCGGGTACACAGAGTATCACAGAAGGAAATTCTTTACTGTAAGAGCAGTGAGACTATGGAACTCTCTGCCACATGATGTTGTAATGTTTGATTTAATAAACAGATAAAAGGAGGACCTGGATACCTTTTTTGATAAATATAATCATCCAGGTTCTGAGTACTGGATTCTGTGATGGGATGTAAATCAAAGGAACTAGTCTTCTGATGCCATGAAGTTAGGAAGGAATTTTTCCCTTAACCCTTTCACAACATACAAGTGCATCTCAATAAATTAGAATATCATCAAAAAGTTAATTTATTTCAGTAATTCAATGCAAAAGACAATGAAAACCCAAAAGTCAGTATCTCAGAAAATTAGAATATTATATAAGACCAACTGAAAAACTGATTTTAAACTCAGAAATGTTGGCGCCTACTTAAAAGTCTGTACAGTAAATGCACTCAATACATTGTTGGGGCTCCGTTTGCATGAATTACTACATCAATGCGGCGTGGCATGGAGGCGATCAGCCTGTGGCACTGCTTAGGTGTTATGGAAGCCCAGGTTGCTTTGATAGCAGCCTTCAGCTCATCTGCACTGTTGGGTCTGGTGTCTCTCATCTTCTGCTTGACAATACCTCATAGATTCTCTATGGGGTTTAGGTTAGGAGAGTTTGCTGGCCAATCATGCACAGTGATACTGTGGTTATTAAACCAGGTATTGGTACATTTGGTAGTGTGGACAGGTGCCACATCCTGCTGGAAAATGTCAGCAGAGGGAAGCAAGAAGTGCTCTAAACTTTCTTGGTAGATGGCTGCACTGACTTTGGTCTTGATAAAAAAGAGTGGACCTACACCAGAAGATGACATGGCTCCCCAAACCATGACTGATTGTGGAAACTTCACACTAGACCTCAAGCAGCTGGGATTGTTGCCTCTCCACTCTTCCTCCTGACTCTGGGACCTTGATTTCCAAATAAAATATAACATTTACTTTCATCTAAAACAACACCTTGGACCACTGAGCAACAGTCCAGTTCTTTTTTTCCTTGGCCCAGGTAAGATGCTTCTGGCATTGTCTATCGGTCATGAGTGGCTTGACACAAGGAATGTGACACTTGTAGCCTATGTCCTGGATATGTCTGTGTGTGGTGGCTCTAGAAGCACTGACTCCAGCAGCAGTCCACTCCTTGTGAATCTCCCCCAAATTTTTGAATGGCCTTTTCATAACAATCCTATCAAGGCTGCGGTTATCCCGGTTGCTTGTGCACCTTTTTCTATCACACATTTTCCTTCCACTCAACCTTCCATTAATATGCTTGCATAAAGCTCTCGGTGAACAGCGAGCTTCTTTAGCAATGACCTTTTGTGGCTTACCCTCTTGTAGAGTGTGTCAGTGACTGCCTTATGGACATCTGTCAAGTCAGCAGTCTTCCCTATGATAGTGTAGCCTACTGAACCAGACTAAAGAACCATTTTAAATGCTTAGGAGGCCTTTGAGGGTGTTTTGTGCTAATTATTCTAATTTTCTGAGATAATGACTTTTGGGTTTTCATTGGCTGTAAGCCATAATCATCAACATTAACAGAAATAAAAATTTTTGTTTTTTTGTTTTTATTAACAGAAATAAACACGTGAAATAGATCACTGTGTGTGTGTAATGACTCTATATAATATTTGCATTTCCCTTTTTGTATTGAATTACTGAAATAAAGTAACTTTTTGATGATATTCTAATTTATCGAGATGCACTTGTATGTCAGATTCCCAGGACCACATTGGACCTGAATGGGTCTTTACATTGGTGAACCAGTTATAGAGTTGGGCAGTGTTTTTTCAAAAACACTATTGCTGTGTGTGATTTTTTTTTTTACTTACTGGGTTAGTAATTTGGGTGTATGATAGACACCTATTCATTACTAACACCAGGGCTTCGTGCCAGGTGACATCAAAAATAGGGGGGACCCCACACGTTTTTTTTTTTTAATGATTTATTTATTGGGTTAAACAATGCTAAACACTGCATAAAAGGCATAAAGGGTGCAAGTTTATAATATGTAGGTGGTTTCGGACATTATCTGCATCATATCTATCTATCTATCTATCTATCTATCTATCTATGATTTGATTACTTTATTATTTTTAACAATTAGCAAGAATTTAAATAGAGTAGTCTGGGATGTAAAAGATGATGTTAAAAACACATTGCATACAGATGTTATGGGGAAAAAAAATTGCAGTCACATACCACTCACATGACATACGGAGTGACATACCCGGGACACTCGTCCAACTTTTCGGGATGAACATCTGAGCGATTTTTCATAAGCTGATGTGAGCAAACCCTAATAGAAATGGCAGTGAGTGGACCCAGCACGTATCTCTGCTCAAAGCAGCTTCATCAGGGGTAAGTCTTTTTATTTTTATACTTTTTCCAGTATAATTCAATACTGATGCAGCACCTTTGTAATTGGACGTATATCAATGGCAGTGCTTCTTGTTTCTTCCTTCACTTGCGTTTCTGCATTGTAGTGGCAAGTCTAGTCAGCTCGTCGACCTACTCACTAGGAAGGGTGAGTTTAAGGCCAGCTGAGGGCCCATGGTATCCTGCTCGCCGACAGGTTGAAAGAACTAGGGAGCTCAGGAGGCAGCTTGAGGTGAGTTCAAGAGGTGCCCTCTCACCCTTCTCCTTAGCTCTGTTGCATTGTGTTCCCGGTGTTCCCCTTGTTTGTGGTGTTGTTTTGGTGTTTTTTCGTTGTGCGTGAGATTCCTTTTTGGTCTGAACGCGCTTGCCTTCATAGCATGACAGCCCTCTAGTGATAACCCTGCTAATAAACTACAGATCTTAGCAAAACTACAGCAAGCAGGCCAGTAAGTGACACATCGTTGGAATCAGGGTCTCTGCCCTTACGTTGAATTTCTCTCAGATTAGGTGGCAAAAACGTGGTGACAGGTTCCCTCTATAATCAGTCCCACAGAAAAGATTTAGTGTATATTCTGTGCATATTTCTTAAAGAGCGTGTAAAATCTCATCCACAGTGATGCTCCTCTAATACATTGGGACATGCTCAGCTGCCCCATGTAAACGTATTATAGCTGTACCTCAACCTACTTTAGATAATATATTACTAACACCACAACCCAGGGCAAGAGACCTTGACTATGAGAAGCTACTGGGGACACTTTATCTGGATTCCACATGGCCTATTTATCTTGGAGCCATGTAGACCATTTATCTGAACGCTTTATACACTATCTGGATCCTGTATGGCATTATCTAAATGATGTATACAGTATTTATATGGCTGCTATTTATCAGGTCAGTGTATGTTTTGGGTGTCTCAATGTCTTATGACACAATTTATCTGGTTGCTGTTTGCACCATTTGTCCTGAAATTGTGTGGCACAATGCACATATATATGTTCACACAGGATAAACATACAGAATTTTCGTCTTGATTTTTCCATGTACCATAAAATCGCATATACTGCTGCAGTGATAATCTGCAGTGTAAAGTGACCAGCACTGTGGATATGAAATCTGCAGTGTAAAGTGACCAGCGCTGTGGATATGAAATCTGCAGTGTAAAGTGACCAGTGCTGTGGATATGAAATCTGCAGTGTAAAGTGACCAGCGCTGTGTATATGAAATCTGCAGTGTAAAGTGACCAGCGCTGTGGATATGAAATCTGCAGTGTAAAGTGACCAGTGCTGTGGATATGAAATCTGCAGTGTAAAGTGACCAGCGCTGTGGATATCAAATCTGCAGTGTAAAGTGACCAGCGCTGTGGATAGGAAATCTGTAGTGTAAAGTGACCAATGCTGTGGATAGGAAATCTGCTGTGTAAAGTGACCAGTGCTGTGGATATGAAATCTGTAGTGTAAAGTGACCAGTGCTGTGGATATGAAATCTGTAGTGTAAAGTGACCAATGCTGTGTATATGAAATCTGTAGTGTAAAGTGACCAGCGCTGTGGATAGGAAATCTGTAGTGTAAAGTGACCAATGCTGTGTATATGAAATCTGCAGTGTAAAGTGACCAGTGCTGTGGATAGGAAATCTGTAGTGTAAAGTGACCAATGCTGTGGATAGGAAATCTGCTGTGTAAAGTGACCAGTGCTGTGGATATGAAATCTGCAGTGTAAAGTGACCAGTGCTGTGGATATGAAATCTGCAGTGTAAAGGGACCAGTGCTGTGGATATGAAATCTGCAGTGTAAAGGGACCAGTGCTGTGGATATGAAATCTGCAGTGTAAAGTGACCAATGCTGTGGATATGAAATCTGCAGTGTAAAGTGACCAGTGCTGTTGATATGAAATCTGCAGTGTAAAGTGACCAGTGCTGTGGATATGAAATCTGCAGTGTAAAGTGACCAGTGCTGTGGATATGAAATCTGCAGTGTAAAGTGACCAGTGCTGTGGATATGAAATCTGCAGTGTAAAGTGACCAGTGCTGTGGATAGGAAATCTGCAGTGTAAAGTGACCAGCGCTGTGGATAGGAAATCTGCAGTGTAAAGTGACCAGCGCTATGTATATGATATCTGCAGTGTAAAGTGACCAGTGCTGTGGATATGATATCTGCAGTGTAAAGTGACCAGTGCTGTGGATATGAAATCTGCAGTGTAAAGTGACCAGCGCTGTGGATAGGAAATCTGTAGTGTAAAGTGACCAGCGCTTTGGATATGAAATCTACAGTGTAAAGTGACCAGCGCTGTGGATATCAAATCTGCAGTGTAAAGTGACCAGCGCTGTGTATATGAAATCTGCAGTGTAAAGTGACCAGTGCTGTGGATAGGAAATCTGCAGTGTAAAGTGACCACTGCTGTGGATAGGAAATCTGCAGTGTAAAGTGACCAGTGCTGTTGATAGGAAATCTGCTGTGTAAAGTGACCAGCACTGTGGATATGAAATCTGCAGTGTAAAGTGACCAGTGCTGTGGATATGAAATCTGCAGTGTAAAGGGACCAGTGCTGTGGATATGAAATCTGCAGTGTAAAGGGACCAGTGCTGTGGATATGAAATCTGCAGTGTAAAGTGACCAGTGCTGTGGATATAAAATCTGCAGTGTAAAGTGACCAGTGCTGTGGATATGAAATCTGCAGTATAAAGTGACCAGTGCTGTGGATATGAAATCTGCAGTGTAAAGTGACCAGTGCTGTGGATATGAAATCTGCAGTGTAAAGTGACCAGTGCTGTGGATATGAAATCTGCAGTGTAAAGCGACCAGCGCTGTGGATATGAAATCTGCAGTGTAAAGTGACCAGCGCTGTGTATATGATATCTGCAGTGTAAAGTGACCAGCGCTGTGGATAGGAAATCTTCAGTGTAAAGTGACCAGCGATGTGTATATGAAATCTGCAGTGTAAAGTGACCAGCGTTGTGTATATGAAATCTGCAGTGTAAAGTGACCAGCGCTGTGGATATGAAATCTGCAGTGTAAAGTGACCAGTGCTGTGGATATGAAATCTGCAGTGTAAAGTGACCAGTGCTGTGGATATGAAATCTGCAGTGTAAAGTGACCAGTGCTGTGGATAAGAAATCTGCAGTGTAAAGTGACCAGTGCTGTGGATATGAAATCTGCAGTGTAAAGTGACCAGTGCTGTGGATATGAAATCTGTAGTGTAAAGTGACCAGTGCTGTGGATATGAAATCTGCAGTGTAAAGCGACCAGTGCTCTGGATATGAAATCTGCAGTGTAAAGTGAGCAGCGCTGTGGATATGAAATCTGCAGTGTAAAGTGACCAGCGCTTTGGATATGAAATCTGCAGTGTAAAGTGACCAGCGCTGTGGATATGAAATCTGCAGTGTAAAGTGACCAGTGCTGTGGATATGAAATCTGCAGTGTAAAGTGACCAGTGCTGTGGATATGAAATCTGCAGTGTAAAGTGACCAGTGCTGTGGATATGAAATCTGCAGTGTAAAGCGACCAGTGATGTGGATATGAAATCTGCAGTGTAAAGTGACCAGCGCTGTGGATATAAAATCTGCAGTGTAAAGTGACCAGCACTGTGGATAGGAAATCTGCAGTGTAAAGTGACCAGCGCTTTGGATATGAAATCTGCAGTGTAAAGTGACCAGCGCTGTGGATATCAAATCTGCAGTGTAAAGTGACCAGCGCTGTGTATATGAAATCTGCAGTGTAAAGTGACCAGTGCTGTGGATAGGAAATCTGCAGTGTAAAGTGACCAGTGCTGTGGATATGAAGGCTGCAGTGTAAAGTGACCAGTGCTGTGGATATGAAATCTGCAGTGTAAAGGGACCAGTGCTGTGGATATGAAATCTGCAGTGTAAAGTGACCAGTGCTGTGGATATGAAATCTGCAGTGTAAAGTGACCAGTGCTGTTGATATGAAATCTGCAGTGTAAAGTGACCAGTGCTGTGGATATGAAATCTGCAGTGTAAAGTGACCAGTGCTGTGGATATGAAATCTGCAGTGTAAAGTGACCAGTGCTGTGGATATCAAATCTGCAGTGTAAAGTGACCAGCGCTGTGTATATGAAATCTGCAGTGTAAAGTGACCAGCGTTGTGTATATGAAATCTGCAGTGTAAAGTGACCAGCGCTGTGGATATGAAATCTGCAGTGTAAAGTGACCAGTGCTGTGGATATGAAATCTGCAGTGTAAAGTGACCAGTGCTGTGGATAGGAAATCTGCAGTGTAAAGTGACCAGCGCTGTGGATATGAAATCTGCAGTGTAAGGTGACCAGCGTTGTGTATATGAAATCTGCAGTGTAAAGTGACCAGCGTTGTGTATATGAAATCTGCAGTGTAAAGCGATCAGCGCTGTGGATATGAAATCTGCAGTGTAAAGTGACCAGTGCTGTGGATATGAAATCTGCAGTGTAAAGTGACCAGTGCTGTGGATATGAAATCTGCAGTGTAAAGTGACCAGTGCTGTGGATATGAAATCTGCAGTGTAAAGTGACCAGCGCTGTGGATATGATATCTGCAGTGTAAAGTGACCAGCACTGTGGATATGAAATCTGCAGTGTAAAGTGACCAGCACTGTGGATAGGAAATCTGCAGTGTAAAGTGACCAGTGCTGTGTATATGATATCTGCAGTGTAAAGTGACCAGTGCTGTGGATATGATATCTGCAGTGTAAAGTGACCAGCGCTGTGGATATGAAATCTGCAGTGTAAAGTGACCAGCGCTGTGGATAGGAAATCTGCAGTGTAAAGTGACCAGTGCTGTGGATATGAAATCTGCAGTGTAAAGTGACCAGTGCTGTGGATATGAAATCTGCAGTGTAAAGTGACCAGTGCTGTGGATATGAAATCTGCAGTGTAAAGTGACCAGTGCTGTGGATATAAAATTTGCAGTGTAAAGTGACCAGTGCTGTAGATATGAAATCTGCAGTGTAAAGTGACCAGTGCTGTGGATATGAAATCTGCAGTGTAAAGTGACCAGCGCTGTGGATATGATATCTGCAGTGTAAAGTGACCAGCGCTGTGGATATGAAATCTGCAGTGTAAAGTGACCAGCGCTGTGGATAGGAAATCTGCAGTGTAAAGTGACCAGTGCTGTGTATATGATATCTGCAGTGTAAAGTGACCAGTGCTGTGGATATGATATCTGCAGTGTAAAGTGACCAGCGCTGTGGATATGAAATCTGCAGTGTAAAGTGACCAGTGCTGTGGATATGAAATCTGCAGTGTAAAGTGACCAGTGCTGTGGATATGAAATCTGCAGTGTAAAGTGACCAGTGCTGTGGATATGAAATCTGCAGTGTAAAGTGACCAGCGCTGTGGATATGATATCTGCAGTGTAAAGTGACCAGCGCTGTGGATATGAAATCTGCAGTGTAAAGTGACCAGCGCTGTGGATAGGAAATCTGCAGTGTAAAGTGACCAGTGCTGTGTATATGATATCTGCAGTGTAAAGTGACCAGTGCTGTGGATATGATATCTGCAGTGTAAAGTGACCAGCGCTGTGGATATGAAATCTGCAGTGTAAAGTGACCAGCGCTGTGGATAGGAAATCTGCAGTGTAAAGTGACCAGTGCTGTGGATATGAAATCTGCAGTGTAAAGTGACCAGTGCTGTGGATATGAAATCTGCAGTGTAAAGTGACCAGTGCTGTGGATATGAAATCTGCAGTGTAAAGTGACCAGTGCTGTGGATATAAAATCTGCAGTGTAAAGTGACCAGTGCTGTAGATATGAAATCTGCAGTGTAAAGTGACCAGTGCTGTGGATATGAAATCTGCAGTGTAAAGTGACCAGCGCTGTGGATATGATATCTGCAGTGTAAAGTGACCAGCGCTGTGGATATGAAATCTGCAGTGTAAAGTGACCAGCGCTGTGGATAGGAAATCTGCAGTGTAAAGTGACCAGTGCTGTGTATATGATATCTGCAGTGTAAAGTGACCAGTGCTGTGGATATGATATCTGCAGTGTAAAGTGACCAGCGCTGTGGATATAAAATCTGCAGTGTAAAGTTACCAGCGCTGTGGATAGGAAATATGCAGTGTAAAGTGACCAGTGCTGTGGATATGAAATCTGCAGTGTAAAGTGACCAGTGCTGTGGATATGAAATCTGCAGTGTAAAGTGACCAGTGCTGTGGATATGAAATCTGCAGTGTAAAGTGACCAGTGCTGTGGATATAAAATCTGCAGTGTAAAGTGACCAGTGCTGTAGATATGAAATCTGCAGTGTAAAGTGACCAGTGCTGTGGATATGAAATCTGCAGTGTAAAGTGACCAGCGTTGTGTATATGAAATCTGCAGTGTAAAGTGACCAGCGCTCTGTATATGATATCTGTAGTGTAAAGTGACTAGCACTGTGGATAGGAAATCTGCAGTGTAAAGTGACCAGCGTTGTGTATATGAAATCTGCAGTGTAAAGTGACAAGCGTTGTGGATATGAAATCTGCAGTGTAAAGTGACCAGCGTTGTGGATATGAAATCTGCAGTGTAAAGTGACCAGCGCTGTGTATATGAAATCTGCAGTGTAAAGTGACCAGCGCTGTGTATATGAAATCTGCAGTGTAAAGCGACCAGCGCTGTGGATATGAAATCTGCAGTGTAAAGCGACCAGCGCTGTGGATATGAAATCTGCAGTGTAAAGTGACCAGCGCTGTGTATATGATATCTGCAGTGTAAAGTGACCAGCGCTGTGGATAGGAAATCTTCAGTGTAAAGTGACCAGCATTGTGTATATGAAATCTGCAGTGTAAAGTGACCAGCGTTGTGTATATGAAATCTGCAGTGTAAAGTGACCAGCGCTGTGGTTATGAAATCTGCAGTGTAAAGTGACCAGTGCTGTGGATATGAAATCTGCAATGTAAAGTGACCAGTGCTGTGGATATGAAATCTGCAGTGTAAAGTGTCCAGTGCTGTGGATATGAAATCTGCAGTGTAAAGTGACCAGTGCTGTGGATATGAAATCTGCAGTGTAAAGTGACCAGCGCTGTGTATATGAAATCTGCAGTGTAAAGTGACCAGTGCTGTGGATAGGAAATCTGCAGTGTAAAGTGACCAGTGCTGTGGATATGAAGGCTGCAGTGTAAAGTGACCAGTGCTGTGGATATGAAATCTGCAGTGTAAAGGGACCAGTGCTGTGGATATGAAATCTGCAGTGTAAAGTGACCAGTGCTGTGGATATGAAATCTGCAGTGTAAAGTGACCAGTGCTGTGGATATGAAATCTGCAGTGTAAAGTGACCAGCGCTGTGGATATGATATCTGCAGTGTAAAGTGACCAGCGCTGTGGATATGAAATCTGCAGTGTAAAGTGACCAGCGCTGTGGATAGGAAATCTGCAGTGTAAAGTGACCAGTGCTGTGTATATGATATCTGCAGTGTAAAGTGACCAGTGCTGTGGATATGATATCTGCAGTGTAAAGTGACCAGCGCTGTGGATATGAAATCTGCAGTGTAAAGTGACCATTGCTGTGGATATGAAATCTGCAGTGTAAAGTGACCAGTGCTGTGGATATGAAATCTGCAGTGTAAAGTGACCAGTGCTGTGGATATGAAATCTGCAGTGTAAAGTGACCAGCGCTGTGGATATGATATCTGCAGTGTAAAGTGACCAGCGCTGTGGATATGAAATCTGCAGTGTAAAGTGACCAGCGCTGTGGATAGGAAATCTGCAGTGTAAAGTGACCAGTGCTGTGTATATGATATCTGCAGTGTAAAGTGACCAGTGCTGTGGATATGATATCTGCAGTGTAAAGTGACCAGCGCTGTGGATATGAAATCTGCAGTGTAAAGTGACCAGCGCTGTGGATAGGAAATCTGCAGTGTAAAGTGACCAGTGCTGTGGATATGAAATCTGCAGTGTAAAGTGACCAGTGCTGTGGATATGAAATCTGCAGTGTAAAGTGACCAGTGCTGTGGATATGAAATCTGCAGTGTAAAGTGACCAGTGCTGTGGATATAAAATCTGCAGTGTAAAGTGACCAGTGCTGTGGATATGAAATCTGCAGTGTAAAGTGACCAGCGCTGTGGATATGATATCTGCAGTGTAAAGTGACCAGCGCTGTGGATATGAAATCTGCAGTGTAAAGTGACCAGCGCTGTGGATAGGAAATCTGCAGTGTAAAGTGACCAGTGCTGTGTATATGATATCTGCAGTGTAAAGTGACCAGTGCTGTGGATATGATATCTGCAGTGTAATGTGACCAGCGCTGTGGATATGAAATCTGCAGTGTAAAGTGACCAGCGCTGTGGATAGGAAATCTGCAGTGTAAAGTGACCAGTGCTGTGGATATGAAATCTGCAGTGTAAAGTGACCAGTGCTGTGGATATGAAATCTGCAGTGTAAAGTGACCAGTGCTGTGGATATGAAATCTGCAGTGTAAAGTGACCAGTGCTGTGGATATAAAATCTGCAGTGTAAAGTGACCAGTGCTGTAGATATGAAATCTGCAGTGTAAAGTGACCAGTGCTGTGGATATGAAATCTGCAGTGTAAAGTGACCAGCGTTGTGTATATGAAATCTGCAGTGTAAAGTGACCAGCGCTCTGTATATGATATCTGTAGTGTAAAGTGACCAGCGCTGTGGATAGGAAATCTGCAGTGTAAAGTGACCAGCGTTGTGTATATGAAATCTGCAGTGTAAAGTGACAAGCGTTGTGGATATGAAATCTGCAGTGTAAAGTGACCAGCGTTGTGGATATGAAATCTGCAGTGTAAAGTGACCAGCGCTGTGTATATGAAATCTGCAGTGTAAAGTGACCAGCGCTGTGTATATGAAATCTGCAGTGTAAAGCGACCAGCGCTGTGGATATGAAATCTGCAGTGTAAAGCGACCAGCGCTGTGGATATGAAATCTGCAGTGTAAAGTGACCAGCGCTGTGTATATGATATCTGCAGTGTAAAGTGACCAGTGCTGTGGATAGGAAATCTTCAGTGTAAAGTGACCAGCATTGTGTATATGAAATCTGCAGTGTAAAGTGACCAGCGCTGTGTATATGAAATCTGCAGTGTAAAGTGACCAGCGCTGTGGTTATGAAATCTGCAGTGTAAAGTGACCAGTGCTGTGGATATGAAATCTGCAGTGTAAAGTGACCAGTGCTGTGGATATGAAATCTGCAGTGTAAAGTGACCAGTGCTGTGGATATGAAATCTGCAGTGTAAAGTGACCAATGCTGTGGATATGAAATCTGCAGTGTAAAGCGACCAATGCTGTGGATATGAAATCTGCAGTGTAAAGTGACCAGCGCTGTGGATATGAAATCTGCAGTGTAAAGTGACCAGCGCTTTGGATATGAAATCTGCAGTGTAAAGTGACCAGCGCTGTGGATATCAAATCTGCAGTGTAAAGTAACCAGCGCTGTGTATATGAAATCTGCAGTGTAAAGTGACCAGCGCTGTGGGTAGGAAATCTGCAGTGTAAAGTGACCAGTGCTGTGGATAGGAAATCTGCAGTGTAAAGTGACCAGTGCTGTGGATATGAAGGCTGCAGTGTAAAGTGACCAGTGCTGTGGATAGGAAATCTGCAGTGTAAAGTGACCAGTGCTGTGGATATGAAATCTGCAGTGTAAAGTGACCATTGCTGTGGATATGAAATCTGCAGTGTAAAGTGACCAGTGCTGCGGATATGAAATCTGCAGTGTAAAGTGACCAGTGCTGTGGATATCAAATCTGCAGTGTAAAGTGACCAGTGCTGTGGATATCAAATCTGCAGTGTAAAGTGACCAGCGCTGTGTACATGAAATCTGCAGGGTAAAGTGACCAGCGTTGTGTATTTGAAATCTGCAGTGTAAAGTGAACAGCGCTGTGGATATGAAATCTGCAGTGTAAAGTGACCAGTGCTGTGGATATGAAATCTGCAGTGTAAAGTGACCAGTGCTGTGGATAGGAAATCTGCAGTGTAAAGTGACCAGTGCTGTGGATATGAAATCTGCAGTGTAAGGTGACCAGCGTTGTGTATATGAAATCTGCAGTGTAAAGTGACCAGTGCTGTGGATATGAAATCTGCAGTGTAAAGTGACCAGTGCTGTGGATATGAAATCTGCAGTGTAAAGTGACCAGTGCTGTGGATATGAAATCTGCAGTGTAAAGTGACCAGCGCTGTGGATATATCTGCAGTGTAAAGTGACCAGCGCTGTGGATCTGAAATCTGCAGTGTAAAGTGACCAGTGCTGTGGATAGGAAATCTGCAGTGTAAGGTGACCAGCGTTGTGTATATGAAATCTGCAGTGTAAAGTGACCAGTGCTCTGTATATGATATCTGCAGTGTAAAGTGACCAGCGCTGTGGATAGGAAATCTGCTGTGTGAAGTGACCAGTGCTGTGGATATGAAATCTGCAGTGTAAAGTGACCAGTGCTGTGGATATGAAATCTGCAGTGTAAAGCGACCAGCGCTGTGGATATGAAATCTGCAGTGTAAAGCGACCAGCGCTGTGGATATGAAATCTGCAGTGTAAAGCGACCAGCGCTGTGGATATGAAATCTGCAGTGTAAAGTGACCAGCGCTGTGTATATGATATCTGCAGTGTAAAGTGACCAGTGCTGTGGATAGGAAATCTTCAGTGTAAAGTGACCAGCATTGTGTATATGAAATCTGCAGTGTAAAGTGACCAGCGCTGTGTATATGAAATCTGCAGTGTAAAGTGACCAGCGCTGTGGTTATGAAATCTGCAGTGTAAAGTGACCAGTGCTGTGGATATGAAATCTGCAGTGTAAAGTGACCAGTGCTGTGGATATGAAATCTGCAGTGTAAAGTGACCAGTGCTGTGGATATGAAATCTGCAGTGTAAAGTGACCAATGCTGTGGATATGAAATCTGCAGTGTAAAGCGACCAATGCTGTGGATATGAAATCTGCAGTGTAAAGTGACCAGCGCTGTGGATATGAAATCTGCAGTGTAAAGTGACCAGCGCTTTGGATATGAAATCTGCAGTGTAAAGTGACCAGCGCTGTGGATATCAAATCTGCAGTGTAAAGTAACCAGCGCTGTGTATATGAAATCTGCAGTGTAAAGTGACCAGCGCTGTGGGTAGGAAATCTGCAGTGTAAAGTGACCAGTGCTGTGGATAGGAAATCTGCAGTGTAAAGTGACCAGTGCTGTGGATATGAAGGCTGCAGTGTAAAGTGACCAGTGCTGTGGATAGGAAATCTGCAGTGTAAAGTGACCAGTGCTGTGGATATGAAATCTGCAGTGTAAAGTGACCATTGCTGTGGATATGAAATCTGCAGTGTAAAGTGACCAGTGCTGCGGATATGAAATCTGCAGTGTAAAGTGACCAGTGCTGTGGATATCAAATCTGCAGTGTAAAGTGACCAGTGCTGTGGATATCAAATCTGCAGTGTAAAGTGACCAGCGCTGTGTACATGAAATCTGCAGGGTAAAGTGACCAGCGTTGTGTATTTGAAATCTGCAGTGTAAAGTGAACAGCGCTGTGGATATGAAATCTGCAGTGTAAAGTGACCAGTGCTGTGGATATGAAATCTGCAGTGTAAAGTGACCAGTGCTGTGGATAGGAAATCTGCAGTGTAAAGTGACCAGTGCTGTGGATATGAAATCTGCAGTGTAAGGTGACCAGCGTTGTGTATATGAAATCTGCAGTGTAAAGTGACCAGTGCTGTGGATATGAAATCTGCAGTGTAAAGTGACCAGTGCTGTGGATATGAAATCTGCAGTGTAAAGTGACCAGTGCTGTGGATATGAAATCTGCAGTGTAAAGTGACCAGCGCTGTGGATATATCTGCAGTGTAAAGTGACCAGCGCTGTGGATCTGAAATCTGCAGTGTAAAGTGACCAGTGCTGTGGATAGGAAATCTGCAGTGTAAGGTGACCAGCGTTGTGTATATGAAATCTGCAGTGTAAAGTGACCAGTGCTCTGTATATGATATCTGCAGTGTAAAGTGACCAGCGCTGTGGATAGGAAATCTGCTGTGTAAAGTGACCAGTGCTGTGGATATGAAATCTGCAGTGTAAAGTGACCAGTGCTGTGGATATGAAATCTGCAGTGTAAAGTGACCATTGCTGTGGATATGAAATCTGCAGTGTAAAGTGACCAGTGCTGTGGATATGAAATCTGCAGTGTAAAGTGACAAGCGCTGTGGATATCAAATCTGCAGTGTAACATGACCAGCGCTTTGGATATCAAATCTGCAGTGTAAAGTGACCAGCGCTCTGGATATGAAATCTGCAGTGTAAAGCGACCAGCGCTGTGGATATCAAATCTGCAGTGTAAAGTGACCAGCGCTGTGTATATGAAATCTGCAGTGTAAAGTGACCAGCGCTGTGGATAGGAAATCTGCAGTGTAAAGTGACCAGCGCTGTGTATATGAAATCTGCAGTGTAAAGTGACCAGCGCTGTGGATATGAAATCTGCAGTGTAAAGTGACCAGTGCTGTGGATATGAAATCTGCAGTGTAAAGTGACCAGCGCTGTGGATATGAAATCTGCAGTGTAAAGTGACCAGCGCTGTGTATATGAAATCAGCAGTGTAAAGTGACCAGCGTTGTGGATATGAAATCTGCAGTGTAATGTGACCAGCGCTGTGTATATGAAATCTGCAGTGTAAAGTGACCAGCGTTTTCTATATGAAATCTGCAGTGTAAAGCGACCAGCGTTGTGTATATGAAATCTGCAGTGTAAAGTGACCAGTGCTGTGGATATGAAATCTGCAGTGTAAAGCGACCAGCGTTGTGTATATGAAATCTGCAGTGTAAAGTGACCAGTGCTGTGGATATGAAATCTGCAGTGTAAAGTGACCAGTGCTGTGGATATCAAATCTGCAGTGTAAAGTGACCAGTGCTGTGGATATGAAATCTGCAGTGTAAAGTGACCAGGGCTGTGGATATGAAGTCTGCAGTGTAAAGTGACCAGTGCTGTGGATATGAAATCTGCAGTGTAAAGTGACCAGTGCTGTGGATATGAAGTCTGCAGTGTAAAGTGACCAGTGCTGTGGATATGAAATCTGCAGTGTAAAGCGACCAGTGCTGTGGATATGAAATCCTCAGTGTAAAGTGACCAGTGCTGTGGATATGAAATCTGCAGTGTAAAGCGACCAGTGCTGTGGATATGAAATCTTCAGTGTAAAGCGACCAGTGCTGTGGATATGAAATCTGCAGCATGTCAATATAAGCTGCGCATGTCAGAGCCTATTGCAGGACAAACAGTTACCGTATGTGTGCTTCTTAATTGCACCTTTTATAGCCATCTCGGCTCTGGTATTTTCTGCAGCTGAAATGTAACATAGGAACATACAGGGTATGGAGCTGATAAAACAACTTGTCCTGCGTGAAGATTTTTGGATTTTAGCACTGACAACTAGTAAATGTGTAACTGTTTGCAGATACATGATCTAGGCGGTCTTGTTATGTAAGCTAATTGGTGATACAGAAATGTGACTGGCCTCAGTGAGCCTAAAATGAGACATTTGTGATTTTAGGATATATAGTATAAATAAGGGCTTTCTGTTACCAAAAATAGGTCAGTTTTTTCATTTGTTTTCTGTATGGAACCAATCGTTTTAAAGATGTTGCAATAAACATCTTCTTTTTTAATTAGAATGTTGTGCTGTAAGACTTCTAGTTTTCATCCATGGGAACATACCATTAGATTGAATGGTATATATAAAGTGTCTTTAGTTTAAACGGAACTTGTCATGTGAAAGAATGCTATTAATCTGCAGATATGGGGTTTATCTGCACATTAATGGAGTGTTGAAGCTACCCAGTGCCCACACTTAGAGCCCCGCTGCCGGGAAGAAACAAACTTTATTCCTCTTGGCAGCATTCAGCTTCCAGTCATAGGTGTGGTGGTGGTGCAGGTTCAGACACCGCTCAGTATATAGAGAGGTATGGCCGTAACCGCACCTCCCAGCACTGACTGAAAGTTGCCTTTGCATAATCAGTTACATACCAGGGCAGAACAACCAAGCCTGGGTGTGGAGGGGGCACGCAAACCCCATCCCCTGCTTCAGCTGGTTGTGCGTCCAATGGTGCTCATTCATCTAAAATGCATCGCAGTGCAGAGACCTGTCGAGTCCCTTGCACTGCAATACAAGCTGCCAACTCTCTTTGGCTGGCAATTGACATTGGCGTCCACGTGACTGAGGGCGGCGCATGACAGTAACGTCATGTGTTGCTATAGCAAGGATGCCAATGTCAGCTGCTGGCCACTGCAGGCTGTCTACAAAGGAGGACACCGTGCGATATGGGAGCCGGGGAGGGTGAGTCCATTTTTTTTTATTTTTGTCATAAGAAACAGAACGGAGACATATTTACCAGGATGGGGACATATACCAGGAGGGGCATAAATATATACTAGGAGGGACCCCGAAGGAGCAAAAATAAACCAGGAGGGGGGTATGTATACTAGGAGGGGCCATATATACCAGGAGGGGCCCAGGATGGAGACATACATACCAGAAGAGGGACATGTATACCAGGAGGTGACATATACCAGGAGGGGCCCAGGATGAGGCCGTATATTCAAGGAAGGGGCCATTTAATAGGATGGGGACATATATACCGTATGGCGGGCATATATACCAGGATGAGGGATATATTTACCACGATAGGAGATATATATACCAGGATGGGGGACATATTTACCAGGATGGGCTCAGGATGAGGGACATTTACCAGGATAGAAGGCATATATAACAGGATGGGGACATCTTTACCAGGATGGGGGATGTATCTACGAGGGTGGAGGCATATATACTAGGATGGGGAACATATTTACCAGGAAGAAGCCCAGGATGGGTGCATTTGAACAGGATAGGGGACCTTACTTTATAATGGGGGGAGGGCAACGTCTATGTCTTTATAGGATTTATCATGATAAATTTATACATACACATACATCTGGCCAACATTGAGGAGGGCCCAGGTCCAAATTTTGCACCGGGGACCTTCGAACTCTAGTTATGGCACTGGCTAGGGGCGTGTGAATTTCCTGCCTTTGGAAATGAAATTGCACTGAGATTTGTAGAACATGAGGTTTCTGAAGCAAAAGTTCACACTTATCTCCTATGAGATAAATCAGACATCTTGTTATGTTCTTCCTAAGTATTTATCACACTGGGAAGGGATATAAAACTATATTTTATGTGAAAGGGCAAAAATTAAGCCGTTGGTGTCAGTGATTTAGTCAATCATCTCATTGCATTCTGCAGCCATAACATACACACAGCTTCATACACCCGTTTTTTTTGGTACGTGGACTATCCTTTATTTTTGAGGATAGACAACAGTGCAATAAATGTGTCTTTTCATATCTTTTTCTTTTGCAGACTGGTTGTCTCCAGATCTAACAACACTTTCTCAGAAAAGGCAGATACCTGGTCTGATTCATCTTGGCTGTGGTTTGGGCAACATGAATAAAGGCTCCCTTTAATTTTAAAGGACTGCTTTCCTTTTAAAGTACTGACGTATAATTTAAAGGGGTTATCCCACAAATTAAGTACATTTCAATCAATAGATCTTGAAATAAAAATAAGTAACACAATTGGATGTGTTGAAAAATGTTCCTGTGATGAGATAATCTTATATACAGTATGTGCCACTGCTATGTACTGAGCAATGAACGTGTCTGACCGTGACCAAGGGCTCATAGTACCAGAAACGCGTAAGACCTTGGTGTGTCCGCCATCATGGATTTTTATAAAGTATTTCAATAAACATGAAGATTTTAGGGTTTTTTTCCTCGTTATGATGAAAAGGGACATAGTCTGATCATACCACATCTCCTGGGTTGGGAAAGAAGTGAAAAAGTAGACAGATATTACAGCATGGGATTTACAGTTAGGTCCAGAAATATTTGGACAGTGACACAAGTTTTGTTATTGTAGCTGTTTACAAAAACATGTTCAGAAATACAATTATATATATAATATGGGCTGAAAGTGCACACTCCCAGCTGCAATATGAGAGTTTTCACATCCAAATCGGAGAAAGGGTTTAGGAATCATAGCTCTGTAATGCATAGCCTCCTCTTTTTCAAGGGACCAAAAGTAATTGGACAAGGGACTCTAAGGGCTGCAATTAACTCTGAAGGCGTCTCCCTCGTTAACCTGTAATCAATGAAGTAGTTAAAAGGTCTGGGGTTGATTACAGGTGTGTGGTTTTGCATTTGGAAGCTGTTGCTGTGACCAGATAACATGCGGTCTAAGGAACTCTCAATTGAGGTGAAGCAGAACATCCTGAGGCTGAAAAAAAAGAAAAAGTCCATCAGAGAGATAGCAGACATGCTTGGAGTAGCAAAATCAACAGTCGGGTACATTCTGAGAAAAAAGGAATTGACTGGTGAGCTTGGGAACTCAAAAAGGCCTGGGCGTCCACGGATGACAACAGTGGTGGATGATCGCCGCATACTTTCTTTGGTGAAGAAGAACCCGTTCACAACATCAACTGAAGTCCAGAACACTCTCAGTGAAGTAGGTGTATCTGTCTCTAAGTCAACAGTAAAGAGAAGACTCCATGAAAGTAAATACAAAGGGTTCACATCTAGATGCAAACCATTCATCAATTCCAAAAATAGACAGGCCAGAGTTAAATTTGCTGAAAAACACCTCATGAAGCCAGCTCAGTTCTGGAAAAGTATTCTATGGACAGATGAGACAAAAATCAACCTGTACCAGAATGATGGGAAGAAAAAAGTTTGGAGAAGAAAGAGAACGGCACATGATCCAAGGCACACCACATCCTCTGTAAAACATGGTGGAGGCAACGTGATGGCATGGGCATGCATGGCTTTCAATGGCACTGGCTCACTTGTGTTTATTGATGACATAACAGCAGACAAGAGTAGCCGGATGAATTCTGAAGTGTACCGGGATATACTTTCAGCCCAGATTCAGCCAAATGCCGCAAAGTTGATCGGACGGCGCTTCATAGTACAGATGGAAAATGACCCCAAGCATACAGCCAAAGCTACCCAGGAGTTCATGAGTGCAAAAAAGTGGAACATTCTGCAATGGCCAAGTCAATCACCAGATCTTAACCCAATTGAGCATGCATTTCACTTGCTCAAATCCAGACTTAAGACGGAAAGACCCACAAACAAGCAAGACCTGAAGGCTGCGGCTGAAAAGGCCTGGCAAAGCATTAAGAAGGAGGAAACCCAGCGTTTGGTGATGTCCATGGGTTCCAGACTTAAGGCAGTGATTGCCTCCAAAGGATTCGCAATAAAATATTGAAAATAAAAATATTTTGTTTGGGTTTGGTTTATTTGTCCAATTACTTTTGACCTCCTAAAATGTGGAGTGTTTGTAAAGAAATGTGTACAATTCCTACAATTTCTATCAGATATTTTTGTTCAAACCTTCAAATTAAATGTTACAATCTGCACTTGAATTCTGTTGTAGAGATTTCATTTCAAATCCAATGTGGTGGCATGCAGAGCCCAACTCGCGAAAATTGTGTCACTGTCCAAATATTTCTGGACCTAACTGTATATGGCTATTTTTGTGAGGTAAAACATTTCCCTGTCTGTTTAAAAACAATTTAACAAAAATATGGAACAAAGAGGACTATTCACTAGAGATGAGCGAACCGGCCGTGGTTCGGCTTGAGTTCGGTTCGACGAACGGAGGTCTCGTTCGAGTTCAGTTCGGCGAACATTAGACGAACCAAACTCGAACCAATAGGAAATAATGGGAGGCAATTACAAACACATAAAAACGCATTATAAATGTACACATACAGCTACTAAACATTGCCATAACACTTACCGGTCCCCGCGATCCCTCCTGCACTCTGTCACCTGCAGCTATTCCATCCGATGATCGCTGAATCCTCCCAGTGACCAGCACTGCCAGCAGTGATGCAGGACCTATCGTGACGTCAAAATAGCCATGTGACCAGTCATGTGGCTATTATCTCATTGGCTACAGACTGGTCACATGGCTTTGACGTCATGTCCTGTCCTAGGTCCTGTCATTGCAGTCTCCGGTACACGGTGCACATTTGTGTATTGCTGTGTACCGGCGACATGCTCTAGCACACGGTCGACTCCCCGTTCCGTTAGGGACCGGCTGACACAGCCGGTCATTAACGGAGATCACCGTTGCCATAGCAACGCAGTTAGCGGTGACGTCACTCTGGGAATTACATGATTGGAGCACCGTTGCTATGGTAACGCGTCTGTCAGCGTTACCGCTGTTACCGCTAACAGCCAGCAGCACTGATCACTCATGGAGTGAAGGCTGCACGGGAAGCAGCGTCTTCCCCCATGCAGCAGTGATGGAGCAGAGCTGCATTTGTTGAATGAGAAAGACAGAAGACCATGGATCGTGGAGGGCTGACAGGGGGTAATAAAGATGGAGTCTTTAATGTGTCTGTGTATTTTATTTCTATTAAAGTATTTTTTCTCTGTGTGGTGTCTTTTTTTTAACCCTTTATTGGAGATTCTTAATGGCCGGGTCAAACGTGCCTGACATTAAGAATCTCTGGCTTAATACTAGCTAGTAAAACAAAGCTAGTATTAACTCATTATTACCCACCAAACCACCCGGCTTCATGGCTGTTGGAAGAGTTGGATACAGCGCCAGATGATGGCGCTTCTATGAAAGCGCCATTTTCTGGGGCGGCTGCGGACTGCAATTCGCAGCAGAGGCGCCCAGAAACCTCGGGCTAACCTGTGCTGCGGATTCCAATCCCCAGCTGCCTAGTTGTACCTGGCTGGACACAAAAATGGGGCGAAGCCCACGTCATTTGTTTTTTAATTATTTCATGAAATAAGTGAAATAATTAAAAAAAACGGGCTTCCCTATATTTTTGGTTCCCAGCCGGGTACAAATAGGCAACTGGGGGTTGGAGGCAGCCTGTGGCTGCCTGCTGTACCTGGCTAGCATACAAAAATATGGCGAAGCCCACGTCATTTTTTTGGTGGGCAAAAAACTTCTGCATACAGTCCTGGATGGAGTATGCTGAGCCTTGTAGTTCTGCAGCTGCTGTCTGCTTTTCTCCATACAGACAGACAGCAGCTGCAGAACTACAAGGCTCAGCATACTCCATCCAGGACTGTATGCAGAAGTTTTTTGCCCCCTGAAAAAATTATGTGGGCATCGCCATATTTTTGTATGCTAGCCAGGTACAGCAGACAGGTACGGCTGCCCCCAACCCCCAGTTGCCTATTTGTACCCGGCTGGGAACCAAAAATAAAGGGAAGCCCTTTTTTTATTATTTCATGAATTTCATGAAATAATTAGAAAACAAATGACGTAGGCTTCGCCCCATTTTTGTGTCCAGCCAGGTACAACTAGGCAGCTGGGGATTGGAATCCGCAGCACAGGTTGGCCTGAGCTTTCTGGGCCCCACTGCTGCGAATTGCAGTCTGCAGCCGCCTCAGAAAATGGCACTTTCATAGAAGCGCCATCTTCTGGCGCTGTATCCAACTCTTCCAGCACCTGCCTGCTATACCTGGCTAGCATACAAAAATATGGCGAAGCTCACGTCCTTTTTTTGTAGTTTTTTGGCAAAAAAAATAAAAAATGCTTCCCTGGATTTTCCATTGCCAGTGAAGGTAACACCATGCAGTGGGGGTTAGCAGCCAGTAGCTGCTTGGATTACCCTTAGCTAGCAATGCAAAAAATGCAGCGGGAGCCCATATATATTTTTTTTAATTATTTATTTAAATAACTAAAAACAAAATGGGCTTCCCTATATTTTGATTGCTGGACATCACAGTGCTGTAAAAATAAATCTTTAAAAAAAATGACGTAGCGCTCCGCGGTATTTTTGATTCTCAGCGCAGATAAAGCAGACAGCTATGGGTTGCCACCCCCATCTGCCTGCCGTTACCTTGGTTGGCAATCAAAATACAGGGAAGCCCATTAATTTTTTCTATTTAAAAAATAGTTAAATAAAAAATGACGTTGGGTCCCCCCATTTTTGATAGCCAGCTAGGGTAAAGCAGACGGCTGTAGCCTGAAAACCACAGCTGGCAGCTTTACCGTGGTTGGGGATCCAATGTGGAGGTCCCCCCAGGCTCTTTTTTTACAATTATTTTATAAATATTAAAAATTACACAAAAAAAGTAGGGTCCCCCCAAATTGGATCACCAGCCAAGGTAAAGCGGACAGCTGTGGTCTGGTATTCTCAGGGTGGGAAGGTCCATAGTTATTGGGCCTTCACAGCCTAAAAATAGCAGGCCACAGGCACCCCAGACGTGGCGTATCCACTAGATGCGCCAATCCTGGCACTTCACCCCAGCTCATCCCGTGCCCTGGTGCAGTGGCAAACGGGGTAATAAATCGGGTTGATACTAGCTGTAAAGTCACCTGAGATCAAGCCCAGCAGTTTGTGATGTCATGGCGTCTATTAGATACCCAACATCATAAAATAAAGGGGTCCCACGACGACTCTGGACCGTCTAGAATATGGGGGGGAGACACTCAGGGAACGTATCCCCCATTTTCTAGGAGTGCAGACCCTTCATGTGAGGAGTGTGGGTGCAATGAATCTGCACTCACTCTCCCCGGGTCCACAGCAGCAGAGTCCATGTCGTAATGGTTGCTACCAAAGCTGCAATGCCCTGCTCATGAGGTAAGGGCATGCCTAATCAGGAGAACTATTCTACATTTCCAAATATTGGTATTTGCTGATATTATTGCTATTCCACCTACTATATATTGGGGATAGGATCTTGGAGATGGAATACCCCTTTAAGTCCAGTTATCCAGCTGAATGAATACTTAACAACAGAGCTCGCTATTTAGATGTGTTTTCTTGTGGCGTATAACGGACTCTCATGTTTGGTAGTCGTTCAGCAGGGAAACTATAAAAGCAAATCCCTCCATTTGGAAATGTAGTATATAGCTCTCCTGATCAATTATGTTCCTTACCTCATGAGCAGGGCATTGCAGTAATAATAATAATTTATTCATTTATATAGCGTAATTAATTCCATAGCTCTGTATGTCTTTGGAGTGTGGGAGGAAACCCACGCAAACACAGGGAGACCAAACAAACTCCTTGCAGATGGTGTCCTTGGTGAGAATTGAACCCAGGACCTCAGCGCTGCAAGACTGCAGTGCTAACCACTGAGCCACCGTGCCCCCCATTTAGCATACAGATCCATAACCACCACTCACTGTGTCTGAACACAGGAAGCTGAGCTGACAGCCGCTCTGTGCATGCGGCAGCGTCTATTGTGAAGGAGAGGGCCGTGGGGGGATCAACGCTGCACAGGTACCGTGGGACACTGGGGAACACCGGTGGGGTTATAGGGGGTGACCTGGCAGGGCCTGGGGAGGAGTTTTCTGTCGCATGTGTCATGGCACATGCGACAGAAATCAGAGGAGTAGGGTGAATGCGGCCGGCGCGCTGCTGTGCGCGCGGCCATCTTGGATTTCTGGGAGGGCATCAGGGGGGGCACTTTGGCGACACTGGGGGACCATAGGGGACCGGGGAGGAGATTTATCATGTTTGTTCATGCCAGTTGGGAGATAAATAATTTTTTACCGGTGCTGTCAGTGAGCGTGCTGTCATCCTGGGTCAGGGATTCTCCGTGATGGGGGTTATCATGGCATTGTGCCAGCCAGGGGCGTAACGATCGCGGTCGCAGAGGTCGCCACTGCGACCGGGCCCGCAGGGTTATAGGGGCCCGGCAGCCGCTCTGCAGAGCCGGCTGCCGGGCCCCTATGTGTAGTGCCACTGTGTAGTGGCCGACTGCGCGACCGTTAGGGGGCCGGCCTGTGAGTCAGGGGGGCCCAGTGTCTGCAGGGGGCAGAGGGGCCCCTGACCTGGAGAGGCCACCAGGCGTTCCTGACCTGCTGCAGAGGAGATGTGCTCCTGCACGGCAGACGGAAACCATCCCTACCAGGACCTGCGATGATGTCACGCCCATGTGACTGTGTGGGAGGAGACACAGGATGCCGGGGAGAAAGCAGGAGAAGATACTTCGAACACATGAGTGGTAATGAAAAAAGAGGGGACATGAGGGGAGGGGCTGCAGGGTGAGTGGGATATGAGGGCTGCAGACTGTGACAGAAGCATGGGAAGGGTGCAGAGTGTTTGAGAGGGGTAAGTTGGGGTACAGGCAGGGTGAGATATGTGGGTCACGGTGTGTGTGTGATATGGGGGTGCAGGCTGTATAGGGAGCAGGGTGTGTGACATATGGGGGCAGGGGCATAACTACCGCAGTCGCAGGGGTCAGAAGAAGCTGAGAGGTACTTGTTTTTTTATTTTGCTGGCTGCATGACACATATAGGCCCGGGGAAGCTGCCTGCATGATACATGGAGGCCCTGGTGGGGCTGGCTGGCAGGCTGCATTACACATAGAAGCCCTGGGGGCTGGCTGCATGACACATATAGGCCCGGGGAAGCTGCCTGCATGATACATGGAGGCCCTGGGGGGGCTGGCTGCATGACACATATAGGCCCGGGGAAGCTGCCTGCATGATACATGGAGGCCCTGGTGGGGCAGGCTGGCAGGCTGCATTACACATAGAAGCCCTGGGGGCTGGCTGCATGACACATGGAGGCCCTGGGGGGGCTGGCTGCATTACACATAGAAGCCCTGGGGGCTGGCTGCATGACACATGGAGGCCCTGGGGGGGCTGGCTGCATGACACATGGGGGGGGGGCTGGCTGCATGACACATGGAGGCCCTGGGAGGGCTGGCTGCATGACACATGGAGGCCCTGGGGGGGCTGGCTGCATGACACATGGAGGTCCTGGGGGCTGGCTGCATGACACATGGAGGTCCTGGGGGCTGGCTGCATGACACATGGAGGCCCTGGGGGCTGGCTGCATGACACAGGGAGGCCCTGGGGGGGCTGGCTGCATGACACATGGAGGCCCTGGGGGGCTGGCTGCATGACACATGGAGGCCCTGGGGGGGATGGCTGCATGACACATGGAGGCCCTGGTGGGGCTGGCTGCATGACACCTGGTGGGGCTGGCTGCATGACACATGGAGGCCCTGGTGGGACTGGCTGCATAATACATGGAGGCCTGGGGGTGCTGGCTGCATGATACATGGAGGTCTATGGGACTGCATAATAAACATGAAGGACACCTTATACATAGACTATAGCAGCGCATTATACATGGAGGTCTATGGGGCTGCATTATAATACATATAGGACTATGGGGGCTACATTATAATATATGGAGGACTATGGAGGCTACCTTACACATGGTCTGTGGGGGTGCATTATAAAGCATGGGGGACTGTGGTGCAGTATAAAATATGGAGAACTATGGGAAATACATGGAGGACTATGGGGGTGCATTCTAATATATAAAGGGTTATGTGGGACCCTTTATACTATATGGAAGGCTATGTGGGGGCCATTATAGTATTTGGAGAACTATATATGAGGGAGGAAAAAGATACAAGTATGGGATGGGAATGTTTTGTGCTGAGGGAAAAGGGCTCTTTCCCATGCTCTGCTATACATCTCTCAGCACCCAGCTTTCCCATGCTCTGCTATACATCTCTCAGCACCCAGCTTTCCCATGCTCTGCTATACATCTCTCAGCACCCAGCTTTCCCATGCTCTGCTATACATCTCTCAGCACCCAGCTTTCCCATTCTCTGCTATACATCTCTCAGCACCCAGCTTTCCCATGCTCTGCTATACATCTCTCAGCACCCAGCTTTCCCATGATCTGCTGTACATCTCTCAGCACCCAGCTTTCCCATGCTCTGATATGGGAAAGCTGGGTGCTGAGGGAAAGATGTATGACAGAGCATGGGAAAGCAGGGTGCTGATAGAGGGATTTTAGATCATGGGAAACCTGGGTGCTGTGGGTAAAAGCCAAGTGTCAGCATCATTATCCCGTACCCTAAGTGTTGTGTACATGGAGGGGGGCCCCGGTCCAAAGTTTGCACCAGGGCCCATCAAACTCTAGTTACGCCACTGGTGCCAGCCCATATGATTTCTGGACATTTGGGCCCGCAAACCATTGCTGTAGTGGCCCTGTCTATCTGTTTGTTTGTGCTCTATCTGGGGTATATGGGATCCATATTGAATGTTGATATTAAACTCATGGATCAATAAAACCTCCTGATGAACCTCTTGGTTTTATCATACAAGGGGGGAAGCGCGTCGAGGTGTAAGGTGTAAACTGTATCTTGGGATTGTGAAGCTATCAATCAAGCACAGTGTGTCTAACCATTACCAAAAGGAACCTTGGACATATCACACTTTTGAAAGCATCTGCCTCTGGGAAGAAGGACATTTATAAAGTACTTCTCTTCAGGATAATCTCCAGTGGATATGTGATAACTAATTCATCGATCAAGAATTCCTATTAAGGAATAAGTTATAGTTATTGGACTCCTTATCTTATATCATTTATATTATTTATGACATATATGTGTTGGATTGTTTTGCTATGGAAATTTTTCTAAAGTAACAGTTCAGATGATGTGTTTTTGCTGATACTAAATCACTGTTCTGTAGTGAGTGACCCCTTTCGTGCACTCCATGGTATTGGGGGTGATATCTGGCTATCAGGGGTCATAACTATCGGTCAATGCCTGGGTGGGGGTTTGGAACTGGACATGGAGACGAAATAACGTTTTTGTTTCCATGGTCGGCTCCTCTACCAAAGATTGGCAGTGAATGTAGTAGGGGTTTGGAGGGTTAATACTATGAGTATCATTATGAGTTATACACAAACCCCTTGATGGATATAATATCTGCATTTTTTCTTTTTATCCTTCTGAGGCTAAGTTCACATTTCCGCTAAAATCTATCAGTCACAATCCGCTGCTCTTGTAAACAGCGGAATCCGTTTAGCGGATTCCGCTGCTCCCATAGACTTGTATGAGCAGCGGATTGTGACTGATGATGCTGCGTTGCACCCTCCGCCCGACTGATCAGTCGTGGAACGACTGACCGCCGGGCGGGAGGAACGCAGCATGTAACGTTTTTTGAGCTGCGAGATCCGTCGGATTTCGCTGCGCATGCTCTCTGGCTCCCTGCACACGTCACCAGCTTTGGTTGGTTACCCGATATTTACCCTGGTTACGGTGCAAGGAGCCAGCGCTAAGCGGTGTAGGCCCGTAACCAAGGTAAATATCGGGTAACCAAGGTAAACATCGGGTGCTTTGCTGTTACCCGATATTTAGGCTGGTTACGTGTGCAGGGAGGCCGACACTTCCCCGCTCGGCCCCGCCCCCTCCCGCACTCCGCACATGTATGTACACACACACACACACACACACACACCTGTCCCCAGCCATGCAGACAAGCACTGACACCCTCGTCTGGCCCCGCCCCCTGCTCGGCTCCGCCCCCTCCCGCACTTTGCATGTGCACACACACACATACATACATACATACATACATGCACATACACACACTCACTCACACATACACTCACCTGTCCCCAGCCATGCAGACCGCAGAACTTCTACTGACATCCTCAGCGCCTGGCCCCGCCCCCCGCTCGGCTCCGCCCCCTCCCGCACTTTGCATGTGCACACACATACATACATACATACATACATACATACATACATACATGCACATACACACACTCACTCACTCACAGATACACTCACCTGTCCCCAGCCATGCAGACCGCAGCACTTCCACTGACATCCTCAGCGCCTGGCCCCGCCCCCCGCTCGGCTCTGCCCCCGAACTCCGCCCCCCGCACACAACGGAATCCGACAAAGAATTCTGTTCTTTGTCATCCGTTGTACAGCGTTGAACAGCGCATCAGTCACATGCGTCAAGCGACGCATGTGACTGATACAAATCAACGGAAATGTGAACTTAGCCTGAGACATAATTATTGGAGGAGGATACATTTTTGTTGTATTTGTTGGATTGTCAAAAGGAAAAGCAAATATTGTGCATTGCTATATATTTATCCCCTAATTGATTGAACCCAGTTGAGACATTGAATGTGTTTGTCTGTGAGTCAATTTTAGCTTTGATGTAATAAAGGTCATTTTTATAAATTTGGGGTTAAAATACTTTTTTGAAATGTCACTGTAACGTGATCATCGGTGTACGGTGTATACCTGTGATCACGTGAGCGGGGACTGGAAAAACCGTCCTGAATCATGATCCCCAGGGTCTCAGCTAGCCCTGAAACCCCGGAGATTTTCTGACGCCGGGGGGCGCTATTCACTTATTTCTGCCTGCTGTTTATAAACGGCAGATCAGAATAAGGCTACATTAACACGACCGATCCATTTTTGCGGTCTGCAAAAAACAGTCCGTTTTTTTTCACGGGTGTATCCGTGTGGCATCCGTTTATGTTCCGTAGACGGTCCGTATGTCATCTGTTTGTCATCCGTGTGCCTTCCGTTTTTTTTGTGTACTGCAAAAAAACTGAAGGAGGGAAAATACATAAATTTACCCAGGATCCATAGCTTCATCCTACATGAGGCAGTCACATGTTCACTCCAGTGCTATTTTCTACTGCTTTTCACAGCGTAGAGCGCTCTGGTGATTTTCTTGTGCTTGTGCACTTCATATCAGTCTTTTCTGTCATTATAATGGCAGAAAGACACATTATGTCCCTCTCTCCTGCATTTTGTAATTTTTCACCCTTTGGTGCCTTTCATGTGGCACTAAGGGGTGCTTAGCTTTGTATTTAGCCAAAAAAATGAAAAAAAAAAAATGACGTAGGGTTCCCCCTATTTTTGTAGCCAGCTAGGGTAAAGCAGATGGCTGCAGCCTGCAGACCACAGCTGGCAGCCTCATCTTGGCTGGTAATCCAAAGCTGAGGGCACCCCACGCTGTTATTTTAAATTAAATAAATAAATAAAAAAAAAAACACGTAGGGGTCCCCCCAAAATTGGATCACCAGCCAAGGTAAAGCAGACAGCTGGGGTCTGATATTCTCAGACTAGGGAGGTCCATGGTTATTGGACTCTCCCCAGCCTAAAAATAGCAGGCCGCAGCTGCCCCAGAAGTGGCGCATCCATTAGATGTGCCAATCCTGGTGCTTCGCCCCAGCTCATCCCGTGCCCTGGTGCGGTGGCAAACGGGGTAATATATGGGGTTAATACCAGATGTGTAATGTCACCTGGCATCAAGCCCTGGGGTTGGTGAGGTCAGGCGTCTATCAGATACCCGACATCACCAACCCAGTCAGTAATAAAAAAAAATAGATGACAAACACATTTTTATTTGAAAAAACACTCCCCAATACATTTCCTCTTTAACCAATTTATTAGAAAGAAAAAAAAATCCAGGTCTGGTGTAATCCAAGGGGTTGCCATGACGATCCACACTGTCCCAGTCAATGAAGAGCAGGATGTTCCCCATTGGCTGGGAGAGCAGTGCAGTGACCTGAGCTAACATCAATGGGTCAGCCCAGGTCACTGCAGGGGATGACAAGTGCTGCTGTCAGCGAGGTACATTACCTGCGCTGATCTCCTGCACTGCTGACAGCACCTGTCACTGAGTTCAATGACCGCTGCCTTCACAGCCAAGTATCGCGAGCGGCCCGTGACGTCACCGCTAGTCAGTCTCGGGTCGGAAGCGAGAGAAGGTGATGTGACAAGCGGCGGCCATGGAGGACAGTGACAGCGCTGAGGTCGGGACTTCATCACCGCAGGTAAGCCGAGCGGGACCATGTGTGCAGAGTGCAGGTGGGCGGAGCCATGTGTGCTGGCGGCGGAGTGCGAAGTGGGTGGCGCTGAGGACGTCAGTGTCGTGGACTGCTTAGCTGGGGACAGGTGAGTGTGAGTGTGTGTGTGTGTGTGTGTGTATGTGTATGTGTACATGCCGCGTGCAGGAGGGGGCGGAGTGAGCTGAGCAGGGAAGTGTGGGCTTCCTGCACGTAACTAAGATAAACATCGGGTTACTAACCAAAGCGCTTTGCTTGGATACCCGATGTTTATCTTGGTTACCAGCTTCTGGCAGGCTGCCAGCGATGGCTCCTGCACACTGTAGCTGTAAAAAGCCCTGCTTTTTGCTGCTAGAACCGTTCTCGAACGTATCTAGAACTATCGAGCTTTAGCAAAAAGCTCGAGTTCTAGTTCGATCTAGAACAGCCCCCAAAATCACTCGAGCTGCGAACTGGAGAACCTCGAACCGCGAACCGTGCTCAACTCTACTGTTCACACCAAAAGGAAATTTTTCTTAGCTTTTAATCCCATTAAAAGCATCACTGACGCGTTTCGAGATGGCAGTATCTCTTAGTTGTAGCATAAATGCATACATATAATACAACCATTTTATAGACATCCAATCAGGACATATTGTTAATTATTCACAATTTGATACACATGTATAAGAAAAGTCACCTATTACAATTTTAACCTATTCAATGCTAATCCAACCCCATTACATGTGCATCAAATTGTGAATAATTAACAATATGTCCTGATTGGATGTAGTTTTTTTGTAGTGTCTGTAAAATGGTTGTATATGTATATGCATTTATGCTACAACTAAGGGCTACTGCCAGCTCGAAACGCGTCAGCGATGCTTTTAATGGGAATAAAAGCTACGAAAAATATCCCTTTGGTGTGAACAGTCCTTTTCGTTCCATGTTCTTGTTGGATGCTGGACATTTGGGAGTTAAGTATACTAGTCTGTGTTACCTGGGAGTTGGCCCAGAGATCTTGTCCGAGCACCACACCTTATCCTGCAGGACGCTGAATGAACTTTGGATCTGGTGAGCTGATCAACTATTGTTTATAGACTGTTTAAAAACAATATTTTACCTCACAGACATGTTTTACCTCACAGAAAGAATCAGCTGTGACCCCTTGCTGTGTTGTCTGTGTGCTCCTCTCCTGGCCAGCAGCATGGTCAGACATGGCCATTACACACTACACATATATAGTACAGAGACACATATATAAGATTATGTCAGCACAGGAACATTATTTTAACACATCCAATTGTGGAACTTATTATAATACAAGATCTAATAATTAAAATGTACCGTAGTTTGTTTGTAGGACAACCCATTTAAGAAGCCATAGACATGAGATTTCAATTGATTGTCAACTGAACAATCAATCCAGAAATTCCCAAATACATGGGAAGCAATAGAGTTGCCCTCATAAAAGCTCAGTTGTGGTCTTTTTGCTAGCACATGGTTTTTACTATATCTGCTGCCTGGCAGGACCTCGCAGATTCATCCTCACGCAGGGCCGCCATCAGGGCATTACTACTGTGCCTGGTGTAGGGGGCCCGGTGAAGAGGGGGGGCCCGGCCAGGCCCGGGGTAAATACTTACTCTTCACCAGGCCCCAGTCACAGCTACCCGGCGGTGTCGCTTCACCTCCTTACATGACTAATTTGCATGCGACGGGGCGGAGCATGAAAATTAGCCATGTGGTGGAGTGGAGGCAGAGTCATTGGAGCAGAGCACCGGCACGTCATCACTGGGCCTTGCAGCTGTGTGGTGAGGTCATTACTCTGCGACCTCATTACACTCCTGCAAGTAACAGCGGCAGAGGTGGCGAGGACGCTGCAGCCAGCGGGACAGGTAAGCGCTGTGAGCTGAAGACATTCGCCGGGGGTGTGTGAGGTGGTGAGGTGGCCCGCCCGCTCATCTACCCCTGCCTTACCTCAGCTAGATGCACGGGAGGGCGCTGAATTGCATCACGGGCAGGTGAGTATAATGTGAATCATGTGTAATGTGATGTCTGTGTCTGTATAATGTGCTGTCTGTGTAATGTGCTGTTTGTGTAATGTGCTGTTTGTGTAATGCGCTGTCTGTGTCTGTGTAATGTGCTGTCTGTGTCTGTGTAATGTGCTGTCTGTGTAATGTGCTGTCTGTGTCTGTGTAATGTGCTGTCTGTGTCTGTGTAATGTGCTGCCTGTATGTGTTATGTGCTGTCTGTGTTATGTGCTGTCTGTATGTGTTATGTGCTGCCTGTATGTGTTATGTATAAGATATGTGTGTCCTGTATAGTGTGCAATATGTAGCTGTCTGTCTGTCTATGTATACTATCTGTGTATATTGTCTGTCTGTCTATGTATACTATCTATGTATACTGTCTGTCTATGTACAGTTAGGTCCAGAAATATTTGGACAGTGACACAATTTTCGTGAGTTGGGCTCTGCATGCCACCACATTGGATTTGAAATGAAACCTCTACAACAGAATTCAAGTGCAGATTGTAACGTTTAATTTGAAGGTTTGAACAAAAATATCTGATAGAAATTGTAGGAATTGTACATATTTCTTTACAAACACTCCACATTTTAGGAGGTCAAAAGTAATTGGACAAATAAACCAAACCCAAAAAAAAATTTTTAGTTTCAATATTTTGTTGCGAATCCTTTGGAGGCAATCACTGCCTTAAGTCTGGAACCCATGGACATCACCAAACGCTGGGTTTCCGCCTTCTTAATGCTTTGCCAGGCCTTTATAGCCGCAGCCTTCAGGTCTTGCTTGTTTGTGGGTCTTTCCGTCTTAAGTCTGGATTTGAGCAAGTGAAATGCATGCTCAATTGGGTTAAGATCTGGTGATTGACTTGGCCATTGCAGAATGTTCCACTTTTTTGCACTCATGAACTCCTGGGTAGCTTTGGCTGTATGCTTGGGGTCATTGTCCATCTGTACTATGAAGTGCCGTCCGATCAACTTTGCGGCATTTGGCTGAATCTGTGCTGAAAGTATATCCCGGTACACTTCAGAATTCATCCGGCTACTCTTGTCTGCTGTTATGTCATCAATAAACACAAGTGACCCAGTGCCATTGAAAGCCATGCATGCCCATGCCATCACGTTGCCTCCACCATGTTTTACAGAGGATGTGGTGTGCCTTGGATCATGTGCCGTTCCCTTTCTTCTCCAAACTTTTTTCTTCCCATCATTCTGGTACAGGTTGATCTTGGTCTCATCTGTCCATAGAATACTTTTCCAGAACTGAGCTGGCTTCATGAGGTGTTTTTCAGCAAATTTAACTCTGGCCTGTCTATTTTTGGAATTGATGAATGGTTTGCATCTAGATGTGAACCCTTTGTATTTACTTTCATGGAGTCTTCTCTTTACTGTTGACTTAGAGACAGATACACCTACTTCACTGAGAGTGTTCTCGACTTCAGTTGATGTTGTGAACGGGTTCTTCTTCACCAAAGAAAGTATGCGGCGATCATCCAAAACTGTTGTCATCTGTGGACACCCAGGCCTTTTTGAGTTCCCAAGCTCACCAGTCAATTCCTTTTTTCTCAGAATGTACCTGACTGTTGATTTTGCTACTCTAAGCATGTCTGCTGTCTCTCTGATGGATTTTTTCTTTTTTTTCAGCCTCAGGATGTTCTGCTTCACCTCAATTGAGAGTTCCTTAGACCGCATGTTGTCTGGTCACAGCAACAGCTTCCAAATGCAAAATCACACACCTGTAATCAACCCCAGACCTTTTAACTACTTCATTGATTACAGGTTAACGAGGGAGACGCCTTCAGAGTGAATTGCAGCCCTTAGAGTCCCTTGTCCAATTACTTTTGGTCCCTTGAAAAAGAGGAGGCTATGCATTACAGAGCTATGATTCCTAAACCCTTTCTCCGATTTGGATGTGAAAACTCTCATATTGCAGCTGGGAGTGTGCACTTTCAGCCCATATTATATATATAATTGTATTTCTGAACATGTTTTTGTAAACAGCTAAAATAACAAAACTTGTGTCACTGTCCAAATATTTCTGGACCTAACTGTATACTATCTGTCTGTGTATACTGTCTGTCTGTATATACTGTCTGTCTTAAAAAACTGTCTGTCATGCAGAGCCATGGAAGGGTGTGTGATGCTGATTACACACTCCTTACCACCTGTGGGTGTGGCTCCAGGGGTTAAAGCAATCCTGTCTCTGAACCTAGGGAGAGTGTGTCTAGGGCAGTCTAGATAGAGGCTAGCTCCAGACTTCCAGTGGGTGTGTACTGAAAACAAGTGAGAGCAGAGCCGGGAGCTCTGGGTGTATCAGCCTGTGTGGAGGCTGAACACAAGGCTCTGATATTGAGTCTGAGGTGAGTGCAGCCAGGCCAGGCCAGGCCAGGGCTGTAGGGCCAAATCTCTCCAGGAGGAGAGACAGACAGGGGTCTGCAGAGGGCCCTGGGTGCTGGAAGGAACCTTGGCTAGAGTTGTACGCTGGCAGGAGCCAGAGAGTGGGGAAGTTGCTAAAACTTCCATTATGGACTTATTGTTTACTAGAAGGTGGCCCGATTCTACGCATCGGGTATTCTAGAATTTACGTATTGTGTAGTTCATGTATGATTTTTGTTATATATATATATATGTTGTGTGTAGTTACCAAGTGTTTGTGTAGGGCGCTGTACATGTTCTGGGTGTTGTCTGGGTGTGACGGGGGTGAGAGCGGTGTTGTATGTGTGTTGCGTTGTTTGTGGAGCGCTGTGTGTCTGTAGCGTTGTGTGTTGCGCGGTTTGTGTGTGTGTGGTGTGTTTTGGGGGGAGGTATGTTTTGTGCAATGTGTGTTGTGCGGTATGTGCGTATATTTGTGTGTGCCGCGGTGTTTGTGTGTTGGGTGTTGTGTGTGTGCAGCGTTGTCTGTGTGTGTAGGTGTCTGTGTAGGGCAGTTGTTTGTGGTTCCCAGTGTGTGTGTGTGTGTGTGTGGTGTGTTGTGCACTTCCCATTGTGCTCCATCCCCCATGCAGCGCACTCCCCATCGTGCTCCATCTCCCATGCTGCGCACTTCCCATGGTGCACCATCCGCCATGCTGCGCACTCCCAAACGTGCACCATCCGCCATGCTGCGCACTCCCAAACGTGCACCATCCGCCATGCTGCGCACTCCCAAACGTGCACCATCCGCCAGGCTGCGCACTCCCAAACGTGCTCCATCCGCCAGGCTGCGCACTCCCAAACGTGCTCCATCCGCCATGCTGCGCACTCCCAAACGTGCTCCATCCGCCATGCTGCGCACTCCCAAACGTGCTCCATCCGCCATGCTGCGCACTCCCAAACGTGCTCCATCCGCCATGCTGCGCACTCCCAAACGTGCTCCATCCGCCATGCTGCGCACTCCCAAACGTGCTCCATCCGCCATGCTGCGCACTCCCAAACGTGCTCCATCCGCCATGCTGCGCACTCCCAAACGTGCTCCATCCGCCATGCTGCGCACTCCCAAATGTGCTCCATCCGCCATGCTGCGCACTCCCAAACGTGCTCCATCCGCCATGCTGCGCACTCCCAAACGTGCTCCATCCGCCATGTTGCGCACTCCCAAACGTGCTCCATCCGCCATGCTGCGCACTCCCAAACGTGCTCCATCCGCCATGCTGCGCACTCCCAAACGTGCTCCATCCGCCATGCTGCGCACTCCCAAACGTGCTCCATCCGCCATGCTGCGCACTCCCAAACGTGCTCCATTCCCCATGCTGCGCACTCCCAAACGTGCTCCATCCCCCATGCTGCGCACCCCCATTGTAATCCATCCCCCATGCTGCACCAGCATCAGCCTCTCTACCCGCAGCATCAGCCTTCTGTCCCCAGCATCAGCCCGTCTCTGTCCCCAGCCTCAGCCCCTCTCTGTCCCCAGCCTCAGCCCCTCTCTGTCCCCAGCCTCAGCCCCTCTCTGTCCCCAGCCTCAGCCCCTCTCTGTCCCCAGCCTCAGCCCCTCTCTGTCCCCAGCCTCAGCCCCTCTCTGTCCCCAGCCTCAGCCCCTCTCTGTCCCCAGCCTCAGCCCCTCTCTGTCCCCAGCCTCAGCCCCTCGCATCCACTCACACACACCCGATCGCATCCACTCACACACACCCGATCGCATCCACTCACACACACCCGATCGCATCCACTCACACACACCCGATCGCATCCACTCACACACACCCAATCGCATCCACTCACAGACACTGACGATATCGCACATACGCGCTGATACTCACAACATCCGGACATACCACATGCCTCTGGCCATGTGATCCTCCGTCAGGTCCTGGAAGATCACAACAGCACAGTATCGAGGCCGAGAAGCAAGCGATATCGCCGGATGCTGTGAGTATGTGGATGCGATGTGTGTGTGAGGTGTGTGTGAGGTGTTTGTGAGAGTGAGTGCGATCTGATGTGTGTGTGTATGCGTGTGTGTGTGTGCTGTTATGTTTGTGCGTGTGGAAGTCGCGCCGCTGCAGGACCTTGATTTACTGGTAACTATGCAAGCATGGTTACCAGCGCAACACGTCCCCCGCTCGCACGGGAGCCCACACCAGCATAAGGCGGCGGCGTACGCTGATGTGGGCTCCCGTTGGGGAGGGGGGAAAGGGGGGGGGAGTACAGTACTCACCTGGGATTCGTGGCTCCGTGACCGTGTCAGTTCGGGCAATGCGGGGGGGGGGCGAGAGCTAACGTCTATTGCGTGAGGGGGGCGGGGCGTGGCGTGGGCGAGTTGCCAATGCCTGCAGGGTGCCGGGGCGAGAGGCCAATCTGTGGGGGAGGGCAGAGCCTGGGCGAGCGGCTGGCCAATCCGTGTGGGGGCGCAACCGGGGCGAGAGGCCAATCCGTGTGGGGGGGCGGGGCCATGGCGAACCCAGCGGCCAATCAGCTTTGTGTCACCGTAAGGACATGTCACGGTGACACTGTCACCGTGACACAATTTTGGAGCATGACAGACAGACAGACAGACAGAATAAGGCAATTATATATATAGATGTTTGATGGCAGTTTATGCTGAGTGTTTTTAAATAAACTGCCGGAATTTCTATGAAGAGTAGAGTTGAGCGCGGTTCGTGGTTCGTGGTTCTCCAGTTCTAGGCTCGAGTGATTTTGGGGCATGTTCTAGATCGAACTAGAACTCGAGCTTTTTGCAAAAGCTCGATAGTTCTAGAAACGTTCGAGAACGGTTCTAGCAGCCAAAAAACAGCTAAATCTTAGCTTGGTTTCTGCTGTAATAGTGTAAGTCACTCTGTGAATCAAACTATTATCACATTTCAGTGTATAGTGTGCGTGAACAGCGCCTTCAGATCACTGCTGTTTCTATAATGGCGATCGCCATTTTTTTTTTTTTTTTTCTTGTCTTCCTTCCCTAAGCGCGCGCGTCTTGTGGGGCGGGCCAGCATGTCAGCCAATCACAGACACACACACACCTAAGTGGACTTTGAGGCAGAGAAGCAACGGCATGTGTGATAGGATCTGCATGTCACATGTCCCTGCATTATAAAACCGGACATTTTCTTCACGATCGCCATTATCTGCCTTCTGCGTCTTTGGTGTCAGACATCACTGTCGCAGTTCCGTCCTTTGTCCTATCGCCGATACAGCTGTATGCGCTGCATACACAGCGTTAGACAGCTTAGGGAGAGCACATTCTAGCAGTCCTTTTAAGGGCTCGTACCGGCAGGGTCAGAGAGCCATAGGTGACAGGTCCTGCAAACAGCAACAGCATCTGTGTAGCCCAGGTCAGGGATTTCCTCCCTGCATTTCACCATTAGGAGGGAATAGAAAGGCAGGCTTCCATTCCTCTACCCAGAGCACCACAATCCTGCCACTGTACCCTCTTGTCCTCTGCACACTCCAACTCATTCTAACTAAGCCATTATACTAGCAAACACTCAGTGTACCTAGTGGCATCCTATACGTGGCTATTGGACTTTGCTATAGTCCCACTAGTGCCAAGACATTTGCAGAGCGCATCTGCCTGCGTTGCACACTCCAACTAATTATAACGAAGCCATTATACTAGCACACACTCAGTGTACCTAGTGGCATCCTATACGTGGCTATTGGACTTTGCTATAGTCCCACTAGGGCCAAGACATTTGCAGAGCACATCTGCCTGCATTGCACACTCCAAGTTTTTTAAACTAAGCAATTTTACTAGCAAACACTCAGTGTACCTAGTGGCATCCTATACGTGGCTATTGGACTTTGCTATAGTCCCACTAGTGCAAAGACATTAGCAGAGCACATCTGCCTGCATTGCACACTCCAAGTTTTTTAAACTCAGCCATTATACTAGCAAACACTCAGTGTACCTAGTGGCATCCTATACGTGGCTATTGGACTTTGCTATAGTCCCACTAGTGCCAAGACATTTGCAGAGCGCATCTGCCTGCGTTGCACACTCCAACAAATTATAACGAAGCCATTATACTAGCAAACACTCAGTGTACCTAGTGGCATCCTATACGTGGCTATTGGACTTTGCTATAGTCCCACTAGTGCCAAGACATTTGCAGAGCGCATCTGCCTGCGTTGCACACTCCAACTAATTATAACGAAGCCATTATACTAGCACACACTCAGTGTACCTAGTGGCATCCTATACGTGGCTATTGGACTTCGCTATAGTCCCACTAGTGCCAAGACATTTGCAGAGCACATCTGCCTGCGTTGCACACTACAACAAATTATAACGAAGCCATTATACTAGCAAACACTCAGTGTACCTAGTGGCATCCTATACGTGGCTATTGGACTTTGCTATAGTCCCACTAGTGCCAAGACATTTGCAGAGCGCATCTGCCTGCGTTGCACACTCCAACTAATTATAACGAAGCCATTATACTAGCAAACACTCAGTGTACCTAGTGGCATCCTATACGTGGCTATTGGACTTTGCTATAGTCCCACTAGTGCCAAGACATTTGCAGAGCGCATCTGCCTGCGTTGCACACTCCAACTAATTATAACGAAGCCATTATACTAGCACACACTCAGTGTACCTAGTGGCATCCTATACGTGGCTATTGGACTTTGCTATAGTCCCTCTAGTGCCAAGACATTTGCAGAGCGCCTCTGCCTGCGTTGCACACTCCAACTAATTATAACGAAGCCATTATACTAGCAAACACTCAGTGTACCTAGTGGCATCCTATACGTGGCTATTGGACTTTGCTATAGTCCCACTAGTGCAAAGACATTAGCAGAGCACATCTGCCTGCATTGCACACTCCAAGTTTTTTAAACTCAGCCATTATACTAGCAAACACACAGTGTACCTAGTGGCATCCTATACGTGGCTATTGGACTTTGCTATAGTCCCACTAGTGCCAAGACATTTGCAGAGCGCATCTGCCTGCGTTGCACACTCCAACTAATTATAACGAAGCCATTATACTAGCAAACACTCAGTGTACCTAGTGGCATCCTATACGTGGCTATTGGACTTTGCTATAGTCCCACTAGTGCCAAGACATTTGCAGAGCGCATCTGCCTGCGTTGCACACTACAACAAATTATAACGAAGCCATTATACTAGCAAACACTCAGTGTACCTAGTGGCATCCTATACGTGGCTATTGGACTTTGCTATAGTCCCACTAGTGCCAAGACATTTGCAGAGCACATCTGCCTGCATTGCACACTCCAAGTTTTTTAAACTAAGCAATTTTACTAGCAAACACTCAGTGTACCTAGTGGCATCCTATACGTGGCTATTGGACTTTGCTATAGTCCCACTAGTGCAAAGACATTAGCAGAGCACATCTGCCTGCATTGCACACTCCAAGTTTTTTAAACTCAGCCATTATACTAGCAAACACTCAGTGTACCTAGTGGCATCCTATACGTGGCTATTGGACTTTGCTATAGTCCCACTAGTGCCAAGACATTTGCAGAGCGCATCTGCCTGCGTTGCACACTCCAACTAATTATAACGAAGCCATTATACTAGCAAACACTCAGTGTACCTAGTGGCATCCTATACGTGGCTATTGGACTTTGCTATAGTCCCACTAGTGCCAAGACATTTGCAGAGCGCATCTGCCTGCGTTGCACACTCCAACTAATTATAACGAAGCCATTATACTAGCACACACTCAGTGTACCTAGTGGCATCCTATACGTGGCTATTGGACTTTGCTATAGTCCCACTAGTGCCAAGACATTTGCAGAGCGCATCTGCCTGCGTTGCACACTCCAACTAATTATAACGAAGCCATTATACTAGCACACACTCAGTGTACCTAGTGGCATCCTATACGTGGCTATTGGACTTTGCTATAGTCCCTCTAGTGCCAAGACATTTGCAGAGCGCCTCTGCCTGCGTTGCACACTCCAACTAATTATAACGAAGCCATTATACTAGCAAACACTCAGTGTACCTAGTGGCATCCTATACGTGGCTATTGGACTTTGCTATAGTCCCACTAGTGCAAAGACATTAGCAGAGCACATCTGCCTGCATTGCACACTCCAAGTTTTTTAAACTCAGCCATTATACTAGCAAACACACAGTGTACCTAGTGGCATCCTATACGTGGCTATTGGACTTTGCTATAGTCCCACTAGTGCCAAGACATTTGCAGAGCGCATCTGCCTGCGTTGCACACTCCAACTAATTATAACGAAGCCATTATACTAGCAAACACTCAGTGTACCTAGTGGCATCCTATACGTGGCTATTGGACTTTGCTATAGTCCCACTAGTGCCAAGACATTTGCAGAGCGCATCTGCCTGCGTTGCACACTACAACAAATTATAACGAAGCCATTATACTAGCAAACACTCAGTGTACCTAGTGGCATCCTATACGTGGCTATTGGACTTTGCTATAGTCCCACTAGTGCCAAGACATTTGCAGAGCACATCTGCCTGCATTGCACACTCCAAGTTTTTTAAACTAAGCAATTTTACTAGCAAACACTCAGTGTACCTAGTGGCATCCTATACGTGGCTATTGGACTTTGCTATAGTCCCACTAGTGCAAAGACATTAGCAGAGCACATCTGCCTGCATTGCACACTCCAAGTTTTTTAAACTCAGCCATTATACTAGCAAACACTCAGTGTACCTAGTGGCATCCTATACGTGGCTATTGGACTTTGCTATAGTCCCACTAGTGCCAAGACATTTGCAGAGCGCATCTGCCTGCGTTGCACACTCCAACTAATTATAACGAAGCCATTATACTAGCAAACACTCAGTGTACCTAGTGGCATCCTATACGTGGCTATTGGACTTTGCTATAGTCCCACTAGTGCCAAGACATTTGCAGAGCGCATCTGCCTGCGTTGCACACTCCAACTAATTATAACGAAGCCATTATACTAGCACACACTCAGTGTACCTAGTGGCATCCTATACGTGGCTATTGGACTTTGCTATAGTCCCACTAGTGCCAAGACATTTGCAGAGCGCATCTGCCTGCGTTGCACACTACAACAAATTATAACGAAGCCATTATACTAGCAAACACTCAGTGTACCTAGTGGCATCCTATACGTGGCTATTGGACTTTGCTATAGTCCCACTAGTGCCAAGACATTTGCAGAGCGCATCTGCCTGCGTTGCACACTCCAACTAATTATAACGAAGCCATTATACTAGCACACACTCAGTGTACCTAGTGGCATCCTATACGTGGCTATTGGACTTTGCTATAGTCCCACTAGGGCCAAGACATTTGCAGAGCACATCTGCCTGCATTGCACACTCCAAGTTTTTTAAACTAAGCAATTTTACTAGCAAACACTCAGTGTACCTAGTGGCATCCTATACGTGGCTATTGGACTTTGCTATAGTCCCACTAGTGCAAAGACATTAGCAGAGCACATCTGCCTGCATTGCACACTCCAAGTTTTTTAAACTCAGCCATTATACTAGCAAACACTCAGTGTACCTAGTGGCATCCTATACGTGGCTATTGGACTTTGCTATAGTCCCACTAGTGCCAAGACATTTGCAGAGCGCATCTGCCTGCGTTGCACACTCCAACAAATTATAACGAAGCCATTATACTAGCAAACACTCAGTGTACCTAGTGGCATCCTATACGTGGCTATTGGACTTTGCTATAGTCCCACTAGTGCCAAGACATTTGCAGAGCGCATCTGCCTGCGTTGCACACTCCAACTAATTATAACGAAGCCATTATACTAGCACACACTCAGTGTACCTAGTGGCATCCTATACGTGGCTATTGGACTTTGCTATAGTCCCACTAGTGCCAAGACATTTGCAGAGCGCATCTGCCTGCGTTGCACACTACAACAAATTATAACGAAGCCATTATACTAGCAAACACTCAGTGTACCTAGTGGCATCCTATACGTGGCTATTGGACTTTGCTATAGTCCCACTAGTGCCAAGACATTTGCAGAGCGCATCTGCCTGCGTTGCACACTCCAACTAATTATAACGAAGCCATTATACTAGCAAACACTCAGTGTACCTAGTGGCATCCTATACGTGGCTATTGGACTTTGCTATAGTCCCACTAGTGCCAAGACATTTGCAGAGCGCATCTGCCTGCGTTGCACACTCCAACTAATTATAACGAAGCCATTATACTAGCAAACACTCAGTGTACCTAGTGGCATCCTATACGTGGCTATTGGACTTTGCTATAGTCCCACTAGTGCCAAGACATTTGCAGAGCGCATCTGCCTGCGTTGCACACTCCAACTAATTATAACGAAGCCATTATACTAGCACACACTCAGTGTACCTAGTGGCATCCTATACGTGGCTATTGGACTTTGCTATAGTCCCTCTAGTGCCAAGACATTTGCAGAGCGCATCTGCCTGCGTTGCACACTCCAACTAATTATAACGAAGCCATTATACTAGCAAACACTCAGTGTACCTAGTGGCATCCTATACGTGGCTATTGGACTTTGCTATAGTCCCACTAGTGCAAAGACATTAGCAGAGCACATCTGCCTGCATTGCACACTCCAAGTTTTTTAAACTCAGCCATTATACTAGCAAACACACAGTGTACTTAGTGGCATCCTATACGTGGCTATTGGACTTTGCTATAGTCCCACTAGTGCCAAGACATTTGCAGAGCGCATCTGCCTGCGTTGCACACTCCAACTAATTATAACGAAGCCATTATACTAGCAAACACTCAGTGTACCTAGTGGCATCCTATACGTGGCTATTGGACTTTGCTATAGTCCCACTAGTGCCAAGACATTTGCAGAGCACATCTGCCTGCGTTGCACACTCCAACTAATTATAACGAAGCCATTATACTAGCAAACACTCAGTGTACCTAGTGGCATCCTATACGTGGCTATTGGACTTTGCTATAGTCCCACTAGTGCCAAGACATTTGCAGCACGTCTGCCTGCGTTGCACACTCCAACGAATTATAACTAAGTTACATTGTCAGGGATATTTATTCTTTATTATTCTGCTGTTAATAAAGCTAGACCACCACTGCAATCTTCACCACCTCTCAATTTTTACTACCACATTTTCAGTCCACAATCTTGTCGCAATCAACATGAGTGGCAAAATGACAGATGCTGGTGGAAAGGGGAAGAGGCGTGGTGGAAAAGGCAAAAAATGTTTTGTCAGTGGGGAAGGTGGCAAAGCTCCATTATCATCTGCTGAAGATAGACCATCTACTAGCAAAAGTAAGATGTCTACTACTTATTGTGGACAATCCGATGTGCTCCCTTTTTTACGGACACGAACAAGAGGAACAAAGGTAGATGATGGGCAAAAAAGGAAAATGCTTGAATGGATCTCAAGTGGTCCAACAAGTGCCCTCTCAGCCACTTCAAGTACCGCATCCAAAAAACACCATTCCTCTGAGTTGTCATCCCAATCACACTTGATTTCTCCCAGCTCTGAAGTCTCCATCAGCCCTGCACAGTATGGTGGAACTGAGATGGCTGAGTCTGCAGAGCTGTTCAGTCACACTATAGCCTGGGAATCAGAGGTCTGCTCCCAAGCTACAGTGAGTACAGAACAGGAAATGGTCTGCAGTGATGCCCAGAACCTTTGTGACTCAGATTCAGTCCGTGAGGACCAAGTTTCTGAGCATAATGTTGACCCTTTGTCACAAACTGTAACACCTGTGGTTATAGACAATGAGGAACATACTGATGAAGATGAGACGCAGATACCCGATTGGGATGACAACTTAAATATTCGGTCAGGGCAAGAAGAGGCTCGGTCTGAGGGGGAGGGGAGTGCAAACACAACAATTGATGATGACGTTCTAGATCCCACCTACTGTCAACCCCCAGTCAGGCACTCGAGGAGGTCAACAGAGGCGGTGGAGGAGGATGCAACCGACGACGAAGTTACCTTGCGCCTTCCTGGACAGAGTCGGAGCACTGGTAGCACGTCTACAACTGCATCCTCAGCCACCACTCTGCCTATGAGCATTATTCGGGGTGGATCAACAGGTCGCATGGCCTCTAAGCCTTGCCTAGCCTGGGCCTTTTTTCACATCGAAAAAGATCGCCCAACTCATGTGATATGTAACATTTGTCATGATTCTGTTAGTAGAGGTCAAAACCTCAGCAGTTTGACAACTTCTTCCATGAATCGTCACATGAATAAATATCATAAGTCCCGGTGGGAAGCTCACCGTGCTGCAATGCCGGCTAGCGGAGCGAACCATCCACCGCCCGCCCCTTCCAGTGCATCCGCGCGCTCTTCATCTTCTAGGACTGTGGGGACAGCTGTCACACCTGTTTTTCCACGCAAAACTTCCACCACTGTAACCGCAACAGGCAGTTTGCTTGTAAGGTCGTCAGTTGGTTTGGAAGGGGAAACAAGTGAGTGTGTACAGCTCTCTCAGACATCGATAGCACCAACGTTGGATGAAGGCAACATCATGTCTCCGCCTGCACTTTCCTCACAAACCTGCATTTTTCCAGGGACACCCTACTCAACACCGTCTACACACAGCAGCCAGATCTCTGTCCCTCAGATGTGGTCAAATAAAAGGCCACTTCCTCCGACCCATGACAAAGCTAAGAGGTTGACTCTATCCCTCTGTAAGCTGTTGGCTACCGAAATGCTGCCTTTCCTCCTAGTGGACACACAGGATTTTAGAGACCTTATGTCTGTCGCTGTGCCCCAGTACCAGATGCCTAGTCACCACTACTTCTCTAAGAAAGGTGTGCCCGCGCTACACCAGCATGTCGCACACAACATCACCGCTTCCTTGAGAAACTCTGTGTGTGAACGGGTGCATTTCACCACCGATACTTGGACCAGTAAGCATGGACAGGGACGTTACATGTCGCTGACTGGGCACTGGGTAACTATGGTGATAGATGGTGAAGGGTCTGCTGCACAAGTCTTGCCGTCCCCACGACTTGTGTGTCAATCCTCTGTCTGTCCAAGTTCCGCCACAGCTTCTGCATCCTCCACCTCATCTGGGTCCTCCACCTCCGCCCCAAGCCTGCCTGGTCAGGCCACCAGCGTTCTCACTGCGCAGAAGGAATCACGCACGCCTCATTACTATGCTGGCAGCCGAGCGCAACGGCATCAGGCGGTCTTTAGCTTGACATGTCTTGGTAATAAGAGTCACACAGCTGAGGAGTTGTGGTCAGCTCTGCGGTCCGAGTTTAATAAATGGTTGTCTCCACTCAACCTGCAGCCTGGTAAGGCCGTGTGCGACAATGCTGCAAACCTGGGTGCGGCCCTTCGCCTGGGCAAGGTGACACACGTACCTTGTATGGCTCACGTGTTGAACCTTGTCGTGCAGCAATTTTTAACACACTATCCCGGCCTAGATGGCCTTCTGAACAGGGCACGAAAACTGTCTGCTCACTTCCGGCGTTCAAGCGCCGCAGCTGAGCGACTTGCATCGCTCCAGAAGTCTTTCGGCCTGCCGGTTCATCGCCTGAAATGCGATGTGGCGACACGCTGGAATTCAACTCTACACATGTTACAGCGACTGTGGCAGCACCGCAGAGCCCTGGTGCAATACGTCATGACGTATAGCCTGGGCCAACGAGATGCAGAGGTGGGGCAGATCACCCTGATGGAGTGGTCTCAGATCAAGGACCTATGCACCCTTCTGCACAGTTTCGACATGGCGACGAATATGTTTAGCTCTGACAATGCCATTATCAGCATGACGATTCCAGTCATTTACATGCTGGAGCACACGCTAAACACTATTCGGAGTCAGGGGGTGGGACAACATGAAGGGGAGGAACTACAGGAGGATTCATATGTGCAAGGGACAACAACATCACCAAGATCCAGACGTTCATCATCACCAACGCAGCAGGCATGGGACCATGGGGAACAGGGATCGACAAGGGCGCATAGTAGCAGGCGAAATGTTGAGCAAGGTGCAGGAGAACATGAAGAAATGGAGGACGAACTGTCCATGGACATGGAAGACTCAGCGGATGAGGGAGACCTTGGTCAAATTTCAGTTGAAAGAGGTTGGGGGGAGATGTCAGAGGAAGAAAGAACGGTTAGCACCTCTATGCCACAAACACAGCGTGGACTTGGTCCGCATGGCTGCGCAAGACACATGAGTGCCTTCTTGTTGCACTACCTCCAACATGACAGTCGTATTGTCAAAATTAGAAGTGATGATGACTACTGGATTGCCACACTATTAGATCCCCGGTACAAGTCCAAATTTTGTGACATAATTCCAGCCATAGAAAGGGACGCACGTATGCAGGAGTATCAGCAGAAGCTGTTACTCGATCTTAGCTCGGCTTTTCCACCAAACAACCGTGCAGGTGCAGGGAGGGAATCTCCCAGTTGTAACTTGACAAACATGGGACGGTCTCGTCATCTTCACCAGTCTACCCGTACCAGTAGGACCGTATCTGGTGCCGGTAACAGCAATTTTATGGAATCTTTTCATAATTTTTTTAGACCCTCTTTTGCAAGGCCACCAGAGACAACAAGTCTGACACATACTCAACGGCTGGAGAGGATGATACAGGAGTATCTCCAAATGAACATCGATGCCCTGACTTTGCAAATGGAGCCTTGCTCCTTTTGGGCTTCAAACATAGAAAAATGGCCAGAGCTCTCCAGTTACGCCTTGGAGATTTTGTCGTGTCCAGCTGCCAGCGTTGTCTCTGAACGTGTATTCAGTGCTGCTGGGTGTGTGCTGACAGATAAGCGCACGCGTCTGTCCAGTGACAATGTGGACAGACTGACGTTCATCAAAATGAACAAGTCATGGATCCAGAAGGAATTTACTACCCCTGTGTCATCCTGGGGAGAGTAAATGCTTGTGGATTTGGAATGTGCTTGATGCAAATCAAAACATCCTGTTTGCAACTAGGGCCCAAGTGCTGCCACTGATGGGGTGGGTGTCTGTGTGGCCCAATTTTTGGAAAAAAGGGAGACTCCGCTTGGAGTAACCCTTGCTTGCTGTGTTTTTAAAAGAAGCCAAGATGAACAGAGCTGGGATCAGGAAAGACTTTGCTACCTACCCCGGTGTCATCCTGGGGACGGATAAGAATGGCGTATTTTTGAATGTGCTTGATGCAAATCAAAACATCCTGTTTGCAACTAGGGCCCAAGTGCTGCCACTGATGGGGTGGGTGTCTGTGTGGCCCAATTTTTGGAAAAAAAGGGAGACTCCGCTTGGAGTAACCCTTGCTTACATTGTTTTTAAAAGAAGCCAAGATGAACAAGTCATGGATCAGCAAAGACTTTATCTACGTACCCCGGTGTCATCCTGGGGACGGATAAGAATGGCGTATTTTTGAATGTGCTTGATGCAAATCAAAACATCCTGTTTGCAACTAGGGCCCAAGTGCTGCCACTGATGGGGTGGGTGTCTGTGTGGCCCAATTTTTGGAAAAAAGGGAGACTCCGCTTGGAGTAACCCTTGCTTGCTGTGTTTTTAAAAGAAGCCAAGATGAACAGAGCTGGGATCAGGAAAGACTTTGCTACCTACCCCGGTGTCATCCTGGGGACGGATAAGAATGGCGTATTTTTGAATGTGCTTGATGCAAATCTAGCTGTGAAGTGTACAACTGGGGCACAACTGCTGCCACTGAAGGGGTGGGTGTGTGTGGGCCCAATTTTTGGAAAAAAGGGAGACTCCGCTTGGAGTAACCCTTGCTTGCTGTGTTTTTAAAAGAAGCCAAGATGAACAGAGCTGGGATCAGGAAAGACTTTGCTACCTACCCCGGTGTCATCCTGGGGACGGATAAGAATGGCGTATTTTTGAATGTGCTTGATGCAAATCAAAACATCCTGTTTGCAACTAGGGCCCAAGTGCTGCCACTGATGGGGTGGGTGTCTGTGTGGCCCAATTTTTGGAAAAAAAGGGAGACTCCGCTTGGAGTAACCCTTGCTTACATTGTTTTTAAAAGAAGCCAAGATGAACAAGTCATGGATCAGCAAAGACTTTATCTACGTACCCCGGTGTCATCCTGGGGACGGATAAGAATGGCGTATTTTTGAATGTGCTTGATGCAAATCAAAACATCCTGTTTGCAACTAGGGCCCAAGTGCTGCCACTGATGGGGTGGGTGTCTGTGTGGCCCAATTTTTGGAAAAAAGGGAGACTCCGCTTGGAGTAACCCTTGCTTGCTGTGTTTTTAAAAGAAGCCAAGATGAACAGAGCTGGGATCAGGAAAGACTTTGCTACCTACCCCGGTGTCATCCTGGGGACGGATAAGAATGGCGTATTTTTGAATGTGCTTGATGCAAATCTAGCTGTGAAGTGTACAACTGGGGCACAACTGCTGCCACTGAAGGGGTGGGTGTGTGTGGGCCCAATTTTTGGAAAAAAGGGAGACTCCGCTTGGAGTAACCCTTGCTTGCTGTGTTTTTAAAAGAAGCCAAGATGAACAGAGCTGGGATCAGGAAAGACTTTGCTACCTACCCCGGTGTCATCCTGGGGACGGATAAGAATGGCGTATTTTTGAATGTGCTTGATGCAAATCAAAACATCCTGTTTGCAACTAGGGCCCAAGTGCTGCCACTGATGGGGTGGGTGTCTGTGTGGCCCAATTTTTGGAAAAAAAGGGAGACTCCGCTTGGAGTAACCCTTGCTTACATTGTTTTTAAAAGAAGCCAAGATGAACAAGTCATGGATCAGCAAAGACTTTATCTACGTACCCCGGTGTCATCCTGGGGACGGATAAGAATGGCGTATTTTTGAATGTGCTTGATGCAAATCAAAACATCCTGTTTGCAACTAGGGCCCAAGTGCTGCCACTGATGGGGTGGGTGTCTGTGTGGCCCAATTTTTGGAAAAAAGGGAGACTCCGCTTGGAGTAACCCTTGCTTGCTGTGTTTTTAAAAGAAGCCAAGATGAACAGAGCTGGGATCAGGAAAGACTTTGCTACCTACCCCGGTGTCATCCTGGGGACGGATAAGAATGGCGTATTTTTGAATGTGCTTGATGCAAATCAAAACATCCTGTTTGCAACTAGGGCCCAAGTGCTGCCACTGATGGGGTGGGTGTCTGTGTGGCCCAATTTTTGGAAAAAAAGGGAGACTCCGCTTGGAGTAACCCTTGCTTACATTGTTTTTAAAAGAAGCCAAGATGAACAAGTCATGGATCAGCAAAGACTTTATCTACGTACCCCGGTGTCATCCTGGGGACGGATAAGAATGGCGTATTTTTGAATGTGCTTGATGCAAATCAAAACATCCTGTTTGCAACTAGGGCCCAAGTGCTGCCACTGATGGGGTGGGTGTCTGTGTGGCCCAATTTTTGGAAAAAAGGGAGACTCCGCTTGGAGTAACCCTTGCTTGCTGTGTTTTTAAAAGAAGCCAAGATGAACAGAGCTGGGATCAGGAAAGACTTTGCTACCTACCCCGGTGTCATCCTGGGGACGGATAAGAATGGCGTATTTTTGAATGTGCTTGATGCAAATGTAGCTGTGAAGTGTACAACTGGGGCACAACTGCTGCCACTGAAGGGGTGGGTGTGTGTGGGCCCAATTTTTGGAAAAAAGGGAGACTCCGCTTGGAGTAACCCTTGCTTGCTGTGTTTTTAAAAGAAGCCAAGATGAACAGAGCTGGGATCAGGAAAGACTTTGCTACCTACCCCGGTGTCATCCTGGGGACGGATAAGAATGGCGTATTTTTGAATGTGCTTGATGCAAATCAAAACATCCTGTTTGCAACTAGGGCCCAAGTGCTGCCACTGATGGGGTGGGTGTCTGTGTGGCCCAATTTTTGGAAAAAAAAGGGAGACTCCGCTTGGAGTAACCCTTGCTTACATTGTTTTTAAAAGAAGCCAAGATGAACAAGTCATGGATCAGCAAAGACTTTATCTACGTACCCCGGTGTCATCCTGGGGACGGATAAGAATGGCGTATTTTTGAATGTGCTTGATGCAAATCAAAACATCCTGTTTGCAACTAGGGCCCAAGTGCTGCCACTGATGGGGTGGGTGTCTGTGTGGCCCAATTTTTGGAAAAAAGGGAGACTCCGCTTGGAGTAACCCTTGCTTGCTGTGTTTTTAAAAGAAGCCAAGATGAACAGAGCTGGGATCAGGAAAGACTTTGCTACCTACCCCGGTGTCATCCTGGGGACGGATAAGAATGGCGTATTTTTGAATGTGCTTGATGCAAATCAAAACATCCTGTTTGCAACTAGGGCCCAAGTGCTGCCACTGATGGGGTGGGTGTCTGTGTGGCCCAATTTTTGGAAAAAAAGGGAGACTCCGCTTGGAGTAACCCTTGCTTACATTGTTTTTAAAAGAAGCCAAGATGAACAAGTCATGGATCAGCAAAGACTTTATCTACGTACCCCGGTGTCATCCTGGGGACGGATAAGAATGGCGTATTTTTGAATGTGCTTGATGCAAATCAAAACATCCTGTTTGCAACTAGGGCCCAAGTGCTGCCACTGATGGGGTGGGTGTCTGTGTGGCCCAATTTTTGGAAAAAAGGGAGACTCCGCTTGGAGTAACCCTTGCTTGCTGTGTTTTTAAAAGAAGCCAAGATGAACAGAGCTGGGATCAGGAAAGACTTTGATACCTACCCCGGTGTCATCCTGGGGACGGATAAGAATGGCGTATTTTTGAATGTGCTTGATGCAAATCAAAACATCCTGTTTGCAACTAGGGCCCAAGTGCTGCCACTGATGGGGTGGGTGTCTGTGTGGCCCAATTTTTGGAAAAAAAGGGAGACTCCGCTTGGAGTAACCCTTGCTTACATTGTTTTTAAAAGAAGCCAAGATGAACAAGTCATGGATCAGCAAAGACTTTATCTACGTACCCCGGTGTCATCCTGGGGACGGATAAGAATGGCGTATTTTTGAATGTGCTTGATGCAAATCAAAACATCCTGTTTGCAACTAGGGCCCAAGTGCTGCCACTGATGGGGTGGGTGTCTGTGTGGCCCAATTTTTGGAAAAAAGGGAGACTCCGCTTGGAGTAACCCTTGCTTGCTGTGTTTTTAAAAGAAGCCAAGATGAACAGAGCTGGGATCAGGAAAGACTTTGCTACCTACCCCGGTGTCATCCTGGGGACGGATAAGAATGGCGTATTTTTGAATGTGCTTGATGCAAATGTAGCTGTGAAGTGTACAACTGGGGCACAAGTGCTGCCACTGAAGGGGTGGGTGTGTGTGTGGCCCAATTTTTGGAAAAAAGGGAGACTCCGCTTGGAGTCACCTTGCGGTGTTTTACATGATTTTAGAAGGGCGTGCCATGCCTATATCTGTGTGTCCTCCTCTTTTTCCTTGTCCAGCTGTTTTGTTTTCGCATGAGTATATGTCCTTGTCACTTTCCAATGTGTTTGAGTTGTTTGTCACCTTTAGGACACCTTTGAGGGTGTTTTCTAGGTGTTTTTCTGTGTTTGTGATTGCCTGCCATTGTTTCCTATGCAGTTCGAGTTCGGTTCGTCGAACGTTCGACGAACCGAACTCGAACGGGAGGTCCGTTCGGCGAACCAACCTCGAGCCGAACCGCGACCGGTTCGCTCATCTCTAATGAAGAGACTGTGTACGTGTGTTGCTGAAGCTACCTCACACCGCTGTAAGCGAGTGGAACCCCCACGTTGCAGGGCGCAACGTTACACTGTGTATTCAGTCTGTCTGTGTATTCAGTCTGTCTGTGTATACAGTCTGTATGTATATACTGTCTGTCTGTGTATTCAGTCTGTGTATAGTCTGTATATACAGTCTGTCTGTATATACTATCTGTCTGTGTATACAGTCTGTCTCTGTATACAGTCTGTATATACAGTCAGTCTGTCTGTGTATACAGTCTGTTTGTCTGTGTATTCAGTCTGTCTGTGTATACAGTCTGTCTGTGTATTTAGTCTGTCTGTGTATTCAGTTTGTCTGTCTGTGTATACTATCTGTATGCATATACTGTCTGTCTGTGTATTCAGTCTGTCTGTGTATAGTCTGTCTGTATATACAGTCTGTCTGTGTATACTATCTGTCTTTGTATACAGTCTGTCTCTCTATACAGTCTGTATACAGTCTGTCTGTGTATACAGTCTGTCTGTGTATATGTGGCGCCCTGGACAAGCCAGGGGCCACAGAGAACAACACCCACACACCCCACACTCCCGGTCAGGCACACCGAAGTCAGACACAAACCCTTGTTTCCTTCCTCCAGGGGCTGATGTTCACACCACGGGGGTGGGCCAGGCGGTTGGCCCCGCCCACCGAGGAGATCACAGTCCTGGAGGCGTGAAAAGCAGACAGATTAGTTTTGGAGGTGAAAGTGGAAGGAAGGAAAGTAGTAGTGGAGCAACTATCTGACAGCGTCCGGGTGTGTGGCCCGGGCGGTACAGCAAGGTTGGCAGACGGTGGTGACCGTCTGCAGGAGTGGCCTATCGGAGTCTACCGTAAGGACCGTGGACGGGCGGTGGCCCGGCGGTACCGGACCGGTACACAAAGAGAAGTCAGCACCATCTGGCAGGGGCTTACGGACCCCGGCAAGGCTAGGAGTCGCCGTGAATTTGCCAAATCCGTCAGCGAAGGGAACTTCCTGGGTTTCCCAGCAGCCAAGTCCCGACAGAAGGCAACAGTCCAACCGTGAGAGGGAAACACAGCCACCGCCAAGGCTACCGTTCCCAGGGCCAGAGCCTGCGGGCAAAAGGGGCTCCTCCGGCCCATATCCAAGCTGGGGAGCGGGTTACCGGTGGGAACCCATTGGAACCATTTACCGTACATAGGTGCAGGGAAAGGCAGTCACCATCAACCTGCCGGGAGAAACAACACCGCAGCCGTCTGTGGGACCCGTCCATCCAGCCGTGTGTTTTACCGAGAACTGTGTGCTCATCATTGGCTGAGTGAGTACCACTGTGCCGTGCGGCACAGCGCTACCCCCGCAACCCTGCACCTCACCAGGCCCCGTAACCCACCTGCCATCCATCCCTACCCCCTCACCGGGCCCCGGGACATCCAACCCCCTACCCACGGAGGGGAGAAGTAACATCAAAGCTGCTCCCTGTCACTGCTTCCGGGATCCCCGTCCAGAGCAGCGGTGGTGTCACCAACTTCACCACAACCGTGGGTGGTGTCACGGACAATAACCAAATCCCCACCATCCAATCAAACCCAACCCCTTTTCACTCACGGACGAGGAGTGCCGCTCGAGTCCCCGGGATCCGGCCCACCGCTCGAGCCACCACCGAGCAGCGGCAGCCACAGCAGCCGCGGCCGGACCTGAGCAGTGGGAGAGCGCAGCGTCCCCTCCTCCGCCCGCGACAACTTGGCGTCACCAACAGGATCCTACCGTTCTACCAACTGGTGGAAGTGCGCCTTGTGTGACCGCCGGAGGTGTCCGGCCGAAAAATTTGTGAAGCCGCCATCTTGGGCGCGAAGAATTCCCGCTCGAGCATCTCCTCGAGTAGTGGAGGCGCGAAGGCCAAAACCCCGCCCCTGTAGAGGAGGAGCCGGAAAAAGGCTAAGGGGGACTGATGGCGTCTGGCCGCATGTAGCCCGCGGCTATAAAAGCAGGGACGCCAGGACCCTGCGGCCTTCTTGTTCCTGGGAGAGGCCGCCAGCAAGATCTATATGCCGTCCCGTAGCACCGTAGCCCCCGCGCCTGGAACCGCGGCGTGGGTGGAGATCCGGACCGCGCAGCTCCAACAACGGCTGCAGGTCAAGATGCAGCTCCTCTTGGAGGAGTGGGAGGCCGACATGGCGGAGGTTATAGCGACCGTACGGAGACGCGAAGAGGAGGGAGCTTTGGAAGGGAGGGTGAGTGACCCACGCCCCGGTACCCCTAGTGGGTCAGTCATCGTGGCTGCGGGACCCGGTCTGAACCCTCTCGCCCTGCTACCTCCCTCGCTAACCGTATCGGCTGCCGTGACCCCGCCACTAGGCCCGATGCCCCCGCAACCGGTAGCGGTACCCTGCATGTCCGCCCAGGCGGATCGACCTGTAGTCGGAGCCCGTGACCGACCGGAAGTGCTGCCCTGGAAAGTACAGAAGCCCGAGCCGTAGGCATTTACAGAGACTCCCCCCGAACCGGAGCCGACAGGCCACTCCGTGCAGAAGGCCCAGCGGAGGAAAGCCCCTGTGCCCGTCCCCCACACCTCGGCTGAGGTTGCGCCGGGTTGCCGCTGCAAAGCAGCACCCCAGGCCAAGTCACCGCGGGACCTTCCACCCAGATTGCCAGTGGTGGGCAGTGTCCAGAAGCTCTCGCGGGGCCCGACCCGTGCGCCGGAGCTCGCAGCAGCACCGTATTGGGACAGGGAGCCGACACCGCTGGGCCCGGAGATCGCGGAAAGGGAAAGGAAGAGGGCGGAGTTGGTGGCCCGTACGATCAGGGAGAAGGAGAGCCTCCGCCAAGCGACCTTCCGTGTCCGGGGCCCCCTGTATGAAGGGCAGGTGAGGCGGTTTGATGTCCGCCGGGGCTATGGCTTTATATACGAACCGGGCCTGGAGGCCGAAGTCTTCATAGCCCAGCGGGATGTTAATGCCCACCTGCCGGAGGAGCACCCAGGCCGCAACCTGATGCCGGGTGACCTAGTACTGTACACCCGGCACTGTGGGGAGAGGGGATGGTTTGCGCTGGATGCCAAGCTGAGGGGCAGCCAGGAGGCCCGGGTGTCCACCGCGTCCCCTCCCCCAGCCGACACCGAAGAGTCGGAGTAAGGGCAGCGGAGTCCCGTTGCAGTTGTTCCCCGTTGGGACCATAAAAGCACCGTTTGAAAAAGAATAAAAAGAATAATCCACCGAGAAGAGTTAACTGATTGTCAGCTTGATTTGCACCGGTCGTGGCCGGCAACTGGTCCCCGTTGGGACCCCCCTTTTTCAAATTATGCGTAGAAACTACTACGAACAGGCCCAAGAACTAGCAGGGCAACCACAAACTTGTGGCATGTATATAAAAAGGTTTTATGGCTTTCACCGTTACCGCCTCCGGAGAGGCAGATTGGAGGAAGGGCCCGCAGTGGAGCAGGCTGGGGCCCAGCCACCACCGGAACCGGTGGCGATCCTCTGGAGGTTTCAGGGGTTCCCCATGGATGTGGGTCCCCTGAAAAGGACCGAACCCGCTCATGCAATTTGTGCTGGACTGGGGTCAAGGGGTGCTGCCTGTTTGCTTAGGGGCAGCATCAGGGCCAGGTTGCTTGGGTGGGAGAGAGCGGAAGCCGTACCGTTACGCAACGTTAAAGTAAGAGTACCTCCCGATGTGGTAAGATGTTATTATAAATGTATTCTGTTTTACCGTTTTATCTTTTTCAGTTGTGAAAATAAAACCGGTGATGGACGGGCAGCCCGCGGACGGTCTACATTTTACTAAGGGGGAATGTGTCGCCCTGGACAAGCCAGGGGCCACAGAGAACAACACCCACACACCCCACACTTCCGGTCAGGCACACCGAAGTCAGACACAAACCCTTGTTGCCTTCCTCCAGGGGCTGATGTTCACACCACGGGGGTGGGCCAGGCGGTTGGCCCCGCCCACCAAGGAGATCACAGTCCTGGAGGCGGGAAAAGCAGACAGATTAGTTTTGGAGGTGAAAGTGGAAGGAAGGAAAGTAGTAGTGGAGCAACTATCTGACAGCGTCCGGGTGTGTGGCCCGGGCGTACAGCAAGGTTGGCAGACGGTAGTGACCGTCTGCAGGAGTGGCCTATCGGGGTCTACCGTAAGGACCGTGGACGGGCGGTGGCCCGGCGGTACCGGACCGGTACACAAAGAGAAGTCAGCACCATCTGGCAGGGGCTTACGGACCCCGGCAAGGCTAGGAGTCGCCGTGAATTTGCCAAATCCGTCAGCGAAGGGAACTTCCTGGGTTTCCCAGCAGCCAAGTCCCGACAGAAGGCAACAGTCCAACCGTGAGAGGGAAACACAGCCACCGCCAAGGCTACCGTTCCCAGGGCCAGAGCCTGCGGGCAAAAGGGGCTCCTCCGGCCCATATCCAAGCTGGGGAGCGGGTTACCGGTGGGAACCCATTGGAACCATTTACCGTACATAGGTGCAGGGAAAGGCAGTCACCATCAACCTGCCGGGAGAAACAACACCGCAGCCGTCTGTGGGACCCGTCTATCCAGCCGTGTGTTTTACCGAGAACTGTGTGCTCATCATTGGCTGAGTGAGTACTACCGTGCCGTGCGGCACAGCGCTGCCCCCGCGACCCTGCACCTCACCAGGCCCCGTAACCCGCCTGCCATCCATCCCTACCCCCTCACCGGGCCCCGGGACAACCAACCCCCTACCCACGGAGGGGAGAAGTAACATCAAAGCTGCTCCCTGTCACCTCTCCCGGGATCCCCGTCCAGAGCAGCGGTGGTGTCACCAACTTCACCACAACCGTGGGTGGCGTCACGGACAATAACCAAATCCCCACCATCCAATCAAACCCCCCCTTTCACTCACGGGCGAGGAGCGCCGCTTGAGTCCCCGGGATCCGGCCCACCGCTCGAGCCACCAAAGACCAACCGCAGCCGCAGCCGGACCCGAGCAGTGGGAGAGCGCAGCGTCCCCTCCTTCGCCCGCGACATATACAGTCTGTCTCTCTATACCAGACCTGGGCAAGGAGCGGCCCGCTGGCCACATCCGGCCCGCCTACTCTCTGTGACCGGCCCGCCTGGTTCAGGGCGTCCTTGCTGGCCGGTCAGTGATGAGGGCAATCTGACCTGTTGTCCGGAGCTCCAGGCTCCGGGAGGCCCGTGGTCAGATCGCCCTCATCACACGCTGCGTGCCGGGTAGGAAACAGAAAACAGATCCTGCAGCTCCACACAGTCAGTGGAATGCAGGAATCTCTCCTCTGTTCCCTGTCCGGCACCTTTTTCTGTGACACACGCGCGCCCTGATATTGTCAGTATGGCGCGCGTGTGTCATTTGAAAAGTTCCCGCCCGGCAGGAGAAGAAGCTGCAGCGGCGGGGCCTGTACGGAGAGAGGCAGCGGCTCCTAGGAATAATACAGCGTCAGCGCAGCCTGGGCATGTGAAAGAGAAGCCGCTCAGTGGGGGGCTCGTACGGAGGTGCCTGAGGAGGGGGCAATAAGAAGAGAGGTGAGTGATTACTAGTAACCTGCGGGGGCAATGGGGGACGGGGGGAGGGGGTAACTGTTGACAAATATTTGGGGTGTAGGGGTTTAGTATATGGGAATGTAGTTTTACAGGTGTGGTATATGGGGGGGAGGGTGTAGTGGTGTAGTATAATACAGGTGTATATATTTGGGATGTATTCCACCTGTCTAGATTTTGGCGGTTGGTGACTGTTCATATTCAGTCATCAGGCCCTGTCCACAGCATTTGCTTGGACCTGTCCCGCCCACAGCCATGGGTACGGGATTGAAATAGACCAGGTGAGTGCTGCTAAGAGCGGTTCTACTATTCATATGTGAGGCCGTATGGCACATTTTATAAGAATATTTTAGTGTAGGACTGCCCCAAATGATATTTGCCGTGACGTGGCGGGGTAGCTCAAGAAATTGCAATTTTTTGCCAAAAATCTCAAAATTTTTTATAATAAGTACAGTTTGGAATTTTTAGTGCTGAAGTGCACATTTAGTGCTGGCTTTTTGTTTTTTCTTATTTGAATTGGTCGGTGGCTGACCCCCACCTTGCTATGCACCCCAATTTGGGATGTATTCCACCTGTCTAGATTTGGGCGGTTGGTGACTGATCATATTCAGTCATCAGGCCCAGTCCACAGGCTATTTACTTCATGCAGCATTTGCTTGGACCTGTCCCGCCCACAGCCATGACTCAGTCATGGGTACGGGATTGAAATAGACCAGGTGACTGCTGCTAAGAGCGGTTCTACTATTCATATGTGAGGCCGTATGGCACATTTTATAAGAATATTTTAGTGTAGGACTGCCCCAAATGAGATTTGCCGTGACGTGGCAGGGTAGCTCAAGAAATTGCAATTTTTTTGCCAAAAATCTCAAATTTTTTTTATAATAAGTACAGTTTGGAATTTTTAGTGCTGAAGTGCACATTTAGTGCTGGCTTTTTGTTTTTTCTTAGGTGCATATAGGGGTATATATACACCTGTATTATACTATACCACTACACCCCTATATACACCTGTATTATACTACACCACTACACCCCTATATACACCTGTATTATACTACACCACTACACCCCTACATACACCTGTATTATACTACACCCCTATAAACACCTGTATTATACTACACCACTACACCCTATATACACCTGTATTATACTACACCCCTATATACACCTGTATTATACTACACCCCTATATACACCTGTATAATACAGGTGTATATAGGGGTGTAGTGCTGTAGTATAATACAGGTGTAGTATATCGTGGTGTAGTATAATACAGGTGTATATAGTGGTGTAGCATAATATAGGTGTATATAGGGGTGTAGTATAATACATGTGTATATAGGGGTGTAGTAAAATACAGGTGTAGTGGTGTAGTATAATACAGGTGTATATAGGGGTGTAGTATAATACAGGTGTATATAGGGGTGTAGTATAATACAGGTGTATATGTGTATGTAGTGGTGTAGTATAATACAGGTGTATATAGTGGTGTAGTATAATACAGGTGTATATAGTGGTGTAGTATAATACAGGTGTATATAGGGGTGTAGTGGTGTAGTATAATACAGGAGTATATAGTGGTGTAGTATAATACAGGTGTATATAGTGGTGTAGTATAATACAGGTGTATATAGGGTTGTAGTGGTGTAGTATAATACAGGTGTATATAGTGGTGTAGTATAATACAGGTGTATATAGTGGTGTAGTATAATACAGGTGTATATAGGGGTGTAGTGGTGTAGTATAATACAGGAGTATATAGTGGTGTAGTATAATACAGGTGTATATAGTGGTGTAGTATAATACAGGTGTATATAGGGGTGTAGTGGTGTAGTATAATACAGGTGTATATAGGGGTGTAGTGGTGTAGTATAATACAGGATTATATAGTGGTATAGTATAATACAGGTGTATATAGGGGTGTAGTGGTGTAGTATAATACAAGTGTAGTATATAGTGATGTAGTGGTGCAGTTTATTACAGGTGTAGTATATAGTGATGTAGTATAATTACAGGTGTATGTAGGGGTGTAGTGATGTAGTATATAGTGGTATAGTAAATAGAGGTGTAGTTTATTACAGGTGTAGTGTATAGGGATGTATATTGCAGGTGTAGTATGTGGCGGTTGTAGTGATGTAGTATATAGGGATATGTATGTATGTATACATTTTGTGTATGTGTATATATATTATATACACACAGTATATATGCGTGTGTGTGTGTGTGTATATATATATATATATTAGTAGAACCGAGTTAATTATATTAGTCCGGCCCTCTAAAACATCCCAACTTCTCATGCGGGCCCATGGGAAAATTAATTGCCCACCCCTGCTCCATACAGTCTGTATATACAGTCTGTCTGTGTATACAGTCTGTTTGTCTGTGTATACAGTCTGTTTGTCGGTGTATGCAGTCTGTCTGTCTGTGTATGCAGTCTGTCTGTCTGTGTATGCAGTCTGTCTGTGTATACTATCTGTATGTATATACTGTCTGTCTGTGTATTCAGTCTGTCTGTGTATACAGTCTGTCTGTCTGTGTATTCAGTCTGTCTGTGTATACTATCTGTATGTATATACTGTCTGTCTGTGTATTCAGTGTGTCTGTGTATAGTCTGTCTGTATATACAGTCTGTCTGTATATACTATCTGTCTGTGTATACAGTCTCTCTGTATACAGTCTGTATATACAGTCTGTGTATTCAGTCTGTCTGTGTATTCAGTCTGTGTATTCAGTCTGTCTGTGTATTTAGTCTGTCTGTGTATTTAGGCTGTCTGTGTATTCAGTCTGTCTGTGTATTCAGTCTGTCTGTGTATACAGTCTGTGTATACAGTCTGTCTGTGTATTCAGTCTGTCTGTGTATTCAGTTTGTCTGTCTGTGTATACTATCTGTATGCATATACTGTCTGTGTATTCAGTCTGTCTGTGTATACAGTCTGTCTGTGTATACAGTCTGTCTGTCTGTATATTCAGTCTGTCTGTATACAGTCTGTCTGTCTGTGTATTCAGTCTGTTTCTGTATACAGTCTGTCTTTGTATACAGTCTCTCTGTGTATACAGTCTGTCTGTGTATACAGTCTGTCTGTGTATTCAGTCTGTCTGTGTATTCAGTCTGTCTGTATATTCTGTCTGTCTGTGTATACAGTCTGTCTGTGTATTCAGTCTGTCTGTGTATTCAGTCTGTCTGTCTGTGTATACAGTCTGTCTGTATATTCTGTCTGTCTGTGTATACAGTCTGTCTGTGTATTCAGTCTGTCTGTGTATTCAGTCTGTCTGTGTATTCAGTCTGTCTGTCTGTGTATACAGTCTGTCTGTGTATTCAGTCTGTCTGTCTGTGTATACAGTCTGTCTGTATATTCTGTCTGTGTATACAGTCTGTCTGTGTATTCAGTCTGTCTGTCTGTGTATACAGTCTGTCTGTATATACTGTCTGTGTATACAGGCTGTCTGTATATACTGTTTGTCTGTGTATACAGTCTGTCTGTGTATTCAGTCTGTCTGTGTATTCAGTCTGTCTGTGTATACAGTCTGTCTGTGTATTCAGTCTGTCTGTGTATTCAGTTTGTCTGTCTGTGTATATTATCTGTATGCATATACTGTCTGTCTGTGTATTTAGTCTGTCTGTGTATTTAGTCTGTCTGTGTATACAGTCTGTCTGTGTATACAGTCTGTCTGTCTGTATATTCAGTCTGTCTGTATACAGTCTGTTTGTCTGTGTATACAGTCTGTTTGTCTGTGTATGCAGTCTGTCTGTCTGTGTATGCAGTCTGTCTGTCTGTGTATGCAGTCTGTCTGTGTATACTATCTGTATGTATATACTGTCTGTCTGTGTATTCAGTCTGTCTGTGTATACAGTCTGTCTGTCTGTGTATTCAGTCTGTCTGTGTATACTATCTGTATGTATATACTGTCTGTCTGTGTATTCAGTCTGTCTGTGTATAGTCTGTCTGTATATACAGTCTGTCTGTATATACTATCTGTCTGTGTATACAGTCTCTCTGTATACAGTCTGTATATACAGTCTGTCTGTGTATTCAGTCTGTCTGTGTATTCAGTCTGTCTGTGTATTCAGTCTGTGTATTCAGTCTGTCTGTGTATTTAGTCTGTCTGTGTATTTAGTCTGTCTGTGTATTTAGTCTGTCTGTGTATTCAGTCTGTCTGTGTATACAGTCTGTGTATACAGTCTGTCTGTGTATTCAGTCTGTCTGTGTATTCAGTTTGTCTGTCTGTGTATACTATCTGTATGCATATACTGTCTGTGTATTCAGTCTGTCTGTGTATACAGTCTGTCTGTGTATACAGTCTGTCTGTCTGTATATTCAAATAAGAAAGCCGCGGAGACACCATCACGTGTTTCTCAACGCTGGCAGGAAACTAGCCAGGTCTTTCACCGGGAAGGAACAACCACGGGAAGGGCAGTCTCCAGTCAAGGAGACCACCTATACCAAACATGGTATCCATCCACAGACAGCCGTTTCGGGGTATTTGCCCCTCATCAGTGTGGAGTAGTCTTATACTAGGCATTGCCCCCACTAGCCAGATTCCTACTCCACACTGATGAGGGGCAAATACCCCGAAACGGCTGTCTGTGGATGGATACCATGTTTGGTATAGGTGGTCTCCTTGACTGGAGACTGCCCTTCCCGTGGTTGTTCCTTCCCGGTGAAAGACCTGGCTAGTTTCCTGCCAGCGTTGAGAAACACGTGATGGTGTCTCCGCGGCTTTCTTATTTGCATACTTCCCAGGGGGCAATGCTCTAGAATCACTGCGTTGAGAAACACGTGATGGTGTCTCCGCAGTGGATATGTTGATCTCCCTAAGGTCAACAATGCTTGCTTTAGTAGTCTTATACTAGGCATTGCCCCCACTAGCCAGATTCCTACTCCACACTGATGAGGGGCAAATACCCCGAAACGGCTGTCTGTGGATGGATACCATGTTTGGTATAGGTGGTCTCCTTGACTGGAGACTGCCCTTCCCGTGGTTGTTCCTTCCCGGTGAAAGACCTGGCTAGTTTCCTGCCAGCGTTGAGAAACACGTGATGGTGTCTCCGCGGCTTTCTTATTTGCATACTTCCCAGGGGGCAATGCTCTAGAATCACTGCGTTGAGAAACACGTGATGGTGTCTCCGCAGTGGATATGTTGATCTCCCTAAGGTCAACAATGCTTGCTTAAGTAGTCTTATACTAGGCATTGCCCCCACTAGCCAGATTCCTACTCCACACTGATGAGGGGCAAATACCCCGAAACGGCTGTCTGTGGATGGATACCATGTTTGGTATAGGTGGTCTCCTTGACTGGAGACTGCCCTTCCCGTGGTTGTTCCTTCCCGGTGAAAGACCTGGCTAGTTTCCTGCCAGCGTTGAGAAACACGTGATGGTGTCTCCGCGGCTTTCTTATTTGCATACTTCCCAGGGGGGCAATGCTCTAGAATCACTGCGTTGAGAAACACGTGATGGTGTCTCCGCAGTGGATATGTTGATCTCCCTAAGGTCAACAATGCTTGCTTAAGTTGTCTGTATATTCAGTCTGTCTGTATACAGTCTGTCTGTCTGTGTATTCAGTCTGTTTGTGTATACAGTCTCTCTGTGTATTCAGTCTGTCTGTGTATACAGTCTGTCTGTGTATTCAGTCTGTCTGTGTATACAGTCTGTCTGTGTATACAGTCTGTCTGTGTATACAGTCTCTCTGTGTATTCAGTCTGTCTGTGTATACAGTCTGTCTGTGTATACAGTCTGTCTGTGTATACAGTCTGTCTGTATATTCTGTCTGTCTGTGTATACAGTCTGTCTGTGTATTCAGTCTGTCTGTGTATTCAGTCTGTCTGTCTGTGTATACAGTCTGTCTGTGTATTCAGTCTGTCTGTCTGTGTATACAGTCTGTCTGTATATTCTGTCTGTCTGTGTATACAGTCTGTCTGTGTATTCAGTCTGTCTGTCTGTGTATACAGTCTGTCTGTATATTCTGTCTGTCTGTGTATACAGTCTGTCTGTATATACTGTCTGTGTATACAGGCTGTCTGTATATACTGTTTGTCTGTGTATACAGTCTGTCTGTGTATTCAGTCTGTCTGTGTATTCAGTCTGTCTGTGTATACAGTCTGTCTGTGTATTCAGTTTGTCTGTCTGTGTATATTATCTGTATGCATATACTGTCTGTCTGTGTATTTAGTCTGTCTGTGTATTTAGTCTGTCTGTGTATACAGTCTGTCTGTGTATACAGTCTGTCTGTCTGTATATTCAGTCTGTCTGTATACAGTCTGTCTGTCTGTGTATACAGTCTCTCTGTGTATACAGTCTGTCTGTGTATACAGTCTGTCTGTGTATTCAGTCTGTCTGTGTATTCAGTCTGTCTGTGCATACAGTCTGTCTGTGTATACAGTCTGTCTGTATATTCTGTCTGTCTGTGTATACAGTCTGTCTGTGTATTCAGTCTGTCTGTCTGTGTATACAGTCTGTCTGTGTATTCAGTCTGTCTGTCTGTGTATACAGTCTGTCTGTATATTCTGTCTGTCTGTGTATACAGTCTGTCTGTGTATACAGTCTCTGTAATTTTCTGAGGGAAACAACTTCAAGGGTGCTAACACTTTTGGCCATGACTGTATATATGTGTGTATATATATATACAGTGCTGCAAGTAGTATTCAACCCCCTGCAGATTGAGCAGGTTTACACATTCGGAATTAACTTGGCATTGTGACATTTGGACTGTAGATCAGCCTGGAAGTGTGAAATGCACTGCAGCAAAAAAGAATGTTATTTCTTTTTTTTATTTATTTATTTTTTTTAAATTGTGAAAAGTTTATTCAGAGGGTAATTTATTATTCAACCCCTCAAACCACCAGAATTCTGTTTGGTTCCCCTAAAGTATTAAGAAGTATTTCAGGCACAAAGAACAATGAGCTTCACATGTTCGATTAATTCTCTTTTTCCAGCCTTTTCTGACTAATTAAGACCCTCCCCAAACTTGTGAACTGCACTCATACTTGGTCAAAATGGGAAAGACAAAGGAGCATTCCAAGGCCATCAGAGACAAGATCGTGGAGGGTCACAAGGCTGGCAAGGGGTACAAAACCCTTTCCAAGGAGTTGGGCCTACCTGTCTCCACTGTTGGGAGCATCATCCGGAAGTGGAAGGCTTATGGAACTACTGTTAGCCTTCCACGGCCTGGACAGCCTTTGAAAGTTTCCACCCGTGCCGAGGCCAGGCTTGTCCGAAGAGTCAAGGCTAACCCAAGGACAACAAGGAAGGAGCCTCCGGGAAGATCTCATGGCAGTGGAGACATTGGTTTCAGTCAATACCATAAGTAACATACTCCACCGCAATGGTCTCCGTTCCAGACGAGCCCGTAAGGTACCTTTACTTTCAAAGTTGTCATGTCAAGGCTCGTCTACAGTTTGCTCATGATCACTTGGAGACTCTGAGACAGACTGGTTCAAGGCTCTCTGGTCTGATGAGACCAAGATCGAGATCTTTGGTGCCAACCACACACGTGACGTTTGGAGACTGGATGGCACTGCATACGACCCCAAGAATACCATCCCTACAGTCAAGCATGGTGGTGGCAGCATCATGCTGTGGGGCTGTTTCTCAGCCAAGGGGCCTGGCCATCTGGTCCGCATCCATGGGAAGATGGATAGCACGGCCTACCTGGAGATTTTGGCCAAGAACCTCCGCTCCTCCATCAAGGATCTTAAGATGGGTCGTCATTTCATCTTCCAACAAGACAACGACCCAAAGCACACAGCCAAGAAAACCAAGGCCTGGTTCAAGAGGGAAAAAATCAAGGTGTTGCAGTGGCTAGTCAGTCTCCTGACCTTAACCCAATTGAAAACTTGTGGAAGGAGCTCAAGATTAAAGTCCACATGAGACACCCAAAGAACCTAGATAACTTGGAGAAGATCTGCATGGAGGAGTGGGCCAAGATAACTCCAGAGACCTGTGCCGGCCTGATCAGGTCTTATAAAAGATGATTATTAGCTGTAATTGCAAACAAGGGTTATTCCACAAAATATTAAACCTAGGGGTTGAATAATAATTGACCCACACTTTTATGTTGAAAATTTATTAAAATTTAACTGAGCAACATAACTTGTTGGTTTGTAAGATTTATGCATCTGTTAATAAATCCTGCTCTTGTTTGAAGTTTGCAGGCTCTAACTTATTTGCATCTTATCAAACCTGCTAAATCTGCAGGGTGTTGAATACTACTTGTAGGCACTGTATATTTCTACTGTACATACATATATGTTTTTGCAAGAGTGGCAGTGAGACTGTAGGAAGTTTGAGTGGTGGAGGCTGAGCTGGGGGTGGAGCCTGGGCGGAGTCCCAAGGGGGCCTGAAAATTTTGCCAGTATGGGGCCCTGAAATTCCTAGTGATGGCCCTGTCCTCACGTAGCGCGCAGACTGTTCTGATGGGAATGTCTAGAATATCGTGGTTTCATGACTGTTCAAATCACTGAATATTTATCAGTGCGACTGAAAACCTGTTTCATGAAAAGGGACCTTAAAGGGAACCGGTCAGAAAGTTTTTGCCTCCCAAACCACCATACATACTCGAATGAATGAAGTTTAATACCCACCTTCTATTTCCATAATTACTTCTTTACTGTCAAGGAGTTGGACAAGCTGCAGAATCAAATCAAGATATCTACTCCTTATTCTTTCTCTGTCTGGCTTGATTGATGTTCTTGAAGACAGTGAACTGTATCAAAAGCCAGAAATAAAAAAATCACATACGTGCACCATTGTATTCTACACCGAAAACCAATCACAAAAGAAAAATGGGTGTGTGGGGTAAGTACTGTACTAAACACTCAAGAGCGTACACAAAACTACAAACAATAATACCCAAAATGCTACTTTCTTTTGCTGCCCATATATTTTATATGCTTTGTATATACTGGGGATCACTATACTGACATCATTCTGATATCTCAGATGTTAAAGTGAATCTGTCAGCAGGTTTTTGCTATGAAATCTGATAGTAGCATGATTTAAGAACAGAGACCCTGATTCCCTGATTGTATCACTCAGTTACTGGGTGCAGCAGTTGTGATAGAATCATGTTTTTTCTGCAACAGATCTAGTAGAGCTTGGAATTTCAGCCTTGTGTAGCCCAACCCATATCACTGATTGGCAGCTTTCTCTGTACATTGTATACTGCCAGCTGCTAATCAGTGGTGTGGGCAGGGTTTGTACGAGTAGGCCCAAGACACCTAGTCCTGTAAGGATAATCTTTTACTGATAAAACACTGATTAAATTGAAACAAAAACTCACAGCCTAGTAAGCAAAAAATCACTGGAATCAGGCTGGCCGACCTTACGTCATGCTGATTTCAGATTACATATCAAAAATCTACTGACAGATTCTCTTTAAGCCCTTAATTTCTGTATTTGATGACTGTTGTGCTGTTGAAACGTTTGGTTTTCTAAAAAAAAGTATTGTTATTTTTGCTATTCTTTTTGTGAATTCTCTGAGTGTATTGCATACTGCTTTTATTTTCCCTTTTTTACTTTTTGTTGTTGGGTTTTGCATGTTCTTTAGGTGTTTGGCACTTTTTATCTATTATTGGCTTCTCAGCTGCTTCTCTTTCACCCTGTTGTGTTCTTCTTCTGGCCCACTGTACTTGCCTTGGCTTCTGATTTTTTACCCCCTTTTTTTTCACGAGCATATGCTATTGTGGAGAAATAGAAAGACCTTCTAAAGGAAAACTGTCAGGTGCAATATGCACCCACAACTACAAGCTGTTCTGGGGTGCTTACTGCTAATCCCTGCCTAACTGTCCCTGTATACACTAGCATAGATAAAGAGATCTTTAGAGAAAGTATTTGTAAAGATCCTTTATGATATGCTAATGAGTGCGGGGACTAGTCACAAGGGTGTTAGTGCCTGTGCTAATTCCGCCCTCTTAGCATGTTGGCACAACCACAGGGGCGTACTAACATGCTATTCAATTCCCACTGCCAGTGTCATCATCTGCAGTCACACGCGTACTTGTGTATGTTGCACCGCCTCAGATGTCGGGCTTAGGGTCAATGCGCATGGATCAAAATGCTCTGTACTTCCGGTCATGCACACTATGTACGGTCCCGGCTTCAGAGAGGTCTAGTGTGCATGGGCAATGGGCATTGAATAGCATGTTAGCACATCCCTGTGGGCGTGCTTCCATGCTTAGAGGGCGGAATGAGAAAAGGAACTATCGCCCTTGTGACTAGTCCCCAAGCTCATTAGCATATCATAAAAGATCTTTAGAAACACTTTTTCTAAAGATCTCTTTTTCTATGTTATTAGATACAGGGACAGTTAGGTGGGGATTAGCAATATGCACCCAGAACTGGTTGTGGTTCTGGGTGCATATTGCACCTGACAGGTTCCCTTCAAGTACAGGACAAGAGAGGCCGAACTGGGCCCTGCCTTAAAAGGGAGGCTGACATGACTGGGTTAGGACGGGAATTAAATTGGGAACAAGTGATTGGGGTTAGGCAGGGGTTAAAGATATTTAGAGGGTGCGGAAATAAGAGATTTGAAATAACACGGGGGGCGTAGTCAAGAGGAGGGAACATTAGGGGATTTATAAGGTTTGGTCAGTTAGTGGGGTCATCCATTTTAGGCACAGAAACAGAGCAATCTCCCACCCACCCTCCCTATTTTTAAAAAATTCATCCTGTTCACGTTAATTTAGAAAAAAAAAAAATCCATTAGATCGGTAATGGCTTATCGGTTATTTTTCAAGTATTAACCATTCAGTAACTCCGTACTTTGTCATAGCAGCATGGTGAAGGGGAGGAGGGTCCTCGAAGTTGGAATTTGGGGTTTATGGCGGAACGGTGGGGAGGGACCCGTTAGGTTCTGGACCCCTCAACCTCTCCACTGGACTCTTTATATGCCGGCGGGTAGAGGAATCCCCTGGTAGGCCTTGATGGTCAGTGGGTTGGGGCTTGTGTTCATATGAGGCCAGGTTGTTTGTTAACTGGTGCCTCCGAGTCGGTGCTTGAGCGGCTGAAGGTAACAGATCAGCCTGGCTACAGTTTGGGTAGAATACGTGTCGGCAGGGTTGGGGCTTCGAGGACCACCCTCCGTTTTTTTGTGTTGAGAATATTTCTGGTGTTTATGTTGTTTTGTTACAATAAAAGGCTGCTGTGGCCAATTAAATCCATATTGGTGTGCAGTCTGTTTATTTTGGGGGAGGTAAGGGAGGGATTATTTGGAGTATTCCTTAATGGCTCGACTATACCCTCGGTCATGAATTAATAGCATATCTGTGCTAATGCACCCGATATAGTGTATATTCCGTGTATGAAAAGACAGACTAACGCTAACACATTGTCATCTGATGGATTAAATTGATATATTCCCTTTGGATTGAACACAAGACATTAGCTCCTATCTGATGATAGTTTATGTATTTGGTGATGTTGGTCCATCGAGTTCAGGATGTATTTGATTTCTAAACTAAGTTATCATCATAACCGTCATCCAATTCTAAACAAGACAATCAATATGGTCACAGTGATAGAGTTCCCAATTCATTCATAATCGCATTTGTCTTAGCCAGCCATCTGCTTTAAAGGGAGCTCCATCATGGATCATGTAATATGAGATAGCAGCTTTTTATGTACAGTTGGAGACATTTAAGAACTTTCAATAATGGCTAGATAATGGCAGTGAATGAGGAGCACAGATAAAGCCATGCTGTTTCAGTTGAAATTGATTGCTGTTGTCACCGAGCCACCAGGAAGCTGGCAAATGTGGCAATAATGTGGTCCATGGAGAGTTTAGTTATGCAAATGTACCGAGAAGGGCACATACAGTATATTGTAGGAGCAGCAGCTATCACACGAATGTGGAATTGAACAGACACAGACCACAGTTTGTGAAATGATAAAATGATAGTGTGTGTGTGTGTGTGTGTGTGTGTACACTGCTCAAAAAAATAAAGGGAACACCAAAATACAAAATCCTTGTTTAAAGAAGTTGTCCAGTTACCAAAACTGATTTTTTTTTTTCTGATAAATCTTGCTAATATGTGCCCCTCAACACATCTATTATGTTTTTTCAGCAAAATTAGCTTTTATTGTGCACTAACTGCCCATGCTCATTGCTGGCTCCAGCTCTGATGGGGTTAATCTCTCCTCTGACTTCCTGTGTTCAGTTCCTACAAGTCCCAGAATTCTTTGTGGCTCTAGGGCGGTGTCTAGCTTATCTAACACACCATTGTGTCTAATACACCCACTCTGCTCCCACCCAAACCTCCTCCCTGCCTCTTCCCAGTGGATGCACTGAGATCATCAATCACACAGACAGCAGCAGCTCTACACAGCCAGGGGAAGAAAGTGTGTGTGTGCGCGTATATACAGTGTGTGTGTATATACAGTGTGTGTGTGTGTGTGTGTGTATATACAGTGTATGTGTGTATATATACAGTGTGTGTGTGAGTGTGTATGTGTGTGTGTGTGTATGTCATACTCACCTGTCTGCAGGGTCCCCGGTGCCATGCCTGCTTCCAGCCCCTGTCTCGGTACTGCCGCTCTGGCTGTGTGCAGTCTCCCGGGGCACGTACGAAGCTTGCAGGACCTGGCTGTGGATCACCTGATGCAGTCACCTGACGCATCAGCTGATCGATTCTCGTGGTGTCGCCGGCTTCTTCGCGCTCGGCCGGCTATCAGCTGATCCTGCCGTCAGGGGACTTCATCAGCTGATTACCGGTAAGCTCCTGCAGTGATGGGCCAGGATCAAACTCCGCTGCAGGAGCTGCCGGTAATCAGCACAGACGTGAGTATGTATTTATTAATTTATTTTTTTTTTGCACTGATGCTTCAGCTGATTGTATAATCGGCTTTTATACAATCAGCTGATTTATGTGATTCACATCCTTTAACCTGACACATCATCTGATCGCTTTGCCTTCCAGCAAACCGATCAGATGATATTGGATCCTGATTGGACAGCGCGGGACCCTAACCCAGGATTACTGCGGAGGGGGGTTTATTTCAATAAAGATGGAGTCACTAATTGTGTTGTGTTTTATTTCTAATAAAAATATTTTTCTGTGTGTTGTGTTTTTTTTTTATCATTACTAGAAATTCATGGTGGCTATGACTAATATTGGCGTGACACCATGAATTTCGGGCTTAGGGCCAGCTGATAATATACAGCTAGCCCTAACTCCATTATTACCTAGCTAGCCACCCGGCATCAGGGCAGCTGGAAGAGTTGGATACAGCTCCAGAAGATGGCGCTTCTATGAAAGCGCCATTTTTCTGGGGTGGCTGCGGACTGCAATTCGCAGTGGGGGTGCCCAGAAAGCTTGGGCACCCTTCACTGTGGATTCCAATCCCCAGCTGCCTAGTTGTACCCGGCTGGACACTAAAATTAGGCGAAGCTCACGTCATTTTTTTTTAAAATTATTTCATGAAATTCATGAAATAATTAAAAAAAAAAGAGCTCTATATTTTTGGTTCCCAGCCGGGTACAAATAGGCAGCTGGGGGTTGGGGGCAGCCCGTACCTGCCTGCTGTACCCGGCTAGCATACAAAAATATGGCGAAGCCCATGTCATTTTTTTTTTTCTTTTTGGGTAAACAACTGCATACAGTCCTGGATGGAGGATGCTGAGCCTTGTAGGTATGCAGCTGCTGTCTGCTCTCCTGCATACAATGAACATTTTGAATAAGGAAATGACATCAGACCTTTTTTTTTTTTTTCATCAACAATCTTTAATGGCATTGTGCACTGATTAAAAACGCAGGTGAGCAAAAACGCAGCAAAAAACGCACCAAATCGCGCAAAAACGTGACATGCAGCACCGCAGGTGACAGAGCAGAGCAAGTTGGTGACATGCTCTGCTCTGACACATAGTGTGCTGCATGTCACTGTATCCACTCTGGGACTTGTTGTGCAGGTGACCGGATGATACATGTCACTAACTTGCTCCACTCTGTGACTTCTGCTGCATTGTTCCAACTGTATACACTCTCACCTGAACAAGTCTCAGAGTGGGGCAGTTAGTGACATGTAGCATCCGGTCACCTGCACAACAAGTCCCAGAGTGGTGAAGGATAGTGACATGCAGCACACTATGTGTCAGAGCAGAGCATGTCACTGTCGTAACAGTAACACTGGAGTCATCTGATTACTTGGGATGAATTGAGCAGTAAAATGCTCTGGTGCTCGATGGGCGAAGCCCATGCCGATTTTTTTTTAAAAATTCATTAAAAATAATAAAAAAAATAATCACATTTTTTGTGGGCTCCCGCTGCATTTTCTATTGCTAAGGGTAACCAAAGCAGCTACTGGCTGCTAGCCCCCGCTGCTTGGTGTTACTTTCACTGGCAATAGAAATGCAGGGAAGCATTTTTTTTTATAAAGGTTTTTCCTGAAAACGTTTTTAAGAAAATGACATGGGCTTCGCCATATTTTTGTATGCTAGCCAGGTACAGCAGGCAGCTACGGGCTGCCCCCAACCCCCAGCTGCCTAGTTGTACCCGGCTGGGAACCAAAAATATAGAGAAGCCCTTTTTTTCATGAATTTCATGAAATAATTAAAAAAAAAAAAATGATGTGGGCTTCGCCAAATTTTTGAGTACAGCCAGGTACAACTAGGCAGCTGGGGATTGGAATCCACAGTGCAGGGTGCCCAAACTTTCTGGGCCCCCCACTGCGAATTGCAGTCCACAGCTGCCCCAGAAAATGGCGCTTTCATAGAAGCGCCATCTTCAGGCGCTGTATCCAACTCTTCCAGTGGCCCTGGTGGCAGGTGGCACGCTGGGTAATAAGGGGTTAATACCAGCTATGTTTTACCAGCTGGTATAAAGCCCGAGATTCTTAATGTCAGGCCAAGTTTAACCTGGCCATTAAGAATCTCCAACAAAGGGTTTAAAAAAAAAAAAAGACATCACACAGAGAAAAATACTTTACTAGAAATAAATACACAGACACAGTAGGGACTCCATGTTTATTACTCCCTCTCACCCCCTCCACGATGGAGAGATTTCTGTACTGACCATGCCAGGAGAGAGTGAGGAAAAAGAGCGAGCGGGGGGGAGGAAAAAGAGCGAGCGGGGGGGAGAGAAGAGGAGAGGGGGGAGGAGAGAGAGGGGGGGGAGACGAGAGAGAGGGGGGGGAGAAGAGAGAGGGGGGAGAGAGGAGAGGGGGGGGACAGAGAGGGGGGGAGAGAGGGGGGAGAGAGGGGGGGATAGGGGGGGGAGAGAGAGGGGGGAGAGAGAGGGGGGAGAGAGAGGGGGGGGAGAGAGGGGGGGGGGGAGAGAGAGGGGGGGAAGAGAGGGGGGGGAGAGAGAGGGGGGGAGAAGAGAGAGGGGGGGAGAAGAGAGAGGGGTGGGAGGGGGGGGGAAGAGAGGGGGGAGAAAAGAGAGAGGGGGGAGAGAGAGGGGTGGAGAGAGAGGGGGGAGAGAGAGGGGGGGAGAGAGAGGGGGGAGAAAAGAGGGGGGGAGAAAAGAGGGGGGAGAAGAGAGAGGGGGGGAGAAGAGAGAGAGGGGGGGAGAAGAGAGAGAGGGGGGGAGAAGAGAGAGGGGGGAGAAGAGAGAGGGGGGGAGAAGAGAGAGGGGGGAGAAGAGAGGGGGGGAGAAGAGAGGGGGGGAGAAGAGAGGGGGGGGGAAAGAGAGAGGGGCGGAGAAAGAGAGAGGGGGGAGAGAGAGGGGGGGGAGAGAAGAGAAGAGAGGGGGGGAGAAGAGAGAGAGGATGGGGAGAAGAGAGTGGGGAAAGAACGGGGGGGGCAGAGGTGCTCTGTCACCAACTGTCTCCACTCTGTGACTTGTGGTGCAGGTGACAGAGTGCAGACAGTTGGTCCCATGCAGCAGGACAGATGGCAGAGCACAGCGGTGACATGCCTGCCAGTGTCTTGCTGCTGGGAGGAGCAGAAGATCACACTGCCCGACACCGGCCGCTCTCCTGACATCGCAGCAGAGCGGGCGGGTGGACAGTGTGATCACATACTTACGTGCAGGGGGGGATTCAGCTGAAGAACCCCCCCCTGTACTGCACACTGGCGCCCCGTGCCTCACCATCTGCAGGACGCTTCCGGCTCCACACTGACGTCCTCCGGATCCTCTCCTCGATGCTGGGCTGTGACGTGCGGTAGTTACCGCCCACAGCCCTGTCACTCAATCTGAGTGGCGCCGGCATCCTGTGACGTACCCGTCTTGTTTGAGAGCCCGGAAATGCCGGGACGTCATAGGATGCCGGCGGCCACAGCTCCAGGGGGTCATGTGACCGGCACTGAGCGTGCAGCATAGCGCCGCTCAGTGCCAGAAATGGAAACAGAAGCCAATGGAGAAGACGCCTAGACGCCCCCCCCCCTCTCTCTTCTCCCCCCCCCTCTCTCTCTTCTCCCCCCCCCTCTCTCTCCTCCCCCCTCTCTCTGTATGAGTTATACTTACTCATATACTTATATGAGTAAGTATAACTCATACAGAAAATAAAAAAAATGGGTGAACCACCCCTTTAAGTGTTCCCTTTAGTTTTTTGAGCGGTATATATAAGAGTAAATGGTTAATTATACTCAGACCCGGTATATTCAACAGTCTGGATCAGCAGATGTTCGGAATGCCATTAAATATGTCCATATTAAGGTCATCATATGGCTGCAGTCACATATAGGTCAATAGAATAAATGCCACAATGGTGTCACGTCAGATGTCCTGAAAGACGCGTGGACTCACTGTGTTCTTTTTCTTAGATTAGGTGGAGTCTAACGGATTTAGGGATTTATAACCTTAAGACACCCTTCATGGTGATATGGACTTTGTCCAGGGAATCCCCAGGTCATGTCCCAAAAGTAATCTCTAATAGCAACAGTTTGCGGATACCTGAATAGAAAAGAAGAGATGTGGCCGTACAAATCCAGGGTCAGGGCGGACAAGGTTTATACAACACGGTACAGGTCAGGGCAGGCATTGATCCAAAGCCAGAGTCACTGAATGATCCAAGTCAAATGCAAAATAGAAAGCAATAAATTTCTTAAAAAAATGAACAGAAAGCAAAGCACAGGTAAAATATATCAGCCTTTGAGCAAGATGATATACGAGGGACTGGCTTTACCCAGAAAGAAACTAGATAGGATGATGAAACTTTACATTTATTCCACATACTCTCCACTGATGTCAACACACTTCTTACATCGGTATTCCAAGTTATGTAAGCCTAGCAAAAAGAAGGATTTTGGTTGTGCCTCAAACCAGGCATCCGTAGTAGCCATGGCATCATAAATGGTGTGAAATTTGGTACCCTTGAGGTGTTTCTTCAGGTTTAGAAACAGATTATCATCTGTTGGGAGGGCGCTAGATCTGGTGAATAAGGTGGGTGGTCAACCAGCTGGAAGCCCAGCTCTGTCAGTTTTGCCATGGTCGCTTGTGCAGTGTGAGTGGAGGCGTTGTCTTGGCGGAACAAGATTCCTGTAGACAGCTTGCTGCGCCTTTTGGCTTTCAGAGCTGCCTTCAAATGGTCCAAAAGTTCAATGTAACACCTTACATTCATGGTGCAACCATTTTGAAGGTAGTCCACTAGCAGCACGCCTTCCTTATCCCAGAACACAGACGCCATCACCTTAGTGGCTGCTTTTTGCACCCTGAACTTTTTTAGATGAGGAGAACCACTGTGCCTCCACTCTTTTGACTACTCCTTGTTTTCAGGGTCATACAAATAAATCCAGGTCTCATCCATAATGACTAGTCGATCCAGGAAGTTCTTATCAGTCCGGAAACGCTGACAAATGGACTGGGAAGTTTTCACTTGCATGCTTCTCTGATCTGTTGTCAAACATTTGGGGACCCACTTTGCAGATGGCTTCCTCATGTCCAAATGGTCATGGATAATGACACAAACAGGTTCATGGGAAATCCTCATGATGCCTGGTATTGCTTTAGCTGAAATTCGTTGATTCTCCAGTATGAGGTTGTGCACATGTCACGGACGGGTGCTGCCTCCGCTGCGGCAAAAGGGTTGCTCGAGAGCACTCTGATCCGGGATCGTGTCTGGGGCTTGAGTGGTGTCAGGTTTTTCCGCGACTGGATCTCCGTCGCCTGTGGCCCTACACTGCTGTCTGCCACCTAGTCGGTTTTCCCATGGTCCGAGGGCTCCAACCCTGACCACACTGCACTTCAGCTCCACTGACAGACTTCTCACTATTTGACTCTGTCTGTCCAGACTCGACTCTACTCCAAACTAAAACTGAACTGGTTCCCACCCATTGTCACCTCAAGACCCCTGGGTGGGCGTTCCCATCTGTCTAGTCCCGCCCACTGGTGTGTCCTGGCTGTCATGGGGGGTGACTAGGCTTTGTGGCTGGTGTTCCTGTGTGTGGGATGTGGTGTTAATTCCCAAGGTGGAGGCGATTCCTGTACCCATGGTGGGGGGTACAGTCATCTGTGACTACCTGGTTTTGCCAGGGCGACACACAAACACAGCATCTACGATCTCCGGAGCAACAACCACTCTCGGTTGTCCATGACGTTCCTCATCATTGATGCTGAAGTGGCCCATTTTAAATTTGGCAACCCAGTTCTTAACTGTGGAATATGAAGGGCATTGATTCCCCAATGTCTGCGACATATCACCATGAATATCTGTCGCTGGCGGAGGAGGGGACGCTGCGCTCTCCCACTGCTCGGGTCCGGCCGCTGCTGCTGCGGCTGCTGCTGCTCGGTGGTGGCTCGAGTGGTGGGCCGGATCCCGGGGACTCGAGCGGCGTTCCTCGCCCGTGAGTGAAAAGGGGATTGATTGTGGGGATTTATTGTCCGTGACGCCAACCACGGTTGTGGTGATATTGGTGACACCACCGTTGCTCTGGACGGGGATCCCAAAAGCGGTGACAGGGAGCAGCCAGGATGTTAGTTCTCCCCTCCGTGGGTAGGGGGTTGGTTGTCCCGGGGCCCGGTGAGGGGGTAGGGATGGATGGCAGGCGGGCTACGGGCCTGATGAGGTGCAGGGTCGCGGGAGCAGCGCTGTGCCGCACGGCACGGTGGTACTCACTCAGCCCAATGATGCACACAGAGTCTCTGATGAAACAAACGGCTGGATGGACGGGTCCCACAGGCGGCTGCGGTGCTGTTTCTCCCGGTAGGTTGATGGTGACTGCCTTTCCCTGCACCTATGTACGGTAGATGGTTCCAATGGGTTCCCACCGGTAACCCGCTCCCAAGCTTGGATATGGGCTGGAGGAGCCCCTTTTGCCCGCAGGCTCTGGCCCTGAGAAACTGTTGCCTTGGCGGTGGCGGTGTCTCCCTCTCTTGGTTGGACGGTTGCCTTCTTTCGGGACTTGGCTGCTGGGAGCCAAGGAGGTTCCCTTCGCTAACTGATTTGGCAAATTCACGGCGACTCTTAGCCTTGCCGGGGTCCGTAAGCCCCTGCCAGATGGTGCTGACTTCTCTTCGTGTACCGTTCCGGTACCGCCGGGCCACCGCCCGTCCACGGTCCTTACGGTAAACTCGGATAGGCCACTCCTGCAGACGGTCACCACCGTCTGCGAACCTTGCTGATCCGTCTGGGCCACACACCCGGACCAACTTCAGGCTGCTTAACTGCCACTTCACTTCCTTTCACTTCCACTTCTCAAACTGATCTGAACTGAACTGCCTGCTTTTCCCGCCTCCAGGACTGTGAACTCCTCGGTGGGTGGGGCCAACCGCCTGGCCCACCCCCTGGTGTGATCATCAGCCCCTGGAGGAAGGCAACAAGGGTTTTGTGTCTGACCTTGATGTGCCTGACCGGGAGTGTGGGGTGTGGTGGTGTTGTTCTCTGTGGCCCCTGGCTTGTCCAGGGCGCCAAATATCCTTTGTGGACTTTCCTTGCAGAAACAAGAATTTTATCACTCCTCTGCTCTCAGTTGCTGTGAATATTGCATGAGACTCTGCCATTTTGTTTTCCCATGTGTGTAGAACACTTTTGCCATAAGCAACAAACACAAAATTTTGAAAACATATTTTAAACACATAAGGCTTTCATGTGATGTAACATTCGTTACCATAGAAACAAAAAAAGATCACAAAGCCAAAGACTTATCAGCAGTCACTCGTAGATGCACATGTATGTTAGATAGAAGATCAACCCCAGAGAACAATTGTTTTTGCAATGTATATCCATGCAATGTAATGCAATTGAATCCATATGACCCAGACTGGCCATGCATGATCAATAAAACAAGGCAATGGATAAACAATCATTTTGAGAACTTTGTTTTGTTTGTGGTCAAAAAAATCTTTTGTAACAATGATTTTTTTCCCCCTTCAATCCGAAAATTTCAAAATCATCTAATTTCACACAGGAGAGGGACTCTTTCATCAAATTGAAGATGGCAGTGTAAGAAAAATTTTCAACATTCAATATTATCATCAGAAGGTATCCAATTCCAAGAAAGAAGTTCTGAGAATTACAGTTAGTGTGCTGCCCCTCCATGGACAAGGACAGACACAGATGCGGACTGGCAGAGTCACAAGTGTAGACAGGGACCACCAGGACAGTTCAGGTAGATAGCATGGCTAGGGCGGACAGGAAGAGTCACTAGTGTAGACATGGACCACCGGGATGGCCAAAGCTGATCGCATGGCCAGAACGGACAGGCATCGAAGTTAATGACGGGGCCGGGAAATAGGAGAAGAAAAATGTACATGGGCACGGACACAAATAGTGGACAAGGGGACCTGACAACTAATTAGCTTGGAAACTGATCACTAACAAACCACATTTCATAGGCACATTAGCTAGTGGGAGAGTGCCTTAAGTACCCAGTGCTTCGCATTGGTAGGCTGAGATGCACTTTCAAGAAATGGCGTGCACACTTCCAGAGGACCAGTGCGGCTTGCACAGGCCAGAAAGGCAGAAGCAGGAGAGACCCAAGTGGAGGACCATGGGAAAGCCAGGCAGGGCAGTGTGGACTGACTGGTGAATGGTTCGCACAGAGCTACATTTTGTTTTTTCCATACACGGTCTTACAGCAACTCTAGTCCTTATGCTCTTCCAGACGCACGTGTATCCAGCTTCAACCTCTATAGTCCATTCATGGCCACTAGGACCTGACCGTAGTAATAGATTATCACTCCTCCATGTCACAGCACCAACTCCCTCACTAAGCAAACAAAAGGCTTATTGTTGTACCTCTCCTAGGATCTGCCTGGATGGGCAGAAGTACTTATCCCACCTAGCCCCTTAGGCATTTTTTACATGAAGCTCAAAGTATGAAGGTTCCAGAAACCCAGTCTCCGACTCTGTCTGCACAATTGTGTATTAGGGTTAGCCCTCGGCAGAGGGGAACACAAGACTCACGACCCCCCACCAGTTGCAGGACAATGAATCCTACTACAGGCCTGATTACATTAGAGTCCATGGAGGCCAACTAGGATGACATACTGTTACAACCCCTTCCCTCTTCAAATTGTGTACCTGAAACTGATGAGCAAGCAATCTTTAAGAAAACTGCACAATAAGATTAATGTAACTAGCGTTCCATGCTGAAAAAAGTCCAATCGTCTGTAGATCATGACCAGCTCCTCACACTTTTCTATAGGCCTTAATCAGTGTTGACCAGTAGTTACCAATTACTTAATTTCAAACTGCTGTTTTTCTTCACCAGATGCAATTTACACTCTGGTTCAAAATTAATAGATAAACCAAAGTTCCAAATGATGATTAGTACTGTAAAATTGTGTATTGTCAACCCAAAGACCAAGTAAATACGAAAGCAAACTGTCAAACTTGTATATCCGGGGGAGACGGCCCTGTGTGCATACTCCACAGTAAGGCGGGCTTTGCACACTACGACATCGCAGGTGCAATGTCGGTGGGGTCAAATCGAAAGTGACGCACATCCGGCATCGCAGTCGATATAGTAGTAGGCAAATCTGTTTTGATACGATTAACGAGCGCAAAAGCGTCGTTATCGTATCATCGGTGTAGGGTCCAACATTTCCATAATGCCGCTGAAGCGACAGGTACGATGTTGTTCCTCGTTCCTGCGGCAGCACACATCGCTGTGTGTGAAGCCGCAGGAGTGAGGAACATCTCCTACCTGAGTCCCGGCTGCAATGCGGAAGGAAGGAGGTGGGCGGGATGTTTACATCCTGCTCATCTCCGCCCCTCCGCTGCTGTTGGCCGCCTGCCGTGTGACATCGCTGGGTCGCCGGCCAGAGCGACGTCGCAGGACAGGTGAGTGCATGTGAAGCTGGCGTAGCGATAATGTTCGCTACGCCAGCAATCACAAGATATCGCTGCTGCGACGGGGGTCGGGGACTATCGTGCTCGACATCGCAGCATCGGCTTGCGATGTCACAGCGTGCAAAGTACCCCTAAGGCTAAGCTCCTCAGACGTGAGAGGGCCTCAATGTGGACAGACTTTGCTTACCCCTATATTCAAAGATGCGAAGTCTGTATACTCTTACTAAGATGTGGTGTATGGATTTTCCCCAGCAACCACAGAAAGGAGGTGATTAAAGGGACAGGAAGTAGGGGTCCTGAACAACACTTTCACATTAATATTCTGCCAGAAGGAGGAGAATTGTATAATTACCTCATTACAAGATTCCTGGAAATTATATTTTGGGCACAAAAATAATAAATAAAAAAAAGTAAATAAATAAAAGTTTAGTTACCTTTTAAAGAGATATTAACAAGTCTCCATTTACTTTCAATTGTCTTTTTTTGTAACTGTAACAATATCTCAAACAAATGTTCTTAGTTTAAAGAATAATTAAACGTTTGTTATTTATCATCCAGCATGGAAAATTATGAAAATTTGAAAATCACTTTATTAGGGGATTTGTCTTCATTCTTGTGAAAAAAAAATCACTTCCAAAACCTGCTTTTCCCCAGTCTATTTTCCTGCCTTCAACTGCATTGATAGTTAAACGTAGTCATTTGGAGTACTGATGATGGCAGTGAAAGGGTCAGCTCAGCAACTGTCTCCTCCTCTGGGTGTTATAGTTATCAGAACAATCCCTTGTAAGCAGCTTATCCCCAGTTAGTGAGACACAGGTTGAAGTGATCCTTTCACTGCTATCATCTGTAGTCCAAATGAGTATTTTTTTACATAGATTCAGCTGAAGGCAGTCAAATGGACAGGGGAAACATAGGAGTTTAAAAACCACTTAAATACAGTTGTTTCACAAGAACCAAGACAAATACTCTATGCAAGTTACTTTCCCCTCGACGCAGCAAATGAAGACAGCCGCGCGATCAGCTGAGCTGTCACTGAGGTTACCCGCTGTCACTGGATACAGCGCTAGCCGCGATTAACCTCAGTGACAGCTCAGCTGATCGCGCTACTCACCTCATTTGCTGCGTGGAGGTGACAGGAGCGGCGGTGTATTCTGCAGCTCCGGTCACCTCCATGCAGCAGAGCTAGAAGCGACGCTAGACCATCCTGGATTACGCCGGACATGGAGGGCTTTTTGGGGCTTATTAAATTGGTGAACCAGGGAATTTGTTAGTGTTTTTTATTTCTAATAAATGATTTTTTCAGGTGTGTGTGTGTTTATTTACTGTAACTTACAGATTAATCATTGAAGGTATCTCGGGGAGACGCCTGACATGATTAATCTAGGATTTAGTGGCAGCTATGGGCTGCCATTAACTCCTTATTACCCCGATTTGCCAACGCACCAGGGCAAATCGGGAAGAGCCGGGTACAGTTCCAGAACTGTCGCATCTAATGTATGCGGCAATTCTTGGCGGCTGCTGACTGATATTGTTAGGCTGGGGGGCTCCCCATAATGTGGAGCTCCCCATCCTGAGAATACCAGCCTTCAGCCGTATGGCTTTATCTGGCTGGTATTAAAATTGGGGGGACCGCACGCCGTTTTTTTAAATTATTTATTTATTTCTCTGCTCCATAGTGACACGCCCACCGGCGGCTGTGATTGGTTGCAGTTAGACAGCTGTCACTCAGTGTGTGGGCGTGTCTCACTGCAACCAATCATATTTGCCAGTGGGCGGGGGAAAGCAGGGAATACGAGATTGTTTAATGAGCGGACGGCTTTTTCAAAAGAGGAAAAGCCGCCAGAGTTTAGAGAACAGCCATGCAGCGCCGCGCCGGAGATCGGGGAACGGTGAGTATGAGAGAGGGGGGGAACTGACCGACAGATAGCGAGAGGGACAGATAGGACAGAGAGACCGACCGACAGACATAGAGAGAGACCGACCGACCGACGGACTGAGGGAGAGAACGAAACAGAAAAAGAAAAAAGACCGACATCACATGAAAAAAGTACAAAACGTACAAGGAGCAAACAGAGATGCGTCTGTGTCACTTGGACGTGCGCACAGACCCATTGACTTTCATTGGGTCTGAGCTGCGTGTTGTGTGCTGAAAACGGACATGCATCCGTGCAAAACGGAGACACAAACGTAGCACGCACACGGACCCACGGACCTTAATGAAAAACGCACATGTGTCCTCAAACATTAAATAACATTGGTGCATGTTTGGCCGTGTCTCCGGTATATACGGAAATGGACCAAACACGCACGTGTATCACGGACGTGTGAAGGGGGCCTAAGATGTAGTACTCGTCCCGGGTAAGGAGAGGTTAATCACTGGTGTTTCTCACATTCACACAGCACAAACAGTTAGGTGCTTTTCCACCAGGGGGATGACCTTGGGTAGATAGGGGGGTGGCCATCACGAAGAATGGGACTTTCCCGGTCACTAGGACAACCACCTGGGGGCGGGCACCACTTGGGGAAAAGCTAGGAGCATTTTCACACATGGCCAGTTAGCCCTGGGCATAGCTTGGGGTGAGACATATGTGGTGCCCCTGAAGCTTTTGGTCGCCACAGGGTACTACATCTCAATTAAGATACAGTATCCATCCCGGGTATGGGGAGATTGGTGTCTGCTATGTCTCTCTTATACAACAACCTGTGCCATAGCTTGCTTAACAAAGCCAGGAATTGAGTCAGTTTCCCTTGCATAACATTGGCTTCTTACTAATTAGAGCAGAGGTGATCACCATGACAACTGGAAGGTCACTAGCTTGGTGTCTCATTCAGTGGGAGGGGGAGAACAGGGAAATACAGGAGCAGAGACAGAATTATCTGAGATCAGTCTGGGACACCAAACAACACGGTCCCTGGAAGGCGTGCTTGAGAGCTTTTCCAGGTAGAACTGGCCAGACCGGGGGCAGGCTGGAGACAACGGGAGGAAGCATACCGGTAGATCTTGTGGGACGGAGGAGTTCAACATGGTTGCTGGGAGAAGCAGGCGGCTGGTTCCACAGAACCAGTGCATTCGGGATACAGAATCCTAAGGCAGATATACTTCACATTATCTACCATCTCTGCAAGGGTCGCAGGAAACAGCTATAACAGTCACCGGACCCGTCCCAACGAGTCTGCAGCCAAATAGCATATAGGATCTGGGGTTGAGGACCGGCCCCACAACGGAACCGCGCTATCAGCATACAGAATGGGACACTTTACTGACAAGGGGGTCCTCAAGGTACTTTATGCCACGGGGATCGACACAGCACATCTTAGAGAAGGAGAGACCAACAGAGACTGCCATACCGGACCTAACCTCTGACCTACCCGGGATCGACCGGAGCTTCATCACGGCAGAGACCAGTACCCAGGATGCGGTGTTGAACCAGTAAGTAAAGACCTGGAACCCACATCTATTGACTCTGACTCTGATTGCTGTCGCCCTGCGCTCCGGCGCTCCCGGGGACTGCCGTGCCCCTAGTCCATCCTCCCGGTGCCCGCTCCGCCTGTGGGGAGTGATACCATCCCAGCTGCACCCAACATTTTCCCCGGAGAGAGACCCTGCAGTGGCGGTCGCCTACCTGGCCGCATATCACAGGTAGCGTCACGATCCTTAAAAAAGACTTTCCTAACCTCCAACTACCACCTCCATCGTCCCTACCACCATCCAACCCTCCTTCCTGTATGCCTCGGGGTAACAGAATCGGGCCAGGCCACCCCGTGACAACACAGAGGATCTGCACCCCTTGCCTGGCAACGAGTAGGTTAAAACACCTGCCCTGTGGGGCGCTACACACACACACCTGTGACTTCGGTCCAATCTTCTTTTACCTCACACTTCTGGAAGCGCCATAGGACCCGTGGCTTGGAGCATCCAGCTCAGCGCGGGTTCTCTACAGCTACACAGGATTCCAGGGTCTGTGGAGAGTGTAGGGAACACACGCAGCCCATTCCATATTCCACATACACTGGGATTGGAGGGACCTCGACCAGAATGGTCTCACAGTGGGAACTCCGGCGGTGATCTCGAATTGCTCGGGATCGGCAACCAGGTTACTTAAAGAAATGTGAGTAAACCACCTGGAACCCGCAGAGACTGTGTCCACCTGTCATTCCCGGCGCTGTCGCCCCGTGCTTCGGCGACTGCCATTACTACTCCCCTCATCATCATCCCAGGGGCCCGCTCCACCTGTGGAGAATGCTGAAAAAAATCCATACCTGTCTGCTTCATATTCCATGCCTTGTTTTGGAAAAATCATCTTTTATCACTTTATGTAAATGAGCTCTTCCAGGCTATGGGGCGGATGCTGCCTGGAAAATAACTCCGCCTCCAGAGCTTATTTTTAAATAAAAGGGGCGTTACCAGTGTGAGACAAGTAACTGACGCAGAACAGGAGAAATGAAATTTGTCTTCTTTCAAACACATTATTTGCAGCTTCCTGATCTCTGTCTGCCTGCAAGCTGGAGGCTGAAGCTGAGATCCATCTGCAGAAGTGTCAGTTATAATCACACACAGCTCTGCAGTGAGAGCAGAGGGCGGCCATCACACTGGTAACAACCCCTTTTATTTAAAACCAGGTCTGGAGGTGGAGTTATCTTCCAGGCAGCATCTGCCCCATAGCCTGGAAGAGCTCATTTACATAAAGGGATAAAAGTTAATATTTCATCAACAAGGCATCTGATGAGACATACAGGTATGACTTTTTTCAGCAGTCTATAACCTGTATGACCTTATTAACAGTTTAAAAAGGTCAAAGTGGTGACAGATTCCCTTTTAACAAAAAGCGTTTTTCATGCTGCCAGCCACTGCATGGCTAACCTGACAACAGTTGTCTATAACTTGTAGCCTATACAGCCGTCATTAAACACAGCATTGGGATGTGTGCGCTGAACATTCGGTTAATCTCCCCTAGATCACGCCTGCAATTAGATCAAAACCTAGGAAGCAGGAAACACCTATGATAATTAATAGATTATAGGGCTAGTTCAAAGGATATCTTAAGTGAAGTTTGAGTGTTAGGATTCATAGGGGCATAATGTGTATGTGACACAACAAAGACTAGGAACATTAGCTGAGTCATATGTCACTTCTTCACTTTCTTGATACTTCTGAAAATATTCCTGATTCTAAAAACAAACATTGTGATTAGACATGAGCGAATTTATTAGAATGGAATTGAATTGTCATCAAATTTTACAGTGATTCAAAGTCTCCAGAATTTGGATTTTTTTTAGCAATTCGCTCAGCCAAATTCAGCAGAAAGATCGCTAGCTGCGGTCGCCATTTTCATGAACATTAGAAGACCAAGCAAATGGTTAGAAAACTAATAATATTTCTGTCATGTCTGTGACTCGCTCAGCTGGGATTGCCAATTCCTCAACATCTTGCTGAACCTTCTCACGGAACTCTCCCAGCTCTGCTGCATCTGTGATGCCCTGGACTAGCCAGGTTGTCACAAACATAACATCACACACACCCCCTCCCCTGGATAGTCTACATCAGTCAAACAAAACCCTTGTTCCCTCCCTCCAGGGTCTGATGTCCACAGCAGGTGGGGCGGAGCCAGGCGGTTGGCCCCACCCACCGAGGAGTTCACAGGCCTGGAGGCGGGAAAAGCAGGCAGTGCAGTGCAGTTTGGAGTTCAGTGGAAGTGGAGTGAGGAGTTGAGTTTGGAGTGGAGGAACTGCTAGTGTCTGGGTAGGAACCCAGGCACTGTCAGCAAGGTCGGCAGACGGTGGTGGCCGTCTGCAGGAGGTGGTGCAAGTCAGCGGAACTGTAGGACCGTGGACGGGCGGTGGCCCGCCGGTACCGAGCCGGGGAGCAGATTTGTACCAAGCACACAGGCAGGGCCATCGGACCCCGACTAGGCTAGGAGCCGCTGACAACGGTCAAATCCGAGAGTGACCGGAACCCCAGGGGTTCCCTAACACCCAAGACCTGACAGAAGGCAACCGTCCACACAGTGAGGATAAAAAGCCACCGCCATAGGCTAAACATTCAAGGGCCAGCGCCTGCGGGCAAAACGGGCTCCTTCGGTACATACACGCCGGGGAGCGGACTACCGTTGGGAAACCATCGGAGTCAATGCTTTCTACAAAGGTGCAGGGAAAGACAGCCACCATCAACCTGTCCGGGGAGAGCAAAGACACTGCAGCCGGCTGCGGGACCCGTCCATCCAGCCGTTTGGTTTACCAGAGACTCTGTGAATCTGTGCCTGAGTGACTACAACAGTGCCATCCTGCCTCCGCAACCCTGCACCCCAACTACCGTGCCTCCCCGTATCACCACCGGGCCCCGGGATCACCAACCCCTACCCACGGAGGGGGAACCAACATCCTAGCTGCTCCCTGCCATTGCTCCCGGGATCCCCGTTACCAGCAGCGGTGGTGCCTACTATCACCATTACCCGTGGGTGGCGTCACGGACTATCTCCCCAAAACAAACCACCCCCTTTTCACTCGTGGGCGAGGAGCGCTGCTCGAGTCCCCTGGGTCCGGCCCACCGCTCGAGGCACCGAGCAGCAGCAGCCACGGACCCAAGCGTAGCGAGCGCGGCCCCTCCGCCCGCGACACATCCACCTGTTACTGGTGACTCTCCTCCTGGCTAAAGGGAGATGGGTTCAGAGTCTGCAGGAACTTGTATTCCCTGTGTCTTGCAAGGTGTTTTTTCCCCGGCCTATCCCATTCCAGTACTGGGTATATCAGGCAGCGCCTTTCTTCACACAGGTACCTGCTTTGTCTGCTCTCCTCAGGGCTCTGTCTGTTTTGTCTCTCCTGTTTATCCTTACCTCTCCTGGCTTGCCTCCTGCTTATCCTGGCCACCCCTGGTTTGCCTCCTGTTTATACAGATCTCTTCTGGCTTGCCTCCCGTTTTTCCTGATCATTCCTCTCCTGTCCTTGCCTATGCTTCCTGTACCAGTGCTGTTTGTCCCATCTTTGGACTGTCTGACCATGTCTCTGGGTGTTGTCTTGTATGTCTCCTACACTCTGACCCTTCAGTCAGCTGCTGCAGGCCCTGGAGTAGCACCTGACGACTAACTGCCCACGGCTCAAGCCTATCCTCTCCATCAGAGGCCCAACCGAAACCAGGTATCCACTTATGTACGCCCCTCCATGGTAAGCCCATATGCTACAGTCCACGCCCATCAGCCATCACAACTTCACTGCTCACCTTTCCTGATGGTTCTCTCCCTATCTTTCCCAACTGAACGCAATGTCTTCATCCCAGGCTTCATCCCTGACTTCCAACTCAATTATGTCTCTGATATCAATGCACACCTGTTATATTAATTTGGCGCCTGCACTTCACTGTCACTGACGTCACAATGCATGACAGACAATTGATGGCAAGGTGTGAAGTGACGTCAGAGCCAAAGTCGAGTAAGAAGCCAGACCCTGGGGTGAAGAGGCCTGAAGAAGTGAAAAAGGTGGCTTGGAAGACCATATGGTTGTCTGTGGGGATGGCAGGACAGGTGAGCAGTAAGGGATCATTATTATTTTTTTACATACTATATTTATTATAATCTAAATTCTGGAGAGACTGTAAAGTATAATTAGGAACATTCAATTAGCACCAAATAACTTCAGTGTGAATCAACTTGCCCTAAAATCCATTTGATTTGGTAAATTTGAATCTTGGTAGATTCGATTATCTCTAATGATGAACGAAAACTCCATGTACCCCTCCTGACCTTGGCCTTCGTTTTTATACAAACCGTGAATGCATGGGATGATTGTTAATATGGTCATTCTGTGTGACTAGAATATCCTTATTATCAATTACTTACAGAAAAGAGAGGGCAGCAGTTATAACTTGCCCAGGCCAAAGAACTAATGCACTAGCAGGATGCAGCAAGACCCCCAATAAGGTGGAGGCATCACAGGTGCAAAAGAAGCAAATCACTCACACACTTCCAATCGATGGAGGGGGCGATTGCTGGATGATAAAGTTGCACACAAGTGGCTTGTATAATATACAGTATAATGTAATATATATATACAGTGCCTACAAGTAGTATTCAACTCCCTGCAGATTTAGCAGGTTTACAGATTCGGAATTAACTTGGCAGTGTGACATTTGGACTGTAGATCAGCCTGGATGTGTGAAATGCACTGCAGCAAAAAAGAATGTTATTTCTTTTTTTTTTTTTTTTTTTTAAATTGTGAAACGTTTATTCAGAGGGTCATTTATAATTCAACCCCTCAAACCACCAGAATTCTGTTTGGTTCCCCTAAAGTATTAAGAAGTATTTCAGGCACAAAGAACAATGAGCTTCACATGTTTGGATTAATTATCTCTTTTTCCAGCCTTTTCTGACTAATTAAGACCCTCCTCAAACTTGTGAACAGCACTCATACATGGTCAACATGGGAAAGACAAAGGAGCATTCCAAGGCCATCAGAGACAAGATCGTGGAGGGTCACAAGGCTGGCAAGGGGTACAAAACCCTTTCCAAGGAGTTGGGCCTACCTGTCTCCACTGTTGGGAGCATCATCCGGAAGTGGAAGGCTTATGGAACTACTGTTAGCCTTCCACGGCCTGGACAGCCTTTGAAAGTTTCCACCCATGCCGAGGCCAGGCTTGTCTGAAGAGTCAAGGCTAACCCAAGGACAACAAGGAAGGAGCTCCGGGAAGATCTCATGGCAGTGGGGACATTGGTTTCAGTCAATACTATAAGTAACGTACTCCACCGCAATGGTCTCCGTTCCAGACGAGCCCGTAAGGTACCTTTACTTTCAAAGCGTCATGTCAAGGCTCGTCTACAGTTTGCTCATGATCACTTGGAGGACTCTAAGACAGACTGGTTCAAGGTTCTCTGGTCTGATGAGACCAAGATCGAGATCTTTGGTGCCAACCACACACGTGACGCTTAGAGACTGGATGGCACTGCATACGACCCCTAGAATACCATCCCTACAGTCAAGCATGGTGGTGGCAGCATCATGCTGTGGGGCTGTTTCTCAGCCAAGGGGCCTGGCCATCTGGTCCGCATCCATGGGAAGATGGATAGCACGGCCTACCTGGAGATTTTGGCCAAGGCCTAGTTCAAGAGGGAAAAAATCAAGGTGTTGCTGTGGTCTAGTCAGTCTCCTGACCTTAACCCAATTGAAAACTTGTGGAAGGAGCTCAAGATTAAAGTCCACATGAGACACCCAAAGAACCTAGATAACTTGGAGAAGATCTGCATGGAGGAGTGGGCCAAGATAACTCCAGAGACCTGTGCCGGCCTGATCAGGTCTTATAAAAGACGATTATTAGCTGTAATTGCAAACAAGGGTTATTCCACAAAATATTAGACCTAGGGGTTGAATAATAATTGACCCACACTTTTATGTAGAAAATTTATTAAAATTTAACTGAGCAACATAACTTGTTGGTTTGTAAGATTTATGCATCTGTTAATAAATCCTGCTCTTGCTTGAAGTTTGCAGGCTCTAACTTATTTGCATCTGATCAAACCTGCTAAATCTGCAGGGGGTTGAATACTACTTGTAGGCACTGTATATATAATACCAACCAGTACCTCATATATATTTTATATATGTTTTTTGCACATAATATTTTATACAAGATGCAGCCAGACCCCTTAATGCTAGGCGTTGTATATTGGAGTTCCCGTCCCTGTATGGTGCACTTGGATAGTACTGGCGCAGCCCGCCTGGTTGAATAGTATGGGCGTGACTAATAGGCTGCTATCAAGTTACTATGCACCTTGTGTGAATGGCGTCCTATACAAGCCACTTGTGTGCAATTTTATTATCCAGGAATCGCCCTTTCCATGGATTGGAAGTGTGTGAGTGATTTGCTTCTTTTGCACCTGTGATGCCGCTACATTATTGGGGATCTTGCTGCATCCTGCTAGTGTGGCACCCCTGAATACATCAGGGTGCAACAGGGTATTGCATCCTTACCCAGGGTGCAGGGCCCACCCCCCATGGTTCCAGGTACCCAAGAAACCGATGTTACTCCAATCTGCACCAAAACCCAATCACCTTACAGCAGAAACTGCCAGACACACCATTGGGTTGGTCTAGCTGGAAAATGGGACAGCCACTGGGGGGGACTGGGAAGACTGTCAGAGGGAGACAGGGGTGGAGATAAGTAGGCTCCAGAGAGAAAGGAGCTGGGAGAGTTAGCTCTTGGGGAGCTAGGGACACTGGTTAGGTCGCAAACGGTGAGTCAGGTCCGGAGAAGTCGGGGACCGGTAGCAGGGACATTGGACAAGGGTGTGACGGACGTAGTCTTGGAGGACTGTCGGCACCAGAAGGGACCAACAGAAATGACCGGTACTGAGCACGATGGGGTACAGGACCCTAGGTCAGAAGCTGGTTCAACGTCCTGGTGTCGCGGGCGGAGGAGGGGACGCCGCACTCTCCCACTGCTCGGGTCCGGCCGCCGCTGCTGCTGCGGCCTGCTGCTGCTCGGTGGCTCGAGCGATGGGCCGGATCCCGGGGACTCGAGCGGCGCTCCTCGCCCGTGAGTGAAAGGGGATTGTTTTTTTGGGATTGTTTATTGTCCGTGACGCCACCCACGGTTGTGGTGATTTTTGGTAGCACCACCGCTGCTCTGTATGGGGATCCCGGGAGCGGTGACAGGGAGCAGCAGAGTTGTTAATTCTCCCCTCTGTGGGTAGGGGGTGGTTGTTCCGGGGCCCAGTGATGAGGTGGGGAATGAGGGATGGCAGGCCCGGTGCGGGGCTTGGTGAGGTGCAGGGTCGCGGGGGCAGCGCTGTGCCTCACGGCACGGTGGTGCTCACTCAGCCTGAGACAATGACACAGTTCTCGGTAAAACACACGGCTGGAAAGACGGTTCCCACGGACGGCTGCTGTTGCTTTTCCCCGGTAGTTAGCGGTGACTGTCCCTTTTCCTGCACCTTGTACTTCTGTTGGTAGCGATGGGTTCCCACCGGTAACCCGCTCCCCGACCTGGATATGGGCCGGAGGAGCCCCTCTTTGCCCGCAGGCGCTGGCCCTGAGAAACTGGTGCCCTGGCGGTGGCGGTGTCTCTCTCATACGGTTGGACGGTTACCTTCAATAGGGACTTAGTTGTTTGGATACCCGAAGGTCCCCTTCACTGACGGATTTGGCAAATTCACGTCGACTCCTAGCCTTGCCGGGATCCGAAAGGCCCCTGCCAATGGTGCTGGCTTCTCCTTGTGTACCGGTCCGGTACCGCCGGGCCACCACCCGTCCACGGTCCTTACGGCAACTCCGATCAGCCTCCACTGCAGACGGTCACCGCCCTCTGCTAACCTTGCTGTCTCAGTCCGGGGCACACACCCGGACCAACTTCAGGCTCTCAAACTGTCACTTTTCCTCCTTCTACTTTCACCTCACAACTACTCTCTTTCCTCTCCAAAACTAATCTGCCTGGTTTTCCCGCCTCCAGGACTGTGAACTCCTTGGTGGGTGGAGACCAACCGCCTGGCTCCACCCCCTGGTGTGGACATCAGCCCCTTGAGGAAGGCAACAAGGATTTCAGGTTTAGCTCAGATGTACCTAACCGGGGTGTAGGGTGTGGTGGTGTCATTACCTGTGACCCCTGGCTTGTCCAGGGCGTCACACTGGCAATTCACCTGAAAGGGAGAGGATCTTCAAGGACTTCCCTAGATGCTCAGAGGTTGAGGGCATCAGCACAACGAGGGAGACAGAGGTGTTTCCAGACACAGTAAGCCACTAAAGTCCCAAGTGCCAGCCCTCAAGAGCACGGCTACACTACACATAGTGAGTAGGGCCCCCAACAAGCCATGGGGACCACCAAGGGACCACAAATTGTTCACGGAGGCAGGCTCCGAATCACTAAGTGACACCGGTGGGACCGGGTACTTGGATGTGCTCCCGGCAGCGGTAGCTGTACACAGAGACTTTGGTTTACCTACAGTGTGTGTGTCTCCTTTCTAAACCTCATCCAGCACCACGACTCCCCACAGTGAGTACCCTGGTCCCCTGCACCCTGTCCTCCCAAATCTACCAGCACCCTGAGCCCGGGACCTTCCCTACCTGCGGAGGGACTGACACCATGCTGCTTCATACCATCTGCCCCGGTACTCCTTCCAGCAGCGGCGGTACTCACATTACCACAACCCGCAGGTGGTGTCGCGAACTTATCCCCTGTAAATACCCCCTTTTACGGATCAAAATGTCCGCCGACCTGGGTCTGTACCCCTCGAGCCACGATGATCCTGGATCCGAGCAGCCCGACCAACACCAGGCAGCACACTAGTGCATTAGTTCCTTGGCCTGGGCAGGTTATAACTGCTGCCCTCTATTTGCTGTAGGTAATTGCTGAATTTTTGGAGGAGATTTTATCCCTCTTTTTGTTTCTTTTTGTATCCTTATTATTAGCAGCAGGTTTTCTGTTTACACAGGGTGATGGTCCGTGTGACATCCGATTTTTTTTTTCTCGCACCCATTGACTTGTATTGATGATTCTCAGACGTTTTACGCCACTCTTTGCAGCATGCTGCGATTTTTTTCCTCAGGTTGAATACAGTTGAGGAACAAAAATCGCAGATCAGCATGACCTCAGTGAAAAACATTGGTGCAAGTGCAATCTAATATTTTATCGGATTGCACTTGGCGTATTTATATGCAGATGTGAGCGAATCCTAAGGGGAAGCTATCAGCAGGTTTTTGTTATGTAATCTGAAGGTACCATCAGGAAGGGACAAAGATACGGATTCCAGCATCGTTTATTCCATGTATCACTTATTTGACAATGTGCAGCATTATATATATTATAGACACCTCTTTCTCTGTTGTAGTTGAGTTCAGTTGTTAATCTTTGAATAATCCTGCTCACACCACAGCCTTCCATGTACATTGTGTAGTGACAGGGAGCTGCTAATCAGTCCTGGTGGCATAGCTGGACTACCCTGCACATGCAAAGTTGTCCTGTAATGATAACCTCCTGCTGATAAAACACTGATTTCTTCCAAACAGCAAAACACAACCCAATAAGCGACACATCACTGTAATCAGGTTCTCTGCTCCTACATTATATTTAGGGAATGACATTCTAATGGACACTCAATTACCAGCTCGTCTAAGTGGACCTTAACAAATGCTTCATAATATTTTATAAGTAGCAAATGAAAAATATCAAGTCTTTAAAAAGAAAAAAAAAAAAGGATAGAACTAAAATGTTCTGGAAGATTAGTAATGATTATTTAGCTACTACTCTTTTATAGATCAGTATCCCCATAGGGAATTAGAAGCAAATCATCGTCTCTATCTGCAGGCTCAGTGCATATGGCGTGTTTTGTGCCCCAAGCCTGTACAGAGGCACATGGAGCATGATATAGAGCCGTAATACTGTGTGCCGCCATATGCTGCCACCATACGAAATACAACTGTCATTTGAGTCATACGGAGGGCCTCTGATGGCGGGCCCCTGACTGTGCGAAAGCTTGATAATGAGGGATTGTTTAGGCCTACGCTCTTCTGCCTCAGCACAAGACGAGGTTGCTAATTATATTTTAACATATAACTATATATTTTTTTCCAGTCTGCTTCATCCAAACTTGGCAGCCTTCAGCAGGATGAAATAGCCTTTTTTATATGGTTTGAGGTTTGCAATTTTTCTTTTGGTGTGATGCCAAAGGAAAGATCTACATGGCGATGGTGGGATGATTGCTGCTGTTGCAGAATGTACAGAGGTTATGTATATGGCGGAGGAGGTAGAGTTTTTTAAGTTATGATGGTCAGTAGTGGTTAGAGAGGATGACTGTAATTTCTCATAGGGCCTCGATAGGGAGCGGGATATTTTGGGCCTTGTAAGGTCATCTTGGGTGAATTTACGCAGAATCAGTAAGATAGCCTTTGTCTGGACTACTTCTGTCAATTATAGGAGAGACTGGGCATTTCAGCTTGTTCAGCAGTGCATAGTCTCATGTTCTTGGCAGTCTGGCAATTGATGAGATCCATCTCACAACGACACTGTCCTCACAGGACTTGTTGAGTGTTTAGCACTGAGTGATGCAATATTAAAAGTAATTTAACACAAAACAATTATATCTAATTTTTCTTGTCATTTGACATTAAATATATGGGTACGATATTGCACAGAAATTTAAACATTAGACCAGTACAATAAATTAGAATGCTTCTGTTTTCCAAATACATTAATGACTCTTAAGGGGGCTTTACACGGTAGTGATATCGCTAGCAATTTCTAGCGATATCGAACGTATAAGTACCCGCCCCCATCGCGCATGCGATTGTTTGTGATCGCTGCCGTAGCGAACATTATCGCTACGGCAGCGTCACACGTACTTACCTGGTCGGCGTTGTCGCTGTGACTGCCGAACAATCCCTCCTTCAAGGGGGAGGGACGTTCGGCATCACAGCGACGTCACCGCAACGTCACTAAGCGGCCGGCCAATCAAAGCGGAAGGGTGGAGATGAGCAGGACGTAACATCCCGCCCACCTCCTTCCTTCCGCATTGGGGCCGGCGGCAGTTAAGGAGACGTTCCTCACTCCTGTGGTGTCACACACAGCGATGTGTGCTACCGCATGAGCGATGAACAACATGGATAAACAACCCTTACCGATTTTTGAGTTTGGGACGACCTCTCCATGGTGAACGATTTTCACCATCTTTGAGGTCGCTTAAGGTCGCTGGTCAGCGGCACACGCTGCGATATCGTTAATGACGCCGGATGTGCGTCACTAACAACGTGACCCCGACGATAAAACATTAACAATATCGTAGCGTATAAAGCCCCCTTTAATTGTGAAATCCCAAGTCTCAACATGGCATGAAATGGTTCTCAGGTTGTCGACTGTTGGTGACAATGTATAAAAATACATGATCCTCTGTCTTAGGGCAGATTCACACTTGTGCATGACTCGCATGAGTGCAATGTGAGAAGATCTAAGGCAATACTGCAGCTCAGATCTGAGAATTTTTTCTCAGCCCTAAACAGACTGAGGAAAAAAATCGCAGCATGCGCCGAATGTCTGCAAGAGCCGTGTCACTCGCACTCGCATACAAGTCTATGGCTGCGAGAGAAACATCGGACTGCACTCGGATGTTATCCAAGTGCAGTGCGATATATGTGTAGTGCCCCTGAGACTGGTCGCTACAGGGTATATTGTGGTGCCCTGGCAAAACCAGGTAGTCATAAAAAGAGTTAATCCTCCTTGGCACCAACACAGTCCCCACACAGATATACACCAGCCAATCAGGCCCTACTCACCCCCTCCCCAGGAAAATGGGAGGGAGCGAGAGGAGCTTAGGAAGTGCAGAGAGGAGTTAAGTTTCAGTTTGTGCTGTAGTCAGTGAAGAGCTGACAGGAGAAGCTTGGAGCTCCCTGGAGAAGGTGTTAGTCGGGGTTGGAGCCCTGGACTACCGGACTAGGTGGCAGTGAGAGCCACAGGCGATGGAGATCCGGTTGCGGGGAACCTGAGGCGACCGGGACAGGGTTGTAGCCCACCAGTGCTGAGAGAGGGAATCCAGTCCGGAGGCCGTTCAAGCGGACTAGTCCAGACAGGAAAGAGACAGTCAGAGAGTGTGGAAGGAAGGGCCCCTGGCTGTATATCTGGGTGTGGGACCCGAAGACACCCGCCAAAGGTGACCGGCCATTGGCAATTTGGTTTACAAAAGGACTCTGTGTTTATGGACCCCACACATCAGTACAGCCTCATCCAGCACCACGACTACCAACTGTAAGTTTCCCATTTCTTGCCTCCTAATCCCTGCAACCCCTCACCATTCTCTGGGCTCCGGGACTACACCTCCCCTACCCGTGGTGGGGATCCCACCTTGCTGCCCCGCTCCATCAGCCCCGGGCGCCCCATCACCAGGCAGCGGCGGTGCCACCATCATCCCTCACCGCAACCCACAGGTGGCGTCACAGACAATTTCCCTTGTAAATAAACCCTTTTTCACTCGTGGGCGACGGACGGCTGCGCGAGCCCCGGATCCGGCTGCCACTCGGGCCACAGCCACCGCCCGGATCCGAGTGCCTCAAGCAAGCCCCCCGGTTGTGATCTGTCCCCCGCCCGTGACAAATTGGCGTCACGAACAGGATTCTTACCCCATCCGTGACCTGGATGACGTGCGCCTTCTTTTGAACCGTGAACCGTTACAAAATTTTGGACTGCCGCCATCTTTGGCACCAAAACAACAACGCCATAGTCTTCTTCCCTGAAAAAGGCGCGAAGCCAAAGCCCCGCCCCCTGGGAAAGCAGGAGGAAACCGGTGACTCCCAAGACAGGAAGCGCAAAGGACAGTGGGTCCTGCGAGACTGCTGTCGAAAAACCAGGGGGGAAGAAAGGACGGAGCGGCATGCAACCAGAATTGTAAAGTGCAGGGATGCCAGGACTCTGCAAAATTCCATTCCTGGACACAAGAGCGGCAAGATGTCATAGCAGGCCGCAATCCCGATGACATCTCACCCAGCCCCGAGCATGGCTGCGGATCCGAGTGCCTCGAGCGGCCCCCCGGTTGTGATCTGTCCCCCGCCCGCAACAATATCATATCCTTCCCTGGCAGGTCAAAATGCTAATCTAGAAAATTCTACATACACCTCACACCATCATACAGCAGGGAGAAGCAGTCACTAGGAAAGGGTTAATAATGTTTCTACAGACACAGGAAGTGACTCAGCCAGTTCTTAGCAGATCCAGGTTGCCATAGCAATTTTCAAAAGTGGGGGCATGAGCAGTTAAGAGTAGAAAACAGTTTCACTTTACCTTAGAACAAGCTTGGCCACGAGACAAAGCAGACGCACAATGTGCAGCTCCCTGAAGGCTATCAAGCCTTCAGGGAGGCAGAACAGAGCTGTCTGGATGTAACACCAAACAGACAGCTCCACCAAGCTGGGGGCCAGTAACATCTAGAGAGACCGGACCCGGCACCTGTAATCGTGGACTAAAAGGGAGCAGTCACCAGAAAGACGGGACTGGGCACAAGAGAGATACAGAGCCCTAGTTCGGGTGGCCGAGGTGCAGCAGCAGAGAGGGAGCCTGAGAGAGTGGGATAGAGGTCCGACCCATGAGAGGCCCAGGCTGCCGGCCATACGAACCGAGACTGGGGAAGAGTACAGAGTTGTGCATGGAGGACAAAGGCCACAGATTACATAACCAGATCCAGCCTCTGACCTGCACGGGAAGCGACCGGAGTCTCTGATGGCGAGGACCAGCACCCTGGGTGCGATACCACCTGAGTCAGTAAATAAAGTGACTGGAACCCGCACCTGGTGACTCTGTGAGTAACTGCCGCCGCCCTGCGCTCCGGCGATCCCGTGGACTGCCGCCCCCGTTCTCACCAACCCCCCGGGGTACCCTGCTCCACCCCTGGGGAGCGATACCATCCCGGCTGCACATAACACCTGCCCCGGAGAGAGACTGTGCAGTGGTGGCTAGTTCCTAGTCGCATACCGTGAAGCATCCCCACTCCCCATCCAGCACTGCCCCTGGGAGAGGACTAGTCACAGGAAGGATCGGCGGCGGAGGAGGCCGAGACCCCAGTCACTGCTGCAACCGGTGACACGCTTCCTAGGGGCCCGTCACCCTCCTTCCATGCCCATCTGTGTTGGACACTTGTCCGTTTGCTGTTCTTATTTAACATGTAGCCGACGGGGTCACGAAACTGGGTCAGGCCAGTCACAGCTACCCCAAGGAACCACTTGCCCGGTGACGAGTACCCTAAGACCCCGTGGATGCTACATACACACAGGTTGTCAATGGAGGAGATGGGGAGATTAATCCCTCCCTCTCCTCTGCAGCTGTGATCCGATCTCAGGAATGAAACACAGTCGCATGCACTCGACTCACGCTCACAGCTGAGTGGGAGCCAAGAGTCATTAGCATATCGCATCCGATACTCTCGCATCAGAAGTGATATGCCAGTGTGACTCTGCCAATAAGGACTTGCTCCTCCACCTTCGCACTTCTTCTACAGAGAATAGTTTTCTCTGCTATAATGCATTTTAAGAGTTCAGAGCTGCATGATCGAGACTCCAGGGCAGATTCTGGCAAAAATTCTGGACAACATGATGGAAAATGATGGACCCCATTGGAGTTCCCAAGCCATTGCTGTGTAAGAGATTCAGCACTGCTGTAAGTTTTGTTATTCAGCTCCTATGAGAGAACTGAAATGAAGAACATAGGTGTGAACCAAGCCTATGGTTAGTGAGCTGTGGCCAAAAGTGACCACCAATTGGCTACGTGTTTCTCAACTTGGTGGTGGTTTAATAGCACAGGCTGACCAGTATTCTAATGGGTACAGAATAAACAGTAACTGTCATGATTCCTCTGTGCAGAGCATCTTGTGTAGCGCCCCTGAAGCCATCAAGAGCTACAGGGAACTGCATCCTATCCAGGATGCAGTGCCTACTCCCAGGGACCCAGAAGACCAGTGCCGGTAACACCAAAACATTACATTTAATCCATGTTTTTCCCATTTACAAAGACTGGTGATAGGCAAGGGTTGGACCAAATGGATGGCCACCTAGGGGTGGAACCTATCCAGTCCACTAGACGACGACCAGGGGGGAGGGGTCAGACAGTCAGTAAGAAGTGAGAGGAGACAGACATAACCGTACTGACAGGAGAGTGTAACGGTGACCTGAGGGCCCAGGTGTGTGGTTGCTGGTGGAGTACGGTGGAGTACTCCCGGAACCATAGCACCAACAAGGCACAGAGCCCTAAGTCAGGCAAATGCTCCAGGCAGACCTGATAAAATCTGCACAGTGAGGGGATCATCCAGGACCTCACTGACTGTAAAGTTCTGGACACAGTAGCAACGGGAGAACCGGGTAACAGGACCAGAGAATCCGACCCACAGGGTTCAAGCTATCTGTCATACGGACTAAGACTGAAAGACGACCAGGAGGGGACCCCCAGACGCTCCAAGCCAAGGGGACACACCAAACAGGTGCAGGGGAAGTAAGCCACCAGGTTACCACACCGGCCCTGGACTGGCACAGTGGTGAGGGTAAAAAAAGCAACAATAAGAGGATAATGTCCTCCAAAAATCAAGTATTACTCACAGCAAGTTGGGCTGCAGTGTGTACATCGCCCTGGCCAAAAACTGATGCTCTAGCAGGATACAGCTAAACCCCCACTAAGTGAAGGCATCACAGGTGCAGGAGAAGCAGATCACACACACACCTTCATGGAATGGAGGGGAGGTGACTGCTAGATGATAAAACTGCACACAAGTGGCTTGCATAGAGCGCTGTTCACATGCAGATGACACAGTCACAAACCCGCAGCCTATTAGGTAACGCCCTTCTATTAGATCAGGCGGGCTGCCAAGCCGTACTCCACTGTATATCATGCACGGACAGACACTCTACAATGCAAGGCCCAACAGAAAGGGGCCTGGCTGTATCCTGTACAAACAAAAAAATATGAGGTTTTTGTTGGTATTTATGGCCATAAAACGTAAGCCTACACCCTCGTCAAGGGACCTCATGTCTGTAGGTCCCTACACTAAATATAAAAAAAGCAACAATAAGAGGATAATGTCCTCCAAAAATCAAGTATTACTCACAGCAAGTTGGGCTGCAGTGTGTACATCGCCCTGGCCAAAAACTGATGCTCTAGCAGGATACAGCTAAACCCCCACTAAGTGAAGGCATCACAGGTGCAGGAGGGTTTGTGACTGTGTCATCTGCATGTGAACAGCGCTCTATGCAAGCCACTTGTGTGCAGTTTTATCATCTAGCAGTCACCTCCCCTCCATTCCATGAAGGTGTGTGTGTGATCTGCTTCTCCTGCACCTGTGATGCCTTCACTTAGTGGGGGTTTAGCTGTATCCTGCTAGAGCATCAGTTTTTGGCCAGGGCGATGTACACACTGCAGCCCAACTTGCTGTGAGTAATACTTGATTTTTGGAGGACATTATCCTCTTATTGTTGCTTTTTTTTTATATTTAGTGTAGGGACCTACAGACATGAGGTCCCTTGACGAGGGTGTAGGCTTACGTTTTATGGCCATAAATACCAACAAAAACCTCATATTTTTTTGTTTGTACAGGATACAGCCAGGCCCCTTTCTGTTGGGCCTTGCATTGTAGAGTGTCTGTCCGTGCATGATATACAGTGGAGTACGGCTTGGCAGCCCGCCTGATCTAATAGAAGGGCGTTACCTAATAGGCTGCGGGTTTGTGACTGTGTCATCTGCATGTGAACAGCGCTCTATGCAAGCCACTTGTGTGCAGTTTTATCATCTAGCAGTCACCTCCCCTCCATTCCATGAAGGTGTGTGTGTGATCTGCTTCTCCTGCACCTGTGATGCCTTCACTTAGTGGGGGTTTAGCTGTATCCTGCTAGAGCATCAGTTTTTGGCCAGGGCGATGTACACACTGCAGCCCAACTTGCTGTGAGTAATACTTGATTTTTGGAGGACATTATCCTCTTATTGTTGCTTTTTTTATATTTAGTGTAGGGACCTACAGACATGAGGTCCCTTGACGAGGGTGTAGGCTTACGTTTTATGGCCATAAATACCAACAAAAACCTCATATTTTTTTGTTTGTACAGGATACAGCCAGGCCCCTTTCTGTTGGGCCTTGCATTGTAGAGTGTCTGTCCGTGCATGATATACAGTGGAGTACGGCTTGGCAGCCCGCCTGATCTAATAGAAGGGCGTTACCTAATAGGCTGCGGGTTTGTGACTGTGTCATCTGCATGTGAACAGCGCTCTATGCAAGCCACTTGTGTGCAGTTTTATCATCTAGCAGTCACCTCCCCTCCATTCCATGAAGGTGTGTGTGTGATCTGCTTCTCCTGCACCTGTGATGCCTTCACTTAGTGGGGGTTTAGCTGTATCCTGCTAGAGCATCAGTTTTTGGCCAGGGCGATGTACACACTGCAGCCCAACTTGCTGTGAGTAATACTTGATTTTTGGAGGACATTATCCTCTTATTGTTGCTTTTTTTATATTTAGTGTAGGGACCTACAGACATGAGGTCCCTTGACGAGGGTGTAGGCTTACGTTTTATGGCCATAAATACCAACAAAAACCTCATATTTTTTTGTTTGTACAGGATACAGCCAGGCCCCTTTCTGTTGGGCCTTGCATTGTAGAGTGTCTGTCCGTGCATGATATACAGTGGAGTACGGCTTGGCAGCCCGCCTGATCTAATAGAAGGGCGTTACCTAATAGGCTGCGGGTTTGTGACTGTGTCATCTGCATGTGAACAGCGCTCTATGCAAGCCACTTGTGTGCAGTTTTATCATCTAGCAGTCACCTCCCCTCCATTCCATGAAGGTGTGTGTGTGATCTGCTTCTCCTGCACCTGTGATGCCTTCACTTAGTGGGGGTTTAGCTGTATCCTGCTAGAGCATCAGTTTTTGGCCAGGGCGATGTACACACTGCAGCCCAACTTGCTGTGAGTAACACAGTGGTGAGGGCCAGCCTTCATTGGGTTGCCAGCCATAACAACGCTGTGAGTAAAGAAACCAATTACACTGCAATCCCACTGTCCAATCAGAAACCAATTACACTGCAATGTGTGGCCTACCTTCTTTCCGTGCCAACATCATCTATCCCCTTGGGCCTGGCCCTACTTGCAGAGGGCCCAACATCCAGGCTGCCACCAACACCAGCCCCAGTAGTGAGAACTGTACAGTGACGGCTCCACTGAAATAGCCGCAACCCGCAAGTGGCGTCACAACAAAACTTTTATTACATCTCCCCTGTAAATAACCCCTTTTTAAAGCGACCCCCAGGGTCACGGAACCAGGCAACGGCCACCCAGTGACATATCCCAGCAATACACCGCCCAGGACCGAGTACCCCATAGCCCTGGGGAGAGTCACTTGCACACTAAGAGATGCTCTTCTGCGCTTTCCTGGACTACTGAGCTGGCAGTGACATGATTCCTCTGTGCAGAGCATCCTGCACATTAGGAGATGCTCTGTGTTTTCCTGAGCTACTGAGCTGGCAGGTTGATTAACAGTACAGGATTCCATGCTGGTTCTGGGAGGTGCTGATTACTCAGGCGTTCCATTTTCCTGGTAATTGCTCTGCTTCTTTACTGAACATGCTCCCCCAGAACCTTGCCAGTTCTGTTGTTGTGCTGTTGGCCTGTGTACCGTGTTTCTGTATGTGTTCTGATCTTTGTTTCTTGATCCCGGACCGTTGTTTGACTCCTCTCTGACCGCTCCCTGTTCCTGTCATGACCTGCTGGCTTTTGACCTTGGACTGTTACCTGACCACATCTCAGTTTTCTCCCTGAATCTATTATGTGCCCTCCTGGAATTCTATATTGTGATCTGACTATGCTTCTGCAGCACCCCACGGGGAAGGTGGTTAACCTACTCATCGCCTGGCCTTTTCGGGTGAGGTCAGGCGTTGTCACGGGTGGCCTGGCGGGGAAAGCGGGGTGATTTGGGAAAGTTTGTCGTGATGCGACCTGTGGTGTGCGGCCAAAGAGTAGTTGCCGCTGCAGGATTACTCGCCGGGGCAGGTGTTATGGCAGCTGGGATGGTATCGCTCCACACAGGCGGAGTGGTCCTCGAGTCAATGTCGTTGGGAAGGCGGTCCCTTGGAGGCGGTGGAGTGTGGGACGACGGCGTCGCTAATCAGAGTCTGAGTCAGCAACTACGGTTCCAGGTCCTTTTACTCACTGATATAAAGCTGCACCCAGGTGCTGGTCTCTGTTGTCGTGAGCTCTGGTCAATCCCTGGCAAGAAAAGGGGTCACCACCAGTGTTTGAAGGGAGAGAGAAGGAGAATGTCCCTGGTCTAGGATGTTCCCCTCCACTGTTAGGTACCCTGGCCGAGCTCCCGCTTCAGGCCCCGGGCCTATTGAAAGTTCCAAGAATTCCAGCAGTGTCTTGTCAGAACTATGGTCCTGACGGATCTCCCTGAAGAGAGTATGTTGCGCCTATATCTACCCCAAGTGGACCCCGCCCCCCAGGTGGCTGGCTTCAGTGACCAGGGAAGTCAAATGTATCGTGAAGGCCACCTCCCTGCCTACCCTGAGCCATCCCACCCTGTGGGAAGGCTCCTGAACTGTATGTAGTGTGTGAATATGGAACACCGGTAATTAACACCACACCTTACCTGAGATGGATACCGCACCTTAATTGAGGTGCATTACCGTGTGGCAACCAAAAGCTCAGGGGCGCCACACTTCTGTGTACTTCCTGTACCCATACATGTCTTCCCGTTACCAGACTTTGGCCTTGCCTGACTACTCTTCCATCTTTACTATCCGTAAGTAGTGACTTATATTACAGTAACCGTATAGAATTATTCTCAGGAGCACATTCTGCTTACAAAGGACAACGTGCTGCCAAGAATGATAATTTGTAAGTGGGCTTTATATCTCTTCACCCTACGAATGAGTGTTTTGCTCGTTCATCGGGTGATTGTCAATCTGTTTATACTGATTGATTATCAATAAATGATCATTCGTAGGAAGGCTCATTCACAATTATCACAATAATCGGCTAGTATGTTACTTGTATCTCTTACAAAGCATTGCACAAGAGTCCAGCTAAGGTCTCGGGGTTGGGCCTGTCAGCATGACACCGGTGGATTCCAAATATCAGCTTGTAGAATATTAAACTCATCTTGCAGTGTTAATATAGAACACAACTCCAGTAAAAGTTTTTGCAAAGTTGTTCAGATTAAAAACTTGTGTATGGCGTTTAAAATGTAAAAGTGACATGCACTTTATCTGCATATTACCTGAGTGATCATCTCATTTTCTAAGGTCATACATAGCAAGCCGTCTGAGCAACCAGCAGTGAAATACAATGGATAAAGCACGGAGAAAAAGAGAGAGATTATGAGGAGAAAGGAGAATTTGTGATTGCCTCATAGTCCAGATAGTCAACGCAGCAAGATCCTAAAAGAACTGAGCTAATAACAAAAATGATCTGAAAAATGGGATCCATGCAGTGGAGAGCTATTGTCCCTTTATGGCAGCCCAAACACAGCTCCATACGATAGAGCCAGAACACAGACATGTGCATGAACTCTAATTCTGCTTACAGCAAAATTCAGATTTTTTTTTTTACGTTAAGTAAACATAAAAAGTATTATTAAGGTAAAAGATTCAACTGAACATCCACCTTAAAGATAACCTTTCAGTAGTTTCAGGCTGCCCAAACCATGAGCAGCATAAAAGCCAGAAACACTCCATTGCTGCTGATAAATATAAGATAATCTAAAATTCTGAGGTTCTCTAGAGAAAGCTTAATTGGAAAATTGAGCCAGGTGTAATGTGTCAAGGTTGCGGTAGGTATCCTCAGCCAACACTCTACATGAAAGTACTGGTTCTGGCTGGGTGTGTGGACTTGTGTAGTTTGGGCTGTTCACCTATGCAGGCCGCATGCTGCTGCTGAGCAGGACAGAAGGATGACTCGTTACCACAAAGAGTCCACAAGTTTGTTTCAAACAACAGTTCATCTTCAGCAACAACTTCATACACTAGAGAGAAGGCACATATGTTCCAGTACGTTTCAATTGTATAAAGCATATCAAGAAATATTCACAGTTACCAAATGGTTGTTTCTGATCTAATTGGTCCTGTGCGTCCCATCACAACCCAGCCTAATGCTACAGTCCTACTCATGATGGTCACTTTTCTTCTAACACCTCCACGTCCATTCTCCTTGTAGAGAGGTTATGCACAATGGCCAGAGTAGAATCTTGCGCTCCCAGATGTTTCCGTGTCCACGTCTCTTCTCGTATAGTGGGGGGTAAAGGTTAGCCACTAGTAACAGAGCAGTGTTTTATGCTCTTGGATGCTTGGGGAGAATTTTCAGGGCCAGCTGATTTCGTACACGTGCCGAATAGTGATAACCTGTTACCTTGACAGTTTGGAGCCTGGCCACTAGAGTCCTACCCTCCATCTAGTTATTGTCTGGGGGGGGGGTTGCTCAGTTCGATGGTCGGTCCCTAGCCTCTACATTGTTCTCGTTCTGTGTCTCGGTCAACACTCGGGGATCACACTATCTCCGTTCCGGTCGCCTTCCTCCTTTTGCCACAAGACACCAACTGCATACAGCTTCAACCTTCTACAAATTATAAGTCCATAGTTAGCACACACTGTGTCTTCAATTGGTGGAGGAAGCTGGAACTAGATGAACCTAGAACTCTTTTCAACCTATGTAACTATGTAACTAAAGGCCGCTTTACATGCAGCGATGTCGCTATCGATATCGCTAGCGTGCGTACCCGCCCCCGCCGGTTGTGCGTCATGGGCAAATCGCTGCCCGTGGTGCACAACATCGTTAATACCCGTCACACTACTTACCTGCCTAGCAACGTCGCTGTTGGCGGCGAACCGCCTCCTTTCTAAGGGGGCGGTTCGTTCGGTGTCACAGCGACATCACTAAGCGGCCGCTCAATAGAAGCGGAAGGGCGGAGATGAGCGGGACAAACATTCCGCCCACCTCCTTCCTTTCTCATTGCAGCCGGCCGCAGGTACGAGGTTGTTCCTCATTTCTGCGGTGTCACACATAGCGATGTGTGCTGCCGCAGGAACGACGAACAACCTGCATCCTGCTACAGCAACGATATTTGGGAAATGGACAGCGTGTCAACGATCAACGATAAGGTAAGTAACATTGCTCGGTAACGGTCGTTCGTGCGTTTCACACTCAACGACGTTGCTGACGAGGCTGGATGTGCATCACGAATTCCGTGACCCCAACGACATCGCGTTAGCGATGTTTTTGCATGTAAAGCGGCCTTTACTCTTACCCTATCAAATAACCCTACCATTGTAGGCTTATTCCAACACTTAACTATTAGTGTATGTGCACACGTTGAGTATTTAGATGAAGATATTTCTGCACTATTTCTATATATCTTGGCAGGAAAAGACACAGCAGCAAAAACACATGTTGTTTAACCGTTTTCAGTGCTTTTTGCGTGCAATATTGCATCCATTTTTTCACCTGCATATTTCTAGCATTTTTGGACATCAATGAATGCCATAGAGATAGATAATAGATAGATAGAGATATAGAAACATATAAACAGACAGACATATAGACATATAATTGCATAATGTGAGCCCTCGCGGGCAGGGTCCTCTCTCCTCCTATACCAGTCTGTCTTGTACTGTTAATGATTGTTGTACGTATACCCTCTTTCACTTGTAAAGCGCCATGGAATAAATGGCGCTATAATAATAAATAATAATAATAATAATAATAATCTTCAGACTTATAATAAAAATGCCCCATATGGAGCTTAATGGACAGCTTTTTATAAATGAATGAATGAATGAATGAATTAAGAAAAGGTGCTGCGTGCTGGTATTACAAGGCTAGGAAGGTCCATGGTTATTCGGGCCTTCCCAGCCTAAAGATACCAGCCCGCAGACGCCCCAGAAGTGGCACCTCACATTAGATTCGCCAATTCTGTTGCTTCACTTTGGCTGGTGTGTTGGCAATTAGGTAATGGTTTATTGGGTTGATGTCAGCTGTGTAGTGTCAGCTGGCATCAAGCTCTGGTGTTAGTAATGTCTATCAGACACCCCCAATTACTAATCCAGTAAGTCAAAAGAAAAAAACACACAAATACTTTATTTGAAAGTACACTCCCCCACATCCCCACCAAAGGATTTTGCCATAGTCCATAAATGGAAACCTTAAAGACATAAAAAGAGAGACGTAAAAACATGACACTGTACCTCGTTCACCAATTTATTAGAAATAAAAGTTCCCAGGTCTGATGTAGTATGGCCAACTAATGACACTACACAGCTGACATCCAACCCAACTACCATTACCATTACAGGGCAAACAGGAAGAGCCAAGGCAAAGCCCCAGAATTGGAGCATCTCGTGATGCTTCACTTTTGGGACAGCTGATGTCTGGTATTTTTAGGCTGCAAAGGGCCAAATAACCATGGACTTTCCCAGCCTGATAATACTAGCCCACAGCTGTCTGCTTTACTTTTGCTGGTTATCAGAGATTGGGGGAAGCCCATGTCTTGTTTATTCATTTTTTCCTCATTTTATTTATTTATTTAATCATAAAAAGCTGTCCAATAAGCTCCATAGGATGCAATTTTATTATATGTTTGTTGCACTCTCTGTCTATCTATATTTATTTATAATTATTATCTCTCTCTGTAGATCTGACAGAAATAAAGACTCATCTCCAATGATTAATGTAAATATCCTTTATTGGTACCTCAATTCAAAGGTATATACGTAGAAACCATTTAAAAAGAGAAAATAGGGGAATGTGAAGAGTGTAAAAAACAGACAAAGGGCACAAAATAAAAACAATATTATCTGAATCAAACCATTCACATTGGTTATATCAACAAACAAATAATGGACGGTAGTGTGCACAGGGTCACTAGGTAAACAAGTATATATAAAGACAAAAGAAAATAAACAGTGTGGGTGAGTAATAGCTCCAAGGTGTGAAAGTATGGGAGTCTCACAAAGAGAGAACTAAGCAAGTGCAAACAGATCAAGGTGCAAATTCGCAAAACACTACATATAACCATTATAATATGTTAATACACCTGTAACCACTGCATGAGCATAGTTACCATATGAATGTGCCCCAAAGATGTTCAGGGGGCATTTGACACTCTTATTGACACTAGAGCCAAATAGGTTTTTATTACCTGCCTCTGTAGCATTGACTGCTTTCTAAAACATGCAAAAAAGAAAATTGCTAGATTTCTATATATTTTGTTAATACATACTTTGATATGGAAACAAATTGCCAAAATTGAAAAAACATCCAAATCAAAAACCTGATTGAAACAATAGGACATTTTCTGATGATGCATTCCCTTTAATGACAAGTCGAGAGGTTTTGTGCATGAATGACTTCTTTCAGGTCCTTTTGCTGTATTTCTATTGGGTTCAAGTCAGGACATTGACCAGGCCAACACAGACCTTTAGCTTTGTTTTTCCACAGCCATTAGTTTTGTGTTTTGGATCATTCTTTGCTGCATACCACAAGTAAGCTTCTGAGCATGGACAAATGATCAGACATTTTTCTTTGGAATTCTCTGGTGCAGTACATAATTCATTGTCCTGTACTATTTCCATGTTTCACAACTATTTAGTGGAGCAACTTGATGCTCATGGGCTCTCATGTAAAATCTCCAATAGGACCCCAAACTATCAATGATCTTTAATAATATTGATTTTTCTCACATGATCCAAAGGGACATTTTGGGCACCACTAGGATCCAGGGCCCAAGTACAACTGCAGCCCCCGCAACCGCTATAATTAATCCCCTATTACTCTTTCATTGCTTCTCTTTGGTACTTCCATGGCTTCCATTTGTCACCAATCTCTTTTGAATTGTGACCCCAACATAAGCTACAGAGGATATCAATTGTTTGGATTGTTTTTTTTTATGAGGCTAGAGATGAAGTGGCACCAGCATCCAACGCGAAAAAATGTATTTCTTTATTCCAAATCTATAGGCATACGAAGTGTTGGCCCCTGTTGTTGTAGTTAACAAATAAAAAAAATAAACTTATTTATAAAACCTACAATACTAGCATAAAGTGTTCAATACAGTCAGAGCACAAACGACAGGGCATGTGCACCTCTAATGAAAGTCCAACATATGAACCCTGTGTAACACACTGAATTTGTGACAGGTATTGTCACACAGAGTTTTGCACAAACTTCGCCGACTGTCTTGGCGATATTGGGTTCTGTTCAGACTACAGATTTTAACACTCCACCTGATGGTTTCTCTGGTGTCTGGGATCACCACAGGAAGACTCAGACATCAACCTGCTGTGTGCTGAGTTATAAGTAGGCTAGCAAGAGTTAATCTCTGCTGGTCTGTGGCGCCTCTCAGGCTCAGTCGCCACAGGGTGTTGCATCTGACTTAAGGTTCAATGCTCATCCTGGGTAAGGAAAAGGTTAACCACTGGCTTTCACTTATGCAATTCTCACAGTCAGGATATGAGTCAGCAGTCACACAACACCCAGCAGCCAGCCACTGGAACTGGGCTAGAGCTAGTCACAATAACAATGGGTTTTCCCCGGCACTAGTGAGTCATCAGGAAGGTGGGGGCAGCTGGAGGGAAGTAGACAACAGTAGAGTAGCTAGCTGACCGGTAGCTCCTGTGGGACGAAGGAGAAACACGGTTGCCGAGGGGAGAGCTTCATTGCTCCCTTGTAACCAGCGCTGATCAGGGTGCAGAGCCCTAGGGTGGAACAGACTTCACAGTGGATCACCAGAATCTGCAGGACAGGGAGATTGCATGTCCCTTTGGCCACCACAGTTCCCGGAGTACAGTGCTACATAGGGTCCAGAGCCGTGAACTTAGTCCGGTCCCACCACGGACCCGCTGCACCTGCAGATGGGACAGGAACTTTAACACTACACCGGGGTCCCCAAGCACTTCAGGTCATGAGGATCCACACTAAAAGGTGCAAGGAGGAAGGGCCCACAGACTACCACACTGGTTCTGGCCTTTAACGTACCCGGGATCGGCTGGAGCTTAATCGCAGCAGAGACCGGTGCCTCCGGGCAATCTACGAACTGTGGGTAATAGACCTGGAACCGCAAATGCCGTGTCACTCCTTTATAGCTGGCGCCATTTCCCCGCGCTTGGGCGCCAACGGCGACCGTCTCCTCCATCACCTCCCCGGGGCCCGCTCCACCTGTGGGGAGCAGAGCCATTTTTGCTGCTACTACCATCCGCCCCGGAGGATAGCGACAGCAGCGGCAGCTAATCCCTGGCTGCGTACCACAGGTGGCGTCACAAGACAAACTTTCATTCCATCATCACCATCCACCTTTTTATTGTACACCTCAGGGCCACGAAGCTGGGCAGGGCAACCTGTGACATTGCAGACCCGACATCACCGGCCTGGCGACGAGTATTTAACCTCTGCCCCGTGGGTGCTACAGGTCTCCTTGCTCCTTTGATCACATGTTGTGGGGAGGTCTATCACACCTGCTCACCTCATATGCTAGCTGAATCCGTCCACCCATAACAGCTATAGTTTGTTCTTTGTTGGTCGGTGAGGTGTAGTGTCCTAGACTTTCTGGAGATAGCTGTGCTTATTGCTTGGTGCAGTTGTTGAGTTTACCCCTGTTGTTTTGTAGCGTCCCTCCTCCTTTTGTGTTTCTTCCTGAATCTTTAATTGTCTTAACCTTTGTGTATGTGTGCAGTGTGACAAGAGATTTGGTTTTCCATTATCTGTCTCTATCTTTGGGTTTCATCACATTCCTGTCCTGTCCCTCCCTGGCGGAAGGGGTGGGGAATCAAATCAGGACTGGTCAGGAACAGGGCCAAGAAGGAGACTCAGGCATCTCTACCTTCAGGAGTATCCCTGAGAGTAGGGATAGTATAGGGCCACTATTTCATAGTCATTGTGACATGGTGTTGTGACGGGGGTGTATGGATGGAGCAGAGGCTCCTAGGCTGACTCTAAGACTGGAGTGCTTTCATAGTCATTGTGACATGGTGTTGTGACGGGGGTGTATGGATGGAGCAGAGGCTCCTAGGCTGACTCTAAGACTGAAGTGCCTGTGCTGTTCCTTATCTCCAAGGTAGACTTGATGGCAGCAAGTTTTGAGCCTCCAAAATGGCCCAGTGTTGTGAATGTCAGTTATGTTTCTGCTGCTGTGAGGCTCCCTCTTGTGGCCGGGAATGGTTTGGACAGAGACCAGGTGTGCTGGAGCAATGGGCGTTTCCATTGCTAACTCTCTGCCTATTTATACCTTGGCCTAGTGGCAGTCTGAGCCGGTTATAATTGTCCTGTAGCTCTCTAGTCTTTTCATCTTGCTTCTGACCACATCTACCCCAGATAAGTGTTTGGTTCTTTCTTATGTTGTTTTTGTTCTTTTGTTCTTATCTGGGTTGTCAATTATTGTGGTTATTGTCAGTTTATTTGCATGCAGGAATCTTCCCTCTCTGTTGCTTAGCTGGGAAGCTCCCTGCAGCTATGTTTGGAGTTTTGCTCCTATAAGTCCATGTGTTTGTTGCTTCTTGAATTTGTAATTGTTCCTGTTTTCTGTTCATTGGTTTGACAAGAGCGCCTGATATAGGACGGAGTACAGATCGTGCGATCTGAGGACCTTTATGTACTATCAGGTATTTGGGGTTTTGTAGGGTTTTTCTCTGGCCACCATCAGCCCCTTTCCTATCCTTTCCTATTTTAGTCAGTGGGGCCTCACCTTTGCTAATCCTATCATCCATCTGTGTATTGTATTTTCCTATATCACCGTAGTCTTTGCATGTGGGGGGCTTGTTATACCTTTTGCGGTCTATTTCTGAGGCAGAGAGTTATTCATCCTTCCTTCCTTTAGGATAGCTAGTTCTCCGGCTGGGTTCGCGGTGCATAGGATGATAGTTCACCCCTCAGCTACTCCTAGTGTTGATGGTTAGTAAGGGGATGGCGGCCAGATTAGTTGCCAATGCTCTTGTCACCTTTTTGCCAATGATCTATTGTGATCTTCCATGGTTCCGGATAATAACAGCCCTGTCTCCTGTCCAAGCCCTGATACTACTTCCCCCCACCTGAGGAGCGGGTCAGAAACCCAGTAACCAAAACCAAATAATAACACATAAGTGTAAACGAAAACTCATGCACACTGCACTCAAGCACAATGGAGAGACAGTGTGTGAATTGGGGAGTAACGCAAAAGGGTTGGGAATAAATACACAACTACAGGACTCACACACCACGCTGAACCGGAACTTGAAGATCAACATACAACTGCATAACCACAAGAACCAGGAAGCAAAGATATATCCTGCAAACAGCTCCAGAATCGAGAACCTTATAAAGGCTGGAGATGGTGATCAGCAGCCTGAGCTCACACCAGCTAATCATGGGCCAGCAGAAATTTACCAGTGCTGGATGGCAGTGAAGCCAGAACCAGCCGATACCCATGATAGGCTGTGCAACTAAAGAATCCCAGGCAGCTTGTTGGACTCTGCAGTGTGAACAGAGTCCGATGCCTCCATGACACCCAGCGAGTACAACGTAGAACACCACACGACAGGTGTAGGCCGTAAGGGAATCTGTCATCAGGTTTTTGTCACCTAATTTGAGAATGTAGAATCAATGGAAACAATGGTGTCTTAAAAATAATTAAAATCAATAATATAGGTTCATAGACCCTGATTCAGTGATATGTCACTTATTGAACAGTTTGCTTCAGTTTTGATAAAATTACAGTTGTTTTCAGTAGGAGATTATCCTCTAGGTTATACAGCTGGCATCTACATATAACAGTAGCCATTGGGAGCTAGGCATGGCTCTGGATCATTACTGTTAGCAGCCAGAGGCAGCTGAAGGACCCCATGCCATGTTGGTACTCCTGTGAAACCCAGCCATAGGCTAGTTTGCATACAAGGTTGTGATTTTATATATTAAATGCAAGTCCAACTATCAAAATGCAAAAAATGTAAATGCCTGAAATGATGATTTTTTTTGTTCCTGCATTTCCCAGAAAATAGTGCAATAAAAAGTGATCAAAACAATATATATGTGGCACCCCTGAGGCTTCAGTCACTACAGGGTACTGCCCCTTACTTAAGGTGTGGTACTCATCCTGGATCCAAAGGAGGTCGGTACCGGTTCCACACCACACAAATTCATACACACAACCAGGTTGCCCTCCCCAATGGGGACTGGGTTAGGGTCGGGTCTTAAGGCAGTCACCAAACATGGGGGGCTGCCACCCACTAGTGACAGGGATCCGGGGGAGGAGCAGCCACCAGGGGAAGTTAGGAGCGGACACAACAGTTGGAGAATTCTCCAGCAGGAGAGGAAAGGAGCAGTCGGGTTTACCGGTGCCTCTGGTGGGACGAAGGAGTAAATACGGTCGCCGAGGGGAGAGCTTCATTGCTCCCTCAGGACCAGTACAGTGAAGGGTGCAGAATTCTAGGGTGGAACAGACTTCACATTTGATCACCAGAATCTGCAGGACAGGGGGATTGTATGTCCCTCTGGCCATCACAGTTCCCAGAGCACAGTGCTACATAGGGTCCGGAGTTGCGATCTAAGTCAGGGCACCTGCATACGGGACGTGAGCTAACATTTCAAGATTCGGGGTCCACAAGCAGCTTCAGTCCACGGGGATCCATTTTTAAAGGCTCAAGAGGGAAGGGCCTACCGACCACCGTACCGAGACTGACCTCCAACGGATCTGGGATCGACTGGGGCCCAGCACGGCAGAGACCGGTACTCCAGGGGCGGTAACCGGACTGTGAGTAAAGGAACCTTGAACCGCAGAGACTGTGTCAGCCTTTTGATTTCTAGCGCCACCGCCCCGCGCTTCGGCGCCAATGGCCACTACTCCCCTCATCATCCTCCCCAGGGCCCGCTCCACCTGTGGGGAGCAGAACCAGTCTTGCTGCTACGACCATCCGCCCCAGAGGACAGCGACAGAAGCGGCGGCTAATCCCTGGCCGCATATTGCAGGTGGCCTCACGAGACAACTCCCAACTACCATCCTCCTCACCCTCATCCACTACTACCATCATCCTTTCCATTCCCTCCTCTGTCCCTTTTATTGTACACCTCGGGGCCATGAAGCCGAGCAAGGCCATCCGTGACATCCCAGACCCGACATCACTAGTGACGAGTACGTTTAACCCCTGCCTTGTGGGTTCTACATATACATCCCTAAGTGGCATAAAAAAAAGTCAGCTCGCCACATAAAATATAAACCCTCATACAGCTCCATTGTAAGAAAAGAAAAACATTTTTGGGCTTGGAAAATGACAGCTAAAACCAATTTATTTCTTTTAACAACTTATGGATAAAAAACCCCCAAAAAACTACACCAGTATTTTTTTTATCACGATAGTTGTACTGACCTGAAGAATCACCGTCAGGTCATTTGTACCTTGTGGTAAACACAGAACCTAAGAACAATGTCAAAATTGCATTATTTTTTCGCCAATTCTCTGTATTGGAATTTTTTCCTCATTTTATTGTACTTTTGTATGGGATAATGAATGATGTCATGTGAAACTTGTCTCGTTAAGGGTGGCCTTTATACGGCTGTTGCAAAGGAAAAGTAAAAAAGTCATGACTCTTGGGAGAAGGGGAGGAAAAATAAAAATTGGTGGTGGTGGGAAGGGGTTAATGTTATTGCTGCGGTGGGTATCTCTGCTTCTTTTTAAAGAGAACCAAATGTTAAGCTACACTTAAAAAAAAGGTATGTAATGTTTATGGTAGCCAGGAGGATATGTTAATGGACCAATCATAGTTCAAGGAACAGGAGAAAAAAATGCACCGTCCAGAGTTCAAAAGGTTGTGAATGTTGGAATGGCATTTGTGTATCCACCAGGAGCAAATGTAAACAGATGCCAGCTATAAGCCTTCCTAAAACTGACCATGTGCACAGGCCCTGGCTAGAAAATACCTCTGCATCTAAAACAGTCGACCATAAGAATCCAGAAGTTACCAGATCACTATGAACGGGGCATACGAGGATATTACCAACATTACACCTTCCTCAGGGCTCTTCTTTAATTCACCTACTTACTACAGCAGCCCAATAGAGTTTGAAGCGGTTTGCGGGAATAGACAAAATGTGTCTTGTTCTTCACTAAAAAGTGGCGCTATTATCTGATCTGGTTCAGATCAGTTCACTACAGTGCGGCTTAGCTGCAACAAAAGACAAGAGTGTGAATGGATCTGAAAGAAGGATACCGTGAATTTTCCATCTTACACAACCTTTCAGACCAGCAGGCTATTGCCAATGATTTTGCCTAACACTACCGTTATCTTAGGTTTTGACCTTCCACTTGGTTAAGTAGGTTGATTCCAAGGTTGCCAACTTGACTTTGTTTTTTTGACCGTTAGAAAAAATAACAACAAACAATATTTTTTACATATTGGAAAACCATTATAAATCATTATGGGTATAAGAGATCCATATGTACGTATACCCTCTCTCACTTGTAAAGCGCCATGGAATAAATGGCACTATAATAATAATAAATAATAATATAATATTTACAGCCCATAATTCTGATCAGAAAACATCAGCTACATTCACTAAAGGCGGTAAAATGATGATAATTGAACCTCGGTTCCACTTGTGCATAGCTTCTGAAGTGAGAGCATCGGAAGCGATATGCTAATGACCCTCTGCTGCGAGCGTCAGGAAGGGTCATGCGACTGTGTTCCGATCTTGCAATTGGATCACAGCTGCGGAAAAGAGGGAGGGAACACTTTCTTCCCATCTCCTCCGCTACCTGTCTCTTCGTATATCGCACTGCAGTCAGATGACATGCGAGTAGAGTGCGATGTTTCAAATGCTCCCACAGACTTGTATGTGGGTGCGTGAGCCCAGACTTGCTGCCAAACGCAGCATGCTGCGATTCATTCCACGTGCCGCTATGGCATGAGAAATCAATCGTAGATGGACACTGCTCCATAGTTTTGCACTTGTACCTGTCCTCTGCCTTTGACACAGTAGACCATTCCCTTCTACTCACAAATTCTCTCATCTCTGGGCATCACAGACTTGGCTCTATCCTGGATCTGCTCATACTTAACCGATCAAACTTTCAGCGTCTCCCACTCTCACACCACTTCCTCATCTCGCCTCTCCCGCCTATCTGTCGGTGTCCTCCAAGGTTCAGTTCTAGGACCCCTGCTGTTCTCCATCTACATTGTCAGCCTGGGACCGCTCATAGAGTACCACGGCTTTCAGTACCACCTCTACGCTGATGATACGCAGATCTTCCTCTCTGAACCTGACATCACCTCTACTACTAACCAGAATCCCACAATGTCTGTCTGCTATTTCATCCTTTTTCTCTGCTCGAGTCCTAAAACTGAACATGGACAAAACAGAATTCATCATCTTTCTTCCTCCTCACTCACCCCCCCACCTAACATATCCATCAGTCAATGGCTGCTCACTTTCCCCAGTCCCACGTGCTCGCTGCCTGGGAGTAACTCTAGATTCTGATCTCTCATTCAAGCCCCACATCCAAGCCCTCTTCACCTCCTGCCACCTCCAACTCAAAAATATTTCCTGAATCTGTACATTCATTTCCCAAGAAGCTGCAAAAACCCTAGTGCATGCCCTTATTATCTCCCGCCTGGATTATTGCAACCTCCTGCTCTGTGGCCTCCCTTCTAACAGTCCTGCACCCCTACAATCTATTCTAAACTATGCTGCCCGACTAATCCACCTGTTCTCCCGCTACTCCCCAACCTCTCCTCTCTGCCAATCCCTTCACTGGCTTCCCATTGCCCAACAACTCCAGTTCAAAACCCTAACCATGACCTACAAAGCCATACACAACCTGTCTCCTTCCTACATCTGTGACCTAGTCTCCCGGTACTTACCTGCACGTAATCTTCGATCCTCACAAGGTCTCCTTCTCTACTCCCCTCTCATCTCCTCGGAACCTGAAGACCTACCTCTTCCGACAAGCCTACAACCTGCCATAACCCTCTTTCTGATACAGCGATGCACGACCAGCCCTACCCTCACCTACTGTTTGAGCCCTCAGGGGCAGGGTCCTCTCTCCTCCTGTACCAGTCTGTGTTTTGTATTGTTTATGATTATTGTACTTGTCCCTATTATGTATACCCCTTTCACATGTAAAGCGCCATGGAATAAATGGCGCTATAATAATAAATAATAATAATTATTATAAGTGTAGTTGTTAAATGATATTAGAGAACATCATGTGAAAAGATCCTATGTCAGCTCCCTGGCATGTGAGCCCGCATCTTTCCCTGCACATATCTGCTGATCTGATCAGCAATCATGTGCCTTTAACAGGCGTGAGTGGATCAGAGCTGGTCCGAGCGTGAGAGCTGCATAGAATACATGAAGCTGTCATGCTCTGGTCATGAGAGCCATGCGCCAGTCTGGGTGATGTGATCCACGGCCGTCTGACTTTGCCTATAGTGGTAGTACACATGCAGCTACTGCGCTTGGTTGTAAAATGTACAAACACCTTTAGCACTAGGGCCCTAGGTTTGGGCAAGATAGTAATGTAATGGTCTCCACTAGCGTTGGTGCAAGTTGATTTGCAAGACCTAGCCCATCGACCTCATCAGTAATCTGAAGCTGGTGGACAGGAGTGCTGAGAAAAGCCTCCTACCTCCTGGCATTTACAGTTCTTCTTTTGATTTGCTGGCCTGGCACATGGTCATCTTTGTGGCCTGATGCACATGTGACGTCACCAGGCTGGCTAATTAGACGAAGAGCCACAGTTGCCGTCAGATAAGCGTTTTTCAGGGCTTCCATACATTGACCACAGACTATTAACGTGGTCACTGGACTGGGCCCTGCCAATTCATTAGCACCAACTCTAGAGCCTTTACCTCTTAATGTATCTTTCTTCTCAGGACTCCAGTTTGTGCCACACTGATAATTTTGCTATTGTCATTTTTAAGGGCATAAGGGGTGCAAGTAATGTGTCCGTTATTCTGGTCATTTGCTAGAAGGGAATTGTTTGAAATTGGTAAAAAATCCATTTATCCGAATAAAGGGGATGCTAAATGGTGTCATGGCTTTAGGATCCTGTTATCAGTGCCACTGATGGATGCTCTGTTTGTAGGAAATACTATTCGATATATACGGGATACACATTTCTTTCACAAGCTTGACAAATAGATCTGCTGGGGGATGGGAGCTGAGAAATTTCAGAGGGGTGAGGGGTGAAGACACAGATAAAAGAATGTTTAAACTAAAAAGACTTCAAAAAACCCTAGTGTGAGATGCGGAGGGAGGGGACGGGACTGATGGGAGAAAACACACAATTGAACACACCACAATGATTTTGAAGATGGGAAATTTCTGAGAATGTACAACGCCTGCCCTCTGTAACACGCTCGATCTATTGATTTGGCCTCAATTCATTCAGTTATGACATTTCAGATGGATATTATCTGGTCCAAGGGCTATAATGTATGGCCATGGCCATAATACAATACATGAGTGTCCAGAGATATATAGGCCTATGTCTCTGTCCTCATTTTATCTGCATACACAGTTTTTTTCTGACACATTTCATATGAACATATCAGACAATTATTTTAAAAAATATGGATGTAAAGCTAGAAGAGGTGAACAGAGTGTCTCATGGAGGCACGCAGGGTAGTACTTGTGCCTTAAAGACTATAACATGAGCCCATAGCGACTTCATATGCCAATGTATGAGGTCTGTGGATGCAGCAATGCAGACCCTTAGATCATACAAATAAATTGTGTTTCCAAAGTTACACAACATGATGGAGAGTATCATGTCTGGCCAGATGTATGTCATTTGTACATTGTTGTCACTATCTAATATATAAAGCTGAGTGTATGTATGTATTCATGTATGTGTGTATTTATGTCCGCTAAAGGAATCCACCCCGTCGTACTTACAATCATAAAATTTTGCACAGTTACCTCATTTGACTCAGGGAACGTCAAAGACTATGTTTTAAGGGGAAATTTCAACCTCACGCTTTACAATTATTTTCCCCTTCTCTGTCTGTTTGTCTCTGTCTGTTGGTCTCTCTCTGTCTGTCTGTCTCTGTGTGTCTGTCTCTGTGTGTCTGTCTGTGTCTGGCTGTCTCTGTCTGTCTCTGTGTCTGTCTCTGTATCCTTCTCTGTGTCCGTCTCTGTGTCCGTCACTGTGTCCGTCTCTGTGTCCGTCTCTGTCTGTGTGTCTGTTTGTGTCTGTCTGTATGTCTCTCTGTCTGTCTGTCTGTCTCTTTTTGTCTGTCTCTGTGTGTCTGTCTCTCTGTCTGTCTCTTTCCGTGTTTGTCTCTTTCTCCGTCTGTCTCATTCCAGGTCTGTCTTGTTCCAGGTCTGTCTCGTTCCAGGTCTGTCTTGTTCCAGGTATGTCTTGTTCCAGGTCTGTCTCGTTCCACGTCTGTCTCTTTCCAGGTCTGTCTTGTTGCCCGTTTGTCTCTTTCCCCGTCTCTCTCTTTCCCCGTCTGTTTCTTTCCCCGTCTGTTTCTTTCCCCGTCTGTTTCTTTCCCCGTCTGTTTCTTTCCCCGTCTGTTTCTTTCCCCGTCTGTTTCTTTCCCCGTCCGTCTCTTTCCCCGTCCGTCTCTGTCTCTTTGTCTTTTTCCTTGTTTCTGTCTCTTGTACTGTTTTTGGCTCTTTCCCTGTCTGTCTCTTTCCCTGTCTCTGTCTCGTTCCCTGTATCTGTCTCTTTCCCTGTCTGTCTGTCTCTTTCCCTGTCTGTCTCTTTCCCTGACTGCCTGTCTCTTTCCCTGTCTGTATCTGTCTACCTCTGTCTCTTTGACTGTCTCTCTTTGTCTCTTTCCCTGTCTGTCTGTCTCTGTCTGTCTCTTTCCCTGTTTGTCTGCCTTTGTCTGTCTCTTTGACTGTCTCTCTCTCCCTGTCTCTTTCCCCATCTGTCTCTGTGTGTCTGTCTCTTTCCGTGTTTGTCTCTTTCCCTGTGTGTCTCAATCCAGGTCTGTCTTGTTCCATGTCTGTCTCGTTCCAGGTCTGTCTTGTTCCAGGTCTGTCTCATTCCACGTCTGTCTCGTTCCACATCTGTCTTGTTCCCCATCTGTCTCTTTCCCCGTCTGTCTCTTTCCCCATCTGTTTCTTTCCCCGTTTGTTTCTTTTCCCGTCCGTCTCTGTCTCTTTCTCTTTCCCTTTCCGTCTCTGTCTTTTTTCCTGTCTTTTTCCTTGTCTCTGTCTCTTTTACTGTTTTTGGCTCTTTCCCTGTCTGTCTCTTTCCCTGTCTCTGTCTCATTCCCTGTATCTGTCTCTTTCCCTGTCTGTCTGTCTCTTTCACTGTCTGTCTCTTTCCCTGACTGCCTGTCTCTTTCCCTGTCTGTGTCTGTCTACCTCTGTCTCTTTGACTGTCTCTCTTTGTCTCTTTCCCTGTCTGTATCTGTCTGTCTCTTTTCCTGTTTGTCTGCCTCTGTCTGTTTCTTTTACTGTCTCTCTCTCTCTGTCTCTTTCCCCGTCTGCCTCTGTCTGTCTGTCTCTGTCTGTCTCTGTCTGTTTCATTCTGTCTCTCTCTAGCTGTCTCCCCACCGACATCTTATTACCTCCCCCATGAGCTTCTTATACTAAATTTATTTTGTTCCTATCAATCAATAGCAATCAATCACAGCTCCTAACCTAATAGCTCGCAGCTCCATTGACTTTAATGGAGGCAGGTTTTTGGAGAGTAACTGTAATGCGCGGGGTTCAATTTTCCCGTCAAAACACAGTCTATGATGTTCCCTGATTCACATGAGGCATCTGTGCAAAATTTTGTGATTGTAAATGCAACGGTGCGGATTCCTTTAGTGGATATATACACACACACACACACACACACACACACACATACATACATACGCTCAGCTTTATATAAATAAGATTAATTACACAGCGCTTCACATACATTGGCAACACTGTCCCCATTGGAAATCACAATCTAAGGTCCCTATCTGTATGTATTTGGATATATGAAGTAATATATTGGCTGTTTTGACAGTTAGCCAGGTATACAAACATTTAATATATGAAATTTGGACTCCATTACTACTATATAGAATATAGTTATAAAATAAATATGAAGGTACTAAGCACATAAATTGGCCAATTCATGAAAGCCCACCAGCCACAACAAGGCGTAGCTTTCTTTGATCAGACCCTAATTTAAGATTTATCAAACATGTTTGTCCGGAGCTAAAATCTTACAAATTTACAGGGCTGGTAGGATGCAGCACTAACTGAAAACAGGCTGATGAGAGATGAGTGGCTCAGCCAGATATGGAGGTATGGAGGGTCATCATCTAAAACCGTATACTACAAAAACCTTAAACTGACCTGCACCTCCAATGGAAACATTAAATATATGAAATTTGTACTGCATTACTGCCAATTCATGATAGCCCACAAGCCATGACAAGCACTTACAGGGGCTGCTGTATTCTTTTGTTTGTATGTTATGCACTCATAGTGTGGCACCCTTGGGCTTCAGGCGCCATAGGGTAGTACACCACTTTTATGGGGTAATATCTATCCCGGGTCAGGAGGGAGTTAACCTGCCAGTGCCTTCACAAAACACACACAAACAACAGCAAGTGCTTACTCACTGGGGGGTTGAACTAGGGCAGGCAGGTGAGCCAGCCATCATGAAGCATGGGACTTCCCACAGGGGGCGGGCACCACATGAGGTAGAAGTAGGAGCAACCAACACACTCTAGAGAGAACCTTCCTGGGCACAGCTTGGGATAACACCTAGCACTGACAACTGGAGTTAGTGTTTCCTCTCTCCTCGTGGACCCGTGGCTTGGAGCAGGAGGCTCGGACCGGGTTCCAGATAGCAACCCAGGGACACTTCACTAAAACCTTCACGGGCACCTGCTGAGACCGCCAACAGATTCGGGATCGGCTGGAGCCCATCGTGGCAGAGAATGGCACCTCAGGCAGTGTCTAAAAGACTTGTGAGTAAAAACACTTAGAACCGCAGCCCCTGCTTCTGCATCTCCTTTAACCGGCGCCAACGCCCAGCACTGCGGTGCCAACGGGGACTACCACCAAATCCCCGCCATCCTCGATGGGGTAATCCCGCTTCACCTGTGGGGAGTGACACCATCCCGGCTGCATTTAACATCTACCCCGGAGAGAGACCCAGCAGCGGCGGCCCCATCCCTGGCCCCGTACCACAGATGGTGTCACTTTAATAGACTTTCCTAAACCTCCAACTACTACCTCCATCCTCCCTACCACCCTCCAACCCTCCTTCCTCTACGCCTCGCGATAATGGAACCAGGCCAGGCCACCCCGTGACAACGCAGAGGATCTGCACCCCGGCCCGGCAACGAGTGAGTTAAAATATCTGCCCCTTGGGGAGCTACATTTGGCGTCACAAACAGGGTATTCGTGCCCGCAACAACCAGTTACTGTGCGCCTATTGAACTTTCTGTTTAATGGACTTGTGTGTGGCGTATTAGTAAAATCAGTAGACGCCATTACTGCAAAGTGCGGGAACAGAGAGGGCGTGTCTTTGTGGGTGGTCCCCACAGCAAAAGGCGCGAACCGGAGATCCGCTGCAGTGCCAGTCAACAAGCAGAGACTCACAAGTAACATGTCCACTGAGGAGAATCACATACCTAAGTGACTCCAAGGATAGACTGTATAGGTTGTTTGTACTTGTGCTCCAGATCCTGGAACTGATTCAAGGCATGGCTACTTTGACCAAAGCGGTGCAGTCCCAGTGTTTTCTCTCTCCTCGTGGACCCGTGGCTTGGAGCAGGAGGCTTGGCCCGGGTTCCAGATAGCAACCCGGGGATACTTCACTAAAAACCTTCACGGGCACCGGCGGTGACTGCCGATGAATCCGGGATCGGCTGGAGCCCACCGTGGCAGAGAAAGGCTCCTCGGGCAGGGTCTAAAAGACTTGTGAGTAAAAACACTTGGAACCGCAGCCCCTGCTTTTGCTTCTCCTTTAACCGGTGCCAACGCCCAGCGCTGCAGCACCAACGGGGACTACCACCAAATCTCCGCCATCCTCCCTGGGGTAATCCTGCTCCGCCTGTGGGAAGCGACACCATCCCGGCTGCATTTAACATCTGCCCCGGAGAGAGACCCAGCAGCGGCGGCCCCATCCCTTGCCACATACCACAGGTGGCGTCACGATCCTGTTAGACTTTTCTAAACCTCCAACTACTACCTCCATCCTCCCTACCACTCTCCAACCCCCCTTCCTGTACGCCTGGGGGTAACGGAACTGGGCTAGGCCACCCCGTAACAACGCAGAGGATCTGCACCCTGGTTAAAACACCTGCCCCTGCCCCGTGGGGTACTATAATAGCAGTTTCTTTATTGTGTTTGGATGTGCTGGTCATTTTTTTGTTTTTATACTATAGTTTGATTGTTACTCACCATAAAGCCCTCCATACACAGTACATGAAAGTGGGACAGCCCAATCATTTGATTCGTAGGTGTCACGTTTGTCTATCTGTTGTAGAGATTAGTAACAGGTGCAAGGCCATAGTCTCTCTTCTTTGAGATTCTGCACATTAAATATATTCCTTTTCTTTGGCTAGAAGAGAGTTAATTTCTCCAGTCCTTTCCAGCAAGCATATCTTCATGTCTTCAGGTGGTTCTGGTTTGGGACCACTCCCAGTCTCTATATATACCCTCTGCTCCCAGCAGAGGGTGCCAGTTATTCTCATTCAGTTGGAAGCTTGGAGGTGAAAGGAGCTGGAAGAGTCCTCTCTGCAACTTGCTGTGTTGGCTGCAGCATTGGTGCTGACTGCAGCAGTCTGTGATGTGCTGATTGTATGGTTTGGAAGTTTCCCAGTTGTCTGTTTACTCCCCCTTTTTTATGCTGTTCTCCCCTATACACATTTAGCCGCTTCTTTGTGTGTGATTGCCGTGTGTTCGAGTTGTTGTTTTACCCTGTCAGTGTTTAATTGTAGGGTTTGTGTTTACGATCCCGGAACACCCCCTGGGTGGAGGTGAAGGAAGAGCTTAGACAGGAGTTAGGGACAAGCTGGCGACTCAGATCTTGCTACCATCTAGTGTACCTCTGAGCTGAGAGACAGCACAGGGTTCCCCAGTCTGAGGGTCAGCGTAGTTTTCCCGGTCCTGTCATCAGATCCCTGTGATAATAAGGTGACTTTTACCTCACCAGATGAATGATGATAGGGAGATAGTATTCGGTCCATAGGAATTTCAATGGCTATTCCTTTTGTTTTCAGTAGAGATAAGCCTCTGTCAGATCAGTCTGGCAGTAGCTTTCTCCTCTCTCTCTACTGAGTCAGGAAAGACAGCTGCCTGACAAACGAACATTCAGCCATAGACATTTCATGTGTATGGCCAGATCTACAAGTTTATTATTGTCAGCAGCACATCCATATATACATTAGGGGATGTGATGACGTTTGCTGGTTTGCCCGCTGATTGCTGACATTTTTACATAGGACAATGATCAATTCCCAATCACTGAGCCACATGAAAGGACTATAAACACAGGTCCACATGTAAAGCAACAGGCAATTCAGCTGGATTAAGAAATCTTCCCCTCAGAATACAGGAAATCCTGTCTGTCACAGCGTTATCAGAATATCCAACAGTGTAGGGAGGTTCAGCAGCAGGTATATCACTCAGATCTTCTCTGCCTTTCAGGGATGATGGTGTATGCCGTGTCTAACACTGACTGACATGTCAGCAGCCTTGTATTAGGGATTAAAATTTGTAATAAGTCAAAATATTTTAGCTGATAAAGTTGACTAATATATTACATATGGCAGCTTTGTATATAAATGGATATACTTTAACAATAATAATGCCATTGTGAAATATATTGTGATAGTCTTAGTTTTTCCTTTTTTTTTACTCCCAAATATAGGACCATTAATTCCACAGCGCTTTATAGATATCATCATCGCTGTCCCCATTGGGACAATATAAGTTCCCTATCAGTATGTGTTTGTAGGGAGGAAACCGGAGAAAACCCACACAAACACGGGAAGAACATACAAACTCCCATATATTGTCCTTGGTGGGACACCAGTGGGACACCAGTGCTACAAGACTGCAGTGCCAACCACTGAGCCACCGAGCCAACCACTGAGCCACCGTTATAACCACTATTACCGAAGTGTCTAAATATTTGTAATTGAAAAATTGTACTATTTTGCTGCTGCATAGTGTATATAACTTCTTTAAGGTCTTCTCCATTGCTAGGACAACTCCTTCTGATTCCACATGTTTTACCCAGGTAAAATAAGAAAGCCTATACTCATCTCTGTGGCCGGCGCGGTTCCGGTCGTGGCTCTACGTCCAATCAGCACCGGCTTCTCTCCCCCCACCTTTGGACAAATGATTAATCAACAGGGAGTGAGCGCTGTGGCTGACACTCATTGCCTTTTGAATACTTCTGTGTCTGAAGCTGGGAAGACAGAACCCAGGCAGAATCCATGGCTGTGAACCCCAGGTCCTCAGGGTACGTGGCATCCATACAGTCCACTGTGTTGTCGGGAGGGAGGGGTGGGGGCAATGTCAAACACATTTGTCTCAGCTCGAATGACAGGAGATTGTGAACTTAAGGGGGCTTTACACGCTACGACATCGCTAATGCGAACTCGTTGGGGTCACGGAATTGGTGTCGCACATCCGGCCGCATTAGCGATGCTGTTGCGTGTGACACCCATGAGCGATTTTACATCGTCGCAAAAACGTGCAAAATCGCTCATCGGTGACATGTGGGTCCATTCTCAAAAATCGTTACTGCAGCAGTAACGAAGTTGTTCCTCGTTCCTGCGGCAGCACACATCGCTCCGTGTGACCCCGCAGGAACGATGAACCTCTCCTTACCTGCCTCCCGGCCGCTATGCGGAAGGAAGGAGGTGGGCAGGATGTTACGTCCCGCTCATCTCCGCCCCTCCACTTCTATTGGGCGGCGGTTCAGTGACGCTGCAGTGACGTTGCTGTGACGCTGAACGAACCGCCCCCTTAGAAAGGAGGCGGTTCGCCGGTCACAGCGACGTCGCCGGGCAGGTAAGTAGTGTGACGGGTCTGGGCGATGTTGTGCGGCACGGGCAGCAATTTGCCCGTGTCGCACAACAGATGGGGGGGGGTACCCACGCTAGTGATATCGGTACCAATATTGTAGCGTGTAAAGCGGCCTTTAGACACCAACAGGAATCAATGTGAAACTGAGCATTGTTCTCTTTTTAGTAATTGTGTCTTTGCAATTTCTATTTATCTTTTTGTTTGCTTGCTTGTTTTTTCCTTGGTTCCAGTTATGTCAATAGTTATTGGAGATTCTCTGAATTCTTCTATGTGTTGTGTGAGTGTCATGTAAAGAAGGAATGTATGGACAAGTCCATGGGGAAATTTCATCCATTCAATAATGAATGCGGCCCTTTAATGCACTAAGCTCCTTTTCTCCCCTATGTTTATAACTAATCTATTGATTTTTTTTATTTCTGCTGTATTTATTACATGTGAATTTCACCCCTCTCTATTTTGTGTTATTTAATATATTTCTTCACTATTGCATTTTACTAACTACCTGCAATACTTATATTGCTTCCTCAAACTTTAATCAATGTTCTTTTAACTTTGCACTTTAGTTTATTGCTTGTGGTTAGATAAATATATTTAGACCAGCATAACATGGCCTCCCCCATTAGACAACAAAACAGCTGCCTGTGTGTTTATGGGCTCTTTGTGTTTCAGGAATCCATTGTGTTACCAAAGGCTTCAAAACCTTGGCAATAGCGTCAAACGGAAATTTTCCCTTTGATATGACAGGCAAAAATGTGGCAAAATTTACATTGTCAGTATGTGCCAATCATGTGCCAACTGTTCCATGGCACAATACAGCACTCAGCAAGACAATTTACAACACTTCCCCTTGAAAAAGCAGTATGCGAAACGCTCGCCAGTGTAAACTGGAGGATCCAGTAGTTCCATATGGATAAGCACCACACTTTCTAAGTACATTGATCTTTGCACTTTATCTATATGACTACATGAGAAATGACAGATATTAGTTTTATTTTTAGAAATATAATATAATTATTATTGTCAGTGGTTATTGATAGAGGAACTGTTGGCAGATAAACACTTGGCTACATTGCAAACCTGTAAATGATTGATGTGCTACTCATATTTTGTGGTAGTTTAATTTCAGGTGCTGTAGAGGGTCTTTTCTCAGGGACCCCTCTAGAGTTAGGGTCATTATACACATTGAAATATAGTCAACCCAACTCTCCATTTTCAGCAGTATTCTCCAACTATATTATCTACGGAGGCCTCAGGTTTCTCTCTCAACAGATGGAAAGACATGTTGAATTACACCACCAGATCCATTGGTTTTGCCTCCAGAGTTATATACTAGCCTATCCTTTCTGTTACGGTGGCTGAGGGGCGGCGAGCGTCCGGGAGTGGACCTACTGGGCCGTACATCGGATTCCCCTGTGGGACCTACCAGTAGTGAACCCCTATACAGGGATTGTCTGTCAGGGGGGCTAAATGCACGACTGCCAGGAACCAGTGGAGGTCGACTCTTATGGACTGGTAATGTCTCTTAACATCCGGTGCTGGAGTGCTCAGATGTGGCAGCACAGAGATGGTAACTTGGACTTAGCAGCACGGAGATGGTGGCTCAGACGTGGCAACATGGAGATGGTGGTAGTACGCAGGCTCTAGGATGAGACACACGGAACTGGAACTAGGACAAGGCAAGCAGTACTAGACACAGTAGAATAATGGGACCTGAGAACTAGCAACGCACTAACTAGTGGGCAATGTTGCTCAGGCACCTCCTGTAAGGGGAGGCAGTCTTAAATACCTTAAGGTAAAAGGTAACCTCCTGGGATCACTTTTGGGTAATGGGACACTGGCCTTTTAAGAAAGGGGGCATGGCCATGCGCGCAGCCTACGGACAATCACAAAAGGGCTACACATGGCCTGGAAGCAGAAGGAGGCCGCGGCAGAACCTGGGACAGGAGAGGAGAGCATGGAACCGCAGGGGCAGTTGAGGAGAGCGGCGACCCCGCTGAGGCCTGGGAGCATGTAGAGGTGCCGCGCTGGGACCAGGACTGGGAGCTACACTTTCCCTATTACATATACATTGCTTGGCTCATCCATAGGCATAGCTGTTAGTTGAATAAGCTGGACGCCTGCTATTGAAGGTATATGGGTAGCTTTAGGCTAGCAATGGGCGTGGTTGCTTCCAATTACACCTCTGCAGTATACATGGACTCTGCCCTTTACCCCCGGTAATAACAATATCTTAGTATCATTAACAATTAATTATTATTTTTTTTACATAAATGAATCTGAAGATTTTATATGTTCTGACTAATACAATTGTATTTTTTTTATTCTTCTTGGAGTTCATCTCCTTTTAATGACCCATCTTTCCCAACATTGCACAGTCATCCCCACCTCATTAATCTGTCTATTGTAATTATGTCTGCGCGTATGACATTATCACTGAACAGCAACAGCAATTATGTAGTCAGCATTAACAGGATGTGTGCATATAATGTCTCATTCTCTGCCTGATCTGCAGGTTAGGACACTATAAATGGGTAATCTGAGCTAGGGGGCGAGTCCATTTCTTATTTCACTGGGAGCAAGAAACCATATTTAAATATCAGATGCACAGATCCGGCACCATTAAAGGGGTACTTGCATCTTCTAATGTTATGGCATATTGCTGGTTTATGCCATAATGTTATGGGAGGTGTAAGTCCAATCTGTAGGACTCCTGACAATCCTGAAAATGAGAAGACATAGTTTCGGCATTTTTCCGGCATATTAGTCTTCTCGTGCCGAGACCTGCAACACAGCTCCATTCAAAAATACAGACAGTAGCAGGAGAGAAGCATCGCTCCGCAGGAAAAAGCGGGATAGAGCTTAGCTATCAATGCAGACGCTTAAGGTACCGTCACACTAAGCAACTTACCAGCGATCCCAACAACGATAGGGATCGCTGGTAAGTTGCTAGGAGGTTGCTGGTGAGCTGTCACACTGCGACGCTCCAGCGATCCCACCAGCAACCTGACCTGGCAGGGATCGCTGGAGCGTGGCTACACGAGTTGCTGGTGAGCTCACCAGCAACCAGTGACCAGCCCCCAGCGCCGCGTGGAAGATGCTGCGCTTGGTAACTAAGGTAAATATCGGTAACCAACCCGATATTTACCTTGGTTACCAGCGCACGCAGCTACACGTGCAGAGAGCAGGGAGCAGCGCACACTGAGCGCTGGCTCCCTGCTCTCCTAGTTACAGCACACATCGGGTTAATTACCCGATGTATGCTGCAGCTAAATGTGCACAGAGCAGGGAGCAGCGCACACTGAGCGCTGGCTCCCTGCTCTCCTACTTACAGCACACATCAGGTTAATTAACCCGATGTGTCCTGCAGCTACATGTGCACAGAGCAGGAGCCGGCAGCACAGGCAGTGAGAGCGGCGGAGGCTGGTATCGAAGGTAAATATCGGGTAACCAAGGACAGGGCTTCTTGGTTACCCGATGTTTACATTGGTTACCAGCCTCTGCAGAAGCCGGCTCCTGCTGCCTGCACATTTAGTTGTTGCTGTCTCGCTGTCACACACAGCGATCTGTGCTTCACAGCGGGACAGCAACAACTAAAAAATGGCCCAGGACATTCAGCAACAACCAACGACCTCACAGCAGGGGCCAGGTTGTTGCTGGATGTCACACACAGCAACATCGCTAGCAACGTCACAAAAGTTGTTCGTTAGCAGCGATGTTGCTAGCGATGTTGCTTAGTGTGACGGGGCCTTTATACTGAAGACCCCTTGTTAGACCCTCCCAGGTTAGAAACTGATAGTATATCCTATTGAATGGAAAGTACATACTATCTTTCCCTCCCTGGCAATCGGGACCAAAATAATAAATGTTAAAAGCCAAATCCCACTGTTACTCCTAGCTTCTAAAAGATGCCTTTCTTTGGAACTAATCAATTAATTTGCAGTAATGGAATATTTTAGCAAAGCTGGAGTGAGGAATACCGGGCACTGCTAATCCACGTATGGCTGAGAAACTACGCTTCTTCTGAAGAAAAGATCGGGGTGCGTGTCCTGGAGCAAAGGCAATGCAGAATCCACAAAGTAGAGATGAAAAGGTCGCACTCCAAGGATCTGGGTATAGGTGAAGCTTTTTTCCAAGTTCACGTCAGGGATACAGGTGGTGAGGGAGGATGGGGGTGTGCAACGCCGGCGTACAAAAACATAAAACAAATTAAACTGTAGCTTACAATAGCATTATTGGTGTGTGAGACGCACAGTACAAGCAATGTGATATACTGGTTAGCGAGAGAGAGAAAGAGAGTACAATACTGTATCCACAAATGCAAATTGATAGACATGATATATAGTATATACTGTACTGTGTAATGGTATACTGTATATAGTAAACAGTACATATGGACAGAAAGTTACCACCAAAGCAGGTCAGAACGTGGTGAAAGGGCGGAACCAGAAGTGTACATGGTGGGATTTGCTCTTATTGCAAATCATTGCTCTTAAACCAAGTTTCAAATGTTTAAAAAGCTTTTCTTGTCTTGCAAAACGCTCTCAAACCAAGTTACTCTTAAACCAAGGTTCCACTGTATACACCGTTTTATGGCTTGATAATAGCCCTGCGTTGGCCGAAATGTTGCACTGTTTTTATTCCCTCATGTACACTGAAGATTTTTCTAATTGATGAAGGAGTCTTCAGCGCCTTGGATACTAAAATATTGGATTTGATGTGCAGCATTTGGGGGGGCTGCACCAAGCTGCACGAACGGTTGGAGTGGTGTGTGGGAGATAGCTGTATTACGTCAGTGATGGGATTGTCCAGAATTGGAAAAAAGAAGTCACTTTTTTATCACTGAAACAGGGCCACCCTCATTCATGGGCTGTATCTGGTATTGCAGCTCAGCCCCAAGCAATTGCATTACTCAGGTATAAGCCGTACATTTTAATCATCAATATAGTTCTTTAAGGTTAGACTGACAGAATTATTAAAAAGTGGTCTCAAGAGGTGGGACATTCACGTATCAATATCAGGCACTTTATGGTATATCATATGTATACACTAAACCCTGGGGATTGAAGTTTGTGAACACTAAAAACATTCCCATATTTGTTCATAAATCTGACCTAAACGACATCGCATTTTCATTCTAGTCCTACAAGTAGATTAAGAGAACCAAATCAAACTAATGAGTCAAAAATATAAGTCTTTGTCATTTTTTAAATAAGGAAAATGCTCTAATATTAAATTTGTGAATGGCAAAAGTATGTAAACCTTTGCTTTCCGAATCTAATGTGGCCCCCTTGTGCCTCAATAATGGCAAATAAAAGTTTTCAGTTATTGTACATCAGCTTGAAGGAATTTTAGCCTATTCCTCCTTATAAAACAGTTTCAGCTCTCTTATATTAGTGGGTTTTCACCCATGAACTGCTCACTTCTGGTCCTTCCACATCTCTATAGGATTAAGGTCAGAACTTGACAATTTCACAACCAATTACAGTTAGGTCCAGAAATATTTGGACAGTGACACAATTTTCGCGAGTTGGGCTCTGCATGCCACCACATTGGATTTGAAATGAAATCTCTACAACAGAATTCAAGTGCAGATTGTAACGTTTAATTTGAAGGTTTGAGCAAAAATATCTGATAGAAATTGTAGGAATTGTACACATTTCTTTACAAACACTCCACATTTTAGGAGGTCAAAAGTAATTGGACAAATAAACCAAACCCAAACAAAATATTTTTATTTTCAATATTTTGTTGCGAATCCTTTGGAGGCAATCACTGCCTTAAGTCTGGAACCCATGGACATCACCAAACGCTGGGTTTCCTCCTTCTTAATGCTTTGCCAGGCCTTTACAGCCGCAGCCTTCAGGTCTTGCTTGTTTGTGGGTCTTTCCATCTTAAGTCTGGATTTGAGCAAGTGAAATGCATGCTCAATTGGGTTAAGATCTGGTGATTGACTTGGCCATTGCAGAATGTTCCACTTTTTTGCACTCATGAACTCCTGGGTAGCTTTGGCTGTATGCTTGGGGTCATTGTCCATCTGTACTATGAAGCGCCGTCCGATCAACTTTGCGGCATTTGGCTGAATCTGGGCTGAAAGTATATCCCGGTACACTTCAGAATTCATCCGGCTACTCTTGTCTGCTGTTATGTCATCAATAAACACAAGTGACCCAGTGCCATTGAAAGCCATGCATGCCCATGCCATCACGTTGCCTCCACCATGTTTTACAGAGGATGTGGTGTGCCTTGGATCATGTGCCGTTCCCTTTCTTCTCCAAACTTTTTTCTTCCCATCATTCTGGTACAGGTTGATCTTTGTCTCATCTGTCCATAGAATACTTTTCCAGAACTGAGCTGGCTTCATGAGGTGTTTTTCAGCAAATTTAACTCTGGCCTGTCTATTTTTGGAATTGATGAATGGTTTGCATCTAGATGTGAACCCTTTGTATTTACTTTCATGGAGTCTTCTCTTTACTGTTGACTTAGAGACAGATACACCTACTTCACTGAGAGTGTTCTGGACTTCAGTTGATGTTGTGAATGGGTTCTTCTTCACCAAAGAAAGTATGCGGCGATCATCCACCACTGTTGTCATCCGTGGACGCCCAGGCCTTTTTGAGTTCCCAAGCTCACCAGTCAATTCCTTTTTTCTCAGAATGTACCCGACTGTTGATTTTGCTACTCCAAGCATGTCTGCTATCTCTCTGATGGATTTTTTCTTTTTTTTCAGCCTCAGGATGTTCTGCTTCACCTCAATTGAGAGTTCCTTAGACCGCATGTTGTCTGGTCACAGCAACAACTTCCAAATGCAAAACCACACACCTGTAATTAACCCCAGACCTTTTAACTACTTCATTGATTACAGGTTAACGAGGGAGACACCTTCAGAGTTAATTGCAGCCCTTAGAGTCCCTTGTCCAATTACTTTTGGTCCCTTGAAAAAGAGGAGGCTATGCATTACAGAGCTATGATTCCTAAACCCTTTCTCCGATTTGGATGTGAAAACTCTCATATTGCAGCTGGGAGTGTGCACTTTCAGCCCATAATATATATATAATTGTATTTCTGAAAATGTTTTTGTAAACAGCTAAAATAACAAAACTTGTGTCACTGTCCAAATATTTCTGGCCCTGACTGTATATTCTTATTTAACCATTCTCTTGTACATCAACTTGTACTTTAGGTTGTTGTTTTTCTCTGTGACCCATGTTCTCTTGAGATTCAGCTCATGGACAGATGTCCTGACATTTTCCTTTAGAACCGGGGTGGGGAACCTTTTTTCTGCCGGGGGCCATTTGGAAATTTCTACCAACCTTCGGGGGCCGCACAAAATTATCAACTTGAAAATTACCCTAATATATTTGGTCAAACAATTAACTCACTGTGGCGGCTGGAGCTTCTACTCTTTGGTGCAGCTGTAATATTAGGCGATGTTGATCTTGTTGCTTTTCCAGGTTTGAATTGTCTGGGACTGCTGTATATACATCAGAGGAGGGTATGGGGGCATATACACCACAGGGGAGGGTTGGGAGAAATATAGAACACTGGGGAGGCTGGGGGCATAGACCTCACTGGGGGGTAAATACATCATTGACGGGGAGCACAGACATAGCTGGGGGGCATAAACATTGCTGGGGAGGGCTGGGAGGAATATACATCACTAGGGAAGCAGCAGGGCATAGACGTCACTGGGGGTACATACATCACTGGGGGTATATACACATCACTGGGTTGCACAGACAAGACTGGGGGGCATAAATATTGCTGGGGTTATATACATAGCCGGGGACAGACAGCCCTGGGGGATGCCGGGGGGACACAGACAGCCCTGGAGGCACAGAGAATGATGGGAGAGGCTGGCACAGACAAATCTGGAGGACGCTGGGGGCACAGATGGCACAGAGATGGATGGGAGAGGCTGGCACAGACAAATCTGGAGGACGCTGGGGGCACAGATGGCACAGAGACGGATGGGAGAGGCTGAAGGCACAGACAGACCTGGGAGAGGCTCGGGGCACAGAGATCACTGGGGAGACTGGGGGGGGCACGTAGATCACTGGGGAGACTGGGGGGGCACGTAGATCACTGGGGAGACGGGGAGACTGGGGGGGGCACAGATCACTGGGGAGACTGGGGGGGGCACAGATCACTGGGGAGACTGGGGGGGCACAGATCACTGGGGAGACTGGGGGGGGCACAGATCACTGGGGAGACTGGGGGGGCACAGATCACTGGGGAGACTGGGGGGGCACGGAGATCACTGGGGAGACTGGGGGGGCACAGATCACTGGGGAGACTGGGGGGGGCACAGATCACTGGGGAGACTGGGGGGGGCACGGAGATTACTGGGGAGACTGGGGGGGGCACGGAGATCACTGGGGAGACTGGGGGGCACGTAGATCACTGGGGAGACTGGGGGGGCACGGAGATCACTGGGGAGACTGGGGGGGCACAGAGATCACAGGGGAGACTGGGGGTGGCACAGAGATCACAGGGGAGACTGGGGGGGCACAGAGATCACAGGGGAGACTGGGGGTGGCACAGAGATCACAGGGGAGACTGGGGGGCACAGAGATCACTGGGGAGACAGCACAGATCACTGGGGAGACGGCACAGATCACTGGGGAGACTGGGGAGATGGCACAGATCACTGGGGAGACTGGGGAGACGACACAGATCACTGGGGAGACTGGGGAGACGGCACAGATCACTGGGGGCACAGGCAGACCCGGGGGAGCTTGGAGGCAGTTAGAGAACTGGGGGAGGCCTGGATCACTGAGTGCTGGAGGTGGCTGCGGGCATGGAGAGCACTGCCAGCGCGCACAGAGAGGAGCAGCTTCCGCCGGCCACAAGGAGCCACCGCCGGGTACAAGGAGCCGCCGCCGGGAACAGGGAGCCGCCGCCACCGGGAACAGGGAGCCGCCGCCACCGCCGGGTACAGGGAGCCGCCGCCGCCGCCGGGTACAGGGAGCCGCCGCCACCGCCGGGTACAGGGAGCCGCCGCCACCGCCGGGTACAGGGAGCCGCCACCACCGCCGCGAACAGGGAGCCGCCGCCACCGCCACGAACAGGGAGCAGCCACCGCCGGGCACAGGGAGCAGCCACCGCCGGGCACAGGGAGCAGCCACCGCCTGGCACAGGGAGCCGCCACCGCCGCCGGGCACAGGGAGCCACCGCTGGGTACAGGGAGCAACCGACGCCGGGCACAGGGAGCCACCGCCGGGCACAGGGAGCCGCCCCCGCCGCCGGGTACAGGGAGCCGCCACCGCCGCCGGGAACAGACCTGGGGGATAATTGGCAGTTAATCCTCTCCTGTTTGATTTTAGCGCTCCTCACGCCGAGCCCACCTACAAAGTACGTCCTCACGTAGGTGGGGACGTAGTCTTTCAGTTATAGGAAATGCAGCGTTCAGCATTGAACGCGCTGTGTAGTTTTAAAGGGCAAGCAGCCAGCAAGATGCGGCTGGCGCTCTAGCACTGCAATCCCCGGGAATCAGTTCGGGGCCGCAGGAAAAGTCGTCGCGGGCCGTATGCGGCCCGCGGGCCGGAGGTTCCCCACCCCTGCTTTAGAATAAGCAGATAAAATTCAGAATTCTTTGTCCAATAAATGATTGAAAGAAATCCTGGCCCAGATGGTGAAAAATAGGCACATTGCATGATACTATCACCACTGTGTTTCATAGATGGTATGAGGTTTGATCGTCCTACAAGTCACCATGGCTCGAGCTTGAGCAGAAGACTGTTAATAGTAAAAATAATAATAAGGTTTCATGCGGTAATGCAGAGCTTTGCTTTCTCCAAATATAGTCCTTCTCATTTAAACCAAAAAGCTGTATTTTGGTCTCATCCATCCACAAAATGATGTTCCTACAGATCTTTAGTAAACTGTAGATGTTGTAATCCTGTAAGTCCAACCACCTCAACTCTCTCATCTGATGAGGGCTCCGATTCGGAGCCAAAAATTGTCTCGTGACTGAAATATATTCGAATAAAAGTATAATCTTTACAACCTCCTATGTGACTTCTTTCACACTAACACATCCCCACAGCTGATTCTTTCAACTATTACAACTATTACAGAATACAGTCACATATACTCCGCCTGCCGGGACCTTGCGATAACCCTTCCATTTTCTCCACTGACAGAATACAGTTGGGACCATTGATCAATTTTTGTCTAGGGTTTAAAGGGAACCTGTAACCAAGATTTCCCCTTATGAGCTGTGGCCACCACCAGTAAGCTCTTACGGTATATACAGCATTGCAGAATACTGTATATAAGAATACTGTATATAAGAGCCCAGTCTGCTCTGTAGAACATAAAAAAACAGCTTTATAATACTGACCTAGGGAGCGTTCCAGTTCAATGGGTGTCCCTACTCTTGGTAATGTGCCTCCTCTATCCTGTGCAATCACAATCCTCCTGCCCAGCCCCGTGTGGATAACATGTCCTACGTCAACCACACAGAGACTGCCATAGCACTCCTGCATATGCGCACTTTGATCTGCCCTCCTGAGGACAGAGCAAAGTACTGTAATGCGGAGCTGCAAGGAAAGGTTAAAGACCGCCCGCGCATGCACACTACAGTACTTTCCTCTGCCTTCAGTCAGGGAGATCAAAGTGCGCATGTGCAGGAGCATAATGGAGGCCTCTGTGTGAATGACGTAGGGGACGTCATGCACACAGGGACGGTAATCGTACAAGATGGAGAAGGCGCCGGACTGAGAGCAGTGACATCCATCGGACCAGACCGCTCTCTAGGGGAGTATTATAAAAGTGTGTTTTACATTCTACAGATCGGCCTGGGCTCTTATATACAGTATTGTTGAATGCTGGATATAAGGGCTCACTGGTGGTGGCCGCAGCTCATAAGGGAAAAACCTGGTGACAGGTTTCCTTTAATAACGTCTAAGTCTTAGGAAGGCTCATTTCTCGATAATCGTGCAGAGTAAACAAGCTGCACATCACCCGACAAAAAAGCAAAAAGCTCGTTCATCAGGTGAAATAATTTTTTACTTTGTGTAAAAGATGTTTTGGCAGCACAATGCAAGGGCCTAATGATTCCCTGATTTACAAGCATACATGTACAAATGTAATACTTTGAAGGTATTTTTTGGGATAGAAAATCCAATTTACGAAAACCTTATTAGTGCAAGTAATAGAGGGAGGTTCCACATTCAGTTCCTTCATCTACCAGCCTGGTTAAAGAATGACCACCATAAATCCACCTGTCTCTGGAGAACCTGGCACATGTACTTATGTTAGGATTGTGTAATGCTTCATTTAGCCTGGGGAGGCACTGTAAGAGATAAAACACTTGTTGCTACATACTCCTGCCTTCAGATATGTTTGGAGAACTCCACACTCATCATCTGATCACCGCTCCAGGCCAAAATAGGGATTTCAGATGATTTTTATCTAGTTATTAATTTTGCATACTTGTTTAGCACCATCATATTCTGTAGAACTTAGCGACATCATCACCATTGTCCCCATCAGGGCTCATAATCTGAATTCCAGAACAAAGGGACAACATTCATACTACATGCAGATATTTTCCTTAGTGAACCAGGACCCCAACACTGCAAGGTCACCATGCTAACCCCTTAGCCACCATGCTGCTTTTTTGTTTAGAAGGGCTTAAAGGGAACTAACCACCAGAATTTTGCTATATGAAGTAAAGGTAGTGCCACAGTGCCTCAAGGATGCTGAATCCAGGCATACCTTTTGTAGAAAGATCAGATGCTTGGTTGTTGAAATATCTTTAATCAAAGTTGCAGAAATGCACTGCACTTTGATTGATGTGAGCCTTTGTGGGTTTGGTCCTCTACATATATTTTTCTTCCCGTGTCTTGTATTGCATGCCCCCGTTTCTTTAAGTATTCCACCACGCTACCCTTGCTGCTGTTGGCATGCAATAGAAGATGCGGCAAGCGGAATATACACTGAGGACCCAACCCACAAAAGCCTTCACCGCTGCACACGTCAATCAAAGTGCGGAGCATTTCTGCAACTTTGGTTGAAGATATTTTAGCAACCAAGCATCCGATCTCTCAACAAAAGGTAAGCCTGGATTCAGCATCCTAGTGACAGTATGGCACTGCCTTTACTTTATATAACAAAATCCTGGTGGTTGATTCCCTTTAACAACCTTGGTCCTTCTTTTCCCTGATGTCTTCCATAGGTGGATAGTCAGGAAGTTCATATGCACATAATATTGCCAGACCATCCTGCCTATATTTATCTAATATTTTTGGCTCGGTATTCATTTTGCATGAAAAAAATGATATAACAGTGGCATGCTATACCTCTGTGACTTCATCGTATTTACGTTTACCAATGTCTTAGAATGCACTTTGATACAGATTCCTTAAAAAGTTCTTATGAACTGCTATAACGTATTGCCTGCCAATATATACTGCCTGGTCGGCAAAGAACTGTCTGCCCAAGTCCATTAAAGGCCGAATATCAGAGGATAAATCTTGGCCTTTATGTCCTCTTTTTTTTTAAGGCATTGGTGCAAATTTTCAAGATAGACAATGTCAGATCCTCTCCTGACCTGTTGGTTAATTGACTCATAAAGATGAATGAAATTATCTAACTTTCATGGTCAAATTAATACATCATCATATATGTGTCAGATCATTAATTGCCCTGCTCCAGTTTTTGCTCTAAAGAAAAACCTCAGAGATATAGTTGATATCACTTAGTTTCCTTCGTGAGAGCTCTTCTTGCGCTTAGGTTTCTAAACAGGGACATCAATTATACAAATTATTAGCGGAAAAAAACCCACTAATTCCATGAACGGGATATAATTTTAAATCTTATAAGTGTGCAGAATCTAGAAATCTCTTCTTCTTGGCTCTGCGCTGAGAACCTTATCTTCCTGTGTGTATTGTGCTATCTGCCTTGTGTGCCTGTATCTAATGCTTGTTTATTTCTGTTTGTGGTTTTAGAGTGTTTCCTGTCTGTGTTTAGATCATGATACCGAATCTGCTTCCTCCTCGCTCTTCCATCCCCGTGTATAGCGCCACAATCTCACAGATTTCAGTCCGGCAGACGGGAAGCTTCGTTGTACAGGGCATTGTCACTTTCAGACATTATGGATATATTAAAATATTCTTGACAACTCGTCAGAGGTGACATCAAGAAGAGTCCAAGATGTCATGTATGAAGCATCCCATGTATACATATGTGCCCTCCAACCTAACACAAGTAGATAATATGATCCCCAGCATCACGCTCCAAAATAAATACAGACCCAAGAACAGATCGCCGCGCCTAAACAAATACAGACCCCAAACCAGACCCCTTTAACATAAACAAACCTAAAAAAAAATTCAGACCCAATATTGAATTTAAAATAAATATAGACCCCATGAGCAAATATAAACCAGAGTGGTGGGAATATGGAGGGGTGCAGAAGAGAGGAGAGGCGAGAACGAATTTAGGATGAAGGGCACCCAAGAGACTTTCTGCTCTTCTAGGAAATCTTCCCTTTTTGCTGAAGACTCCCAAACATTCAAAGAGACTTGACAAGTAATGTCTATATCAAAGGGTAGCTCCATTTTTCACTTGATAGTAAAGCTAGTACTGACTGTGCAGCTGCAGAAATGCTAAATTCCTCCATTATCTGCCCATTCCTAAGTGACTACAGGCTGCGGATGTAGCCTATGTGCACACGTTGTTTTTGGAAAAAAGCAGCTGAAAAACATGCATTTTTTTATTGCATTTGCGCATTTTTTCATATGAATTTTTCCTGCTTCTCGTTGTGTTTTTTTTAGTCATAGCGATCATGGGGATTCAGGCCCTGTATCCCCGTGATTGCCACTGGGACCCGGCTGTCACTGCCCAAAGCGGTCCCTGCGCCGCTCCCGGAAGTTTAACCCCCTGAATGTTGCAATCAGTGCGATCAGAGCATTCAGAAGGCCGGGAGAGGAATCGCTTACCTCGACTTGGCAATCGGGTCCTTGTAATGCAATCACAGCGACCCAATCGCTGTCATAGTAACTCTGGGTTGTTACCATGATGACCCCGGGTTACTGAGCTACGGAGAGCTTCACACACCATGCTGTATGCACGATATGTGAGGCAAAGTGCTGCAATATAATCCACTGTAGTGATAAAACACTGCATGGGATTATAGAAATGCAGAAAAGAAACGCAGAAGCAAATGACATGCTGCTTCTTTTTTCAACAACAAAATATGCAAGGTAAAAAGAAGCAGCGTGTGCACAGCAAGTCAGGATTCTCATAGACTTTGCTGGGATGCTTTTTCGTTACTTTTATTCATTAAAATATGCAAGGACAAACGCATAAAAAAAATGCAAAAAAAAAGCCAAGTGGGCACACAGTCTTAGAGTTACAAAAGTTCTTTTTAGGACCACTGTAGTGTTCTTAAAATGGAAAAATTCTCAAGAAATTGTATCTGCTAATCTGTAGATGTGGCTCCATAGGTATTCCCTAAAGGCCACTTTACACGCTGCGATATCGGTATTGATATCGCTAGCGAGCATACCCGCCCCCGTCGGTTGTGCGTCTCGGGCAAATCGCTGCCGTGGCGCAAAACATCGCTTACACCCATGACACGGACTTACCTTCCCTGCGACATCGCTGTGGCCGGCGAACCTTTCTAAGGGGGCGACATCACACGCCAGCCGTCCAATAGAAGCGGAGGGGTGGAGATGAGCGGGCGGAATATCCCGCCCACCTCCTTCCTTCCTCATGTCCGGCGGCCGCAGGTGCGATGTAGTTCCTCGTTCCTGCCGTGTCACACATAGCGATGTGTGCTGCCGCAGGAACGACGAACAACCAGCGGCATGCAACAGCAACGATATTCGGGAAAGGAACAACGCGTCAACAATCAACGATAAGGTAAGTAATTTTGATCATTAACTGTCGTTCCTGCGTTTCACACACAACGACGTCACTAACGAGGCCGGATGTGCGTCACGAATTACGTGACCCCAACGACATCTCGTTAGCGATGTCGTTGCGTGTAAAGTGGTCTTTAGGCTATGTGCGCATGTTGCGTAATTTGAGGCATTTATGCTTCGTCTAGCACTGCAGCGTAAATGCATGCGTGCTGCGTCCCCTGCACAATCTATGAAGATTGTGCATAATCCGTGTGCACAATGCTTTTTTGAGCGCAGCGATTTGAAAGTCAAAAATTTTACAAAATCTCTGCATTCAAAATGCAGCATGTCACTTCTTTCGTACGCTTTGGATGCAGCTCCCACTCTGTCTATGGCCTGAAACACACATCCGTGAAAAAACACGCACGTGTGTTACGTCCGTTTTTCGGGTCCGTGTCCCGTTTTTGTGTCCGTTTTTATGGTCCGTGTGACATCTGTGTGAACTGCGTATGCTAGCCGTGTGTGCGTGTGGAATGCCCATGTGTGCGTGTGAAACTTAACTGACGTGTGTGTGTGTTGTCCGTGTGAAATGTCCATGTGTGATGTAAAATGTAGTTGCTACATGTCGGCTGACAGCAGACAGCGATGCGCGCTGAGAATGAACTCGGGTGAACTTCACCCGACTTCATTGTCATCCCGCAGCTCTGTCTGTGTGTCGCGTACTGATTAGTGGTCACCCGAGAAGGACTCACCGGTGACCGCTAATCCCCTGAGTGACTGAAGTGAGCAGCGCGATTAGCGCTGCCGTCACTCAGGTTACCCGCGGCTAGCTGGATCCTCCCCCCATGACCGCAACTCACCTGTGACTTCATCGCTGTCACTCGGGCGACTTGCTGTCACAGGTGGAGGATCCAGCGGTGGCCGCGAGTAACATGAGTGATGTCATCGCTGATCGCGCGGCTCACCTCAGTTGCTGCGTGGAGCTGTCAGGAGCGGCGGTGTTCTTCTGTAGCTCTTGTCACCTTCATGTAGCAGAGCTGGAAGCGACGCGGGACCTCCGTCGATTACGCCGGATATGGATGGGTATTTGGGACATAATAAATTGGTGAACGCAGGTTTTTTGTAGCGTTTATTATTTCAAAAAAAGGATTTTTTCACTGTGTGTGTTTATTTACTGTAACTTACAGATTAATCATTGGGGGTGTCTCATAGACGCCTGCAATGATTAATCTAGGACTTATTGGTAGCTATGGGCTGCCAATAACTCCTTATTACCCCGATTGCCAACGCACCAGGGCAAATCGGGAAGAGCCGGGTACAGTCCCAGAACAGTCGCATCTATTGTATGCGGCAATTCCGGGCTGCTGCTGGCTGATATTGTTAGGCTGAGGGGCTCCCCATAACGTGGGGCTCCCCATCCTGAGAATACCAGGCCTTCAGCCGTGTGACATTACCCTGGCATGTATCAAAATGGGGGGGACCGCACGTCGTTTTTTTTTTATTATTTTTTTTTTTACTGCACAGTATAGACCCGCCCACCGGCAGTGGGCAGTGAGACAGCTGTCACTCAGCATGGGGGCGTGTCTCACTGCAACAAATCATAGGCGCCGGTGGGCGGGGAAAGCAGGGAATGCGAGATTGAATAATGAGCGGCCGGCTTTTTCAAAATTGTAAAAGCCGCCGGAGTTTATTGCACAGCCGTGCAGCGCCGCGTCGGTGATCGGGGAACGGTGAGTATGAGAGAGGGTGGAGACTGGCTGACAGACTGTGAGACAGAGACAGAGAGACCGACCGACGGACTGAGGGAGATTGACCGACATAGACAGAAAAAGAAAGAATAACCGACATCGCTACAAAAAAGCACAAAACGTACACGGACCATACGGAGATGCATCCATGTCACGTTATTGTGCGCACATACCCATTGACTTTCATGGGGTCCGTGTGTGCTGAAAATGGACATGCTTCTGTGCAAAACAGAAACACATACGGATCACGGACACACGGACCTTATGGAATCACGCACGTGTGACCTCAATGATAGATTAACATTGGTGCATGTTTGTCCGTGTCTCCGGTACATACGGAAAACGGGACAAACACGCACGTGTTTAACGGATGTGTGTTTCAGGCCTATGGGAGAGGCAGCATCCCGAGCACATGAAATTGGCATCTATTCTGCAGACACACTGCATCCATTACGCAGTGTTTCTGCAACGATTTGAAGCGCACATGTGCTGCCAAATCGCTGTAGAATTTGCAGCATGGACACGACGCAACGTGCGCACATAGCCTTGCAGAGCCCATTCTACAGATTATCATGTACAGATACATAGTGAAAAGACAGATCTGCATTTTAATGACACAACAGGCTAGAAGAGTCCTAGTCATCCAAAAGAGTGGATTTGAGTGTTTTTGTGTTAGTTTATATTAGTATAGTAAAATAGAAAAATACGGCTCAGTACCACTACCCAAACCTTTTCTCTGATGGATCCCTTGTAAAGGGGAAGGGTTAGAATTAAAAGAGCATACTGGTATTGTTTATTGATACATACATTGTTTCATGTCAGAACTTGAAAGGTCATATTCCTAAGAACAAAGGAAAGAGCCATGACATTCTCCCAGTTAGTTATTAGCAAAACGGAAGTGTAAAGCTGCAATCACACAGCCATAATGCTTCTCCTGCAGTAAAGCCTGAAATGTGATGAGGTCCCGCAGCCTACCCAGGCTATCTTTCACCTGGGGAAAGGATTATTTTGCTGCCCCTAGCTCTTTGTATTTTAATTTAAAGAATTAAAGATAGATCTGGCTACAAAGAATCAAATCTTGAATCTTTATTCGATCATGTTAAATTCTTGAAGAACATCCAGATAATGTCCACAGGCAAAACAGCTATGCCTATGGACCCTATCTGGATATCATACAGGATTTTAATGTGATCGAATAAACACATTGCTTATTTATGCTTTTTTTCATGTGTTCTTCCTTGCAGATTTTAATCAATAAAAGCAAGCAAAAACGCATGCCAAAAAAAGTCTATGAGAATCCTGACTTGCTGTACACACACTGCTTCTTTTTACCTTGGAAAATTTTGTTGCAGAAAAAAAGCAGAATGTCAATTCTTTGTGCTTTTTTTTCTGCGTTTCTATAATTCCCTGCAATTCTTGATCTACAATTGATTATTTCTGTACAGTTTGCTTCACACACCATGTATACAGCATGGTCTGTGAGGCTCTCCATAGCTCAGTAACCCGGGGTCATCATGGTGATGACCCAGGGTTGCCATGGCAGCGATTGGATCCCTGTGATCTCATTATAGGGACCCTATCGCCAGGGAGAGGTAAGCGATTCCTCTCCCTGCCTCCTGAATAGTGCAATTGCATTGATGACAGCATCCAGGGGGTTAAACTACTGGAAGTGGCGCAAGCACCGATCCTGACAGTGAGACCCAGGTCTTGGCTGTAACATCAGCCAGAGACCCAGCGGCGACAACGGGGGTACTGCGCCTGAACCCCTGCGATCGCCATGAGTAACAAAAAACTAATAAAAAAAACACGTGAAAAAATGTGCAAACGTGATAAAAAAATTTGCTTTTTTCAGCTGCTTTCTTACTGCCAAAACATGCTTTTTTATGTGCAGAAAATTTACACACACAAAAAAAAACACGTGCACGAAGCCTTAAGGTTCAAAATTTTATTCTATGTAGCCAAATCTATCCTTACTTCTTTGCAATTCTCCTGTCCCGGGCAGTGTGGTTGATCCATGTGTAGAGTGGCGCAGGGCGGTAGTCATGGGTGAGGGATTGACTGTGGATGCCCCAGCATGCTGCATAAAATACCTGGTCCTGGCTGGGTGTGCGGACTTTGTCTGTGCGGGTTTGGAACCCCTTCAGGCTGCATTCTGCCGCTGGTGTCGGCTGAGCTGGACAGGATGACGACTCACACTCACAAAGAGACCAACTGTTCACTTTAATCCACAACTCTTTACTGGATGGTTCATTGTCGTTGAAAACTTTACACTCTGGATAGTGATGACGAGCAAAAAAGGTAACAATGTTTTGAACGTTTGACTTTCAGGCTCCATATCTCACCATCTAATAATTCAACCACAGTTGACATTACCAGAGGTATATCACTAGAAGGACCACCATATATAATTACCTCTAAAAGATACTTTATTAATAATCTAATTAAAATAGACACATTAAGCGTCCTTTCAAACAACACACAAAACACGAATTGTGCCGGTGAGTGCTAGACAGGTATAGGGTCTACGTAGCAAGGAATTAGATATCAGTAGTTCCAAAGTAGGCTTAGAGATACTAAGATTCTCCCTACATTACCCTTCCTACCGACAGAGGATGTCATAATTTTTTGGGCAGCCCCCGTTCCGGGTGGCTGACTCTTAAGCGGGCTTTACACGCTACGACATCGCTAGCAATTGCTAGCGATATCGAGAGTGTAAGCACCCGCCTCCGTCATGGATGCGATATCATGTGATCGCTGCCGCAGCGAACATTATCGCTACGGCAGCGTCACACGTACTTACCTGGTCGGCGGCGTCGCTGTGACTGACGAACAATCCCTCCCTCAAGGGGAAGGGACGTTCGGCATCACAGCGACGTCACCGCGACGTCACTAAGCGGCCAGCCAATCAAAGCGGAGGGGCGGAGATGAGCGGGACGTAACATCCCACCCACCTCCTTCGTTCCGCATTGTGGCCGGCGGCAGGTAAGGAGACGTTCCTCGCTCCTGCGGTGTCACACACAGCGATGTGTGCTGCCACAGGAGCGACGAACCACATCGATAATCAGCCATTACCAAAAATGGTTTTGGGACGACCTCTCCATGGGGAATGATTTCCACCATTTTTGAGGTCACTTAAGGTCGCTGGTAAGTATCACACGCTGCGATATCGTTAATGACGCCGGATGTGCGTCACTAACAACGTGACCCCGGCGATAAAACATTAACGATATCGTAGCATGTAAAGCCCCCTTTACTCTCCCTATAACTACCTAGCACAATAACCACCACCAAAACAGGTGTAAAGAAGGTGAAAGACAAACCACATACACACAATGCAACAATTGCGTTAAATATAATATGGTTTTCTAACTAGTGCAACAATTCTAGTTAGGATAATTAATGTTTAGGAATGGAGTCATAGGGCCTACTTAGCCAAGTGGGTACCCTCAACTCTCCCGACGCGTTCCCCCCCCCTTCCTAACGCAATGAAAAGGGGATCATCAGGGGATATACAAAGATGACACAAATAAACATTGTGTTGCCAATGCCTAAATGGTTAATTGGATCAGAGGATCCCTATAGTCTATGAATCACGGTTTCAGATACCCCTTTTAAAATGTAATAGTATTTCCAGGGTCAGTCCATAGGAGAAGACGGGTTCTTATTCAAGGTGTCCAGTTTCAATACACCCTTACTTCAAAATGACAAAATGGTATTCTCAGAGATATATCCAGAATGGTGGGGTTCTTTTCTATAATAAATAGAGGACCCAGGGAAAATATCCAAGGATTAACACCACCTCCTCAGACAATCCTGTGGAGGAGAAATTCCAAGGAAAAATCCTGGTCCACATCAATGGTTTTAAATAAAGAATGTTTGTAACCACTCTCAATGGTTAATATACCTCAACCTGCAAGGACACATAGGTCCCGAGCGCATGTGCACATCTGAAGCGCAGGGAGCTAAATCTCAGAGTGTCCCAGGATCCCACCATGCAGTTAGGGCTCACTGTATCTCCGTCCTCCATATCTCACCATCCACTACAGCTTCGAACGTGAAACTACAGTAGCGACCAAACGTTTTGCATTTTTTAAAAGTGTGATTACTTCTTTCTTCTTGTGATGCCATTTTCCTGGTGAGGAATTGAAAGTGCATGAAGTTCTCATCATGCAAGACCTTAGTTTTAACCAAAATGCTTTGGAATATAGGTCTGGTCATTTCATTAAAAAGAAAACTGACTGCCAAAAGTTTTGTATCTACTATTTATTGATCACAACATAGAGAGTAATGCATTGCCTACAAACAACTAAGTATTTTGTAGCATAACCTCTTGCTTTAATTACTGCACCACACTGACGGGGCATTGAAGCCACTAGGGTATTCAAGATATCTTGAGGGATCTTGCTCTATTCCATTTGCAAATCTGCAAACAATTCACTTTATTGCTAAGGGTATGGCCCCAACTGATCGCCCTAACTCATCCCAGTGGTGCTCTAGAGGGTTTTGGCCATTGTAACATTTTTCTTTGCTAACTAATTTTTTACTAAATTGGATGTGTGCTTAGGATCATTGTCTTGCTGGAATTTCCAGTCCCTGCCTACTTTGGTTTTACCATGTGGCAGCATTAGATTCTCCAGTATATCTTTGTACATAGTACCATTCATATTTCAATCAATTCTATGCAGATGGCAAATGGAGGAAGCAGCCCCAAACCATGACATTGCCTCCACCATGTTTCACTGTAGGTGTTTGGTACCTTACATCATTACGTTTTCCAATTGCGCAGTATACTGTATATAGTACTGCCATCACTACGAAACAGATGGAACTTGGATTAATCAGCCCATAACATCTTAGACCAATCTGTTTCTTTCCATTGGCTGGGTTCTTTGGCAAACTCAAGTCGTACCTTTCAGTTCTTTGCAGAGATGAAAGTCTTCTTGACTGGAAGTCGTGCATTCAAGCCTCCTGCTCTTAGCCATCGCACTACAGTTTGGTGACTCACTTTGACCCCATATTCTTTCTTCATTTTGTGTGAAATCTGTACAGCACTTTTATGGTAATCAGATACAGACTTTTTCTTAATAATGTGATCAATATTGGAGGAAGTTTTCGGTGGTCATCCTCTTCTCGGTTTGTCGGCTGATCCATAACCTTCTTTTTCTTTCTTTAATATACGTGACACTTGTGTCTGAGAACAGTTGAATTCCATAGTTGCCTCTTTTTGGCTTATGCCTGACTTCACTCTCAGAATAAGGCCTAAGCCACACAGCATGAAAATCGGACTGAGTGGAATGCAATAAAACATCGCACTCCACTAGGACCAATATTAACCTATGTGCCAGCACCCATGAGCGATTATTTTCTCAGCGCCAATCGGACCGAGAAAACAATCGCAGCATGCCGCAATTGTAATGCGAGTCTCTTTCTCTCGCACCCATTCAAGTCTATGGGGCAAGAGAAAGATCGCACCGCACTCGTGGGACACCGGTGTACCACGAGTGCAGAGCGAGAATGTCAATAGACGGCTATGGAGGAGAGAGGGAGATAAATCCCTCCCTCTCCTCCTCCGTGCCGCCCCCCCCCTCAGCGCTGGCCCACCCCCGCAGCTGAAGTCCGATCACATGATCATACCTCAGTCGCAGTGACACTCGCATGACACTCGGCTCCTGCTGTGCTGCCAGCGTCAGCCGAGTGTCATGCGAGGATTGCATTAGTCCCCATGTAGCCCCGGCCTAATAAACTTTCTGACATCTGGGGATAAATTTGACTAATGTTTTTGCCATGTTTTATCAAGAAAACACACACACACACACACACACACATACACCCACACACACACCCAATCAAATCAATGGGTCTGTTAAAAAAATGCAAATTAGACAGCGCCTTTATACGCTATCCAGGGGTCATCCAAGTCCATTTTTAATGTTTCATTTTCAGGCAATGCTTGAAATTTCATTTTTTTTACACAAAAGAACCTAATACCACGCCACCACTGAAAACCGGTTAGTTTTTTCACATGCAAAAAACCCCCCAACAAAAAACGGATATGTGAAGTCTGAATGAGCCCTAAGGTGGGCTCCCATTATGCAGAATGAACACCATCAGGGGTTTACATTATTATAAAGGAAAATGGGATTCAGATGTGACCAGTTGTTCTTGTCTGTTTTTCGGGACACAACAGTTTTGTGGACTATTGTGGATAGGAAAATTGTAAAACAGTGAGGTTCTTTTTTTTATATTATACTTATATAAAATAACAGTAAAACATAAAGCCCAAATGTATCATAGAAAAAAAGGGACAAAACTTATTTGAATAAGCAAATGAGAGAGAAATATTTCACTTGTGTTAAACAAAGCCTGAGCATTAATGGGGGAAATGGCCTGGACATGACTGAACTGGTTAAATGTGACTATGGTGGGATTGGGTGCCTGAGAAGAATGAAAATGAAATGACTGCACAGATAAACTAATGACAAAAAAGACTAATACTGCAATGATGTAATTTGGGTGGAGTTTCCTCTTCAGACGCTTTAATAAAGTTAAACACAATTGTGTATGCAAAATATAATAGCCACCAAAGCTCCTGATTATAAGTCAGATACCCAGGCAGCTGGATATGACGTGCTCCAGTGAAAAATAGGCATTTGGTAATGAGATGATTTTTTGGTGCTAGTGCTTTTACATGACTAAAATAAATAAACCTTTTGTGCATAAAAAACTGGGAAATTTAAAGGGTCCCCCAAGGAAACAAGTTATTCCCTATCCAAACAATAGGGGTAACTAGTTAATATCCAAAGGTTCCAGTAGTTGGGGCACCAAAGAACGGGGAAACCTGAGGACGGGCTGCAGTTATCCACTCTTCATAGTATTCAGAGATCAAAGCTCTGCAGCCCTGGCCGTAATGGAGTAGAGCTGAGCATGCTCGGTCCCCACTTCATGCATTGTCTATTGGACTGCAGAATACACTGCTCAGCATTTTCTGAGATTCCTATAGACAATAAATGGAATAGAGATACGCATGCTCTGTCCATTCATTGTCTATTTGACTGCCAAGTACACCGCTCAGCATTTTCCAGCATTCCCATAGCAAATAAATAGAATGGAGGTGCGCATGCTCAGTCTCCACTCCATTCATTGTCTATCAGATTGCCCAGTACACCGCACAGCATATACTGAGATTCCCATAGACAATAAATGGAATAGAGATGTGCATACTCAGTCTCTGCTCCATTTATTGTCTATTAGACTGCCGAGTACACCGCTCAGCATTTTCTGAGATTCCTATAGACAATAAATGGAATAGAGATACGCATGCTCTGTCCATTCATTGTCTATTAGACTGCCAAGTACACCGCTCATCATTTTCCGACATTCTCAAAGAAAATAAATGGAAGGTGGTGCACATGCTCGGTCTCTGCTCCATTCATTGTGTATCAGATTGCCGAGTACAGTGCTCAGGTTTTTCTTAAAGTCCCACAGAATGAATGGTGTGAAGGCTGAGAATGTGCACATCTGCTCCCATCTGGACAGGGATGCAGAGCTAATGAACTCTGGCTCCTATGGAGAGGCGACAACTTCATAACCTTTTAAAGAAAAAGTCAATATTTGAAATGTGCTATCTCAGTGTAATGTCAGGTACTCTCTATGGATATTGGAGTGTAGAAGCTCGTTGATAACAATATTCTAGAGGGTCGGCAAGATGGCTCTCAAGGACCATTATCTCCTATGAATTTATCTTCCCAAGCCATTTCCCTGAGCAATAGAGGAAAATGTGACCAAACTCCTCTTCTTCCTCTTCTGCCTGTGATTATTACATTCTTACCCCTCTATAAGCAGTTATTACAGTGCTATTTATGGACCTGATTCATTTTCATACTCATCAGCACATCTCCTGCACTTTCCAAGGTTTGCACAGGATATACCGTGAGATTATGAACTAGGAAGCGTAAGAGGAGGATTTCAGCGCTTGAGCTCGCTTATCTTTTGCATTTTGCTGCTTTTAGAAATATTGAGTGCGACTGTTAATACTTTCACTTATAGACCACGGAATCAAATATATTACACTGCCAGATAAGGTTGTGTTCACACTTGCTTTATGCCCTTCCATTTATTGAACATTAGAGCTAATTAGTGAATGATCGACTATGTCGTCCTATAATGAAGGTCTCTTGGGCTCCATCAAAGTTTCTGTTAATTTTAATGAATATTGCTGCATTCTGTACAATTCCTGTTGTGAAACGCGATGGACATCCAGGCAGGACCCTACATGGAGGCTCCCAACACGCCTGTAACAGACGCTGGCAATTTACAAAAAGTCTTATAACATGACAATCAGACAAGTAAAAATAAATGTTTAATGATCCAATCAGTCGTAGAACATGCATTTTATTTGCTTGTCGGCTGATCGGTGGCCAATGACCAAGAACAATTGTGTCAGGGCCGGGCGGTCGGGCAGACCCAGGAGGTGGATCCACTGGACCGAACTCTAAGATGGTGGTAGGGAGTCCGGTAGCTGAAGCACTGATGGGCAGCAGAACAGTCCGTGCAAGTGAAGGTAGCGAAGGGGTCCCTGGGACCACGGAGTCACAGATGGTAGTCCGGGTGACGTAGCTCAGGTTCGGAGGCCGAGATGATGTCAGGCGGGGTCCGGAACCTTGGGAGCGAGATGACAGGTCACCGCAGGGATCCGAGATGGTACGGACTGTCAGATGGCAGACGGACAGCGTGCGGGGCTCGGGATTCAGCAGGACTGGATGGCGAGGCGGGATCAGCTCTAGAAGAGAGATACGTAAGTATGGCAGGAAAACACAAGGAGACCTGACTCCTAGCTCAGAAAACACGAAGATCAGGCCCCGCCCCCTTGGACAAGAACCCCCTTTATACCCCGTACCTGTCTAACCTCATTTCCTGTTAATGGGCGCTGGCCCTTTAAGAAAGGGTCAGTGACCGCGCGCGCGCCCTAATGCGCGTGCGCGCGGCCCGGGTGCCAGAAGCCAGGGAAGGAGGCTGAGAGGAGGACGCAGGGGAGCCGAGCAGGGCCTGGGAGGCCGTCGGGCGCCGGGATCGGCGGCCAGGAAGCCCAGGAAGGACGGGCACAAGGAACTGGGACGCGGGGAGCGTGGCAGGTGAGCCGGGGAGCGGGGCAGGGGACCCGGGAAGGGGAGCCGAGGACCCGGGGAGCGTGACAGTACCCCCCCCCCCACGCCCCCCTCCCCGCAACCGAGACATGAAGGCACGGATCAGAGGAGTGCCCACATTCTCCCTGGGTTCCCAGGATCTATCCTCAGGACCATACCCCTCCCAGTCCACCAGGAAGAACTGCCGGCCACGAACAGTCTTCATGGCCACGATATCTCTTACCGCGTAGATGTCGTCCTCAGCAATAGGAGGAGGAGCCGGGCTGGCAGCAGCGGAGAAGGGACCAAGGAACACCGGCTTGAGGAGAGAGACGTGGAAGGAGTTGGGTATTCTCATCGTGGCCGGAAGCTTCAGTTTGTAGGAGACCTCGTTGATCTTGCTGAGGACCTTAAACGGCCCGATGTAGCGAGGACCCAGCTTGTAGGAAGGAATCTTCAGTCGGATGTACTGGGAAGCAAGCCAGACCAGGTCACCAGGAGAGAAACACGGAGGGTCTAGACGCCTTTTGTCAGCGTGTTTCTTCATCCGCTGGGAAGCGCGCCCAAGGGACGCCTTGACAGAGTCCCAAATGGTAGCGAAGTCACGGGCTACAGTATCAGCAGCAGGGACATCCGAAGAAGGGGATATAGGCAATGGGACGGAAGGCTGTAGTCCGTAAACGACATGGAAGGGAGATTTGGAGGACGACTCACTGACGTGGTGGTTATGGGAGAACTCAGCCCAAGGCAGAAGCGTGGACCAGTCGTCGTGATGGGCGTTGACATAGTGACGTAAGAAGGATGTCAAGATTTGATTGACCCTCTCCACTTGGCCATTAGACTGAGGATGGTAAGCGGAAGAAAAGTCCAGAGTCACTCCCAGATGTTTGCAGAGAGCCCTCCAGAAGCGGGAGGTGAACTGAGTTCCTCTGTCGGACACGATGTGGGAAGGAAAGCCATGTAAGCGAAAGATGTGTTGTATATAGGCTTCCGCGAGTTCCTGAGCAGAGGGCAGTCCGGGCATAGGGACGAAGTGAGCCATTTTGGAGAACCGATCCACCACGACCCATATGACTGTGTGTCCGGAGGATACTGGCAAGTCCGTAATAAAGTCCATCGCTATGTGTTGCCATGGAACTGAGGGTATCGGCAGAGGCAGAAGACGGCCATAGGGCAGGTGTTTGGGCGTCTTGTTCCTGGCACAAGAGGGGCAGGCAGAGACAAAGGCGGCAACGTCCGTGCGAAGGGATGGCCACCAGTAATGGCGTACAATCGCACCCCATGTTCTCTTCTGGCCTGCATGGCCGGCTGTTTTCGAGGCATGACCCCAGTGTAACACTTTTTCCCTGTCGGTCTCAGAGACATAGGTCTTCCCGGGTGGTATCTGGGCCAGAGTGACAGGAGCCACCGGAACAATCTTGTTAGGAGAGATGATAGGTTGGATAGTCTCTTCCTCCTGCTCCAGGGGCATGAGAGACCTAGACAAGGCATCAGCGCGTATATTCTTGTCCGCGGGTCGGAAATGAAGCTGGAAGTCAAACCTGGCAAAGAATAAGGACCACCTGGCTTGCCGTGGGTTCAGTCGCTGAGCGGACCGCAGGTATTCCAGGTTCTTGTGGTCCGTGTAGATAATCACGGGTTACACTGCTCCTTCCAGGAGGTAGCGCCACTCCTCCAGAGCCAGTTTGACCGCTAATAGCTCTCGGTCACCGATGGTGTAATTACGTTCAGGTGCTGAGAAGCTTTTAGAGAAGAAACCGCAAGTCACCATCTTCCCGGAGGAGGATTTTTGCATGAGCACTGCTCCGGCTCCTGAGGAGGAAGCATCCACCTCTAAGGTGAACTGGCGGTTTAACTCTGGTCGGTGGAGTACAGGAGAGGAGGCGAATGCTCGCTTCAGGGAGCAAAATGCGGCGTCGGCCGCAGGTGACCAGTCCTTTGGATTAGCCTCCTTTTTGGTCAGAGCGGAGAGAGGAGCAGTCAGGGCGGAGAAGTGAGGAATAAACTGGCGGTAGTAGTTGGCAAATCCCAAGAACCGTTGGATTGCCTTCAGTCCAGAAGGGGGAGGCCAGTTGAGAATGGCGGAGACCTTCTTGGGATCCATCTGCAGCCCAGTCCCCGAGATGATGTATCCCAGGAAAGGAAGAGAAGACTGCTCAAAGACGCACTTCTCATATTTGGCGTAGAGACGATTCTCTCTCAGTCTTTGTAGAACCAGCTTTACGTTCTCTCTGTGGGTCTGGAGGTCCGGAGAGAAAACAAGAATGTCATCCAGATAAACTACTACACATACGTATAGGAGGTCCCGGAAAATGTCGTTCACCAGTTCTTGGAATACGGCAGGAGCGTTACACAGTCCGAAGGGCATCACACAGTATTCATAGTGCCCATCGCGAGTATTAAACGCGGTCTTCCATTCGTCCCCAGAGCGGATACGAACTAGGTTGTAGGCACCCCGAAGATCCAGTTTGGTGAACACACGGGCTCCTCTGAGCCGATCGAACAGTTCGGGGATGAGCGGTAGGGGGTACTTGTTTTTTATAGTAATCTGATTCAAGCCCCGGTAGTCAATGCATGGGCGAAGGTCACCCTCTTTCTTCTTAACGAAGAAGAAGCCTGCTCCCGCAGGAGAGGAGGATCTCCGGATGAATCCCTTTGCCAGGCTTTCCATGATGTAGGTGGACATGGCCCTGGTTTCGGCTGGAGACAACGGATATATCCGTCCTCGAGGTGGTGTTGTTCCTGGGAGCAGGTCGATGGCGCAATCGTAGGGACGGTGTGGCGGAAGTACCTCAGACTCCTTCTTGTCAAAAACGTCCGTGAAGGACCAATAGGCCGAGGGCAGACCCGGTAGGTTCTCAGGAACCGGAGGTCGTCGGACTGGTTGTATAGACTTTAGACATCTCTCATGACAGGCAGAGCCCCAACGGGTGATTTCGCCAGTACCCCAGTTGACTGAGGGTTCGTGTGTTCGCAACCAAGGAAGTCCCAGCAGGACTTGGTGGGACATGTGTGGAAGGACGTAGAGAGCGATGTTCTCGGTGTGCAGAGCACCGATACGCAGTTCCACCGGCTTCGTGATCCAGGAGATGGTATCAGAGAGGGGTCTCCCATCCACCGAGGCAATCAGTAGGGGCTTCTCGAGTAGAGTAACAGGCAGCTGGTATTTATCCACCGTGGCCTGCTGGATAAAATTGCCTGCTGCTCCGGAGTCGAGGTATGCCTCAGCCGTGAAGCGCGTCTCTCCTGTTGATACTTGTACCGTCCACATAACTGGGTCGGAGAGAGTCCCAGCACCTAGGGTGGCCTCTCCTACCAACCCTAGGCTTTGGAGTTTCCCGGCCTTTCCGGACAGGAGCGTAGGAGATGTGTGTCCCCTCCGCAGTAAAAGCAGAGGCCCTTGGCGAGCCGCTCTGCTCGACGTTGGTCAGACTGTCGTACTCGATCAACCTGCATGGGTTCGTGGACAGGAATCCCAGCTGTAGATGACTGTGGCACAGAGGACTTCTGTGGCGGAGAGGAGTGCCGTACCGCACGTCGCTCACGAACCAGCTCTTTGGAGCGCTCCTGAAAACGAATGTCCACTCGCGTGGCTAGGGCAATCAGGGCATCTAGGGTGGAGGGCATGTCACGACCCGCCAACTCATCTTTGATGCGACTTGACAGTCCTTCCCAGAAGGCGGCTGTCAGGGCCTCATTATTCCACCCGAGTTCAGAAGCCAAAGTGCGGAAACGGATGGCGTATTGGCCCACCGTCAGTGTTCCTTGACGTAGGCGGAGAAGTGATGAAGCAGACGCAGAGGCGCGTCCCGGCTCGTCAAAGGTACTGCGAAAGGCCTGCAGGAACTCTTGAAGATCCTTGGTCATGGGGTCCTCCTTCTCCCACAAGGGGTTCATCCACGCCAGTGCCTCGCCCTCCAGGTGAGACATTATAAAGGCGACCTTGGCTTGGTCGGAGGCGAACAGATGGGGCAGCTGCGTGAAGTGAAGGGAGCATTGGTTTATGAAGCCCCTGCAGGTCTTGGGATCTCCAGCATAACGAGGAGGTGACGCCAAACGGAGTCGGGAAGCATCCGACGCGGCTGCCACTGGTGCGGGAGCCGTGGATTGCCTAGTGGGAGACCTGGGTGCTGCAGGCGTCATTGATGCTTGTAATGTGTACAGGCGAGTGTCCACGGAGGTCATAAATTGCAGCATGCGGGTCTGAACTTCACGCTGGCGTTGGAGTTCCTCTTGCAGGGCCAATAGTGCTGCAGCGGGATCCATGGCCTGATCTTACTGTCAGGGCCGGGCGGTCGGGCAGACCCAGGAGGTGGATCCACTGGACCGAACTCTAAGATGGTGGTAGGGAGTCCGGTAGCTGAAGCACTGATGGGCAGCAGAACAGTCCGTGCAAGTGAAGGTAGCGAAGGGGTCCCTGGGACCACGGAGTCACAGATGGTAGTCCGGGTGACGTAGCTCAGGTTCGGAGGCCGAGATGATGTCAGGCGGGGTCCGGAACCTTGGGAGCGAGATGACAGGTCACCGCAGGGATCCGAGATGGTACGGACTGTCAGATGGCAGACGGACAGCGTGCGGGGCTCGGGATTCAGCAGGACTGGATGGCGAGGCGGGATCAGCTCTAGAAGAGAGATACGTAAGTATGGCAGGAAAACACAAGGAGACCTGACTCCTAGCTCAGAAAACACGAAGATCAGGCCCCGCCCCCTTGGACAAGAACCCCCTTTATACCCCGTACCTGTCTAACCTCATTTCCTGTTAATGGGCGCTGGCCCTTTAAGAAAGGGTCAGTGACCGCGCGCGCGCCCTAATGCGCGTGCGCGCGGCCCGGGTGCCAGAAGCCAGGGAAGGAGGCTGAGAGGAGGACGCAGGGGAGCCGAGCAGGGCCTGGGAGGCCGTCGGGCGCCGGGATCGGCGGCCAGGAAGCCCAGGAAGGACGGGCACAAGGAACTGGGACGCGGGGAGCGTGGCAGGTGAGCCGGGGAGCGGGGCAGGGGACCCGGGAAGGGGAGCCGAGGACCCGGGGAGCGTGACAAATTGCTTTTATCATTATCGGCTCATGTACACAGTCCTTTATTGTAACATGTATCAATTTTGTAAAACTATTTGGAGAACCTTTTCTAAACTTTTTTGTAAGCATAAAACAGGAACTGAACAATATTCATAATGATAGTTATATTTAGCGCCAACATATTCCGCAACATGTACAGACAATAAAGACAAAACAAGGTAAGACCTTGTGCACACGTGGCATTTTTTTGTGCATTTTTCCTTGCTTATTTTAATCAATAAAAGCAAGGAAAAAAGCATCCCAGCAAAGTCTATGAGATTCCTGACTTGCTGTGCACACGCTGCTTCTTTTTTTCTTGCAGTTTTGGTGCTGAAAATAAAAGCAGCATGTCAATTGTTTCTGCGTTTTTTTTCTGCGTTTCTATAATTCCCTGCAATGCAGGGGATTATAGCGCAGCTCTTCGCCTCACATACACACATACACACACTTACAGCATGGTGTGTGAGGCTCTCCATAGCCCAGTAACCTGTGGTCGTCATGATGACGACTCAGTGTACTATGGCAGCAATCAGGTCCCTGTGTGCCGCCCCCATGTCAGCAGCCAGGCCACTGCTCGGATCCGGATCCGCGGTGGTTCGAGGGGTCTCCGGACCTGGGGGTCACGCGGCCACTCCATGCAAAAGGGGGGTATGTACGGGGGGGGGGGTAGAATGTTCGTGACGCCACCCACGGTGTGTGGTAACGGGAGGTACTACCGTTGCGGTTGGGGAGCCTGGTGACGATGGTGCATCAGCCTGCTGTTTAACCCTTCCGTGGGTACAGGTTGGTGTCCCGGGGCCCGGTGACGGTGTGGTGCTGGGGTGCCGTAGGAGGTAGGAACAGGGGCTCTCAGTATACTCACTCAGTCCAGGTGATAACCACAACGACAGCTTGTAAACCAGAATTCTGAGCACCACTGCAGCCTGTAGAGAGCACGCTTGGGTCCGTGCCCTTTGTGTTGCTGTTGGTCTGTGGCCCTGTCCTTGGCACCTTTTTCCTCTATTGGACCCGTTGGTATAAAACTCTCCAGGTCCCGCTCACCCGTGTGGCTAACGGTGTGAGCCTGCTCTCAGGGTTCACGCGTAGGATTTCTTTGGTCTGTATTGGGAAAGTCCTATCCCATCGGTGCGCTAGTACCCCGATTTTGGAGCGGGTTGGGGATGACACTTGAAGTCTTCACCCCCGTCGGGTAAATTACTGGAACGCGTGAAGCTACTTTCCAGCCTAGGGTCCACGTACCCCGTCGTGCCCTGGCCCCTGCCCGGTGATAGCTCAGGGCCACTGGCTGCCCTCCTCGGCTGTCCGTGCCCCCTGACACTATCCCCTGCAACCTGGGGTTCCAGCTCCTACTAGGCCCAGACCAACGTCTGCCACCTAGTACACAGGAGCTCTCCTCCGTGCCTCTCCTCTTGAGTGCCACCACTCCACGTCCTCTCCCTTCACTCTCCAAACTCAACTCTCCCACTCAACTGTCACTTTCCTCACTTCTCCCTCACCAACCCCCCAAGTGGGCGGCCCTATTCCCTTCAGGCCCCCCAATGGGGAGTCTGGTAGGTTAAAGTGGGAAGTGTTCCTAGGATTTTTGATTGGACCAGTTGTTGCAACACCAGTGGACCGGGACCCTTAACCAAGGAGGGTGCATACTGTGCAGAAGGGCAGGTTGCACAGTACCCTGTGATGACCTGATAGGCCATGGCGTCACATTCCCCCTTGGTTAAACGTAGCTCGTCCGCAAGCTACACGACACCAGAGGTTTATTTTTATTTTGCTGTAACTGAAAGGAAAGTTAACATTCCTTATTAAACAGGTCCATCCCACATAGGGGAGGAAATGCACTTAAACGTTACTAAAATTCTTTTAAAGTAAGAGTTTGCCGCCCAACCATGGGACGCTATCGATTTCTATGGTAACGGAGGCTCAACCGACTCTGTTGTAGCCCCTTCCTGCGACAGTCCTGTCCCAACATCCCGGTCCCAACAACCCGCCACCCAAACAACCTGTTTCCCCTGGAAACCTAAAGTGGGTCCGTGACCAGGTTGAGGTCCCAAGTGTTGTCTTTCAGACGACTCTGGTTGGCACAGGAGGTGCAACTATTATACAAGACACAAGTTTGTGTTGGTCACGCCAGTCATGTGACCGTGGACCAGTTTTACTTAAAATATCTACAATTTTTAACGAAGTCCATGTATCTGGGTACACCTCTTGACAATCTTCTAGCAAATATGGTAACTTTTCACCCTTTTTTTTTAAACTTTGAATTTTTATTGAGATTTTCAATTTACGTTTTTCATACATAAAATAAAACATAAAATTCACAATTCTTATCGAACCTAGACAAACAATGACAGGACAGGTGAGGAGGGTTAGGAGGGGAGAGGAGAAATAGGAGGGAAGAGGGAAGGGTTTCAAGAGTCCATGCTCCTTCCATAGGACCCATAGGCCTCAGTCTCACAGATCCTCCTGTCCCGCAAAGTAGTCCCATGGTGCCCACACGGCCTGGAAACGGTCAACTGTGTCATGCAATAGTGCCGTGAGATGTTCCATGCGTCTAACGTCCAGTAATCTATACTTGAGGCTCTGGAGTGAGGGTGTCCCTGGCTGCCTCCAATTCTTTGCAATTAAGCATCTGGCCGCCGTAAGGATGTGGGACAAAAGCTTAGAGGCCGTTTTTCCCAATCCCCCATTCCCAAGACCCAGAACATAGATCAGGGGATCAAGATCAACCTCTATATATAGTACTTTATGGATCAACCCTCTAACCCGCTCCCAGAAGGGGACTATCCCTGGACAGGACCAGAATATGTGCAGAATGGTGCCCCTGCCTCCCCCGCATCTCCAACAACAAGCCGGTATGGAGGGGTCTATGCCATGAAGGAAATCTGGAGTGTGGTACCAAAATAGCAAAATTTTATAGATATTTTCCTTATATAGTGTGCATATTGACGTCTTGGCGGCGTTTCCCCAGATTGCTGCCCATTCCTGAGGAAGTATCCGCCTTCCCAATAGAGACTCCCATTTCCGCATGTATGGAAAAGACCCCTCGGGCCCCTCCCGTGACTCAGAAAGCAAAATGTAAATTTCCGAAATTAGTCCCTTAGTATCAGTGCCCCTTCTGCAAATTTTCTCAAAATCTGTGGGAATCGAGGCCCCTGCCCTGCCAAACAAGGAGCCAGCCAAGTCTCTGATCTGCAGATATTGGAAAAACTCTCGATTAGAGAGAGAGAATTTATCTCTAAGGTACTCAAAGGAATGGATCTGCATTGTACTTCCATCTATAATGTCTGCAAATCTGAATAGACCTGCCTTGAGCCAGGGGTGCACCATGTCCGACTCCAGACTGCTTGGGAGCAAGGGTTGGTATATGAAGGACACCAGAGGGGAGCAGGGGGATGCCAAAGGAAATCTTCTAATGCAAAATGCCCAGAGGTCCCTAGTGAACTGCATCGGTCCAAGAAGAGGGGGGGGGCGAATCACACCGGGCCGGGGGCCACAGGAGCGTGTTTGGATGTATAGGCGCCAGCCAAAGTTTTTCAATCTCAGTCCACCTGTTGTATGCCCAAAGGGACACCCAACAGGGGATCCTCCTAAGATGGGCCGCCCAATAGTATTTTAGGATGTCCGGGACAGAAAGCCCCCCCCTGTTTCTCCGAGCCATCAACACCTCCCTGGCCACCCTATGACGTTTGTTACACCAAATAAATCTAAGGATAGCCGCCTGAAGGGACTTCAGCTCCTTTATTGGTACCTTAACTGGGAGGGTTTCAAAAAAATATAATAATTTTGGGAGCAAGCTCATTTTAACCGCAGCAATGCGCCCCATCCACGAAAGAGGGAGGGGCAACCACTTGCTCAAAAGATTTCTCAGCTCTCGGAAAAGGGGGGGGAAGTTAAGGTTATAGAGGGAATCATAAGTAGATGTGAGGTTAACCCCCAGGTACTTGACCGCATCTGTCTTCCAACGAAACTTAAAATTCAAACGCAGGTAATCCAGGGCCACCAGGTCGAGATTCAAGGGCATTGCCTCCGTTTTGCTAGAGTTGATCTTATACCCCGAAAGGCTCCCGTACCTACCCAAGGTGCACATTAAAATTGGAAGGGACACATGGATGTTAGTAAGTGTAATGAGCACATCGTCGGCAAAAAGCGAGATTTTAAACGGTTTATTCCTGACCAGGACCCCCGAGATGTCTGGGTTGCTCCTGACCGAGGCCGCGAGGGGCTCTATGCATAGCACAAAAAGGAGGGGGGACAGGGGGCACCCCTGCCTGGTGCCATTGGAGATGAGAAAAGGCTTAGAGATGTGGAGGGGGAGTTTGATAGAGGCCGTAGGAGCGCTATACAGGGACTTCAAGGCCCGCATAAAGCCACCCGAGATCCCAAAGACCTCCAGTGTCTTGAAGAGAAAAGGCCACGCAAGGCGGTCAAAAGCCTTCTCTGCATCTAGACTCAACACCAACGCCTGTTGCTTCGTCCGATTTGCCACATCCACCAGGTCTATGACCTTCCTGGTGTTGTCACCCCCCTGACGGCAAGGGACAAAACCCACCTGGTCTTTATACACGAGTTGGGGCAACCATCGATTAAGCCTGGCCGCCAAGAGCTTGGTGAACATCTTCAAATCGGAGTTCAAAAGGGCTATTGGTCTATAATTAGCACAGTCCAATGGGTCCCTGGGTGGCTTGGGCAGGAGGATTAAATGGGAGTGTAGCATGGATGGAGGGATAGGGTCACCCTGAAGGAAAGAGTTAAACAAGGCGGCCATGTGTGGGAGGAGCTCCGCCGCAAACACCTTGTAATAAAAATAAGTAAAGCCGTCCGGGCCCGGTGACTTCCCGCCAGGCAGGGCTTCCAGAACTTGCTCCAGTTCCTCTGTAGTAATCTCTTCATTCAAAGCCGCGGCTGCTCCGCAAGGCAGTGAAGGGAGCTCAAGGGCCGAAAAATAGTCCCCAAGTGCCCCAGCCCCGCGCGAAGCCATGCCCGGGGGAACCGGAAGGTTATAAAGCTTGTTGTAGTAATTGAAAAAAATGTCAGCTATTGAAGCGGGGTGATAGTGGATAGTGCCCTTTTCGTCGCGCAGAGCCTGAGGGCATGAGGATGTAGTGCGCTCCTTAAGCTGCCTGGCGAGTAAGGTATGAGCCTTATTACTCCTTTCATAGTATCTTTGTTTGGAAAAGGTTAGCAATTTTTCTGCTCTGCCAATTGCCAAGTCTCTCAACTTTTCCCTAAGGCTGATGACTCTCCTAAGAATAGTCAGTGATGGGGCAGCCGCCAGTCTCCCCTCCTGTAGCTTAAGATGGGCCGTTATAGAGTCCCGCTGACTTGTGGCATTCTTTTTAGCCCTGGCGCCCTCTCTAATGCATAGTCCCCTCATCACTGCCTTGTGAGCTTCCCAGAGTGTTGCCGGCGACGTGACCGTGCCCGTGTTCAACTGAAAGAATTCGACCAGTTGCTTATTTAAAAAGGCCCTAGTGTCGGGATTTTTGATCAGAGATTCATTAAGGCGCCAATGCTGAGGCCTAGGTCGAGGACCATCTTTCTTGAAGTCCATTATGAGTGGGGAATGGTCTGACCACGTAATGGATCCCATCTCCACCCGCTCAAGACGCCCCAGCAGCTGTGAGTCAATGAAAAAATAGTCTATTCTGGTGTGCGTCTGATGCGGATGCGAGTAGAAGGAAAAGGCCTTCTCTCCCGGGTGGTCCACCCTCCAAGCGTCGTATAAAGCGCCTGATCTAATGAGCCTACGAAAGTCCCGGGACAAATTTTTCAAAGCACCCGATGGAGGGTGTCCACCCACAGAGAGTCTGTCGGCCACCTCCGAAAAGGGGATGTTAAAGTCTCCCCCCAACACCGTAGAGGCCGGTGCCAGTCCGCCTATCAGATCGAGTATTTTCTTAAGAAAGCGTATCTGCCCTTCATTAGGTGCATAAATGTTGGCCAGTATGTGCGGGGATCCCCCCAGTTGGCCCTCCAGAATCACATATCTACCCTCTGGATCGCAGTGAGAACCCGTAATTTGTAGAGGACAACTGGAGGATATTAAAATAGCAACTCCCCCCCTCTTGGAGCCCGAGTAAGCCGAGTAATGGATGGGAAAGCGGTGGGACGCAAATTTGAAAGTGTTGGATTCCACAAAATGTGTTTCTTGGATAAAGGCTATGTCTGCACCTGATGTTTTCAGTTCCTGTAGCAGCAATTTCCTCTTACGGGGTGAATTCAGACCTTTTACGTTAAGAGAGATAATGCGGGTCATATCTAAAACTTAGAAGTAAGAAAAAGCTAATGGCACACCTATACCGTCGGGGGCATGACTTCCCCTGTGAAGCCGGCCAGAGGAGATGGTCCATACGACAAAGGGCCGCAGCTCCCAGGGACTCTAGAAGGGGTGGTACCTGAAAGGACACATAAGGAAAAAACATCGGGGAGGGGGGAAGACAAGGACAAACATAGAAATGAACATGAATTAAGAACATTAACCGAAATGCATAAACCTTAGGCATAGATTCCCGGGGGGTAAACCCGGAAGGGAGAGACCTAGAGGGAGGTTCCCCAACCCGTCTGGGCTGAGAGAGCCACCCACCTCACTCCCCAGTAGCCCTCCTACGGGGGTCAGTCCAGTGGGCACGGGCCCGTGCCTAAAGGAAACAAGGGAGAGAAAAAAAAAAAAAAAAACCTCAACCACTAACTCCAAGTAAGGGGACCGGGCTCCCGCCAACCCCCCTACCCCCCACGGCATCATTGTGGCTACAGCCCCCCCCCCCTTATGCAGCTCAACAGACCCAGAGGGCCGCAGATGACACAATGGACAGTCAGAGGCTTGCTGTAGAGAGAGTCACAGTATCACAAAGCATGCTCAGCCACTGGAACTCAAAGGGTATAAGAAATAGGCACCAACCAGGTTAAGGAGTGTCTTCAACGGCGAGCCGGGGAGGGGAGCGACCCGCGGCCCCTACCTCCTCTCCCCCCCAAAGCCCCACGCCCTCCACCCCTCACCTTGGACCACACGGGAGGGGGCGGACCTTCCAACCTTTGCAAGTCCCAATCTGGGATACAGACCGCTGGAATGGCCAATGCTTCACAGAACAGAGTAGTATCTGCTGGAGTGCGAAGGGTCGCCGATTTACCCCCTCTGCGCGCTGTTAGTGCAAACGGGTAACCCCAGCGGTATGGAACCTGGTGCTCCTTCAGGCTCGTGAGGAGGGGTTTGAGGTGCCGCCTTTTCTGGAGTGTGATGCGAGAAAGATCCGGGAAAAGCTGGATTTCCTTGCCATTGAACACAGATGCCGTGCGCCTCATTCTAGCCTTAGCCATGATCAGTTCTTTGGTGGAGAAGTCGTGAATGCAACAAATGATGTCCCGGGGTTGGGTGGATAAATTCTTCGGCTGTAAAGCCCTGTGTGCCCTGTCCAGCTTGATGATGTTAGAAGGGGGAGCGTCCAACACTTCATTAAAGATGGATTGTAGTATGGAGTTTGTGTCCTCGGGCCCATCCGACTCTGGGACCCCCCTCACACGGACATTGCAACGGCGTCCTCTGTTGTCGAGATCCTCTATGTGAGACTGCATATCCTCCATAATTTTTTGTTGCGATGTTGCCAGTTTGTGTAATTCTGATACATGGGATCTGGTGATGTCATGCTCTTCCTCCAGGGATTCAATTCTGCCAGACAATTGCTGCAAATCTCTCCTCACTTCAGCTATTTCTGACCTGCAAGTTGCTTTAACCTCATGTATGAGGCATTGAAAGTCCTCTTTAGAAGGAAGTTTACTTATGAAATCATGCATGTCCTTATAGAAGGTGTCTGGCCCTTTAAGGTGAGCACCTGCAGTAATAGACACTGGAGTTTTAGTCTGGTGCTGGGAAAGCTGGGGAAGTTGATTTCCACACCGAGGCCCAGAGGGGGGAAGCAGGCTGCTCTGTTCCCTGATATTACCAGCTGTGGCTGCAGTCCCTTCTTCTCCCGGCAGTGGGGAGGGCTGCCCCCCGACCTCCACCTTATCTCCCACAGCCACTATGTGCTCCTGGGCCTGCTGCTGCTGTGCCTGAGGATCCGATGCAGTGCAGGGCTGCTGAGCCAAGGCATCCCCTGTTGGATCTGCTGCAGAGATTCCTCCACTCCCCCTGTGTCCCCGCTCACCCACTCCTCCTTCTCTTGCTGCTTAGCAGGCCAGGCCAGTGCCTCCATTTCCCCTCCATGCTCCTGGAAAGATGGCGTCCGGGCCTCCCCTGGACCCTGTTCCAGGCCCAAGAAAGTATCCAGCGCCGTGGTGTGCAGCGGGGGGGGCACTGATGCCTGCTGCGATGGTTTAATCCTCCGTGGTCCCATCCTGAGAGCCGGTGAGTAGGTTTATGCTTATGATAAGTGCTGATTTAGCTGAGGGTCAACAGGAGCTCCTCTTCCCCACGTCCACTCAGCTCAGCATCCTGGACACGCCCACTTTTCACCCTTTTTATTAGAAACTGGTTGATTAGGCAGTCATTCACTAACATTTTCTATATGAAAAATAACAAACTATGGAAATTAACAAACGTAAACACTGATACCTAACAATTCTATGGCATCGCAACTGCTGGTACTGTAACACACTTATTCGCGCTCACTGGGAGGCAAGTAGTCCACAGCGGCAGCTGGCACTACACGCTCGTCGACCATAGCAAGCCGCTTCACATCTAAGGCGTACCAGCCCCGCTCACCCCAATGGCGGGTGAAGCTGACTACTTCTCCGGCCTCCAGGTTACCACCTTGGTGACCACTGGGGAGATGTTGCTCCATATCTCGGCGCGTGACAAACACTTCCTCGGAGAGATCCGCTTCCCATATGAAACCCCATCCTTTCTCGGGGTTAAACTGCCTGACGTACCCTCTGCGCTGCGGCCCACGGACACGGAAGATGGCCTTCCTCAGGTACTCTTTTTTTCTTCCAGGATCGGGCAAGCTTCTCCTGTTGTTGTCGCTCTTTCGTGGTCACCACTGGCAACATCTGTTGCTGGTGTTGTTGTCGTTCCCAGAAGGGGGCATCAGCGTCTGGCCTCAGCTCCCTATCTGGCTCTGGCTTTATCTGAACTCGGCGGCTCCAACAGCCGTCGGGATGCCGTGCGGTAACGGAATGGGTATACATCTTGGTTCCGCTGCCGCTGTTGCAGGGCCTGGGTGCTCCGTCTCTGAGGACGGGCCCGGTGATGCGGCCGGGCTTGGTCTGGCCGGTGTCTGGGTGACTGCTGCCGTGGCTGGAATGAGGGCCTTGCTTTGGATCTCTGCAGCCGGTGATTCCGATTGAAAAACTGAAGGTTCCGCTGCCGGGGTTGGTGGAGGTAGCTCAGCATCCGCCGAGGCCGGGGTAGTCAGGAGTGGAGTGCTCATCGTGAGCGAGGACGGTCCGGATCCCTCAGCCTCTTTGGCCGGATTTGTGCAATCTACAGGGACTGGGTAACCGCTTACCCTCTCTTCTCGTGGGATCCCAATCTCACGGGCTCGCACCGCCACCGCCAGGCTCCTCATCTCTTTTCTCCAGTAGTTCAGAGTAAAGAGGAATTGCGTCCTCATCCTCCGGCACAGCTGCTCGGTTTTCTCCTCTATCCATGCCGTGGTCCCAGGCACAGCACGCTCTGGGGACCAGTCTCGCTCTGCCATCTTGCCACTGCTTCATCCAGGAATGTTGTGTCAGAGTCCTGGCGTCCCTGCTCCACTTCCGCCAATTACACATCCTGGCCTGCCCCCTCGGTCTTTTCGCAGCACTCTCTCGCTGACCATGGCCCTCTGGGAACTTCCGGTTCCGGCCTCTTCAGGAAGACGAGGGGCGGTGCCTAATCTTCGCGCGCTTTCTCGAAGAAGATGGGGTTTTGGCGTGAAACCACTGCGGAAAATGGCGGAATTGGCGGGAAACCCAATTTTGACCCGCGGTCTTCGGCTTTCAAGGCGCACATCACCCAGGGAAGTGGGTCTTGCTCGTATCCTGTTTGTGACGCCAGAAATCAAGGTGTGCCGCCCCCGTGCCAGTTGCTGGGCCGCTGCTCGGATCCGGATCCGCGGTGGCTCGAGGGGTCTTCGGACCCGGGGGTCGCGCGGCCACTGGATGCAATAGGGGGTATGTACAGGGGGGGATTGAATGTTCGTGACACCACCCATGGTGTGTGGTAATGGGAGGTACCACCGCTGCGGTTGGGGAGCCCGGTGACGATGGTGCGTTAGCCTGATGTTTAACCCTTCCGTGGGTAGGGGTTGGTGTCCCGGGGCCCGGTGACGGTGTGGTGCTGGGGTGCCATAGGAGGTAGGAACAGGGGCTCTCAGTATACTCACTCAGTCCAGGCAATAACCACAACGACCGCTTCTAAACTAGAATTCTGAGCACCACTGCAGCCTGTAGAGAGCACGCTTGGGTCCGTGCCCTTGGTGTTGCTGTTGGTCTGTGGTCCTGTGCTTGGCACCTTTTTTCTCTATTGGACCCGTTGGTATAAAACTCTCCGGGTCCCGCTCACCCGTGTGGCTAACGGTGTGAGCCTGCTCCAGGGTTCACGCGTAGGATTTCTTTGGACTGTATTGGGAAAGTCCTAGCCCGGTGATAGCTCAGGGCCGCTGGCTGCCCTCCTCGGCTGTCCGTGCCCCCTGACACTATCCCCTGCGACCGGGGTTCCAGCTCCTACCAGGCCCAGCTCTGCTCCGTGGCCTCTCCTCCCGAGAGCCACCACTCCACGTCCTCTCCCTTCATTCTCCAAACGCAACTCTCCCACTCAACTGTCACTTTCCTCACTTCTCCCTCACCAACCCCCCAAGTGGGCGGCCCTATTCCCTTCAGGCCCCCCAATAGTGAGTCTGGTAGGTTAAAGTGGGAAGTGTTCCTAGGATTTTTGATTGGACCAGTTGTTGCAACACCAATGGACTGGGACCCTTAACCAAGGAGGGTGGATACTGTGCAGAAGGGCAAGTTGCACAATACCCTGTGACGACCTGACAAGCCAGGGCGTCACACCTGTCAACACATTACAAGGACCCGATTGCCAGAGAGTGGTAAGTGATCCCTCTCCCTGCCTCCTGAATACTGGGATCACACAGATCGCATCATTCAGGGGGCTAAACTACTAGGAGTGACACGGGGACAGCTCCGAGCAGTGAGAGCCGAGTCCTGGCTGTAACATCAGTCAGAGACTCGGCGGCGATCGTGGGGGTCCAGCACCTGAACCCCTGCGATCACAATGACTAAAAAAAGCATAAAAAGAAGCAAGAAAAAATGCAAGTGAAAAAACACGCAAGCGAAATAAAAAAATGCATGTTTTTCAGCTGTTTGTTTTCCTACCAAAACATGCTTTTTTGTGTGCAGAAAACAAGCACATGTGCACATAACCTAACACATAGTTCACCAGGGACAGGAGGAGTCAGGGTCCTGCTCGCAAGCTTACAATCTGTAAGAACATAGGGGGACACAATAGGTAGAATGTGCTTGTCAGGTATGATTCAGCCATCATTATATTAAATAGGGGATTTCATATAATGTTGCATGGTCTTGTCATCAGTCAGTATCTGTGTAAGTGCAGATATCGTGTGCCATGAGGTGCATGGAGGATGTGGACAGAGATGGATAGCTGGGACCAGATTCTAATGAAAACTTAGAACAGGGGCGACTTAGATTAGTAAAGACTTAGATTAAAGTAAGATGTTAAACCTGTCTAAGGAGATGTGTTTTTAAAGAATGTTTAAAAATGTAGGGTAGTGTTTTCCAGAAAACTGGTGCAGCACAAGAGAAGTCATGGAGATCGATAAGGAAGGTTCAGGTTATGAAGGATGTTAGTCTTAGATCAGTTGCAGAATGAAGAGCATAGGTAGATTGATATCAGGCTGGCATACATACCTGAGCTGTGACCTGCTGTATGCTGGATACATTATAATGAGCCAACAGGTATTCTTTTGGTTCCAAAATTTTTTACAGCAAGAAATGCACTGCAGATTTCACTTTTTTTGATTAAAAAATACTGAAACTCCTGATGGAATTATGAAAACTGTTGAGTGAACGTAACTTTAGAGTATTCCTATTCAGAAGGCGTGCGTCATGTGAAGTCTCTGATTTGGGAGGGACCAGCCTCTATATACTACAAATGTAGAGCAATGCACTTTCATATCAGAAAAGTATAAGAGGAATTTGAATTTCATTTTCATTAACCCAACATGCACACTAAACTAATTAAACTGATCTGACAATGTGCGAGGACAAGGAAACTCAGGGGACTTTAGTCATATTAATTTCTATAGACAGTTAAGATTTTACTCACTATTCATTTTATGTACAATTTATTAAGTGTAATTATATTCAAATCGCTAAATAATTAGTAGAAGTAAAATATTTACAAGCTCTTCAAATATCATTTGGTTCAGAAAAATAATATGTAGTAAAACACACAATTTTGACCCTGTGTGCCCGTAACATTTTTGATTGCTGTAGAAATGTTTGCTTGGTACAGTGGCATATACCAGGTGTATGGTATCTGCACTATGCATACAGTGCTCAGCATAAATGAGTACACCTTCTTTGAAAAGTTACATTTTAATCCATAAACACTGAACACAAGAACAATTTCAAAAATTTTGACAAGACCGAGTTTTGTAGAACAGTTTTTAACTGATAACATGAAAGTAATGTTAACATTCGTAAACCATTTCCAGTGACTACCTCTTGAAGCTCATCAAGAGAATGCCAAGAGTGTACAAAGCAGTAATCAAAGCAAAAGGTGGCTACTTTGAAGAACCTAGAATATAAGACATATTTTCAATTGTTTCACACGTTTTTGTTAAGTATTTCATTCCGCATGTGTTAATTCATAGTTTTGATGCCTTCAATGTGAATCTACAATTTTCAGAGTCATGAAAATAAAGAAAACTGTTTGAATGAGAAGGTGTGTCCAAACTTTTGGTCTGTACTGTACATTAAGGTCTTATTCAGATGTCTGTGATTGTTGTATCTAAAAACATCCATTGTTGTTTATTAGTATTTGGATCTGAGCGTCATCAGTATTTGGTCAGTTTTACCATAACTTATTTTCACTGATGAAAAAAGTAAACAAACGACAGAGCTCCTCCCATCCAATACAATGGTAATCACAGATCCTTTGACTTTTATGGGTAATTTTGATCAGAGACTCAAATCAAAAACAGATATTACAGAGAAAGAACCGACCAAAGTCCATGCTAAGCTACAACAAAAGATACATTTATTGAGGACCGATGATCAAGGAGAGGGGCACATACATCAAAGAGGGAACGCACCACCTGTTACGGGGGGGCTGTCTGATAATAACACCTAAAGGAATATCAGACAGTCAGGGTCCACCGTGCAAAGACTCTGCTGCAGACTATGGCAGAGTGTAATACCTCTGTTAAACTCACAGAGGAATATAATTAGTAAATAAGGCAATTCCTCCTTTACTTGGAGGGTGTGTGGAATGGTCTCTGTTAATGATCACAGAGACAAAAGCAGTGAGTGTGAAATGGCACTCACCTAGGTCCGTTCCTCTAGTGGTGCCAGGAGACGGACAGCAGCGTAAGCCGCACAAAGCTCCTACCTGTGTTCGCTCCACTAGTGTGCGAGGACACGAACCACTAGATATGGCACCTGCCTAGGTCCGCTCTTCTAGTGGTGCAAAAGAGATGAACAGCAGCGTAAGCCGCACAAAGCTCCTACCTACGTTCGCTCCACTAGTGTGCGAGGACACGAACCACTAGATATGGCACCTGCCTAGGTCCGCTCTTCTAGTGGTGCAAAAGAGACAGACAGCAGCATAAGCCGCACAAAGCTCCTACCTCTGTTCGCTCCCCTAGTGTGCGAGGATACGAACAACTGCCAGACGCAGTATAAGGAACGTTACCCTAGCGGCAACGTCCACCTACGAGTAGAATCACAAGGCCCAGCCGGACCATGTGCCTCAGGCACCTGCCTATGTCCGCTCCCCAAAGAGGTAAGGATACGGACTGCAGCCGAAGCTGTAAGGTATAAGAACGCTACCCTGCCGGTAGCGCTCACCTAGCATAGACAGAGAGATGCCTAGAGGAACGTGCCCAGAGCGTCTACTCTCATGCATGAAACAAGAGGACTGAGCGCCGTGCGGCGTGCGTCAGGGTCTTATATAGACTCTGTGCCTCATCCAAGATGGAGGACACCAGAGCCAATCCGCTGCCAGAACGACAGGAATGATGTCACGCTGACCTATCACAGAGCAAAGCGTCACAAGCACATGACCAGTGACCAATCGGCATAGAAGGTGTCAGAGACATGTGACCACGTGTCACAAGCACATGACCAGCGGCCAATCGGCATAGAAGGTGTCAGAGACATGTGACCTCGTGTCAGCGATGATGTCACCCGCACATGTGCAATGGCTCCAAGATAGGACTTAGTCTCCAGCGCTTGCACATGTGCAGTAGCAAGAAATCTGGACATAGTCTCCAGTGCTCGCACATGTGCAGTAGCAAGAAATCCAGACATAGACTCCAGTGCCACAGCAACCGTAACAGTACCTCCCCCTCAAGGGCCCCCCTCCCGGCGACGCAGGTAATCGGCAACTAAGTCGGGAGCATGGACAGCCTCCTCAGGCTCCCAAGAGCGATGTTCTGGGCCGTAGCCCTCCCAATCTATCAAGAAGAACCTGCGCCCTCTAACCATCTTAGAACCAACTATGGCTCGTACCTCATAGCTAGAGCGAGAGGAATCAGAGGCAGGAGAGTGCACTTCATGAGCGTGAGGTAAAATTGCCGGCTTTAGCAGTGAAACATGGAATTTGTCATGGATCCTAAGATGGACGGGTAACTTCAATTGGTAGACTACAGGATTTACCTGTCGAACAACCTCATAAGGACCCAGGAAGCGAGGAGCAAATTTGACAGAGCTCACTCTAAGTTTCACGTGTTTTGCAGAGAGCCACACAAAGTCCCCTGGAGAAAAGACAGGAGCCGGGCGTCGAAACCGATCGGACACCGTCTTCATACGGTCCTTAGCTGCTTGGATCGACTCTTGAGTCCGATCCCAAACCTCTCTGGCATTAGTTGCCCAGTCGGCCACAAGAGGAGGAGGTGCAGCAGTGGGAAACGGTACCGGTACCCTAGGGTGTTGCCCATTATTGAGTACGAACGGTGTCTGCCCAGTGGCCTCAGCCAGCGAATTGTTAAGGGCAAATTCTGCCCAGGGTAGGAGGGAGGACCAGTTATCGTGGTTCTCAGCAACAAAGTGTCGAAGGTATATAATCATGGATTGATTGGTACGCTCAACCAAACCATTGGTCTCCGGATGGTATGCCGAAGAGAGATTCAACTCAATTTGCAGAAGGCTAAAAAGATCTCGCCAGAAACGGGAAGCAAATTGCGGGCCTCTATCACAAATGATACGATCTGGCATCCCGTGAAGCCTAAAGACATGCTTGAGGAATAGTTTGGCTAGTACCCTGGAAGATGGGATTTTCGATAACGGTACGAGATGAACCATCCGGGAGAAATGGTCCGTAATGACCCACACAAATCTATGACCCTGTGAACACGGAAGATCACCCACAAAGTCCATGCCTACCACCTCCCATGGTCTATCTGGCACTGGTAAAGGATGCAAGAGCCCAGCCGGTCTCTGCCGTAACGGACGGTTGCGAGCACACGAGTATCAGGAACCGACATATCTCTTGACGTGGCTGGCTAAGTGTGGCCACCAATACCACCTCTCGAGTAACTCTCGTGTCCGTCTAATACCAAAATGCCCACCCACCTTTGAGGTGTGGGCCCACGACAGTATATCATTCTGTCGATCCGGCGGAACAAAGGTCTTGCCCGGTGGGATTTGGTCTAACGTCACAGGGGAGAGCGTATGAAAAACCCTGGAGGGAAGGATAAGACGAGGTTCGTCAATCTCTTCCTGGGTAGAAACCATAGAGCGAGACAGGGCGTCTGCCTTGTTATTCTTACTCCCAGACAGATAGTTGATGGAGAAGTGAAAGCGGGAGAAAAACAAGGACCAGCGGGCTTGGCGAGGATTCAGATGCTGAGCAGTTTGTAAGTACGTCAGATTCTTATGGTCTGTATAGACCTGGAAAGGATGTTTCGCCCCTTCCAGCAAGTGACGCCACTCCTCCAAGGCTAATCTCAGGGCGAGCAGTTCCCTATCCCCAATGGTATAGTTTCTCTCTGCCGGTGAAAAGGTTTTAGCAAAGAAGAAACACGGCCTTTTTCTACCTGCACCGTTCTTTTGATACAAGACCGCACCAGCACCCACTGAAGAGGCATCAACCTCCAAGAGGAAGGGCTTATTCTCATCGGGTCTTTGAAGAACGGGAGCAGTTGAAAAGTGTCTTTTTACTGCCTCAAAAGCCTGGGATGTCTCAGTAGACCAGACTTTTGGATTAGCACCTTTCTTAGTCAAGGCCACCAAAGGGGCCACCAAAGTAGAGAAATGGGGTATGAACTGCCTGTAATAATTTATGAATCCTAAGAAGCGTTGCACCGCCTTCAAGGAATGAGGTTCGGACCATTCCAGGACAGCAGAGAGCTTCGCAGGATCCATAGCCAGACCCTCTTGTGAGATAATGTAGCCCAAAAAAGGCAAGGATGACTGCTCGAATACACATTTTTCGAGTTTAGCAAACAAAGAGTGCTCCCTTAAACGGGAAAGGACACGAACGACATCCTGACGATGAGTCTCCAGATCAGGAGAAAAAATCAGGCTGTCGTCCAGATATACCACGACGGATAACAGTAAATCCCTGAACACATCATTTACGAAGTCCTGAAATACTGCGGGTGCATTACATAAACCAAAAGGCATGACGAGGTATTCATAGTGACCGTCTCGGGTGTTAAAAGCGGTCTTCCATTCGTCACCCTCTCGAATTCGTACCAAGTTATACGCACCCCGCAGATCCAACTTCGTAAAAACCCCCTCAGTCTGTCAAAGAGCTCCGAAATTAAAGGTAACGGGTATTTGTTCTTTATCGTGATTGCGTTGAGACCCCTGTAATCTATGCAGGGACGCAAATCACCCTCTTTCTTCCGAACAAAGAAAAACCCAGCTCCCGCGGGAGACACAGACTTCCGAATGAACCCCTTCTCTAAACTCTCTCTTATACTTATATAGGTCGACATGGCCTCAGACTCAGGTATTGACAGGGGGTAAACCCTGCCCTTAGGTGGAACCGAACCTGGGATAAGGTCTATGGCACAGTCATACGGCCTATGGGGTGGAAGAACCTCAGCACCCTGTTTGGAGAACACATCAGCGAAATCCAAATAGGGTGTAGGTATGGGAGAGAGATCAGTTGATGCAACCACCACGACCTTAGGTGGTAAGGGAAGACATCGGGACTGACATTTCGAACCCCAACTAATAATGCTGTCGGACTCCCAGTCAATTAGAGGAGCATGGGTCCGAAGCCATGGGAGACCCAGAAGAACATCGTCTATACCCTCAGGCAAAACAAGAAAAGAAATCTCCTCTATGTGACCCTGAGACAGGGAAAGGCGCAAGGGAACTGTCCTCAATGTAATGGAGTCAGACAACATAGTCCCATTAACAACATGGACAGGAATAGGCGCCTCTAACATGATAGAGGGAATATTGTGTCTCTTTACAAATCCTGAGGACACAAAAGTCCCGTCAGCTCCGGAATCCACAAAAGCCATAATAGGCCATGTATTCTCAGAGAAGGAGAGCTGACATGGGATACTACACTTAGAGGGTGCAGAAGACGTCTCTAGTAACCCCCCTCTAATGGTTACTAGGCCTGGAAGTTTCCCTGACGGCTAGGACACTTGTTGGCATAGTGCCCAGCCTGACAACATACGTAACATATAGGAGGACCAGACTTGCGTAGTCTGGAGGACGTATGACCTAACTCCATAGGAGTGGGAGATGTTTCAGATGCTGAGGAAGATGGTAGTGGACCCTCAACAACTGGAATAGCCCGAAGCTTAGGGCGTGAGGAAGAGACCTCGAGTCTACGTTCCCTATGGCGTACGTCGATCCTGGTTGCTACTGTGATCAAGTCCTCCAGAGAAGCAGGGACAGCACGAGTAGCAAGAGCATCCTTGACATAGCCTGCCATCCCTCTCCAGAAGATAGGAATCAACACCTTCTCTGGCCAATCTAGTTCTGCCACCAGAGTTCTAAAAGCAATGGCATAAGAACTAGTGGATAACGAACCCTGAGACAGATCTAACAGTCTCAGAGCCGCATCATGGGTAACCTGCGGACCCATGAATACCGCCTTAAGAGCATCAAGAAAGTCTTGATGTCTCAGAGTAACCACATCAGAGCGCTCCCATAGGGGAGTCACCCATTCTAAGGCTTTGTCCTGAAGTAAGGAGATGATAAAGCCTACTCTGGACCTCTCCGTAGAGAAGCGAGAAGAGTTGACCTTTAGGTGTATCTGACACTGACTAATGAAACCACGACATGATCTGGCATCGCCAGAATATCTGTTTGGCAGAGCAAGTCGAGGATCATGTGCAGATGTCACCATGGTCTGAGGTTTATCCTCTATACTTTTGAGCCGCGACTCAAGTACTTGTATGTAACGGTGTAACTGCTGATATTCTGCCATAACTGCCAGACCCTTGGCTCAGTCCTAATGTTACGGGGGGCTGTCTGATAATAACACCTAAAGGAATATCAGACAGTCAGGGTCCACCGTGCAAAGACTCTGCTGCAGACTATGGCAGAGTGCAATACCTCTGTTAAGCCAGCTTTACACCTTACAATTAGGTATGCGATCTCGTATGTGACACGCCCAGGTCGCATATGCGATCTAATGAGATTGCACGTAGGTCGTTCATTTGCTGTCACACGTGCGTTAGTAGCCTATGTTAAATTGGTCAATTTTGTGTGCGATCCTTTAGATCACGTGTTCTGTGACGTATGCATTGGGCACCCTTTTTTTTTATTGTCTTGACAAGCGTGTGTAATGTAGGGATGCGTTTTTACTATGTCATCTGCTGTTCAGCTCTGCTACATGGCCGCTGACAGCAGACACAGACAGCCATGTAGCAGAGCTGAATGGCAGATGACAGCAGACACAGACAGAGCCGCACTGTCAGAATGAACTCGGGTGAACTTCACCCGACTTCATTGTCATGCTGCGGCTCTGTCTGTGTCGCGTCCTGATTAGCGGTCACCAGTGAAGACTCACCGGTGACTGCTAATCCCCTGAGTGACTGAAGTTAGCAGCCCTCTCTCATACTCACCGATCCCCGATCCCCGGCTCTGCACGGCATTCACACTGCTGCGGCGGCTTTTACTGTTTTGAAAAAGCCGGCCGCCGATTAAACAATCTCGTATTCCCTGCTTACCCCGCCCACCGGCGCCTATGATTGGTTACAGTGAGACACGCCCCCCACGCTGAGTGACAGGTGTCACACTGCACCCAATCACAGCAGCCGGTGTGCGTGTCTATACTGTGTAGTGAAATAAATAATTAAATAATTAAAAAAAACGGCGTGCGGTCCCCCCCAATTTTAAAACCAGCCAGATAAAGCCATACGGCTGAAGGCTGGTATTCTCAGGATGGGGAGCTCCACGTTATGGGGAGCCCCCCAGCCTAACAATATCAGCCAGCAGCCGCCCAGAATTGCCGCATACATTATATGCGACAGTTCTGGGACAGTACCCGGCTCTTCCCGATTTGCCCTGGTGCGTTGGCAAATCGGGGTAATAAGGAGTTATTGGCAGCCCATAGCTGCCAATAAGTCCTAGATTAATCATGTCAGGCGTCTATGAGACACCATCCATGATTAATCTGTAAATTACAGTAAATAAACACACGCCCGAAAAAATCCTTTATTAGAAATAAAAAACACACACACATTCCCTGGTTCACCACTTTAATCAGCCCCAAAAAGCCCTCCATGTCCGGCGTAATCCAGGATGATCCAGCGTCGCATCCAGCGCTGCTGCATGGAGGTGACCGGAGCTGCAGCAGACACAGCCGCTCCGGTCACCTCCACGCAGCTAATGAAGACAGCCGCGCGATAATCTGAGCTGTCACTGAGGTTACCCGCTGTCACTGGATCCAGCGGTGGATGAAGCGGTGGCCGCGGGTAACCACAGTGACAGCTCAGCTGATCGCGCTACTCACCGCCGCTCCGGTCAGCTCCAGTCAGCAACTGAGGTGAGTAGCGCCATCAGCTGAGCTGTCACTGTGGTTACCCGCGGCCACCGGTGGATCCAGTGACAGCGGGTAACCTCAGTGACAGATCAGCTGATCGCCGGCTGTCTTCATTAGCTGCGTGGAGGTGACCGGAGCGGCTGTGTCTGCTGCAGCTCCGGTCACCTCCATGCAGCAGCGCTGGATGCGACGCTGGATCATCCTGGATTACGCCGGACAAGGAGGGCTTTTTGGGGCTGATTAAAGTGGTGAACCAGGGAATGTGTGTGTGTTTTTTATTTCCAATAAAGGATTTTTTCGGGCGTGTGTTTATTTACTGTAATTTACAGATTAATCATGGAAGGTGTCTCATAGACGCCTGACATGATTAATCTAGGACTTATTGGCAGCTATGGGCTGCCAATAACTCCTTATTACCCCGATTTGCCAACGCACCAGGGCAAATCGGGAAGAGCCGGGTACAGTCCCAGAACTGTCGCATCTAATGTATGCGGCAATTCTGGGCGGCTGCTGGCTGATATTGTTAGGCTGGGGGGCTCCCCATAACGTGGAGCTCCCCATCCTGAGAATACCAGTCTTCAGCCGTATGGCTTTATCTGGCTGGTTTTAAAATTGGGGGGGACCGCACGCCGTTTTTTTTAATTATTTAATTATTTATTTCACTACACAGTATAGACACGCCCACCGGCTGCTGTGATTGGGTGCAGTGTGACACCTGTCACTCAGCGTGGGGGGCGTGTCTCACTGTAACCAATCATAGGCGCCGGTGGGCGGGGTAAGCAGGGAATACGAGATTGTTTAATGGGCGGCCGGCTTTTTCAAAACAGTAAAAGCCGCCGGAGCAGTGTGAATGCCGTGCAGCGCCGGGGATCGGGGATCGGTGAGTATATGAGAGAGGGGGATAGACTGACATGGACAGAGAGTGAGGGACAGACATAGTGACGGACTGACAGAGATTAGTGCATGACAGACATTGTGAGGCGCTTCAGAACGCAGCTTTTCAGCTGCGCTCTGAAGCAGACCTTTTTTAAGCTGCGGTGCAGAGCGCACACCTGCGCACATAGCCACAGACACCAAAATCGTATGAGGGATGTCACACGTTACAATTCACTAGTTTCGTACTACCAAACGTCCAATGTATGAGGAATAAACGACGTGTATGCGATCACCGTATTTTCGTTCAATATCGATCGCATGTAGGTTTCACACGCAAATACATCACGAACGATGCCGGATGTGCGTCACTTACAACTTGACCCCGACAACGGATTGAAAGATCTATTGAAGTGTGTAAAGCAGGCTTTAACTCACAGAGGAATATAATTAGTAAATAAGGCAATTCCTCCCTTACTTGGAGGGTGTGTGGAATGGTCTCTGTTAATGATCACAGAGACAAAAGCAGTGAGTGTGAAATGGCACCTACCTAGGTCCGTTCATCTAGTGGTGCCAGGAGACGGACAGCAGCGTAAGCCGCACAAAGCTCCTACCTGCGTTCGCTCCACTAGTGTGCGAGGACACGAACCACTAGATATGGCACCTGCCTAGGTCCGCTCTTCTAGTGATGCAAAAGAGACGGACAGCAGCGTAAGCCGCACAAAGCTCCTACCTGCGTTCGCTCCACTAGTGTGCGAGGATACGAACCACTAGATATGGCACCTGCCTAGGTCCGCTCTTCTAGTGGTGCAAAAGAGACAGACAGCAGCATAAGCCGTACAAAGCTCCTACCTCTGTTCGCTCCCCTAGTGTGCGAGGATACAAACAACTGCCAGACGCAGTATAGGGAACGTTACCCTAGCGGCAACGTCCACCTACGAGTAGAATCACAAGGCCCAGCCAGACCATGTGCCTCAGGCACCTGCCTATGTCCGCTCCCCTAAGAGGTAAGGATACGGACTGCAGCCGAAGCTGTAAGGTATAAGAACGCTACCCTGCCGGTAGCGCTCACCTAGCATAGACAGAGAGATCCCTAGAGGAACGTGCACAGAGCGTCTACTCTCATGCATGAACCAAGAGGACTGAGCGCCGTGCGGCGTGCGGCAGGGTCTTATATAGACTCTGTGCCTCATCCAAGATTGAGGACACCAGAGCCAATCCGCTGCCAGAACGACAGGAATGACGTCACGCTGACCTATCACAGAGCAAAGCGTCACAAGCACATGACCAGTGACCAATCGGCATAGAAGGTGTCAGAGACATGTGACCACGTGTCACAAGCACATGACCAGCGGCCAATCGGCATAGAAGGTGTCAGAGACATGTGACCTCGTGTCAGCGATGATGTCACCCGCACATGTGCAATGGCTCCAAGATAGGACTTAGTCTCCAGCGCTTGCACATGTGCAGTAGCAAGAAATCTGGACATAGTCTCCAGTGCTCGCACATGTGCAGTAGCAAGAAATCTGGACATAGACTCCAGTGCCACAGCAACCGTAACACCTCCCATATAATATATGCATTACTACATATGAGTGCAAGTGACAGGTATGTGCATATATCATATGGAAGGTGCGCTCCCTCTTTGATTTAAGAGAGGTCGTACTGGGCCCTGTCTTTGAAGGGAGGGCGACACGACAGGGTTAAGGCGTGAATTATACTGAGAGCAGGTGTTTAGGGTAAGGCAAGGGTTAAAAGATATTTCGAGGGTGTGGAAAAAGGGATTTGAAGTAGCATTGTGGGTGTATTCAGGGAAAAGGTGAGGCTATTAGGGGGGTTTATAAGGATTGGTCCGTTACTGAGGGCATCCATTTTAAGCACGGAGAGTATGAACCCCTCAAGTGGACTTCGTTATATGCTGGTGGGTAGAGGAATTCCCGTGGTAGGCCTGCATGGGCCGTGGGTTGGGGCTTGTGTTCGTGCGAAGCTAGGTTGTTTTTTAACTGGTGCCTCCGAGTTGGTGCTTGAACGGCTGGAGGTTAAAGATCAGCCTGGCTACAGTTTAGTAGAAGACCTGTCGGCAGGTTTTGGGCTTTGAGGACCACCCTCCGGTTTTTGTTGGTTATTTCGGTTGTGTTTATGTTGTTTGTTACAATAAAAGGCTGCTGTGGCTAATTAAATCCATTTTGGTGTGCAACCTGTTTATTTCGGGCGGGTTATGGGGGATAGTGTAAGGTATTCCTTAAGGGGTGCTTCACACACAGCGAGCTCGCTGCCGAGATCGCTGCTGAGTCACGGTTTTTGTGACGCAGCAGTGACCTCATTAGCGATCTCGCTGTGTGTGACACTGAGCAGCGATCTGGCCCCTGCTGCGAGATCGCTGCTCGTTACACACAGCCCTGGTTCGTTTTCTTCAAAGCCGCTCTCCTGCTGTGACACACAGATCGCTGTGTGTGACAGCAAGAGAGCGACAAATGAAGCGAGCAGGGAGCAGGAGCCGGCGTCTGACAGCTGAGGTAAGCTGTATCCAAGATAAACATCGGGTAACCAAGGTGGTTACCCGATATTTACCTTAGTTACCAGCATCTGCAGCTCTCACGCTGCCTGTGCTGCCGGCTCCGGCTCTCTGCACATGTAGCTGCTGTACACATCGGGTTAATTAACCCGATGTGTACAGCAGCTAGGAGAGCAAGGAGCCAGCGCTAAGCAGTGTGCGCGGCTCCCTGCTCTCTGCACATGTAGCTGCATTACACATCGGGTTAATTAACCCGATGTGTACTGTAGCTATGGTAGGAGAGCAAGGAGCCAGCGCTCAGTGTGCGCGGCTCCCTGCTCCCTGCACACACAGCTGTGCGCGGCTCCCTGCTCCCTGCACACACAGCTGTGCGCTGGTAACTAATGTAAACATCGGGTAACCATACCCGATGTTTACCTTAGTTACCAGTCTCCGCAGCTTCCAGACGGCAGCTCCGTGCAAGCGCAGCGTCGCTTGCACGTCGCTGCTGGCTGGGGGCTGTTCACTGGTCGCTGGTGAGATCTGCCTGTTTGACAGCTCACCAGCGACCATGTAGCGATGCAGCAGCGATCCTGACCAGGTCAGATCGCTGGTCGGATCGCTGCTGCATCGCTAAGTGTGAAGGTACCCTGAATGACTTGACAATACCCGTTGTCATGTGCCCCCTCTCCCCAATCATCGGTACTCAATAAATGCATCTTTGTATGTAGCTTAGCACGGACTTTGGTCGTTTACCTTTCTCTTTTTCTGTCCTTTTGTTACAATCGTCCTTATCACATACATATAATTAGATTTCAATTTCTTATCATTTACTCTTTCAGTTGCTTTGTATTTTTAATTACTGAATATCTTATGCCATCAAAAATAATCATGTCTGGGTGATTTTTCGCTGACATAGGGTCTGTACAATAAAACGGTCATGTGACAACCCCATAGATGATAATGTCAATGGATAGAAGACGTACGGGAAAAACAGATGTCAGGATGAGACCTGGATGGTCGGCCAGTCCGGGACAAGAGCAGCAGCATAAAGGTATATGGGCAGCATTACGGCCAGCTTTATGGGCGGCCACCTCCTGCGATTATCTCATTGTTGGTTGTGATTTATTCCTCAACATGTAAATTGTTGCAGACCATGTAGCAGTTATTATGCATAAATAAAGCTTATTATTATTTCTTGTAGGACAGAACATTTGGTGCATTAAACCGTGTGCAGAATTATTGGGCAAGTTGTATTTTAAAGGATTTTTTTTATTATTGATCAACAACTATGTTCTCAATCAACCCAAAAGACTCATAAATATCAAAGCTTAATATTTTTTGAAGTTGGAGTGTTTTTTTTTAGATTTGTCTATCTTAGGAGGATATCTGTTTTTGCAGGTAACTATTACTGTGCAGAATTATTAGGAAACTTAATAGAAACCAAATGTATTCCCATCTCACTTGTTTTTTTTCACCAGGTAAACCAATATAACTGTACAAAATTTGGAAATAAACATTTCTGACATGCAAAAACAAAACCCAAAAAAATTAGTGACCAATATAGCCACCTTTCTTTATGATGACACTCAACAGCCTACCATCCACAGATTCTGTCAGTTGCTTGATCTGTTTACGATCAACATTGCGTACAGCAGCCACCACAGCCTCCCAGACACTGTTCCAAGAGGTGTACTGTTTTCCCGCCCTGTAGATCTTACATTTTATGAGGGACACAGGTTCTCTATGGGGTTCAGATCAGGTGAACAAGGGGGCCATGTCAATATTTTTTCATCTTTTAGACCTTTACTGGCCAGTCACTCTGTGGAGTAGTTGGATGCATGTGATGGAGCATTGTCCTGCATGAAAATCATGTTTTTCTTGAACGATACCGACTTCTTCCAGTACCACTGCTTAAAAAAGTTGTCTTCCAGAAACTGGCAGAAGGTCTGAGAGTTGAGCTTCACCCCATCCTCAACCCAAAAAGGTCCCACAAGTTCATCTTTGATGATACCAGCCAATACCAGTACCCCACCTCCACCTTGCTGGCGTCTGAATTGGAGTGGAGCTCTCTGCCCTTTACTGATCCAGCCTCTGGCCTGGCCCATCCATCTGGCCCATCAAGAGTCACTCTCATTTCATCAGTCCATAAAACCTTTCATCAGTCTTAAGATATTCCTTGGTCCAGTCTTGATGCTTTATCTTATGTTTCTTGTTCAAAGGTGGTAATTTTTCAGCATTCCTTACCTTGACCATGTCCCTGAGTATGGCACACCTTGTGCTTTCTGATACTCCAGTAACGTTGCAGCTCTGAAATATGGCCAAACTGGTGGCAAATGGCATCTTGGCAGCTTCACGCTTGATTTTCCTCAATTCATGGGCAGTTATTTTGCGCCTTTTTAAAAAAAAAAAAAATCAAATTTTTATATAGCGCTAACATATTCTGCAGTGCTTTACGTACATCAGGAACATGGTCCCCATTGGGGCTCACAGTCTAGAGTCCCTATCTGCATGTTTTTGGAGTGTGGGAGGAAACCGGAGTACCCGGAGGAAACCCACGCAAACACGGGGAGAACATATAAACTCCTTGCAAATGGTGTCCTTGGTGGGATTTGAGCCCAGGACCCCAGCGCTGCAAGGCTGCAGTGCTAACCACTGAGCCACCATGCCACCTTTTTGTTGTCCAACACACTTCTTGCAACCCTGTTGGCTATTTGCCATGAAATGCTTGATTGTTCGGTGATCACGCTTCAAAAGTTTGGCAGTTTCAAGACTGCTGCATCCCTCTGCAAGACTTCTCACAGCTTTGGACTCTTCAGAGCCCGTCAAATCTCTCTTCTGACCCATTTTGCCAAAGGAAAGGAAGTTGCCTAATAATTAAGCACATCTTATATAGGGTGTTGATGTCATTACACCCCTTCTCATTACAGAGATGCACATCACCTGATTTACTTAATTGGTAGTTGGCTCTCAAGCCTATACAGCTTGGAGTAGGATAACATGTATAAAAAGTATCATGTGATCAACATACTCATCTGCCTAATAATTCTACACACAGTGTAGTTACAGCCACATAATAATCGTCCATATTATCCCGCACTTCTAGTGATCCACATTTCGATCATAGGATTCACTGCAGCTATCAGTCCGAGTCAATGGAAATGAAGATTGTCCTGATCTTATTGATATTAAAATGCAGTTATATTACAGTCGTCTGCAATTGGTATTATCATAATGCGCCTATTTAAAGGCATTGTCCAGGGCTCACATACTGATTACTTGGTGACCACCACCCACAGCCATCAGGTATTACCGCAGACAGTTGATAGCATATGGAGATAGTGTAACGTGACATGGGGCAGAAGTCGTGGGCGAGGTCTGCGTTTTCTGCACCCCGGCATGAAAGAGGGTGTCTTGGCTGGGTGTGTGCGGTTATACCACTGGGGTGGTACGCCTTTGCAGGCCACATGCTGTAGTTGGCTTTGGATGGCCAGGATCAGTTGTTACACAGTTCACTGAGGGAGACCACCCTTCTTTAAAAATGTAGTTTTACTGAATAAAAGTTTGATGACATTTATGTATAGACAATAGCGGGCACATACAGTGCCTACAAGTAGTATTCAACCCCCTGCAGATTTAGCAGGTTTACACATTCGGAATTAACTTGGCATTGTGACATTTGGACTGTAGATCAGCCTGGAAGTGTGAAATGCACTGCAGCAAAAAAGAATGTTATTTATTTTTTTATTTTTTTTTTTTTTTAAATTGTGAAAAGTTTATTCAGAGGGTCATTTATTATTCAACCCCTCAATCCACCAGAATTCTGTTTGGTTCCCCTAAAGTATTAAGAAGTATTTCAGGCACAAAGAACAATGAGCTTCACATGTTTGGATTAATTATCTCTTTTTCCAGCCTTTTCTGACTAATTAAGACCCTCCCCAAACTTGTGAACAGCACTCAAACTTGGTCAACATGGGAAAGACAAAGGAGCATTCCAAGGCCATCAGAGACAAGATCATGGAGGGTCACAAGGCTGGCAAGGGGTAAAAAACCCTTTCCAAGCAGTTGGGCCTACCTGTCTCCACTGTTGGGAGCATCATCCGGAAGTGGAAGACTTATGGAACTACTGTTAGCCTTCCACGGCCTGGACAGCCTTTGAAAGTTTCCACCCGTGCCGAGGCCAGGCTTGTCCGAAGAGTCAAGGCTAACCCAAGGACAACAAGGAAGAAGCTCCGGGAAGATCTCATGGCAGTGGGGACATTGGTTTCAGTCAATACCATAAGTAACGTACTCCACCGCAATGGTCTCCGTTCCAGACGAGCCCGTAAGGTACCTTTACTTTCAAAGCGTCATGTCAAGGCTCGTCTACAGTTTGCTCATGATGGCTTGGAGGACTCTGAGACAGACTGGTTCAAGGTTGTCTGGTCTGATGAGACCAAGATCAAGATCTTTGGTGCCAACCACACACGTGACGTTTGGAGACTGGATGGCACTGCATACGACCCCAAGAATACCATCCCTACAGTCAAGCATGGCAGTGGCAGCATCATGCTGTGGGGCTGTTTCTCAGCCAAGGGGCCTGGCCATCTGGTCCGCATCCATGGGAAGATGGATAGCACGGCCTACCTGGAGATTTTGGCCAAGAACCTCCGCTCCTCCATCAAGGATCTTAAGATGGGTCGTCATTTCATCTTCCAACAAGACAACGACCCAAAGCACACAGCCAAGAAAACCAAGACCTGGTTCAAGAGGGAAAAAATCAAGGTGTTGCAGTGGCCTAGTCAGTCTCCTGACCTTAACCCAATTGAAAACTTGTGGAAGGAGCTCAAGATTAAAGTCCACATGAGACACCCAAAGAACCTAGATAACTTGGAGAAGATCTGCATGGAGGAGTGGGCCAAGATAACTCCAGAGACCTGTGCCGGCCTGATCAGGTCTTATAAAAGACGATTATTAGCTGTAATTGCAAACAAGGGTTATTCCACAAAATATTAAACCTAGGGGTTGAATAATAATTGACCCACACTTTTATGTTGAAAATTTATTAAAATTTAACTGAGCAACATAACTTGTTGGTTTGTAAGATTTATGCATCTGTTAATAAATCCTGCTCTTGTTTGAAGTTTGCAGGCTCTAACTTATTTGCATCTTATCAAACCTGCTAAATCTGCAGGGGGTTGAATACTACTTGTAGGCACTGTATCTTCTCGGATGTTTCATTATCACCACTGGGTATCTCCAAACATATTTTCTCTGCATTTTAAATCTCATATATTCCTCCCATTTGACACAGCCTTGTATACAGTGCCTTGCGAAAGTACTCGACCCCCTTGAATTTTTCAACCTTTTCCCACATTTCAGGCTGCAAACATAAAGATAAAAAAATTAAATTTTATGGTGAAGAATCAACAACAAGTGGGACACAATTGTGAAGTTGAACAAAATGTATTGCTTATTTTAAACTTTTATAAACAATAAACTGAAAATTGGGTCGTGCACTATTTTTCGGCCCCTTTAAGTTAACACTTTGTAGCGCCACCTTTTGCTGCGATTACAGCTGCAAGTATCTTGGGGTATGTGTCTATCAGTTTTGCACATCGAGAGACTGAAATTCTTGTCCATTCTTCCTTTGCAAATAACTCGAACTGCTTGAGGTTGGATGGAGAGCGTTTGTGAACAGCAGTTTTCAGCTCTTTCCACAGATTCTCGATTGGATACAGGTCTGGATTTTGACTTGGCCATTCTAACACCTGGATACGTTTATTTGTGAACCATTCCATTGTATATTTTCCTTTATGTTTTGGATCATTGTCTTGTTCGAAGACAAATCCCAGTCTCAGGTCTTTTGCAGACTCCAACAGGTTTTCTTCAAGAATGGTCCTGTATTTGGCTCCATCCATCTTCCCATCAATTTTAACCATCTTCCCTGTCCCTGCTGAAGAAAATCAGGCCCAAACCATGATGCTGCCACCACCATGGTTAACAGTGGGGATGGTGCGTTCAGGGTGATGAGCTGTGTTGCTTTTATGCCAAACATATTGTTTGGCATTGTGCCCAAAAAGTTTGATTTTGGTTTCATCTGACCAGAGCACCTTCTTCCACATGTTTGGTGTGTCTCCCAGGTGGCTTGTGGCAAACTTTAAACGACTCTTTTTATGAATATCTTTGAGAAATGGCTTTCTCCTTGCCACTCTTCCATAAAGGCCAGATTTGTGCAGTGTATGACTGATTGTTGTCCTATGGACAGACTCTCCCACCTCAGCTGTAGATCTCTGCAGTTCATCCAGAGTGATCATGGGCTTCTTCGCTGCATCTCTGATCAGTCTTCTCCTTGTCTGAGATGAAATTTTTGAGGGACGGCCGGGGTTGGTAGATTTGCAGTGGTATGATACTCCTTCCATTTCAATATGATCGCTTGCACAGTGCTTCTTCGGATGTTTAAAGTTGTGAAAATCTTTTTGTAACCAAATCCAGCTTTAAACTTCTCCACAACAGTATCACGGATCATGGTCTTCATGATGCTATCTGCGCTTTAAACAGAACACTGAGACTATCACGGAGCAGGTGCATTTATATACGGAGACTTGATTACACACAGGGGATTATATTTATCATCATCAGTCATTTAGGACAACATTGGATCATTCAGAGATCCTCAATGAACTTCTGGAGTGACTTTGCTTCACTGAAAGTAAAGGGGACAAATAATATTGCACGCCCCAATTTTCAGTTTATTACTTTTTACAAAATTTTAAAATAAGCAATAAACTTTGTTCAACTTCACAATTGTGTCCCACATGTTGTTTATTCTTCACCATAAAATTTAAATTTTTTTATCTTTATGTTTGACGCCTGAAATGTGGGAAAAAGTTGAAAAATTCAAGGGGGGACGAATACTTTTGCAAGACACTGTATTTCACCACCACCCAACTCAGCTGTACTGCACAGTCCATGTCATCCTGTCCTCACTGCAGTTCCCTGTCTTCTACCTCTTTTAGGGATAATGCCGATTTGGCCAGACTAGGCTCGTAGCCAACTGACGCTTTAGGGACTTCTGCAGGGAACCCACTCTTTGTCTCACGTACTATTCCTGTCCTGTCCTATAAGCTACTAGGGACCAAATCACTGAACTTCCTTCTTCTCACTCTCTCTGTCAGTCAGTTGCTTTCTCTATTCTTCAATTCGTCTCTGGCAGAACTTTCCATGTCTCAATCTCGTCTCGCTCTCTTGATACCATAGTGCTCGGTCTTCTATCTCTTCCTCAGGACACCCACTGCATACGGTCCTGTTCTTTAGTCAGATCTCACAACTGCTACTGCTGCAGGCTGATCCCTATCTGAACACTAAAAGGAAAACTGTCCTTTGCCCTTTGCTCCAACTACTCCTCTAGGGGCTAGTTCCAAATCAACTGCCTCTGACCCTGCAGTACATTGTTGGGCAAACTTAACCTTTCACCCAGTGATATGCACACACTATTATACCTTACCAACACTGCTATGCTTTACAGCTTAGTTTAATTCACATACAGTTCATGATAAACACTGCTACATCTTATACATTACTATTCTTTACATTATAAGTTCCTATAACATTGCTATACACAACTATTACAGCATATATTATACAGAAGCACATGGCATATTCACATAGCAATGCACACCATAATGTAGACAAACATTAACTCTACCTTAACCTATATCCAGGAAACATTACTCATATCAAATTATACACTATAGTAACTTTGGTGTCTTCAAGGGAGAATGTGGCAACATGCCCATCTCCTTACATTACCAGGTCCAGTGGCCACAGAAAGTTATTATTATTTATTATTGTAGCGCCATTTATTCCATGGTGCTTTACATGTGAAAGGGGTATACATAATAGAGACAAGTACAATAATCATAAACAAAACAAGGATTAGACTGGTACAGGAGGATAGAGGTCCCTGCCCACGAGGGCTCACAGTCTACAAGGGATGGGAGTTCAGAGTGTATGGAGATAGGACAGCACAGCTTCACGCACAGTATAATTTACTGAAGAGGACAAAATCCACACGGGGTTGCTGAGTATCATAGCTGCACATGCATAAGATGCCATTCATATACAGATATGTGTAGTGCCCCATTGCCAGCTAACAGCCTAATAATGACATTCATATAATTAGGTCAGGCATGCTGTTCAGAACTTTATAAGTGCACCCCACGAGGACAGACACCTTATTTTCCCAACCAACACTGCAAGACCTGGCTGACAAGGATGACCACCTTCCCACCTGCTTGGTTTCCATCCATCTCCACCTTCACCTCTTCTTTGAGTGACAGCTCGGGCTTCATAGAGTCAGAATAGGGTGAAGATAGAGGGAAAACAAGCAGGAGGGGGGTGCACTTACATTATTAGCCCCACCATGATGCACCGAGCACATGCACTAGGTTTGAAAAGTAATTTTGTGCTGAAAGAGTCCCATTAAGGAAAGGTCATCAATATCTAAGCCAGGACAATCCCTTTCAGCAATTTAATACTGTTTTGTAAAGTAAGCAGGACACAGTATAAAGTCATAAAAATCAATTTTAGGCCTCTTTCACACGCACGTGCCTCCGGTACGTGTTTGGCAGTTTTCTCATGTACCGGAGACACGTAAACACGTACACCTATGTATTCATATGGTTTTGGACACACGTACGTATTTGCGCACGGAACGTGTGTCCGTTTCGTACTTACGTGTGTCCGTGTGTTTCTCACGCCGACATGTCCGTTTTCTCTCCGGCATCACGGGTGTCACACGGAACGCAAACGTGTCACACGTAAAGCAAACGGACCACACGGATGTGTTTTATCTAAATGAGTTCACCACCCCTTTCTTTTTTTCAGAAAAGTGGGCTGAAACATTTCCTAGAAAGTAAAATAAAAAAATCACAAAGTTCTCATCCTTCCATTCTCCAGCTCTCGACCATTGCTCCGGTCTAAGTGATTGGCTTCAGCGCCATTGATGTGACACTACCACTGCAGCCAAAAGACAGAGACCTAAGCAGTGTCGGACCTGGGGAGGGTGAGTACTATTTCGGTATTGTTATTTTATATTACAGTAAATGTTTGTGGTCCATGGAGGAGCGGTGGGAGATCAATAGGGAAACATATCTGGTATAAATTTCTATAGCATATATTCCCCTATTGATCCCCTACTGCTCCTCTGTGCTGTTTGTCGTAGCCCCGTCTTCCCTTCCATTATGACCACCGTAGGCACTGATTAGCACACTGGAGCCATATGTGAAGTTAAAGTAAGGTCGGGAAACCTTTTATTATCTGATTAATGGGGGATAATCACAAGGATTCTCTCTATGAAGAACAGTTAGGGGTACTTCGCACGTTGCGACATCGCTACTGCGATGTCGTCGGGGTCAAATCGAAAGTGACGCACATCCGGTGCCAGTAACGACGTCGCAATGTGTAAAGCCTAGATGCACCGATAAACGATCGCAAAAGCGTTGTAAATCGGTGATCTGTGTAGTGTCGGTCATTTTCATAATTTTGCTGCAGCGACAGGTACGATGTTGTTCCTCGTTCCTGCGGCAGCACACATCGCTGTGTATGAAGCCGCAGGAGCGAGGAACATCTACCTGCCTCCACCGGCTATGCAGAAGGAAGGAGGTGGGTGGGATGTTTACATCCTGCTCATCTCCGCCCCTCCGCTTCTATTGGCCGCCTGCCGTGTGACGTTGCTGTGACGCCGCACGACCCGCCCCCTTAGGAAGGAGGCGGGTCGCCGGCCAGAGCGGCGTCGCAGGGCAGGTAAGTGCGTGTGAAGCTGCCGTAGCGATAATGTTCGCTACGGCGGCTATCACAAGATATCGCATGTGCGACGGGGGCAGGTACTATCGCGCTCGGCATCGCTACCATCGGCTAGCGATGTCGCAACGTGCAAAGTACCCCTTACTCTGAACATGCAATGTCAAGTCTTGCGAACAAGAAAAAAGGGTGGTGGAAATGGTGTACTTGTCCACGACATGTTGTCACATGACAAGTCACAAGCAAACCACAGTTGCACATGGCTTACATGTAGGTGTATGGTGGTCAAAGGTACGAAATGCACCTCGGGGCAGAGGGACCCAAGACCTTACATAGCTGAGACCTACTTTACGAATGATCTGCTAGTAATTATTCTAAACCACATCTACTTATATTACTGCCCCAGTTTTTCTGGTATTGCCTGGGGTACCTGTTAGATAGACCCCTGCGGCTTATCACCTGGACAACTACGACTCATCAAGCAGATCCCTCTGACATGTCACCCAAACCCCTTCAACATGTCAGCTGGACCCCTCCAACATGAGAGCCGGACCCCTAGGACAAGTCAGCCGGACCTCTCCGACATGCCAGCCGGACCTCCTCGACATATCAGCCCAACCCCTCCGACATGTCAGCCGAAATCCCCTTTGACACGTCAGTCAAATCCTCTGACACAGCACCCGGACCTCTCCGGTCAGCCATACACCCATGACACATCAGCAGGACCCCTCCGACACGTCAGCCCGACCTCTGACCCCTCTGCCGGACCCCAGACAGACCCCTCCAACACACCACCCGGGCCTCCCCGACACGTCAGCCCAACCCCTCCGACATGTCAGCTGGAATCCCCTTTGACACGTCAGTCAAATCCTCTGACACAGCACCCGGACCGCTCCGGTCAGCCATACACCCCTGACACATCAGCAGGACCCCTCCGACACTCTGCAGGAATCCCTTCTGAAACGTCAGCCACAGCCTCCGACACTGTTGCAGAGAAAACCTCGCATCACCTCTCGTGGGTGCTCTGGAGAAAAATAAGTCAAGCAATAGGAACTCCGGCACACTCACTATCGCCCTTAGAGACACAAAGAGTCAGAAACATGTAACTGATATCAAAATCCTTTTCTTTTTATTTCGTGGTGAAAAAACGTGTGTCAAAAAGTGCTGTACAATGGTCCGCCAATCACAACGTTTCGGCCAATCTGGCCTTCTTCAGGTCGGACGGGCTCAAGGATGAAAGGACATAAAGTGGATGAATATGCACAGGACACTATTGATAAACCAATGCTGAAATGCCGTATGGATTTAGGGAGTGTAGGGTAATCTGTGTCCGGATACACTGTGCGTAGCAGATGGCAGGTAGTACTGTTGTCAAGACATATAGGTCCCAAACATTGCATTGAATCGGGTCTGGATTACATAAAGGCCATCACCTTAGTATTCCATAGTATGTGGATTGGTCTATGACGTGGTCAGACGTCTAGGGTGGCCTATTAGATATGGTGATTTCTATAAAGGGCTGGAATAATGTATGGGGACCAGAAGTGGTAAGCCACAATGTGGTCACACTTGTCAGTGCTTAGTGGGAACCGTTGCTGGTTTAGATGACTACCTGGCTGAGACTCCACTGATATTCTGTCTGGATAGGGGTCCTAGAGGTACAATGGTGGGAGTCCAGGTAGCATGTGCCTGCGTGGTGCCAGGGGTGAACCGCACGTCCTATGAGTCAGCACTCGGATCTCTCAGACACGTCAGTCGGACCACCCGACACAGCAACCCGGACCAGCCCGACATTTCAGCCGTACCCTTACGACACTCAGCAGGACCCCCCCACAACACGTCAGCTGGACCCTCCAACCAGTCAACCAGACCCCTTTGACATGTGAACCAGGCCCCTCCGACATGCCAGCCAGACCACCCAAAATGTCAGCCCAACATCTCTGACACGTCAGCCGGACCCCACCCACACTTCAGACGGACCCCTCCTATGCGTCAGCAGGACCCTCCAACACACCACCTGGACCCCTCCAACACATCAATCGGACCACCTGACACAGCAACCCAGACCACCCCCCTCGATGTCAGCCGTACCCCTACGACACTCAACCAGACCCCCCAAACATGTCAGCCGGACTCCTCCGACCAGCCAGCCGGACCCCCATATGTCACCCGCTCCCCTCTAACACTTAGCCGGACAACCCCCCCACACCACATCAACCAGACCCCACTGATTGCACATTTATGACCGATGTGATTAATTTTTCAGCAATTCTGATGGTGGGAAAACTCTCCGAAAGCCATCTGCAGCAGTCACTTGTACGTCACCATGAGTAAAATGTGGGGTTCATCATCACCCGGAAATTCCAAGAAAGAGACAAGAGAAAACTAGAAATAAGAAATCACATCGCCCTTTATTTCCGAATGACGTCTGTGACCGCAGATATCAGTCACACAGAGGGGAACTGCTAGAAAGTATCTCCCAGCAGCATCTCTCTGCGGTCCTCGCAGTGGTTAATAATGGGGGAGGGGAAGGGCTAAGGTTTCTTCCCGAGGAGGGAGATTCCCCCGCCGACACAGTGACCGAGTGGGCGACTCCCCTTTCCCACCACACAAGAAGTCCCTTCTCCCTGGAGGGGGGCAGGGGGCGGGGCTTCGCTGCCTTTATGACGTCACAGCAGCAGCCGCGTTATTATTATTGTGGCTGGAAGTTCCTGTGAGCGGGCGCTGATTGGTTAGAGATTCCTCCTATCACAGCTGAGTTCCGCCCAGTGCTGCGCGTCCTCGCTCCCTCATGGCCGAGCACAGGCGGGAGCGCGCAGCCAGTGTCCTACAGGTCACATCCAGCGCTAATGTGAGGGGGGCGGCCTGTCACTCCCGCGGCTGACCCTTCCGAAAGCGCCTCCCCCACTGCCTGCCTGGGAGCCTGGTAACCCTTTCCTGGCCGCTGCCTGCGCCGCCATGTATTCACCACAGCCCCATAACCGTGTATTATCACACCCAGCGTGTCCTTATACAGAGTGGGGCAGGGACGGTCCCCGCTGGAGTCAGTGCGTCCCCAAACCAGCAGGGACGAACAATCGTAAACAGAAAAAGCATTTTAAAGGGATTGTCCATCTTTGGCGACATATGTTGGAGCCAAACATTATTTTTGCGATTGATTTTCATTAACAATGCTGCCTTGTTTCATATAATAATAATTATTATTATTTCTATAGCACTGTTAATTCCACAGCACTTTACATACATTCCATACATTGGCAATATCAGCGTTCCATTGTGTATTGCTGGCTACAGAGTAAACTGAGACGCTGTCAGTGAGCGCAGTCTGACATCCATCTGTTTCTGCGCTCTCAGCTGAATTCTGATCACTGGCTACATCAGTGCAGGGAAACAAAGAGCCTGTAAAAGCCAAACGGGGCAACATTTGTAATGAAGCCGCATTGATAAAATGATTGTTAGCCCCAAATACAAGCATTTAGGTAAAAAAAAGTTCCCCGGAGATTATTAACCCTCCTTAGGCGATGATCAGACCTGAGCTGCTCCAAAAACGCCTTCAAAATCGCGTCTGACTCTTCCTGTCCTCAAAGTTATTCCTCTGCTGTTCATATGTTACATTTTTTTGAGCATTATTTTTTCTTTTTCAAGTTTTGTTTTTTAAAAAAAAAAAATCTGGGGGAAAAAAAAAGTGAATGTCATTTCTTTGAGGTTGGTTCCCCCTTCAACATGTCTATTCAAAGGGCTACAAAAAAATGAAGAAACAAAACAAAACAAAAAAGGAATCGAAAAAGTCCTCAAAAGAGTTGTTTTCTGAATCCGTTCCCGCTGGGACACACTGACACAAAGCAGGAAATTCTCAAATCAAATGTGCAGATTTTTTGCAGCGTCTTTGCCCTGAAAATGCAGGAAAAAACCTCAGTGTGAACACGCACCAAGGATACACACGGATCGTTCACATACCGACGTACCTGTATTGTTTATAAGCAGAAGCGTCAGGGAATCGGCAGGGCTTTTCCTGAAGATTCTTATTTTTTTATGTGTCATTTTTTTTATTCCAGATTATAAGATTATAATGGCATCAGAAGAGAGGATCGGTCACTTCTTTCAGACGCTTTATGGCTGAAGACTTTAGAAGAAGTCACTAAAGACACACGTCCACAGCTAATCCTTTTGACATTACCGTGCATGTTTTCATGTTTTTGGTGTTTTTCAAGCTTGTTCCGGGCAGAAGGAGTGAACTTCCCCTTCTCTGGAGGCAGATTATCATGAAGATGTGTCCAACCCAGAGATCTTTAGATGTCTCTGAGAATCCTTCTCCAAATATAATTGTAAATGAAAGGAGATGTTATCAGTGTGGGACATGTAAATCAGGAGAGCAGACTGTCAGTCATTACATGTCTCACACTGGTAATGCTCCCTTTCATTTACAATAATCTCTGGAGACAAATTGTCAGTGACATCAGTGTCTGGCCCATAGATCTTACCAGTTTCAGATCGCAGATATCATGTTATTTAGTTTCCTATGACCTGCATGCTCATATAGATAGATTAGGAGACTTTATACTACTTACAAATTCCCTTTAAAATCACTTAGAATATTTGGTTATTGTGATTTCATGCCATATGATAATGCAATTTTGATTTTCATCGTATGGGTACGCTCACACGAGCGCTAAAATCGGACGAGTGCAATGTGAGAAAATCTCGCATTGCACTCTGACCGATGTTAGTCAATGAGGCGAGCAGTTAATCAGCTTTTCTCACATCCAGATTCTGGATGCGAGAAAAGTCGCAACATGCTGCGATTTTCTGCTAGAGCCGTATCCCTCGCACCCATACAAGTGAATGGGTGCAAGAGAAACATCGGACTGCACTCGGATGTTATCCCAGTGCAGTGCGATAATCACCTCAGCTGACAATGGAGAAGATGGGGGGGAGATTAACCCCTCCCTTTCCTCTGCAGCACCCACCCTCTCCTTCGCAGCTGTGACCTGATTGCAAGATCCGGTCACAGTCGCATGACACTCGGCTCACGCTCGCAGCAGAGCCTGAGCCGGGAGTCATTAGCACATTGCATCCGTTGCTCTCAAATCGGATGCCATACGCTTGTGTGAGTCCAGCCTTAGAGGGACTGTCCCTTACTACAACCCCATCTTATTGGCTACAGCCTGGGGCTGAAAAAAGTGCACAACTTACCTTTTGTACCAGCGCCACCCCTGCGATCTCGAAGATCTCTCTCCTGTTAGTTATATGACATTATGTCACGTGAACGCTGCTGTCAATCAGTAGCCGCTGATCGGCTGCAGCTTTTCAGTATTTCTTCAGAGTGGAAGTCTATTCTTAACAAACAGAGAAGGCTGCAGCCTGTCATCTGACACTGACTGGCTGCAGTGGTCAGGCAGTTACCTCTCAAATGTGGTCCAATTAAGGACAACCCGAGTCATGGCCACCTCAAGGCTCATCTTTAGTTGCCTTGGTTTGTGAAGGCTTCCCTCTGGGATCACACAGAAATCCTGCAGCACAAAATACTTCACAGAAATTAAAGATTTACTTCAAAATTGAAGAAAATGGCATAATTTGTGCCAGTGCTGCAGTAAGGCCCATGATTGACTGCAGCGGTCACATGAATTATGGATGACATCATAGCTGTAGGACCATCGGGGGATCACTAATGTGATGGCACAGGAACAGCAAGGGATTAAAGGGAACCTGTCACGTGAAAAAACGCTATTAACATTCAGTCACCATGTATGGAGGGCGGTGACTGTAACTGCCCCCTATACTGACTGACAGCCGCTCAGCATTAGATCCAGCTGTCAGTCAGCAGCTGTCAGTCAGTGCAGGGGCGGGTTCAGCTACTGCTCTCCATAGACAGAGTGGCTCTTAGTCACTGTGGGGGGAGCTTACCGCCACCGCGTTCCATACACAGAGCTGTGACTGAATCCGTGCTGCCCTCTGACTGAAACCCGAATGCTGCCGGGACGATTAAAGTTTATTTCCTCTGGGCAGTGAGGCGCTGTGCAGGCGCCGGTCAGTATCAAACAGTAGTAACCTGCAGATTAACCCCATATCTGTAGGTTAAGAGGGTTTTTTATGTGACAGGTTCCCTCTAAATAGCTGAATAATGCTATCATATTTTTTTTTATTATATTATTGTCTGTCTTTATTCAAATTTTGAAAACTATCAGGACAGCCCCTGACTGATGGAGGTGTCAGAAGACCGCTCTTCACAGCCCGCTCCATACTGGGTCCGAAGCCAGGAGACAAAAGTAGGCAGGGGGTGTTACTGTGTGTGTGTGTGTATATATATGTGTAGTGTAATGACATCAACACCCTATATAAGGTGTGCTTAATAATTAGGCAACTTCCTTTCCTTTGGCAAAATGGGTCAGAAGAGAGATTTGACGGGCTCTGAAAAGTCCAAAATTGTGAGATGTCTTGCAGAGGGATGCAGCAGTCTTGAAATTGCCAAACTTTTGAAGCGTGATCACCGAACAATCAAGCGTTTCATGGCAAATAGCCAACAGGGTCGCCAGAAGGGTGTTGGGCAAAAAAGGCGCAAAATAACTGCCCATGAATTGAGGAAAATCAAGCGTGAAGCTACCAAGATGCCATTTGCCACCAGTTTGGCCATATTTCAGAGCTGCAACGTTACTGAAGTATCAAAAAGCACAAGGTGTGCCATACTCAGGGACATGGCCAAGGTAAGGAAGGCTGAAAAACGATCACCTTTGAACAAGAAACATAAGATAAAACGTCAAGACTGGGCCAAGAAATATCTTTTCGGGTTGAGGATGGAGTGAAGCTCAACTCCCAGACCTACTGCCAGTTTCTGGAAGACAACTTCTTCAAGCAGTGGTACAGGAAGAAGTGGGTATCTTTCAAGAAAAACATGATTTTCATGCAGGACAATGCTCCATCACATGCATCCAACTACTCCACAGCGTGGCTGGCCAGTAAAGATCTAAAAGATGAAAAATAATGACATGGACCCCTTGTTCACCTGATCTGAACCCCATAGAGAACCTGTGGTCCCTCATAAAATGTAAGATCTACAGGGAGGGAAAACAGTACACCTCTCGGAACAGTGTCTGGGACGCTGTGGTGGCTGCTGCACGCAATGTTGATCGTAAACAGATCAAGCAATGACAGAATCTATGGATGGTAGGCTGTTGAGTGTCATCATAAAGAAAGGTGGCTATATTGGTCACTAATTTTTTGGGTTTTGTTTTTGCGTCAGAAATGTTTATTTCTAAATTTTGTGCAGTTATATTGGTTTACCTGGTGAAAATAAACAAGTGAGTTGGGAATATATTTGGTTGTTATTAAGTTGCCTAATAATTCTGCACAGTAATAGTTACCTGCACAAACAGATATCCTCCTAAGATCAAAAAATCTAAAAAAAACCCACTCCAACTTCCAAAAATATTAAGCTTTGGTATCTATGAGTCTTTAGGGTTGATTGAGAACATAGTTGTTGATCAATAATAAAAAAAAATCTCGAAAATACAACTTGCCCAATAATTCTGCACACAGAGTATAATATATATATATATATATATATATATATATATATATAGTAGACATCCATCAAGTCAGAGCTACACAGCATCTAAAGCAAGAAAATCCTCCCTGGTCGTGTTGTAATGTCAATAAATCACATTTCATCACCCCTGCACTGAATGGGTTAAATCAGGACAGGAGTAATCCTACACAAGACGCTCGAGGGGTTAATTAATCTCTCATCCAGCCCCCAGGGAGAGACTCTTCTCTGTGTAGCAGTCACTAGGGGGTTAACTATGGTCCTCAGGTCACACAAAGACCCTCAGCGGCCAGAGAGGGGAGACCACGGGGTCACAGCCCGCCCACATAAGGAGGACGTGGCGACAAAGGGTTAACAAACGCGCTGTAATGAGGAGTCCGCCCAGAGGTTGGCACCTTCCGCTCTGGGTCCAGCACCGGCAGCGCAACAGTTAACCCTCCCTCCTCCTCCTCATCCTCTCGCCTCACAACCTGCTCTGCAGTGCGCTCAGGGCACGGAGGGCGCAGGAGGGAGACGAGGGCACCGCCGGCCAATGGGACACCCGGGGCTGCAGCCAATCCCGGGCCCGCACAGCTCGGCGCCTCCCCGCAGCCCGGATGTCACTTTCCCCCCTGAGGCTCCTGCTGCTGCTGCTGACTCGCTTATCAGTGCAGATGACGAGCTTCTTAAAGGGGCCGCCACTTGTTTTTGCACTGAAGCAGTGGGGAATAAAGAGCCTTTGTGAAGGGTTGTTGATTCCTTTCCCACTTGTTAATGGGAAGATGAACTCTCCTATTATGGTCATAGAACCGGGGAGAAATACTTCTCCCAGCAGTGTGCATGGTAATGAGCAGCCCGGGAGGGGGGGGGGGTCTGCAGCGGAAAACAGGGAATATTACACACAAATAGCACTTGGGATAATAAATACTTATTTGATATTTTATATTGTGCACAAATAAGAGACCACTGACCAGCTAGCGAGAGAAATAAGAGAGCACTGACCAGCTAGAGAGAGAAATAAGAGAGCACTGACCAGCTAGCGAGAGAAATAAGAGAGCACTGACCAGCTAGAGAGAGAAATAAGAGAGCACTGACCAGCTAGAGAGAGAAATAAGAGAGCACTGACCAGCTAGAGAGAGAAATAAGAGAGCACTGACCAGCTAGCGAGAGAAATAAGAGAGCACTGACCAGCTAGAGAGAGAAATAAGAGAGCACTGACCAGCTAGAGAGAGAAATAAGAGAGCACTGACCAGCTAGCGAGAGAAATAAGAGAGCACTGACCAGCTAGAGAGAGAAATAAGAGAGCACTGACCAGCTAGAGAGAGAAATAAGAGAGCACTGACCAGCTAGAGAGAGAAATAAGAGAGCACTGACCAGCTAGCGAGAGAAATAAGAGAGCACTGACCAGCTAGCGAGAGAAATAAGAGAGCACTGACCAGCTAGAGAGAGAAATAAGAGAGCACTGACCAGCTAGAGAGAGAAATGAGAGCGCACTGACCAGCTAGAGAGAGAAATAAGAGAGCACTGACCAGCTAGAGAGAGAAATAAGAGAGCACTGACCAGCTAGAGAGAGAAATGAGAGCGCACTGACCAGCTAGAGAGAGAAATGAGAGCGCACTGACCAGCTAGAGAGAGAAATAAGAGAGCACTGACCAGCTAGAGAGAGAAATGAGAGCGCACTGACCAGCTAGAGAGAGAAATAAGAGAGCACTGACCAGCTAGAGAGAGAAATAAGAGAGCACTGACCAGCTAGAGAGAGAAATAAGAGAGCACTGACCAGCTAGAGAGAAATGAGAGCGCACTGACCAGCTAGAGAGAGAAATGAGAGCGCACTGACCAGCTAGAGAGAGAAATGAGAGCGCACTGACCAGCTAGAGAGAGAAATAAGAGAGCACTGACCAGCTAGAGAGAGAAATAAGAGAGCACTGACCAGCTAGAGAGAGAAATGAGAGCGCACTGACCAGCTAGAGAGAGAAATAAGAGAGCACTGACCAGCTAGAGAGAGAAATAAGAGAGCACTGACCAGCTAGAGAGAGAAATGAGAGCGCACTGACCAGCTAGAGAGAGAAATGAGAGCGCACTGACCAGCTAGAGAGAGAAATGAGAGCGCACTGACCAGCTAGAGAGAGAAATAAGAGAGCACTGACCAGCTAGAGAGAGAAATAAGAGAGCACTGACCAGCTAGAGAGAGAAATAAGAGAGCACTGACCAGCTAGAGAGAGAAATGAGAGCGCACTGACCAGCTAGAGAGAGAAATGAGAGCGCACTGACCAGCTAGAGAGAGAAATAAGAGACCACTGACCAGCTAGAGAGAGAAATAAGAGAGCACTGACCAGCTAGAGAGAGAAATAAGAGAGCACTGACCAGCTAGAGAGAGAAATAAGAGAGCACTGACCAGCTAGAGAGAGAAATAAGAGAGCACTGACCAGCTAGAGAGAGAAATGAGAGCGCAGAAAGAGCGCACTCAGCATCTCGTGAAGTAGTAGAGCGCCATAACAGCGCGCACCGCTTCACTGGACCCAGTGTCATTCTATCAGCTCCCAATATAGTATGGAGCCTAAAAAAGTGTACGAGGGCTGTTATCCTCATTAATCATTGCCTCCCGATAACACATAGAGCGGTGGATGGCGGGCAGATGGATTGAGGGTTGGAAAGATGGTGGATGGAGGGATGGATGGTGGATGGAAGGATGAAGGGATGGTGGATAGATGTGGATGGTGGATATATGATGGATCATGAATGAATGTATGGATGGCGAATGGATGAAGGGATGGAAAGATGGTGGATGGAGGGATGGAAGGATGGTGGATGTGGATGGTGTATGAAGGGATAGTGGATAGATGTGGAGGGATGGAGGGATGGTGGATAGATGGGGATGGTGGATATATGATGGCTCATGAATGAATGTATGGATGGCGGATGGATGAAGGGATGGAAAGATGGTGGATGGAGGGATGGAAGGATGGTGGATGTGGATGGTGTATGAAGGGATAGTGGATAGATGTGGAGGGATGGTGGATAGATGGGGATGGTGGATATATGATGGATCATGAATGAATGTATGGATGGCGGATGGATGGATGGAGGGAAAGATGGTGGATGGAGGGATGGATTGGTGGTGGATGGAGGGATGGTGGATAGAGGATAGATATGGATGATGGATGTATGATGGATCGTGAATGTATAGATGGCGGAGGAATTGTGGATGGAAGAAGGGATGGTGGATAGATGTGGAGGGATGATGGATGGAGGGAGGGATGGTAGATAGATGTGGAGGGATGGTGGATGGATGGGTGATGGATGGTGGATTTATGATGGATGGTGAATGGAGGGATGGTTGATTGTGGAGAGAAGGTGGATAGATGTGGATGGTGGATGTATACATGAATGGTGGATGGATGGGTGATGGATGGATGGTGGAGTGATTGTGGAGGAGGGAGAGATGGTGGATAGATGTGGATGCATGGTGGTGGATTGAGGACTGGTGGATGGATGGATGGCTGGTTTGTGGATGAATAGATTTGCAGTGACGACAGCCTCCATGAACACAACTCTGCTCTGTGCGTGATGTTTAGGTTGTTGCTTAAAAGGGAATTCCTGTAACTCACAGCAGTCATCAAAATATGCCGTCCCCTAATGATCACTGGAGATCTGACATCCAGGACCCCCCTGATCCTGAGAATGAAGGGGTCACAGATCTGCGCTCAGTCCCTATCATGCTTTTTCCTTTACAAAGGGCCATTCCCTGACAGGTGAATGTGGTTGGCTACAGTTCCTGCTCCGGTGAGCAGCAGATGTGCAATGGGTGGAGAGAGAGAGGGGGGGACTGTAAAGAGGACACATTGCTAAATGTGACCGGTGACCCCTTATTCACAGGAGCAGGAGGAGTCCCAGAGGTCGGAGAACTGGGGATTATTAAAGGGATTTTCCTACGTTCCCACAATGAGGTTTTGATGAGGTTTTGATGCTGGGCGTTTTCTCTGTGTCACATACGCAGCATCAGAAATCTCCTGCCCTCTGCGCTTCTTTTACTCCGTGTATACTGACCTGTGGTGCGTTTTTCACATCCACAACATGTTAATTTCTCTTGAGGGTGCGCTGACTTTTCTGGGCAGATTTTCCTCATAGACTTGCATTAGATGCAGAAAGGCATCAAAAACACATGTAATCTGCACCTACGTATGTCAATAAAGTTTTGTCAAAGCCAAATACCAGGAAGTTTCAAAAACAAAACAGTTTTATTTATGGCATGACAGAAGAAGAGACAAAAAACAATGTAAAAAATGCACCAAATTTACACAATAGATATGGAAAATCTGCAACATCAGAAACTCACCCAGAGCTCCTCGTGGGAATGTAGCCTAATGCTATGTGCGCACGTGTGCGTATTATATGCAGTTACGCTACGATCTGCAGCGCAGCATAACTGCATGTGTCCCCTGCACAGTCTATGGAGATTGTGCAGGGGCCGTGCGCACGTGGCATATTAGAGCGCAGCGATTCGGCTGCTGCCCGAATCGCTGCGTTCTAAGAAGTGACATGTCACTTCTTCCGTGCGGTTTGCATGCTGTCTATAGGGAGAGGCAGCATGCAGAGCGCACGTTCTCTGCCGGCACCAGGCGCTTCAGAACGGAGCTTTTCAGCTGCGCTCTGAGCGCACCTTTTAGGTGCAGTGCAGAGCGCACACGTGCGCACATAGCCTAAGGCTGGAATAACTCCATCCCAGCACCGACCACTGGAGCTGCGAAAACCACCAAGAGAGGATACACTGTTTCCGTAACTCCCATAGAAATTGAATGGTTATTCTGAAACATCCACCTTTTCCACAAGATAGGGGATAACTTGCTGATTGCTGGGTGTCCATCTGCTGCTGAGATGAGGGCTATGCAGTCCGGCACTGAATAAAGAGGAGGTGCACATGCTCTGCCCCTTTTCCATTCATTGTATTCAGGACTGCAGAGCAGAGCACTCGGGTATTTACAGTAGTCCAATAAACAATGAGTGGAGCGAAAGGCATACATGAAGAGGTCGTCAGAGCTCCATTATCAGGGTTCCAAAGCCCAAATATCGGGGTCATTGGAAGTCCAAGTAGTCAGACCTCCCACTATCAGCAATGGACTCTTTGGAACCCTTTAAGATTTTAGATACATGCTATCACTTACTGAGATGGGAATACCCCTTTAAATTGTACCTCCTTTGATGTTTTCTTCCCTGGCATGGAGAGACACAAATGCACCCACAGCACTACCATGCTCGGGTGCTCGGTAGTGGTGACAAACAGTTGGATGCTCGGATGGGCGCAACTCAAGCACCCGAGTATAATCAAAGTCAATGGGGACCTTGAACATATTTCTGGGATCTTCTGGAAAAATGCTTAAGTTCTCCACTGACTTCCATTATACTTGGTACTCGAGTTGCGCCCTTCTGAGCATCCAACTGCTGGTTACGACTACAGAGCACCCGAGCATGGTAGTGCTCACTCACTCACTCATCACTAGTCATTACAAGTACCGCACATCCAAGCATGGAAGTTCTCGCTCATCACTAGTTGTTACAATTAGGCCGCACTCACATCAGCGGTATTTTGCTGCAAAATCGGATCCGTCATAAATGTTTTTCAGTTCCATTCATTTACAATGGACTCGCGGCAAGATGCGGTGACATGCGGTTGTGTATGCCACATGCAACTGCATGTCACCGCATCTTGCCGTGAGTCCATTGTAAATGAATGGAACTGAAACGCATTTATGACGGATCCGGTTTTGCGGCAAAATACCGCTCATGTGAGTGCGGCCTTACAGAGCACCCAATCATGGTAGTGCTCGTTCATCACTAGTCATTACCAGTACCGATCAACCGAGCATGGTAGTGCTCATTCATCACTAGTCGTTACAAATACCAAGCATCCGAGAATGTACCCGAGAATGGTAGTGCTCGCTCATCACTAGTCGTTACCAGTACCGAGCACCGGAGCATGGTAGTGCTTGTTCACCACTAGTCGTTACTAGTACCGAGCCCCTGAGCATGGTAGTGCTCACCCATCGCTAGTTATAGTCTTAAGGAAGCATTTGGCTTAAAAATGTTGAGAAACACAAGTTTAGTTGATTTTGAAAAAACCCTGAGTGGGTCAAGAATATTTTTTTTATATACTAATGCATGTATGTACAGTGCCTTGCGAAAGTATTCGGCCCCTTTGAATTTTTCAACCTTCTCCCACATTTCAGGCTTCAAACATAAAGATAAAAATTTTAATGTTATGGTGAAGATTCAACAACAAGTGGGACACAATTGTGAAGTTGTACGAAATATATTGCTTATTTTAAACTTTTGTAAAAAAGAATAAACTGAAAATTAAGACGTGCAATATTATTCTGCCCCATTACTTTCAGTGCAGGAAACTCGCTCCAGAAGTTCATTGAGGATCTCTGAATGATCCAATGTTGTCCTAAATGACTGATGATGATGATAAATATAAGCCACCTGTGTGTAATCAAGTCTCCGTATAAATGCACCTGCTCTGTGATAGTCTCAGCGTTCTGTTTAAAGCGCAGATAGCATCATGAAGACCAAGGAACACAACAGGCAGGTCCGTGATACTGTTGTGGAGAAGCTTAAAGCCGGATTTGGTTACAAAAAGATTTCCACAACTTTAAACATCCCAAGAAGCACTGTGCAAGCGATCATATTGAAATGGAAGGAGTATCATACTACTGCAAATCTACCAAGACCCGGCCGTCCCTCAAAAATTTCACCTCAAACAAGAAGACTGATCAGAGATGCAGCCAAGAGGGCCATGATCACTCTGGATGAACTGCAGAGATCTACAGCTGAGGTGAGAGAGTCTGTCCATAGGGCAACAATCAGTCGTACACTGCACAAATCTGGCCTTTATGGAAGAGTGGCAAGAAGAAAGCCATTTCTCATAGATATCCATAAAAAGTGTTGCTTAAAGTTTGCCAGAAGCCACCGGGGAGACACACCAAACATGTGGAAGAAGGTGCTCTGGTCAGATGAAACCAAAATCAAACTTTTTGGGCATAATGCCAAATGATATGTTTGGTGTAAAAGCAACATAGCTCATCACCCTGAACACACCATCCCCACTGTCAAGCATGGTGGTGGCAGCATTATGGTTTGGGCCTGCTTTTCTTCAGGAGGGACAGGGAAGATGATTAAAATTGGTGGGAAAATGGATAGAGCCAAATACAGGACCATTCTTGAAGAAAACATGCTGGAGTCTGCAAAAGACCTGAGACTGGGACGTAGATTTGTCTTTCAACAAGACAATGATCCCAAACATAAAGCAAAATCTACAATGGAATCATTCACAAATAAACGCATTCAGGTGTTAAAATGGCCAAGTCAAATTCCAGACCTGAATCCAATCGAGAATTTGTGGAAAGCTGAAAACTGCTGTTCACAAACGCTCTCCATCCAACCTCACTCAGCTCGAGCTGTTTGCAAAGGAAGAATAGGCAATAATTTCAGTCTCTTGATGTGCAAAACTGATAGACACATACCCCAAGAGACTTGCAGCTGTAATCACAGCAAAAGGTGGCGCTACAAAGTATTAACTTAAAGGGGCCGAATAATATTGTGCACCCCACTTTTCAGGGTTTATTTTTATAAAAGTTTAAAATAAGCAATACATTTCGTTCAACTTCCCACTTGTGTCCCACTTGTTGTTGAGTCTTCACCATAACATTTAAATTTTTAATCCTTATGTTTAAAGCCTGAAATGAGGGAAAAGGTTGAAAAAATCAAAGGTGTTGAATACTTTCGCAAGGCACTGTAACTAGTGCCTGTCTCAACAGACTTATGTCTGTATAGGATGTCAATCTGTCAATCTTGCCATATAAGGGCTTGTTCTTTGCGGGACGAGTTGTACTTTTAAATGAAAGCAGAAGTTTTACCATATAGTGTACTGGAAAACAGCAAAAAAATTCCAAGTGTGGAAAAACTGCAAAAAAAGTGTGATCGCACAATAGTTTTTGGGATATTTTATTCACCATGTTCACTATATGGTAAAACTGATGTGATGCTGTGATGCCTGAGGTCGGTGCAAGTTTGTAGACAACAAACATGTATAGGTTTACTTGTATCTAAGGGGATAAAAAAAATTCACAAGCTTGTCCAATAAAAGTGGCGCACGTTTTGCGCAATTTTCCGAAACCTGTAGCATTCTCATTTTTCGGGATCTATGGCTCAGTGATGGCTTATTTTTGCGTCTTGAGCTGACGTTTCTAATGGTACCATTTTTGCGCAGATGCTACGTTTTGATCGCCTGTTATTGCATTTTGCGCAAAATTTGTGTCAACCAAAAAACGTAATTTTGGCGTTTGGAATTTTTTTGCCGTTACGCCGTTTACTGATCAGATTAATTGATTTTACAGTTTGATAGATCAGGCGTTTCTGAACGCGGCAATACCAAATATGTGTATATTTTTTATTTTTTTAACCATTTAGTTTTCAATGAGGCGAAAGAGGGGTGATTTGAACTTTTAGGTTTTGTTTTTTTTTTATTTTTTAAAACTTTATTTTTACTTTTTTTTTTATTTTACTAGTCCCCCTAGGGGACTATATAGATCAACAATCCGATCGCTCTGCCCTATCTGTAGATCTCAGCTACAGAGCCGAGATCTGCAGATATGCTGCTTTACTCTCCGTGCTGGCACTATGCCGGCACTGAGAGAAAGTGACTCATGTTAGCTGCAGGCGTCATCACATGACCCTGTGCTACAATGGCAACCACCGAAAGTCACGTGATCACGCACGTGACTTCCGGTGGGGGCGGCGGTAAGTGAAAGTAACGGCCGCACGCATATACATCTCGCTGCCAGACTTCGGCAGCGAGATGTAAGGGGTTAAATGTTGCGGGTGAAAAGCGTTTCCACTCGTAACATGCAGGCACACATGTCAGCTGTTGATAACAGCTGATATGTGCGCGGATCGCCGTGAACTGCCCATGGCAGGGGGCGGGGATTAACCTCACACGATCCATGACGGATATATCCGTCATTAATTGTGAAGAGGTTAAGGCCTTGTTCCCACAGTTTCAAAAATTATTGGAAAACTTTTCTATGAGAAATACACTTTGCTGTACATATGAGGATGTTTTTGAGCATGTATTTCGCCTAAAGAGGTTTTAAAGAAATGTGACGCCCCTGGACTATTCAGGTCGTCACAGGGTACTGCACAAACTGCCCTACCCGTGCAGTATTCAACCACCCGTGGTTCTGGGTCTCTATCTTACAGTACTGCCTCCATCAGCATTCACAAATCCTAGATACGCCTTGCACCACACCTGTCAGGCACACCAGTGGGCTGCTTAAGCAGGAATAGGGCCGCCCACCCAGGCGTCAGGCAGGGAGGTGGGAGGTGTCAAGTTAGTTCAGTGGTAGCCCTCGAGCTGTGAGGAGCTCTGAGGAAGCTGGGAGTTGGAGCTCCCAGGGGAGAAGTAAACTAGGCTGCAGACGGTGGTCTGGACCTAGAGGAGTCGGACCCCCGGTCGCAGGGGATTGAGGCCAGGTGCCTGGGACCTGTCAAGGAGGACGATCAGCAGCCTGGTCCTATCACCAGTCCGGGACCGAAGGCACAACGGAGTGCACGGACCTTAGGTCGGGGAGAAGCTTCAGGCAACCCGGCAATTAACCTGCGGAGAACGGGGTCTTTATGGACTGCTCCCACCAGCTCCAGAATCAGGGCACTAGCGGAACGAGGGGGATAGGGCTTTCCTAGCAAGCAGCCCACTGAAATCCCAAGTGTGAGCCCTGAGAGCAGGCTCTTCCACTTAGCCACAGTGGGGAGCAAGGCTCGGACAGCTCCAAGCTACCGGGCCACATTGGACAATCTAAAACTTAGTGCCAGGAGGCAGGTTACAGACCACCGGCACTCCTCCCGAGTGGCAACGGCGTTCAGAGACTTGGTTTACCCTGTTGTCAGCGTCTGCTTTATTGCTGAGTGAGTATCCGACTGACCCCTGCACTGCGTCCCCGCATCTTCCACCAGAGTCCCGGGCCTACCCCTACCCGTGGAGGGCAACGTCACCAAGCTTCCCCACTCCATCACCCCGGGTACTCCCAACGGCAGTGGCGGTACTCCCCAATTACCGCACACCACGGGTGGCGTCACAAACTACAGCAAATCCCTTGTAAATACTCCCTTTCCATTTTGAGTGTTGCCCCTAAGCCCCCGGGTTCGGAGACCCTCGAGCCACGAACGATCACCACCCCCAGATCCGAGCAGTCCGATCCGCTGCTGGGGCGGCACTCCTCAAAATTTCTGTCGTCACGAACAGGATACGGACTGAGCCCACTAATCTGGGTGACATGCGCCTTGAAAAGTGAAGCTGCGTGTCAAAAGTCCCATTCCCGCCATTTTCCACCAATTTCTGCCATTTTTGGCATCAAAACGCCATCTTCCAGACCAAAAGTGCGTGAAGCCGAAGCCCCACCCTTCGTCCTAAGAGTTTGCCTGAATCAGAAGTTCCCAGAGGGCCCCAGCACGACAGTGAGTGGCTGGCGAAAACTGAGGAGGCGTGACGGCATGTATCAGCGGAAATGAAGCAGGGACGCCAGGACTCTGCCATAACGTTACTGGGTACCGCAGAGGCAAGATGGCGGCAGCATAAGACTGGTCACCAGGGCGCGCTGCTCCTGGGACCGCGACTTGGATCGAGCAGGAGATGGAGCAACTCTGCAGGAGGATGCGGGCGCAGTTCCTCTTTATCCTGGACCATTGGAGGGAAGAGATGAGGAGCCTGGCAATGGTGGTGCGAGCCTGTGAGATCAAAGTCCCACGTGAGGAGCGGGTAAGCAGCTACCCAGCCCCGGTTGACCCAGCCTATATGGCTGCGGGGTCTGGTCTGCCCCCGCCCATCGCAAGCACTCTGCCACAGTCACCCTCGTGCTCGGCAGACAACGAGCTGCCTACTCCTATACCGGCAGTGAAACCTCCAGTGCCCGTTTGTAGAGAAGAAGCTGTAGAGTCCCAGATCCCATCCGACCAGGCCACGACAGCGGTTACCCCAGCCCCGGCCCGACCAGACTCGGCCGCATTACCGGGCCCGTACCTTGATATGGAGCACCCGGACTCTGCAACCCCGGCTGCGGAGCAGTCGGTTCTTTTACCTGCCAAGGCGGAGCCTGTGGAGATGCCAGCTGCGCCACCACGCGGCATCCCAGCGGCTGCTGGGGCCGCAGGAGTGTATCTACGACCCATGTCAGTAAGGGAGGCGAGGACGGACGCTGATGCCCCCTACTGGGAGCGACAACAATAGAAGCTACACCTGGAGATGTCAACACAAGATTAGCGACGACGGGTGATTGTTGCCCGTACCCAAAGAGAAGGAGCATTTGAGGAAAGCTACCTTCCGTGTCAGAGGGCCGCGGCACCGGGGCCATGTGAGGTGCTTTGACCCCGATAAAGGGTGGGGGTTCATAATGGAAGCAGGCCTCACAGAGGAGGTGTTTGTCTCCCAGAGAGATGTAGAGGAGCATCTCCCGAGAGGGCATCCGGGCCGCAACCTGGAGCCGGGAGAGGTGGTTTCATACACCCGGCATTGTGGAGAGCTGGGCTGGTATGCCTTGGATGTGAAAAGGCTTGTGATGATCGATAAGCAGGTCATGCCAGCCTCCGCTGTAGGTTACAAGCAGTGATGGCAGTGGTACCAGGTTATCTAGAGTTAAAAATGTAAAAATGTTAGAAATCTGTTTTTTCTTTTATTGTTTTCATTAGTTTGTTATTTTTCTTGAAGAATGATACGTAATGTTTATGTTAAAAGTGATGATTACCGGATTTTAATCAACAGAGTATCTCATCTGATTAGGAAAAGTTTATCTGATGTTGCACCTGGTGCATGGACTCCATTTCTTTTCTATATAGATTTTAGTAGTAAAAATGGACCATGGCTGCGGGACTGGTTGGGCCAGCATGGACTTGTGCTCATTGTACATAAGTTGCACCTCCTGTGCCTACCAGAGTCGACCTTTTTAAATCCGGGACTTTAACCCTGTCACGGACCCCAAGTAGGAATGCAGCGGGTCAGGTTTGTTTGGGTGGCGGGTTAATGGGATCCGGGACGTTGGTAGTGGACTGTCGCAGGAAGGGGCTGGAACGGAGCAGGTTGAGCCCCCGCTACCAATGCAACAGGTAGCGTTCCATAGTTTAAAAGATGAACTGTAGGCGTTTGACGAAACGTTCAAGTAAATGTGCCTCTCTTATATGGGATGAAAACTGAAAATGATAATAAAAATGTTATTCCTTTTTACCTTGCAGTTAAAAAAAAATTGAAATAAACCTCTGGATGTCCTGTAGCTCGGGGACAAGCTACATTTAACCAAGGGGGAATGTGACGCCCCTGGACTATTCAGGTCGTCACAGGGTACTGCACAAACTGCCCTACCCGCGCAGTATTCAACCCCCCGTGGTTCTGGGTCTCTATCCTACAGTACTGCCTCCATCAGCATTCACAAATCCTAGATACACTTTGCACCACACCTGTCAAGCACACCAGTGGGCTGCTTAAGCAGTAATAGGGCCGCCCACCCAGGGGTCAGGCAGGGAGGTGGGAGGTGTCAAGTTAGTTCAGTGGTATCCCTCGAGCTGTGAGGAGCTCTGAGGAAGCTGGGAGTTGGAGCTCCCAGGGGAGAAGTAAACTAGGCCGCAAACGATGGTCTGGACCTAGAGGAGTCGAACCCCCGGTCGCAGGGGATTGAGGCCAGGTGCCTGGGACCTGTCAAGGAGGACGATCAGCAGCCTGGTCCTATCACCGGTCCAGGACCGAAGGCACGACAGGTTACAAGGACCCTAGGTCGAGCCTGAGAGCAGGCTCCTCCATTTAGCCACAGTGGGGAGTGGGGCCTGGACAGCTCCAAGCTACCGGGCCACAACGGACAATCTAAAACTTAGTGCCAGGAGGCAAGTAACGGACCACCGGCAGTAGTTTTGGGGGACGAGACCCAGACGAGCTCCCCCCAGAGGCAACGGCGTTCAGAGATTTGGTTTACCCTGTTGTCAGTGTCTGCTTCATTGCTAAGTGAGTACCCGACTGACCCCTGCACTGCGTCCCCGCATCTCCCATCAGAGTCCCAGGGCCTACCCCTACCCGTGGAGGGCAACGTCACCAAGCTTCCCCACTCCAACACCCCGGGTACTCCCAACGGCAGTGGTGGTACTCCCCAATTGCCGCACACCACGGGTGGTGTCATGAACTACACCAAATCCACTGTAAATACTCCCTTTCCATTTTGAGTGTGGCCCCTAAGCCCCCGGGTCCGGAGACCCTCGAGCCACGAATGATCACCACCTCCGGATTCGAGCAGTCCGATCCGCTGCTGTGGCGGCACAGAAAGATCAAGGGAAAAATAATTTATGTATTACGGCCTAAAAGCAAGATCCTAATGGAAGCCACTCCAAACTAGCCTAAATGAAAAAGTTGCAAAGAATTCTAAAGAGAAAAAAAAACTTTTCCAAAGCTCTTCAAAATTGCTTCATGAAAAGAAAATCTCTCCAAAAAACTTGTCAAAACAGGCGTTTCCTTAATAAATTTGTCATTTTTTAATACCTCAAAAACTTGGCCTTAGGCTATGTTCACACTGTTTCTTTTTCCACTGTATTTTGAGCGGGATCATTAAGCTGCTGGTAAAAGTGCTCACAAAAACTAGAAAGAATTGTCACAATCATCTGTATGGAAAAATGACTAGCTGTTCATTTGGTCAGGCTTTTAAACACTTCAGGCTGTCAAAGATGCCAAGCATTTAAAAGAAGTAACTTGTACATTCTTCTTATTCTTCTGTCATTTTCTACCAGGATTATGCACAATACTTTACAAGAAAACTTAACTGGAAGGCTAAAAAGATGCATGGAAGATGCCCAGGCGTGTTTGTGAGCATTTTTGTAAACTTTTTTGCCTAATAAAACACTAGCATTTACTTCACGTCAGGAAAACACAGGGAGAAAGATACCCAAAAAACTGTGGAAAAAAATGCTGTAATGATGCAGGCAGAAAAATAGTGGAAAAAGAATTGAGGAAGCAAAAAAAATGTAAAAACGTGAGAAAAGCTGCTTCAGGTTTACAAAAAGCTAATGAAAAGGAGCATTTCCTGAAAAAGGAAGTTTTTGACCACAGGAAATGTGGTGAGCATACCCTAAGAGAAAAAATATATTGTGGATTCTGTCATGGAATTTGTGGTGGATCGGTAGCAAAATCTACATGTGCTGATAATAATGCATATTTTTTGTTGTGGATCTGTAGTAGATTTCACCCTATGCATTGCAAAGATTAAACCTAAGGTGAAAAATCCTCCCGCAAAAGAATTGAGACATTTTTTTGCATGGTTAAGATTTTTTAGTTGGAAAATGAGAAGGATAGTTCACATGTGTCGACATACCCTAAGGGTACATCCATACTGGACTTATTCAGTCTGTATTATATGTAGATTAGTGTGAGGCAGTAGCGGAGGGAGGGGGATTAATTCCGGACACACCGGCATGCTACATGAAATTTCTGGTTCTGGCTAGGTGTGTGGACTTTGGCTGGGCGGGCTGTGAACCAATGTAGGCCGCATACTGCCGCTTGTGTTGGCTGGCCAGGATCGGATGTTGACTCACACGAACAGGCAAACCAACTATTCACGTTAAACCACAACTCCTAAAGCGGGCTTTACACGCTATGATTTCACTACAGCGATCTCGTTAGGGTCACGGATTTTGTCACGCACATCCGGCCGCTGTAGCGATGTCGTAGCGTGTGACTCCTAGGAGCGATTTTGGATCGTTGCAAAAACGTCCAAAATCGCTCCTCGTTGACATGGGGGTCCGCTGCCAGTTATCGCTGCTGTCGCAGGGGCGAAGTTGTTCCTCGTTCCTAAGGCAGTCCACATCGCTACATGTGACGCCGCAGGAACGAGGAACATCTCCTTACCTGCCTCCGGCCACAATGCGGAAAGAAGGAGGTGGGCGGGATGTTACGTCCCGCTCATCTCCGCCCCTCCGCTTTCATTGGGCGGCCGCTTAGTGACGTCGCTGTGACGCCGAACGGACCGCCCCCTTAGAAAGGAGGCGGTACGCCGGTCACAGCGACGTCGCTATGCAGGTAAGTATGTGTGACGGGGGTGCCAGATTTTGTGCGCGACGGGCAGCGATATGCCCGTTTCGCACAAACGATGGGGGTGGGTCGCATGCTAGCGATATCGGGCCGGATATCGCAGCATGTAAAGCCACCCTTACTTGATAGTTCATTGTCATTCACAACTTTAAACTCCAGATAGCGGGCACATATCTTCCAGTACTTTACATTTTCACTTTGCTTTAAAAGACACAGTCCAACTTCCCTCTGGGCCAGTGAGTTCCAGTGCAAGTCAGTCCAGCGTAACACTGTACTCCATGACAGTCACCTTCCCTTCCTGCAGTCCTATGTCTAGTCTCCTCAGGGGTCCAATAATGACCGGAGTAAACCTTTGCACACCCGTGTGTCTAGTGAGACACCGCTTGGTTGGTGGACTACGTAACAAGACAGTAGAGGTTAACTCGATACCTTGATGATTAAAGGGCCTGGCTACTAGAGTGCTTAACCAGTAGAAGTCACCCGATTCCTTGATGGTTAAGGGGGCCTAGATGTTAGGGTTCCCCATCCTCTGGCTCCTATTGTCTGGGGACACTCTGTTTGAGGATTGGTCTCTAGTTACAACACTGTTCACATCATGTCTCTAGCCACTCTTGAGATCTACGCTATCTTGTCTTCTGTCTCCTTTGCTTCATTGCCATACACCATCCGTTGTATGTGACCTTAACGATTGACTATATGCCTGTCCGGTTGGCTCACTACGCCTTCACTAACTCTTTATAGAATGAACCGTTACTTTCACTATCAGCTGACCCCTAACTCCTATCGTCTGGGGCCACTCTGTGGCCTGTTGGTGGGCAGACTTAACCTTTTACATATATAAACATTTTACATCTTATATCACTATACATTATTTATGTATTACTCGATCTCAACATTACATATCACATTATTAATGCTTATCACACTCTACATGACAATACAATGCATTACACAACATCAAGGCGATTGGTGTCTTCAGGGGCAGGAACGTGACCACCATTATCCACCTCTCTTACATATAGTCAAAGCATGCACCTAATTAATATGTATTTTGCTGGTTAAATCCTAAAACATCATATACACAGCTAGCATTCCCAGAAATATGGTCTGGCAACTCATTGCTCGATTGTAAGGAACAGAAGCCAATCTGTTTTTTTCCCACTGCTATTGGGGCACTGTGCACATCTGTGTAGACTTTTTTTTAATATGCCTGTACTTGTGGTTTGTGGTCCCTACAACTGTATTTTGCCCAGATTTTGTAAAACAGGCTGTTCTTAGCTAAATAAAATACGTGGAGAAAAATATCACAACATATAGCAAAGTAAAAAGTTCTATATACCATACGCTAGTGTTAAACACTGAACCTAGTTCTAGCTGAATGCAATCTGTTGCTCTGCATGGAGTGAGCGGCCACAGTGTGGTTGACCATGCTACTGCATCGGGAGAAAAAGACGGACACCACAAAAAGGCGATCTAATTGCATCCAAATTTCAGACTCCGATTATTGCATTGAACAAAATGGAAAAACCAGGACATGTCAAAATACAGTTTTTCTGCTTATCAGAATAAACCCCCTAAAGTAATACTCAACAGAGGGTATACATTTTTCTTTTTCCTGCCCAATGTTGATGTTGTAACCTGACAGAGCAAATTTTTCTGGCAGATATCAGCTTGTCACATCCATTCTCCATAGTTAATAATAGCTTGTGTAAAATTTATAAACAGCGGTGTAAGGAAATGGCCAAAATCACGTGTGAGCTACCTTATTACAGGGGAATCTTTGGTTCAGGATCCTAATGTCTTAACCTAAGAACAGATCGGCTATAACAAGTATCTGTTGATTTGGGGGACCTGGCATATCTTTGCAATTCAGGTACAGACCAATGATTTCAATGAAAACTTCATAATATCTAATCTCCCTGCTAGTGATGAGTGGACCCAGACTGTAAAAGTCCGGATCTGTGAGGTTTTTTAACGAACCCCAGCACTGGACGTGGAATTCTGAGAGAAATCCAACTGATGGTCTGGTTCCGGCACTCGGTAAATAAAGGAAAAATAAAGAAAATAAGACTGAGGCAAGCAGCACCCGCCCCCGTTGTTCCAGCGATATGTGGTGATCGCTGCCATAGCGAACATTATCGCTATGGCAGCGACACACACACATAACTTATCAGCGACGTCGCTGTGACCGCAGAACAATCCCTCCCTCAAGGGGGAGGTGCGTTCGGCGTCATAGCGACGTCACTGCGGCATCACTAAGCGGCCGGCCAATAGAAGCGGAAGGGAGGAGATGAGTGGGACGTAACATTCCACCCACCTCCTTCCTTCCACATTGCCGGTGGAGGCAGGTAAGGAGATGTTCGTCGCTCCTGCGGTGTCACACATAGTGATGTGTGATGCCGCAGGAACGAGGATCAACATTGCTACATACGAGACTACGATTTTTGGTGTTTGGACAACCTCTCCAAAACCAACGATTTTTGTCTCTTTTGCGATTGTTTAAGGTCGCTCGTACATGTTACACGCTGCGATGCCGCTAACGACGCCAGATGTGCGTCACAAACACCGTGACCCCGACGATAAATCGTTAACGATGTCGCAGCATGTAAGGTACCCCTAAGGCTGCATTCACACATCTGTGTATCACAGTCCGAGTGCACGGACTGGCCTAGTCCAATCTTGACAGTGTCGGGTTAGATCAAGAAACCTTTTGTTGGTCCATGATACAGGACTGTTACGCATCGATGTGTGTATGAAGCTTTACCTGTACGGACATCTTAGGGGTACTTTGCACGCTGCGACATTGCTAGCCGATGCTTGCGATGCCGAGCGCGATAGTACCTGCTCCCGTCGCACATGCGATATCTTGTGATAGCTGCCGTACTGAACATTATTGCTACGGCAGCTTCACACGCACTTACCTGCCCTGCGACGTCGCTCTGACCGGCGACCCGCCTCCTTCCTAAGGGGGCGGGTCGTGCGGCGTCACAGCGACGTCACACGGCAGGCAGCCAATAGAAGCGGAGGGGCGGAGATGAGCGGGAGGCAGATAAGGACATGTTCCTCGCTCTTGCGGCTTCACACACAGCGATGTGTGCTGCCGCAGGAACGAGGAACAACATTGTATCTCCTATTGGTGCGACATTATGAAAATGTCCGACGCTACACAGATCACCGATTTACGACGCTTTTGCGATCGTTTATCTGCGCATCTAGGCTCTACACGTTGCGACGTCGTTACCGGCGCCGGATATGCGTCACGTTCGATTTGACCCTGACGATATCGCAGTAGAGATGTCGCAGCGTGCAAAGTACCCCTTAGTTTCTCCTGATATTCCTTGTTACGATGCACAGCACTAGCAGAAGTACTGTGGAAAATAGGCAAAGAAATAGAAGAGGACATGTTACTTTTTCAGAACACTGCCCATGTATGTTACTCTGTATTTGTAGATATGTGGGTGGGATCCATTATACATTACGCTCTTGCATAAATGGAAACAGTCCTGTTTTTGCTAGTGGTTTTTGGGACCTTTTACCAATATTTTCATATTGAACTGGACAGTTTTTGTAAACCAAAACGAGTGAGTAAAAAATGCTGAAGTGGCGACGTGTTTGTATTATAGGTAAAATACTCACCAAATACTGAATGTGTGCACGTGGCCTTATATATCTCAATGCTGGCTTAGACTGCACACACTGGCTGGTAGGGCCTGTGGACTGTGGACTATGGTCATGTGAGCCTTCTGCATGTCTATGCTGCCTGCTTATTTAGCATCATGCAGGAGGTAAGAGAACAGGCCACCAGTGACAATTGGGTAACATCCACTCAGGCCTAACTAAAGTCAACTCATTAGGTGAGAAATATTTGATTGCTGATATCTCCATAACAGAGAGGTGAAATAAAAAAATGAATCCTCTCTGCAGCCATTATTAGATGATCTATAGCGACATGAAATATTTGATGAACGGTTTTCATTTAATGTCTTGATTTTGGTTGTTAAAATTTTGGTAGTTACTGTAATGATGTGGCCGTTGACTCATGTCAGAGTTTATGGGTAGAATCATCAGGAGCTTTTAGGTGTTGTCTAGGCCACAGCCTGACACAAGGCACAAATGTCAGAAGATGCCTCCATGGCACAGCAGCAAATTTCTAAGGGTGAGAATGTTAAAAGAAGGCTGGTATTGTTTATACAAAACGACAAAACGGGTACAGAACAGCGGGGAACCAGGCGAGGGACCTTGAAGCAGCTACAAGCACGAGTATTTCCAGGCGTATCTAGTACAGATGATATTATTATTCATTATTATTATTTATTATAACGCCATTTGTTGTCATGGGTTGTCAACAGCAGCATTCTATTGACCAGTGCCCACATAAAAGCTGAGTCACGCTAGGTACAGGGGAGTACCATGCAAAAGTTAAGGAAAGGGAAACCCTGCATCTAGGGAAGGGGGAGATGGTGACCCCTGACCAAAACTATCGCTGGACCCTGGGGTCCCTCACCACACTAGATAGGTTCTGCACTCATGCGCTGAGCCGGATGCCTGACCCTAGGATGACCGCAGAGCTGGGCCCTAGATAGGAACAGGTGGGATGAGCTCTTCGTCAACCCCACTAAACACTAAAGAAGACAGAGGTAGTGTGTTGCCCTGGGCAAGCCAGGGGACACAGATAACAACACACACGCACCCCACATTCCCTGCAGGTACACCAGCTAACCCATAAATCCTTGTTGCCTTCCTCCAGAGGTTGATGATGCACACCAGGGGGTGGGCCAGGCGGTTGGCTCCGCCCACCTAGGAGCTCACAACTCTGGAGGCAGGAAGTAAACCAGGCAGATTAGCCCAGGGAGGGCAAGAGTGAAGACAGAGTGAAGTCTAGCAGAGGGCTAGAGTAAACAGAGAAGTGAAAGTGGTGAAAGTAGAGAAGTGTAAAGGAGAGAAGCCAGTAAAGTGACAGAAGGAAAGAAAGCCTGAGAGCCCAGCTTTGTGTAGGGCCAGAACAGCAAGGTCAGCAGACAGCGGTGAAGATCTGCAGTGGGACTGTCTGGAGGTTGCTGGAAGGGCCGCGGAGGCTGTGTGTATCCAGGGCCTGGAGCAGTATACAAAGGGCAGTCAGTACCAGAGCAGGGGCTTTCGGATCCCAGCAAGGCTTGGAGTCGCTGTAAATTGCTAAATCCGTTAGTGAAGGGGACGTAGATCTCCCAACAAGCAAGTCCTGATTGACGGCAAAGGTCCAACCACAACGGGGAAACACCGCCACCGCCAAGGCACCAGTTTCCCAGGGCCGGCGCCTGCGGGCAAAGTGTAGAGCTCCTCCGGCCCAGATTGCAGCCGGGGAGCGGGTAACCGGAGGGAATCCACCGATACCACAAGACATTTCAAAGGTGCAGGGAAGAGACCGTCACCGCTAACTGCAGGGAACCGCAGCACCGTGAACCGTCCGAGGGACCCGTCCAACCAGCCGTTTGTTTACCGAGAACTGTGTCGTGTTTACTGGCTGAGTGAGTACCTCAGTGCCGCAAGGCACAGCGCTGCCCCTGCGCCCCTGCACCCCACTGGGCCCCGGGATCACCAACCCCTACCCACGGAGGGGCAACACAACACCTGGCTGCTCCCATCACCATCCCCGGGATCCCCATCCAAAGCAGCGGTGGTGCAATCACCACAACCGTGGGTGGCGTCACGAACTATAACCCCAACAAACACCCCCTTTTCACTCACGGGCGAGGAGTGTCGCTCGAGACACCCCGGGATCCGGCCCACAGCTCGAGCCACCAGGAGCAACTGCCGGACCCGAGCAGAAGGGGTGAGCGCGGTGTGCTGACACCCTCCTCCCCGCCCGCGACAACTTGGCGTCACGAACAGGATCTTACCGCTCTGCCGTCAGGTAGAGGTGCGCCTTGTTACCGCCGGAGGCATCCGGCAGAAAAATTTCAGAAGCCGCCATCTTTGGCGCGAAAAGTTCCCGCTCGAGCGTCTTCTCGAGCAGTAGAGGCGCGAAGGCCAAAAACCCCGCCCCGAGAGAGGAGGGGCCGGAAAGAGCTGAGGGGGACGAAATGGCGGCTGGCCGCATGTAAGCGCGGCTATGGAAGCAGGGATGCCAGGACCCTGCGGCCATTTACTGGTTCCTGGAAGAGGCCGCTGCTAAAGATGCTGAGTCCGACCAACAACACCGTGGTCCCCGCGCCTGGCATGGCGGCGTGGGTGGAAGTCCGGACCGTCCAACTAAGCAGCAGTCTGCAGGTCCACAGGCAGGTCCTCCTGGAGGAGCGGGAGGCCGACATGGCGGACGTGGTGGCTGCTGTGCGGAGATGCGAGGTGGAGGAAGATTTGGAGGAACGGGTAAGAGACCCACGTCCCTGTATTCCCGAGGGATCGGCCGCTGCGGCTGAGGGGCCCGGCCTACACCCGTTCACCCTGCTGCCTCCCCCGCTACCCGTGTTAGCTGCTGCTGCCCCGCCACTAGGCCCGCTACCACCACCACCGGTAGCGGTACCCTGCCAATCCGCCCCGGCGGACCGATCTGCAGCAGAAGCCCGTAAACCCCCTGAATTGCCTCTATGGAAGAAGCCGAAGGCTGAGTCCGTCAGCAAAGATGCACCGGAGGCACAGCGGGGATGCAGCTGCCAGAAGGCAGAGCAGGCCATGTCACAGCGGGGTCCCTCATTACTGAAGGTGCCGGTCGCAGCCGACACGGAGGGACTCTGGCTTGGTCCGTCCCTCGCACACGCTGAACCGGAGCAAACAGAAAGTGCTCCCGGCTGGGAGCGGCGGCAACAGCAGCTGCGCAGGGAGATCGATGCCCGAGAGGGGTGTAGAGCGGATGTGCATGCCCGCATGTATATGGAAGAAGATCGCCTGCAGCGAGCTACCATTGGGGTCCAGAACGGTGCACCATGTGAAGGTGGCACTAGAGCCCCACGAGTGAGAATGGACTGTTGAGCCGAAAAAGGTAGCGGAGTGCCGCTGCACAGTCCCCGTTGGGACCACCTTTGTTGTGTTGTTTGAAAAAGTTTGAAAGTTTTGAAAAATGAAAAATGATTTACCGAAGTTTGTCACCTGATTGTCTGCTTGATTGAACCGGCCGGAGCCGGCACCGTTGTCCCCGTGGGGACCGTTTAAAATGCATGGGAACTATCCATGGACAAGCCCGTGAACTCTGCAGGGCAACCACAAACGTTAGTGGCATGTAAATATGTTGGGTACCGTTACTGTTTCCGCAATGCCGCCTCCGGAGAGGCAGGTTGGAGGGAGGGCCCTGAGCAGAGCAGGCCAGGGCCCAGCCACCAAAGGAACCGGTGGCCACCCTCTGGAGGGCAAGGACAGATCCCGCTCGGGTAACTTGTGCTGGACTGTGGGTCAAGGGGTGCTGCCTGGGTTTTAGGGGCAGCATCAGGGCCAGGTTGCTTGGGTGGGAGAGAGCGGAAACCGTGACCGTATACCGTTGAAACGTTTAAGTAAATGTGCCTCCCGTTTTGGGAAGAGTTTTTGATTAAAAATGTATATTATTTACCGTTGATAATGTTATACCGTTTTACCTTTTCAGAAAAACAAAAAGGAAAATAAAACCGGTGTTGGACGGGCAGCCCGAGGACGGTCTGCGTTTTGCTAAGGGCGAATGTGTCGCCCTGGGCAAGCCAGGGGACACAGATAACAACACACACGCACCCCACATTCCCTGCAGGTACACCAGCTAACCCATAAATCCTTGTTGCCTTCCTCCAGAGGTTGATGATGCACACCAGGGGGTGGGCCAGGCGGTTGGCTCCGCCCACCTAGGAGCTCACAACTCTGGAGGCAGGAAGTAAACCAGGCAGATTAGCCCAGGGAGGGCAAGAGTGAAGACAGAGTGAAGTCTAGCAGAGGGCTAGAGTAAACAGAGAAGTGAAAGTGGTGAAAGTAGAGAAGTGTAAAGGAGAGAAGCCAGTAAAGTGACAGAAGGAAAGAAAGCCTGAGAGCCCAGCTTTGTGTAGGGCCAGAACAGCAAGGTCAGCAGACAGCGGTGAAGATCTGCAGTGGGACTGTCTGGAGGTTGCTGGAAGGGCCGCGGAGGCTGTGTGTATCCAGGGCCTGGAACAGTATACAAAGGGCAGTCAGTACCAGAGCAGGGGCTTTCGGATCCCAGCAAGGCTTGGAGTCGCTGTAAATTGCTAAATCCGTTAGTGAAGGGGACGTAGATCTCCCAACAAGCAAGTCCTGATTGACGGCAAAGGTCCAACCACAACGGGGAAACACCGCCACCGCCAAGGCACCAGTTTCCCAGGGCCGGCGCCTGCGGGCAAAGTGTAGAGCTCCTCTGGCCCAGATTGCAGCCGGGGAGCGGGTAACCGGAGGGAATCCACCGATACCACAAGACATTTCAAAGGTGCAGGGAAGAGACCGTCACCGCTAACTGCAGGGAACCGCAGCACCGTGAACCGTCCGAGGGACCCGTCCAACCAGCCGTTTGTTTACCGAGAACTGTGTCGTGTTTACTGGCTGAGTGAGTACCTCAGTGCCGCAAGGCACAGCGCTGCCCCTGCGCCCCTGCACCCCACTGGGCCCCGGGATCACCAACCCCTACCCACGGAGGGGCAACACAACACCTGGCTGCTCCCATCACCATCCCCGGGATCCCCATCCAAAGCAGCGGTGGTGCAATCACCACAACCGTGGGTGGCGTCACGAACTATAACCCCAACAAACACCCCCTTTTCACTCACGGGCGAGGAGTGTCGCTCGAGACACCCCGGGATCCGGCCCACAGCTCGAGCCACCAGGAGCAACTGCCGGACCCGAGCAGAAGGGGTGAGCGCGGTGTGCTGACACCCTCCTCCCCGCCCGCGACAGTAGCACACACATAGGAAAAGCGCATGAACAACTTATCTCCAGATGACTCAGGAAGCAGTTCAGCAAAGAGCAGCAACGATCCTACAGATGAGTGCAAGCCGCCTGCTTATATCCAGAGCTTGTGAAGGAACTAATATCATCAGCGCAAGTCCAGGGAAAATGAGGGTATTTCAACCCAAGGGGAATTACAGACGATTAGCAGCTGAAGGGAAGAGGAGCTCTGCTGGGTTATAAAGGGAAATTAATGAAAATCCAGCAGCGGAGATACCTAGTACACTGAATATTAGCAGCAGGAATAATAGAAAGTCAGGGAGTATTTTGCGCAGCCAAATGCTGTGACCTTCTATTGCCAGACACTACATGACTCTCTGTCACCTGTGACTCAACCATAACAAGCTGGTGGAGGACATAATACATGGAACAAATAGAGGGCCTGGTTACTTTTTAAACATGAGATGAATAACTGAGGCTTTAGGTTTAGTCATTTTCCTATCCTTCACTGGGAGTATTATGGGGCGGAAGTGTCACAATGTGAGGGGGCTGTGTCTATTAAGGGTTTAAATAGGGAACAGAGATTTTATATGACAAAATTATGTCCAGCTGTTTAGTGGGAATAAAAGTTCTACTTGGGAATTATAAAGATCCGGAGTCCCTGTGACTTCCGTTCATGTGCACCAAACTGATGCTGGGTGTAAGCTTCCCGGCTTCAGTGAGGTATTTTACGCATGACCAAAAAAGTTGGGTACTTCGGCTCATGAATAGCGTGCATCCATCCTCCGCCGCCTGCCATCAAGAGTGAGGTGTGTGCACGTCGCTGCGCATTCATGAGCATGTTAATACGCCCATGTGGGCATGCTAGCATGCTATGTGGGCCAACTAGGCAAGGGACATAACGTCCTTGGCCTCATTAGCATGTAAGATACGATCTTTAGAAACATTTTTTCTAAAGATCTGTTTATCTATGCTACTAGATACAGGGACTATTAGGCTATGTGCGCACTAGAGCTTTTTACCTGCGGATTTACCCGCGGATTTGCCCCGGAAATTTCTTGAGAAATGTCTGCAATCTTTGTGCAGACATTTCCCATGAAATTCAATGAGAAAAAAAAATAGTTGTGCGCACTGTGCGGATTTTTCTCAAGAAAATTTCTTGAGAAAATTTTCTCGAGAAACTTTCTTGAGAAAATGTGCATGTCCATTAAGGCTATGTGCGCACTAGAGCTTTTTACCTGCGGATTTACCCGCGGATTTGCCCCGGAAATTTAAATGTCTGCAATCTTTGTGCAGACATTTCCCATGAAATTCAATGAGAAAAAAAAATAGTTGTGCGCACTGTGCGGATTTTTCTCAAGAAAATTTCTTGAGAAAATTTTCTCGAGAAACTTTCTTGAGAAAATGTGCATGTCCATTAATTTCCGCAGGTACCTGCGGTATTCCGGGGGTATGCCGCAGGTAGCAATGATGTGCGGTATACCACCGGAATAGCCGCGAATTACCTGCGGGAATGCTCATCGCTGCCTGCGGTTTTGCAGGAAGCGATGTCATTATGCCAGGAAGAGGAGGCGGAGCAGAGTAAACACAAACGTCGCACTCCCTGGACGCCGCACAGAAGCACTTCCGTGCGACCTCCAGGTGCCCGTGCAGTCTGTGTCCTGCTCCGGCCTCGCGGTTGCCTGCACTGCAGGGTGTCAGTGTCTGCCCGCAGCGTCAGCAGCTTGTCACCCTGCAGTGTCAGTGTCGCGATACTTCTGACAACGCGGCGGGCATAGAAGTCAGTGACAGCGCTGACGTCAGCAGTACAGGAGATGATCACAGAAGGTAATGATCTCATCTATGCTCCTGATGGCAGCGCTCGTCATCCCCTGCAGTGACCTGAGCTGACCTATTGATGTTAGCTCAGGTCACTGCATTGCTCTCCCAGCCAATGGGGAACATTCTGTTCTTCATTGACTGGGACAGCGACTATGGTATGGATCGCCGTGCCCCCCCCCCCTTATTGGATTACGCCGGACGTGGAATTGATTGTGCTCTTTTCAATAAATTGGTTAAAGAGGGAATGTTTTGGGGAGTGTTTTTTCAAATAAAACTTTTTTTGTTGTCTATTTTTTAATTATTACTGACTGGGTTGGTGATGTCGGGTATCTGATAGACGCCTGACCTCACCAACCCCAGGGCTTGATGCCAGGTGACATTACACATCTGGCATCAACCCCATATATTACCCCGTTTGCCAACGCACCAGGGCGCGGGATGAGCTGGGGCAAAGCGCCAGGATTGGCACGTCTAATGGATGCGCCACTTCTGGGGCGGCTGCGGCCTGCTATTTTTAGGCTGGGGAGTGTCCAATAACAGTGGACCTCCCTAGTCTGAGAATATCAGACCCCAGCTGTCCGCTTTACCTTGGCTGGTGATCCAATATGGGGGGACCGCACGTTTTTTGTTTTAAATTATTTATATAATTTAAAACAACAGAGTGGGGTGCCCACTGTTTTGGATTATCAGCCAAGGTGAAGCTGCCAGCGGTGGTCTGCAGGCTGCAGCCGTCTGCTTTACCCTAGCTGGCTACAAAAAATGGGGGGACCTCACGTCGTTTTTTTTAATTATTTATTTATTTTATGGCTAAATACAAGGCTAAGCACCCTTTAGTGCCACATGAAAGTCACTAAAGGGTGCCAGCTTAGAAAATGCAGGGAGGTGGAACATTATATAGGTTTTTCTCATCTATCTATCTATCTATCTATCTATCTATCTATCTATCTATCCCTCTATCTATCTAACCATCTATCCCTCTATCTATCTATTCATCTATCTATCTATCTATCCCTCTATCTATCTATTCATCTATTCATCTATCCATCTTTTCTTCTATCCATTATCTGTCTATCGATTATCTTTATTATTTATTGCAGGGACAAACCTGCGGTAAATCCACGGTAAATCCGCGGCAAATCCGCGGCAAATCCGCGGCAAAACCGCATGCGGATTTGGTGCGGATTTTTTCCGCAGGTCCGGAAATCTTTCACTGGCAGAAGTTTCTCAAGAAACCTAAGCCTAAGGCTATGTGCGCACTAGAAATGTGAAGTTTCTCAAGAAAATTTCTTGAGAAACTTCTGCCAGTGAAAGATTTCCGGACCTGCGGAAAAAATCCGCACCAAATCCGCATGCGGTTTTGCCGCGGATTTGCCGCGGATTTACCGCGGATTTACCGCAGGTTTGTCCCTGCAATAAATAATAAAGATAATCGATAGACAGATAATGGATAGAGGGAAAGATGGATAGATGAATAGATGAATAGATAGATAGAGGGATAGATAGATAGATGAATAGATAGATAGATAGAGGGATAGATGGATAGATAGATAGAGGGATAGATAGATAGAGGGATAGATAGATAGATAGATAGATGAGAAAAACCTATATAATGTTCCACCTCCCTGCATTTTCTAAGCTGGCACCCTTTAGTGACTTTCATGTGGCACTAAAGGGTGCTTAGCCTTGTATTTAGCCATAAAATAAATAAAAAATTAAAAAAAAATGACGTGAGGTCCCCCCATTTTTTGTAGCCAGCTAGGGTAAAGCAGACGGCTGCAGCCTGCAGACCACCGCTGGCAGCTTCACCTTGGCTGATAATCCAAAACAGTGGGCACCCCACGCTGTTATTTTAAATTATATAAATAATTTAAAACAAAAAACGTGCGGTCCCCCCCATATTGGATCACCAGCCAAGGTAAAGCGGACAGCTGGGGTCTGATATTCTCAGACTAGGGAGGTCCACTGTTATTGGACACTCCCCAGCCTAAAAATAGCAGGCCGCAGCCGCCCCAGAAGTGGCGCATCCATTAGACGTGCCAATCCTGGCGCTTTGCCCCAGCTCATCCCGCGCCCTGGTGCGTTGGCAAACGGGGTAATATATGGGGTTGATGCCAGATGTGTAATGTCACCTGGCATCAAGCCCTGGGGTTGGTGAGGTCAGGCGTCTATCAGATACCCGACATCACCAACCCAGTCAGTAATAATTAAAAAATAGACAACAAAAAAAGTTTTATTTGAAAAAACACTCCCCAAAACATTCCCTCTTTAACCAATTTATTGAAAAGAGCACAATCAATTCCACGTCCGGCGTAATCCAATAAGGGGGGGGGGGGGCACGGCGATCCATACCATAGTCGCTGTCCCAGTCAATGAAGAACAGAATGTTCCCCATTGGCTGGGAGAGCAATGCAGTGACCTGAGCTAACATCAATAGGTCAGCTCAGGTCACTGCAGGGGATGACGAGCGCTGCCATCAGGAGCATAGATGAGATCATTACCTTCTGTGATCATCTCCTGTACTGCTGACGTCAGCGCTGTCACTGACTTCTATGCCCGCCGCGTTGTCAGAAGTATCGCGAGAGCCCGTGACGTCACCGCTAGTGACAGTCTCGGGCCGCTCGCGAGACGGGCATAGACAGCAGTGACCGCGGTTACATCAGGAGGCAGGAGATCGTCACAGCAGGTAATGATCTCACCTCCTGACAGCAGCGATCGTCATCCCCGCGGCTCCCAGCACTGCAGGATGTCAGTGTCTGCCTGCGCTGCCGCGTGACAGGCTGCTGACACTGCGGGCAGACACTGACACCCTGCAGTGCAGGCAGCCGCGAGGCCGGAGCAGGACACAGACTGCACGGGCACCTGGAGGTCGCACGGAAGTGCTTCTGTGCGGCGTCCAGGGAGTGCGACGTTTGTGTTTACTCTGCTCCGCCTCCTCTTCCTGGCATAATGACATCGCTTCCTGTAAAACCGCAGGCAGCGATGAGCATTCCCGCAGGTAATTCGTGGCTATTCCGGTGGTATACCGCACATCATTGCTACCTGCGGAATACCCCCGGAATACCGCAGGTACCTGCGGAAATTAAGGAATCACTAATATGCACCCAGAACTGCTCATATTGCACCTGACAGGTTCCCTTTAAAGATAGTCAAAATGCATGCACAGATAGGCCTTACAGAGACATTATTGGTGAACAGGTGCAGTCTTTTGGAGAGGACCCTTTTTCAAGTGGAACATATTCAAGTCAGTTGACAGTCTCTTGGAGTGGATGTCCCAATAAATTCACCCCAAGTTAAGACCGTACTATGCTCAGAGATATTGCAAAAAAACCCCAAGAGGTACGACTTAGAATCAAGTTCATATCAATACAATTAGAAAAAGACTCAACAAGTATGGCGTGTTTGAAAGGGTTGATAGTAGAAAGTATCTTCTTTCTGAAAAGAACATGGCAGCATCTGTCCATGAGCTGAATCTCAAGAGAACGTGGGTTACATACTTAGACCACTGTTATGTTCGTCTGGCAAGCTGAGATGCTAGTGAACCCACTGGGCCACAACACACAGAAAACCCAGAGGGGCTTGACTACGGACCTGAGCCTGGTCTTCTCTAGAGCTTCTGATGGTGGAGTTGTTGTGCTGCAGGTATTGGTCCGGATGCCACTCGGTAAGACTGGTGTTGTATTGGCTGGCCCCAGGGGTACGGGAGTAACAGTCTGTGGTATAGGGTAGCGGCAGCAGCTGGCGTAGAGATTCCATCTGAGATGGATGGATGGATGGATGGATTGATGGATGGACAGCAGCAACTGGTGACGAAACTTTAAGGTAGCAGGTATTGTGATAGACGGTCAGTGTGGCAGCTTGAGCAGCAGCAGCAGGTAGGGATACGGCAGCAGCAGCAGCACTCTGTAATGCAAACAGATATCAGCAACTGAACTAGCACTATCTATAAATGTCAGCACTACTGTGCTAGTGAACCTGACTACAGTAATGAGTCTAAGGTTTCGGATCCACTTGCGTTTTGCACAGGCGAGTGCAATCCAATAAAACATCGGATTGCTCTCAGTCTAGTCCAAAACTATGGGCAGTGTCCATCTGCGATTGATTTTCCATGCCATAGTGACATGCAGAATGGATCGCAGCATGCTGCGTTTGACAGCGAGTCTTGGCTCACGCACCCCCATACAAGTGTATGGGAGCGCGTGAAATATTGCACTACACTCGCATGTAATCCTAGTGCAGTGCGATATACGCAGAGACAGGCAGTGGAGGAGGTGGGGGGAAAGTGCTCCCTCCATCTTCTCCGCATATGTGATGCGATCGCAAGATCACATCACTGTCACATGACCCTCATCTGACACCCACAGCAAAGGGTCATTAGCATATCTCTTCCCTAAGTCTAAAGCTGGTGTCACACATAACGACAACGACAACGACGTCGCTGCTACGTCATCATATTCTGTGACGTAGCAGCGACCTCAACAGCGACATCGCTGTGTGTGACACATAACAACGATCAGACCCCTGCTGCGAAATCGTTGCTCGCTCCTGAATGTTCCAGGTCATAAAATAACTCATTCCCCAGGCAACTCTCAAAGGGCAGAGTTGCCTTAAATACCTGCAGCCTCCCAGCTGACCTGGGAGGCACATCCAGGTTAGGAGGATGCTGGCCCTTTTATAAAGGGAGTGGGGTCGCAGGCGCGCCCTGCAGACAGAGGCCTGAAGCCTGTCAGGAGTATAGATGCTCCATGAGGCATGGGACAGGGATGGAACCACTGCTGCAGAATGCCTGGACAGGTGAGGGAAAGAATGAAAACAACCCAAAGCACAAGTTGTTCTAAAGCAGGGGTGGGGAACCTCTGGCCTGCGGGCCGCATGTGGCCCGCCATGACCTTTTATGTGGCCCCCGGGCCTTTTCGTGGGGGCGGCAATGCTCGTGCCGTCACCACGGTCTTGCAGGCCGCCAACCCTTTAAATCCACATTGCTGCTTGTGCCCGCCAATGTGTTCTCCCACCGGCCAGTGCCAATGAGATCAGGACTTACTATTTGGTTGGGTTTAGCGCTCTGCGCTTCCGTCCCACAGCAACCTCACAGCTTGCAGCAGTGTGTGTGTGCCCACCCCTCTACCCTCCGGAGCTCTGTGCCCGCTTTCTCCCTCCGATGCTTTGTTTCCGGCCCCTGCAGTCCGGTGCTGTGAGTCCGATGCTGCTGTGAGTCCAGCGCCCGCCCTCTCCTGCTGTGTGCCGCGTCCAGTGCTTTGTGCCCCCCCACCCCAGCTGTGTATACCCTCTCCCCCAAAGTTGCGTGACACCATCAGTGTTGTGTGCCTCCCAATGCTGTGTATCACCCCAGGTTTGCATCGTTGTCCCTCCCTCAGTGATGTCAGGGCTCCCCCAGTCCTGTGTACAGCCCCCCCCAGTCCTGTGTGCAGCCCATCACCCAGTCCTGTGTGCAGCCCATCACCCAGTCCGGTGTTCAGCCCATCACCCAGTCCTGTGTGCAGGCCATCACCCAGTCCTGTGTGCAGCCCATCACCCAGTCCTGTGTGCAGTCACCCCAGTCCTGTGAGCAGCCCATCCCCCAGTCCTGTGTGCAGCCCATCCCCAGTCCTGTGTGCAGTCCATCCCCCAGTCCTGTGTGCAGCCCATCCCCCAGTCCTGTGTGCAGCCCATCACCCAGTCCTGTGTGCAGCCCATCACCCAGTCCTGTGTGCAGCCCGTCACCCAGTCCTGTGTGCAGCCTGTCACCCAGTCCTGTGTGCAACCCATCACCCAGTCCTGTGTGCAGCCCATCACCCAGTCCTATGTGCAGCCCATCATCCAGTCCTGTGTGCAGCCAATCACCCAGTCCTGTGAGCAGCCCACCCCCAGTCCTGTGAGCAGCCCATCCCCCAGCCCTGTGTGCAGGCCATCCCCCAGTCCTGTCTGCAGCTCCCCCGTGATATCTGTGCCTCCCCCTAGTGGGATGTTTGTGCACCCCCCAGTGTGATATCTGCGCACACCCCAGTGTTAATTCTACGTACCCCCCAGTGATGTCTGTGCACCCCCCAGTGATGTCTGCACACCCCACAGTGATGTCTGTGCACCTCACAGTGATGTCTGTGCCCCAGCCCCTCTTGTAATGTGTATGTGCCCCTGCCCTTCTTGTAATGTGATTGTGCCCCAGCCCCTCTTGCAATGTGTATGTGCCCCAGCCCCGCTTGTGGTGTCTGTGCCCCAGCCCCGCTTGTGGTGTCTGTGCCTCAGTCCACCTTGTGGTGTCTGTGTTTCAGCCCCCCTTGTGTTGTCTGTACCCCAGCCCCTCTTGTGGTGTCTGAGTCCCAGCCCCTCTTGTGATGTGTATACCCCCAGCGTCTCCTGTGATGTGTATGCCCCCAACGTCTCCTGTGACTTACACATCACATTGGAGATGCTGGGGGCATATATATCAGATTGGAGATGCTGTGGGCATATACATCACAGGAGGAGCTGAGGGCATTTACATGTCCCCAGCCCCTTGTGTGATGTATGTGCCCCCAGTGTCACCTGTGATGTATATACAGCAGTCCCAGTGTCTCCTATGTGATATATGTACCTCCAGTGTCTCCTGTGATGTATATACATATGTTATGTGATGTATATGATTTACCAAACTTATCACAAAGAGTTGACTGCGATCACCAAATCACCAAACATCACAGCCGCACCAAAGAGAAGCCGCTCCGGCCGCCACAGTAAGGGTGAGTTAATTAATTGTTTCACCAAATATAGCAGGATCATTCAAACATTGATCATTTTGTGTGGCCCCCGAAGGTTAGTAGAAATTTCCAAATGGCCCCCGGCAGAAAAAAGGTTCCCCACCCCTGTTCTAAGGAATGATGATTAAATAAGATTAAAGTTAACGTTTTGGAATGGCCAAATCAGGGGCGGACATATCATTGCTGCAACCTGGCCCAAGAGGTAAAGCGGCCAACTGCCACCTCCAAAGCAGGTGAACCACTGGATTTTAATAAGTTATTGGACTGAAAAGGGCCGTATAATGTTGTTGCACAGTGTCACTTTTCTGTCTGTGTCCACCAGTGAGTCAAGTCAAAGTCCTGACCTTAATTCACGCCAAATTGAAGCTGTTTAAGGCTATGTGCACACTTTGCATTGAGTTTCTTGCGGTTCTAAACGCATCCTCTGGCAGAAATTGTATTTGTCAAATTTGGTTGTGACCACAAAAACGCTAAAAATACGCTTGAGTTTTTACCGCGTTTTAGCTGTGTTTTTACCGCGATTTACATGCTTTTTTGTTGCTTAAAGTCAGATGCGTTTTGACTACAAATACAATGCTAAATAAAGTTTAAATATTCAAACACTATGAAAAAAAAAAGAAAAAAATGATAACAAATATCATGATTAAAATCACACACAAAATAGCTTATTTTATTAAAATGATAACTGTGTTCTAACATTTATGTATAAAATAACGTTAAATTAGGGATTTTCATTAATTTTATTGTCGGACTATGTGTGTGTGTAAAGAGACATATCATGCCCTTAATATAATGTCAAAAACGCATGCGTTTATTTTGTCTAAAAAGCATGCTTTCTGCATCAAAAAAGTATGTTAAATGCTAGGATTTTTATTTAGGACGCGTTTTGAAAATTCTCATTGACTCTAATGTGAGCAAAACGCTGCCAAAATGGCAAAAACAATTGACATGTTGCTTCTTTAAACGCTGAGTTTTTACCAAATTTTCTGTAACTGAAATGCAGCGTTTATAACAGCATTGTGCGCACAAGAAATCACAATTTTCCGTAGACTTGGCTTGAAAATCAAAACGCATGCATTTTGGCATTAAAACGTGCAGTTCAAAACGCTGCGGAAACCCATTAAAAAACGCAAAGTGCGCACATAGCCTTATAGGGTGAAATGGGCAACAATTCTTCCAAGCCGATGTACAGGACTAATCAACAATTAACTGGAAACATTTAGATGCAGTTATTGCTTCACAAGGGACCACACCAGCGACTGAAAGCAAAGGTTCACATACTTTTGCAATAGACATGTGATATTGGATCATTTTCCTCAATTAAAAAAAGTACAAAGTCTTTTATTTCATTTTTCTCTTTATCTACCTTTAGGACTTTATGGAAAATTCTGAAGGGTTAAACTTTCAAGCGCCAGTGTAGAATGGCATTAAAAAGGTGTACTTAGTTTTTATCATCACTGTACATGACAGCCAAAACGAATTATAACTATTGATTTGTCTGACCTTCGGCCACTTATTATTCTTATATTCAAGAGACTGATTACCATCCGACAATTGATTGAGAATCTGATCTACTGCTTTGCATCGTTCATCCGCCAGTTGTTATTAGTACAAACATTGTAATAGTGTGTGGCCTAAAACCTACTGTCTGCTCGTATCTAGCATGCAAGTACCATTACAAACATTGGAAGGTCATTTCATTGTACCGATGATGAGCACTTTTAGAGATCCAGTACAAAGTGATGTCATATCCGTTGGCTTTAAGAAAAAATGTAAACATTAAGTATACATATGAGAATATTGTGAATGAGGCCTAAAAGACGAGTTGTGAATATAATCTGTCCTTGAGTAGAAACAGGGATTTTGCTGGCGGCTCAGATTAGCTGCAGCTGTATCATAGCAGGAGAGGGACATTTCTTTGCCTCCTGATTGGTGACCATGTTCGTGAATGCAGGGCTTTGTCCTCTGTATCAGTCCCCACCACCCTAATATTACAGGTCTAAAGTTAAGAAGACGTGAGATTCAGAGAGCTATTGAATGGAAAAGAAGGGCCTTTTTCATTCTAAATGAATTAATTCATATCGCTGCTTCTGTGCTCACCAAGAATAGCATATTTTGTACTCGCTCATGGTAAATGTCACGTGCAGTAGATCTATTTCTGCGGTGAACGATCAAACCTCCAGCTATGAAACTTTAATGTTTTCTAAGCCCCTAATGCAACAATGATACCAGTATACATATGGTTTCCATTAAACTTGTTTTTAGCTAGTATTAATCCGGAGGCCTCGCCGCGCAGCCCCACTTGTTTTTAGTAGTAGCTGGAGTCTCAAGGTTCAATATTTTCTCTTAGCAGGACCCTTTGTTTGTAGCATAATATTTTAGGCACTTTTTATGATTAAATTTATAAAGGCCATTGACTTTTGAATTAAAAAAAAAACATGAGGTTTCAATATATAGTAGCATTATATTGTTATCGTTATTTATATAATTACTGCTTGGAAATCATATTTTGGCTGTGCGCCAGATTGTAAATTTTTTGTTGCAGATTTGGTGCAGTTGTCGCGGGCGGAGGGGACGCGCTCGCCACGCTCGGGTCCGGGGCTTCTGCTGCTGCTGCTGCTCGGTGGCTCGAGCGGTGGACCGGACCCGGGGACTCGAGCAGCGCTCCTCACCCATGAGTGAAAAGGGATGGTATGGTTAGGGAGATTGTTCGTGATGCCACCCACGGGACGTGGTCATGATAGCACCACCGCTGCTGGTGACGGTGATCCCTGGAGAGATGGTAGGGTGCAGCTGGGATGTTGTCCCCTCCATGGGTAGGGGGTTGGTGATCCCGGTGGTGTAATGGGGAGGCTGGATGGCTGGGGTTCAGGGACTGTGCGGCTCGGTGCCGGACGGCACTGGTGTACTCACTCAGACAATCACTGACAGAGTCTCTGGTAAACAAAAACGGCCGGATGGACGGGTCCCGCAGCCAGCTGCAGTGTTGTTGTTGTGCTCTCCCCGGACGGCTGATGGTGGCTGTCTTTCCCTGCACCTTTTAGAATGTTTTTACTCCTGTGGTTGCCCACCGGTAGTCCGCTCCCCAGCGTATAGGTGCCGTAGGAGCCCGTTTTGCCCGCAGGCGCTGGCCCTTGGATCTCTAGCCTGTGGCGGTGGCTGTATATCCTCACGGTGTGGACTGTTGCCTTCTGTCGGGACTTGGTTGTTTGGGAACCCCTGGGGTTCCTGTCACACTCGGATTTGACTATTGACGGCGGCTCCAAGCCTGGTCGGGGTCCGATGGCCCTGCCTGTGTGCTTATCTTCACTTCGCTCCCCGGTTTGGTACCAGCGGGCCAACGCCCGACCCCGGTCCTTACGGCTTCGCAGAGTTCCACCAACTCCTGCAGACGGCCACCACCGTCTGCCAACCTTGCTGTCAGTGCCTGGGCTACTACCCAGACACCTGAAGTGTTTACTCCTCTCACTTCCACCTCCAAAACTGATCTGACACTTTTCCCGCCTCCAGGCCTATGAACTCCTCGGTGAGTGGGGCCAATCGCCTGGCTCCGCCCCACCTGGTGTGGACATCAGACCTTGGAGGGAGGCAACAAGAGTTTTTGTCTGACTGTTGTAACTGTCTAGGGTGGGGGGTGTATGTTGGTATGTATGTGACTACCTGGCTAGTCCAGGGCGTCACACTCCTCCTTGGTAAAATGCAGACCGTCCGCGGGCTGCCCGTCCATCACCGGTTTTATTTTTCAAACTGCAAAAGATAATTTAACATATTAAACATTTAACGTAAGTATGTTTTCAAATCTTCCCTTACGGGAGGTACAGTGCTTTAACGTTTCAAACATTTTTATTAAAATGGACGGGTTCATGGTCATCCGCTCCCCCACCCAAATAACCTGATCCTTGATGCTGCCCCTAAGAAATGGGCAGCACCCCTCTTCCCCAGTCCAGGTCCAGGTTACCCGAGCGCGAACGGGTACGGTGTCTCGCACCCGGCTGTCACTTCAGGGGGCCCCACGTCCAGGGGGACCCCTGACCCCCAGAGGATGGCCACCGGTCCTGGTGGTGGCCGGCCGCAGCCTGCTCTGCTGCGGGCCCTTCCTCCAAACTGCCTCTCCGGAGGCGGCACGGACAGAAACCAGCCCACCAAACTATTTACAAACCCACAAGTTTGTGGGTTGCCTGCTAGTTCTCGGCCGTGTCCATGAGCAATTTCTCATGTGGGTGGTAAAACACAGAGGGTCCCTCCGGGGACAACTTGCCAGCATCGGCCGGGATAATTACAGTAGACAATCAGGTGAAAAACTCGGTTTGATTTGTGTTCATTCATTCAGCTATTTACACAATTAATATACGACACCCCTAGATGGTAGTTTCCCTGTACCTAAGTGGGGGCCGACCTAGGTTGGGGCGTGTGGACCTTCTGGGCCCAATGTCATCAGTGGAGGGCAAGGGGACAGAGGATACAGTCAGTTCCTCTTCCCTTATGGCAGATAAGGCAAGTGGAGACCCAAGGAGAGGGGGTATAGGTGCATCCCTGGACGCATGTTCGAGCGGCTCACTGGCGGGAGGTTCCGTCTCCATTTCTTCCACGTGTTGTGGGAACATTATCACCGGAACAATCACCGCACTGTTTTGCATAGGCCAGTCTGCTGGAAAATCACCCATCACTGTGTGGATCACCTTCTTCTCCTTTTCCCCGCTCAGCGTAGGAACTGGAACTTCGTTTGTCACTCTCAAGGGGTGAGGACATTTCTTCAGGTGGTCCCTGGAAACCATAGTGGCAGTCCTCCCCTGGTCGCGACTGATCAGATAAGCCTTCTCATTCTCCCATTCAGTGGGCTATATGACATACGGGGTCCTTTCCCACTGGTCATCCAGCTTATGGGTCCGTCTCTTCCGCTTCAGCATGATATCTCCCGGCTCAAAGGGGATGGCTGACGCTTGCTTATTGAAGCGTTGCGCTTGTTTCTCTCGGCTCTGACCGAGATTCTTTTCCACATACTCCTGGACTTGTCGGTATTGGATTTGCCGCCGAGTATCCCAGCCAGCAGTCAAAGGGAGGGCCTCAGGAGCTTCCACGCCCATTTCCAGGTCCACCGGCAGCCGGCCCAGTCGGGCTCTCATCAGATACGCCGGGGTGCATTTGGTAGAACTACTGGGGATGTTGTTGTACATGTCGACCAGGTCGGGCAGCTTTTCTGGCCACAGGTTCCACTCTTCCAACGGTATCACCTTGAGGAGGTCCAGGACCAGATGGTTCATCTTTTCGCACATCCCATTAGTTTGGGCATGATATGGCGTGGTCCTGATCTTCTTACAACCGTACAATTGGCAGAATTCTTGAAACACCTCTGCTTCAAAGGCTGAACCCTGGTCCATAAGTACCCTCTCCGGGTATCCGTGCGGTCGACAGAAGTAGGCCTGGAATGCCCTGGCTGCGGTACGGCCGGTCAAATCCTTGACTGGAACAACCACCATGAACCTGGAGTAGTGGTCCACGATGGTCAAGGCGTAGGTATATCCACTCCGGCTGGGTGTAAGCTTGACGTGGTCCAAGGCAACCAACTCCAGCGGTTGATGGGTGATGATCGGCTGTAGAGGGGCTCTTTGGCTGACTTCATCCTTCCTTCTCAGCCCACAGGGGCCGCACTCTCGGCACCAAGCCATCACAGATTCTCGCATCCCACTCCAATAGAACTGCTCTCTCAGCAACATCTCCAGCTTTTTCCAACCGAAATGCTCGGTGACATCGTGATATGCCCGTAGGACTTTGGGCACGCTGGCCTGAGGGACCACCAGCTGACGAACTTTCTCGTGAGTCTTCGGTTTGATCAGCCATCGATACAGCTTCCCCTCGTGCAGGTACAGCCGAACTCGTTCTTTCCACAGCCGCTGGGCCTCAGGGGGCGCTGCCGGATCCATTCCGAAAGAGCCTTGTTCAATCATGGTCTTGACCAATTGGACGGCAGGCGCTTGGTCTTGGGCTTCTCGCCATCCCTGACTGGGTAGCGGGTCCAGGTTCGCCTGTTGTTGTTTGACATGTAATTTTTCGACCAGTGGCCGATGGAACGCGGGCAGCTCAATTTCTTCAAGGTCATCGTCTTTCGACCCCCATCCGGCAGGTGGGGCATCCGGGACAACGCATCCGCGTTGGTGTTCTTGCGGCCGGCTCTGTATTTGATAGTGAAGTCATAATTAGACAGCCTGGCCACCCACCGCTGTTCCAGAGCACCCAGTTTGGCCGTGTCCAGATGGGTCAATGCATTATTGTCCATGTAAGCCGTGAATTTTGCCGCTGTGAGATAATGTCGGAACCTCTCGGTGATTGCCCACACCAGGGCCAGGAACTCAAGCTTGAAGGAGCTGTAATTTTCGGGGTTCCTTTCCGTGGGCCGGAGTTTTCTGCTGGCATAGGAAATCACCTTTTCTCGCCCGTCCTGGACCTGGGACAGGACTGCTCCCAAGCCCACATTGCTGGCATCGGTGTAGAGGACGAACGGGAGGCTGTAGTCGGGGTACGCCAGGATCTCCTCTCCCATCAAGGCCGTCTTCAGCTGGGAAAAGGACTCCTCATGCTTCTTCTCCCACACAAACGGAGATCCAGGGGACCTGCCACCCTTGGTCTGTCCCATGAGGAGGTCTTGCATGGGGGCGGCCATCTTCGTGTACCCCTTGATGAAGTGACGGTAGTAGCCCACCAGGCCCAGGAACTGTCTCACCTCTCTCACTGTGGTCGGTCTCGGCCAGCCCTGGATAGCAGTGATCTTCTCGGGATCTGGGGCGACACCTTCTGTGCTCACCACGTGTACGAGGTACTGTACCCTAGGCTTCAGTAGGTGGCACTTGGAGGGTTTCAGTTTCATCCCATACTTGGCTAGGGACGCGACCACTTCAGCCAGATGTTCCAGGTGGGCCTCGTACGTCTGGGAGTATACGATCACATCATCTAGATACAGTAGGACCGTTTCGAAATTGAGATGTCCCAGGCAACACTCCATGAGCCGTTGGAAGGTTCCAGGGGCATTGCACAGCCCGAATGGCATGCTGTTAAACTCGCAGAGTTCCATGGGAGTGGTGAATGCAGTCTTCTCACGGTCCTCTGGTGCGACCGCCACCTGCCAGTATCTGCTGGTAAGGTCGAGGGTAGAGAAGAAGTTAGCAGTTCTCAGCGCAGCTAGCGACTCTTTGATACGGGGGAGAGGATAGGCATCTTTATGCATGATCTGGTTGATCTTCCGGTAATCCACACACATTCTCATGGTGCCATCCTTCTTCTTCACCAGCACCAGTGGGGCTGCCCAGGGACTACAACTATCCCGAATAACCCCGGCCTCCATCATGTTCCTCAACATGTCTTTAGCGCATTGATAATGTGCTGGCGGGATGGGCCTATATCTTTCTTTAATGGGTGGATGTACGCCTGTAGGTATATGGTGTTGAACCCCTTTAATCCTCCCGAAATCTAATGGGTGCTTGCTGAAAACTTGTTCATATTCTTGCACCAACCTGTATACCCCCTCCTTGTGATGCGTGGGTGTGGCGTCAGTGCCTACATGTAGTTCGTGGCACCACTCCTCTAACTGTTCAGGGGGTATATGGTTACTGGCAGGGGATGCTGAGGTAGGATGGGCGGCCTCATGAATGGTGTGAGAGTCTAGGGTGAGCAGTTTGGCAAGGGTAGAGTAACGGGGAAGCCTAACTTCCTCCTCTCCACAATTCAGCACTCTTACAGGCACTCTCCCCTTTTTGACGTGAACCACCCCTCTGGCCGTCATCACCGTGGGCCAGTGTTCGGAAGGCGTGGGTTCCACCATCGCCGGGTAGTCGCGCCCCTGGGGGTCTACTGCTGCCCTGCACCAAATCATCATCTCACTTCGGGGTGGCACTACCAAGGGGGCCACATCCATCACCCTTACTCCACCAATCTCTCTACCAGTCGAGTTCACTTGCTGCCGATATAGAAGGGCCCGGATCTCATGCTGCACAGCTCTCTGTCGGCCTCCTCCTGCTGTGGCGGCCAACTGCTGCAACAGACTGAGCACCTCACTCATACAATGCTCCATCACATTGGTCCCTAAGATTACTTTCAGGGTATGATCACTGGGTTCATTCATCACCACAATCAGTCCTTGATCCTTTGACTCCGCACGTCCCACGGTCAGGGTCATTTGTTTGTATCCCACTTGGGTTAGAGGGAGTCCATTGGCTGCGACAAGGGTCAGGCTATCATCAGAGGGGGCAAGTTCATCAGTACCCCAATACTGCTGGTACAGAGTATATGGTATAGTGGTTACCTGTGATCCGGTGTCCAAGAGGGCCATGAGCGGGATGCCGTCCACTGCCAGAGGGATGATGGGGCGAGCTCCGACATCCCGCTCTCGCCAGTCGGGGGGGCAATTGGTGTCTACTCCTGAGGATTGGCCCTTAGCCCCAGGGGTTGCTCGTTTAACGGGCATCGTCTAGAGTAGTGGCCAGGCTTGCTGCACCTGTAACAAATAGGAGGCCCATACCGTGAGTCAGTAGTCCTTCTCCGCTGCATCCAGGGGACGTCCTCCGGGCTGTCGGTGAGCTGGATCCTCCCTGGGGGCTTGACTCTCGTTGGAAGCTGGAGTGCGGCGAGGATCTTGGCTAGGTCTCCATCCATACGGCAGACCTGGGCAGCTAGCTCCTCCATCATCCCGACGGGCGCTGCAGGGGCCGATAGAGCCGGGAGAGGAGGTTCCACCGTGATGGGAGCGGTTTCAGCCGGCAACGGGGCCGCTACAGAAGAGTCGGGCGTTGGGGCCTGCAGGGCCTTGATGGCTCGCTCTTTCAATACTGCAAAGTCCAAATTGGGGTGTTCCAGGGCCCACAGCCGTAGTTGCTTGTGGTCTTCCGCAGACCCCAGCCCTTGCAGGAATTGCTCCACTAGCATCTTATTGCTGTCCGCATCGTTAATAGTGTCCACCCGCTTTAGCGTACGGAGGGCGGTTTGCAGGCGCAAGGCATAGTCTCTTATATTATCCGCAGGCCGCTGTCGACATTGATAAAACTGCATCTGCAACTCTGCTTCCGTGCGGGTCTCGAAAGCAATTTGGAGTTTCTCAAAAATGGTAGTCACTGAGGCCCGGTCCGTGTCGGTCCAGGTCTCCGTCTCCTGCTCAGCCGCACCGGTGAACTGTCCTAGCACTACCGCTGCCCGTTGCCTGTCAGTCAAGGGATATAAATCGAGGACCGGGCTAATTTTTTTCCGGAACACCTGCAAAGCATCAGGCTTCCCATCGTACTGCGGCAGCCAGGTAGCACCGGCCACATAAAGCAGGGAGAACGGCATTACCTGGGAGACCGCTGGACCCGCGGCCTCCCCCGCTCTTGCGGCCGGAGCACGGGCTACCCCGTTGCCATCTGCGGGCGCTGCTGTGGCTGCAACCGCCACTCCTCCAACAGCTCTGTCGGGCACAGACATCTTTCTCCCGTCACCCCTTGGTTCTTTTTAGCACTTCCTCTCAGGGGGCGGGGCTTCACTTTCACGCTTTCCCTGCTCGGGGAAGACGCTCGAGCGGGAAATCTTTGCGCCAAAGATGGTGGCACTTCAAATTTTTCGGCCGGACGCCGCCGGCGGAGGCCACAAGGTGCACTTCTACTGGTAAGTAGATCAGTTCTATTCTGTTCGTGACGCCAAGTTGTCGAGGGCGGAGGGGACGCACTCACCACACTCGGGTCCGGGGCTTCCGCTGCTGCTGCTCGGTGGCTCGAGCGGTGGACCGGACCCAGGGACTCGAGCAGCGCTCCTCACACGTGAGTGAAAAGGGATGGTTTGGTTAGGGAGATTGTTCGTAACGCCACCCACGGGACGTGGTGATGATGGCACCACCGCTGCTGGTGACGGGGATCCTGGGAGAGTTGGTAGGGTGCAGCTGGGATGTTGCCCCCTCCGTGGGTAGGGGGTTGGTGATCCCGGGGCCCGGTGGTGTAACGGGGAGGCTGGATGGCTGGGGTGCAGGGACTGTGCGGCGCGGTGCCGGACGGCACTGGTGTACTCACTCAGACAATCACTAACAGAGTCTCTGGTAAACCAAAACGGCCGGATGGACGAGTCCCGCAGCCGGCTGCAGTGTTGTTGTTGTGCTCTCCCCAGATGGCTGATGGTGGCTGTCTTTCCCTGCACCTTTTAGAATGTTCTGACTCCTGTGGTTGCCCACCGGTAGTCCGCTCCCCGGTGTATAGGTGCCGTAGGAGCCCGTTTTGCCCGCAGGCGCTGGCCCTTGGATTGTTGCCTTCTGTCGGGACTTGGTTGTTGGGGAGCCCCTGGGGTTCCTGTCACACTCGGATTTGACTATTGACGGCGGCTCCAAGCCTAGTCGGGGTCCGATGGCCCTGCCTGTGTGCTTAGCTTCACTCCGCTCCCCGGTTCGGTACCGGGTCCTTACAGCTTTGCAGAGTTCCACCAACTCCTGCAGACGGCCACCACCGTCTGCCAACCTTGCTGTCAGTGCCTGGGCTCCTACCCAGACACCTGAAGTGTTTACTCCTCTCACTTCCATCTCCAAAACTGATCTGACACTTTTCCCGCCTCCAGGCCTGTGAACTCCTCGGTGGGTGTGGCAAACCGCCTGGTTCCGCCCCACCTGGTGTGGACATCAGACCTTGGAGGGAGGCAACAAGGGTTTTTGTCTGACTGTTGTAACTGTCTAGGGTGGTGGGTGTGTATGTTGGTATGTATGTGACTACCTGGCTAGTCCAGGGCATCACACAGTTTATTGTGTAGATTGTTGCCCATATCTGTATGTCTATTCTTATGCCAGCAAAGTCAATGAGAATTCTGAAGTGCTGTGTGCACATTGTTTTTTTCCTTGCAGTTTTGGAAGCAAAAATGCAATGTCTCTGCGCAGGCGCCTGATTCTGCCCTACAACGTGGATGGTGCAGGAGGCGTCATCCCCTTCAATCGTCACAAAAATACGGCGATGAGCATGGAGAGGATTGACAGGAACCACAACCATTGACGCCCATTAGATCGGACCCAAATATTTACATACAGGAGGTATTTTTGGGGTGTACAGAGCGACTCAGGGGACAGCTTGCACCTTTATAGAATGCAGCATAGGCGCTGCCTAAAGTAAACCTGTCAGGTGCAATATGTACCCAGAAGCACGAGCAGTTCTGGATGCATATTGCTAATCTCTGCCTATCTGTCACAGGCTATAGTAACAAACATAAAGAGATCTAAAGATCCCTTATGATATGCTAATGAGCACAGTGACTAGTCACAAGGGCGTTAGTTCCTGGTCTCATTCCGCTATCTTAACATGTTAGCACACCCACAGGGGCGTGCTAACATGCTATTCAATGCCCATTGCGCTGCGTCATCCAGTCTTTTTGGGACTTCTACTGGTTGAGTGGTAGTTAATAATGGTATTATTATGGCTCAATTGTACTGAGGCCAACTTTCAGGAAAATCACCAAGTACTGTTCGTATCATCTTTTCTTTCTTTTCCTCCTTAGGTTGAGGTGTACAGGGGATGACTTCTTTTGGCCTCAACTGTTCAGGACATTTCTTAAGGTGGTCTCTAGAAACTGCCGCTGACGTTTTTCCCTTATCCTTCCTAATTAAGCAGATTTTCTTGTTGTCAAAGCTAGAGGGCAATACTGTGTATGGTTCTGCTTCCCACTGGTCATCAAGCTTATGGGTTCTTCTTTTTCTTTTTAGAACCATCTCTCCAGGTATTAAAGGAGCAGCTGATGCATTCTTGTTATAGTCTTTCTCTTGCCTTTCTCTAATTTGGTCTAGGCTTCTTTCTACGCACTCCTGTACCTTTTTGTACTGCTCTTGGCGCTTAGCGTCCCAGTCAGCTTCAGGTGAACTGGTTTCAGGAACGACAATTCCCATCTCTAGGTCAACTGGTAACTTCCGGGTATTGCTCTCATCAAGTACGCTGGTGTGCAATTGGTGGAACTCACAGGGCTGTTGTTGTACATGTGTCGCGGGCGGATGAGGGGACGCTGCGCTCTCCCACTGCTCGGGTCCGGCTGCCGCTGCTGCGGCCAGCTGCTGCTCGGTGGCTCGAGCGATGAGCCGGATCCCGGGGACTCGAGCGGTGCTCCTCGCCCGTGAGTGAAAAGGGGATTGGTTTTGGGGATTGTTTATTGTCCGTGACGCCACCCACGGTTGTGGTGATTGTGTGGGCACCACCGCTGCTCTGTATGGGGATCCCGGGAGCGATGACAGGGTGCAGCAAAGTTGTTGGTTCTCCCCTCTGTGGGTAGGGGGTAGTTGTCCCGGGGCCCAGTGATGAGGTGGGTGATGAGGGATGGCGGGGCCGGTGCAGGGCTTGGTGGGGTGCAGGGACGCGGGGGCAGCGCTGTGCCTCACGGCACTGTGGTACTCACTCAGCCTGAGACGGGGACACAGTTCTCGGTAAAACACACGACTGGAAAGACGGTTCCCACGGACGGCTGCTGTTGCTTTTCCCCAGTAGTTGACGGTGATGGTCCCTTTTCCTGCACCTAAGATGATGTTGGTAGCGATGGGTTCCCACCGGTAACCCGCTCCCCGGCTTGGATATGGGCCGGAGGAGCCCCTCTCTGCCCGCAGGCGCTGGCCCTGAGAAACTGGTGCCTTGGCGGTGGTGGTGTCTCTCTCTAACGGTTGGACTGTTGCCTTCAATCGGGACTTGGTTGTTAGGAGACCCAGAGGTCCCCTTCACTGACGGATTTGGCAAATTCACGGCGACTCCTAGCCTTGCCGGGATCCGAAAGGCCCCTGCCAATGGTGCTGGCTTCACTTTGTATACCGCTCCGGTACCGCCGGGCCACCATCCGTCCACGGTCCTTTCAGCAACCTCCGATCAGCCGCTCCTGCAGACGGTCACCTCCGTCTGCTAACCTTGCTGTTTTCAGTCCGGGGCACACACCCGGACCAACTTCAGGCTTCCTCAACTGTCACTTTCTCTTCCACCTTTACTCCTCTCTCTTGCTCCTTTACCACTTCACTTCTCCTTCACACTCTCCCTAAACTGAACTGACTGGTTTTCTCGCCTCCAGGGCTGTGAACTCCTCGGTGGGCGGAGCCAACCGCCTGGCCTACCCCCTGGTGTGGACATCAGCCCCTGGAGGAAGGCAACAAGGATTTTTGTGTAGCTTTGGTGTACCTATCTGGGGTGTAGGGTGTGGTGGTGTCATGACCTGTGACCCCTGGCTTGCCCAGGGCGTCACATTCCCCCTTAGCAAAATGCAGACCATCCGCGGGCTGCCCGTCCAACACCGGTTTTATTTTTCTGAAAAGATATAAAAGGTAAACACAATACAAATAAAATAACTTCATCCCACATCGGGAGGTGATTTGCTTAAACGTTACGGCAACATTTTAACGGTTGCTACTGCCGCTCTCTCCCACCCAAGTAACCTGGCCCTGATGCTGCCTCTAAGAAACAGGCAGCACCCCTTGACCCCAGTCCTGAACCAGTTACCCGAGCGGGATCTGTCCTTCCCCTCCAGAGGGTAGCCACCGGTTCCTGTGGTGGCTGGGCCCCAGCCTGCTCCACTGCGGGCCCTCCCTCCAACCTGCCTCTCTGGAGGCGGTAACGGTTAGCTGCAACAAAACATTTTTATTTACATGCCACTAATGTTTGTGGTTGCCCTGCAAGTTCTCGGGCCTGTTCATAGAGAGTTCCCTATGCAACTGTTTGAAGGGTCCCCGCGGGGACAACAATGCCGGCAACGGCCGGTTTCCAAATCACGGTGCAATTAGGTGACTGTTCGGTAATCATTTTTCCATTTGCCATCATTTTCAAAAACTTTTCAAACTTTCACAACACACATACACTTCCGTGGTCCCAACGGGGACGGTGCAACGGTGGTCCGCTGCCATCACTCTGAGTCTTCGATATCACCTGAGGGAGGGGGCGCAGCGCTCACACGGGACTCCTGGCTGCCCCTCAACTTGGCATCCAGCGCGAACCACCCCCTCTCCCCACAGTGCCGGGTGTATTGGACTATGTCGCCCGGCATCAGGTTACGATCGGGGTGCTCCTCTGGCAGATGAGCATTCACATCCCGCCAGGCTATAAACACTTCGGCCTCCAGGCCCGGTTCATATATGAATCCATAGCCCCGGCGGACATCAAACCGCCTCACCTGCCCTTCATACAACGGGCCCCGGACACGGAAAGTTGCCTGACGGAGGTTCTCTTTTTCCCGGATTGCACAGGCCACCAACTCCGCCTTCCTTCTTTCCCTCTCTTCAATCTCCAGGCCCAACGGTACCGGCTCCCTGTCCCAGTACGGCGCTGCTGCGAGCTCCGGCGCGCGGGTCGGGCCCCGCGAGACCTGTTGGACATTGCCCACTGCTGGGGATCTGGGCGGCAGGTCCCGCGGTGACTTGGCCTTAGACGCTGCCTTGCATCGGCAACCCGGCGCAACCTCAGCCGAGGTGTGGAGGATGGGCACAGGGGCTTTCCGCTGCTGGCCCTTCGGCACGGAGCGGGCTATCGGCTCCTGCTCGGGGGACTTCTCGGGGGACGCCTCCGGTTCGGTTTTCGGGGCTTTCCACGGCAGCACCTCCGGTCGACTACGGGCTCCGGCTACAGGTCGGCCCGCCTGGGCGGGCATGCTGGGTATCGCTACCGGTTGCAGTGGTAGCGGGCCTAGTGGCGGGGTCACGGCGTCCGAGACGGGTGGCGAGGGAGGCAGCAGGGCGAGAGGGTTTAGACCGGGTCCCGCAGCCGCGATGACCAGCCCTTCAAGGGCATCGGGGCGTGGGTCACTCACCCTCCCTTCCTCCGCTTCCTCCTCGCGTCTTCGCACGGTCGCTATGACATCCGCCATGTCGGTCTCCCACTCCTCCATGAGGAGCTGCATTTTTACCTGCAGCCTCTGGTAGAGCTGCGCGGTCCGGATCTCCACCCACGCCGCGGTTCCAGGTGCGGGGGCTACGGTGTGGCAGGACGGCATCCACATGTTGCTGGCGGCTTCTCCCAGGAACAAGATGGCTGCAGAGTCCTGGCGTCCCTGCCTTTATAGCCGCGGCTACATGCGACCAGTCGCCATTTCGTCCCCATTAGCCTCTTTCCGGCCCCTCCTCTATCGGGGCGGGGTTTTGGCCTTCGCGCCTCCGCTACTCGAGAAGACGCTTGAGCGGGAACTTTTCGCGCCAAAGATGGCGGCTTCTGAAATTTTCCGGCCGGACACCTCCGGCGGTAACAAGGCGCACCTCTACCCAACGGCAGAGCGGTAAGATCCTGTTCATGACGCCAAGTTGTCGCGGGCGGAGGAGGGGACGCTGCGCTCTCCCACTGCTCATGTCCGGCTGCCGCTGCTGCTGCGGCCTGCTGCTGCTCGGTGGCTCGAGCGATGGGCAGGATCCCGGGGACTTGAGCGGCGCTCCTCGCCCGTGAGTGAAAAGGGGATTGGTTTTGGGGATTGTTTATTGTCCATGACGCCACCCACGGTTGTGGTGATTGTGTGGACACCACCGCTGCTCTGTATGGGGATCACGGGAGCGGTGACAGGGAGCAGCAAAGTTGTTTGTTCTCCCCTCCGTGGGTAGGGGGTAGTTGTCCCGGGGCCCAGTGATGAGGTGGGTGATGAGGGATGGCGGGGCCGGTGCAGGGCTTGGTGGGGTGCAGGGACGCGGGGGCAGCGCTGTGCCTCACGGCACTGTGGTACTCACTCAGCCTGAGACGGGGACACAGTTCTCGGTAAAACACACGGCTGGAAAGACGGTTCCCACGGACGGCTGCTGTTGCTTTTCCCCAGTAGTTGACGGTGATGGTCCCTTTTCCTGCACCTAAGATGATGTTGGTAGCGATGAGTTCCCACCGGTAACCCGCTCCCCGGCTTGGATATGGGCCGGAGGAGCCCCTCTCTGCCCGCAGGCGCTGGCCCTGAGAAACTGGTGCCTTGGCGGTGGCGGTGTCTCTCTCTAACGGTTGGACTGTTGCCTTCAATCGGGACTTGGTTGTTGGGAGACCCAGAGGTCCCCTTCACTGACGGATTTGGCAAATTCACGGCGACTCCTAGCCTTGCCGGGATCCGAAAGGCCCCTGCCAATGGTGCTGGCTTCACTTTGTATACCGCTCCGGTACCGCCGGGCCACCACCCGTCCACGGTCCTTTCGGCAACCTCCGATCAGCCGCTCCTGCAGACGGTCACCTCCGTCTGCTAACCTTGCTGTTCTCAGTCCGGGGCACACACCCGGACCAACTTCAGGCTTCCTCAACTGTCACTTTCTCTTCCACCTTTACTCCTCTCTCTTGCTCCTTTACCACTTCACTTCTCCTTCACACTCTCCCTAAACTGAACTGACTGGTTTTCCCGCCTCCAGGGCTGTGAACTCCTCGGTGGGCGGAGCTAACCGCCTGGCCCACCCCCTGGTGTGGACATCAGCCCCTGGAGGAAGGCAACAAGGATTTTTGTGTAGCTTTGGTGTACCTATCTGAGGTGTAGGGTGTGGTGGTGTCATGACCTGTGACCCCTGGCTTGCCCAGGGCGTCACACATGTCCACTAAATCAGGCAACTTCTCTAGCCACATGCTTCTTTCTTCCAAGGGCAAGGTTTTCAACAGGTCTATAACCACCTGGTTAATTTTCTCACACATGCCGTTGGTCTGTGCGTGATTCGGTGTGGTACGGATTTTCTTACATCCATACAGGTTGCAAAACTCCTGGAACACTTCAGCTTCGAACGCAGATTCTTGATCCGTTAACACCTGTTCCGGGTACCCATGTGATCTGCAGAAGTAGGCTTGAAAGGTTCTCGCTGCGGTTGTTGCTGTCAAGTCCTTTATAGGTACTACCACCAGAAACCAGGAATAGTGGTCCACCATAGTGAGGTCATACGTATAGCCGAATCTACTGGGTGTCAATTTCACATGGTCCAAGGCTACAAGTTCCAGTGGCTGTTTGGTGACAAGTGGCTGTAATGGAGCTCTTTGACTGTCCCGATCCTTTCTTCTTAGGCTGCATGGGCCACAGTTTCGGCACCAGTTCTCAATGGTGGTTCTCATGCCAACCTAATAGAATCTGTTGCGTAATAGTACCTCAAGCTTCTTCCACCCAAAGTTTCCTGCTCCATCATGGTACGCCTCCAGCACCATCTGAACATCTCTCCTGGGTACCACTATTTGCCACACCAACAAATGGGTTCGGGGGTTGATGTAACCTCTGCATAGTCTACCCCTGTAGATGAACAACCTGCTCTTTTCCTTCCACAGGTGCTGGAGGCGTACCATTTGTGGCTCCCCAGGGTTCAGTTGCCACAAATATACCTGTACCTGGGGCAGGGAAGGATCTAAACATCAGGTAATCCCACAAACAACACTTCCACTCCAAGCACGAGCAGTTCTGGGTGCATATTGCTAATCCCTGCCTATCTGTCCCAGGCTATAGTAACAAACATAAAGAGATCTAAAGATCCCTTATGATATGCTAATGAGCACAGTGCGTTAGTTCCCAGTCTCATTCCGCTATCTTAGCATGTTAACACGCCCACAGGGGCATGCTAACATGCTATTCAATGCCCATTGCGTTGCGTCATCAGCAGTGACGCGCATACCTGTGTCCACTGCCGCCACTCAGAACGCTGGGCTTAGGGTCAGTGTGCATGATCAGAAGTCCCACCTCTTCCAGTCATGCGCACTAGACCTCTCTGAAGCCGGGACGCGTACACCCAACTTCATAGTGCGCTTGACTGGAAGTGCCCATGTCGCGGGCGGGGAGGAGGGTGTCAGCACACCACGCTCACCCCTTCTGCTCGGGTCCGGCAGCTGCTCCTGGTGGCTCGAGCTGTGGGCCGGATCCCGGGGTTTCTCGAGCGACACTCCTCGCCCGTGAGTGAAAGGGGGTGTTTGTTGGGTGGATGTGGGGATTGTTATAGTTCGTGACGCCACCCACGGTTGTGGTGATTGCACCACCGCTGCTCAGTATGGGGGTCCCGGGGATGGTGATGCGGAGCAGCCAGGTGTTGTGTTGCCCCTCCGTGGGTAGGGGTTGGTGATCCCGGGGCCCGGTGATGAGATGTGAAGTGTAGGGCCTGGAGGGCGCAGGGACGCGGGGGCAGCGCTGTGCCTTGCGGCACTATGGTACTCACTCAGCCTGACACACGGACACAGTTTGTACGGTAAACCAACGGCTGGTAGGACGGTCCCACAGACGGCTGCACCTGCACTCCCGGTAGGTGACGGTGATGTCTCTCTTCCTTGCACCGGTGTTGACTGATGGTAGCGGTGGATTCCCTCCGGTTACCCGCTCCCCGGCTGCAATCTGGGCCGGAGGAGCTCTACACTTTGCCCGCAGGCGCTGGCCCTGGGGAAACTGGTGCCCTGGCGGTGGCGGTGTCTCCCCGGTAATGGTCGGGCTGTTGCCTTCACTCGGGACTTGGTTGTTGGGGGAGCTGCGTCCCCGTCACTGACGGATTTGGCAAATCTGGCGACTCCTAGCCTTGCCGGGGTCCGAGAGGCCCCTGCCCTGGTGCTGACTGTCCTTCGGAACACTGCTCCAGACCACCGGGCACACAGCCAACGGGGTCCTTCCAGGAACTTCCAAACGGTCCCCCTCCAGACAGTCACCGCCGTTGCTGACCTTGCTGTTCTGGCCCTCACGAAGCTGGACCCTTCAGGCTGTCTTTCTCTTCTGTCACTTTACTTGCTTTTCCTCCTTTTCTACTTCCACTTTCACTTTCTTAACTCCTCCACTTTAGCTCCTCACTCCTACTCCTCCCTGAGCTATCTGCCTGATTTCTTCCTGCCTCCAGTGTTGTGAGCTCCTCGGTGGGCGGAGCCAACCGCCTGGCCCACCCCCTGGTGTGCATCATCAACCTCTGGAGGAAGGCAACAAGGATTTCTGGTTAGCTGTGATGTGCCTACCTGGAGTTTGGGGTGTAGTGGTGTGTGACCTGTGTCCCCTGGCTTGCCCAGGGTGACACATTCCCCCTTAGCAAAATGCAGACCGTCCGCGGGCTGCCGTCCTACACCGGTTTTATTTTTCTGTAAAAGGGGTAACAAGGGTTAAGCAAAACATAAATACATTTTTAATCAAAAACTCTTCCCAAGACGGGAGGCACATTTACTTCAACGTTGCAACGGTATATGGTCACGGTTTCCGCTCTCTCCCACCCAAGCAACCTGGCCCTGATGCTGCCCCTAAAGCCCAGGCAGCACCCCTTGACCCACAGTCCAGCACAAGTCACCCGAGCGGGATCTGTCCTTCCCCTCCAGAGGGTGGCCACCGGTTCCTTTGGTGGCTGGGCCCTGGCCTGCTCTGCTCAGGGCCCTCACTCCAACCTGCCTCTCCGGAGGCGGCATTGCGGAAACGGTAACGGTACCCAACATATTTACAAGCCACTTAACGTTTGTGGTGCCCTGCAAGTTCACGGGCTTGTCCATGGATAGTTCCCATGCATTTTAAACGGTCCCCACGGGGACAACGGTGCCGGCTCCAGCCGGTTACAAATCACAAAGCAAATCTGGTGAAGTACTCGGTATCATTTCACTTATCATTCTTTCAACAACTTTTTCAAAACTTTTTCAAACAAACAATAACTTCAGTGATGGTTCCAACGGAGACGGTGCAACGGGCATCCGCTGCCCTACTCCGGTCCTTTTGCTGCTTCATCCGAGGGAGGGGATGCAGAGCTCACCTTGCTCTCAGGGCTGCCCTTCAGCTTTACATCCAGGGCAAACCACCCCCTCTCTCCGCAGTGCCGGGTGTAACGCACCATGTCCCCCGGTATAAGATTGCGGCCAGGATGCTCCTCGGGCAGATGGGCATTCACGTCCCGCCGGGCCACAAACACCTCGGCCTCCAGGCCCGGTTCGTATATGAATCCGTAGCCCCGGCGGATATCAAATCGCCTCACCTGCCCCTCGTAGAACGGGCCCCGGACACGGAAGGTCGCTTGCCGCAAGTTTTCTTTTTCCCGAATGGCTCGGGCCACCAGCTCGGCTTTCCTTCTCTCTCTCTCCGCGATCTCCAGGCCCAGCTTTGTCGGCTCCCTGTCCCAGTATGGCGCTGCTACCTGCTCCGGCGCACGGGTTGAGCCCCGCGGGACATCCAGCACGTTACCCACTGTCAGGAAGGTGGGTAGCGTATCCCGCGGTGTCATGGCCTTGGGCGCTGCCTTGCAGCAACAACCCGGCGCCACCTCAGCCGAGGTGTGGGGGATGGGCACAGGGGCTTTCCGCAGCCGGGCCTTCGGCTCGGAGCGGGTCGTCAGCTCCGGCTCGGGATACTGCTCGGGGACTGTCTCTGGCACAATCTTCGGGGCCTTCCATGGTAATGCCTCCGGTTTGTTACGGGCTCCGGCTACAGGTCGGTCCGCTGGGGCGGACGGGCTGGGTATCGCTACCGGTTGCGGTGGTAGCGGGCCTAGTGGCGGGGTCACGGCCTCCGAGACAGGTGGCGAGGGAGGCAACGGGGGGAGAGGGCTTGGACCGGGCCCCACAGCCGCGATGACCGGCCCTGCAAGGGCATCGGGACGTGGGTCACTCACCCTCCCTTTCTCCCCCTCCTCCTCGCGTCTCCGCACGGTGGCTACAACGTCCGCCATGTCGGCCTCCCACTCCTCCATGAGGAGCTGCATCTTGACCTGCAGCCGTTGATAGAGCTGCGCGGTCCGGATCTCCACCCACGCCGCGGTTCCAGGCGCGGGGGGTACGGTGTCGCGGGACGGCATCCACATGGTGTCTTCACTGTTTGCTTCCAGGAACGGTATTCTTGCAAGGTCCTGGTGTCCCTGCTTTTATAGCGGCGACTACATGCGTTCAGCCGCCATCGCGTCCCCCTTAGCTCTTTCCGGCCCCTCCTCTCTCGGGGCGGAGTTTTGGCCTTCGCGCTTCTACTGCTCGAGAAGACGCTCGAGCGGGAACTTTTCGCGCCAAAGATGGCGGCTTCTGAAATTTTTCTGCCGGATGCCTCCGGCGGTAACAAGGCGCACCTCTACCTGACGGCAGAGCGGTAAGATCCTGTTCGTGACGCCAAGTTGTCGCGGGCGGGGAGGAGGGTGTCAGCACACCGCGCTCACCCCTTCTGCTCGGGTCCGGCAGCTGCTCCTGGTGGCTCGAGCTGTGGGCCGGATCCCGGGGTTTCTCGAGCGACACTCCTCGCCCGTGAGTGAAAGGGGGTGTTTGTTGGGTGGATGTGGGGATTGTTATAGTTCGTGACGCCACCCACGGTTGTGGTGATTGCACCACCGCTGCTCAGTATGGGGGTCCCAGGGATGGTGATGCGGAGCAGCCAGGTGTTGTGTTGCCCCTCCGTGGGTAGGGGTTGGTGATCCCGGGGCCCGGTGATGAGATGTGAAGTGTAGGGCCTGGAGGGCGCAGGGACGCGGGGGCAGCGCTGTGCCTTGCGGCACTATGGTACTCACTCAGCCTGACACACGGACACAGTTTGTACGGTAAACCAACGGCTGGTAGGACGGTCCCACAGACGGCTGCACCTGCACTCCCGGTAGGTGACGGTGATGTCTCTCTTCCTTGCACCGGTGTTGACTGATGGTAGCAGTGGATTCCCTCCGGTTACCCGCTCCCCGGCTGCAATCTGGGCCGGAGGAGCTCTACACTTTGCCCGCAGGCGCTGGCCCTGGGGAAACTGGTGCCCTGGCGGTGGCGGTGTCTCCCCGGTAATGGTCGGGCTGTTGCCTTCACTCGGGACTTGGTTGTTGGGGGAGCTGCGTCCCCGTCACTGACGGATTTGGCAAATCTGGCGACTCCTAGCCTTGCCGGGGTCCGAGAGGCCCCTGCCCTGGTGCTGACTGTCCTTCGGAACACTGCTCCAGACCACCGGGCACACAGCCAACGGGGTCCTTCCAGGAACTTCCAAACGGTCCCCCTCCAGACAGTCACCGCCGTTGCTGACCTTGCTGTTCTGGCCCTCACGAAGCTGGACCCTTCAGGCTGTCTTTCTCTTCTGTCACTTTACTTGCTTTTCCTCCTTTTCTACTTCCACTTTCACTTTCTTAACTCCTCCACTTTAGCTCCTCACTCCTACTCCTCCCTGAGCTATCTGCCTGATTTCTTCCTGCCTCCAGTGTTGTGAGCTCCTCGGTGGGCGGAGCCAACCGCCTGGCCCACCCCCTGGTGTGCATCATCAACCTCTGGAGGAAGGCAACAAGGATTTCTGGTTAGCTGTGATGTGCCTACCTGGAGTGTGGGGTGTAGTGGTGTGTGGCCTGTGTCCCCTGGCTTGCCCAGGGCGACACACCCAGATCTCTGATCAACGGTGACAGAGGACACAGGTACGCGTGTCACCACTGACGATGCTGGGCAATGAGAATTAAATAGTATGTTCGAACGCCCCTGTGGGTGTACTATCATGCTAAGAGGGCAGAATGTGTGCAGGAACTAATGCCTTTGTGACAATTGTGACAAGTCCCTGGCCTCATTAGCATATCATAAACGACCTTTAAAAATACTTTTTTTTAAAGATCTCTTTATCTATGCTACTATATACAGGGACAGTTAGGCAGGGATTAGCAATATGCACTCAGAACTGCTTGTGGTTCAGGGTGCATATTACACCTGACAGGTTCCCTTTAAGGTGCTAGTTTTGGTTTATACCTCAAAAATCTGGTGACAGGTTCCCTTTAACACTTGTATTTCTGATTCAGAAAGCACAGCAGGCGTGAGGACAAACATACTGGAATTTTCATTGGTTAAAGTGAACGCTTTTTTTCTCCTTGTTCAGTATCTGGGACGACTTAAAACTTCTCATATATTTTCCTGAACCCCTCTTCCTTTTGAGTTTTTTGAAATGTGAGACTCTCTTCCAGTGGAAAGATTGTCCATGGTATTGTTCATGCTATCACCCAAGGAGTCAGAAGTGTCCAGATCCAAAATGGTAAAGGACATTTATTTGTTATTCCCATATTATATTCAGACCCTATATTAAATTAAGTGTTAAATAAAGGCATCACCTTTGTTGCTGGGAGAGGAAGATCACTGCAGAACATGCTATCACTAGTGTTGAGCGAGTAGTTGTGTATTGTAAAGCAGGCTTTACACGCTACGATATCGTTAATAAATTATCGTCAGGGTCACGTTGTTTGTGACGCACATCCAGCGTCATTAACGATATCGCAGCATGTGACACTTATGTGCGACCTAAAACGATCACAAAAGCAGCAAAAATCATTTGCCGCGGAGAGGTCGTCCTAAAACAAAAATTCATTTTCTTCTAATTAGCGATGTTGTTCGTCGTTCCTGCGGCAGCACACATCGCTGTGTGTGACACCACAGGAGTGACGAACATCTCCTTATCTGCCTCCACCGGCAATGCGGAAGGAAGAAGGTGGGCGGGATGTTTACGTCTCGCTCATCTCCGCCCCTCCGCTTCTACTGGATGGCTGCCGTGTGACGTCGCTGTGATGCCGCACGATCCGCCCACTTAGAAAGGAGGCGGTTCGCCGCCAGAGCGACGTCACAGGACAGGTAAGTCCGTCCGTGTGATGGGGTAAGCGAGGTTGTGCACGACGGGCAGCGATTTGCCCATGTCGCACAACCGACGGGGGCAGGTACGATCGCTTGCGATCTCGCTAGCAAGATCGCAGCATGTAAAGCCCGCTTTACTCTCTATGCTGTTAGCTAGTACTGTCTGCTACTCACATATTCATTACGAGTAGCGGGCGCAATGTAAGTCAATGGGAAATACTCACTAAGTAGCGACTAATCAGAAAGCTGTACTTTTTGCGCGAGTGGCGAATAGTACGGCTTTCGGGTTACTCGCTACTTAGTGAGTATTTTCTATTGACTTACATTGTGCCCACTACTCGTAATGAATATGTGAGCAGCGGACAGTACTCGCTAACAGCATAGCGAGTACGAATAGTCAACTAATCGCTCAACACTAGCTGGCACCTAGTTTGTATCAGGAGCCACAGAAAAAAACAACTTGGCCCTCATGCAAAGATTTTTTTTAAGTGTGGCGGGTCAAGGTGCAAATGTGTAAATGTGCACTTAAAACCCCAAAAATAGATGAGAAAAATATTAATGCATTTATGAACTACGATACAATTTATGTTGTATATTGTGTAGCATGCAATAAATGTGTTATTAACTATATTGGATGTACCACACAAAAGTATACAACAAATATTAGAAATATAGATATAACATGCTTTGCTGTAACAAAACATAAAGGTGAACTTAATAATTTAACATTTTTGAGGGTAGAAAAAGTAAAATGAGGAGGGAACTGGCATAAAAAAACGTTGATTAGAGAAATGTATTGGATAGTAAAACTAGATACAAAACAACCAAAAGGAATGAACTACAGGAATGATGCTCCATTTAGTTATTGAGGGTAGATGTATGTGTGCTTCCCTGGCAAAACTAGGGTGTCACAGAGGTTTGCATGCATCTTTTTGGTGCAGATCTCACTCTCCCTTGGGGAGCTTCCCACACAGATACACACCAGCCAATCAGGGCCTACTCACACCCTCCCCAGGAAAACGGGAGGGGGCGAGAGTAGCTTAGGAAGGGCAGAGCAGAGTTTGAGCTGTAGGCAGTCTGCAGGAGGAGAGAAGTATGGAAGCAGCTCCTGTGTGGAGCTAGGAAAAGTGGCAGCAAGGGCCTCAGGAATAGGCCAGCCGCTTTTGGGACCCGAAGTGGACCGGGAGAGGGTAGTGGCCCCCGGTGCCGACTGTCGGGACCCAGTCCGGACCTGTATACGAAGCAGACATAGACCTCAGGCAGTAGAAGAGCACCTGAATTACACACACGGGTGTGGGACCCGTCCTCACAGCATCCGTGGGCACCAGTTACCAGCAACTTGGTTAATTCTTGGACTCATGTCAGTTATTGCCTTATACTGTGAGTACTCCTGCACCACCTGGTGCACCCGTCACTCCCCAATCAATTACACCGGGGTCCCGGGACATCAACACCCTAACCGTGGAGGGAAAATCACTAGCTTGCTGCCCATCACCATCCCCGGGATCCTCTGATCGGCAGCGCGGTGCTTCATTACCTCACCGCACACCACAGGTGGCGTCACGGATCATAGATTTACAAATTCACCTGTTCATAATCCCCTTTTTGTTGTGGAGCCTGGGATCACAGACTGGGTCACGCCACCGTGATACCTACAGAAGTGACCCCTTGGCCCAGCTCTGAGTACCCCCTATCCCTTGGTGACACATATGTCAAGAAACTCTTTGATGGAACAATATATAATATAAAAAACAAGGTTTTTTGCTTGTTGTTTTTTTTTGCCTTTACAACAAATTTGTATGTAAGTACTATCACAGATGTGTGTGATGATGTGAACAATTTCATGGATTGAACATGATTGGTTGCTTTGTGCTTTTAAACCTTATCCCATGTTGCATTTGTTACTTTGTGATCAAAGGCGGATAGTACCAGAAATGTGTAAGGGTCTGTGCGCACGCTGGAGAAAATATCTGCATCTGTGGCAGAAAAACACAACAAAAAATGCATGCGTTTTTTGGTGCGTTTTTTGTGCAATGCGCTTTTTTAGTGTATTCAAGGGCTGGAGGGCTAAAAAATGCACAATAAAAAGGCACCAACAATTGACATGCTGCTTCTTTTTTTACAAGCAAGACTGCAAGGAAAAAAGAAGCAAGTGTGCACACCATTCAAATGTTTGAATGGCCTTTTCTTAAAATTCCTATAAAGGCTGTGGTTATCCTGGTTGCTTGTGCACCTTTTTCTACCACACTTTTTCTTTCCACTCAACTTTATATTAATATGCTTGGATACAGCACTCTGTGAACAGCCAGCTTATTTAGCAATGACCTTTTGTGGCTTACCCTCCTTGTGGAGTGTGTTAATGACTGCCTTGTGGATATCTGTCAAGTCAGCAGTCTTCCCCATGATTGTGTAGCCTACTGAACAAGACTAAGGGACCATTTTAAACGCTTAGGAAGCCTTTGCAGGTGTTTTGTGGTAATTATTCTAATTTTCTGAGATAATGTCTTTGGGGTTTTCATTGGTTATAAACCATAATCATCAACATTAACAGAAATAAACACTTGAAATAGATCCCTCTGTGTGTAATGACTATACAATATATGCGTTTCCCTTTTTGTATTAAATTTCTGAAATAAATTAACTCTTTGAAGATATTCTAATTTATTGAGATGCACTAATATATATTGCAGGCATACACAGAGGTGCTGTACACCTTAACTGCACTCTATACAGAAAATGTATTATTAGCCAGCACTTTATTTAGCCCCATTGTATGCACATAGGTCCCTGCCTTTCAGCAACCTTTGTTTATAATTTTGCTAAATATTTATTAGTATTTTTTAATTATATTAATCAAACTTTGATTTTATTTGGCATAATTCACTCATTCGTGCTCTTTTTGATAAATCCCATTGTTATATGCCTGTAATAGCCAGACGTGGGCATTGTTTGTGATTTAGGGAAAGTATTGGTAGAAAACCTCTGATGAAGCAGTTCCTTTAATCAGCAGAATTAGATAATGGTGTCGGCCAAAAATCTGATTCTTTTAAACCTGTCAAGTCAGTATAATAATATTCATACAGATCTATTTATAATAAATAGAAACATACAAAGCTCAAATATTATCCCTAGGAAATCACATATGTGAAAAGTGAATGATAGGTGGCCTGCATGTGTCATGTCTTCATGCTAGATGAGGCACCTCTTCACTATGAGTTAATAAGGGCAAAGTAACCTATGTCGTGTGAGATAAGATGACAACTCATACCTGGCATTTTAAGAAGTAAGACTGAGAAATGGCCGCTAATGTCACTAAGCCTTCTTGGAAATGAACTGTTCACGTTGTGATTATGATTCCTCCATTCTTCAGAAGACTGAATGAAACATGGAGGCAGTGTTATGTCAGGTACACATGTACCGCAATATGTGATCTTCATACCATTGCACTGTATATATGTATTTATATAAAATAGGCGCTAGAGAAAAGGCATAATAATTGGGTTCTGGGTGTTTTGAGGGGTAGCAGTGTGGGTGTCGGATACTTAGACTGGTTATTTCTGCTAAAAATGTTTAAAAAGTTGCAAAGAAACTATTTCCTCCGGATCCTTCGGTTTCCTCCACACTCCAAAGACATACGCATATGGAATTTAGATTGTGAGCCCCAATAGGGACAGTAATGATAATGTATGTAAAGCGCTGTGGAATCGATAGCGCTATATACGTAAATAAATATTATTTCCCTATTTAGCATTTTTTGGAAGTACTGTATGTGTTAGGGACTGTCTCAGAGTAGGGTTATGTAGATGAGGACAGTCTTATTTCTCCCTTTGGGGACCACCTGTTGGTGTATTTAGTTATACCTTCTGAGAAAAAGATATGCAAATTAGCTCTCCTCCAGAAGGAAGTGACACTGGCTCTCTAGTGGCAGCCATTGGAAATGTCTGACAGCTTTGCACTGTCCGTAAAACCTTAGTCACACATCAGTTTTTTGCATCAGTGCTTGTGTGCTAAAGCCAGGAGTGGAACTTATAGAGAAAAGCTATACTTGAAAGATTGACATCTGTTCTGTGTTTTGGGGACACTCCTGGTTTTGGCAAATACTGATCAAAAATACAGATGTGTGAATACAGCCTAAGGTCTGTTTCACACGTCAGTGAAAAACACAGACGTTTTTCACTGATGTGTTAAAAATGCATATGTCCCTCCGTGTGCCGTGATTCACGGCACACGTGGGTTGTCCATGTCCAATCCATCATTCGTGATAGCACATGGAAGTGTACTCACCTGTCCCTGCTCCTGCTCTCCGTGGTGCTGAACTCTTCGGCTCTGCTGTGTTTCCGCCTACTCTGCAGCTACGTCTGGGTTTGCTGTTCCTGCATACATGAATATGTATGAGAAGAAGGGGCTGGCTCTGAAGCAGAGGCAGCTGAGGCCGGAGACAAGCAGCAGTGGAAAAGGTGAGTTAAAAATGCTTCTTATTTTCAATGTGTATGGCCTATATTTGATGTATGACTTCCGTTACCCCTATGCGTCTTGTTGAAAAGCCAAAAAAGGGAACCTGTGAAAGCGATACTGTACATCGCCACCAACTGTATTTATTTATTGTAAAAACTTAGGGAAATTAACTGATGGGATTGCTTTATTCTAGGTGGTGGGTTCATGAAAAACTCTCACTTCAAGATAGGGACTAGATAGTACGGAAAGAGAGGGCAGTCAGCTCACCAGTCCATCAAGTGTTTGAAAGTATAAGGCAGCCAAAATATTTTCAAGAAGAGAAGAAAAATAATCCAGCTACCGCAGTAATAGTGTATAATGGCATTTTGGACTTCTTGTATTAAAAACATTTTTTTATTCATGAGTAAGAGCAAACTGCTCCAAACGCGTAGGCCAGCGATTATGTTTTTTTTAATGGTTGAAATTACAAAATGTTTTTAATATACTGTATAAGACATCTGGAATGCCATTATATACTATTACTGCAGGAGCTGGATTCTTTTTCTCCCTTGATGATATATCCTAGGATATCTGGCTAGTAATTAAACACATACAGCATATCTCTCTAATAGTGGGGGTGTTGTAAAGGCTGCTTTACACGTTACAATTACACATGCAATCTCATATGTGATCGCACCCGCCCCCCTCGTATGTGCGGCACGTTCAATTTGTTGCCCGTGTCGCACAAACGATTAATTGCCGTCACACGTACTTACCCTCCATACGACCTCGCTGTGGGCGGCGAACAACAACTTCCTGGAGTGGGAGGGACGTTCGTCGTCACAGCGTCGACACACGGCAGCCGGCCAATAGAAGCGGAGGGGCGGAGATGAGCGGGACGTAAACATCCCGCCCACCTCCTTCCTTCAGCATTGCCGGCGGCATACAGGTAAGCGGTGTTCATCGTTCTCGGGGTGTCACACACTGCGATGTGTGTTGCCTCGGGAACATTGAACAACCGGACGTTCAATTTTTAGAAATTGAATAATGTGTATGCGATAAACGTTTTTTCGTACAATCGCAATCGCACGTAGGTTTCACACGCTACAGCAACACTAACGATGCCAGATGTGCGTCACTTACGACGTGACCCCGCCAACACATCGTTAGATTTATTGTAGCGTGTAAAGCCCGCTTTAGGTAGGAAGAGATGTCCAGGGGTCTTATCCAGTGGATTCAGACTACCTACATGTCCACTGGTTCGGTGCCTTGCAAATATTTTTGCTTAAAAGGAACTAATCACCAGGATTTTTGTATATAAGCTAAGGCCAGGGCTATACTGGCACTATCAGGCAGATTCTATACATACTTTTAGTGGTCAGCTCAGATGTTTAGGTTTTGAAATCCAAAAAAGTAAAGTTTAAAAAAATCAGCAGCTGCTTGTTGAGTGACAGCTGCACTGGAGCAGATAATATATTCATAGCTATCCCCTCCCTCTGTTAGAATTAGTATAAGTATTATAGAAACGCTTCACTTTGTTGCAGGACCTGTATGAGGTCATACCCATGTGACCTGGTATCAGCTTTGTTGGCTGAGGCCCCGCCCCTTCTAGTCACATGGGTATGACCTCCCACAGTCCTGCAACAGACAAAGTGAATTGTTTGTATAATACTTTTGCTAATTCTAACAGGGGGATGGGATAACTATGAATATATTATCTGCTCCAGTGCAGCTGTCACTCAACAAGTTGTTAATTTTATAAACTTTACTTTTTTGGATTTGAAAACCTAAACATCCGAGCTGACCTCTACAGGTATGTAGATAATCAGCCTGATAGTGCCAGTACAGCACTGGCTTTAGCTTATATACGAAAATCCTGGTGATTGGTTCCCTTTAACTCAAGGACCTTCTCATCAGAAAATGGCCTATTGTAAACCAGGTTTATGTGTTAAATGTAATAAAAACAATTAGAAATCTTATAATTTTCACACTGGCCTTCGGAGCTATTGTAGACTCCTACTTCTTGTTCTTTACAAATGGCATTTCAGAAGTCTCATTATCATCACAGACTTGAATACAATGACAGGTAATAACACAGGATCCACCAATCACATTAGGCGATATCACAGCTGATTCTGCTCCTCTGCTTTCACAATAATCTTTTCACACACTCATTAGTTGCCTCAATACAGATGATAGGGTCTGAGACAGTTTATTGCTGCTAATGTACATGTAGATTTCCTGAAAGAACAATCCTCATAGCCAGTATGAAAATGTATACTTTTTTTTTAGTTTATTTTTACATGCATTTACATCTTAAAATTCCTAACACAGTTCACATGGTTTATTTTTACAGTTTGATTATATTTTTTTAACCAGCGAAAATCAGGAATGGGTTGTAAAGAGAGAAGCCGCATTCAGTAAAGACATACATCTTCTGGTTTTGCCTTACACCCCCCAGAACTGCACTGTATGAGCAATTCTGAAGCTTTCCTCATATATGGATCATTATGTGAACCAAATGTGATTCTGTACTTCACTGTCTTCTTAGCATGTTTCCTCTCTGTCTTGCCTCCTTTTCCTCCTCCTTATTCCTGGCTGATCCTGTGTTTCCCGCTGTAGAGAAGGCTTCATATCAATCAATGTAGGGTCTGCAGCAGCTGCAGAGGCAGAGGGAAGGATAGAGGAACTTCATGTTTATGATCTGAAGGAGATCATTTATTATTCTATACCAGAGCCCAGGACGCACTTATGGGAGGAATAATGAGAATCCAATATATATTTCAGTCTCTTGTCTCGAGCATCACAGCAAATGTCCTGCTTATCTACACAGCCATTATATGGAACATTACTGGACATGACAATAACCTACACATGGAAAGAACTGTCCTGAACTGGTTACCTTATCATGGGATGGACATCATACCAGCTAACATTATTTATAGAGGATATTCCAGTTTCCGCATATTGAAGGGGTAGTCCAGAATTAGAAATACATGGTTTCTTTCTTTCAGATGGGTCTGTGAAATTTCAGCTCAGCATTAATAAAGTAAATAAACCTAACCTGCAATACCACCCACAACCTGCGACCATGGGTGGCACTGTTTTTGTATGATATTAGCCTTGGTTTTCTAATTTTGGATAATTCATTTAATGTTATTTTTTTTTATATAACATAAAAACTATAATTTTTCCAAGATTGGTTACTCCTGAAAAGATAAAAATCTGTCTTTATCTGTATGAGACACACAGGTACACAGGCTCTGATACAGATACTGTAAAGGGGCCCATATACTTTAGCTAATGGTCTTCTAAACCAATCAGCCCATAGATATCTCTTCCAACTATCATATAAACATGAACTATGGCTCGGCTGAGCATTCATTTGTTCTGTATGGGGAAAGGGCAGAGTAAGCCACTGCCAGACTCATCCGCAGTATATTATCTGACTAGAGAATAAAAGGGTTGAATTTGAACCACCTGATTAGTTCTCCCGCATCAGCCTGTTTGAGTAGCATCCCACCACTGCAACTAGCTGTTGAGACACGAGGGTCAGTGGTGCTCTTGTCCGCTGGTCTGGTTGTCTTCAGAAAGACCTCATGGACCAGGGCTCATCCCACTGAACACTCGCACACCTTCCATGTGGGCAGAACACTACTCAGATGACACAGGGTGAGGAAACCACTCATTGGTAAGACTTTATTGGTTCACCAACAGGTAAAAACATATTGTACATTCCCAGAAAGAACACAATAGGGATGGCCAGCCAGAGCTTAGAATTTTTGTGACTTCAGGGCTTCCAGTGTATAGTATCCTAGCCAGCAGCACCAATATGGGTTCTCCAAGCAAATTTGTGGGATCAGCATTGAACAATGAAGCAGTTCTGTGATCCTTCACCTGGAACCGTGGATCCTAGGCTAAAGTCTTGTAGAATATGAATGAATATTGAAGCAGTTCTGTGATCAAGCTGGAACTGTAGATCCTAGGATGAAGTCCTGTAAAATACGACTGTGGTGACAAGACCAAGGCCCCTTTTATACCCCTCAGTCCTCATTTCAGGGTATTGTGCCTTACAGGATTGGTGGGAGATGACTGTTCTCTCATTGGTCGCTAGTTAAATCCAACTGCATAATTTTCCTCTGATTGATGTATTCAAAGGGGCTGAGGCAATCCACATTTTAGCAGTCAATCTGTATTTAACAGACAATAGGGCTCCTGTCAGTCTGACATGAGACAATGGCTAACTTCTCTTGATTTACCAAACAAAGAAACCGTACAGTACATCTGGCCAATTTAAGAACAGTTCACCCCCCACACAAGTGGCCAGGCGCTGAGTGAGGGAGAATCATGAGGCCCCACCATACATTATATAGTTGACCAATTCTACTGAAGTGAGCGGTTTAACCTAATATGTGTTGAATGAGCAATGAAAAATTAGATCTTGAAAGCAGAGAGAAATGAAGACTAGAAAATATATGGGAAAATTACATACCGTAATAGTTTATTAAACAAGGAATAACATATACTTGTTAAGCCCCTGAAGACAATGACTGATTAAATATAAATAAAATTAGTTGAAGTGAGCAAGGACTCACCTTCCACCATCTCATTGTGAGGACACCTTGTAGAGTGCTGCCAAACATTCGACTATTGTGGAATCAAGAACAATAGGTTGCCTGCGAGTGCCCTTAACAGGATGATTTAGGTTGACCTACATTCCTTTTATTAAAGTTAATTGGCTCTGCTAATATAGCTAATGCTTCAGCCGTGTACTAGGTTGTTTTGTCTTGGCTAACTCATGTTCTCCGGTATCAATACCAATGGAGAGACACAGGAAAACATTTATAATTATTGATAGTAACAGGGTTTGCTCACTTGCTGGGATACAAGTGAGTTGCATAAAAGCACTAGAGATACCCTTTAATTAAATGATTAGGTTACATGATTTTACACGATTTCCACTCAACAGCTGAAAGCTAAAGGGAACCTGTCAGGTCCAATATGCATCCAGAACCACGAGCAGTTTTGGGTGCATACTGCTAATCCCTGCCTAACTGTCCCAGGATATACTGGCATACATAAAGAGATCTTTAGAAAAAGTATTTCTAAAGATCCTTTATGATATGATAATGAGTGCAAGGACTAAAGATCCTTTATGATATGCTAATGAGCGCAGGGACTAGTTGCAAGGACGTTATGTCCTCCGACTAGTCTGCCCTCTTAGCACGTTAGTACACACACAGGGGCGTGCTAACATGCTACTCAATGCCCATTGCCCACTGTCATCAGCGATGACACGCATACCTGTGTTTATTGTCACCACTTCAGAATGCCAGGTTTAGGTTCAGTGCGCATGATCAGAAGTCCCGACACTTCTGGTCATGCGCACTAGACCTCTCTGAAGCTGGGATGCGTACACCCGGTTTCATAGTGCGCATGAGCAGAAGTGCTGGGACTTCTGATCATGCGCACTGACCCTAAACCTGTCATCTGAAGCGGTGACAACGGACACAGGAATGTGCGTCACTGCCGATGACGCAGGGCAATGGGTATTGAATAGCATGTTAGCACGCCCCTGTGGGTGTGCTAACATGCTAAGAGGGCAGACTAGTCGAGGGAAATAACCCCCTTGCGACTAGTCCCTGCGCTCATTAGCATATCATAAATGATCTTTAGAAATACTTTTTCTAACAAATCTCTTTAGGTATGCTAGAATAGTCTGGGACAGTTTGGCAAGGATTAGAAATATTCACCCAAAACTGCTCATGGTTCTGGGTGTATATAAAGGCCCCGTCACACTAAGCAACATCGCTACAACATCGCTGCTAACGAACAACTTTTGTGACGTAACAGCGATGTTGCTAGTGATGTTGCTTAGTGTGACATCCAGCAACAACCTGGCCCCTGCTGTGAGGTTGTTGGTTGTTGCTGAATGTCCTGGGCCATTTTTTAGTTGTTGCTGTCCCGCTGTGAAGCACAGATCGCTGTGTGTGACAGCGAGAGAGCAACAACTAAATGTGCAGGCAGCAGGAGCCGGCTTCTGCGGACACTGGTAACCACGGTAAACATCGGGTAACCAAGAAGCCCTGTCCTTGGTTACAGGATATTTACCTTCGTTACCAGCCTCCTCCGCTCTCACTGTCAGTGCCGGCTCCTGCTCCTTGCTGCAGCACACATCGGGTAATTAACCCCATGTGTACTGTAGCTAGGAGAGCAGGGAGACAGCGCTAAGCGGTGTGCGCTGCTCCCTGCTCTGTGCACATGTAGCTACAGCACACATCGGGTAATTAACCCAATGTGTGCTGTAACTAGGAGAGCAGGGCGCCAGCGCTAAGCAGTGTGTGCTGCTCCCTGCTCTCTGCACGTGTAGCTGCGTGCGCTGGTAACCAAGGCAAATATTGGGTTGGTTACCCGATATTTACCTTAGTTACCAAGCGCAGCATCGCTTCCTTGCAGCGCTGCTGGCTGGGGGCTGGTCACTGGTTGCTGGTGAGCTCACCAGCAACCCGTGTAGCGATGCTCCAGCGATCCCTGCCAGGTAAGGTTGCTGGTGGGATCGCTGGAGCGTTGCAGTGTGACATCTCACCAGCAACCTCCTAGCAACTTTCCAGCGATCCCTATCAGGTTGGATCGTTGTTGGGATCGCTGGTAAGTTGTTTAGTGTGACTGGGCCTTAACACCTAACAGGTTCCCTTTAAACTCATAGTTCCAAATTTCAAGTCTTATTCATTGAAATCCAGGATGCTGGGATGCGGGGTGCTCTTCAGCAGGACTTATCTTACACAGCAGACCTGAAATTTAGAGAGGATCATGGGTGGACACACTATTAGTGCAACCTGGGCAGCCGCATAAGGGGCCCAAGAGGTAAGGGGGCCACATCTATCTCCAGCTGGTAAAATTGGGCATTATGATGCACAGGGGACCTCTTCTGTCTATGTCCACTTCTGGAGAGCAAGGTAAACTTCCACATTACGCCTTGTTGACCTGTAGGGGATTGGTAAATACATGATCAGGCTACACAAGCTTTGTAGTCAGCAATCATGGAGACATAGGACTGTGTACAAGTTTTAACACATGGAAGACAATAATTAGCTATAGGAAAGCTCTACTCAGTCTATAACTTTTTTGGGTAAAAACAGATCTTTACAATGCAAAGCCAATGCTGGTGGGAAAATTTAAAAAAAAACAACTTATCCAACCATACTGACTTTTTTTGCAATTTTTCAACTAAGTACACCAGTCTCATCAGATCTGAAATCTATTTTATAATTGATTGTGTAGAGTGAAATATGTTGATAGATATCCTTTAAATTCACAGGTTAACCCCTTCGCAATGCGGCCAAGTTTCGTTCTTGCTTTTTCGTTTTTTCCTCCACTTCTTCCAAGAGCCATAACTTTTTTATTTTTCTGCCCACATAGATATATATTCAGGCTTGGTTTTTGCAGGACAAGATGTACTTTTGAATGACACCAATTATTTTACCATATATTGTACTGTAAAATAGGAAAAAAAAGTTAAAATGTGGAGAAACTATGAAAAAAAAGAATTCTACCATTGTTTTTTTGGGAATTGTTTTTTAGGTGTAGGTGTTATGGTAAAAAATGACCTTGAAATAAGATTCTCCTCATCAGTACCATTACAGCTATACCAAACATGTCCAGGTTTTAAATTACGGTACTTTAGTGGTAAAAAAAAAATAAAAAAAAAAAAATTTGGGGGGTTTCTATTGTCATTTTCCAAGACATGTAATGTTTTAATTTTTCAGTCGATGGAGCTGTGCGATGGCTTATTTTTGAGCTGCAAGACAATGTTTTTATGGTTATAATTTGGGATAGATATAACATTTGATCGCTTGTTACAGCATTTTTTGTGTGGTACTGCAGTGACCCCAAAAATTTAATTTTGGCATCTAGTAAAAGTGTTTACCAATCTTGTTAATTATTTTTGTATTTTGATAGATCGGAATATTCTGAATGTGGTTATACCACATATGTGTATTTTTTTTCAATTTTTTATTATGTTTATTTTTAATGGGGCAAAAGAAGGTTGATTTGAACTCTTCTGTTTTTTTTTTAAAAAATCATATTTTTAAAGATATTTTTTTTTTACCTTTCACGGTTTCTAATAGTCCCCTTAGGGGACTTGAAGCTACGATTGTCTGATTTCTTGTGCTATATACAGCAATTCTATAGCATTGCTGTATATAGTGAAAATAAGTCTCCTTTGAAGCTTGACCACAGGCAGGTTTCAAAGGAACTCTGCCTGTGGTCAAGCTTCAAAGGAGACTGATGTCTCAGCAGACCTCCTAATATTATGACAACCTATCGAAGACCTGCGATCACATCACAGGTGTGCCGATGGGAGACTAAAATAGCGCCCTCCCATGCTGGCGTGTTTTAAATCCCGTGCCACATATGTCACTGTGTCACTAAAATGTAATTTGGTTGAAAATCCTGGATTTGCTAGAATAAAATGGAGCAAAGATGCAATTTTGTGTAAATTGTTATGCTCATGTAAAACTGGAAATTAATTATCAGATAATTGAACAACCAGTTGTGCAGCCGATGCATCCATCCATGCACATGGTAGGATATTATCCAGTAACGTTTTTACCAGGCAGCGTACATGTTTCACCATTATTATTGGCGGGCACAATATCTTTCATAGAACGATTATTTATCTATCAGCCAAAAACTTCAATCACTGATGAGTTCTTTGGATAAAACAAAAGATTGTTGTTAAATTTCTACCAACAAATGTCCTTTATGATTGACATCATCACATTTTTTTCTAATATTTATGCCTACTATTGCTCCTAACCATAGGTGAGCTAGAATGGTGGATTCATCCTGTCACTCTCTAGGATGCTGGTTGGTTTTACTTTTTTTTTAGGGACATACTTTGAGTTGTATTTTTGCCACTGCTTAACCTTTAAAGACACAAACACTTTTCCTTTTTGCACTTTTTTTTCTATAAAAGAAATATCACTTATCTGGTCAATCCCCCTCTGCTTCAGGGCCGCTGCTTGGTTAATCCTCCGCTGCTTCTGCAGCAATAATGTCATATCTGGCAGTCAGGTGGCTGCAGTCAATATTTAACCCCAGGGATCACGTGCCATACATGTAAGTGTCATTGCTAAGGTCAATGATTGGCTGCAGCGGTTAAATGACCAATATACATGATGTAATTGTAGGGTGTGGTCGAGCCTGTGATATAGATGTTGGTTATGCTGTATGTTTCATGTCTCTACTGTGAGATAATATGTTTTATAATGTGTAGTAGGATGTACTAATCAGATAGATATAAGGTTTTAGCTTGCAGGACGTATAGGAATGCCATCATCTAGCAGCCAGTTTACCTATCACGGAGGTGATAGATTAGGACTGGGAGGAGTTGAGGGATTTAGTGAGAAGCTATTTTGAGACAGGAAGTCAGTTGAAGGGGTAGTCCCATCACCAAGATCCTATCCAATATGTAGAAGGTGTAGTATTAATAATGTTATAAAATACATCCAATTAAAAATATAGTATAGTTTACCTCATATAGCCATGTCCCTTACCTCATGTGCAGGTCATTATTGGTAGGCATCCATGGTTATGACCACGAGCAACTAACTAGCTGTCACTATATGAGTGGATGTAACTATGGATACTAAAGCTGTAATATCCTGCACATGAATAAAGTGACATGGCAAATCAGGAGAACTATACTAGATTCTAATTGATATTTGCTGATATTATTAGTATTACGCCTACTTACATATTCGGATAGGATCTTGAAAATGGGAATAACACTTTAAGGTTGTGCCTAGCAACAGAAAGGTCCAGGCGCCATGGCCGGTCCTGAAAACCTGGAAGCCACTCCCGAGAGGTCTGGAGCTTAAGACTCATCCTGGCAGGACTTGGTGAAGTCAACAGGGTGTGACAAAGACGTGGAGTTGGATTGAGAAAGATGGGACGATCCTGGGATGCCATGGACCCGTGTAAAAGACTGCCACTGCTCATACGGTAGCCTGGGAGCAGCAAAGCTGCTGCGGCACTCATAGTGGGAGCTTTTAGATGGAAGGAGGGCTGCAACGGCAATCATATGGTAGTTATAAAGGGAAGGAATAACCCAGTTAAAGAGGAAGAACGCTGAACAAATTGTCTGCCATGCAACCGATAACCGAAAGTAAAGACTGTTTTGTTAAAGAGACCCTGGCATGATGTGAGCTCTGTCCAGCAGCCCCTGCAAGTGTGGACGGAGAGATGGACGTTGTCCTCCAGGATCCATGCACCCTACACAGAGATGCACACATAACTGGGGGACCGTTGAGGAGGGAGTGAAGCGCCCGAGTGGCGTGGGGCCGACTTCTTTCATAATCACTACTGGACTGGAAGGGTTTACTGCAGAGGTAGCTCTGGGATTCAACAGATAAGTTATGGTTATATTATATATGTTTAGAACAATCCTTGCTGTTGGCAACTTTTTCAAAAGCCCAGACAACCGCTTTAATGGTCCTGACATTAACATGGAAGCCATTCACTTTTTCTGTCTTGGCAATTGCCCCTTTTCTATGATAATCTTTTATTTCATTTCTCTATACCTCCATTTTTCTCATTTAACTAATAAAGATTTATTTATTATAAATCTATTTTTTGATTCTATATTATCATACTGTTCAATTCTGCAGTGAAATCCTTTATTGCGTGGCGATGCCTCCATTCAGCGAAGTGTGATACAGTATGTGGTTAGTCTTTTCTATAAGCTCTATGCATTGTGACTTCTAATCGATGCAATGCTTCTGTTCCAGAGATTCCTTTAGTACTGAAATGCGAGCACAATACATATTACCTTGAAACTGTGTGAATGTTTAATAAAGAGTCTGTAGTGTAGTCAAGGATGTCTATTCATTCTATAGTTTTTCTTACCTGTTTAGTCAATTCCCTGCATTAGGGTCAAGTCACACATTTGTAATAGCGCTACTATACAGTAGAATGTATGAAGGGATAGGAATACAACAGGAATTCTTCTCGTATAACAATACTATAGGGAAACAATTCTCAGCAACAAAATATATCTTTCTGTAGTGAGTGAAGGTATGTGAGCCTTACGTTCTCCAATCATCATGTACCAAGATTTACAATGAGATCTGATCTTCATGGTTTAGCTGGTTTCTAGTTAAGGAAAAATGGAGCCCTAAGTATAGCCATGGGCGGAGTGACCCATGGCTCAGCATTGGAGGGCAAGCAGGGGTTAAAAGTTTAGCGATTAGTGGGGTAGTGTGTAGGGTCAAATGTTTAGGGGATGTTCTTAGGGGGGGAGGTTAGCAGATGAGCGTCGAAAGAAAAAAGTAGTCATTGGGTCATTTCGGCAAACAGTGGAGAGAGTGTTCTTGAAGTTGGTGGCAAAATTGTGGTTGGGGTGTTGGGTGGATGGTTGTGGTTGTGATTGTGGTAAATTAGCTGACAGATTTGGGGCTCTTCAGGGTTTGGTTCCCTGGGAGTCAGTGATATTGGTTAATGGTTTTCTGGCAACAGTGGTGCCCCCGAGCCTGTGGTTGCGACTTGGGTAATGTTGGATGATTTTCATTAATTGAGTGGTTTATGCCAGTTTTTGGAGCTCCAAGAACCTACTCACCTTCTAGTTAATTTTATTGCATGTTTAATTATAATAAAGGCTGATTTGACCAAATTAATGCAAAATGGTGTCTTGTCTGTATGTGAGAGGGGATCCATGAAAACGGAAAGGGTGGGCTAGAAGTGGATGTAGAGTTTTCAGTAAGGAGAAGCCTCTATAATACTGCACAGGCATTACTTATAGCGCCTGGACGCCAATCCAAAACCTTTTTCCTCATTTAAAGATGTAGCATTTTTACTACCAGGGTCTTTTTTGACCATAGGGGACTTAAGGGGGTTGTTTTATCTACTGTAATCTCCTTGTACACTTTGTTGTTGTTATCACATATACTGTATCGGGCGTATAATCAGTAACATTGTTGGTTATTTGTGTATCAGTCCATAAGAAATAGACCCTAATGGCAAGTGATTGGCTTCAAAGTTAAAGTCCACTTGAAATGAGTTTGTCGTCTCCTGGACCTCCAGCATCCCTTCAGAGGATGCTTTGGTTCTCTAGTTGGCCAATTTCAATTTGTTCAAGAGATACAAAAGTATCACTGAGCGTAATTTCTTAACTTTTCTTAAAATCATATGATTCTATCCAGGAAACCTTTGCCAGTTCCAATATTTATTATGTATTTACTCGTATAGTTACACTTTATACAGGTAAAGTTGTATGTGAACCTGTACAGACATTCTACAAATAGTGAAAAGAAGAGCAATTGTACGGCACAGATGTAAGAACTTCTGCTTCCTGTGAACCATATGGCAATATGGATCTACACAGATGGCTTTAATACTCTGCTCAGGAGATCTGCACATAGTGCACTTTTCTCTTATTTAGATTCTGAAATGAAATCAAACAAATTAGTTTACTCAACTCCTAAGTGGTGACATTTTTCACGTGTCGTCTTGAGTATAGTTAATACCATATGTCTTCTTCATATTGCTGCGCCTTTTTTTTGTTTTGGGATTATTTAAAAAAAGCCTTTATTTGCTTCAGCAAAATGCCTGAATTATATTAAATAAACAAAGTCATTTTTCATTAGAGATGGCTCCCTCATACATTAGGGATTGGATGAAACTGCTACCCCTTCTCCACTTATAACTATACTACTGAGCGTTACACATGGCTATCTCTCATGGGAACAGGCATAGAGGTCCAACACGACCATTTCCCTCCCCCCACATCTCCCATTTGGGGTAAGCTGGTGTTCCCTATTCTAATTACATAATGGGCTGGTCCAGATAAAATGTAATGTATATTAGCACCTTAATGTAACTGTCATTAGTGGCAATGTGTTTACAATCCAGATTTTCAGAAAACTCTCAGCAGTGCCAAAAGGGTCTGGTGCCTTTTATGACCCTGAGCCTTTTATGACTCTTCAGTCTACAAATCCTGACCCAAATTCAGCAATGTGATTTTCTCTCATGGGTTAATAACATCTAAGATAATTTTTTAAATTCTATTTTTATTAATACTTTTTGGCATAAAAAATTTGTAAAATTCCTAAGAAACTCTAGAGGACACATCCACTCCCACACTGAACATATGGGATTAATTTTAATTGGGGAAGAGAGTAGCTAATCATAATTGGAGAAAGAAAGTGAGAGAACACTACTACATTTGGCCCCTGATCAGCTAGGACACCTTGGTGTGGACAAGTAATTCAACTAGTGCATCTGCTATGAAGGGCCTGGGATTTGTATATACAGAGTTGAAGAAGTGATATTTCTGTTGCGGCAATAAAAAACTCATCTAAGCTTAGAAAGACAACAGCAGACGGACTTTAGCCATATCAAATTTTTGAATATTGGGGTTTACATCAATCCAATAATTATGGTAGACACATTTCTTGCATTGTGATTACAAGAAAAAGAACATCCATATTTTTTCATAATTGTGAGGGTTGCCTATGAGTTCCAAGATGGATAATGCTCTCCATGTCATGTATTGTCTCTGTAGAAAGATAAAATCATGATTAGAAGCATGACAACAATATCTTCTGCCTGGGACCTACAGGGGCGAAGATATCCTGTAAGTTGGGGATCTCATAAAATTCTGAAGTGCTGACCACATCTCACAAACAGCCCCTATATGAGCTCATCAAGGAGAGATAAGTGGGTGTAACTTTGAAGCAGAGATTGGTTTAGGTCCTTTGTTTGTAATTGGAAGGTTCATCTTGCTGTGGGTTCTCTCCATTTTTTCCTAAGGAGCACTTCCCTTCTCTAAAGCCCGCTATACACGCTTCAATATATCTCACAATCCGTCGTTGGGGTCAAGTTGTAAGTGACGCACATCCGGCATCGTTTGTGAGGTATCTGCGTGTGACATCTACGTGTGATCAGGATTGAACGCAAAACCGTTGATCGCAAACACATCGTATCTTTGTCTAGAATTGAGCGGCGTTTTGTTGCACGAACCTAGTCAATTGTAACGTGTGACATCCCTCATACGATTTTGGTGTCTGATGCTATGTGCGCAGGTGTGCGCTCTGCACCGCAGCTTAAAAAAGGTCCGCTTCAGAGCGCAGCTGAAAAGCTGCATTCTGAAGCGCCTCACAATGTCTGTCATTCAGTAATCTCTGTCGGTCGGTCACTATCTCTGTCCCTCACTCTCTGTCCATGTCAGTCTATCCCTCTCCCCCCCTCTCTCATACTCACTGATCCCCGATCCCCGGCGCGGTGCTGCACAGCATTCACACTGCTCCGGCGGCTTTTACTATTTTGAAAAAGCCGGCCGCCCATTAAACAATCTCGTATTCCCTGCTTTCCCCGCCCACCGGCGCCTATGATTGGTTACAGTGAGACACGCCCCCACACTGAGTGACAGGTGTCACACTACACCCAATCACAGCCGCCGGTGGGCGTGTCTATACTGGGCAGTGAAATAATTAAATAATTTAAAAAAACGGCGTGCGGTCCCCCCAATTTTAAAACCAGCCAGATAAAGCCATACGGCTGAAGGCTGGTATTCTCAGGATGGGGAGCTCCACGTTATGGGGAGCCCCCCAGCCTAACAATATCAGCCAACAGCCGCCCAGAATTGCCGCATACATTAGATGCGACAGTTCTGGGACTGTACCCGGCTCTTCCCGATTTGCCCTGGTGCGTTGGCAAATCGGGGTAATAAGGAGTTATTGGCAGCCCATAGCTGCCAATAAGTCCTAGATTAATCATGTCAGGCGTCTATGAGATACCTTCCATGATTAATCTGTAAATTACAGTAAATAAACACACACACCCAAAAAAATCCTTTATTAGAAATAAAAAACACAAACATATACCCTGGTTAACCACTTTAATCAGGCCAAAAAAGCCCTCCATGTCCGGCGTAATCCAGGATGCTCCAGCGTCGCTTCCAGCGCTGCTGCATGGAGGTGACCGGAGCTGCAGCAGACACAGCCGCTCCTGTCACCTCCACACAGCAACTGAAGACAGCCGCGCGATCAGCTGAGCTGTCACTGAGGTTACCCGCTGTCACTGCCAGGATGCTCCAGCGTCGCTTCCAGCGCTGCTGCATGGAGGTGACCGGAGCTGCAGCAGACACAGCCGCTCCTGTCACCTCCACACAGCAACTGAAGACAGCCACGCGATCAGCTGAGCTGTCACTGAGGTTACCCGCTGTCACTGGATCCAGTGACAGCGGGTAACCTCAGTGACAGCTCAGCTGATCGCGCGGCTGTCTTCAGTTGCTGTGTGGAGGTGACAGGAGCGGCTGTGTCTGCTGCAGCTCCGGTCACCTCCATGCAGCAGCGCTGGAAGCGACGCTGGAGCATCCTGGATTACGCCGGACATGGAGGGCTTTTTTAGCCTGATTAAAGTGGTTAACCAGGGTATATGTTTGTGTTTTTTATTTCTAATAAAGGATTTTTTCGGGTGTGTGTGTTTATTTACTGTAATTTACAGATTAATCATGGAAGGTATCTCATAGACGCCTGACATGATTAATCTAGGACATATTGGCAGCTATGGGCTGCCAATAACTCCTTATTACCCCGATTTGCCAACGCACCAGGGCAAATCGGGAAGAGCCGGGTACAGTCCCAGAATTGTCGCATCTAATGTATGCGGCAATTTCGGGGCGGCTGTTGGCTGATATTGTTAGGCTGGGGGGCTCCCCATAACGTGGAGCTCCCCATCCTGAGAATACCAGCCTTCAGCTGTATGGCTTTATCTGGCTGGTTTTAAAATTGGGGGGGACCGCACGCCGTTTTTTTAAATTATTTAATTATTTATTTCACTGCACAGTATAGACACGCCCACCGGCGGCTGTGATTGGGTGCAGTGTGACACCTGTCACTCAGCGTGGGGGCGTGTTTCACTGTAACCAATCATAGGCGCCGGTGGGCGGGGAAAGCAGGGATTACGAGATTGTTTAATGGGCGGCCGGCTTTTTCAAAATAGTAAAAGCCGCCGGAGCAGTGTGAATGCCGTGCAGCGCCGGGGATCGGTGAGTATATGAGAGAGGGCTGCTCAATTCAGTTACTCAGGAGTTTAGCGGTCACCGGTGAGCCCTTCACACGTGACCGCTAATCAGGGCGCGACACAGACAGAGCCGCAGCATGACCATGAAGTTGGGTGAGGTTAACCCGAGTTCATTCTGACAGTGCGGCTCTGTCTGTGTCTGCTGTCATCTGCCATTCAGCTCTGCTACATGGCTGCCTGTGTCTGCTGTCAGCGGCCATGTAGCATAGCTGAATGGCAGATGACATAGTAAAAACGCATCCCTACACATTACACACGCTTGGCAGGTCATTAAATAAAAAAAAAAAAGGTGCCCAATGCATACGTCACAGAACACATGATCTAAAGGATCGCACACAAAATTGATCAATTTAACATAGACTACTAACGCACGTGTGACAGCAAATGAACGACCTACGTGCAATCTCATAAGGTCCCGTATGCAACCTGGGCATGTCACATCGCAAATGCGATTGTACAACTAATTGCAACGTGTAAAGCTGGCTTAAGCCATTTCAGTGTCATCAAGTTTAGTCATTTTCTTTTGCTTATCCCTTTTATTTTATGTAATTGTATATGCTGTATTGTTTGGTTTGCTTTTATAACGTGTTTTGTATATTTTTATAAACACTGCCTGCTTTTTGATTAATTATATAAAATGGAATAGTTTTTTTCCTGTTGCTCTATAAACCGCATCACCATAGCCATACACTATCTGTAACGGGTGTCCAATCACCCTGTTAAACGACTGGTGGTGGGAGCTACAAGTAGTTTTTTTTTTCTTATTGTGGAGTTGGCAGTGACAGTACCAAGGTATATATATTCTATGAGCTGGAATTGGTTGTGTATATACTATATGCTCACTGTGAGTTTCTCAAGAATTGGCCTAGTAGTGGAAACAGTCACGGCCTCGTTCATTAATTTTTGGTCAATTGTGTAATTGTCCTGATGATTGGGGGCAAAACACTGTTGGTGAAAAATTGGTGGCAGCGGTGGGATATTTGTGTGATCTCCCAGGCTGTTTCCCTGAGACTGTAATTATGTAATCTATTTTCTTAGAGAAGGGGCATGTTCCTCTGTTTCTAGCAACATGTAAATCTCAATCCTTCTCAATCATGAAACAGTCTAATGTAAAACACCAAATAAAAAAATTGGGAAGTGGGGGGTTCAGCTGAAATAGCTACTCTCCCTCCATGTGTATGAGACTGCATGCTGTTAGAGAAATCATCCGATTGGTTCAGCACAAAAAGGAAAAAACGAAGAAAGAACCAGGGGTGGTACCATGGGTGAGACAACACGGACTGAAGTGGAGGAGCCAAATAATAGAAAGGCTCACCTGGGGAAGTTGCGCAATTACAGGCACAACACTGGTAAAGACACAGCTGAGGATTGCAGCACTCCTGAGTGAAAAGAAAAAAAACTGACGATATGTAGGCGCTGTCCAACCAGATAATTAAAATTAAGTGAAGGAATTTATCATTATTTATTATTATAATTTAAAATGAATTCCTTCACTTAATTGTAATTATCCGGTGGAACGATCGTCAGTTTTTTTCTTTTTTTCTGGATTGGTTCAGCACAACTCATAAGACCCCATACATATTAGATAGCTGTTGTGTGTGTAACATGGCACGGTATGGTAGTTGTGGGGGAAGTATTTGTATCTTTCGCCCCAGCACATTACATGAAGATGGGGATCCTTGCTGGTTGTGTGTACTTCTACTAAGGAAGCATTAAGTCCTCACAGTCCACATGATGCTGTTGGCTTCTACTTGACAGGACCAGCTGCTGTACAGCTCAGTGAGGGAGACCACCAGTTCTTTATAAACAGAGTTTTACTGAATAGCCACTTGAGGACAACCATGTACAGTAGATAGTGGGTACACATCTTTTCATACGGTTCCTCTTCCAACACAAAACATTATTATACACAGCTTCTTTGCTTCCCAACTTTAATTAGTCTTGCCTCCACCAGACTTGATTCCTTCACCACAACCCAGCTTAACACAACATTTCAGTCAATGAAAGTCATATATTCAACTCACGGTTCCGCACCCTGTCCTCCTCTCAAAGGAACTAATTTGCCAATATGGAGGAACTTAGCTTCTAGCTTGCTGACGCTTAAGAAACCCCTGCCCAGGGCACTCACTTCATCTCACGTTCTCTGATCCGACCTGGCCCATCACATCTTTGAGTTGTATACTTGAAGCTGTCTTGCTAGACATTCTGTCAAAGTGCCCATCTGCAGTTGGTTGCAGATGTTGCTCTGCTCACTAGTGAGACCTTAGGTTCATCACTACTGAACGCTGGGCCCAATCTGTACTCCTGACATGAAATCGTCCAGGTCCCTCACTCTAGCCCTTCCCACTTGGGCTAGTCCCAAACCTTAACTCTAGTCTTTCCCTGTGGTTAAGCAAAATACAAAATAGACTTCAATATAATAACACATGTCACAGTTCACATTACACATTACAACAACACTAGTGCCTTCAAGGGGGAAACATCGTCCATAAGTCCATCTTCTTGCATATGAATGATTGATTATTTGCCGACAGTTAAAGGGGGTGTTACACGCAGCGATATTGCTGGTGAAAGCACCCGCCCCCGTCGTTTGTGCATCATGGGCAAATCGCTGCCCGTGGCGCACAATATCGTTAGGAGCCGTCACACGGGACTTACCTGCCTAGCGCGACGTTGCTGTGTCCGGCGAACCGCCTCCTTTCTAAGGGGGCGGTTCGTGCGGCGTCACAACAACGTCACTAAGCGGCTGCCCAATAGAAGCGGAGGGACAGAGATGAGCGGGACGTAACATCCCGCCCACCTCCTTCCTTCCGCATTGCTGGTGGCTGCAGGTAAGCTGCAGTTCGTTGTTCCCGAGGTGTCACACGTAGCGATGTGTGCTGCCTTGGGAACGACGAACAACCTGCGTGCTCAACAATCAACGATTTTTTGAAAAGGAACGACCTGTCAACGATGGACGATAAGGTGAGTATTTTCCATCGTAAATGGTCGTTCCTTGCTGTCACACGCAACGACGTTGCTAACGATGCCGGATGTGCTTCGCGGAATCCGTGACTCCAGCAATATATATCGTTATATACGTCGTTGTGTGTAACAGGGCCTTTACTATCACGACTCTCCCGTACACAGGAACGCTCAGGTTGACTGAGTGTTCCTGTGTTCTCTATGGTAGAGAGTCAGCTACCAGACTCCTCTATTTGTACAGCTTGGAGATAAGCCACTAAGTGGTCAGCCATGGAAACTCAACAGACTGAATCCTTCTCTTCCTTTAGAAGTCCTCCTTATGCATTAGATGGTTAAACAATCGTGCTGAATTTGCGGGTTCAGACAATTTTTTTTTAATGTGTTGCGTCTTTATATCACAAGTAGCAGAAGAAATATCACATCAAGAAGATGAAGCTCACTCAGGAAGTATAGAGGAATAAAAATCTATATTTGCAGAAACCATCAGAAGGAAAGAAAAATACAAAAATATGCAGATTATACACATAATTTGTGTCTATATTAAGGAGTTATTGGGATTTCTTTTGGATTTGTTATCTCCTTTATTTTGCTAAACTAACTAATGGGAGTGCCTGATCCAACCCATAACACAAATGACCTTATTGACTATAATGGGATCCGTTGGGTTTCTATCAATGTGTCTGCCTATTTACTGAATGAAGCCTCCAATGAAGATGTGAATAGTGCATATTAGAAACAGTAGGACTCCTACTGTAGGAGCCCTTTAATGAGCCATGGCTGCTCTACTTTACCGACAATACAGTTTATACATCATTTCACCAACCTATTTTCTGATTATAGTAAGAAATATCCAAGAACATGAAATAAGACCTCTATTCTCCATATCCTTATAAAAGCCATGCCCCCCTCCCCCGCTCCTTATTAAAAACACTTATGTGGGAACTGATAAATGCTCATCTGTTCTCTGCTGCACTCACATACATGACAATATTTAGTTTGAATGTCATGTGTTGCTGCAAAATATTCCATTAACATCATACTGGATTTTCCCAGCAGGGGCAGCCCTGTCCATTAGCTTCAGAAAAATCCACTATAGATTCGTAATTAGTGATGAGCGAGTACTAAAAAGCTCGGGTGCTCGAAGCTCGGGCCGAGCCTCCCAAGATACTCGTGTACTCGGCCCGAGCACCGAGCCCAATGTTATCCTATGGGAGACCCGAGTATTTTTGTGAAATGACCCCCCGGCAGCATGTAGAAACCCTAAAAATGTCACAAAAGTCTCAGAAGAGTGCTCAAATGACATGGCATCAGCATGGGGAAGACCCCTTGAAGCATTTATCACTCAAAAGTCACAGCTGTGAACAATTTTGTCCAAGTTTTACGCCATTTTTACGGACTCACCAGAAAACCTTCCAAAATGACACCAAAATGAATTTTCATGGCGGAAATGTTAAGGGCACATACCCAATAGTGAGATAGAGCTGGTGTATGTTACTTTTTGAGATTAATACATGAAAGATTTTACATGAAAACCTTGTGTGGCACTCCGATGTCCAAAACGCACGTTTTGTGCTTTTTACTAGCGATGTCGGTCATTTTTTTTTTTTTTATTCTATCTCCCTCAGTCCGTCGGTCTGTCTCTCTCTGTCTTGTCTGTCCCCCTCTCACAGTCTGTCGGTCAGTTCCCCCCCCTCTCTCTTACTTACCGTTCCCCGATCACTTCCGCGGCGCTGCACAGCTGTTCAAACTCCGGTGGCTTTTCCTCTTTTGAAAAAGCCGGCCGCTCATTAATCAATCTCCTATTCCCTGCTTTCCTGCTTTTCGGCGCCTATGATTGGTTGCAGTGAGACACGCTCCCACACTGAGTGACAGCTGTCTCACTGCACCCAATCACAGCAGCCGGTGTGTGTATACTGTGCAGTGAAATAAATAATTAAATAATTAAAAAAAACGGCGTGCGGTCCCCCCAATTTTAATACCAGCCAGATAAAGCCATACGGCTGAAGGCTGGTATTCTCAGGATGGGGAGCTCCACGTTATGGGGAGCCCCCCACCCTAACAATATCAGTCAGCAGCCGCCCAGAATTGCCGCATACATTAGATGCGACAGTTCTGGGGCTGTACCCGGCTCTTCCCGATTTACCCTAGTGCGTTGGCAAATCGGGGTAATAAGGAGTTAATGGCAGCCCATAGCTGCAACTAAATCCTAGATTAATCATGTCAGGTGTCTCCCCGAGATTCCTTCCATGATTAATCTGTAAATTACAGTTAAAAAACACACACACACGAAAAATCCTTTATTAGAAATAAAAAACACTAACAAAGTCCCTCATTACCAATTTATTAACCCCGACAAACCCTCCATGTCCGGCGTACTCCACAGTCCTCCAGCGTCGCGTCCAGCTCTGCTGCATGGAAGTGACAGGAGCTGCAGAATACACCGCCGCTCCGGTCACCTCCACGCAGCTAATGAGATGAGTAGCGCGATCAGCTGAGCTGTCACTGAGGTTACCTGGATCCAGCGGTGGATGCAGCGGTGGCCGCGGGTAACCTCAGTGACAGCTCAGCTGATCGCGCTACTCACCGCCGCTCCAGTCAGCTCCATGCACCAACTGAGGTGAGTATAGCGATCAGCTGCTGTCACTGAGGTTAATCGCGGCCACCGCTGGATCCAGCGGTGGCCGGGAGTTACCTGACTGACAGCAGCTGATCGCGCTATTCCCTTCATTAGCTGCGTGGAGGTGACCGGAGCGGCGGTGTCTTCTGCAGCTCCTGTCACTTCCATGCAGCAGAGCTGGACGCGACGCCGGAGTCCGTGGAGTACGCCGGACATGGAGGGTTTGTCGGGGTTAATAAATTGGTAATGAGGGACTTTGTTAGTGTTTTTTATTTCTAATAAAGGATTTTTCGGGTGTGTGTGTTTTTTAACTGTAATTTACAGATTAATCATGGAAGGAATCTCGGGGAGACGCCTGACATGATTAATCTAGGATTTAGTGGCAGCTATGGGCTGCCATTAACTCCTTATTACCCCGATTTGCCAACGCACTAGGGTAAATCGGGAAGAGCCGGGTACAGCCCCAGAACTGTCGCATATAATGTATGCGGCAATTCTGGGCAGCTGCTGACTGATATTGTTAGGGTGGGGGGCTCCCCATAACGTGGAGCTCCCCATCCTGAGAATACCAGCCTTCAGCTGTATGGCTTTATCTGGCTGGTATTAAAATTGGGGGGACCGCACGCCGTTTTTTTTAATTATTTATTTATTTATTTTACTGCACAGTATAGACCCGCCCACCGGCTGCTGTGATTGGGTGCAGTGTGACACCTGTCACTCAGCGTGGGGGCGTGTCTCACTGCAACCAATCATAGGCGCCTGTGGGCGTGGAAAGCAGGGAATATGAGATGGCTGTGTACAGAGCACAGCGCGCCGGCCGGTATAAAGGCTCGGTCACGCTGTGCAGGCCAGCCAATCACTGCAATTCCACAACTAACAGGGCTGTGGCATTGCAGTGGTCTGCCAGCCAATCCCTGCATGAGGGCTGGCTCTCAAAAGAGCGCCAACATGCAGGGATGAAGACCACGAGTACAGCACGAGTATCGCGAAATTACTCGGTACCCGCCGAGTAGCCCGAGTACAGTGATACTCGTGCGAGTACCGAGTAGTAACAAGCATGCTCGCTCATCACTATTCGTAATGTATGTTTCACATGCCAGAAACACTCAGTATGAAAAAAAGACCTGTAGTACATCCAGTTTACACTAAACCAATCCACCGCCATTCAGATATGCTCGATACATTTAAAGGGAACATGACTGCTGATACATTGTGCCTGATCCATGGTCAGCAAGGTGTCAGCCATATATGTTTGATTCTGAAACAGTGCGGCATTTTAGAGAAAAATGTACTTTAAAAGCCACAATGGATTGAGCCACACAGGAGACTAGTCAAAAAGGCGGGTCCTGGCACATTCTGCACGCCCACTGTCCTTGATTGACAGGCTGCTCCCTATATAGCCGTGCACTGAGAATAGTCTAGGGGAGCGGGCAAGTAGAAGCTGCTGAAGCTCCACCTATGTAGCCCGGTCCCCGGTGGCTTTCAAAGTATATTTTACTCTGAAACGCAGCAGTATTTCAGAGCCAAACATATCGGGCTGGGATCATACAGCCACTGCCTGATACATCTGATACATGCTAACCATGGATAAAGCACAATGGATCAGCTGTCAGGTTCCCTTTAAGGTAGTTGTACAGGTTTAGAAAAATATTTCTCAAGTTTTTCAAACCACAGTGCCACACCTTCTCACAGGTTGTGTATGGTATTGCAACTCATCCCATTTTATATCAATAGCGCTGAGCTGCAATACCAGATTCAATCTAGTGAGAGGTTTTTGGAAGAAAGCAGCCATGTTTTACAAATTCTGTACAAACTCAATTCTCTTTGTATGTTGTTATTAGGAAAACTGATAGATCCTGACTTCCGACTGTCAGAATATCCAACTACCGTATGAAGAAAATTTCCATGATGGTAGAATTCGTACAAATATAACTGTGCAGTCGCAGTTTCTTTGCAAATAACATTTAAATTTTCTTTAAGCTCACTTTACACCAGCCCTCACTTGCCATAGATATGTAATTTTATACCTGGTGGTCCTTGTTCACCTGGCATTGTCTCCCCATTGTTCATATCTATTCTTGAATTATGGCCCTCTTTTCGCCTTACAAAACTCTAGTCTCGTTAGCCAAGTGAGCAAGATACTCAACTGTTCTCTATGGACATTTGCTTGAGATAGATGACTAGATTTATATACATGAAAAATGGGCCATATATCATGTATGGTGAGGCACAGGAAGAAAAGAAAATAATGCCAGATTCAGGAGAGGAGTGGCATTTCAAGTTAAAGGGAACCTGTCACCAAGTTTTTCCCCTATAACCTGCAGCCACAACCACTAAGTTCTTATATACAGTATTCCAGAATGCTGTATATAAGTGCCCAGGCCGCTCTGTATAACATAAAAAAAAAAGATGTAATCATACTCACCTGCTGGGCTATCCAGTCTGATGGATGTTGCTTGTCTTAAGGGCCATTTACACACTGCGACATCGCTAACGATATAAATCGTTGGGGTCACGGTGTTTGTGGCACACATCCGGCGTTGTTAGCGACATCGCAGCGTGTGACTGGCTGGAGCGACCTAAAACAATCGCAAAAGAGGCAAAAATCGTTTGTCTGAGAGAGGTCGTTTATTTATGAAAAATCGTTGTCTGGTCAGTAGCAATGTTGTTCGTCGTTCCTGCGGCATCACACATTGCTGTGTGTGACACCGCAGGAACGACGAACATCTCCTTACCTCCATCCACTGGCAATGAGGAAGGAAGGAGGTGGGCGGCATGTTCTGGCTGCTCACCTCCGCCCCTCCTCTGCTATTGGATGGCTGCCGTGTGATGTTGCTATGACGCCGCACGAACCGCCGCCTTAGAAAGTAGGCGGATCGCCAGCCAGAGCGACTTCGCAGGGAAGGTAAGTCCATGTGACGGGTGTTAGCGATGTTGTGCGCTACGGGCAGCGATTTGCCCGTGACGCACAACTGACGGGGGCGGGTACGCTCGCTAGCGATATCGATACCGATATCGCAGAGTGTAAAGTACCCTTTAGTCCGGCGCCTCCTCTCTTCCTTCCATCACCGTCCTCCTTCCCTGCTCCATGTTGATGATGCATCCTACGTCACCCACACAAATGTCTCCATTGTGCTCCTGTGCACCTGCACTTCTCTCTGCCCTGCTGAGAGCAGATCAAAGTACTGTAATGCACAAGTGCGAAAGGTGAAAGAACGCCCACGCATGCGCACTACAATACTTTGATCTGCCCTCAGCATGGCAGAGAGAAGTGCGCATGCACAGGCGTGCAATGAAGGCCTCTGTGTGATGCTGTAGGACGTGTCATCCACACGGAGCAGGTTATGAGGACAGCGATGGAAGGAAGAGAGGAGGTACTGGACAAAGACCAGTGACACCAATTGGACCCGATTGCCCTGCAGGCGAGTATAATAAAAGCTGTTTTTTTATGTTATACAGCGCGGCCTGGGCTCTTACAGTTAGGTCCAGAAATATTTGGACAGTGACACAATTTTCGCGAGTTGGGCTCTGCATGCCACCACATTGGATTTGAAATGAAACCTCTACAACAGAATTCAAGTGCAGATTGTAACGTTTAATTTGAAGGTTTGAACAAAAATATCTGATAGAAATTGTAGGAATTGTACACATTTCTTTACAAACACTCCACATTTTAGGAGGTCAAAAGTAATTGGACAAATAAACCAAACCCAAACAAAATATTTTTATTTTCAATATTTTGTTGCGAATCCTATGGAGGCAATCACTGCCTTAAGTCTGGAACCCATGGACATCACCAAACGCTGGGTTTCCTCCTTCTTAATGCTTTGCCAGGCCTTTACAGCCGCAGCCTTCAGGTCTTGCTTGTTTGTGGGTCTTTCCGTCTTAAGTCTGGATTTGAGCAAGTGAAATGAATGCTCAATTGGGTTAAGATCTGGTGATTGACTTGGCCATTGCAGAATGTTCCACTTTTTTGCACTCATGAACTCCTGGGTAGCTTTGGCTGTATGCTTGGGGTCATTGTCCATCTGTACTATGAAGCGCCGTCCGATCAACTTTGCGGCATTTGGCTGAATCTGGGCTGAAAGTATATCCCGGTACACTTCAGAATTCATCTGGCTACTCTTGTCTGCTGTTATGTCATCAATAAACACAAGTGACCCAGTGCCATTGAAAGCCATTCATGCCCATGCCATCACGTTGCCTCCACCATGTTTTACAGAGGATGTGGTGTGCCTTGGATCATGTGCCGTTCCCTTTCTTCTCCAAACTTTTTTCTTCCCATCATTCTGGTACAGGTTGATCTTTGTCTCATCTGTCCATAGAATACTTTTCCAGAACTGAGCTGGCTTCATGAGGTGTTTTTCAGCAAATGTAACTCTGGCCTGTCTATTTTTGGAATTGATGAATGGTTTGCATCTAGATGTGAACCCTTTGTATTTACTTTCATGGAGTCTTCTCTTTACTGTTGACTTAGAGACAGATACACCTACTTCACTGAGAGTGTTCTGGACTTCAGTTGATGTTGTGAACGGGTTCTTCTTCACCAAAGAAAGTATGCGGCGATCATCCACCACTGATGTCATCCGTGGACGCCCAGGCCTTTTTGAGTTCCCAAGCTCACCAGTCAATTCCTTTTTTCTCAGAATGTACCCGACTGTTTATTTTGCTACTCCAAGCATGTCTGCTATCTCTCTGATGGATTTTTTCTTTTTTTTCAGCCTCAGGATGTTCTGCTTCACCTCAATTGAGAGTTCCTTAGACCGCATGTTGTCTGGTCACAGCAGCAACTTCCAAATGCAAAACCACACACCTGTAATCAACCCCAGACCTTTTAACTACCTCATTGATTACAGGTTAACGAGGGAGACGCCTTCAGAGTTAATTGCAGCCCTTAGAGTCCCTTGTCCAATTACTTTTGGTCCCTTGAAAAAGAGGAGGCTATGCATTACAGAGCTATGATTCCTAAACCCTTTCTCCGATTTGGATGTGAAAACTCTCATATTGCAGCTGGGAGTGTGCACTTTCAGCCCATATTATATATATAATTGTATTTCTGAACATGTTTTTGTAAACAGCTAAAATAACAAAACTTGTGTCACTGTCCAAATATTTCTGGACCTAACTGTATATTCACTATTCAAGAATGCTGTATATAAGAGTTCACTGGTGGTGGCCGCAGCTTATAATGGAGAAATCTGGTGACAGGTTCTCTTTAAATATGTCCTATTTTTGACAAGTGACAGGTCTTCTTAAACCTTCTACCTTCAGTCATTGGTTGTGTCTTCACATAGATTACATATCTAAATATAAAATATATATGGGTACTTTCACACTTGCGTTATTTTCCTTCCGTTACAATCCGCCCTTTTGGGAAACAGCGGAATCCGTTAACGGATTCCGCTGTTTCCCATAGACTTGTATGGTTGACGGATTGTACCAAAAGGAGCTGCGTTGCTTCCGCTGGGCGACGCTCCGTTGCTTCCGCCCAGCGGGAGGAACGCAGCATGTAACGTTATTTTGAGCAGCGGAATCCTCTGGATTTCACTGCGCATGCTCTTTTTTTTTTTTTTTTTTTTTTTTTTTTTAAATCAAACTTTATTTTGGCTCGCGGTGGCCGAACGTTCAGCTGAGCGCCCGGCCGTCGGCAAGCGACAGCGCTCAGCTGAATGACCGGCCACCAGCATGCCCGGCCGCCGGCAAGTCACAGCGCTCAGCTGAGCGCCCGCCCGCCGGCATGCCCGGGCGCCGGCAAGTGACAGCGATCAGCTGATCACCCGGCGGCCGGCTGCAGGGAGCGATCAGCTGATCACCCGGCGGCCGGGAGCGATCAGCTGATCACCCGGCAGCCGGCTGCAGGGAGCGATCAGCTGATCACCCGGCGGCCGGCTGCAGGGAGCGATCAGCTGATCACCCGGCGGCCGGCTGCAGGGAGCGATCAGCTGATCACCCGGCGGCCGGGAGCGATCAGCTGATCACCCGGCGGCCGGCTGCAGGGAGCGATCAGCTGATCACCCGGCGGCCGGCTGCAGGGAGCGATCAGCTGATCACCCGGCGGCCGGGAGCGATCAGCTGATCACCCGGCGGCCGGGAGCGATCAGCTGATCACCCGGCGGCCGGCTACTGGGAGCAATCAGCTGATCACCCAGCGGCCGGCTGCAGGGAACGATCAGCTGATCGTTCACTATAGTCTGCCGCTGGTAAAACCGGGAAAAAAAAAAAAAAAAAAATCAAAACGAATTGCGTTGTTTTGCAGCATCCGTTGCATCCGTTGTGTCACTATATGCAACACATCCGTTGCATCCGTTACACAACGCAATGCAACGGATACCGTTCAACGCAAGTGTGAAAGTAGCCTAACACTCACACACAGGATTTGTGGCCTTATCTAGGCTGACGTCTGTGTGTGGACGGCTTCCTGATATATTGGATATTTTCACAATTCAGGCTTTTAACCTATAAATATTAAATGAAACTAAATAATACAAAGACGGCTTGTGGTTAAACGTAACAGTTACTATGTGTCAGCGGCAGTTAGCGATAACATACCCTGCATTAAATTTGGTCCCATAGCCTGATGAGTAGTTTCTTTATATACTAATCTAATATATAAAGCTCAGTGTATGTTTTTGTGTATGTGTGTAAGGCTATGTGCGCACGTTGCGTAAATTCATGCAGTTACGCTGCGCTTTGCAGCGCAGCGTAACTGCATGCGTCCTGCGTCCCCTGCACAGTCTATGGAGATTGTGCAGGGGCCGTGCGCACGTGGCGTCTCAGAGCGCAGCGCTTCGGCTACTGCCGAAGCGCTGCGCAAAAAGAAGTGACATGTCACTTCTTTCCTGCGCTTTGCCGGCAGCTCCTGCTCTGTCTATGGCAGGAGCTGCAGGCAGAGCGCATGGAATCGGCGCTCACTACGGACATTTCTGCAGCGATCTAAAGCGCACGTGTGATCTTCAGATCGCTGCAGAAATTTCTGCAGGCTAGTACGCAACGTGCGCACATAGCCTAAGAGTGTATGTGTGTATGTCCGCTAAAGGAATCTGCACCGTCGCAATACAATCGCAAAATTTTGCACAGATGCTCCATGTGACTCAGGGAACGTCATAGACTATGTTTTGACAGGAAAATTTAACCCCGTGCTTTACAGTTACACTCCAAAAAACATGTCTCCATTTAACTGAATGGAGGTGGGAGCTAAAGGTCATTAATAGCAACTGTCAGTGGTTGCTATAGGAACAAAATAAACTGTTAGTATAAGAAGCTTATGTGTGAGGTTATATGATGTCAGTGGGGAGACGGATAGAGAGAGACAGAGACAGACAGACAGAGACACACGGGGAAAGAGACAGCCCTGGAAAGAGACAGCCCTGGAAAGAGACAGCCCTGGAAAGAGACAGCCAGGCAAAGAGACAGCCGGGCAAAGAGACAGCCGGGCAAAGAGACAGCCCTGGAAAGAGACAGACAGGCAAAGAGACAGATCTGGAAAGAGACAGACCTGGAAAGACACAGACTGGGAAAGAGACAGCCCTAGAAAGAGACAGCCCTGGAAAGAGACAGCCCTGGAAAGAGACAGACCTGGAAAGAGACAGCCCTGGAAATAGACAGACCGGGCAAAGAGACAGCCGATCAAAGAGACAGCCGGGCACAGAGACAGCCAGGCACAGAGACAGCCGGGGACAGAGACAGCCGGGGACAGAGACAGACCTGGAATGAGACAGACGGTGAATGAGACTGACAGACAGAGACAGACATACACAGAGAGAGAGAGACAGAGATAGAGAGAGACAGACAGAGAGACTGATACAGACACAGACAGAGAAACTGATACAGACACAGACAAACAGACAGAGACAGACAGAAACTCGAAGAGAGTAGGTACTACAGCTAGTTGCCTATATAGGAATGATCTGTTCATGAGATATATTTTCAACATATTTATCTAAAGCGGGCTTTACACGCTGCGACATTGCTCAAGCGATCTCGTTGGGGTCACGGAATTCGTGACGCACATCCGGTCGCTTTAGCGATGCCGTTGCGTGTGACACCTATGAGCGATTTTGCGTCATCGCAAAAACGTGCAAAATCGCTCATCAGTGACATGGGGGTCCTTTCTCAAATATCGTTACTGCAGCAGTAACAAAGTTGTTCCTCGTTCCTGCGGCAGCACACATCGCTCCGTGTGACACCGCAGGAACAAGGAACCTCACCTTACCTGCGTTCCGGCCACAATGCGGAAGGAAGGAGGTGGGCGGGATGTTACGTCCCGCTCATCTCCGTCCCTCCGCTTCTATTGGGCGGTGGTTCAGTGACGCTGCTGTGACGTCGCTGTGACGCTGAATGAACCGCCCCCTTAGAAAGGAGGCGGTTTGCCGGTCACAGCGACGTCGCAGGGAAGGTAAGTCCGTGTCACGGGTGATGTTGTGCGACACGGGCAGCGATTGGCCCGTGTCACACAACCGATGGGGGCGGGTACGCACGCTGGCGATATCGGTACCGATATCGCAGTGTGTAAAGCGGCCTTAATGCCTCTGTCACACGTTCATGCCTCCGGTACGTGTTTGACAGTTTTCTCACGTACCGGAGACACGTACACACGTGGACCTATGTATTCCTAATGGTATGGACACACGTAAGTATTTTGGAACGGAACGTGTGTCCGTTCCGTACTTACGTGTGTCCGTTCCGTACTTACGTGTGTCCGTTCCGTACTTACGTGTGTCCATGTGTTTCTCACGCGGACATATCCATTTTTCTCCGGCATCACAGGTATCACATGGCCCGCACCTGTACCACACGGACGAAGTGTGGATGCGGTCCCGTGTGACACGTGCCGGAGAAAACTCACGTGTCAGAGAAAAGAATAACAAATCTTTACTCACCTTCTCCTGCCCTCCTGTCTCTGCCGCTACTGTCACTTGCTTCCGACCGCCGCTTATTATGGTCATTTAATATTCACTTCTCTGCGGCCGGAAGCAGCAGCAGCGGGGAGTCGGCAGGGCTGGAGACCGAAGATCAGTACCCTGGACAGCAGCAAGGACCACGTGAGTATGCACATTACCGGTTCTCCATGTGTTATCGCGGATAGCACACGTAGAACACACGTGGCCCACACGTACCGGACACACGTACTTACCAAACGCAACACGCAGGGAAAATACGTGTCTCATGGCAAGTGCGTGATTTTCACGTATGTGTGGCAGAGGCCTAAGTAATATTTTTCCCCATTATCCATTTGTGGAAAGTTATGTATATCTCCATGGTCCTCATCTCAGTCCTCAAAGAATAAATTTCAGCACCAGTTTTAGAAGGAAGCAGGATCTCTGTAATTGCTCTTCTTTTTTTTTTTTTTTTTTTTGCATTATTTGTATCAAGAACTCTTGAGCTTATTGAGAATCACCTTTTTCACATGTATGGTAGATGCGGTTTAGCCTTTTTCTCTTTAAAGTTGCCTGAAAGTTTCTCAAAATAGTAGAGAAAGGCTCCTGGAAGAGACACAACCACCACTGGGAAAGTCTTGCTGCATGTTTCTTTTTTTTTTGTCAATTGACTTAAAGAGTACCTGTCACTTTAGGTGACTTTTCAGAATAACCTTTTTCTGGTCATTATATGACTTGTATCCTGCATTATCCATAGGTTTTCTACTCCGCAGACCCTATCTTAAATTTTCAGTTGCTTTTAAAGGGAACCAATCATGTAAAAACAACACTATTAACCTGCAGATATGGGGTTAATCTGCAGGTTAATAACATTCTGAAGTTGCCTGGCTGCCACAATGAAAGCCTGACTACTGAGTTGAAATAATCCTTATTCCTCCTAGCAGCCTCGGGCTTTCAGTCATAGGGGTGGGGCCGGCACGGCTTCAGAATGGTGACTGAAGCAAGACAATGAGGACCATTGACATGGGTGGCGCCCTTGCATATTTCTATGCACGGTGCAACCAGATCTGTCTATGTTGACTTTTTAAACTAGGCTGTCCCAGTGGGGAGAATTTATATAGTGCTGGGCAGCCTATTTAATCTAATAGTGTGGACATAACTAATAGGCTGTAAGTCAGACACTGTGCACCTACAAGTGTGAACAGCGCCCTATACAAGCCTAATCAGTGTGCAATTGTAATACTGAGCAATCACCCCCCTCCATGAATCAGTAGGTTGTGAGTGACTGTCTCATCAGTATTTTGCTCCAGTGTTAACTCCACCTTTCTCAAGATGGGCTGCATTAGTCTCCATGACTAACAGGTAAATACTGTTGCTCTTTTTGTGGTATGTTATATATTTTAAATTTGGGGGGTAATTCTAATTCCTTTTTCTATGGCTTTGCTTTTATTTTAGTTCAGGGGGTGGAAAAAAACCTTTATTTACTATCATTGTTGAAGAATCGAAATACTCTATATAAAAAAGCAAAAAAGAAAATATCATTACTTACAGCAAGATGGAATTGCAGCTGTATATTGCTCAGGCCAAATGACTACTACTACTCCAGCAGGATACAGCTAAACCCCCACTAGGTGGAGGCAACACAGGTGCAGGTGGAGCCATTCACACGCACTTCCAATTTCCAAATATGGAGGAGGTGATGGCTGGATGGTAAAACTGCACACTGGTGGCTTGCATAGAGCACTGTTCACACTAGCAGACACACAGTCACAAACCCGCAGCCTATTAGGTGACGCCCATACTATTAGATCAGGCGGGCTGCCAAGCCGTACCCCCACTGCGCGCTACGTAGGGACAGAAACTCTGATAGCAAGGCCTAACAAAAAGGGGCCTGGCTGTATCCTGTACAAAAAAGTTTTTGAGGTTTTTTGTTAGCGTTATGGCCATAAGACGTAAGCCTACAACCCTCGTCACGGGAACCTCATGCTTGTAGGTCCCTACACTATATATAATATAAAAAAGCAAAAAAGAAAATATCATTACTTACAGCAAGATGGAATTGCAGCTGTATATTGCTCAGGCCAAATGACTAATACAGTGTGCAGTTTTACCATCCAGCCATCATGGCTCCACCTGCACCTGTGTTGCCTCCACCTAGTGGGGGTTTAGCTGTATCCTGCTGGAGTAGTAATAGTCATTTGGCCTGAGCAATATACAGCTGCAATTCCATCTTGCTGTAAGTAAAGAATCGAAATACTCCAGCAGCACAGCACATCTAATGTGTTTTCATCCAACTGGATTCAATATTTCCTGAAGGATTTATCTACCACACCAGCCACAGGGCAGCAACAGCTGCTTTTCTTCATGCCTACATAGGAATTGTGCCTGTTACAACACCACTAGGTGAGCGTTAACCAAGCACTTACCCGATCTCTCTTCTTGGGGTATCACTCCATTGTGTGTAGACCAGGTTCCGAGAATGCAACAGCACAGTAAAGGTGACTCAATGATTACTCTCAACGGGTTTTTATTTTACAGGAAAAAAAGAGTTAGCAGTGATATGAGACACTGTGGAAACAGTGTAAATAACTTTTAAGAGGCTGATGTTACCGCAGATCAGATAGTCCAGCTCCCCACAGGTGGAGCAAGCCCCAGGGACGACGGTGGCGACGGGGGGAAGGGCTGCTGGCGCCGAAGCGCGGGGCAACGGTAATAAGAGGCTGAGGCAGTGGTTGCAGGTCCAGGTCGTTTTACTCACAGTTCTTAGAATACTGCCCTCAGGGTACCGGTCACTGCCGTGCTGGGCCCCAGCCGATCCTGGATGAATCTGAGGTCACCACCGATGTTGTGGAGAGTGGGAGATCTTACTCTTTGCGCCTTGTAGTGTGGATCCCCATGGAGTGAGGCTACTTGGGGACCCCAGTGTACTTGGCTTTAGTTGCCGTCCTGTACGCAGGCAGCGTGAAACTTGTTTTCGACCCGTCCGTGGCCGTGGCTCCTGTCTATATGCTGCTGGTGCCCCGGGACTTTTGGTTGTGGGCAATGGGACATGAAATCCCCCTCCCCTGCAGATTCTGGTAGTTCAACGTGGAGTGTGTTCTACCCTAGGGCTCTGCACCCTGCCGGCGCCGGTCCCGACCGGGCTGTTGGGGCTCACCCTCCAGCTACCGTGTTGCTCCTCTGTCTCACCAACTCCACAAGGTTGTCTCCTTCTCCTTCCAGTCTGCCCGGTTCTAACGGAGGGAGCTATGAAGCACACCCTATGCCGCCGTGGTCCTATGAGTCCATGATGTCCTAGTACTCTCCCTGTTCTTCTCAGGATAGCTCTTAAGCACACATCCCAAGTGGCCCCTCTGAGTGGAGCTTAGGCAGCACACCTCTCAGCGACCCTGTTACTTCTTCTACGTCTTAGGCCCCCTTCACACGTCCGTGATACACGTGCGTGTTTGGTCAGTTTCCGTATATACCGGAGACACGGCCAAACGTGCACCAATGTTAATCTATGATTGTGGTCACACGTCCGTTATTTCATTATGTCCGTGTGTGCGTGTCCGTGATCCGTATGTGTTTGCGTTTGGCACGGATGCATGTCCGTTATCTGCACGGAGCACGCACACGTGGACACAATGAAAGTCTATGGGTATGTGCACACACGTTAGTAAACACGTATGCATCTACCTATAGTCCGTGTCCGTTTGGTGTTTTTATTTCTAGTGATGTCGGCTCTTCTTTCTATTTCTGTGTATGTCCGTCAATCTCCCTGAGTCCCTCGGTCAGTCTCTCTGTCGGTCTCTCTGTCTGTCTGTCCCTCTCTCACAGTCTGTCGGTCAGTTTCCCCCCCTCTCTCATACTTACCGTTCCCCGATCTCCGGCGCAGCGCTGCACGGCATTCACACTGCTGCGGCGGCTTTTACTATTTTGAAAAAGCCGGCCGCCCATTAAACAATCTCGTATTCCCTGCTTTCCCCGCCCACCGGCGCCTATGATTGGTTACAGTGAGACACACCCCCACACTGAGTGACAGGTGTCACACTGCACCCAATCACAGCAGCCGGTGGGCGTGTCTATACTGTGCAGTAAAATAAATAAATAAATAATTTAAAAAAATGGCGTGCGGTCCCCCCCAATTTTAATGCCAGCCAGATAAAGCCATACGGCTGAAGGCTGGTATTCTCAGGATGGGGAGCTCCACGTTATGGGGAGCCCCCCAGCCTAACAATATCAGTCAGCAGCCGCCCAGAATTGCCGCATACATTATATGCGACAGTTCTGGGACTGTACCCGGCTCTTCCCGATTTACCCTGGTGCTTTGGCAAATCGGGGTAATAAGGAGTTATTGGCAGCCCATAGCTGCCAATAAGTCCTAGATTAATCATGTCAGGCGTCTATGAGACACCCTCCATGATTAATCTGTAAATTACAGTAAATAAACACACACACCCGAAAAAATCCTTTATTAGAAATAAAAACACACACATATACCCTGGTTCACCACTTTAATCAGCCCCGAAAAAGCCCTCCATGTCCGGCGTAATCCAGGATGCTCCAGCGTCGCTTCCAGCGCTGCTGCATGGAGGTGACAGGAGCTGCAGCAGACACCGCCGCTCCGGTCACCTCCACGCAGCTAATGAAGACAGCCGCGCGATCAGCTGAGCTGTCACTGAGGTGACCGGAGCGGCGGTGTCTTCTGCAGCTCCTGTCACCTCCATGCAGCAGCGCTGGATGCGACGCTGGACCATCCTGGAGTACGCCGGACATGGAGGGCTTTTTCGGGGCTGATTAAAGTGGTGAACCAGGGTATATGTGTGTGTTTTTATTTCTAATAAAGGATTTTTTCTGGTGTGTGTGTGTTTATTTACTGTAATTTACAGATTAATCATGGAGGGTGTCTCATAGACGCCTGACATGATTAATCTAGGACTTATTGGCAGCTATGGGCTGCCAATAACTCCTTATTACCCCGATTTGCCAAAGCACCAGGGTAAATCGGGAAGAGCCGGGTACAGTCCCAGAACTGTCGCATCTAATGTATGCGGCAATTCTGGGCGGCTGCAGACTGATATTGTTAGGGTGGGGGGCTCCCCATAACGTGGAGCTCCCCATCCTGAGAATACCAGCCTTCAGCCGTATGGCTTTATCTGGCTGGCATTAAAATTGGGGGGGACCGCACGCCATTTTTTTTAATTATTTATTTATTTATTTTACTGCACAGTATAGACACGCCCACCGGCTGCTGTGATTGGGTGCAGTGTGACACCTGTCACTCAGTGTGGGGGCGTGTCTCACTGCAACCAATCATAGGCGCCGGTGGGCGGGGAAAGCAGGGAATAGGAGATTGTTTAATGAGCGGCCGGCTTTTTCAAAATAGGAAAAGCCGCCGCAGCAGTGTGAATGCCGTGCAGGGCCGCGCCGGGGATCGAGGAACGGTGAGTATGAGAGAGGGGGTGACACTTCAGTTACTCGGGGGATTAGCGGTCACCGGTGAATCCTTCACAGGTGACCGCTAATCAGTACTCGGCACAGACAGAGCCGCGGTATGAGGATGAAGTCGGGTGAAGTTCATCCGAGTTCATTCTCATCGCGCAACTCTGTCTGCTGTCAGTCGACGTTTATAAACGACATTGTGCATCACACACACGGACATTACACACGGACATTACACGTACACATACACGTTAATTCCACACGCACACACGGACGTTCTGCACACAAACACGGCTAGCATACGCAATTCACACAGGTGCCACACGGACCATAAAAACGGACACAAAAACGGGACACGGACCCGAAAAACGGCCCGTAACACACGTGCGTGTTTTTCACGGACGTGTGAAGGGGGCCTTAGACTGTTCTCCAGAGATTTCCCGTGTGCTCTGTAACTTCCCCAGTCAGCCCCCACCTTCCTGATGACTCACCCTGCCCAGGAAAAAACCCATTCCTATGGTGACCACCTGAATTGTGTAACTGCTGACTGGCTGTGTTGTATAAGCTATGAGCACAGAATGTTGTGTAAGCTCTGAACACCAGTGGTTAATCTCTTCTTACCCGGGATAAGTAGCACATCTTAAAAGAGATGCAGTACCCTGTGGCGCCTGGAGCTTCAGGGGCACCACAGTACCGTACGTCTAAATAGGAAGCAATGGCCTGGCACACTCAGAATTTCTATTTTCTGTATCCATGAATCGGTGTTTTGTCATCAGTGCTTTCCAGCGTAGTCTGGTCCTCTAGGCTCTGGTCACTCTCAGGTGCTTCTATTGTAGTAATGGCCGCAAGGCCGCTCCGCTGCTTACATGTCTGCCTGTTTTAAGTCTAGGCGCCAACTCTTCTCCTTCTTGAGCGTCCCAGACTTTTATATTAGAAAACTGTGCCACAACGCTCATCTGACCCTGTGATTCCTCTAAATTCTTCCCTTGAGGGAAACACACTTTTTTCTTCAGTTCCTGCCTGCACTGGTTAACCAGCAGATGGCGATATTTGCTCATTGATACTGTACAGTTTTTGGTACCTATATCTCCTGTCTGCCATTCCCTTACATGTGCACCTTGTTCCCCACATCTAGATTTCTTCTTTGTTATACACAGCACACGCAGACATAAGGGATGCCTACTCTCCTATCTATGTAGCACATGTTCTAAAGATGCCCATGGGGGAGGTTATACAGCATTACTAAGCAGTGTAGATGTGAATTCAGCACTGGGCTGATATAAACTCTTACAAGAAAGCAGCAATAATGGCCAGTGTGTGCCTCTCTCACCTTCTCTCTTCTTTAGGCCATGTCCTATCCCTCCTCTATTCAATGATTATAATAGTCAGCAGTGATCTGACACCTCAGTGAGGTTGTAGCCCCTTATGTTTCACTCAATATGGATTTTAGCTTTATTTTTAGAGCTAAAGAGTTTAGGAGACAGGGAGGAGAAAAAATTGCTCATGAATTTAGAAAGAGGCATATTTTTCTGGTAAGATATAACACATAGTTTCTTAACTTCTCTTGTACTATAGATTTATGCAGCATTTTTTATCTGGGGCACTTAGTGCCTTGATCGTTCATTGGGGTGATGGGGGCACAGTACTGTGATCTGTGTGGGATACGTCTCTCGCAGGATGATTCTTAAAGGAAGGTAGAACAGGGAAGCCATGGTGAAGAGTTGGACAATAGCTGATATTGCAGACTTCCTCTATTAGACCTGGTTGTAGTTTTTACAAAGATGGATTTGAAATTTCCACATGATGTGCACAATAGCAAAAAAGAGCATCTTATCATCCAGCAGCACCGTAGTCTTCTATTCTCAGCACGTTATGACCTTGAGAAATGATTAACCTCTTTATAATGCCACAGTAACCACATGTAGGTGGCACTACCTACAAGGAATACTGTGAGAACATCAATGGGGTATTACTCACAAATCCAGCGCTCAGAGGTGAGAGATGGTTGTCATCTAGTGATGTAGAGTTGTCAAGATATGAACAAAAGAACTTATTTCTTATTTCTCTCTTATTCCTACTCATATTTTCTCTTATTTCTCAAAATCCAATAAGTGATCATTTCAATAGAGTAAATGGTGGAAGTCATTAAAAACAAACATTAGCATATCGGTCAGATGTACAGGGCACTGTATTGTTCTAGATCAGGGGTGTCAAACTTATTTTCACCGAGGGCCGCATCAGCATTATGATTGACTTCAAAGGGCCGCTTGTAATTGTAAGGGGTCATGCAGATCTCCATGCAACACGGTACAAGCATGGACTGCAATGCACAAAGTCGTAAGCTGGCCAGGGGCTATACCAGAGCTGTTCCTGGGTAGAAGGGCTATAAGAGAGCTGTCCCTGGGTAGATGGGCTATAAGAGAACTGTCCCTGGGTAATATGGCTGTACCACAGCTGTCCCTGGGTACTTGGGTTATACCACAGCTGTCCCTTGGTAGAAGGGCTATATAACAGGTTGTGGGACTGTTTGAACGTTGTCCCTGGGCACAAAGCCTACACAAGAGCTATCCCTAGGCACTAGGGCTATACGACAGCTGTACCTAGGTAGTGGTACTATGAGAGCTGTCCCTGGGTAGAAGGGCTATAAGAGAGCTGTCCTTGGGTAGTAGGGCTATATGACAGCTGTCTCTGGGTAATACGGCTATACAACAGCTGTCCCTGTGTAGTAGTGTGGCGCCCTGGCCTATCCAGGTCGTCACAGATAACATACAAACACCCCCCACCCCCATTAGACAGGGACACCAGCCAAACTCCAGGGAAGGAGTCTTGCGAGGATAATTTGTATATTCCCAGTGCCTTCTGGGATAAGTGAAGAGTCACTTAGCCTGTCTTCTTCATTGTGAGCGTGAGTGAGCAAAGTGTGAGCAAAAGTAAGTGTGAGTAGAATTGTTTGTATTTAGTTGTTTAATTACTTAACATTTGTTTAGTGCTATCCCCATTAGAAAATGTGCTCCACTATTGCTAATGCGATCCAGTGTACATCTTGTCTCATGTATGCAGTCCTTGAAAAGCCGTTCGAGGGTGCATACTGTTGTTCGAGATGTGCGCAAGTTGCACGTTTGGAAGCCCAGATACTGGATCTAAATGGGCAGCTGGCAACTCTGAGATGCAATAGCAATATGGAAAGGAGTCTGCTGCTCACTGAGCAGCAGCTTGCTGGGTCAGATGTGGGGGAGGATCGTAGTAGGGAGCGGCAGGACGGTGAGGTAGGTAGCTGGGTGACAGTTAGAAAGGGGGGTAAAGGGAAAAGTGCTAGGAAGGCTAGTCCTGAACTGACACACCCCAATAGGTTTGCAAACTTGGCAGATGAGGGGGATGTCATTACAGGGGTAGCATTGCTGCAGCAAGGCATGACCTCTGAATGCCAGAGGAGTGTCTGCTCCAGTAAGGGGGGGAAAAGGAGTGCAGGGCAGGCAAGACAGGTACTGGTAGTGGGGGACTCAATTATTAGGGGGACAGATAGGGCAATCTGTCACAAAGACAGGGATCGCCGAACAGTGTGTTGTCTTCCTGGCGCTCGAGTTCGGCACATCGCTGATCGGGTTGACAGATTACTGGGAGGGCCTGGGGAGGACCCAGCGGTCATTGTACACATTGGCACAAATGACAAAGTTAGAGGTAGGTGGAAGGTCCTTAAAGATGATTTCAGGGAATTAGGTTGTAAGCTTAAAGCATGGACCTCAAAGGTGGTATTTTCGGAAATACTACCTGTGCCACGAGCCACACCAGAGAGGCAAAAAGAGATCAGGGAGGTTAACAGGTGGCTCAGGAATTGGTGTAGGAAAGAGGGTTTTGGGTTCCTGGACAATTGGGCCGACTTTTCAGTTGGCTACAGATTCTATGCTAGGGATGGGCTGCATCTTAATGGGGAGGGTGCAGCTCTGCTGGGGCAGAAAATGGCTAGAAGGTTGGAGGAGTGTTTAAACTAGGAATGGGGGGCGAGGGTATTCACTTTATAGAAGGGGAATGTAGTGCAGATAGTGACCAGGGCACAAGTAATGAAATTGGGGGTGGTACGGGGGGAAGGGTTAGGACAGTCAATACAGTAAGCAGGAATATAGGTACAGAGTCATACGTAACGTGCATGTACACTAATGCCCGAAGCCTCACAAATAAAGTGGAGGAATTAGAATTAATATTGTTGGAAGAAAATTATGATATAGTGGGGATATCAGAGACATGGCTGGAATAGAGCTATGACTGGGCTGTTAATTTACAGGGTTATAGCCTATTCAGGAATGACCGTACAAATAAGCGAGGGGGAGGTGTGTGTCTATATGTAAAATCATCCTTAAAACCCATCCTGCATGACAACATATGTGAGGGTACTGAGAATGTAGAGTCCCTATGGGTGGAGATAAGGGGGGGGAGAATGAATAATAAAATACTGATAGGGGTGTGTTATAAGATGCCGAATATTATGGAAGAGGTAGAGAATCTCCTCATAAAGCAAATTGATAAAGCAACGAGTCTCGGAGAGGTAATTATTATGGGGGACTTTAACTATCCTGATATAAATTGGGGAACAGAAACTTGCAGTTCCAGCAAAGGAAATAGATTTTTGATAACAATGAAAGATAATTACCTTTCACAAATGGTACAGGACCCCACAAGAGGGGGAGCACTACTAGACCTTGTACTAACCAATAGGCCAGACCGCATATCAAATATACAAGTTGGGGGTTACTTGGGGAATAGTGATCACAAAATAATAAGTTTTCATGTATTCTTTAGTAAGATGTATAGTAGAGGGGCTACAAGGACACTAAACTTCAGGAAAGCAAATTTTAAACGGTTGAGAGATGATCTTAGTGCAATAAACTGGGATGATGTACTAAGTAATAAAAGTACACAAAACAAATGGGAGACTTTTATGAGCATCCTGAATAGGGCTTGTGCAGAAAATATACCCTATGGGAACAAACATGCTAGAAATAGGAGGAAACCCCTATGGCTAAATAGAGCTGTAAGGGAAGCAATAAAAGAAAAACAGAAAGCCTTAAAAGAATTAAAGAGGGTAGGTAGTGATGAGGCATTATATAATTATAGAAAATTAAATAAAATATGTAAAAAGCAAATTAAGTTAGCTAAGTTTGAGACAGAGAGACTCATTGCGAGAGAAAGTAAAAATAATCCTAAAATATTCTTTAACTACATAAACAGTAAAAAACTGAAAAGCGATAGTGTTGGCCCCCTTAAAAATAGTCTTGGTGAAATGGTGGAGGGGGATGAGGGTAAAACCAACCTGCTGAATGACTTTTTTTCTATGGTTTTTATACAAGAAAATGCCATGGCAGATGACATGACCAGTGATACCATAAATTCACCCTTGAATATTACCTGCTTAACCCAGCAGGAAGTACGCCGCCGCCTCGAAATCACTAAGGTTGACAAATCTCCGGGCCCGGATGGCATACACCCCAGAGTACTACAGGAATTGAGTTCTGTGATAGATAGACCATTATTTTTAATCTTCTCAGATTCCTTAATAACAGGGTCGGTACCGCAGGACTGGCGCATAGCAAATGTGGTGCCAATATTCAAAAAGGGGACAAAAACTGAGCCGGGAAATTATAGGCCGGTAAGTTTAACCTCTACGGTTGGTAAAATCCTTGAGGGTTTCTTGAGAGATGCTATACTGGAGTATCTCAAGAAAAATAACCTTATGACAGAGTATCAACATGGGTTTATGAGGGATCGATCCTGTCAAACTAATTTGATCAGCTTCTATGAAGAGGTAAGTTCAAGCCTGGACCAGGGAAATGCAGTGGATGTTGTGTATATGGACTTTTCAAAAGCTTTTGATACGGTGCCACACAAAAGGTTGGTACATAAAATGAGAATAATGGGGATAGGGGAAAATATGTGTAACTGGGTTAAAAACTGGCTCAGTGATAGGAAACAAAGGGTGGTTATTAATGGTACGTACTCGGACTGGGTCTCAGTTCATAGTGGGGTACCACAGGGGTCAGTATTGGGCCCGCTTCTTTTCAACATATTTATAAATGACCTTGTTGGGGGCATGCGGAGTAGAATTTCAATATTTGCAGATGATACTAAACTCTGCAGGGTAATCAATACAGAGGAGGATAATTTTATATTACAGGGAGATTTATGTAAATTGGAGGATTGGGCTGAGAAGTGGCAATTGAAGTTTAATGTAGATAAATGTAAGGTCATGCACTTGGGTAGAGGAAATAACATTTATGATTATGTACTTAATTGTAGAACACTGGGTAAAACAGACACAGAAAAAGACTTGGGTGTATGGGTGGATGGTAAACTTCACTTTAGTGGACAGTGTCAGGCAACTGCTGCCAGGGCTAATAAAATAATGGGATGTATTAAAAGAGGTATAAGTGTTCATGAAAAAAATATAGTTCTACCTCTGTACAAGTCACTAGTGCGACCGCACTTAGAATACTGTGTACAATTCTGGTCACCGATATATAAGAAGGACATAGCTGAACTGGAGAGGGTGCAGAGAAGAGCCACCAAGATTATTAGAGGAATGGGTGGGCTGCAATACGAAGACAGGTTATTAAACTTGGGGTTATTTAGTTTGGAAAAACGAAGGCTTAGGGGGGATCTAATCACAATGTATAAATATATGAGGGGACAGTACAGAGACCTTTCCAAAGATCTTTTTACACCTAGGCCTGCGACTGGAACACGGGGGCATCCGCTACGTCTTGAGGAAAGAAGGTTTAATCATAATCACAGATGAGGATTCTTTACTGTACATGCAGTGAGACTATGGAACTCTCTGCCGCATGATGTTGTAATGAGTGATTCACTACTAACATTTAAGCAGAGCCTGGATGCCTTTCTTGAAAAATTTAATATTACCAGTTATGTATATTAGATTTTATGACAGGGTATTGATCCAGGGAACTAGTCTGATTGCCGGATGTGGAGTCAGGAAGGAAATTTTTTCCCCATTGGAACTTGTTTGCCACATTGGGTTTTTTTTGCCTTCCTCTGGACCAACATGTTAGGCTACAGGTTGAACTAGATGGACTTAGAGTCTCCCTTCAACCTTAAAAACTATGATACTATGATACTATGATACTATGAAACACAAAACCCTTGTTGCCTCCCTCCAGTGTCTGATGTCCACACCAGATGGGGCGGAGCCAAGCGGTTGGCCCCACCCACCGAGGAGTTCACAGGCCTGGAGGCGGGAAAAAGTGACAGCTTAGTCCAGGAGGTGGAAGTGAGAGGAGTAAACACTTGGGTGACTGGGTTTGTGGCCCAGGCACTGACAGCAAGGTTGGCAGACGGTGGTGGCCGTCTGCAGGCGTGGTGGAGCAACGCGGAACCGTAGGATCGGGGACGGGCGACGGCCCGCTGGTACCGACCGGGGAGCGAAGTGAAGCCAGCACACCCAGGCAGGGCCATCGGACCCCGACCAGGCTTGGAGCCGCCGTCAATAGTCAGATCCGAATGTGACTGGAACCCCAGGGGTTTCACAACAGCAAAAGTCCCGATTGGAGGCAACAGCCCACACCGTGAGGGTATACAGCTACCGCCTAAGGCTAGAGACCCAAGGGCCAGCGTCTGCGGGCAAACGGGCTCCTCCGGTACCCATACACCGAGGAGTGGACTACCGTTGGGAATCCATAGTAGTCAGAAGAAGAACATCAAGGTGCAGGGAAAGACAGCCGCCATCACCTGTCCAGGGAGAAACACCGCAGCCGGCTGCGGGACCCGTCCATCCAGCCGTTTGGTTTACCGAGGACTTTGTACCTTTCTTGCTGAGTGAGTACACCCGTGCCATCCGGCACCGCGCCGCACTGTCCTTGCAACCGTGCACCTCGCCAACCCTGCCTCCCCGTCACATCATCGGGCCCCGGGACCACCGACTCCTACCCACGGAGGGGGAAAACAACATCCCAGCTGCTCCTTACCATCGCTCCCGGGATCCCCGTCATCAGCAGCGGTGGTGCCTATCTTCACCACGACCCATGGGTGACGTCACGGACTAAATTCCCCAAACCAACCACCCCTTTCACTCACGGGCGAGGAGCGCCGCTCGAGTCCCCGGATCCGGCCCACCGCCCGAGCCACCGAGCAGCCATCGCAGCAGCGCCGGACCTGAGCGTTAGCGAGCACAGCGCAGTGGCGTCCTCCCCACCCGCGACAGTAGGACTATAAGAGAGCTGTCCTTGGGTAGTAGGGCTATATGACAGCTGTCCCTTGGCAATAGGACTATACGACAGCTGTCCCTGGGTACTAGGGTTTTGATAGTAGGGCTGTCTAAGAAATGTCCCTGGGTTGTAGGGCTAAGGGTGCTGTCACTGGGTACTAGGGCTAAGGACACTGCCCCTGGATAGTAGGGCTAAGGGCGCTGACCCTGGGTAGTAGGACTATGGGTCTTGTTGCTGGAGGGTAAATCGCACCACAAGTCCCCCCAGCATTGCACACACCCCATATCCCACCACAGGCATCCACTTAGCATTATAACCCCCCAAACTCCCACCATGGGCATCCCCCCTGTATTGTACAGCCCCCAAATGCCAAATCCCTGGGTAGTAGGGATAAGGGCACTGTCCCTGGGTTGTAGGGCTAAGGGCACAGTCTGTGGGTTGTAGGCCAAGGGTGCTGTTGTCGCAGGCGGAGGGGCCGCGCTCGCTACGCTCGGGTCCGCGGCTGCTGCTGCTTGGTGGCTCGAGCGGTGGGCCAGACCCTGGGACTCGAGCAGCGCTCCTCGCCCACGAGTGAAAAGGGGGTGGTTTGTTTTGGGAGATAGTTTGTGACGCCACCCATGGGTCGTGGTGATGATGGGCACCACCGCTGCTGGTGACGGGCATCCCGGGAGCGATGGCAGGGAGCAGCTAGGATGTTGTCCCCTCCGTGGGTAGGGGTTGGTGATCCCGGGGCCCGGTGGTGTAACAGGGAGGCAGGATGGCTGGGGTGCAGGGTTGCAGGGGCAGCGCGGTGCGGTGCCGGATGGCACTGTGGTACTCACTCAGACACAGATGCACAGAGTCTCTTGTAAACCAAACGACTAGATGGACGGGTCCCACAGCCGGCTGCAGTGTCTGTGCTCTCCCCGGACAGGGTGATGGTGGGTGTCTTTCCCTGCACCTTGTTAGAATGTTCTGACTCCTGTGGTTGCCCACCGGTAGTCCGCTCCCCGGCGTATAGGTACCGAAGGAGCCCATTTTGCCCGCAGGCGCTGGCCCTTGGATCTCTAGCCTATGGCGGTGGCTGTATATCCTCACGGTGTGGACTGTTGCCTTCTGTCGAGTCTTGGTGGTTAGGTAACCCCTGGGGTTCCGGTCACACTCGGATTTGACCGTTGTCGGCGGCTCCAAGGCTAGTCGGGGTCCGATGGCCCTGCCTGTGTGCTTAGCTTCACTCCGCTCCCCGATTCGGTACCGGCGGGCCACCGCCTGACCCCGGTCCTATGGTTGCACAGAGATCCACTAACTCCTGCAGACGGCCACCACTGTCTGCCAACCTTGCTGTTTGTGTCTGGGCCCCTACCCAGACACCGACAGTTTCTGATCTCTCCCTTTCAACTCCAAACTGAAGCTGTCTCTTTTCCCGCCTCCAGACCTGTGAACTCCTCGGTGGGTGGGGCCAACCGCTGGCACCCGCCCCACCTGGTGTGGACATCAGACCCTGGAGGGAGGCAACAAGGGATTTTTGTCTGACTGGTGTGACTATCCAGGGGAGGGGGTGTGTATGGTGTTATGTCTGTGACTACCTGGCTAGTCCAGGGTGTCACATTCCCCCTTGGTGAAATGCAGACTGTCCGCGGGCTGCCCGTCCATCGCCGGTTTTATTTTTCTGAAAAAGATAAATTAACATGGAAAACATTTAACACAATCATATTTTTAGTTCTTCCCTTACGGGAGGCATGGCACTTTAACGTTTCAAAACATATGTAAAAACACTTTTAATAATAACGGACGGGTTCATGTTCATCCGCTTCCCCACCCAAGCAACCTAAACCTTGATGCTGCCCCTAAGAAATGGGCAGCACCCCTCTTCTCCAGTCCGGAAACAGGAACTTGGTTCCAGGTCACCCAAGCGGGAACGGGTACGGTGTCTCGCACCCGGCTGTCACTTCAGGGGACCCCACGTCAAGGGGGACCCCTGACCCCCGGAGAATGGCCACTGGTCCTGGTGGTGGCCGGACCCCAGCCTGCTCTGCTGCGGGTCCTTCCTCAAATCTGCCTCTCCGGAGGCGGTAACGGAAAACAGCCCACAACTTATTTACAAGGCCACAAGTTCGTGGTTGGCCTGCAAGTTCTCAGCCTTGTCTCTTAAAGGGCTAGCGGAAAACACACAGAGTCCCTACGGGGACAACTTGTTGGCGACGGCCGGTATAATCAACTTGTCGACAATCAGGTGACAAACTCGGATGATTGGTGTTCATTCATTCAGCTATTTAGAAACCGGAACAAAGTACTGAGGGTCCCAACGGGGACAACTGGGTTGCAATAGAGGACCGCTGCCACTATTTGAGGTCACCGTCGTCGTATGCTTCCTCCAGATCCATTTTGGGACTGTATGGCGGAGGAGGCGACTGGGGCTGCTCGGGATCACTGCGGCTCCCCCTTCTCTGGACATCCAGGGCGAACCAGCCTCTCTCTCCCAGGTGGCAGGTGTAGGTGACCAACTCACCCGCACGTAGGTCACGCTCCGGATGTCCCAGGGGCAGCTGGCTGTGCACATCTCGCCGGGAGAAGAACGCCTCGACCCCCAGGCTTGGCTCATCAATAAACCCCCATCCTTGCCGGGGGCAAAATTGTCGGACTTGGCCTTCGAAGGTCGGGCCCTGTGATTCGGAAGGGGCTTTTCGGAGAGCGTCCTTTGCCTCGATAGTGCGTGCCAACATAACAGCCTTTTCTTTCTCCCGGGCCTCTATCTCCCGGCCCATCGGGTTCGGCTACCGCTCCCAACATGGCGGCTCTTTTAGCGCGGGGGTTGGGCCCAGCAGGCATCCCCCAATGCGGGCCACGACTGGCACCATCTGGGTTGGGGAGCACCGCTGTGTCGCAGCCTGCATTGCTGCCCTGCAGCGGCAACCCTCCGCAGCCTCAGCCGAGGCCTGGAACTTGGGGGCGGTCAGTGTCACCTTTTGGGCCTGAGGCATCGTCCACCTCTGTGCTGGCCGGGCGGACTGCCGGGGCCTCTTAAGGTGCGGCCGCCTCCGAGTCGGATGGCTCCCTTCGGGGAGCAGGCACCTTCCAAGGGAGCAGGGTCGGTGCGGGCCGGGCAAGCTGTTGTTCGCGGGCAGCACCTGCGGGTGGATCTTCGCGGGCGGGGATGATGTCATCTGTTGCCAGGTTCGGGAGCAACGGGCCGACCGGCGGGGTGGCGACGACCAATGCGGGCAGCGGGGGATGCAGCAGGCTGAGCGAGGGCAGACCGGGCCCCTCAGCCGCAGCGACCGATCCCTCCGGGACACATGGGCGTGGATCACTCACCCACTCCTCCAACTCTGATTCCGCCTCATGGGCCCGCACGGCCACCACCACTTCCACCATTCCAGCCTCCCATTCTTGTACGAGCAGCGGGAGCCGGGTCTGCAGCCTGTGGCTTAACTGCGCCACCCAGGCTTCCACCCACGCCGCTGTTCCAGGCGTGGGCCTGCTGTATGGAATGGACATCCTGCTTGCTCGGCCTCCAGGAACGGGAAGGTTTCAGGGTCCTGGCGTTCTGGTCACACTCGGATTTGACCGTTGTCGGCGGCTCCAAGCCTAGTCGGGGTCCGATGGCCCTGCCTGTGTGCTTAGCTTCACTCCGCTCCCCGGTTCGGTACCGGTGGGCCACCGCCCGACCCCGGTCCTACGGTTCCACAGAGATCCATTAACTCCTGTAGACGGCCACCACCGATTGCCAACCTTGCTGTTTGTGTCTGGGCCCCTACCCAGACACCGACAGTTTCTGACCTCTCCCTTTCAACTCCAAACTGAATCTGTCTCTTTTCCCGCCTCCAGACCTGTGAACTCCTCGGTGGGTGGGGCCAACCACCTGGCTCTGCCCCACCTGGTGTGAACATCAGACCCTGGAGGGAGGCAACAAGGGTTTTTTGTCTGACTGGTGTGACTATCTAGGGGAGGGGGTGTGTATGGTGTTATGTCTGTGACTACCTTGTCCCCCCCAGAATTGCACACACCTCATATCTCACCACGGGCATCCCTCCTGCATTGTACAGCCCCCAAACTCCAAATCCCACACAGCCATCCCCAAACATTGTATTGCACATCCCCCAAATGAGCTCATCACAGGCATCTCCTAGCATTATCAATCCCCAAATCCCACCACAGGCATCCCCCATAACATCACACACTTCCCAAAATGACATCACAGGCGTCTCTTCAGTATCGTACACCCCCAAACTACAACCACAGGAATCCCCACAGCTTTATAGACCCCCAGAATCCTACCAGAGACAACCCCCTGTATTATAGCCCCCCAAATCCCACCACAGGCATACCTCCAGCATTATAGACCCCCCTAACCCCACCACAGGCATACCCACAACAGTATAGAACTGCAAATCCCACCACACTTTGCCCTTTCTCACCTGCAGCTTCTCATTGGTGCAGTCAACAAGGGCTAAAGATATGGAGCGCACGTCACATCTCTGCTGAGTCGCAGCGACTCCATCAAATGATGCGCTGCGTTCTGAACCTGACGTAATGTTGACAAGTGACAGAAATGACGCCACACCTACCAGGGGCCTATTCATTCTAGCTTCTTTTTTAAAAATCACATATAATGCTATTTTCTGCTAAATGCTATGGATGGCAGAAAAAACTTATTTGGTTTTAGCTCGCAACCCAGTCCTTGGGCCCCATAAAATGATGTAGCAGGCAAGATTTGGCCCGTGGGCCTTCAGTTTTACAGCTACATATTTTAACCCCTTAACAATAAGTGATGTATTATGCATGTCATATGTCAAACTCTCTGCCTTTAATGCGGGCTCGCACATTGAGCCTGCCTCTTTCACTGCACATGAAGGCTGAATCTTTCTGCCTTCATCTGCTTCATCTGAGTACTCCTGTGAAAATTAGCCTGTGGCAAGCGTTCATACGAGACTGTGATTTATTCTATGTACAGCAATGCTGTGGCATTGCTCTATATACACCGTGTGCAGAATTATTAGGCAAATGAGTATTTTGATCACATGATAATTTTATACATGTTGGCCTACTCCAAGCTGTATAGGCTTGAGAGCCAACTACCAATTAAGTAAATCAGGTGATGTGCACCTCTGTAATGAGGAGGGGTGTGGTGTAATGACATCAACACCCTATATAAGGTGTACTTAATTATTAGGCAATTTCCTTTCCTTTGGCAAAATGGGTCAGAAGAGAGATTTGACGGGCTCAGGAAAGTCCAATATTGTGAGATGGAAATTGAAATTGCCAAACTTTTGAAGCGTGATCACCAATTTGGCCATATTTCAGAGCTGCAACGTTACTGGAGTATCAAAAAGCACAAGGTGTGCCATACTCAGGGACATGGCCAAGGTAAGGAAGGCTGAAAAACGACAACCTTTGAACAAGAAACATTAGCTAAAACATCAAGACTGGACCAAGAAATATCTTAAGACTGATTTTTCACAGGATTTATGGATCGATGAAATGAGAGTGACTCTTGATGGGTCAGATGGATGGGCAAGAGGCTGGATCAGTAAAGGGCAGAGAGCTCCACTCCGACTCAGACACCAGCAAGGTGGAGGTGGGGTACTGGTGTGGGCTGGTATCATCAAAGATGAACTTGTGGGACCTTTTCAGGTTGAGGATGGAGTGAAGCTCAACTCCCAGACCTACTGCAAGTTTCTGGAAGAGAACTCTTCAAGCAGTGGTACAGGAAGAAGTCGGTATCGTTCACGAAAAACATGATTTTCATGCAGGACAATGCTCCATCATATGCATCCAACTACTCCAAAGCGTGGCTAGCCAGTAAAGGTCTAAAAGATGAAAAAATAATGACATGGCCCCCTTGTTCACCTGATCTGAACCCCATAGAGAACCTGTGGTCCCTCATAAAATGTGAGATCTACAGGGAGGGAAAACAGTCCACCTCTCGGAACAGTGTCTGGGAGGCTGTGGTAGCTGCTGCACGCAATGTTGATCGTAAACAGATCAAGCAACTGACAGAATCTATGGATGGTAGGCTGTTGAGTGTTATCATAAAGTAAGGTGGCTATATTGGTTACTAATTTTTGGGGGGTTTATTTTTACATGTTAGAAATGTTTATTTCTAAATTTTGTGCAGTTATATTGGTTTACCTGGTGAAAATAAACAAGTGAGATGGGAATATAGTTGTTTTTTATTAAGTTGCCTAATAATTCTGCACAGTAATAGTTACCTGCAAAAACAGATATCCTCCTAAGATAGCCAAATCTAAAAAAACCCCACTCCAACTTCCAAAAATAATAAGCTTTGATATTTATGAGTCTTTTGGGTTGATTGATAACATAGTTGATGATCAATAATAAAAAAATCCTCTAAAATACAACTTGCCTAATAATTCTGCACACGGTGTAAAACAACTGGTCAGACTATTGCAGGTTTAAGTCTCCTAAAGGGACTATTAAATTCAGTACAAAGTAGACAAAAAACAAAATAATTAAAAAAAATAAAAGTTCAAATTACCCCCCCCCCTTTTAGCACATTTAAAATTAAGAAATAGTTATACAAAAATACACATTTGGTATTGCAGAGTTTGTAAGTCCGATGTATCAAAATATCAAATAAATTAATCCAAACGGTAAACAGTGTAACATTAAAAAAAATTAAAATTCTAGAATTGAAGTTTTTCGTCTGCTGCAACAACAGAAAAAAAATGGCATAACAGGTGATCAAAACAACATATATACCCCATAATATATCGATAAAAAAATCAGCTGGGAGTGCAAAAAACAAGCCCCACACAGCTCCATATCCCAATAATTCAAAACGTTACGGTTCTCGAAAAGTTGTGACACAAGCAAGATTTTTTTCACCATTTAAATAAAACAAAAACTAAATAAAACGAGATTACAGATTATATATATACATCTGATAGAAAACAGTACAAAGTACAGAAAACAGTACAAAGTACAGTTAACAAATATCAAATATTAACATATTGTTACTGAAAGTCTGCTATAGCAAAACTAATATACCAATAATAAACCACATAAGGCCCGTTTCACACGTCAGTGAAAAACACAGATGTTCTTCACTGACATGTAAAACATGCACATGTCCCTCCGTGTTCCGTGATTCACGGCACACATGGGTTGTACATGTGCAATCCGTGATACGTGATCCGCTATCCGTGATTGCACATGGACATATGCTCACCTGTCCCGTTCCTGCTCTCCATGGTGCTGAAGTCTCCAGCTTTGTAGCGTCCACCCACCGCTCTCTGCAGCTACTTCCCGGTTGGCTCTGGCTGCATTCATGAATATTCATGAGCCGGCCAGGAAGCTGCAGAGAGCACAGGATGCACAGAGTGTCGCTGGAAAGATGGGTTGAAAATGTTTATTATTTTAAATGTCCGTGTTTTTCTGGCACGTGTTTCACGGATCACACCACTGCATGGTCCGTGTGACATCAGTGATGCCAGAAGAAAACGGACATGTCTCCGTGCGGCAATCACGGACACGCGTGTATGCCGCACGGAGACACGGTCAGTGAAAAATCACTGATGTGTGAGCAGACCCATTGATTTTAATGGGTCTGCGTATGTCAGTAATTCTGGTACGTATAAAAAAAATGCACAAACGTACCAGAATCACTGACGTCTGAAACAGGCCTAAAGGTGATAAATACTGCCACACAATGACCATTTATTATCACCACATAGTGATAACAGTGTCCTCCATGCTAGCCCCATTCTTTAGTAAATTCCCCCATCCTATCCCCCTTCCTTTAATAATGTCCCTATGTCCTGGTCCCTTTCTTTAATAATGTCCCCTGTTTTGGCATCCATCCTTCAATAATGCATATATCCTGGCATTCTTCTCTAACACATTTGAGAAAATAAACAATTCCTCTTAGGCCGCTTTCACATTGCGTTTTCACTTACGCTCACTGGTCCTGTCGGGCATACGTCTAAACCTCCCTCCTCCCCACAAAACATGTTTCGGACGCATACTCCGATGGGGCTATTGACTATAATGGAGCAGACGGAGTCAGTGTGTGCTCAGTCTTGCACCATTTTCGGGCATATACATTTTCTGCAGGTGTACACCCAAACATAGTCTACTACGTCTGGGTGTTCGTCTGCAGAAAACGTATATGCCAGAAAATGGGACCAGTGAACGTAGGTGAAAACGTAATGTGAAAGCGGCCTAACCTGTCCACGTTCCCATGATGAGTAGCATTCTATTCCATAGGTGGTGAAAGAGGAAGGAGGGCAGAATCACTGACGTTATCTGTCAACCACGATGGACAGGCCAACATCAGCTACCAGTCTCTCGTTGGCTGGCAGCTTGAATTGCCATTGCGGTGCAGAGAGACGATATCTCTCTGCCCCAAAATACATTTCAACTGAATGTCCATCCATTGATGTGTCGCAGGCGGGGAAGGACGCCGCTGCGCTGCGCTGGCTAACGCTCGGGTCCGGCACTGCTGCGATGGCTGCTCGGTGGCTTTAACCCCTACCCACGGAGGGGGGAAACAACATCCCAGCTGCTCCCTACCATCGCTCCCGGGATCCCCGTCACCAGCAGCGGTGGTGCCCAACTTCACCACAACCCGTGGGTGGCGTCACGGACCAAATCCCCAAACCAAACTACCCTCTTTCACTCACGGGCGAGGAGCGCCGCTCGAGCCCCCGGATCCGGCCCACCGCTCGAGCCACCGACCAGCTATTGCAGCAGCGCCGGACCAGAGCGTTAGCGAGCACAGCGCAGCGGCGTCCTTCCCCGCCCGCGACAACTTGGCGTCATGAACAGGATCTTACCATTCTACCGGCTGGTAGAAGTGCGCCTTGTGTCCCGCCGGCGGTGTCCGGCCGAAAAATTTCAGAATCCGCCATCTTGGACGTGAAGATTTTCCCGCTCGAGCGTCTTCTCGAGCAGTGGAGGCGCGAAAGCCGAAGCCCCGCCCCTGAAGAGGAGGTGCCGAGAAAAGACCGAGGGGGGACAGATAGCATCCGGCCGCATGTAAGCTGAGGCCATAAAGCAGGGACGCCAGGACTCTGTAAACCACCTGGTTCCTAGAACCCTGAGGCCGCGACCCCATGTCAGCCCCGCCTGCACCGCCCGCGCCCGGGACCATGGCGTGGATGAGGGCCCGAGTAACTGACTCTAACCAACGTCATCGGAATCAGATACGTCTCCTGGCGGAGCAGTGGACCACCGAGGTGGAAGCGCTGGTTGCGATTGCCCAGATGCACGAGATGGGAGCCGACGTGACAGAGCTGGTGAGTGACCCACGCCTCCATGTCCCACAGGGACCGGCCGCTGCGGCTGGGAGACCCTGTCCGATCCTGGCCCTTGTACCGTCCCTGCCACTACGCATGGGGCTCCCCAGAGCTAACCTGCCTGACCTGCTGCCCTATGCTACGGCGGTGGGACCCGAAATGCTGAGTGCCGAGGGTCCGGAGGTCGGAGAGCTTGAGGAGGCTGCAGGCCCGGGTGCTGCTGCGACTGGTAACGATTCACCTGGCACAGAGGAGAAGAAGGCCCCGGCAGTCCGCCTGGCCCTAGAGGGAGCACCTGACCGTGAGGGGGTTAGGAGTGATGATTCCGGACCTGATACAGAGCCAGTTTCGGAGTCCGAGGAAGCGGGTGAGAGTCTTCGTCACAGCAGTGGGCCGGTAGCTTTCTATGTCCCGTGCGCCGGTGGAAATGGATACCACCGGGGTATGTGGTCCCGGGGTCCGGTGAGGTGACGGGGAGGCAGGGTTGGCAAGGTGCAGGGTCGCCTGGACTGCGCAGCGCGGTGCCGGATGGCACGGTTGTACTCACTCAGCCACAAATGTACGCAAAGTCTCTGGTAAACCAAACGGCTGGATGGACGGGTCCCGCAGCCGGCTGCTGTGACTTCTCCCGGACGGTTGGTGGTGGCTGCCTTTCCCTGCACCTTTGTGTATGTTCGATCCCGATGGCTTCCCACCGGTAACCCGCTCCCCAGCGTGTATATGTGCCAGAGGAGCCCTTTTGCCCGCAGGCTCTGGACCTTGGAACGCTAGCTGTGGCGGTAGCTGTATTTCCTTCTACTGGTCGGACGGTTGCCTTCAATCGGGTCTTGGATGTTAGGAAACCCCTGGGGTTCCGGTTACTGATGGATTTGACCTCTAATGGCGACTCCAAGCCTGGTTGGGGTCCGCAGGCCCTGCCTGTGTGTGCTGGCTTCACTTCACTCCCCGGTTCGGTACCGGCGGGCCACCACCCGTCCCCGGTCGTACGGTTCCGCGTTGAACTGCCTCTCCTACAGACGGCTACCACCGTCTGCCAACCTTGCTCTTAGTGCCCGGGCCACACACCCGGACATGGTCAGTTTGCTCCTACACTCCTACTTCACTCCTCTCAACTCTCAACTGCCTTCCTTCTCCCGCCTCCAGGACTGTGAACTCCTCAGTGGGTGGGGCCAACCGCCTGGCTCCACCCCACCTGGTGTGGACATCAGCCCCTGGAGGGAGGCAACAAGGATTTTGTGTCTGGCTGATGTGCCTTTCTCGGGGTGGGGGTGTATGTTGTAGTACCTGTGATGACCTGGCTAGTCCAGGGTGCCACAGATGCACATCCAGATTTAATAGGCATTGGTGGCCTTCTTCAATGGGTCTGGTCACAGTCGCACTCTCTGCTACCGTGATCGGTGTACCCCTGGTTATATTCGCCCAAACCGGCCAATTTCAGAGCATTTGGCCAACTATTTAATGTCTTCAGGGAAGATACGTATGTTTTCTGAGATAAGCCACTGCCAGACTCTTCTTAGCTCACTCCTCTTGGCCGAGCATTCATGTACATGGGAGAATCAAGAAAAGTAGCAGCTATCTAAGGTGGGAATCCCCCTCAGATCATCCATATGCCCTCACAGAGCCTGTAGACCAGGATTGTCTTTATTGAACAATTCCTTTAACAACTTCCACTGGAACAGGATTTTATCAAAACTTTCTGCAGAAGCAAATGACCTGCTGTTGTCTCTATAGACCAGATACATCCAGGGTAAAGCTGGTTGTAGACTAAATAATTCTTATCAATCTGGTCCCTGTGTCCAGTACGTCACCGATGTAATTACTATATCTTACTATGAAATAGGCCCTAAGGCACTACATACATAGTAGGGAAAATTTCATAGTAAGTCGTTTAACTTATGGGTATGCTTTTATTGCCTGGGAATTTTACACTATGGTAAGAGCCATACACTTGGTAATAATTTTAAAGCTTTTTGCCTTTTAATATTCAGATTGGCTCGACATTACCACATCTTAAACAGGCACTGACATAAATTAAATTAATAGTAGAGGTGAACATACAGTACAGGCCAAAAGTTTGGACACACCTTCTCAGTCAAGAGTTTTCTTTATTTTCATGACTCTGAAAATTGTAGATTCACATTGAAGGCATCAAAACTATGAATTAACACATGTGGAATGAAATACTTAACAAAAAAGTGTGAAACAACTGAAAATATGTCTTATATTCTAGGTTCTTCAAAGTAGCCACCTTTTGCTTTGATTACTGCTTTGCACACTCTTGGCATTCTCTTGATGAGCTTCAAGAGGTGATGAGCTTCAAGATGCTTAGCACTTGTTGGCCATTTTGCCTTCACTCTTCAGTCCAGCTCACCCCAAACCATCTCGATTGGGTTCATCTCTGGTGACTGTGGAGGCCAGGTCATCTGGCGTAGCACCCCATCACTCTCCTTCTTAGTCAAATAGCCCTTACACAGCCTGGAGGTGTGTTTGGGGTCATTGTCCTGTTGAAAATAAATGATGGTCCAACTAAACGCAAACCGCATGGAATAGAATGCTACTGCAAGATGCTGTGGTAACCATGCTAGTTCAGTATGCCTTCAATTTTGAATAAATCCCCAACAGTGTCACCAGCAAAGCACACCACACCATCACACCTCTTCCTCCATGCTTCACGGTGGGAACAAGGCATGCAGAGTCCATCCGTTCACCTTTTCTGGTCGTACAAAGACACGGTGGTTGGATACAAAGATCTCAAATTTGGACTCATCAGACCAAAGCACAGATTGCCACTGGTCTAATGTCCATTCCTTGTGTTCTTTAGCTCAAATATGTCTCTTCTGCTTGTTGCCTGTCCTTAGCAGTGGTTTCCTAGCAGCTATTTTACCATGAAGGCCTACTGCACAAAGTCTCCTCTTAACAGTTGTTCTAGAGATGTGTCTGCTGCTAGAACTCTGTGTGGTATTGACCTGGTTTCTAATCTGAGCTGCTGTTAACCTGCGATTTCTGAGGCTGGTAACTCGGATAATCTTATCCTCCGCAGCACAAGTGACTCTTGGTCTTCTTTTCCTGGGGTGCTCCTCATGTGAGCCAGTTTCTTTGTAGCGTTTGATGTTTTTTGCCACTGCACTTGGGGACACTTTCAAAGTTTTCCCAATTTTTAGGACAGACTGACCTTCATTTCTTAAAGTAATGATGGCCACTCGTTTTTCTTTACTTAGCTGCTTTTTTCTTGCCATCATACAAATTCTAACAGTCTATTCAGTAGGACTATCAGCTGTGTATCCACCAGACATCTACTCAACACAACTGATGGTCCCATCCCCATTTATAAGGCAAGAAATCCCACTTATTAAACCTGACAGGGCACACCTGTGAAGTGAAAACCATTTCTGGTGACTACCTCTTGAAGCTCATCAAGAAAATGCCAAGATTGTGCAAAGCAATAATCAAAGCAAAAGGTGGATACTTTGAAGAAGCTAGAATATAAGACATATTTTCAGTTGTTTCACACTTTTTTTCTTAAATATTTCATTCCACATGTGTTAATTCATAGTTTTGATGCCTTCAATGTGAATCTATAACTTTCAGTCATGAAAATAAAGAAAACTCTTTGAATGAGAAGGTGTGTCCAAACTTTTGGTCTGTACTGTACATAAGACAACCACTCTCAATCTACCAATTCATGGAGGAAGTGCTTGCTTAGTATTAGTATTAGAATGGCACTCAGGTAAGGCTTGTATAGGGCGCTGGTCACACACATGTGGTGCACAGTGTCCTGGTAATGGATACAAATTTTGGAGGTTTTTTTTGTTTCATTGGTGAAAATGAATGATGAAATACTAACGTAAAGCCTGTCAGAATGACCAAACACAGATGAAAATCTGATCAAAAACCCATGTATGCGTGTTATATATGCAAGAAAAATCCCAGATGTCTGAACGAGTTCTTAGGGGCACTTTGCACGCTGCGACATCGCAGGCCGATGCTGCGATGCCGAGCGCGATAGTGCCCGCCCCGTCGCAACTGCGATATCCTTGTGATAGCTGCCGTAGCTGCGAACATTATCGCTATGGCAGCTTCACATGGACTCACCTGTCCTGCGACCGTCGCTCTGGCCGGCGACCCGCCTCCTTATTAAGGGGGCGGGTCGTGCAGCGTCACTGCGACGTCACATGGCAGGCGGCCAATAGGAGTGGAGGAGCAGAGATGAGCGGGATGTAAACATCCCGCCCACCTCCTTCCTTCCGCATATCCTACGGAAGCCGCAGTGACGCCGGTAGGAGATGTTCCTCGCACCTGCGGCTTCACACACAGCGATGTGTGCTGCCGTAGGAGCGAGGAACAACATCGGACCGTCGCGTCAGCGTAATCATGGATTACGCCGACGCTGCACCGATGATACGATTACGACGCTTTTGCGCTCGTTAATCGTATCATCGAGCCTTTACACACTACGATGTCGCATGCGATGCCAGAAGTACGTCATTTTCAATTTGACCCCACCGACATCGCACCTGCGATGTCGTAGTGTGCAAAGCCCGCCTTAGTCTATCCAATGAACTCCCTATGTAGGGCACTACTGTAGTTAGGAAAGTTAAAGCAGTGAAAAACTGTTTACCAGTGGAAATCTGGCTAAAGCCTTATTCAGATGTGAAAAATTGTATATGTCTGGTACGTGCAAAAAAATAAATAAATTCCAGCCTTCCCTTATCTATTAAACAGAAAAAAACAGACAACACTTGGATGACATACAAATGGCAACCGAGTACTATTCTCTTGTTTGGCAGACTCGTATACTTGAGTTTGAGCCACAAATGAGACATGTCCCTATTTTTTTTTTTTTTTTACTTGTAGGAAATTCATCTGGAAAAACAAACAAAAAGTGAACATATGAACATATTCTATATAATTTGTACATTATAATATAGTACATTATGTTCTGTGAAAAGCACAGGTAGAACACATATGTGAAAATCAGACATCTAAATGAGCCCTATAGCTTTTTTTACACCATGTTTACTATGTACAAACAGTGTGTACGCTGGGAAAAATCTTCAAAGCTACAGCGGGTGAAATAAGTATTGAACATGTCACCAGTTTTCTAAGTAAATGTATTTCTAAAGGTGCTATTGATGTGAATTTCTCACCAGATGTCAGTAATAGCCCATCCAATCCACCCGGGCAAAGAAATCAAAGCATAGATATCCATAAATTAAGTTATGTGTAATTATGAGAAATGACACAAGCAAAAAGTGTTGAACACATGAAAGATGAAAGAGAGGTGCAAAAAGCCACAGGAAGTCCCCTCCCCCACCTCATTGTAGATTGTAAGCTCTCATGAGCAGGGATGTCCTTTTTGCTCTAATTATTGTATTTTCTATAATTTACTTGCTTGTATATGAACCGTCTGAATTGTAAAGTGCTGCGGAATATGTTGGCACTATAGAAATAAAGATTTATTATTATTATTATGACGCTAGCTGAAATCTGGCAGTAATTAGTAAGAAATCCTGCCACTTAGTGAAAAAAAAATATCAGCTGGTTCAACTGATAACCTATAAAAGAAAGTGTCTCATTTCCAAGGCACTACACAAGAAACCTCTCATGATGGGTAAAACCAGTGAGCTGTCTCAAGCTCTTTGCAACCTTTTTGTTGCAAAACATAGTCATAGCTTTACTACAGATGAATGCTTTACAGCGCCACAAAGCATTCAACTGCAGTAAAGCGATGACAGCAGCTGCAGCCCTGTGTATTGGACACTATCATGGAGGGGTCTGTGTGACTGCGGTCCACAAGAAGCACTCCTCCATGATCGCGTCCAATACACAGGGCCGCCGAGGCTGTCAGCGCCTTACTGCAGTTGAATGCTTTGTGGCGCAGTAAAGCATTCAACTGTAGTAAAGCCATGACAACATCCTGCAGTGGGCGCTCCATTCACGCTATCACTAGAGATGAGCGATGTTTGAGGTTTGAGGGTCGAGGTTCGCCAATTTCATGTTCGAGTGATTTTGGGGGGTGTTTGAGACGTTCAACGAACTCGAGCCTTTTGCTAAAAGTTCGACAGTTCGAGTAGTGTTCAAGAACGGTTCGATCAACAAAAAGCCTCGCTAGTTACTAGCTGGCTATTCACTGTAATAGTGTGAGTCACTGTGAATCACACTATTATCAAAATTCAGCGTATAGCGTGCGGGGGGGACGGGGTTTAGATCAGTGCTGCTGCTGAGTGCTGAGAGAATGCTGATTGCCATTTTTTTTTTTTCCCTAACCGCGCGTACAGTGGGGCGGGCCAGGCTGTCAGCCAATCACAGACACACACACAGCAAAGTGGATTTTTGCCAGACAAGCAAAGGGCATGTGTCATAGGCTGTGCATGTCACATGTCCTTGCCTTATAAGACACGGCCATTTTCCCCATCGCCGCCATTATCTCTCTGCTGCGTGTGGGTGACAGTCACCGCTCCCGCTGCTGCTGCTGCTGTGTGCACTATAGAGATACAGTGCAATCTACACAGCGCTTTAGGGATTAGGGACTGCTGGTTATTTCAGCCCTTTTCAGGGCTGATTTCCAGGCGTTCATAGCCATAGCTGCTAGGCAGGTCTGTGCTAACTCTGTGCATGGCTTTAGATAACAGCGTCTGGCTATCTCAGCTCAGGCAATTCCTTGCTGCATTTTTTCATTAGCAGGGATAAAAGCTGAGGCTTCCTTTGCTGTCTTGCTACCCACAGCACTCGTGCATTCTACCCACCGGCCCATTTTTGACACACTATTTTATTTCCCCAAAGAGCTGACACTTTTTGTGACATCCTAAAAGTGTCTGGAATACTAAGTTAGTGCTCCTTTGCTGTCCAGTGACCCACAGCACCCGTGCATTCTACCCACCTGCCCATTTTTGCCACGCTATTTTATTTCCCCAAAGAGCTGATGTAACGGGGGCAGGGGGCGCTTCAGGGGGTGTAGTCGGGTCCCCTCGCCTTGTGGGCCGCAGGCTGAACCCCGGCCCGGCCGTTACTTGTAATACAGGTGTGTTGTTGGGGCAGAGTGTGGATGCATGGGGCCCATTCATGACAGAGTTCTTTCTGTGCTCTCCAGCTCCTTCTTCACTTTCAGGAAAGAGACAATTGCAGGCAGCGGATAAACCAAACACCGTTTTATTAGACAGAGCTTCCATCTTTCTGTTTGCAGCAGGCTTACTTTAGTACGTTACAAGTTACAAGTCCTTTTCTACGAAAACGGTTTCCTTTTTCTCTACGGGCACTTTCCTTTGCCTGCAGGGGCCAATTGTTATCCCCCTAGCAGTGGTACTCCTATCCCGATTTTAGTCCAGCCCTTTCCCAGGGATTTGTATTGAACTAGGGGACGGCTCCAGTACTCACTACCGGCTCCGGATTAGCTCCAACTTCTTCGCTCCACTGCCACAGCACCCACTCCTGCACTCTGCCCCGGCACTTCAGACTGAGCTTGCTTGCCTCTCACATCTCACTGCACACTGCCCTGCATTCAGAGCCCAACCCCACCTAGGCTGCCCTGCCCCTTCCTTCCCTGCCACTGTTACCAGGGGAACCACTACTCTACACTGGCACCTAGTGGGAACACCATGTATTAACCAACACAACAGGTAACATTTTACCATCACTATCAACATTTGCCACCACACCATGTGGCGTCTTCAGGGGGGGATTCTCTTTCCCGGTTCGGAGGTCCGACTACCCCTTACATTCCTCCCCTCTTTAACCTCAGCCTCCTGGCGAGGTTCCGCACCTGCAAGACAACGCATATAGAAAACACACACACGTTTCTTCAGCAGTATTCTTTTTCTTTCTTATCAATAAAAAAAAAACATTTTAAAACTAACGTATCAAAGCACACCAGATTGGCACACAAGTCCGGTGCCCGGAGTCCCTCCAGGGGAGCTCCCGGTCTTGGCTGATCTTCTGCCCGGAGGCTCTCCTCAAGCGCTCCCGGTCTTAGATGAGCCGCGACCAACAGAAACAAAAGGGTTCTTTACTTAACAGTCGTGGGAGAAGTCCATGCATAGTCCCTGCATTCTTCTATTCCCGGGTTCAGTTCTTTTAACGTAGCTTTAACCATAAACACTCACCGGCTTCCAACAACAAACAGATCTTTTTCTTCCGGATGATTAACCCTCACGCTGGGTGGTATGCACGCAGCCATTCAGCCCGCTGGGCCCTCACAGATTCGGAGAGGGATTGTCCAGGTAAGCAGGGTAGCCTGTGGAACGGCTCGTAACATGGCTGTGGCTCCGGTACTTCTTTCTCCGATTCGGCCCAAACTCCGCCCCCGGCTTCACTCACCGGGTCCATGCTGTGCTGGCGATGCCTTCTGTTTCTTGCAGCGCCGCCCACATCTCCGGACCTCTGCAGCTTCTTGGGGCAGGTACCTCCCCTCTTTGGGCGGTGCACTCCGCTCACTCTGGGCTTCTTCCTCCGCCCAGGCCAGCCCAGCACTTTTTGTTTGGCACCAAATTTTCGCACCTTAAGTAAACCCATGAAGACGGCCGCCATCTTGCCGCCATTTTGTGGCCCGTACAGCACATCAGGCACCACTTGGTCATCTTCACAGTTTCTGGTCGGGGTCTCTCGCATGCGAGCCCGATCCTGCCGACTACGCCAAAATGTAACGGGGGCAGGGGGCGCCTCAGGGGGTGTAGTCGGGTCCCCTCGCCTTGTGGGCCGCAGGCTGAACCCCGACCCGGCCGTTACTTGCAATACAGGTGTGTTGTTGGGGCAGAGTGTGGATGCATGGGGCCCATTCATGACAGAGTTCTTTCTGTGCTCTCCAGCTCCTTCTTCACTTTCAGGAAAGAGACAATTACAGGCAGCGGATAAACCAAACACCGTATTATTAGACAGAGCTTCCATATTTCTGTTTGCAGCAGGCTTACTTTAGTACGTTACAAGTTACAAGTCCTTTTCTACGAAAACGGTTTCCTTTTTCTCTACGGGCACTTTCCTTTGCCTGCAGGGGCCAATTGTTATCCCCCTAGCAGTGGTACTCCTATCCCGATTTTAATCCAGCCCTTTCCCAGGGATTTGTATTGAACTAGGGGACGGCTCCAGTACTCACTACCGGCTCCGGATTAGCTCCAACTTCTTCGCTCCACTGCCACAGCACCCACTCCTGCACTCTGCCCCGGCACTTCAGGCTGAGCTTGCTTGCCACTCACATCTCACTGCACACTGCCCTGCATTCAGAGCCCAACCCCACCTAGGCTGCCCTGCCCCTTCCTTCCCTGCCACTGTTACCAGGGGAACCACTACTCTACACTGGCACCTAGTGGGAACACCATGTATTAACCAACACAACAGGTAACATTTTACCATCACTATCAACATTTGCCACCACACCATGTGGCGTCTTCAGGAGGGGATTCTCTTTTCCGGTTCGGAGGTCCGACTACCCCTTACACTGACACTTTTTGTGGCATCCTAAAAGTGTCTGGAATACTAAGTAAAGGCTACTTTACACACTGCGATATCGGTCCCGATATCGCTAGTGTGGGTACCCTCCCCCATCTGTTGCGCGACACGGGCAAATCACTGCCCGTGCCGCACAACATCGCCCAGACCCGTCACACATACTTACCTGCCCGGCGACGTCGCTGTGACCGACGAACCGCCTCCCTTCTAAGGGGGCGGTCCGTGCGGCGTCACAGCGACGTCACTGAGCAGCCGCCCAATAGCAGCAAAGGGGCGGAGATGAGCGGGACGTAACATCCCGCCCACCTCCTTCCTTCCTCATAGCGGCTGGGAGGCAGGTAAGGAGAGCTTCCTCGTTCCTGCGGCGTCACACATAGCGATGTGTGCTGCCGCAAGAGCGACGAACTACATCGTTACTGCTGCAGTAACGATAATCGAGAATGGACCCCCATGTCACCGATGAGCGATTTTGCACGTTTTTGCAACGATGCAAAATCGCTCATCGGTGTCACATGCAGCAACATCGCTAATGCGGCCGGATGTGCGTCACAAATTCCGTGACCCCAACGACTCCGCATTAGCGATGTCGCAGCGTGTAAAGCCCCCTTTAGTGTTCCTTTGCTGCCAAGCAAGGTACACCACATGTGCATTCTACACTCCCCTCTATTTCTGCTACGCAATTTTAATTTCCAAAAGTGCTGACACTTTAAGGGGCATACTACAATTGTCTGCGATACTACCTTAGTGTTCCTTTGCTGCAAAGCAAAGTACACCACATGTGCATTCTACACTCCTCTCCATTTCTGCTGCGCAATTATTAACTGCAGGTAGTCCAGCCAATCTGTGACGAAGGTGCAGGCGTGGATATAATGTTGCCTTCATCCAAAGGTGGTTCTCTCGATGTCTGAGAGAGCTCAACATGACCAGCTGTTTCCACTTCCAAAACAACTGGCGACATGACAATCACACTCCCTGTTGCGTGTAAAGGGGTGGAAGGTCAGCGTGAAAAAGCATGTGTGACTGCTGTCCCCACAGTCACAGAGGATGAAGAGCACGCAGATGCCATTGATGGGGCAGACGGTGGTTGCACCGCCCCGCTAGGCCACATTGTAGCATAGTGACCTTTCCACTGTGACTTATGCTTCATTTAAAGTAGTGTACAAGGTGGGCTCCCCAGTATACAGCAAAACCACACACTAGGATAAGGACTCTAGGCAGTTGGGTTGATAAATGATTGTTTAGCTTTCCCAAAACAAACAATAAGAACCATGCATAAAACTGAAAGAATAGAACAATCTATTCACAATTCCAAAAGCCTACAGCCCTATGCTGCGACACTCGTAATAGCGATTTATACCCCCTGCTCACCAACTTTTGCCTAACCAAGGGACTGTCTAAATAGTTGCCTACTACCTGGTAATCCCTCTGCGTAGCAGGAGTAATTGTGTGTGTGCGTGTGTGTGTGTGTGTGTGTGTGTGTGCGCAAACACGACTTACCAGTGTCTCATCATAAGAGCTTACAACTTATCTACCTAAACATAGACAAAACCCATTACCCCCCCTGAATACCCTTGTTAGCTGAAGCCTCACAGATAAGGCAGATGATAACAGTGTGAATGCAAACCACACAGCTCAGCAACACAGTCCTGGAAATCTTGTAAAGCAACAGTCAATGCAAACATGTGTCGCTGTCCCTCTATGATTTTAACTGTAAGTGACAATTTGACAGTGCAGAGACAGCAAGTCTTATTGTCTATATAGTCGGCCTAACCAGAACAGCTATGTGTTTTGCTAAGAAAACAAAGTGTTGCGTGCACGCATTACAGTCTGGACCCAGCCTACCATACCCGGGTACTGGGTTGTCCAGTTGCCATAAATACAGACTTTACGCTCCTCTCAGGGTAAACAGTATAGACAGCACCAAAACAATGTCGGTCTGTGGCACAGGATGCTGCTCACAGGTGTTACAGTCCTCCTCACCAAACTCCAACACGACTGCCCACACAATTGACCGAAGTGTTTCCGCGGTGGCTCCTTGCTGTAACACACTTTAGCTTTTCCTTCTTTTCATAGAGAGCATCTCCTCCACTCTCCAAATCCACAGCTGAAGACTGTTTTGCTATTGTTATAGTGACCAAACAGACAAAGGCAGATGCAAAAAAACAGCTGCCCCTTGTGTGTAGTCTGCAACAATTCATGCAATGAACGGCAAATAAGCATGTTGCATTGACAGTGGATAAAGCTGATCAATACACCCTCACGCTATCAATTCATGTGACAATTGTGACACATGTGACACTTCATGGACGAAGTACTCTAAGTAGTGAGTTTTTGGCCTCTACTTAGAGATTGGTGACAAATCTTACAGATGACATGACTTGGGTGATCCTTTGCGATGTCAAAAAAGCCCCAGGCTAAACAAGGCTTACAGTCCATGCGACCTGCAGAGCCACTACAACTTCTGCTCAGAGGCAGAGTTGTGGCTGAGGATTCAGTTGTTGACGTGCTTCCAGTACTTTGTCTCTGTCCAGGAAGACGCAACGTAACCTCGTCATCAGTAGCATCCTCCTCCACCTCCTTTGCTGACCTCATCGACTGGGTGACTTTGGTTTGACAGTAAGTGGGGTCTCCAACCTCATCATCACCCTGTGTGTTTTTTCCTTTCGTCACGACAGCACCCACGAGAGAGGGATCCGCCCCCTTCAGGACAGGAAACCTACAGATAAAAAGGGGCGGTCCCCCTCCCTCATCAGTTGGTTTCCTGTCCTGCAGGGATCGGAACCTACAGTACCTGGGTCCGGTTGAGTCCGTGCGGTCTCCAGGGGAACGGCGGAGCTTAGGATCCGGAAGCACGGTCGGTGGAGCTCCCCTCGTGGACTCCGTCCTCCGGTGCACCTCGTCCTCTTTCTCTTGGTCCGGCTTTGCCTCCAGGGAAATGACGCCTGCAACAGAGCGTGCTTCTTCCGGGTTTCTCGTCACATGTGCGCGGCGGGGGGGGGCCCTGCCGCGTCGGCGCGCGCTCTCTGCTGCAGTGACCCGGAAGTGCACAGGAGCGCTTCCGGGGGAGCGCCCGGGGAGGTTCCTGGTGAAGCCCGCGAACCCCTCCATCCTGAGCCGGACGCTGCGTATGACGGTGAGTTGCTTTCTGTCGGTCGGGCCGGAGCCTCTCCCTGTGTCGCGTGCCTGCGACTTCCGGCTGCACGGCGTGTGCACACGGGAGGGGGTGTGTCCGGAGCCTGCCGCGTCCGCGCTCTGTCTCCACGGCGGTAGCCCAGCAGTGCTACTGCTCCTGCGGCTCGGGGGCTCGGATGAGGATCTCTGCCAGCCCTGCCCTTCTGTCTGGGGAAGGTGCATCTCTGGGTGACGGTCCCTCTGCCATCAGCGTCCCATCTCACATGCTGTGGAATTCCTGGTCTGTGACCTCCTGGCCTCTGTGGACTCCTGGCCTCTGTGGACTCCTGGCCTCTGTGGACTCCTGACCTCTGTGGCTGTGGACTCCTGGCCTCTGTGGGCTCCTGGCCTCTGTGGTCTCCTGGGCTCTGTGACCTCCTGGCCCCTGTGGCCTCTGTATCCTCCTGGCCTTTGTGTCCTCCTGGCCTTTGTGTCCTCCTGGCCTCTGTGTCCTCCTGGCCGCTGTGTCCTCCTGGCCGCTGTGTCCTCCTGGCCGCTGTGTCCTCCTGGCCGCTGTGTCCTCCTGGCCTCTGTGGCCTCCTGGCCTCTGTGACCTCTTGGCTTCTGTGGCCTCTGGGCCTCTTGGCTTCTGTGGCCTCTGGGTCTCTTGGCTTCTGTGGCCTCTGGGCCTCTTGGCTTCTGTGGCCTCTGTGTCCTCCTGGCCGCTGTGTCCTCCTGGCCGCTGTGTCCTCCTGGCCGCTGTGTCCTCCTGGCCTCTGTGAGCTCTTGGCTTCTGTGGCCTCTGGGCCTCTTGGCTTCTGTGGCCTCTGGGCCTCTTGGCTTCTGTGGCCTCTGGGCCTCTTGGCTTCCGTGGCCTCCGGGCCTCTTGGCTTCTGTGGCCTCCGGGCCTCTTGGCTTCCGTGGCCTCCGGGCCTCTTGGCTTCTGTGGCTTCTGGGCCTCTTGGCTTCTGTGGCTTCTGGGCCTCTTGGCTTCTGTGGCCTCTGGGCCTCTTGGCTTCTGTGGCCTCTTGGCTTCTGTGGCCTCTGGGCCTCTTGGCTTCTGTGGCCTCCGGGCCTCCTGGCTTCTGTGGCCTCTGGGCCTCCTGGCTTCTGTGGCCTCTAGGCCTCCTGGCTTCTGTGGCCTCTGGGCCTCCTGGCTTCTGTGGCCTCCTGGCCTCCTGGTCTCTGTGGCCTCCTGGCCTCCTGGTCTCTGTGCCTCTTGGCCTCTGTGCCTCCGGGCCTCGGGCCTCTGTGCCCCCTGGCCTCATGCTTCCTGGCCTCGTGCTTCCTGGCCTCGTGCCTCTGTACCTCTGTGCCTACTGGCCTTGGGCCTCTGTACCTCCTGGCCTCGGGCCTCTGTGCCCCCTGGCCTCGGGCCTCTGTGTCTCCTGGCCTTGGTGCCTCCTGGCCTCGGACCTCTGTGCCTCCTGGCCTCGGACCTCTGTGCCTCCTGGCCTCTGGCCTCTGTGCCTCCTAGCCTCGGGTCTCTGTGCCTCCTCGCCTCGGGCCTCTGTGCCTCCTGGCCTCGGGCCTCTGTGCCTCCTGGCCTTGGTGCCTCCTGGCCTTGGTGCCTCCTGGCCTCGATGCCTCCTGGCCTCGGACCTCTGTGTCTCCTACCTATGTGCCTTGTGCTTCCTGGCCTCGTGCCTCTGTTGCCTCCTGGCCTCGTGCCTCCTGCCTCTGTGCTTCCGGATCTTCTGCTTCCTGGCCTCTGTGCTTCCTGGCCTCCTGGCCTCTGTGCTTCCTGGCCTCCTGGCCTCTGTGCTTCCTGGCCTCCTGGCCTCTGTGCTCCTGGCCTCCTGGCCTCTGTGCTTCCTGGCCTCCTGGCCTCTGTGCTTCCTTGCCTCCTTGCCTCCGGCCTTCCTGGTCTCTGGGCCTCCTGGCCTCGGGGGCCTCTGTGGCTTCCTGGCCTCTGTGGCTTCCTGGCCTCTGGGCCTCCCGACCTTGGGCCTCCTGGCCCCGTGCCTCTGTGCCTCCTGGCCTTGGGCCTCTGTGCCTCCTGCCCTCTGTGTCTCCTGGCCTCCTGCCCTCTGTGCCTCCTGCCCTCTGTGCCTCCTGGCCACTTGCCCTCTGTGCCTCTTGGCCTCTGGGCCTCTGTGCCTCTGTGCCTCTGGGCCTTTTGGCCTCTGGGCCTCTGGGCCTCTTGGCCTCTTTTGCCTCTTGCCTCTGTGCCTCTTGGCCTCTTGGCCTCTGTGCCTCGGTGACTCCGTGCCTCGGTGCCTCTGTACCTCTGTGCCTCTTGGGCTCTGTGCCTCTTGGCTTCTGTGCCTCTGGGCCTTTGGGCCTCTGTGCCTCTGTGCCTCTGGGCCTCTTGGCCTCTGTGCCTCTTGGCCTCTGTACCTCTGTGCCTCTTGGCCTCTGTGCCTCTGTGCCTCTGTGCCTCTTGGCCTCTGTGCCTCTGTGCCTCTTGGCCTCTGTGCCTCTGTGCCTCTGTGCCTCTGTGCCTCTGTGCCTCTTGGCCTCTGTGCCTCTGTGCCTCTTGGCTTCTGTGCCACTTGGCCTCTGTGCCTCTTGGCCTCGGGGCCTCCGGGCCTCTGTGGCCTTTTGGCCGCATGGGCCTGTGTTCTGGTCTTACGCCTCTGCCCTGGCGCCTTGCGCCTCTGGTCTTGTGCTTCTGACCTCGTGCCTCTGGCCGGACGTCTCTGCCCTCTCTCCCGCCTTCCGCCTCTGACGCCTTGCGCCTCCCTGGCCTTGCGCCTGGCCTGGCGCCTCGAGATCCCTCTCTCGGGGCAGCGGGAGGACCTGGCTCTGGTGTTCCTTACTGCTCCCTTCTGGCCCAGCCATCCCTGGTTCTCCCTCCTGAGTCGCGTGCCTCTCCCGGGCCCCTGGGTTCTTCCGTCCCGGCCAGCCCTCCAGTCACGGAGTCCCTTCCTTCCTCCCCGCGTCACGGGACTCCACTTGCCGGCGTGTTTTTTGTGGGGGCGTTGCTGCCTTCCCGTCCTTGCTGCGCAGTAGGCCGCCAGTCCGCACCCGACCTTGTGGTCAGCCGTGGTTACTCTTCCTTGCCTCCCTTCCTGACTCCTCGTCTGCTGCGGTCCCGATGTCCTCTGTTCTGGCGTTCTCCGGTCGGGAAGGGTTATGGGTCTCTCAGTCGGTCCCCTCCGGGTGCCTGTTTCTGCCCTGGGCGCCCTGTTCGATTCCCATATTGCGGGTTCTGGGGGGTTGTGCGCTTCCTTCCGGCTGGTGGCCGCAGCCGGCCCTTCCGTGTACCCGGCGCTCCTCCCTGGGATCTTGCTCTAGGGAGGGGCGCCCTGACCCTTGCGCCCTTCGAGCCCCTCTCCTCCTCGTCCGGTTCGTTGCTGTCCCTGACCCCCACCTCTTTGTCACCCTTGCTTCTGCCGGGCGTGTTCGCGACCGTCCGGCCCTGTCTTGTGTTGGTCCTCCCTTCCTTGGGGTGTTCCGGATCGGATTGTTCTGGTGGCGGACCCAGCTTCTTGCCCCGGGTGGCGTCCCTGTTTCCCCGCAGTCGAGTGCTCTTTCTCCCTTCCTTCGTTTCGCAACCTAGGCTGGGGGGGGGGGCACTGTTCTCCCCTAGGTCGCTCGGTCGGCCCCTTGGCGGCAGGATAGGTCTTTGTTTTTTGTCTTTCAGGGTTCCGGATGAGGTCCTCCGGTGCCATGACGTCCCTTGCCCCGATGGCTGTGGGCTGCTGTTTCCCTCACATCTGTGGTGCAGCAAGTTCCTCTGTCCTCCTCGGTGACGGATCATTCTCCGGGGCGGTGGGCCTCCTCTTTGGTGGCCGTGGCGGATGTCTCATTGTCGGTATTTGTAAGGCTGCAACCTGGTCTTCTCCTTCCACCTTTTCCGGGCTCTGCCGGCTGGCCCTTTGTTCTTCCACTGACCTTCCGTTTGGCGGCTTGGCCCTTCACATGGTTATCCCACCCTCTGTGTGTATTCTCTCTAAGTCTCTTGTGGGTGCTGTCGTTTTGAAAGGAAAAGACTAAGTTACTTACCGGTAATGGGATTTTCCTGAGTCCACGACAGCACCCTTTACACCCCTGCCCTTCCTTTGTTTGTTTTTTTTCACGCTTCGGTGTCCTGGGATTTGTCTGTTTTGTTTACTAATTCATTGGCGGTTCCTCTCCCGTTCTCTGCAACCAACTGATGAGGGAGGGGGACCGCCCCTTTTTATCTGTAGGTTTCCTGTCCTGAAGGGGGCGGATCCCTCTCTCGTGGGTGCTGTCGTGGACTCAGGAAAATCCAATTACCGGTAAGTAATTTAGTCTTTCACTCCCCTCGTCCTGAGTCCTCTGAGCGAACATCTTCCTGCCCTGACTAAATAGTAAAGTTGTTTTTCCAATCAGGTATCTGAGTCTCATCAGCATGTTCCCCATTGTCTCCACCAGGAGGATTTACAGTTTGGGAATCAGGGTGTACATTATGATCAGCACCTTCTTCATCGGGGCCTGGATCTGACTCACAAAGCTTCTGGGCATCCTTCCTCTGCCCTCTCCCCCCAACCTCGCACAACCGAAATGTGAACAAGCTCTCCCTCATCTGCTCAGTCTTCCATGCCCATCGCCAGTTCGTCCTCCATTTCTTACTGGGCTCCTGGACCTTCCTCAACAGTTAGACTGATTCTATGTGCCCTTGTTAATCCCTCTCCCCCACCGTCCCATGCCTGCCGCCTTGGTGCTGCTGACCGTCTGGACCTTGTAGATCTTGTTATCCCTTCAGCATATGACTCCTCCTGTACTTCCTCCCATTCCTCTTGTCCCACCACCTGACTATGAATGCTGTTTAGAGTCTGCTCCAGCATGTAGATGACTGGAATTGTCATGCCAATAATGGCAACGTCAGGGCTAAACATCTTCGTCGCCATTTGTAAACTTCGAAGAAGGGTGCATAGGTCCTTGATCTAAGACCACTCCAGCAGCGTGATCTGCCCCCCCTCTGGATCTCTTTAGCCCAGGCTATACGTCATAACGTATTGCAGCAGGGCTCGCCGGTGCTGCCACAGACGCTGCAACATGTGCAGATTCAAATTCCTGCGTGTCTGGGCACATCGCATTTCAGGCGGTGAACTGCCAGACTGAAAGACTTCTGAAGCGATGCAAATTGTTGAGCTGCTGGGTGTGAACGGTGCAAGTGAGCACATAGCGACCGTGGCCGCTGCAGAAGGCCATGTAGGCCGGGATGGTGGTTTAAAAATTGCTGGACAACCATGTTCAACACGTGAGCCATTCAAGGCACATGTGTCACATTGCCCTTACGAAGGGCCGCACCTAGGTTGGCATCATTGTCGCACACGGCTGTTAAGTCACCACCGGAATCCGCTCCAGCAAGTTGTACTCCGATCGCCAGGTGACACCGTTTTCCTTTCGTAGATAGTGCTGATGATGGGAGAGGAGTCGATGCCAGCAGCGCAGGTGGCCGCAGGTTCCGCTCAGCCACTGGGCTGGGTTACCTTGAAATATGCAGAACCACTGGCTGACTGTAGGTGGTGGTTGTCTCACAGCTGAAGTACCATCATTCAGCTACAAACAATGGGAAGACACCACACCCTTTTTTAGGCCCCTCCTGTTTGCTGACCACTGCCAGACATAGTTCTAAACTTCTGGTTCCTGTTCCACCCAGTTCTGTTTTGTGATTTTGAGTGAAAGGGGGTCTTGGGTGTTTGGATTGGTTATTGTCCGTGACGCCACCCACGGTTGTGGTGATTTGTTGACACCACCGCTGCTCTGTATGGGGATCCCGGGAGTGGTGGTATGGATCAGCTAGTTGTTGTGTTGCCCCTCCGTGGGTAGGGGTTGGTGATCCCGGGGCCCAGTCATGAGGTGGGGGATGCAGGGCTTGGTGGGCGCAGGGACGCGGGGGCAGCGCTGTGCCTTGCGGCACTGTGGTACTCACTCAGCCTGAGACGTTGACACAGTTTTTGGTAAAACACACGGCTGGAAAGACGGTTCCCACGGACGGCTGCACTTGCTTTCCCCAGTAGGTGACGGTGACGGTCCCTTTTCCTTGCACCCAGATACGGTTGTTGGTAGCGATGGATTCCCACCGGTTACCCTACTCCCCGGCCTGGATATGAGCTGGAGGAGCCCCACTTCTCTTGCCCGCAGGCGCTGGCCCTGAGAAACTGGTGCCCTGGCGGTGGCGGTGTCTCTCTGTTACGGTTGGACTGTTGCCTTCAATCGGGACTTGGTTGTTAGGAGACAGACGTCCCCTTTAGTGATGAGCGAGTACTAAAAAGCTCGGGTGCTCGAAGCTCGGGCCGAGCCTCCCAAGATACTCGTGTACTCGGGCCGAGCAACGAGCCCAATGTTATCCTATGGGAGACCCGAGTATTTTTGTGAAATGACCCCCCGGCAGCATGGAGAAACCCTAAAAATGGCACAAAAGTCTCAGAAGAGTGCTCAAATGACATGGCAACAGCATGGGGAAGACCCCTTGAAGCATTTATCACTGAAAAGTCACAGCTGTGAACAATTTTGTCCGCGTTTTACGCCATTTTTACGGACTCACCAGAAAACCTTCCAAAATGACCCCAAAATGATTTTTCATGGCGGAAATGTTAAGGGCACATACCCAATAGTGAGATAGAGCTGGTGTATGTTACTTTTTGAGATTAATACATGAAAGATTTTACGTGAAAACATTGTGTGGCACTCCGATGTCCCTGAAAAGAGACGTACATGAAGGCCTCTTGAGTCTAATGTGCCCATTTTGAGGAAGTGAGTCTTTGTAGTATTTTCCTTTGCCAGGGCAGTCCAAAATTGTGAGGTTCACCAATGCCCCTGCATACAGACGTGCATGAGGGCCTGTAAACCTGAAGTGCCCATTGTAATGAAGTGGGTCTATTTCAGTATAGCCCTTTGCCAGGGCAGCCAAAAATTGGGAGGCTCCACATTGTCCCTGGATAGAGACGTGCATGATGGCCTGTAAACCTGAAGTGCCCATTGTAAGGAAGTGGGTCTATTTCAGTATAGCACTTTGCCAGGGCAGCCAAAAATTGGGAGGCTCCACATTGTCCCTGGATAGAGACGTGCATGATGGCCTGTAAACCTGAAGTGCCCATTGTAAGGAAGTGGGTCTATTTCAGTATAGCCCTTTGCCAGGGCAGCCAAAAATTGGGAGGCTCCACATTGTCCCTGGATAGAGACGTGCATGATGGCCTGTAAACCTGAAGTGCCCATTGTAAGGAAGTGGGTCTATTTCAGTATAGCACTTTGCCAGGGCAGCCAAAAATTGGGAGGCTCCACATTGTCCCTGGATAGAGACGTGCATGATGGCCTGTAAACCTGAAGTGCCCATTGTAAGGAAGTGGGTCTATTTCAGTATAGCCCTTTGCCAGGGCAGCCAAAAATTGGGAGGCTCCACATTGTCGCTGGATAGAGACGTGCATGAGGGCCTGTAAACCTGAAGTGCCCATTGTAAGGAAGTGGGTGTATTATAGTATAGCCCTTAGGCAGGGCAGCCAAAAATTGGGAGGCTCCACATTGTCCCTGGATAGAGACGTGCATGAGGGCCTCAAAACATTGTTCCCATTGCAAAGGAGCGGGTCTCCTGTCGTTGTAATGTCCATTCTGCAAAGAATGGGCGAAAAAATTTACCACTGGGGGTATACCTGAAACAAAGGCCTAAGTATTGCAATTTGTAACGGTCATCATCATGGTGGCGCATGAGGAGAAGGAGGAGCAGTCCAGCGATTATCCAAAGTCCAGAAGTGTGTACCCATGGGTGAGTGGAGGTACATGGCAAACTTTAAATTCCGCTCTCATTTGCTGGTGGTGTGGTGAAGTCTGTCCCAATCCAACCCTTGTTCATCTTGATCAGAGTCAGCCTGTCAGCATTTTCAGTTGACAGGCGGGTGCGTTTATCTGTAATGATTCCACCTGCGGCACTAAAAACACGCTCTGACAAAACGCTAGCAGCAGGGCAGGCCAGGACTTCCAAGGCGTAGAGAGCCAATTCATGCCACGTGTCCAGCTTGGATACCCAATAATTGTAAGGCACAGAGGAATGTCGGAGTACAGTTGTTCGATCTGCAAGGTACTCCTTCAGCATCTGGGCAAACTTAGGATTTCTTGTGGCACTACCCCACACCTCAGGGGCTGTGGTACGTGAGGGGCTGAGAAAACTGTCCCACATCTTAAAGACGGTTCCCCTACCTCTGGCGGATTGGACTTGTGCCTCTCTCGGCTGTACGCCTCGGTTGTCCACTGATTCCTGACCTATGCCGCTAGCTTTTTGTGAGGGGAATGCTTTGCCTACTTCCGTGAGTATGGCCTTCCGGAACTGCTGCATTTTGGTTGACCTCTCCTCCACGGGAATAAGAGACAAAAAGTTCTCCTTGTAGCGTGGGTCTAACAGTGTTACCAACCAGTAATGATTGTCGGCCAAGATGTTCTTAACGCGAGGGTCACGAGACAGGCAGCTTACCATAAAGTCAGCCATGTGCGCCAGACTCTTAACAGCCAGGACTTCAGTAGCCTGACCAACAAGATGACTGAACATGCTGTCCTCCTCCTCCTCCTCCTCCTCCTCCTCCTCATCTACCCTGTCCTCTGGCCAGCCACGCTGAACTGAGGATATGACTGGTGTGCATGTCATATCCTCAATTTGGCCGGAGAGTTGCTCCATGTCTTCATCCTCCTCCTCGTCATAGTCCTCCACTGCACGTTGTGATGAGACGAGGCTGGGCTGTGTGTTATCACCCACACCCACTACTGTTTCTTGCTGCAACTCATCGCGCTCCGCCTGCAATGCATCATGTTTATTTTTCAGCAGAGACCGTTTTAGAAGGCAGAGTAGCGGTATGGTGACGCTAATAATGGCGTCATCACCACTCACCATCTTGGTGGAGTCCTCAAAGTTTTGGAGGATGGTACATAGGTCTGACATCCATCTCCACTCCTCAGGTGTTATGTGTGGAGTTTGACCCATTTCCCGACGGCTTAGGTGATGCAGGTACTCAACAACTGCCCTCTTCTGCTCACATATCCTGACCAACATGTGCAGAGTTGAATTCCAACGCGTGGGGACATCACACACCAGTCTGTGAGCCAGAAGATGCAAACGGCGCTGAAAGCCGGCAAGGCCGGCTGAAGCAGTAGGTGACTTTCGAAAATGTGCAGACAGGCGGCGAACTTTTACCAGCAGATCAGACAGCTCTGGGTATGACTTTATAAACCGCTGAACCACGAGGTTGAGCACATGGGCCACGCATGGAACATGTGTCAGCTGGCCTCGCCTCAAAGCCGCCACCAGGTTCCGGCCATTGTCACACACGACCTTTCCTGGCTTTAGGTTCAGAGGTGTGAGCCAGTGATCTGCCTGCTGTTTCAGAGCTGTCCACAGCTCTTCTGCATTGTGGGGTTTGTCACCTATGCAGATTAGCTTCAGCACAGCCTGTTGCCGCTTCGCCGAGGCAGTGCTGCAGTGCTTCCAGCTTGTGACTGGTGTGGAGGGCACAGTGGATGAGGATGCGCAGGAGGAGGAGGAGGCTGAAGAGCATGACATTCCGGAGCTGTAGAGTGTGGGTGAAACACTGACTGAGGTAGGGCCTGCAAACCTTGGTGTGGGAAGGACGTGTTCCGTCCCTCGCTCAGACTGGGTCCCAGCTTCCACAATATTTACCCAGTGTGCCGTCAACGAGATGTAGCGGCCTTGCCCACAAGCACTTGTCCAAGTGTCTGTGGTTAGGTGGACCTTGGGTGAAACAGCGTTGTTCAGGGCACGTGTGATGTTTTGTGACACGTGGTTATGCAACGCGGGGACGGCACACCGGGAGAAATAGTGGCGGCTGGGGACCGAGTAACGTGGGACAGCTGCCGCCATCAGGTCACGGAATGCTTCTGTCTCCACCAGCCTAAAAGGCAACATTTCCAGCGCAAGCAGTCGCGAAATGTTAGCATTTAGAACTGTGGCATGTGGGGTGTTGGCAGTGTATTTGCGCCTGCGTTCAAAGGTTTGCTGAATGGATAACTGAACGCTGCGCTGGGACAAGGACGTGCTTGATGATGGTGTTCTTTCTGCGTAGGCAACTGCAGGTGCAGGAGTGGAGGAGGCTTGTTCGCAGGCAGCATGGACAGAGGATTGGCTCGCATGCACAACCAGCGAAGACGTAGCAGTGACATCAGCAAGCACTGCTCCTCGACTCTGTTGTACTTCCCACAAAGTCGGGTGCTTGGCTGACATGTGCCTGATCATGCTGGTGGTGGTCAGGCTGCTAGTTTTGGTACCCCTGCTGATGCTGGCACGGCAGGTGTTGCAAATGGCCTTTTTTGAATCATCTGGATCCAACTTAAAAAACTGCCAGACTCGGGAAGACCTAACATTTGTACAGGCACCTTGTGTCGTCGTGTTGTTCCGGGGAACGGTTGCCTGACTTCTGCCTGGGGCCACCACCCTGCTTCTTACTGCCTGTTGTGATGCTACGCCTCCCTCCCCCTGTGCACTGCTGTCCTCGCTCTGCATATCCTCCTGCCAGGTTGGGTCAGTTACTGGATCATCCACCACGTCGTCTTCCTCTTCCGCTCCCTGCTCCTCCTCCTGACTTCCTGACAATTGTGTCTCATCATCGTCCACCACTTGTTGGGACACGTTGCCAACTTCGTGAGAACGTGGCTGCTCAAATATTTGGCTATCTGTACAGACGATCTCCTCATGACCCACTTCAATATGAGCTGGCGAGAGGCCAGAATGTGTGAATGGAAACGTGAACAGCTCTTCCGAGTGTCCAAGTGTGGGATCATTAATGTCCGAGGAGGACGTGTACTCAGCCTGGTGGTAGGAAGGAGGATCAGGTTCAGAAATGTGCGGTGCAGTATCACGGCTACTGACACTTGACCGTGTGGAAGACAGAGTGTTTGTGGTGGTGCCAATCTGACTGGAAGCATTATCTGCTATCCAACTAACAACCTGTTGACACTGGTCTTGGTTCAAGAGCGGTGTACTGCTGCGGTCCCCAAGAATTTGGGACAGGACGTGCGAGCGACTAGATGTGGCCCTTTGTTGTGGCGAAATTAGAGCTTGCCCACGACCTCGGCCTCTGCCTGCACCACCATCACGTCCACTTCCTTGTTCCTTGCCAATGCCCTTGCGCATTTTGCAATGCTGTGCACTGCTGACGTGTATATTCACTACTTGTGCGTTATATCAAAGTTTCTGGAAATTGCACACAAGTGCACCTGTACGCTGCCACCAACAGGCACACACGTGCGGTTTTAAAAACCAAGCACGGACGCAATAAGAACCTAACAGGTTTTTTTGGGGAGCGACAATTACAGACAAGTCAGACACTATCTGGACTGTTTTACACTGTGTACACCAGCCCCAGATATGATGAAGGCTGGTATACGGTCACCACTACCCTGCCTGCCTGCCTGCCTGTATACTGGTACAATAGTCCTGACAAGGACTCTTTTGGTCACTAGCCTGTATTCAGACCTGGCTATACCCTGCCTGTATATAGCAACAATAGTCCTGAGAAGGACTCTGCTACTGTACTCCGACCTGGCTATACCCTGCCTGCCTGTATACAACTAGAATAGTCCTGAGAAGGACTTTTGGTCACACTGTTTGCAGCCCTGCAACTGAAAAAGCTATAAAGGGCCGCAAAGCTTTCCCTGAATCAGCGACACTCTCCCTGCACTGACAGTCTGGATAGCTGTGAGCACAGCACAGCGCGCCGGCCGATATAAAGGCTCGGTCACGCTGTGCAGGCCGGCCAATCACTGCAATTCCACAACTAACAGGGCTGTGGCATTGCAGTGGTCTGCCAGCCAATCCCTGCATGAGGGCTGGCTCTCAAAAGAGCGCCAACATGCAGAAATGAAGACCACGAGTACAGCACGAGTATCGCGAGATTACTCGGTCCCCGCCGAGCAGCCCGAGTACAGCGATACTCGTGCGAGTACCGAGTAGTGACAAGCATGCTCGCTCATCACTAGTCCCCTTCACTGACGGATTTGGCAAATTATGGCGACTCCTAGCCTTGCCGGGATCCGAAAGGCCCCTGCCCTGGTGCTGACTGTTCTTCGTATACTGCTCCAGACCGCCGGGCCACTACCCGTCCGCGGTCCTTCCAGCAACCTCCGAGCAGTCACCCCTGCGGACTCTCACAGCCGTCTGCTGACCTTGCTGTCACAGTCCGGGGCACACACCCGGACCAACTTTAGGCTTTACTACTGTCACTTTTCTGTCACTTCAGCTTTTCTCGTTAGCTCCACTACTACTTCCTTCTACTTTCACTTCCTAGCTCTTCTTATCTGCTCTCTAGCCCTCAGCTAGACTTCAACTGCCTGGTTCTCCCGCCTCCAGGGCTGTGTACTCCTCGCTGGGCGGAGCCAACTGCCTGGCCCACCCCCTGGTGTGAACATCAGCCCCTGGAGGAAGGCAACAAGGATTTTGGTAGCCTTGATGTTCCTAACTGGGGTGTAGGGTGTGGTGGTGTGATGACCTGTGACCCCTGGCTTGCCCAGGGCGTCACATACTTCTTTGCGGGATCTGCATTTGACATCTGATTGGTTTCTGATTAAGTCCTGGCCGTCCGATTCTGTTCATGTTCCTCAATTCATGGTTTGACGCTGCCTGACTACTAATCTCTCGGACTGCAGCCTTCCACAGGTATTGATCACCTTGGGCCCTGTGTAATTCCAAATCCCTGTATAGGGGTTAAAGGGTTTCAGGGTTCTGGGGGTCCTGCTTCCATCTAGCCTATCCTTTACAGCCCGTCTGAGTGTGTGGATCCAGGCAGGCGTTACACCGTGCCCTCTGCAAAAGGCCATGTAGGCCGGGATAGTGGTTTAAAAATTGCTGGATAACCAGGTTCAACACGTGAGCCATACAAGGCACGTGTGTCACATTGTCACGGCGAAGGGCCGCACCCAGGTTTGCATCATTGTCGCACCCGGCCTTCCCTGGCTGCTGGTTGAGTGGAGACAACCATTGATGAAACTCGGTCTCACTCTCCAGAGCTTACCGTCCATAACTCCTCAGCGGTGTGACTCACATTTCCCAGACATTTCAAAGTAAAGAGTCGACCACCTGATGCCGTTGAGCTCTGCTGCCAGCATAGTAAGGAGGTGTGCGGGATTCCTTGTGCACAGTTACAACGCCGGTGGCCTTACAATACAGGTTTTGAGTGGAGGTTGAGGACCTACATGAGGTTGAGGAGGCAGAAGCAGTGGAGGAACTTCTACATACAGAGGAAGGATTGACACACAACTAGTGGGGACAGAAAGACTTGTACAGCAGACCCTTCTCCATCTCTCACCATAGTTACCCAGTGCCCAGTCAGCGACATGTAACGCCCTTGTCCATGCTTACTGGTCCAAGTATCTGTGGTGAAATGCACCCTGTCACACACAGAGTTTCTCAAGGAAGCGGTGATGTTGTGTGCGATATGCTGGTGTAGCGCAGGCACGCCTTTCTTGGAGAAGGAGTGGTGACTGGGCATCGGCTCTTAGGGCACTGTGATGGGCATAAGGTCTCGAAAATCCTCTGTTCAAAAGGTTGGAAAGGCAGCTTTTCTGTAGCCAACAGTTTGCAGATGCTGAAAGTCAACCTCAAAGCCATGTCATGCCCTTCTAAAATCATGTAAAACACAGCAAGGGGACTCCAACCACAGTCTCCCTCGTTTCCAAAAATTGGGCCACACACACACACCACTTCACTGGCATCAGTTGTCCCCCAGTTGCAATCTTAAAAAGATGCTTTGCATGAAGCACTCTCAAAAATACACCAGACTTTTGCCTCCCCTGGATGACACAGGGGTAGAAAAGTCCTCTCTGATCCATGACTTCTTCATCTTGGTTCATTTTTTTTTTTAAAAAAAGGGGACTCCAACCACAGTCTCCCTCTTTTCCAACAATTGGGCCACACACACACTACTTCACTGGCATCAGTTGTCCCCCAGTTGCAATCTTAAAAAGATGCTTTGCATGAAGCACTCTCAAAAATACACCAGACTTTCACCTCCCCTGGATGACACAGGGGTAGAAAAGTCCTCTTTGATCCATGACTTCCTCATCTTGATGAACGTTAGTCTGTCCACATTTTCAGTAGACAGATGCGTGCACTTATCTGCCAGCACACCCCCAGCAGCATTGAAGACACGTTCCGAGAGAACGCTGGCTGCGGGACACGACAAGATCCCCAAGGCGTAAGTGGCGAGCTCAGGCAATTTATCCAGATTGGAAGCCTAAAATGAGCAAGGCTCAAGTTGCACAGTAATGGCATCGATGTTCACTTGCATATACACATATATCTGTGTCTCCTCCTCTTTTTCCTCGTCCAGCTGTTTTGTTTTTGTATGAGTATATGTCCTTGTCACTTTCCCATGTGTTTGTGGTGTCTTGGAAGTTGTTTGTCACATTTTGGACACCTTTGAAGGTGTTTTCTATGTGTTTTTATGTGTTTGTGTTTGCCTCCCATTGTTTTCAATGGGGTTCGAGAGGTTCGTCGAACGGTTCGGCGAACCAGCCCTCCGTTCGACTAACCGAACCGAACTCGAGCCTTCAGAGGTTCGCTCATCTCTAGCTATCATGGAGGGGTCTTTGTGCCTGCAGACTACAAGAAGCAGCTGGAGGCACTATTGGAATGGAGGACAGGTGAAAATATATTTTATTGTGTGTAAACAACGGTGATAGGGAACAGAAGGGAACCAGCAGGAGGACATTATTAAACAATGGGCTCATTACTGCATGGGACATTACTAAACAATTGGCACATTACTCCAGGGGACACTGCTAAACAATGGGGACATTACAGCAGGGGACATCACTAAACAATGGGCACATTACTCGGATTGGCTTACACTCGAGTATATACGATATATCCCAAACTCTATATTCTAACTGGAAAAGTTGGGGGACGTCTTATATGCCCAGTCGTCTTATATGCCGGAAAATATGGTATATACCTCATGACCCCCAGAAGTGACACCATTTTAAAAGCTGCACTCCTCAAATTAGTATAACCTCCTGCTAGGAAATTTGTTAACCCTTTCGGTGCTACACTAGAATTAAAGTAAAGTGGATTGAAAAAATAAAGAAATACATTTTTTCCAATAAATTTTCAACAATTTCAACAATTTTCAACTGCAATTTTTTTTTATTTTTACAAGGGTTAACCCTTGTTTGGTACCATGGTATCAATGTGACCCCATGCAGATTGGTACAACTAGTGATTTTTTTTTTTCATCCTACCAGACAAAGGTTAATAGAAAAATATTGACTCTAAAATATGTTCTGCATTTTCTCCAGAAAGTGTCAATATGTGGTAAAAAAAACTACGCCAGGACTCTAAAAGGAAGAAGCGACATTTTTTAGAGCATAAATTTTATTGGAATAGATTGCAGATACCGTTTCTCATTTGCAGGGCCCCTAAGGTACCAAGACAGCAGAAACCCACACAAGTGACCCAACTTAGGAAGCTAAACCCATTAATTTACTGTATATATGGGCGTGTAGAGAATTTTGAACCCACAGGTGCTTCACAGAACCTTGCCACATTTGGGTGTTTTAATGAAATATGATATTACTTCCAGTAAAATTCTTCTTTTGTTTTTTTTAGCCATAACCATAATTTGTTATGCGATTTCTCCTGAATGAGGCAATATCTCATATGTGGTGAAAAACGGCTGTTTAGGCTCATGGCAGGGCCTGGAAGGGAAAGGTCGCTATTTCATTTTTGGAATGCAAATTTGGGTTGAACAGCATATTGCATTTGCAGAATCCTTCTTTTGCCAAAAGACCAGAAACCCCTGACACATGACCCCATTTTGTCAACTACACCCCTCAAGTAATTCATCTAGGGGTGTGTTAATCTTTTTGCAACCATGGGTGCTTCATAAAACGTTATAAAATTTAGACATGAAAACTAACATATTTATTTTTTTCCTCTAAAATTTTGTTTTAGACCCAAGTTTGTAATTTTCACAAAGGATAACAGGAGAAATTAGCGCCCATCCTTTGTTACACAATTTCTCCCAAACACGGTGATACCCCATATGTGGTGAAATATTGCTGTTTGAACACATGGGAGGGCTCGGAAAGGAAAGAGCACTATTTGATTTTTGGAGTGTAAATTTGTCTGGAATAGATTGTGAGTGCCATGTCGCATTTGCAGATATTTGACATGCCAAAACAGGAGAAACCTCACACAAATTACCCCATTTTAGAAACTAGACCTCTCAAGGAATTTTTGTTTTTATCTTGTAATACCTGAGCCATCTTTTTTTCTGGAGAATTGTAAATATGGCAGTTTAGTGCCTATACAGCGTTCCCAGTTTGTGCTTTGGAGACACACTCCATAAATTGTTAATTGGACAGTCCCCAATACTGTAATGCCAAAAAATGTGGTCTAGGCACACCATGGGACTCAGAAAGAGGGGGGCATTTGGATTTGGGAGTGCTAGATTTGACAGGATTTTATTTTAGGGGGTGTGATCCATTCTTATTCCAGAGTCTTTGTTCTACCAGTAACATGGGAACCCTCTATATTTCCAGTGACAGATGATGGACCGGAGTGGGGACTTTTTGTGGAATGGGATAAGTTAGGGGGTTTATTGGTAACATTTTAGGATAAATAACATTTTTAGGATAAGGATAGGGCTACATTCATTTGTTGTACGTTGAGCATTTACATTAGGGTTTCTATGTAAATCTCACAAAAATGAGATTCACACGAAATCCCAGCTGGAAATGCTCACTATATTGAGGCAGAATTTTGTTTTATCTGAACTTTGGATTACTCCACTCCTTTGCATTCTGACGGGAGAGGCCTCCATCTGGTGTTTTTTTCACTTTATGTTCGTCTGTTGGTACTCCCTATGGAGGAAATTCCCACAGCATACGAGGTTGACTGGACCCACTGGAAACTACTATACTGCAAGTGGAATAGTGCCTACAGCACAACTTTGCTGGGTGAGAACTATTTCTACCACTTATTTTGTACATTTTAATTCACTACGTTCATAAAGCGCTCCTACCTCTCATTTTTTCCTCAAGGAAATTACATAGATTGGCATTGCAGTCATAGGTGGATTATAATGAGGGAAATCTGGGCCTCCACCCAGGGGTCCAAGTCTCCGGGGTGGCACTGGCCAGATTGCCCTTATTAAAATGTTTTCTTTGTCACCATTGGCAGCACAGATCTCTGGGCGGGGAGCTTTTTTGGAGCTCTACTGCCGGCAATACAGAGCGGCAGCGCAAATCCAGTGGAGCTCCCGCCACGTTTTCTCAAAGAGTGCCAATGTGATGAAATCATCAGCCAGTGCCGGTGTGATGACTCCATCAGCCAGTGCCAGTGTGATGACATCATCAGCCAGTGCAGGTGGAATTACATCATCAGCCAGTGCCGATGTAATGACGTCATTGTGCCAGTATGTATGCGCTGGCCATAAGAAACAGTGGCTACACAGGAGGTTGTATGGAGAGGTAAGCATTAAAAAATATTTTTATATATATATATATATATATATATATATATATAAAATGAATGAAATAGGGGTGGGAAATAGGGGAGTATAATCAATAAAAGGTGCAGGATGCAAGATAGGACATTATTTTATGACGTATGTTGCCAGATTCAAGGATTGCTATGTTCAGAAGTATCAATATTGCGGAAATTATCCAATTTATGCTGTGATTCTGTTATTCCTCCTTTGTTTCGCCTGGCAATGCACATTTTATTTGTATCATTTTTATGATGCCATTGACTGACATTGCTGAGAGCAGAGCTGTGGGCTTGGAAACAGGGAACGTCTTACCATCATCATCTGACCATGTATGGCCAAATTACTCCTCAGCTTTCCTTCACCAAGAAAACCTCATTTTATACTTATCCATTATTCAATATAATATAATGTGCATATTAAATGCATTGTGATATTATACCATCCTATTACCTCTAGCTAGGCAGGAACGCTGGAATCCTACATGGCTGTGATCTCAAGATGTCTTAGATTCATGTTTCATATAGAAGAGCTGGTCAGATTATTTTCTTTTATCGTAGGCAAGTAACAGGTTAATATTGCAATATATAATGCATGCAGCAGCCTTCACAACAAGCCACAAGGTGTTCCACTTAATCATGTCATCTCCTGTGTACGTGCTCCTCAGCGTTCCTTCTTTCCATTTTACTGACATCTCATGTGATGTATTTATTTGTGGTCAAATTATGCAGCACCTCTCTGGCTGCCAACAAATTGCTAGAATGAACAGTGTCAGGAAAGCTGCATGTATTAGAGATGACTCTGCCCCAGGCAGATTTGTATTGATAGCTCTACACAGGGACCTATTGATCATGTTGCGCAAAGTCATGAAAAGCCAAAATACACTGCAATTTACGGAATTTTTACATTCTGAAACTTTATCGTAATTTATCAATCTGACTTGTAGAATTGTGCTGAGGTTTGGGGGCCTCTGTGAGTAAAGTATGATACACTAAAATACTGATTACTTGAATAAAAATATACCTCTAAAATATCCAATACTAAAAATGTCATGCCACGAAGTATAAGTCTACGCTCTAGTTCAGCTCCATAATGAACAGTCATGGGACCTTATAGAGGGCTCAAAAAAATGCAAGTCCGACACACTGAGATAGTGGTCTTGTTTTTATTAACGAACAGTAAAAGACTCAACAGGTGCCAGATTATAACCCATTATGGATTATCACAGTGAATGAGTGATTACAGCCCTGCGTAATATGCCGGTGCCATAAATTTCAGAGCAATGTAGAGCCATAAAACAAGCTTGAGGTCCCGAGGAGAACATCCATCACTATGGAGGTTAGTGCATGGCTGAAACCAAAGTTGTGTCAAAAGTAAAATCATACGGAAGAGACAGCAGTGGGATTATCAGATACTCCGGACTGTCAGGTAATTGGACATTAATTCTCAGTCTTCTGGAATGTAAATTATATTTCAGCTTCATGCTGGAAATAGGTACCAGATTATCAGATTTTGTGGATTATCAGCTGCTGCACAAAATAGATTTCTCTCTACTTTTAGCTTCCTTGACTAGTGATGGGTGAGTTCTAAAGTGCTCGAATGCTCGTTACTCTATTCGAGCTGGTCAGATGCTAGGACGAATTTGATATGAGTAACGAGCATTATGGAAAGTTGGCCAGTTCGGGTGTCTGCTCCCATACATCCAGCCATAAACAGAGCATTTCTGGCTGGAGGCAGGACGGGATCTTTTTTTTGGGTCACACTATGTCCGAGAACGTTGTTTTATTCCCTTGGAGAGCCACTCAGAAATTGAGCAAAGCTCTCCCTGGGGTGCCATCATGCAGTGAAGAAAGCCTGTTTGTTGTGGATAACACATCCGAGCACCCGCGATGTTTGGCCAAACTCCGCAAAACTTGGCCAAGTACCCTAATGTTCGATCGAGTACTGAGCACTGCTGAGTACGTTCACCCATCACTATCTATGACCTTTCTAGTTGGTTATCTCTAGTGTCAGACTGATGCTGTTTGAACCCACCAGAAAATATAATTTTAGATCCTTTGGACCTTTTGGGCTTATTTTTTTGTGAGATCCTGGGCCCATCATAGGATCTTCTAGTATGGTGGAGAACTTTGCTTTGTCTTCTTCTGACATAAGAAAGGATTTGCATAGTGATTTTACAGTAAGGCATGTAGATATGCACTTCATTTGGAAATGGTAATTGAATACACCTTCCATATTTTTTATTGCAAGGTAATTGTATAAAATATGTTTGAATACAATAATATTTGTATACCATGGAAAAAAAGGGATAAATAGCTATGTTCTTGTGAGCATAAACATCAAATGAGCTCTTTTGTTTAATTGTCAGCAGATGCAAAAAAAAAAAAGAATATATGGTAATGCTGCCATGTTTCCAAATGAACCAATTATTTTTACCTTATTATTCACATACAGTATAGTAAGATAAGGTTCTGGAATATAAGGTTCCTCTTCTAAAGGTGTCTAAAAATATTACACTGACGTTCATCGAGTGAGATGTAACAGAGAACACATTGGATTATACAACAGCTACAGGCTTATGTTATGGTGTGGCACCCTGGCCTAGCCAGGTCGTCACAGATAACACACAACCACCCCACCCCATTAGACAGGGACACCAGCCAAACACAAAATCCTTGTTGCCTCCCTCCAGGGTCTGATGTCCACACCAGGTGGGGCGGAGCTAAGCGGTTGGCCCCACCCACCGAAGAGTTCACAGGCCTTGAGGCGGGAAAAGTGGCAATTGAGTGTTGGAGTTTGAGGAGAGAGGAGTGAACACTTGGGTGTCTGGGTTTGTGGCCTAGGCACTGACAGCAAGGTTGGCAGACGGTGGTGGCCGTCTGCAGGAGTGGTGGAGCAACGCGGAACCGTAGGACCGGGGACGGCCGACGGCCCGCCGGTACCGACCGGGAACGAAGTGAAGCCAGCACACACAGGCAGGGCCATCGGACCCCGACCAGGCTTGGAGCCACCGACAATAGTCAGATCCAAATGTGACTGGAACCCCAGGGGTTTCACAACAGCAAAAGTCCCGATTGAAGGCAACAGCCCACACCGTGAGGGTATACAGCTAGCGCCTAAGGCTAGAGACCCAAGGGCCAGCGTCTGCGGGCAAACGGGCTCCTCCGGTACCCATACACCGGGGAGCGGACTACCGTTGGGAATCCATAGTAGTCAGAAAGAGAACATTAAGGTGCAGGGAAAGACAGCCACCATCACCTGTCCGGGGAGAAGCACTGCAGCCGGCTGTTTACCAAGGACTTTGTACCTTTCTTGCTGAGTGAGTACACCCGTGCCATCCGGCACCGCGCCGCGCTGTCTCTGTAACCCTGCACCTCACCGACCCAGCCTACCCGCAATATCACCGGGCCCCGGGACCACTGACCCCCTACTCACAGAGGGGGAAAACAACATCTCAGCTGCTCCTTACCATCGCTCCCGGGATCCCCGTCATCAGCAGCGGTGGTGCCTATCTTCACCACGACCCGTGGGTGGCGTCACGGACTAAATCCCCCAAACCAACCACCCCTTTCACTCACGGGCGAGGAGCGCCGCTCGAGTCCCCGGATCCGGCCCACCGCTCGAGCCACCGAGCAGCAGCAGCAGCCGCAGCAGCACTGGACCCGAGCGTTAGCGAGAGCGCAGCAGCGACGGCGTCCTCCCCGCCCGCGACAATGGAACTGTGTTGGCCAGACAACAGATGGTGCTATGTGAATAATTAGAATATGTTAATACTATATGGTGTGGTTTTTATGTCAGTTCTCTCATTTAATCCTTCTTGCTGTTGATGATGAATATAATTGTTGCTGTATGTTCGTAGTAAAACAATAAATTCTCCCACAATGTTAGAGAGTAATGAGGAGCAAGCAATAAAATGCTCAAGTGCTCAATACTAAAATTGAGCAGGTCGGACGCTAAAGGGGGCTTTACACGCTACGACATCGCTAATGCGAACTCGTTTGGGTCACGGAATTGGTGACGCACATCCGGCCGCATTAGCGATGCCGTTGCGTGTGACACCTATGAGCGATTTTGCATTGTTGCAAAAACGTGCAAAATCGCTCATCGGTGACATCGCTTCATGTGACACCGCAGGAATGAGGAACCTCTCCTTACCTGCCTCCCGGCCGCTATGCGGAAGGAAGGAGGTGGGTGGGATGTTACGTCCCGCTCATCTCCGCCCCTCCGCTTCTATTGGGCGGCGGTTCAGTGACGCTGCTGTGGCGTCGCTGTGATGCTAAACGAACCGCCCCCCTTAGAAAGGAGGCGGTTCGCCGGCAACAGCGACGTTGCGAGGCAGGTAAGTAGTGTGACGGGTCTGGGCGATGTTGTGCGGCACGGGCAGCGATTTGCCCGTGTCACACAACAGATGGGGGCGGGTACCCACGCTAGTGATATCGGTATCGGTACCGATATCGCAGCGTGTAAAGAGGCCTTTAGATGGGCTCGATTTGAGTGACGAGTATAATGGAAGGCAGTAGTAAACTCAAGCATTTTTCTGGATGACCCCCCCGAAGAGGGTGATGGGTAAGTAAAATTGCTCAAATAGTATGGGAGCATGGAGGTGATGCCTGGACACATCTCAGACTCCCAGGCCGCTGCTGGGTACAACGTTGTCAGAGTATTACTCCACTTATACAGATGGACAATAAAATATGCAAAACATTATTTCTTGTATAATGACTTTTATACAAGACAAAATTAAAAACAGAAAAAAAAAAATTAAAAAAAAAAATACCTCATCCACCCCTTAAAAGTTGGGCTATTTCTCACTATATTTCCCTGTCGACTATGACTACAGTAGATGACATAGTAGAGGAGGAAATAAAACTACCCACTGGTAAATGTAATTTTTACATTTTACTACCTTCTCTGAGTATGTGGTGTGTGTGTGTGACATGGTCAGACACATTATGTTTAATTTATGATGTAGGGACTCTGAAATTCACAAAGCCTATGCAGACAATACAAGGACTGACAAAAATTAGAGGGAAGAAGGAATCCAATACACCCTATATCAGACATAAAGGAAGGCTTCATACAAATTTTGTTAAAATTGTTAGGTAGTGGGTCTCCTAGAGTCATAAAGCCTATACACTAACTGCAAGGGCTGCCAAAATATTAGAAGGAGGGAAATATTTTTTTCAACATTTTTAAGAATTGGGACTCTTAGATTGGAAAAGCCTATGTACTTATTGCAAGACCTTAAAAACATTTACCACCGGGAGGTATACATCTATATATGTAAGAGAATTATAGAGGTAGGCCTCATAAACATCCTGAAAAAATTATGAAGGAGGGCATCATACACACCTTGGAAAAATTAAGAGCAAGGGTTACATGATGACCCTCTAAAGATTTGAAGCGAGGGTCACCTGATGACCCTTTTAAAGATTTGAAGCAAGGGCTGCCTGATGACCAACAAAAGATTTTGAGCAAGGGACAATTAAAGACCTTCAAAAGATTTTGAGCAACAGCCACCTAATGACACTCAAAAGGTTTTGAGAGCCACCTGATGACCCTCTAAACTTTTGTGAGAGATCAGAGTGGGGACCCTCAAAACATTTTGAGCAAAAACTGCTGATGACATTGACCAGAAAAGATTTTGAGAGTGGGCAGCCTGATGGCCCTCAAAAAGATTTTCAGTGAGGGCCACTTGATGACCCTCTAAAGATTTGGAGCAAGGGCCATTTGGTAACCCTCAAAAGATTTTGAGCAAGGGTAACCTGATGACTCTCTAAAAAAGTTGCAGCTTGGGCTGCTTGATGACTAACAAAAACTTTTCATTGAGGGCTGCCTGATGACCCTGTAAAGATTTTGAGCAAGGGCGGCCTGATGTGACCCGCTAAAGTTTTTGTTAGAGGGCTGCTGTCATGATGTTACTGCAGGTGTCAGACAAGGTACAAGAGAAGCCCCAGTGGGTGGCGCAACACAGAGGGAACACCAATGTAGCAATACAACAAAAGGCCTCAGTGCTAGGAAGAGAGGAGCAAAATCACCTCCTAACACTCACCTGAGGCTGATCCCTGCACTTCCTAATGTTCCTAGACAGGTCCTTCCCTTCATGCACTGTCACATGCCTAGGCCCTTGCTAGCCCTGAACTCACCCTGACTAGTGAAGGACACTAGTTTTGTCACTGCAATAAGACAACACAAGGAAGGTAAGATAATCAGGTGGGGAAAGACATAAGAAATAACACTCCACAGCTTCTCCAGCAGGAACTTCTCAGCTGTAACAGAAGTGACACTTCAGCTTCTCCAGAGACTGGCTCCTTTAAAATGGACAGCATAGATATGAGCTATAGCCATCATAGAGAGGAGTAAGGAGAGGATATTCATAGCAGAAGGTAGTGGCTGCAGCTGAGGTTACAACTACCTGTTAGATCACTGCTGGATAGAAATAAACCTTAACCCTTCAGTACTGGGTTTAATTAAATACGCTCCAACTCAGGGTAAATGGATCTGCAATCATCAATACATTGTGACCTTCTGATCCCAGATTTTCCCGAGATCATATCAAGCTGTGACATACTCGTGATAGCCTCCTGATGAACATTAAAAGATTTTGAGCGATGGCGGCTGATGACACAAAAGATTTTAAGCGAGAGCCACCTGATGACTCTCAAAAGATTTTCAACGAGGGCTGCCTGATGACCTTCAAAAGATTTTGAGCGAGAGCCACCTGATGATCTTCTAAATATTTTGAGCGATGGCCGTCTAAAGATTTTGAGTGAGAGCCATCTGATGATCTTCTAAAGATTTTGAGAGCGGGCTGCCTGATGACCCTCTAAATACTTGGAGCGAGGGCAACCTGATGAACCTTTAAAGATCTTGAGGTAGGGCTGCCTGATGTGACCCTCTAAAGGTTTTAAGCGATGGCGGCACAATGACACTGTTGATATGGTGGAAGAGAAGGAGGACAAGAAATAGAAGAAACCATTCACCCTTTTGTGCATGGGAATAGAATATAGCAGAAAAAAAGGAACATTTGAATTGACCTTAGGTTCGGCTGCTGTCATCTGGTGGGATTGTGAAGTCTGGGCCAATCCAGGCCTTGTTCATTTTGACAAGTCAACTTGTCAGCATTTTCAGTTGACAGGCTGATGTGCCTATCAGTTATTATGTCCACAGCGGCACCAAAAACACGCTCTGAAAAAATACTAGTGGTAGGGCATACTTCCAAGGCATAGAGGGACAGTTCATGCCATGTGTCTTGCTTGGATACCCAATAGTTGTAAGGCACAGTGGAATCCTGGAGGAAGCTGGTACGTTGAGCTAGGTACTCTTTCACCATCTTCCAAAACTTTTCCCTCCGTGTCAAACTACCCCACACATCATGGCCTCGGCGCTGGGAGCGTCTACTGAACCTGTCCCAGACCTTTTATTGTATTCCCCTACCTCTGTTGGACCTGGTGTGTCTCCTTTGTCTTTCCGGCTAGGTAGTCCAAGAAACTATGACCTCTGCCATCATCTTGTCAGATGGGAACTTTTTTACTAATTATGCAACTAGAGCCTTCTGGTATTGCACCATTTTACTAGCCCTCTCTACCGCAGGAAAAAAAGAGATGGAAAGTCCTCATTGTAGTATGGGTTGAGAAGGGGAAACAACTAGTAATCAGTAAAAAGTAGAAAAAAAGCATATAACGAGAAGGTGTGTGCCTGAATCCCCACAGGAAAGACTTCCCTGTCCCCACAAGGAGGACGACTCTTCATCTCTTCCTCCTCCTCTTTAGTCCAACAATGCTAAATAGATGGGATGAAGCTGGTGTGGGTAGTAACCTTTGTAGAGGAGGCAACGATGTTCTGTTCCTCCTCCACCTCAGGCTCCTCCTCCTCATTATCACCCAATCCGTGCTGAGAAGATGAGATGAGGCTGGGTTGGGTAGTATCACCCTGTGTAATTTTTTCCTCCATCTCCACCTGGTCCACATTCAAAGCTTCCTCTTTATTTGTGAGCAGCAAGCATTTGTGTAGTTACAGAAGCAGGATGGTTACCCTGATTATGGCGACATTACCGCTCACCATCTTGGTTGATTCCTCTAAATTTTGTAGAACGTCACAGATGTCAGACATCCATGGCCACTTGTCGGTTCTTATGTGCGGAGGCTGACCGGAATATTGACAGTTGTGTTGTAGCTGGTATTCAACTACTGCCCTCTGTTGCTCTCAAAGCGTTGCCGACATCTGTGTTGTAGAACTACAGCACATGGGCATGAAGCACACTATCCGGTGAGCAGGCACTTGCAAGCGCTGCTGCAGCACTGCCAGACTGACTGAACCTGTAGCTTACTTGCTGTAATAGACATACCTTCACAAGTAGGCTAGGCAAATCTGAGTAAGTTTTCAGAAACCATTGAACCACTAAGGCCAGGGATAGTGCAAGCTTGCTAAGCTTCAGAGCCACCACCAGGTTACGGCCATTATCACATATGACAATGCTTGGTTGTACATTCAGTGACGAGAGCCACAGATCTGGTTGGTCTGTTATGGCTTTTAACAACTCTGTGTGGTATGCGGTTTGTCACCTGAACAAATTAGATTCAGTACAGCGTGTTGCTGCTTCACCGACGTCAATTCGGAGATGACAGATGAGGAGGATGGGTGCAAGAACTGGTGTAGGATGTGGAGGAAATCCTGATTGATCTAGGGCCCACAATCCTTGGTGTCAGAACCATGTGTTCCGTCCCAAAGTCTGACTCAGTCTTGGCCTCCAGAAGGTTCACTCAAAGTGCTGTCAGGGAAATCTAGCATTCCTGGCCACAAGCACTTGTCCACATGTCGGTCGTTAAGTAGGCCTTCCCAGTAACTGCATCGGTCAGGGCACGGGTGATGTTATGGGACAAATGCTGGGTTGGTCAGGGCACGGGTGATGTTATGGGACACATGCTGATGTAAGGCGGGGATGGCCCACCGGTAAAAAATAATGTCAACTGGAAACAGAGTTGTTAGGGATGGCCGCCGCCATGAGGTTGGGAAAGCCTAAGTCTTCACAAGCCTAAACAGCAACATTTCCAGGGTAAGCAGTCTGGAAATGTGCCCATTTTGTGTTTGAGCCTGTGGGTAAGTGGCTGGGACAAAGAATTGGACGTGGTTGTTGATGGTGCTTGCGAGTATGCAACAACAGGTGCAGGGCGAGAGACATCTGCGCCTACACCCTGGACAGGGGATTTACACGCACGAAGAAAAAGGGAATATGTAACCCCTAGACTGGGAACATGCCTTGTGTGGGGGTTGGGGGGAACAGTTGCATGCCTTCTCTCTCTGGCCACCCCACTGCCTCTTCCTGCATTTTGGGCTGTGAATTCCTCCCCCTCTGCACTGCTGTCCTCGCTCTGCGTGTCACCTTACAAAGTTGGGTCAGTGACTTCATCGTCCACCACCTCATCTTCCACTCGAGCAGTAGCAAGCACGCAAGCTCATGATTCTGCTAAAAGCTGAAATCAGCAAAAGAATAATCATTTGAGCTGACTTAAGACATACCATTTTTATCTGGATAGATAGGAAGTCAGCCATGTGTGAAATTTTCATCAGATTAGGTGGACATAATATCTTTTGCTTGCATGAAAGATCTTTTGGCCATAAATATCAGTGCTCATAGAAAGATTCTGTGATCTTCATCTAGTGTCAGTGAACATTTACGGCCAGATTCACCAACTATATGGCCAGTATGCACTAATATGTGTATGGCTACAGTGGCATAATGATCGTTCACTTGACAGTCATTCATTCAGATTGTTTGACAGTCAACCTACTTCCATCTAATAAATGACCAGATTAACACTGTATAAGAACAATATATCCAGTTGACAATTACTTTACATTAACAATTTTGGTAGCCTCAAAACTCTTAAGCGGGCTTTACACGCTACAATATACCTTACGATGTATCGGCGGGGTCACGTCGTAAGTGACGCACATCCGGCATCTTAAGGTACATTGTAGCGTGTAACAGCTACGTGCGATTGCGATTGAACATTAAAACGTTCATCGCATGCACGTCGTTCAATTGCTAAAAATTGAATGTGAGGTTGTTCAATGTTCCCGAGGTAGCACACATCGCAGTGTGTGACACCCAAGGAATGATGAACAGATCTTACCTGCGTCCCGCGGCTCCTGCCGGCAATGCGGAAGGAAGGAGGTGGGCGGGATGTTTACGTCCCGCTCAGCTCCGCCCCTCCGCTTCTATTGGCCAGCTGCCGCGTGATGTCAATGTGACGCCGAACGTCCCTCCCACTCCAGGAAGTGGACGTTCGCCACTCACATCGAGGTCGTATGGAAGGGTAAGTACGTGTGACGGCAAATAATCATTTGTGCGACACGTTCAACAAATTGAACATGCCACACATACGATGGGGGAGGTTACGATCGCATACGATATCGTATGCTTAATCGTAACGTGTAAAGCAGGCTTTAGACAACAGAATTTGTCCAAGAGATACATTTTTTTTAGCAGTCCAACAAATTATCCAAATTCCTTTGGGTCATCCCCATCTTATCCACGTAACATTTAGGCCCCGATTTATCATTGCCTTTGTTGCTGTAAGTTAGTGATTTCAGATCTTTTTGCCGTCTTCATTAAAAGTTGTAAAATTTGGTGCAACTCTCATCAAGTCACTTCCTTGTGTAGTTTCATGTATGTTTTCCCAAAAGTTGCCTCTTATGTGTCATTTCGAAAAAGATGTGACTTTTTGCTCAGAAAGTCACAAAATCAGTTTAAAAAAAAAGTCCCCTTCTTTTACTGTGTGCCAAAATCATGAACCGCGTGCACCATTTTAATTAATATGGCACAATGGACGTCAGCGACTACCTCAAGGCAAAAAAGTGACTTCCAATACTTCCTTAATTTTAATGTTCCTTTTTGTTCTAGATTAAAAATTTAGTGGAGCCTTTTTTTTTCAAGATCATAAGTGTAATCAGAGCTACAAATAATTGTGTTTAGAAAATACAGAACACACACATTCCCATGTTTCTGAAGTGATATCATGCTGTAGAGATACCACAAATTTATCTCATGTCATTTAAGTTTCTGTTAATTTTAAACTAAAATGCAGCACTTGTAGAAAAAGTTGTAAAGATAAAAAAAAGTTAAGATAGGTAAAGGAAGAACAGAAATTAATCTACAGTTATTAAGATAAAATATCAGTGTCACTGCCAGTTAGTCAATATCTAGACAGGAACTAGATCACATTGAACTGGATATTTCAGCTTTCCACTTATCTTTCAAGGTGGAGGAAGTTCTTTTAGTTCTCATAGGTAAACCAATATTTCATTAACATCATTATTATACTAGACCTTGCTCTATGCTTTTACCGTCCTAGTCACGGCATCCAGCTTGCTCTCATTGTTCATGGCAGTGTTTCTCAACTCCAGTCCTCAGGACCCACCAACAAATCATGTTTTCAGGGTTTCCTAAATGTTGCATAGGTGATGGAATTATTCTCTGTCTGAGGGCTCTTGTCCACTTGTGAATAAAAAATCCCTGTGATACTCGGCCAGAAAAATGAGTCGAGTGTTCTGTTTATGGTCTGCGTATGGTGTGGTTTTTTTTCTCACATAGCATCTGTATTACATGCGAGCGTCATGCAAGTGCTATGTGAGTGTAATGCAAGTGTGTAGATTGTTAACATCAAGGATCCGTGTGACATGCATATGCCATCTGTATGACATGCGTATGCCACCCGTATTCTGATTTTTTTTCTCGCTACCATAGGCTTGCATTGGGGTGCGAGAGCTGAGACTCGGTGCAAATCGCAGCATGCTTCGATTTCACCGAGAGCACGAGACGTGTGGTATAAAATGAAGCTAGTGGACAATGCCTCACAGTTTAACACTGATGCGAGTGCAATCCGATTTTTTTATCGGATCGCACTCGTCTATGAAAATTGCAAGTGGACAAGAGTCCTAATATTGAGGAAAACCTGAAAATATGATCTGTTGATGGGTCCTGAGGACCGGAGTTGAGAAACACTGGTTCAGGGTGATAGCTGTAGTAAGCCAAGAAAGTGTAAAGCTACCGCCACCAATTGGCTTGCCGAGGTGTCAATGCTTTAGCTAGACTATGCATTTTGCTATTGTATACTATTTTCAGCTGTTATATACCTGATCACATAATTTTTTAGATAACTGTGTGTAAATTCATCTGTGTTTGCATGGTGGTGAGATATTGGGGAAGATACTGCATTTCATGGTTTGTAGATGGATACCTTATCTGAGGCATTGGCTTCCTAGAGCCAGTCAAGTGAGGCAGTGATCCAGATTCTTGTTCACACCAACAGTCCTTTATTCACACCACAAAGTGTTACAGACCTGGAAACCTGGAACGCAGCCGGTGCACATAAATGCAGTCCAAATAAATTTCCAGGTTGCCTCCTGCACCTCTCTAGGAATCCTGGGTGCAGGGGTCCACTTTATAATGTCCAGGTTTCTTAGCGCTGGCCTGTGTTTGCTCCACACAGCCAGCTCGCACAGCATGTGCTGCTCCAACAGCCTGGATCCCAATTGAGACATATCCTGCTATGCTCTGCAGGATTAAATGTATTGTCATGACATGAGCATGTTGCAAAACCCGGACTGGGGGGGGGGGGGAGTTTCCGTCCCACTGCCAAACCTACAGAACTCTCCAAAAATAAAAGACCTAACAACAGGTTTAATTAAACAAAATACTTGGTTAAATAGCTTGACCAAGTTCTCACTCTTTTATTTTGTGTTGCACTCACAGCAGTGACTGTGACTACAACACACTCCAGCAGGTCTCACAAAGTCTCCAAGCACATTCTGGGGGAAACATACAGACCTTCATATATGACACCTGCCACTGCCTCACAATAGCTACTTCTGAACTGCCAAAAGATTATAAAATAAACACAAAGGCAGTCCACTCTTTACTCTGCACTGATTTTCTAAAATATGAATGCTGAGTAAGCAGCTTGTACAATATTGTGCAGCTGTGAGGGTGGGAAGCTGGCTGTCAGACACAGCCAGACTCCTCACAGAAATCTAAACAAGGTTTATTACCATGTCTACTCTCTCTGTCCTTGTATGCAAAGCATTGATTCAAAGCTTTTTTATATAGACTAAAAAGTACTGACAGTGCTTCCTCTTCTGGTGGTCCCTGCGGTTATGTAATCTCTGGGTGCAGGGAGGGAACAAGATGTGCTAAGTCTATAGTCATGTCTGAAGACGATGCTGTTTACTTCAATTTTTTTCATAATAAAAGACCGGCTCAAATTCAAATCAGATACCAGCAGCAGTCGCCTACTTGTTGTGCCATCATACTGTGGCTAAGCACCATGGATTTATACTGCCCCACTGATTTCTGCCATAGGTAACCAGTGAGATTACTAAAAGTAATATGGCAGATGGTGGCTAGCTTAGGTTATCTTAATTAACAGGTTAGGTTTGTTCTGAATTTGAAAAAGAAAAGCAATTTTAGGAAGGGGTTAGGTTAGGGGTTACATTTCATTGCAATGTTTGCCATTGGGTCAAATCCAAAAGGTTTATAGATGGCTTCAGAGTCGAATACATTCCACTACCATTTAGATTTTAAAGAACACAGATTGGAAAGAAATATGAGCTACAGATACATAGTTAATCTTTAAAATATATAACGTAACCATTAATAGCAGCCCAAGGTAAGAAGACAAGCCTGTATCAATAATTATACAGATGCACAAAGGGTCAATGAAGGGGCCACCCAATTAAAGGAGCTGTAGTCTGTTGCAATGCTACACACATAGATATTTCCTGGCTGTTTTTAATCATTAAAAGCTAATTACAATTTTCAGCCTAAGGGTTAGACTGTGTTTGGCTTGATTTTCTGGAAGTGACAGGATGTTAGAACACCTCGTTTTATTTACTATGAACAGAAATATACACACAAGTCTAACTCCCAGAAAGCAGAACAGACCTGTGTATCGTCTTCTTATCCTATGCGAGGGCATACATACAATCTGCCGAGGGGCGACTGGAGAGGGCGACCGAGTCATGGATGGCTCTGTCCCCTTTGTCGGTATCATAAATGGGTTGTCAGAAACAGGGCCACACATGTCCATTAATTGTTTATTGCAGTTTATCTTTAATAAATTGAGCTTGGCTAGTCTCCAGTACCGCACGCAACCTGTAAATAGATGCGGCATTGGTTTTTGAAGAATACGGCCACAAAAAAGCATTTCTAGGTATTATCTACATTCTCTAGCATCTGTTGAGAACTACTTGCCTTTTGGGTTTTCAGTGTAGATTACTACTGTATTGTGTGTATCACTGTGTTTATTATATCTGCACTGTGATATCACTGGGTTTATTATCTCTTTAGTGTGACCTCACCTTGTTTATTATCTTTGTTGTGTGACCTGACTGCATTTATTATCCCTTTACTGTGACATCACTGTTTTTATTATCTTTCCAGTGTGACATCACTGCATTTATTATCCCTGTAATGTGGCATCACTTTGTTTATTACGTCTTTACTGTGACATCACTGTGATCATTATCCCTGTACTATGACATCACTGGGTTTATTATCTGTACACTGTGACATCACTGTTTTTCTTATCTCTGTATTGTGACATCACTGTGTTTATCTTTCTCGTGTGACATCACTGCATTTATTATCCGTGTACTGTGATATCCCTGTGTTTATTATTCCTGTACTGTGACATAACTGAATCCTGTATTGTGACAGTTCTTTGGTTTATTATCCTGTTCTGTAACATCACTGTAATTATTATCCCGGTTCTGCAACATCATTGTGTTACCTTTTGTTATATATTAGTGTATAATATTATAAAGCTTGTGTGACATAATTATAAGTCTTCTTTCTAAGGCACTGATATCACTGTGTGCAGGGCCATCATCAGGGCATGACAACCATGACTGGTGTATGGGGCCCGGTGAAGAAGTGGGGCCCGCGCTAATTACTTAGCTTTATTAAGCCCTGGGCCAGGCCTCCCCCTTCACCAGGCACAAGTCACAGCTGCAGCAGAGGGGCCTGGCAGTCGCTTCGGCCACTATCCATCGCTAATTTGCATGCAAAGGTGCATCACATGGAAATTAGCCATGTGCTGAAGGCAAGCTCATTGAAGCACAGAAGGGTGCCAGTGCATCATTCCGTGGCCCAGCTTGCAGCAGCGTGATGCTTACTCTGTGACCTCATCACACAGCTGCAGGTAACAGCTGCGGAGGTGGCGAGGACATGGCAGCCAGTGGGGACAGGTAAGCAGCTTGGTTGAAGACAAGAGCGGGATGATCGTCAGAGACGATAAGGGCCCGCCGACCCCAGTCTCTGCCTTGCTTCAGCTGGATGTGCGTTGGAGGGCGCACATCCTGCTGAAATGCATTACAGCTCAGAGAGGACGCCATGCAACATGGAAGTTGGGGAGGGTGAGTAAAATGGTTGGTTTTTTTTTCTTTTTGCAGCAGACAAATATGCCAGGAGTGGCCCAGGAAGGGGACATATATCAGGCAGAGGACATATATACTATGAAAGGGGCAAATAAGTAAGGATGAGAACGTATATACTAGGAGGGGCACAGGAAGCGGGCATATATACAAGGAGGAGGAACTATATACCAGGAAAGGGACAAATAAACGAGGATGGGGACACATTTACCAGGATGTGCCCAGGAGGGGGACATATATACCAAGAGGGAGACAACATGCATACCAGGAAGGGCCCAGGATGGGGACATATATACCAGGGTGAGGAGAAATATACCAGGAGGACATATATACTGGGAAAGGGGCAAATAGGCAAGGATGGGGACATACATACCAGAAAGGGCCCAGTATGAGGACATATATACCTGTAAGGGGACATATATACCAGGATGTGGACATATATACAAGGAAGGGTACATATATACCAGGAGGAGGACATAAATACCAGGAGAGGCCCAGGATGGGGATATATACCAGGAAGGGGGAAATATATATATATATATATATATATATATACACCGGTACACTTAGCTATTATTGACACAAAACATATAAGGCTGAAAAAATCAATGGATGAAAACCTACCCTTTATTGCCTTACTGCCATATTACCTTTAAGGTGAGGCTCTACAGCCAAGTATTGTGCGTTTTGGGATTATTTTATTTATCTGCGGACACTGACTTGTTTATATACTTATTGTGCATTCTATTATCAGCACCCTGATACTTCATTGAGACAATGTACAAGATTATTATGTCCATCCTTTTATTTCATCCATTCTTTTTCTCTTGTCAATCATGTTTTTAACATTTGTTTTTGTTAGCCTTATATGTTTTGTATCAATAAAAGCCATGTTTATATATAAATACCTGGGTGTGCACATTTTTGTTATGCAGCTTTTTTCCCTCTCATGTTGCAATTCATTTTTTTTGCATAGTTTTTGTTTGCACCTCGCCTTTTATTTATATTTATTACACTGTGGTGCCCACAAAGTGTTGCAAGGAGCAATATGTGTATCGGAGGATATTATACAGAGTGGCAGTGTGTGTGACGGAGATGCTATACAGAGGGATAGTGTGTGGAGGATATACAGAGGGGCAGTGTGTGTGAGAGGATATTATTTGAGGGGTGGAAGCAGAACTGGGGTGGACCCTGAGCGGAGTCTCAAGGGGGCCCGAAAATATTGCCAGTATGGGGCCATGAAATCCTAGTGGCAGTCCTGACTGTGTTCATGCATTTTCAGGGCGTTAGTATACCACAACTATAATGCTATTATGTAGTTACAGATTTTGTAATGAGGCATAGGAATGTGAAGTTTTGCTTCTGCTTATCATCAAGGACTCTTCTGTTGGATAACAGAACAGAAGTTTGACTGAGGCTCTGTAATGTGGGGCATATTATTAATATCTTGCAACTTACTTATTCTTTTTGTAACTTTCCATTATATATTGCTATAATTCCATATGGCTTCTATCCTTAGTTTGTGATAGCTGGCTACTATAATTAACCTAAATAACCAATTTATGCACCCTCTATTGCCTTATATGTAACGCCAGTACTGTCGTAGCCTATCACCTATTTCAGGGGCATGCTTAGAGTAAACCCAAGCAGTTGCCTATTCATTTAGTAATATCCAGCCTAAGGCGCTGGCAAGAACGTGCTATGCCAAAAAGATATACAGCTTTATAGCAAAGTTCAATCTTTCTACACCCACGTTACAGTGCTGGGTTTTTGCCACCTATAGAAAAGGGTCCACTGTTTGTTGCTCCCCTGCCCCATTTCCATGACATTTTAGCCGATTCCCCATTTTCTTGCCCTATTGCAGTTCAACTTCTCTTCTTATGATGGCATCTGTCAATCATCTGATGTGATTAGTGGTCTATCCCATCCAAGCCAGGTATTAATGTGAATGGAGGAGTCAGTAGAAATTAATCTCATGTGGATGGGGGATTCGGTAGAGATCATTCTCATGCGAATGGGGGAGTCGGTAGAGATCATTCTCATGCGAATGGGGGAGTTGGTAGAAATTATTCTCATGCAAATGGAGGAGTCTGTAGAAATCATTCTCACACGAATGGGGGAGTCGTTAGAGATCATTCTCATGTGTATGGGGGAGACAGTAGAGATCCTTCTCATGGGTATGGAGGAGTTGGGAGAGACCATTCTCATGCGTATGGAGGAGTCAGTAGAGATCATTCTCATGCGTATGGGGGAGTCGGTAGAGATCATTCTCATGCGGATGAGGGAGTCAGTAGAGATCATTCTCATGTGTATGGCGGAGAGGGTAGAGATCATTCTCATATGTATGGGGGAGTTGGTAGGGATCATTGTCATGTGTATGGGAAGAGGGTAGAGATCATTCTCATGTGTATGGCGGAGAGGGTAGAGATCATTCTCATATGTATGGGGGAGTTGGTAGGGATCATTGTCATGTGTATGGGAAGAGGGTAGAGATCATTCTCATGTGTATGGGGGAGTGGGTAGAGATCATTCTCATATGTATGGGGGAGTCGGTAGGGATCATTGTCATGTGTATGGGAAGAGGGTAGAGATCATTCTCACATGTATGGGGGAGTGGGTAGAGATCATTCTCATGCGTATGGGGGAGTCGGTAGGGATCATTGTCATGTGTATGGGAAGAGGGTAGAGATCATTCTCACGTGTATGGGGGAGTGGGTAGAGATCATTCTCATGCGTATGGGGGAGTCAGTAGAGATCATACGTATGGTTATGGAGGAGAGGGTAGAGATCTTTCTCATGTATATGGTCAGCTTTAGGGTTCCTCTCACCAAAGGCCCAGTGCATTCACATGTGCTTTCTCTATGGTTTAGGTTATAAGTTAAAAAGAAAAAAAATTAGGATAATAAATATTATTTAAGACAGGATAGCGACTAATTAAAGAAGAATAAAGGCTGTAAAAAAATGTGTTCTGTTCATGGATCTTTAAAGCTCCCAGTGAAGGTTATTACTAGAATGCCCCATCTAATAATGGCGATGTTATATTTGGAGATGTATGGTACCGCCTGATACATGCTGTAAGGCAGTTCTTAAGGTGGAGCTTCATTTTACCTTTGCAATGACTTTTAGTAGCAGAGACATACCTAAGCAGAGACGCATAAATAACCATGTCAGTTTTCTGCTGGAATAGTAAGTTTTAGATTTACAAGCTGAGCCTGGGGCTTCCTCGTGTAGCTGCAATACACAGCAAACTAGGAAAAGAGTCGTGAAACACAAGAAAAAAAGCAGACCCAGAGCCTGTGCAGGTCAGGAGTCAGACAGGAAGCAAGAGGTACAGGAGCTGGCAACATGATCCAGAGGTCACTCTAGTTGTTGTACCAGCAGCATGCACTCCCTCGTCTGGAAGTATTTATAGACATGCCTGACCTTTACAGGACTAATAATCATGAGTAATTGGGCATATGCAGACAATGTGTAGTCAGAGCTTTCTCTGGTGCTGGGATGTAACCCGTTGCATACAGATATAGCCAGGGCGGCCATGTGTATGCCGCATCTGATTCTCCAAATATGCTCATCACCAACAAGGACAAATCTCTTCAGTGAATATAGTCAGCGGTAATTATATCATGGCCATTATTATATGGCTGTTAGTAAAGCTGAGGCTCCATTCACACTGCATTGAAGGCATCCGTTTGATGTATACATCAGGGAATACGTCCAGCGTCTAACTCTAATCTATTCGGCTGTCTACAATTCATTGTCTCCGATCACAAACAAATGTATTCCATGATAAGCTAATTCAATTCAGGAAACAAGAACCCGCACTTAATCGCTCTCTGCAAAGGATAATACACTTTTACGTGTTTTCACTGGTATTTTTTTTTGCATTATAGGTGAATGGGACTAACCTGTGGTCACCTGTGGGGTGATACTAATATGTGGACGCACCCCAGAAGAAGCTAGTCATGGTGAAACTCAAGTTTCGCACAGTGCAATTGCTGGATTTATCTGTTTTTCTGGTGATAATAGTCATCTATTTGTCTGTAGAATTAACATACTGCATAAGGCCTCCTTCACACATCCGTGTCTCCGATACGTGTGACGTCCGTTTCCACATGTACTGGAGACACAAGCACATGTAGACCCATTAAATTCAATGGGCTTGGTTACAGATCCTGTTTTCACACTGCCCGTGTATCCATGTGGAGCATACGTGTCTGTGTGCTCCACATGGCAACATGTCTGTTTTCTGCTGGCAGCACGGATGTCACATGGCCCACATACTGATGTGATCCGTGTGATATCAGTGTGACATGTACCGGAGAAAACACAGGTCACTTAAAAAATTTATACTTACATGTCTCCAGCACTACTGTCTCCAGTATTATTATTTATTATTATAGCGCCATCAATTCCATGGCACTTTACATGTGAAAGGGGTGTACATAATAGGGACAAGTACAATAATCATAAACAATACAAGACACAGACTGCTACAGGAGGATAGAGGTCCCTGCCCGCGAGGTCTCACAGTCTACAAGGGATAGGTGAGGATACAGTAGGTTAGGGTAGAGCTGGTTGTGCGGTGTTATATCAGACTGAGGGTTACGGCAGGTTGTAGGCTTGTTAGAAGAGGTGGATCTTTAGGTTCCTTTTGCAACTTGTCAAGGTAGGCGAGAGTCTGATATGTTGTGGCAGAGCATTCCAGAGTATGGGGGAGGCACGGGAGAAATCTTGGATGCGATGGTGGGAAGAGGAGATGAGAGGAGAGCAGAGAAGAAGATTATTATTATTATTATTATTTATTATTATAGCGCCATTTATTCCATGGCGCTTTACAAGTGAAAGAGGGTATACGTACAACAATCATTAACAGTACAAGACAGACTGGTATAGGAGGAGAGAGGACCCTGCCCGCGAGGGCTCACAGTCTACAGGGAATGGGTGATGGTACAATAGGTGAGGACAGAGCTGGTTGCGCAGTGGTCTACTGGGCTGAAGGCTATTGTAGGTTGTAGGCTTGTTGGAAGAGGTGGGTCTTGAGGTTCCTCTTGAAGCTTTCCACGGTCGTGGAGAGTCTGATGTGCTGAGGTAGAGCGTTCCAGAGTATGGGGGATGCACGGGAGAAATCTTGTACACGATTGTGGGAAGAGGAGATAAGAGAGGAGCAGAGAAGGAGATCTTGTGAGGATCTAAGGTTGCGTGCAGGTAGGTACCGGGAGACTAGGTCACAGATGTAGGGAGGAGACAGGTTGTGCATGGCTTTGTATGTCATGGTTAATGTTTTGAACTGGAGTCGTTGGGCGATGGGAAGCCAGTGAAGGGATTGGCAGAGTGGCGAGGCTGGGGAGTAGCGAGGGGAGAGGTGGATTAAGCGGGCTGCAGAGTTTAGGATAGATTGGAGGGGTGCAAGAGTGTTGGAAGGGAGGCCAGAGAGCAGGAGGTTGCAGTAGTCGAGGCGGGAGATGATGAGGGCATGCACTAATGTTTTTGCAGATTCTTGGTTAAGAAAAGCACGGATCCGGGAGATATTTTTGAGTTGTAATCGGCATGAGGTGAAGAGGGCTTGGATGTGTGGCTTGAAGGATAGAGCAGAGTCGAGGGTCACTCCAAGGCAACGAGCTTGTGAGACTGGGGAGAGTGAGCAACCATCAAGTGTGATGGAAAGGCTTGTTGGAGGAGATGAGTGAGGAGGAGGAAAGACAATAAACTCTGTTTTGTCCATGTTAAGTTTTAGGAATCGCGCCGAGAAGAAGGATGAAATAGCAGACAGACATTGTGGAATTTTGGTTAGTAGGGAGGTAATGTCAGGTCCAGAGAGGTAGATCTGTGTGTCATCGGCATAGAGATGATACTGGAAGCCGTGGGACTCTATGAGCTGTCCCAAGCCGAAGGTATAGATGGAGAACAGCAGGGGTCCAAGAACTGAGCCTTGGGGGACACCGACAGATAGGGGGCGAGATGAGGAAGTGGTGTGAGAATGGGAGACGCTGAAAGTTCGGTCGGTTAGGTATGAGGAGATCCAGGATAGGGCCAAGTCTGTGATGCCCAGAGATGAGAGAATCTGTAGTAGGAGGGAATGGTCTACTGTGTCGAAGGCAGAGGACAGGTCCAGGAGGAGGAGGACAGAGTAGTGTCGCTTGGCTTTGGCGGTTAGTAGATCATTGGTGACTTTGGTTAGGGCAGTTTCGGTAGAATGATGTGGTCGGAAGCCAGATTGAAGCCGGTCAAAGAGGGAGCAGGAGGAGAGGTATGAGGACAATTCAAGATGGACATGCTGTTCCAGTAGTTTTGAGGCGTAGGGGAGAAGGGATATGGGGCGATAGTTTGACACAGAGGATGGGTCAAGGGAGGGCTTTTTGAGGATGGGTGTAATAGAGGCATGTTTAAAGCATGAAGGGACTACACCACTTGCTAGTGATAGGTTGAAGAGATGGGTTAGGGCTGGGATGAGGACTGCGGTGATGTTGGGGATGAGGTGCGATGGGAGCGGGTCCAGTGCACAGGTGGTTAGATGTGATCTTGAGAGTAGAGTGGAGAGATTGTTTTCTGTCATGGTGGAGAAGCTGGATTTGGAGGAAGATGGCTGAGTAGCTATGATGAGGGGCTGTGGTGATTGTGGGCCAAAGCTTGCTCTGATGTTGTCAATCTTCCGCTTGAAGAAAGAGGCAAAGTCTTCAGCTGAGATGAGAGGAGAGGGAGGTGGTGCCGGAGGACGAAGGATCTTGTGAGATCTTGTGAGGATCGAAGGTTACGTGCAGGTAAGTACCGGGAGACTAGGTCACAGATGTAGGAAGGAGACAGGTTGTGGATGGCTTTGTATGTCATGGTTAGTTTTTTGAACTGGAGTCGTTGGGCAATTGGAAGCCAGTGAAGGGATTGATAGCGTGGTGAGGCCGGGGAATAGTGGGGGGACAGGTGGATTAGCCAGGCAGCATAGTTTAAAATAGATTGTAGGGGTGTGAGACTGTTAGCAGGGAGGCCACAGAGCAGGAGGTTGCAATAATCTAGGCGCGAGATAATAAGGGCATGTACTAGGGTTTTTGCAGCTTCTTGGGAAAGGAATGTACGAATCCGGGAAATATTTTTGAGTTGGAGGGGGCAGGAGGTGAAGAAGGCTTGGATGTGTGGCTTGACAGAGAGATCAGAGTCTAGAGTTACCCCCAGGCAGCGAGCACGTGGCACTGGGGAAAGTGAGTAGCCATTGACATTGATGGATATGTCAGGTGGGGGGGGGTTGAGTGAGGAGGAGGAAAGATGATGAATTCTGTTTTGCCCATGTTCAGTTTTAGGAATCGAGCGGAGAAAGAGGATGAAATAGCAGACAGACATTGTGGGATTCTGGTTAGTAGGGAGGTGATGTCAGGTCCAGAGAGGTAGATCTGTGTATCATCAGCGAAGAGATGATACTGAAAGCCATGGGACTCTATGAGCTGTCCCAGGTGTAGGTGTAGATGGAGAACAGCAGGGGTCCAAGAACTGAACCTTCGGGGACACCGACAGATACAGTACTGCTGTAACACTTGCTTCTGGGCCCGCTCATTATGCTCATGAATATTCACTGCACTGACTGCGGACCCAGAAACTACAGTAGCACCGGAGACAGGTAAGAATACAAGTTCATGCTGTCTGTGTGCTATCCGGATGTCATATGGATAGCACACGGTGAACATACTGACCTGCCCCACGGACTGTCACACACGTACGTATGAAAAAGACCTAATGTAGACCTGGTGTAGGGTTACTTCATGATTGGGGGCTGCCAGCTTTCTGTGTTCTTCGTCCTTATAGGAGCAATGAAGGGAAGGTTTGTTTCCATGAGGAGTACATTCATAAGTAACTGAGTTTAATGTGAAAAAAAAAAGAAGAGTGCATACTGCCATCGATGTGGATCTTTGTTGATGAGTGTCACGCTCCCGGTGTCCCGGCAGCCCTCCTTACCCACTGACCCGGTTCCTGCATCGCACCACCGCTCCGTACACACTGATCCAGTTGTACCTGCATCGCACCACCGTTCCGTACCCACTGATCCGGTCCACGTGTCCTCCGGTCACGGCTACCGCCCCCGATCGTGCTCTCCTGTGTTCTGTTCCTGGTCTCAGGAATCTGACTCTGACTAATGCCTCTGTATAAGACCAGGCCGCGCCCACTCTCCTGGTCTTATAGGCCCAGCACACCTGAAGCAGGAAATGACATAGGGCTGTGCTGGGTATATAAGACTTGCCTTTCCATGTGGGCGGGGCCTGATCAACGTGACTTGAAGCCTTGTCTTTTGAACTAGATCCTCAGGTCCCCTTGTACCGTTTCCTGTTTCCTGTACCAGCATTTTGTACTGTCTTAAAGAACTCCGTGACCCTGGTGACCTGGTTATACCTGTCCCAGCCTCGCCAGTTCTCCGGCTGCCGTGTACCCTGCCCTCCGGTGGGGTGCATGGTCCAGTGGATCCACCTACTGGGCCTACCAGTCCTGCCTGCCCTGACAGATTGATCAGGCCCTGGATTCCGCCGGAGCACAGACGTCTGAACTGGCTGAACTGCGCCAGGAACTGGTGTGACAGAGAGAAACCTTAACCCGTATATTGAATTTCCTGACGTCTGTGGACAGCCGCTTGTATACGTTACAGACTGCCGCCTCGACCTCATCTACACAGCGTACAGCGACTACGTCCGAACCCGTTGTCTCCTCGGCCTCGCATCTCCGCCTCGCTGCACCGCCTCGCTATGCGGGAGATCCCAAGACCTGCAGAGGCTTCTTGAACCAGTGCTCTCTGCATTTCCAGCTGCTCCCGCACCTGTTTGTTTCGGACCAAGCAAAAGTGGCATTTCTAATGTCACATCTAGAAGGCGAAGCTCTGGCCTGGATAAATCCGTTGTGGGAGAACGAGGATCCAGTGACCACCGACATCCGGGAATTCCTTCAGGCTTTTAGAAGTACCTTCGATGAACCAGGACGTACTACCGTGGTTACCTCTTCGCTCCTCCGGCTACGCCAAGGGACCCTAATGGTTGGCGAGTACGCCATTCAGTTCCGCATGCTTGCCTCCGAGCTAGGCTGGAACAATGAGGCATTGACTGCCGCCTTCTGGGAGGGGCTCTCCGGTCGCATCAAGGACGAATTAGCCGGTCGTGATGTTCCCCGTACGTTGGACGCTCTGATATCCCTAGCCACCTGGATTGATCTCCGTTTTCAGGAACGGACCAAGGAGGTATCCCGGGAGAAGCGACCAGTCCATCACGCCTTTGTCCTGCAGAGGTCTACCGTTCCCCCGCCATTGCCTTCCTGTGATTCAACTCCCGAACCTATGCAAATCGACCGACTGAGCCAAGCTGAACAACGCCGAGCAGAGCGACTTGCCCGGGGCCTGTGTTTCTATTGTGGAAGCGGTACACATCTGCTTCGTTCTTGCCCGGAGAGACCAGGTAGACCCCAAGTCCAAGGGATGGTGGGAACCGCCACCCTTGGTACCGGAATCCCTTCAGTCCCGGTTACACAGACTGTCCAGGTCACGACCGAGAAGACTCAGTTCACGGGAGAGGCTCACATTGATTCGGGAGCAGCGGGTAATTTCATTCTACAAGCTACAGTGGACCGTTATCGAATACCGGTCATCCCGCTTGCTAAACCCCTTTGGTTCGCCTCCGTGGATGGAAAACCGCTATACGAACCCGTCCGGTACACCACCGAACCCGTGAGACTCTGTGTTGGTGCCCTGCACACTGAGACTATTGCTTTGTACGTCATCCCGAGAATGACTCCCGCGCTCCTGCTGGGTCTGCCCTGGCTACAACTCCATGTCCCTGACATCAGTTGGCGCTCTGGCGCAATCACTCGTTGGAGTCCGTTGTGCCAGGATAACTGTCTACAGCCTGTTCCTCAGTCCCTGGCACCTGAGCCTGTTATGCCGCAGGAAGAAGAGGCAACGACGCAGTCCAACGCCGTACCACAACTCCTGTCTCTTGTACCTGTGGTGCCACCAGAACAAGAAGAGGAGACGACGCAGTCCAGCGTCGTACCACAATCCTGTTGCCTGAGTCCTTGGTACCACCGGGTCCTGAAGAAGAAATGACGCAGTCTAGCGTCGCTCCACCGTCCCTGGCTATTGGGACTTCGATGTCACCGGCTACTGAGGATGAGACAATGTCCTGTACCCAGTCCGAGACGCCCGATCCGGCCGTCCAAGACTCCAGTCCTGCTTCTGACTGTCCTCCCCTTTCCGTTGCTTCCGTTGCCGCTGACTTGGGTTCTCCGATACGGGACATAGTGGCCATGAAAACGGTCCGGGGTAAGCAGTCCTTCCTGGTCGCTTGGGTGGATTGCGGTCCTGAGGCCCGTTCCTGGTTGTCCCGGAAGTACGTTGCTGCCCCTCTTCGGCGCGCCTACATGTCCCGGCCGCGGGGAGGGGGGCTTCAAGGGGGGGTACTGTCATGCTCCCGGTGTCCCGGCAGCCCTCCTTACCCACTGACCCGGTTCCTGCATCGCACCACCGCTCCGTACACACTGATCCAGTTGTACCTGCATCGCACCACCGCTCCGTACCCACTGATCCGGTCCACGTGTCCTCCGGTCACAGCTACCGCCCCCGCTCGTGCTCTCCTGTGTTCTGTTCCTGGTCTCAGGAATCTGACTCTGACTAATGCCTCTGTATAGGACCAGGCCGCGCCCACTCTCCTGGTCTTATAGGCCCAGCACACCTGAAGCAGGAAATGACATAGGGCTGTGCTGGGTATATAAGACTTGCCTTTCCATGTGGGCGGGGCCTGATCAACGTGTCTTGACGCCTTGTCTTTTGAGCTAGATCCTCAGGTCCCCTTGTACCGTGTCCTGTTTCCTGTACCAGCATTCTGTACCGTCTTAAAGAACTCCGTGACCTTGGTGACCTGGTTATACCTGTCCCAGCCTCGCCAGTGCTCCGGCTGCCGTGTACCCTGCCCTCCGGTGGGGTGCATGGTCCAGTGGATCCACCTCCTGGGCCTACCAGTCCTCCCTGCCCTGACAATGAGTCATGAAGCCTAGGCTACTGCATAATAAATATTTTTTTTGAAAAATGCCTCTGCATGGTATTATTTAATTATGGTCTCCAGTACTGGTGGAAAAAACATATACACATGCATACCATCCAGACGTATGACTAAAATATGTCTGTGGGAATACATCCATTCATTGACATCCTGTAGACCTGTTCGGAGCATTTCCCAGTGCACTTAACATGAAAATCTCATGAAAGGAAGTTATACAAGTAGCAATTACAGGATAGGATCTTCATACTCAACGTCCAGGCTTTTGATTGCTCGGGTTGTAATTCCTAATGCTGCTTTGAATCTGAATATAAAATGAATCAATTTTGCTGAACGGCATAAAGGAAAAAAAGCTAATTTTCATCTGACCAGGAGATGAGTTAAAAACAGCCTTCCAGAGTCATTAAGAACATGATCAGCCTGTGCAGTGTCCCAGCTCCATTACCATACTCCATCACTGTCATTCTGCAGGAAGTGCCGGCTGAGCTCCTACCGGCCTATCAGGACAATAGCCTCATTTTCTCTGACAGTCTCCATGAACACCATTGACATTCATCTGAGGCTCCTGTGTGGTCACTGATTTATTAATGAATATAGTTGTGTCACAGCCGAGTTTTTACATAGATGCTATTAGTTTTTTTCTTCGCATGCCATCCATGTGTGACGCTCTTTTTTCAACAGAAATTTCCTGGGCATTTTTTCTTATCTTTTTTCATTTTTTTTTAGACAGATACATAAATAAAATACGGACTCCCATCACTATTTATGAACATGGTGATTAGGAATCTACTTTGTTCAGTTTTGTGACTTTAAGGAACCTTAAAGACATCTGTTGCCAGCTTTTTGCTGTGATGTGTGGGGCAGAGCCCCTGATTCCAGAAATGTGTCACTTACTGGGCTGCTTGTAGTGGTCTCAATAAAATTAGTGTTTTTCAACAGGAGATTAGCACTGGAAGACTAGTTGTCTCCTGCCATGTAGTCTTGCTCTGTGTAATCCCGTCCCCTACCACTGATTGGTAGTTTTCTGCCTAGGCACCGTGTACATATTAAGGCCTCTTTCACGCGTACGTGCCTCTGTGACGCCCTGGGCAAGCCAGGGGGTCACAGGTCACAACACAACACGCACCCTACATTCCCTGCAGGTACACACTAAGTCAAAACAGAAATCCTTGTTGCCTTCCTCCAGGAGCTGGTGTCCACACCAGGGGGTGGGCCAGGCGGTTGGCTCCACCCACCGAGGAGTTCACAGCTCTGGAGGCGGGAAAACCAGGCAGTTAGCTCAGGGAAGAGCTTGAGTGAGGAGTAAAGATAGAGTTGAGAGTTGAAAGTGAAAGGAAGTGAAGTGAAGCTGGTGAAGTGGTAAAGGAGGAAAGTAGGAGTAGTGACAGCAAGAAGCCTGAAGTTGGTCCGGGTGTGTGCCCCGGACTGAGACAGCAAGGTTGGCAGACGGCGGTGACCGTCTGCAGGCGAGACTGATTGGAGGTTGCCGAAAGGACCGTGGACGGGTGGTGACCCGGCGGTACCGGAGCGGTATACGAAGATTAGTCAACACCAGGGCAGGGGCCTTTCGGATCCCGGCAAGGCTAGGAGTCACCATAATTTGCCAAATCCGTCAGTGAAGGGGACGACTGTCTCCCAACAACCAAGTCCCGTTTGAAGGCAACAGTCCAACCGTTAAGGGGAGAAGACATCGCCACCGCCAAGGCACCAGTTTCCCAGGGCCAGCGCCTGCGGGCAAGAGTGGAGCTCCTCCGGTTCATATCCAAGCTGGGGAGCGGGTTACCGGTGGGAACCCATCGCTACCAGACAACAACACATAGGTGAAGGGAAGAGACCGTCAACTGCAGGGGACATCGGCAACGTAACCGTCTGAGGGACCCGTCCAACCAGCCGTTTGTTTACCGAGAACTGTGTCGTGTTTACTGGCTGAGTGAGTACCTCCGTGCCGTGCGGCACAGCGCTGCCCCTGCGCCCCTGCACCTCCACAGGCCCCCTAGCCCGCCTGTCCACCATCCCAACTCCATCACTGGGCCCCGGGATCACCAACCCCTACCCACGGAGGGGCAACACAACAACTGGCTGCTCCATACCATCACTCCCGGGATCCCCAGCCAGAGCAGCGGTGGTGTACACTCAATCACCACAACCGTGGGTGGCGTCACGGACAATAAACAATCCCCACACCCAAACCCCCTTTCACTCACGGGCGAGGAGCGCCGCTAGAGTCCCCGGGATCCGGCCCATTGCTCGAGCCACCGAGCAGCAGCAGGCCGCAGCAGCCGCGGCAGCCGGACCCGAGCAGTGGGAGAGCGCGGCGTCCCCTCCTCCGCCCGCTACACCTCCGGTACGTGTTTGGCAGTTTTCTCACGTACCGGAGACATGTACACACGTAGACGTATGTATTCCTATGGTTTTGGACACACGTAAGTATTTTCGCACGGAACGTGTATCCATTCCGTACTTACGTGTGTCCGTGTTTCTCACGGCAACATGTCCGTTTCTTCTCCGGCATCACGGGTGTCACATGGAATGCAAATGTGTCACACGTAATGCAAACGGACTACACGGATGTGTTCCATGTGACACCGGAGAAAAGACATGTGTCTGTGAGAAAAAAAACAAAACCTTTACTCACCTTCTCCAGCCCTGCTGTCTCTGCCGCTGCTGTCACTTGCTGCCGACCGCCGCTCATTATGCTCATTGAATATTCACTTCACTGCGTCCGGAAGCAGCAGCAGCGGGGAGTCGGCAGGACCGGAGACCAAAGATCAGCACCACGGACAGCGACGCCAGGGACAGGTGAGCAGAAAATTCCCATTCTCCGTGTGTTATCACGGATAACACACGGAGAACACACGTGTGCCATACACACGGCACACCAAGGGCAATACGCACCTTTGACACGTCCATGAAAAACGTGCGTGATTTTCACCGACGTGTGAAAGACGTGCCTCAGCTGCCAATCAGTGGTGTGTGCAGGGTTATAAAACGCTCACCAGCCAAAGATTAGATTAAACAGTGATTTTATCAAAATGACAGAATGCAAACCAGTAAGTGACACATCTCTGGTTTCATGGTCTATGCTCTTACATCGTGCTGCTTTCAGATTACATAGCAAAAACTTGCTGACATATTCCCTTTAACCCATTACCGACATAGGACATACTCCCTGACTTTGATTCAGGCTCACAGGCTTAGCCAGCATCTTTCCCTGAACATGTCAGCTGATCTGATCAGCCAACATGTGTATCTAACAGGCATGGGTGGATCGGAGATCAGGGTGAGCCCATTAATGAGTTAAATCCCACTGTCATTCTCTCACAGAAGGATTTAACATGCGTCAGAGGGGAGCGCATCAATCCCCACTCCCATGGGCGACCCTGTGATGTGACCGTGGGGTGCTGATGGGTTGACATGAAAGCCTGGGGTCAGATGATGACCCCTGTCATGACAAAATTCCTGTGAACACCGGCAGTATGCCAGCGTTCATAGAAAGTCAGTATTTCTGCTGTACAGAGGAGCGCTGATGCCCTGCTCTGTACAGCTCAAGTGATCAGAAAATCGCAGCTTCAAGTCCCTTATGGGCACCAGGAAAAATAAAAAAAAGCTTTTAAAATATGAAAAAATTTAAAAACAAATGTCAAATTGCCCCTCTTTCCTCATTGAAAATCAAACAATTTCAAAAAATACACTTATTTGGTATCGCCTCCTTCAGAAAACCTGATGTATGAAAATAAATTAATCAATTAATTAATACATTAAATTTAGTAAGTAAATTGATCCGATTGGTAAACAGCATAATAACACCCCCCCCCAAAACCCCACCCCCCTCCAGAATTAAGTTTTTTTGGTCACGGCAACATTGCAGTGAAATGCAATAAGAGGGAATGAAAACATCACATCTACAATAAAATGGCATCGAGTAAAAGTGTCAGCTGATGACACAAAAAATAAACTCTCACTCAGACCTAGGTCCCGAAAAATAAGAATGTTACGGATCTTTTTTTTAAACAAATTTCTGAAAATGTCTTCACCATTTAAGTAAAAAAAGAAAAAAAAAAGAAAAAAAACCCGAACTAACTAACAAAACTCTACATGTTTGGTTTTGCCAGGGCATCAGGTAGTCACAGAATTAGTCCACCCTCCTTGATTCCACCAAAACCCCACACCCAGGTACAACACACAGCCATTAAAGCCTAGCCACCCCCTCATGACAACAGAGACACACCAGTGGGCGGGATCAGGCGGATGAGAACGCCCACCTATGGGTCCTGACGTGTCAGGGGTGGGAACACGACAGTGGAAGTCAGAGAACAGAGTTGACAGTTGACAGTGGAGGAGTGAGGAAGTGCAGTGGAGTCGGGTACCTGGACTACCTGGCTAGGTGGCAGACAGCAAACAGGGCCACAGGCGATGGAGATCCGGTCGCGGGAGACCTTAAGTGGACCGGGGCAGGGTTGTAGCCCGCCGGTGCTGACAGCGGGAATCCGGTCTGGAGGCCGTGCACAGTCGGGGTACCTGGACCTTAGGACGAGGACGGTTGCAAGCCCCCTTGTTAATCAACCAACAGAGGACGAGGTTTCAGGCCTTGTTCTCCAGAAGCCCAGAGAGCGAAACGGATACCCAACACGGGGGATAGGGTGTCTGTCAGAGCCCACAGAGATCTCAAGGGTCAGATTTCGCGGGCCACAGCTCCCAAACATACACAGTATCGGGAGTGGTCGTCCCCGTTCCATGCGGAGTTGTCCCACAGAAGACACAGACACTGAGTGCAGGAGAAATGGGACACCTGTTTGCTACACCCGGGTGTGGGACCCGAATACACCTGCCAAAGGCGAACGGTCACTGGCAACTTGGTTTACCTCTGGACTTGTGTGTGACTCTTTGAACAGTGAGTACATCATTGAGCCACGGTCCAAACCGGAACACCACCTCCAGCAGTCATCACTCCTGTGTACCCGGGCCCCGGGACTACGCCTCCCCTACCCGTGGAGGGGATCCCATCTTGCTTCCCCGCTCCATCAGCCCCTGGCGCCCCATCACCAGGCAGCGGCGTGTCACCATCCCTCACCGCAACCCACGGGTGGCGTCACCGACACATCAATCCCCTGTAAATATCCCCTTCTGACAGTTGTGAGGATGGACGGCCGTGCGAGCCTGGGTCCGGTCACCACTCGAGCTGCAGCAGTGAGCCCGGATCCGAGTGGCCCCAGAAGCGGCAGCGGCCCCCACCTGCAACACTCATACTGACCAGGGGAATCATATTGCCAGGTGAGCTTTACCATAAAACATTTTGAAATGTAACTTTGTTTTAGCAATTTCACCGCTCTCTGAATTTTTCCCTATTTTCCAGTACAATATGGGGCAGAATTAATGGTGTCGTTTAAAAGTACAGCTCGTCCCACAAAAAACAAGCCCTCATATGGCTAAATTGACGGAAAAATAAAAAAGTTATGGCTCTTCGAAGAAGACATACTGATAGGGACTTTAGATTGTGAGCCCCAATGGGGACAGTGTTCCTGATGTATGTAAAGCGCTGCGGAATATGTTAGCGCTATATAAAAATAAAGATTTTGATTTTTTTTTTTTGAGGAAAAAATAGCCACTGCGGGAAGGGGTTAATAGAAAGTAGGATTCCTGTTCAAGAATCTCATCTGGTATCCAGGATGGGGAGTAAAGCGGGCTTTACATGCTACGATATTGCTAGCAATTGCTAGCGATATCGTAAGCAAAAGCACCCGCCCCCGTCGTGCATGCGATTTCGTGTGATCGCTGCCGCAGCGAACATTATCGCTACGGCAGCGTCACACGCACTTACCTGGTCGTCGTCGTCGCTGTGACTGCTGAACAATCTCTTCCTCAAGGGGGAGGGACATTCGGCATCACAGCGACGTCACCGCGACGTCACTAAGCGGCCGGTCAATCAAAGCGGAGGGGCGGAGATGAGCGGGACGTAACATCCCGCCCACCTCCTTCCTTCCGCATTGCGGCCGGCGGCAGGTAAGGCGACGTTCCTCGCTCCTGCGGTGTCACACACAGCGATGTGTGCTGCCGCAGGAGCGACGAACCACATCGATAATCAACCATTACCGATTTTTGGTTTTGGGACGACCTCTCCATGGTGAACGATTTTCACCATTTTTGAGGTCGCTTAAGGTCGCTGGTACGTGTCACACGCTGCGATATCGTTAATGACGCCGGATGTGCGTCACTAACAACGTGACCCCGACGATAAAACATTAACGATATCGTAGCGTGTAAAGCCCCCTTTACACTCACACTGAAACCACAAATTACCTGACCAGTCCATGGATTTTAATGGGAACCTTGTACTGCTTAAAGAGAGAGGGAACCTGTCACGTGTCACGTGGAAAAATGCTAATATACTGCAGATATGGGGTTAATCTGTAGGTTAATAGTATTTTCAACCTGCCCGACGCCTGCACATTAAACCCTGCTGCCGACAGGAAATTAACTTCCATCCTCCTGGCTCCGTTCTGGTTTCAGTCACGGGGACGGTATCGGCGCGGCTTTGTGAGAGTGTTGATATTCCAGCTGCATTGTCTCCTCTCGTCCATCAGGGGGGTGTCTGCACGGCTGCTGTGTCTCCTCCCGTCCACCAAAGGGATGTCTGCCCAGTCTTGGAGGAGAATTCTGTGAGAAACAAGAGACAGGAAGAGGGAAGGAAAGAGAGAGAGGCGGATTGAGGAAGATCCTGAAGTGTGGTGAAAACCTTAACCCTGCGATGGTCTGAGATCCCTTGACTGCTGGAGACAGCCTGCTGATTGCTGTGAGAGTAGAGGCCACGCAGCTAAGTGCTAGCATTCATAGGCTGTAGCCAGGGAAAGAGGAAACTGTGATTAGAGTGGTTTGCATGGTTACCTGGGTCTTCCCAACGGTTTGCTATTCAGTTCCTGAGGTGATTTGTTCCTCTGGTGATCCTTCCCTGAGGTGACCTGTCTCTGTGATTTCTGGTGCCTTATGGACTTGCTGCGGAGCTGAAAGCTGCCAGGATTTCTCCTTTATACCTGAGACTTCCCTGGATCCATCCATCCATCGGTACTGTAAGTCCTGAGCTCAGGCCTCTCGCTTATTTTTTTTTATATTTTTTTGTGCAAGTGTGCACACATGTGGTAGTGTATTTGGCGCCAGAACAGTTTAGGTATGTTGCAGTCAATTACACAGAACTGAACTGGAGCTACTGGTATACTACTGTTAACAAGTGTTTAACCCCAGGTGAGCTGTTAATGTGCACAAGTAATGAGGGGAGAGGGAGGGGAATAGAAGTATATATAAGATTGTTAATTAGTGTGCTGGTCCAGAGGCAGGTCTTTGTTGCACAAAGTAATTTACACTCTTTATTAGTTTATAGGTTCTGTTCCAGCATTGTTTAGGTTTTCCTGTTATGTAAATTGTGTTCCAGTTGTTCCAGTGATTTTGGGAAAGGTCTCTAGCCTAGCACACCAATCCTGACATTCTGAGCTGGGTGTATATACATTTGTTTGTGGTAAATCCCACCTTGATCCCCTGCTGCATTTCCCACTCCCCAAATGGTTTATAAATAAAAAAAAAAAAGTTTGCACTCAGCCCTAGTCTGGTCTCATTACTGTATCCTGGAAGTAACCTCACGGTTCCAAAGGTTTAGTCACCGCTCTGTATATGGAGATGGAGAGCAGCAGATGTAACCACTGTCCCTGTACTGACTGACTGCTTCTACTAATGCAGAGTGGCTGTCAATCAGTGGGTGGGCGTGGCTACAGCCACCGCTCTCCATACATACGCTGCCGGGAGGATTAAAGTTAATTTCCTCCTGGCAGCAGGATTCAATGTACAGGTGCCGGGCTGTTTCAGAACGCTATTATTCTGCAGATTAACCCCATATCTGCAGGTTAATAACATTTTTCCATGTGACAGGTTCCCTTTAATTTCCCCAATAGTGGTGCTGCAGGAACATTGAAAACTTGCTGCAATGTTCCCCATAGATTAGAGAAGAAGAAACCCCTGTCCTTAGGTTAGAATTGGGGAACCGCACTAACTTCTACTTTATATCAAATTTGGTGAATAATATTCTTACCTAAAACTGCAATTTTTTCTTTTTCAACAAAAACAAGATATATTCCAATATATAATCCAATCTGAGTATACGTGACAGACTTTTTATAGAGTGTGTTGGTTTATAAAAAGATGTTGCTATTTTCATGTTTCTCACGAATCTTTTTTCATCCGCACTTCCTGCCCTTCCTCCACAATATTTCTCTGGCATACTTGTATATGGATTTTTATTTTGTAAGTGTCCATAACGGCATCAAGGTTACTGGCAAATGGAATATTTAACATCTTAGTTTTCAAGTAAAATGATTATGTATAGTTTATTCCAGTTGGGTGAAGTAGTGTCATAATCCCCAATAGGGGTGCTTATTTGATGTATGGAACGGAGCAGCACCAGGAGATGCCTCCTCTCAGTTCTTCTCCATGCAGAAACCTTGGGGTCACACATAGGCCTCATATTTACTTCAATGCTGTCCCCCGTGTCTTAAATGGGAATTCTTCATGTTTTAGTAAGCTTGTCAGATTTTCTTACAGAAAAAGAGATTGTCGTCCTTAATCCATTAAAGATAACACTCAAAAATATTGTTTATACCAGGTTTGGGCAATTACTTTGACCAAGGGGCCACATGAGAGACTGTGACTGGAACAGAGCAGGGCTTAATCAATATGCTGAAGTTAATTCTGCTCAATATTAATATTAACATATTAATCATTATTTTATAGTAATATTAATTGTATCACTTAATATTGAGCAGAATTTAGTAGGCTGACATCGCTTATATACGATATGAGTGCAAGCACAGTATGAACACACAGTCCCCTACAAACAGTATGAGCCTCCATATAATCCCCTATATACATTATGAGGCCCACATGACCTTCTTAATACAGCAGGAGCCCCACATAGCCTCCTATATACATTATGACCTCTCACATAGCCTTGTATATATGTTATGACCGCCATATAGCCTCTTCTTTACATGATCCCCAAATAGTTCCCTATATACATTATGAGGCTCCTATATACAGCATGAGCCCCCATATAGCCTCCTATATACACTACAGTTCAAACGTTTGGGGTCACTCAGTCAATTTTGTTTTTTTCCTTGAAAAATCATACTTTTATTTATCAAATGAGTTGCATAATGAATAGAAAATATAGTCTAGACATTGACTAGGTTAGAAATAATGATTTTTACTTGAAATAATAATTTTATCCTTCAAACTTTTGCTTTCGTCACAAAATGCTTCTTTGCAGCAATTCCAGCTTTGCAGACCTTTGGCATTCTAGCTGTTAATTGGCTGAGGTAATCTGGAGATATTTCACCCCATGCTTCCCCCCCTTCCCTCCCACAAGTTGGATTGGCTTGATGGGCACTTTTTGCGTACCCTACAGTCAAGGTGCTCTCACAACAGCTCAATAGGGTTGAGATCTAGTAACTGGGCTGGCCCCTCCATTACAGATAGAATACCAGCTGCCGGCTTCTTCCCTAAATAGTCCATGCATAATTTGGAGGTGTGCTTTGGGTCATTGTCCTGTTGTAGGATGAAATTGGCTCCAATAAAGCGCTGTCCACAGGGCGTGACATGGCATTGCAAAATAGAGTGATAGCCTTCCTTATTCAAAATCCCTTTTACATTGTACAAATCTGCCACTTTACCAGCACCAAAGCAACCCCAGACCATCACATTACCTCCACCATGCTTGACAGATGGCGTCAGGCACTCTTCCAGCATCTTTACAGTTGTTCTGCATCTCACAAATATTCTTCTGTGTGATCCAAATACCTCAAACTTCGATTTGTCTGTCCATAACACTTTTTTTTGCGTTTTGCAGGTACTATTTAATGAAGCTGCCAGTTGAGGACCTGTGAGGCGTCAATTTCTCAAACTAGAGACTGTGATGTACTTGTCTTGTTGCTCAGTTGTGCAGCGGGGCCTACCTCTTCTCTTTCTACTTTGGTTAGAGCCTGTTTGTGCGCTCCTCTGAAGGGAGTAGTACACAATGTTGTAGGAAATCTTTAGTTTCTTGGCAATTTCTCGCATAGAATATCCTTCATTTCTAAGAACAAGAATAGACTGTTGAGTTTCACATGAAAGTTCTCTTTTTCTGGCCATTTTGAGAGTTTAATGGAACCAAGAAATGTAAAGCTCCAGATTCTCAATTACCTCAAAGGAAGGTCATTTTTATGGCTTCTCTTATCAGCAAAACTGTTTTCAGCTGTGTTTTCATACTGTCCAACATACTTGTACAAGGGTTTTCAAAGGATTTCTAAACATCCATTAGCCTTCTAACACAGTTAGCAAAGACAAAGTACCATTAGAACACTGTAGTGGTGGTTGTTGGAAATGGGCCTCTATACACCTATGTAGATATTGCATTAAAAAACAGACTTTTGCAGCTAGAATAGTCATTTACCACATTAACAATGTATAGAGTGTATTTTTAGTTAATTTAATGTTAGCTTTATTGAAAAAAAATGTGCTTTTCTTTAAAAAAAATAAGGAAATATCTAAGTGACCCTAAACTTTTGAACCGTAGTGTACATTATGAGCCCCCTTATATACATGAGCCCCACGTAGCCTCCTACATACTTTATGAGCACCACATAGCCCACCTATATACAGTATTATTATTATTATTATTATAATGGCGTCATTTATTCGATGGCACTTTACAAGTGAAAAGGGTATACATAAAAAAACAAGTGCAATAAACATGAACAATACAAAATAGACCGGTACAGAAGGAGAAGGACCTTGCCCGCGAGGGCTCAAAGTCTACACGGGATGGGTGAGGATGCAGCAGGTGGGGGCAGAGCTGGTTGCGCAGTGGTGTAGTGGACTGAGGGTTATTGTAGGTTGTAGGCTTGTCGGAAGAGCTGGGTCTTTAGGTTTCTTTTGAAGCTTTACATGGTAAAAGAAAAAAAAAAAAACAGACCACATTCTCACCTCACTCCCCTTCCACTGTGGTTCTGCTGCACTGACCCTCCACACAGCAGACGCACTGATGTGATGTCATCATGTTTGCTGTCTCACACACTCATTGGTGGAGGATGGAGCCAGTGGCCCTTCCTCTACCAATGTATTCACTGCTATCCGCATCCTGAGCATGCAGATAGTGGAGATCGGGTGGTAGACAGCTGTAGCAGCTGGGTGGTGCAGAGCATGCTGCAGCCTACAGTCCAGTGTTTTTCATTCCTTCGGCTGTCTCAGTCTGCGGGCTGGATTGGAACAGCCAGAGAGCCAGATGTGGCCGCACTTTGCCCAATCTTGGTTTATACCATTATGCTTTTTAATCAACTAAATTGAATGTGAGTTGCAGTTCTCAGCATTGCCACTACACAGTGAAGGGAGCTGTGCTCTTACTGCTCAACACACTCTACATCCGGCAACCATGAGTGCTAATAAGTGCTGATCATTGGGTGCACCGAGTGTCAGACGCCCACGATTTGATATTGAGGACCTACCCTATATAAAGGTCATCAATATTAAAGTAATGGACAAGCCTTGACTCTACAAATTGGCTTCACATTAAATGGTCACGTATTGGCCAGATGCATGTTGATTTAGATAAATATACAATAGGGTTTGTAGCATAGAAATAACTGCTTTAGCTGCTATGAAGCTCCCAGATTATCAGGACTAATTAAACCATTATCATTAATACTCGACATTGGTTGGTTATCACAAGGTGTAGCAATAGAAGTTTAAGGGAATTCAATGTCTGACCACTGGGGGCCTCAATATGACTCAATATGATTTCTGGTCCTGAAGGAGAATGATCTCTAAAACACGTAGACAAATAGATATCACGATTCCTATCTATTTAGTCTTGGATTTTCTTCAACAACAGCGAGATGTTTAAGCCTTTCCTTGATCTGTAACTATCATAGATAAAAAACAAGGAATTGGTGTACTGGAAGGTGGGGCAATACTTCAATCAAATGCGGCTCTGAAACCCTGTTCTCAGATCGGTGGGTGCCACAGTGTTCGGACCCCTGCGATCGACAACTCATCTCCACAAAGGTGGAGATTGGCACTGAAGCTCAAATACTTACAGTGGGTACGGAAAGTATTCAGATCCCTTTACATTTTTCACTCTTTGTTTCATTGCAGCCATTTGGTAAATTTGGTAAATTCAAAAGTTCATTTTTTTTCTCGTTAATGTACACTCTGTACCCCATCTTGACAAAAAAACAAAGCAGAAATGTAGACATTTTTGCAACTTTATTAAACAAGAAAAACTGAAATATCACATGGTATTCATACCCTTTGCTCAGAATTGAGTAGAAGCACCTTTTGAGCTAGTACAGCCATGAGTCTTCTTGGAAATGATGCAACAAGTTTTTCACACCTGGATTTGGGGATTCTCTGCCATTCTTCCTTGCAGATCCTCTCCAGTGTTGTCAGGTTGGATGGTGAACGTTCGTGGACAGCCATTTTCAGGTCTCTCCATAGATGCTCAATTGGGTTTAGGTCAGGGCTCTGGCTGGGCCAGTCAAGAATGGTCACAGAGTTGTTCTGAAGCCACTCCTTTGTTATTTTAGCTGTGTGCTTAGGATCATTGTTTTGTTGGAAGGTGAACCTTTGGCCAAATCTAAGGTCCACATCACTCTGGAAGAGGTTTTCTTCCATGATATCTCTGTACTTGGCCGCATTCATCTCTCCTTTAATTGCAACCAGTCATCCTGTCCCTGCAGCTGAAAAACACCCCTATAGCATGATGCTGCCACCACCATGTTTCACTGTTGGGATTGTATTGGGTAGGTGATGAGCAGTGCCTGGTTTTCTCCACACAAACCGCTTAGAATTATCACTAAAAGGTTCCATCTTCATCACATCAGACCAGAGAATCTTATTTCTCACAATCTGGGAGTCCTTCATGTGTTTTTTTGCAAACTCTATGCGAGATTTCATATGTCTTGCACTGAAGAGAGGCTTCCGTCAGGCCACTCTGTCATAAAGACCCAACCGGTGGAAGTCTGCAGTGTTAGTTGACTTTGTGGAACTTTCTCCCATCTCCCTACTGCATCTCTGGAGCTCCGCCACAGTGATCTTGTGGTTCTTCTTTACCTCTCTCACCAAGGCTCTTCCCCCATGATTGCACAGTTTGGCTGGATGGCCAGGTCTAGGAAGAGTTCTGGTGGTCCCAAACTTCTTCCATTTAGGGATTATGGAGGCCACTGTGCTCTTAGGAACCTTGAGTACTGCAGAAATTCTTTTGTAGCCTTGGCCAGATCTGTGCCTTGCCACAAGTCTGTCTCTGAGCTCTTTGGGCAGTTCCTTTGACCTCATGATTCTCATTTGGTCTGACATGCACTGTAAGCTCTTATATAGACAGGTGTGCGCCTTTCCAAATCAAGTCCAGACACAGCTGGACTCCAATGAAGGGGTAGAACCATCTCAAGGAGGATCAGAAGGAAATGGACAGCATGTGACTTAAATATGAGTGTCTCAGCAAAGGGTCTCAATACTTATGACCATGTGATATTTCAGTTTTTCTTGTTTAATACATTTTCAAAAATTTCTACATTTCTGTTATTTTTCTGTCAAGATGGGGTGCAGAGTGTACATTAATGAGAAAAAAATGAACTCTTTTGAATTTACCAAATGGCTGCAATGAAACAAAGAGTGAAAAATGTAAAGGGGTCTTAATACTTTCCGTACCCACTGTATATGTCGCGGGCGGAGGAGGGGACGCTGTGCTCTCCCACTGCTCGGGTCCAGCTGCCGCTGCTGCTGCGGCCTGCTGCTGCTCGGTGGCTCAAGCAATGGGCCGGATCCCGGGGACTCGAGCGGCGCTCCTCGCCCGTGAGTGAAAGGGGTTTGGTTTTTGGGATAGTTTATTGTCCGTGACGCCACCCACGGTTGTGGTGAGGTTGTGACACCACCGCTGCTCTGGATGAGGATCCCGGGAGTGATGGTATGGAGCAGCTAGATGTTAGTTCTCCCCTCCGTGGGTAGGAGGGGTTGGTTGTCCCGGGGCCCGGTGAGGTAGGTGAATGGGTAGCAGGCGGCTTATGGGGCCTGTGGAGGTGCAGGGACGCAGGGGCAGCGCTGTGCCGCACGGCACGGAGGTACTCACTCAGCCAAAGGATGATGACACAGTTCACGGTAAACAAACGGCTGGTTGAACGGGTCCCTCGGACGGCTACGGTGCTGATGTTCCCTGCAGTTAGCGGTGACGGTCACTTCCCTGCACCTAAGTACGGTTCTTTGGTAGCGATGGGTTCCCACCGGTAACCCGCTCCCCAGCTTGGATATGAGCCGGAGGAGCCCCTCTCTTGCCCGCAGGCGCTGGCCCTGAGAAACTGTTGCCCTGGCGGTGGCGGTGTCTCTCCTTAACGGTCGGACTGTTGCCTTCAATCGGGACTTGGTTGTTGGGAGACCCAGAGGTCCCCTTCACTGACAGATTTGGCAAATTCACGGCGACTCCTAGCCTTGCCGGGATCCGAAAGGCCCCTGCCACTGGTGCTGGCTTCTCTTCGTATACCGCTCCGGTACCGCCGGGCCACCACCCGTCCACGGTCCTTTCGGCAACCTCCGAGTAGCCTCTCCTGCAGACGGTTACCGCCATCTGCCAACCTTGCTGTCTCAGTCCGGGGCACACACCCGGACCAACTTCAGGCTTTCAAACTGTCACTTCTCCTCTACTCTTTACTCCTTTCTCTTGCTCCTCTACCACTTCACTGTTCACTCCTTCACTTCCCTAGCTTAACTCTCCTCTCACTTCCTCCTCCAAACTCTAACTGCCTGGTTTTTCCCGCCTCCAGGGCTGTGAACTCCTCGGTGGGCGGAGCCAACTGCCTGGCCCACCCCCTGGTGTGGACATCAGCCCCTGGAGGAAGGCAACAAGGATTTGTGTTCTGACCTTGGTGTTCCTGCAGGGAATGTGGGGTGTGTGTGGTGTTGTGACCTGTGACCCCTGGCTTGCCCAGGGCGTCACATTCCCCCTTAGCAAAACGCAGACCGTCCTCGGGCTGCCCGTCCAACACCGGTTTTATTTTCCTTTTTTTTTTTTTTTTTCTGAAAGATAAAAAACGGTAACACATAACACAATTAAAATAACATCTTCCCACATCGGGAGATACTCTTACTTAAACGTTACGGTAACAAACGGTTGCGGCTGCCGCTCTTTCCCACCCAAGTAACCTGGCCCTGATGCTGCCCCTAGGAAACAGGCAGCACCCCTTGACCCCAGTCCTGAACCAGTTACCCGAGCGGGATCTGTCCTTCCCCTCCAGAGGGTAGCCACCGGTTCCTGTGGTGGCTGGGCCCCAGCCTGCTCCACTGCGGGCCCTCCCTCCAACCTGCCTCTCCGGAGGCAATAACGGTGCTGCAACGGAAACATATTTATTTACAAGCCACTTAACGTCTGTGGTTGCCCTGCAAGTTCACGGGCTTGTCCATAGAAAGTTCTCTATGCAACTGGTAGACGGTCCCTACGGGGACAACAATGCCGGCAATGGCCGGTTTTCCAAATCACGGTTAATCAGGTTACTGTTCGGTAATCACTTATCATTTTCTCATAACTTGTCAAACTTTTTAAACACACATAGACTTCCTTCCCCCCCCTTTTTAAAGAACGGTTTCCCTGTACCTAAGTGGGGGCCTACCTAGGTTGGGACGGGTGGACCTCCGGGGTCCGGTGTCAGTGGGGCTAGGCAGTGGGGCAGAGGGAACAATCACTTCCTCCTCCCTGCTATCATGTGGGGCAGGCGGAGGCATAGGGGAGCTAGGCGCAGGTTCATCCCTGGGCACTGGCACGGGTTCTGGCTCACGGTTGACCGCCTCCATCACTTCTTCATCCACAGGTTGTGGGAACAGTATCACTGGAAGAATCACCGCGCCGTTCTGTGTAGGCCAATCTGCTGGGAAGTCACCCATCACAGTGTGGATCACCTCTTTTGCCTTCTCTGCTGGTGGAGGAACTGGTACTTCAGGCGTCGCCCTCAATGCTGGTGGGCACCTTTTCAGATGGTCCCGAGAAACCATGGCCAAAGTGCCCCCTTGGTCACGACTGATCTGGTAGGCCTTCCCATCTTCCCATCCTGTGGGCTGTATGACGTATGGGGTTTGCTCCCATTGATCATCCAGCTTGTGGGTCATCCTCTTCCGCTTTAACACCACATCTCCAGGCTGGAAAGGGGCTGCAGACGCCTTCTGATTGAAGCGCCGCTCCTGTTGTTCTCGACTCCGACTTAAATTCTTTTACTCATACTCCTGAATCTGTCGGTACTGCACCCTCCGTCGGGTGTCCCATTCATCCGTTGAGGGGAGTGTCTCTGGGGCTTCCAGTCCCATTTCCAGGTCCACCGGCAGTCGGCCGGGCCGAGCCCTCATCAAATATGCTGGGGTGCACTTCGTTGAGCTAGACGGGATATTGTTGTACATATCGACCAAGTCGGGCAGCTTCTCCGGCCACAGGTTCCGCTCTTCCAGCGGCAACGTCTTGAGGAGGCCAAGGACCAAATGGTTCATCTTCTCACACATACCGTTGGTCTGGGCATGGTAAGGCGTGGTCTGGATTTTCTTGCAGCCGTACAGCTGACAGAACTCATGGAACACTTCTGCTTCAAAGGCTGGGCCTTGGTCAGTAAGCACCTTCTCAGGGTATCCATGGGGTCGACAGAAGTAAGCTTGGAACGCTCTAGCGGCGGTACGGCCGGTTAGGTCTTTGACCGGGACAACCACCATGAACCGGGAGTAATGATCTACTATGGTCAGAGCGTAAGTGTACCCACTTCGGCTGGGGGTGAGCTTTACATGGTCCAAGGCGACCAGCTCCAGCGGTTGATGTGTAATGATCGGGCGTAGGGGAGCCTTCTGGCTAGCTTCGTCCTTCCTCCTCAGCGTACAAGGACCGCACTCTCGACACCAGGCCTCCACAGACTCCCGCATCCCACTCCAATAGAACCGCTCCCTCAACAGCATCTCCAGCTTCTTCCATCCGAAGTGGCCGGCACCATCATGGTACGCCTGCAGAACAGTGGGTACATCAGTTTGGGGAATAACCAACTGGCGGATTTTCTCATGAGTCTTCGGGTTGATCAGCTCACGGTACAACTTCCCTTGATGTAGGTACAGCCGGGTCCGTTCCTTCTACAAGCGTTGGGCTTCAGCTGGGGCGGCAGGGTCCATCCCAGCAGCGCCTTGCTCCACCAGGGTCTTGACTAGGCGGACAGCGGGCGCCTGATTTTGAGCTTCCTGTCACTCCTGACTGGGCAGCGGATCCAGGTTCACCCGTTGTTGGTGGACATGTACCTTCTCAGTTGGTGGCTGGTGAAATGCAGGCAACTCGATCTCTTCGAGGTCATCATCCTCACACCCTCCTTCTGACAAGTGGGGCATCCGAGAGAGTGCATCTGCATTAATATTGACACGACCGGCCCTGTATTTGATTGTGAAGTCATAGTTGGCTAGTCTGGCCACCCACCGCTGCTCCAACGCGCCCAACTTGGCCGTGTTCAGATGAGTCAACGGGTTGTTATTAGTGATGAGCGAGCATGCTTGTCACTACTCGGTACTCGCACGAGTATCACTGTACTCGGGCTGCTCGGCGGGGACCGAGTAATCTCGCGATACTCGTGCTTTACTCGTGGTCTTCATTTCTGCATGTTGGCGCTCTTTTGAGAGCCAGCCCTCATGCAGGGATTGGCTGGCAGACCACTGCAATGCCACAGCCCTGTTAGTTGTGGAATTGCAGTGATTGGCCGGCCTGCACAGCGTCACCGAGCCTTTATATAGGCCGGCGCGCTGTGCTCTGCTCACAGCTATTCTGACAGTGAGTGTAGGGAGAGTGTCGCTGATTCAGGGAAAGCTTTGCGGCCCTTTATAGTTAGTTCCGGAGCAGGGCTGCAAACAGTGTGACCAGAAGTCCTTCTCAGGACTATTCTAGTTGTATACAGGCAGGCAGGGTATAGCCAGGTCGGAGTACAGTAGCAGAGTCCTTCTCAGGACTATTGTTGCTATATACAGGCAGGGTATAGCCAGGTCGGAATACAGGCTAGTGACCAGAAGAGTCCTTGTCAGGACTATTGTAGCAGTATACAGGCAGGCAGGCAGGGTATATATAGCCATTCCTAGTGGTGACCGTATACCAGCCTTCATCATATCTGGGGCTGGTGTACACAGTGTAAAACAGTCCAGATAGTGTCAGACTTCTCAGTAATTGTCGCTCCTAAAAACCAGTTATGTTCTTATTGCGTCCGTGCTTGCATTTAAAAACAGCACGTGTGTGGCAGTCGGTGGCAGGGTACAGGTGCGCGTTTTGCACAAACTATTATATAACGCACAAGTCTAGTGTATAATACACGTCAGTCAGCAGTGTCTGATAGTGTCAGACTTCTCAGTAATTGTCGCTCCTAAAAACCAGTTATGTTCTTATTGCGTCCGTGCTTGCATTTAAAAACAGCACGTGTGTGGCAGTCGGTGGCAGGGTACAGGTGCGCGTTTTGCACAAACTATTATATAACGCACAAGTCTAGTGTATAATACACGTCAGTCAGCAGTGTCTGATAGTGTCAGACTTCTCAGTAATTGTCGCTCCTAAAAACCAGTTATGTTCTTATTGCGTCCGTGCTTGCATTTAAAAACAGCACGTGTGTGGCAGTCGGTGGCAGGGTACAGGTGCGCGTTTTGCACAAACTATTATATAACGCACAAGTCTAGTGTATAATACACGTCAGTCAGCAGTGTCTGATAGTGTCAGACTTCTCAGTAATTGTCGCTCCTAAAAACCAGTTAGGTTCTTATTGCGTCCGTGCTTGCATTTAAAAACAGCACGTGTGTGGCAGTCGGTGGCAGGGTACAGGTGCGCGTTTTGCACAAACTATTATATAACGCACAAGTCTAGTGTATAATACACGTCAGTCAGCAGTGTCTGATAGTGTCAGACTTCTCAGTAATTGTCGCTCCTAAAAACCAGTTATGTTCTTATTGCGTCCGTGCTTGCATTTAAAAACAGCACGTGTGTGGCAGTCGGTGGCAGGGTACAGGTGCGCGTTTTGCACAAACTATTATATAACGCACAAGTCTAGTGTATAATACACGTCAGTCAGCAGTGTCTGATAGTGTCAGACTTCTCAGTAATTGTCGCTCCTAAAAACCAGTTATGTTCTTATTGCGTCCGTGCTTGCATTTAAAAACAGCACGTGTGTGGCAGTCGGTGGCAGGGTACAGGTGCGCGTTTTGCACAAACTATTATATAACGCACAAGTCTAGTGTATAATACACGTCAGTCAGCAGTGTCTGATAGTGTCAGACTTCTCAGTAATTGTCGCTCCTAAAAACCAGTTATGTTCTTATTGCGTCCGTGCTTGCATTTAAAAACAGCACGTGTGTGGCAGTCGGTGGCAGGGTACAGGTGCGCGTTTTGCACAAACTATTATATAACGCACAAGTCTAGTGTATAATACACGTCAGTCAGCAGTGTCTGATAGTGTCAGACTTCTCAGTAATTTTCGCTCCTAAAAACCAGTTAGGTTCTTATTGCGTCCGTGCTTGCATTTAAAAACAGCACGTGTGTGGCAGTCGGTGGCAGGGTACAGGTGCGCGTTTTGCACAAACTATTATATAACGCACAAGTCTAGTGTATAATACACGTCAGTCAGCAGTGTCTGATAGTGTCAGACTTCTCAGTAATTGTCGCTCCTAAAAACCAGTTATGTTCTTATTGCGTCCGTGCTTGCATTTAAAAACAGCACGTGTGTGGCAGTCGGTGGCAGGGTACAGGTGCGCGTTTTGCACAAACTATTATATAACGCACAAGTCTAGTGTATAATACACGTCAGTCAGCAGTGTCTGATAGTGTCAGACTTCTCAGTAATTGTCGCTCCTAAAAACCAGTTATGTTCTTATTGCGTCCGTGCTTGCATTTAAAAACAGCACGTGTGTGGCAGTCGGTGGCAGGGTACAGGTGCGCGTTTTGCACAAACTATTATATAACGCACAAGTCTAGTGTATAATACACGTCAGTCAGCAGTGTCTGATAGTGTCAGACTTCTCAGTAATTGTCGCTCCTAAAAACCAGTTATGTTCTTATTGCGTCCGTGCTTGCATTTAAAAACAGCACGTGTGTGGCAGTCGGTGGCAGGGTACAGGTGCGCGTTTTGCACAAACTATTATATAACGCACAAGTCTAGTGTATAATACACGTCAGTCAGCAGTGTCTGATAGTGTCAGACTTCTCAGTAATTGTCGCTCCTAAAAACCAGTTATGTTCTTATTGCGTCCGTGCTTGCATTTAAAAACAGCACGTGTGTGGCAGTCGGTGGCAGGGTACAGGTGCGCGTTTTGCACAAACTATTATATAACGCACAAGTCTAGTGTATAATACACGTCAGTCAGCAGTGTCTGATAGTGTCAGACTTCTCAGTAATTGTCGCTCCTAAAAACCAGTTAGGTTCTTATTGCGTCCGTGCTTGCATTTAAAAACAGCACGTGTGTGGCAGTCGGTGGCAGGGTACAGGTGCGCGTTTTGCACAAACTATTATATAACGCACAAGTCTAGTGTATAATACACGTCAGTCAGCAGTGTCTGATAGTGTCAGACTTCTCAGTAATTGTCGCTCCTAAAAACCAGTTAGGTTCTTATTGCGTCCGTGCTTGCATTTAAAAACAGCACGTGTGTGGCAGTCGGTGGCAGCGTCAGGCTCCACGTTGTCCCTGGATAGAGACGTGCATGAGGGCCTCAAAACATTGTTCCCATTGCAAAGGAGTGGGTCTCCTGTCGTTGTAATGTCCATTCTGCAAAGAATGGGCGAAAAAATTTACCACTGGGGGTATACCTGAAACAAAGGCCTAAGTATTGCAATTTGTAACGGTCATCATCATGGTGGCGCATGAGGAGAAGGAGGAGCAGTCCAGCGATTAGCCAAACTCCAGAAGTGTGTACCCATGGGTGAGTGGAGGTACATGGCAAACTTTAAATTCCGCTCTCATTTGCTGGTGGTGTGGTGAAGTCTGGCCCAATCCAACCCTTGTTCATCTTGATCAGAGTCAGCTTGTCAGCATTTTCAGTTGACAGGCGGGTGCGTTTATCTGTAATGATTCCACCTGCGGCACTAAAAACACGCTCTGACAAAACGCTAGCAGCAGGGCAGGCCAGGCCTTCCAAGGCGTAGAGAGCCAATTCATGCCACGTGTCCAGCTTGGATACCCAATAATTGTAAGGCACAGAGGAATGTCGGAGTACAGTTGTTCGATCTGCAAGGTACTCCTTCAGCATCTGGGCAAACTTAGGATTTCTTGTGGCACTACCCCGCACCTCAGGGGCTGTGGTACGTGAGGGGCTGAGAAAACTGTCACACATCTTAAAGACTGTTCCCCTACCTCTGGCGGATTGGACTTGTGCCTCTCTCGGCTGTACGCCTCGGTTGTCCACTGATTCATGACCTATGCCGCTAGCGTTTTGTGAGGGGAATGCTTTGCCTACTTCCGTGACTATGGCCTTCTGGAACTGCTGCATTTTGCCTGACCTCTCCGCCTCGGGAATAAGAGACATAAAGTTCTCCTTTTAGCGTGGGTCTAACAGTGTTACCAACCAGTAATGATTGTCGGCCAAGATGTTCTTAACGCGAGGGTCACGAGACAGGCAGCTTACCATAAAGTCAGCCATGTGTGCCAGACTCTTAACAGCCATCACTTCAGTATCCTGACCGACACGATGACTGAACATGCTGTCCTCCTCCTCCTCATCATCTACCCTGTCCTCTGGCCAGCCACGCTGAACCGAGGATATGACTGCATGTCATATCCTCAATTTGGCCAGAGAGTTGCTCCATGTCTTCATCCTCCTCCTCGTCATAGTCCTCCACTGCACGTTGTGATGAGACGAGGCTGGGCTGTGTGTTATCATCACCCACACCCACTACTGTTTCTTGCTGAAACTCATCGCGCTCCGCCTGCAATGCATCATGTTTGTTTTCTGAGCAGAGACCATTTTAGAAGGCAGAGAAGCGGTATGGTGACGCTAATAATGTCGTCATCGCCGCTCACCATCTTGTTGTAGTCCTCAAAGTTTTGGCGGATGGTGCATAGGTCGGACATCCATCTCCACTCCTCAGGTGTTATGTGTGGAGTTTGACCCATTTCCCGACGGCTTAGGTGATGCAGGTACTCAACAACTGCCCTCTTCTGCTCACATATCCTGACCAACATGTGCAGAGTTGAATTCCAACGCGTGGGGACATCACACACCAGTCTGTGTGCCGGAAGATGCAAACGGCGTCTTAAGGCGGCAAGGCCGGCTGAAGCAGTAGGTGACTTTCGAAAATGTGCAGACAGGCGGCGAACTTTTACCAGCAGATCAGACAGCTCTGACTATGACTTTAGAAACCGCTGAACCTCGAGGTTGAGCACATGGGCCAAGCATGGAACATGTGTCAGCTGGCCTCGCCTCAAAGCCGCCACCAGGTTCCGGCCATTGTCACACACCACCTTTCCTGGCTTTAGGTTCAGAGTTGTGAGCCAGTGATCTGCCTGCTGTTTCAGAGCTGTCCACACCTCTTCTGCATTGTGGGGTTTGTCACCTATGCAGATTAGCTTCAGCACTGCCTGTTGCCGCTTCGCCGAGGCAGTGCTGCAGTGCTTCTGTGTCGCCCTGGACAAGCCAGGGGCCACAGAGCACAACACTTAAACACCCCACACTCCCTGCAGGCATATCATAGTCAAAACACAAAATCCTTGTTGCCTTCCCCAGGGGCTGTTGTCCACACCAGGGTGTGGAGCCAGGCGGTTGGTCTCCACCCACCGAGGAGGAGGGAAAACACAGGCAGTGAGAGTTAAGCTAAGGAAGTGGAAGGAGGAAAGTAGTAGAGAGGAGAAAAGTGACAGCAAAGAGCCTGAAGTTGGTCCGGGTGTGTGGCCTGGACAGGACAGCAAGGTTGGCAGGATGTGCTGACCGTCTGCAGTGGAGGCCGATTGGAGTCTGCCGTAAGGACCGTGGACGGGTGGTGACCCGGCCGTACCGGACCGGTATACAAAGCGAAGCCAGCACCATTGGCAGAGGACTTTCGGATCCCGGCAAGGCTTGGTGTCGCCGTGAATTTGCCAAATCCGTTATTGAAGGGGACCTCAGGGTTTCCAAACAGCCAAGTCCAGATAGAAGGCAACCGTACAACCGTGAAGGGGAGACACAGCCACCGGCAAGGGCAACCGTCTCCCAGGGCCAGCGCCTGTGGGCAAAAGGGGCTCCTCCGGCCCATATCCAGGTCAGGGAGCGGGTTACCGTTGGGAAACCATCACTACCAACACTTAACTTCGGTGCAGGGAGAGACAGTCATCACTAACCTGCAGGGAGGAACAACCGCAGCCGTCCGAGTGACCTGTCCATCCAGCCACTTGTTTTACCCTGAACTGTGTCATCATCATTGGGCTGAGTGAGTACCTCCGTGCCGTGCGGCACAGCGCTGCCCCTGCGACCATGCACTTCATCAGGCCCCGCAACCCGCCTGTCATCCATCTCTACCCCATCACCAGGCCCCGGGACAACCAACCCCCCTACCCACGTAGGGGAGAAATAACAACAAAGCTGCTCCCTGTCACAGGCTCCCGGGATCCCCGTCCAGAGCAGCGGTGGTGTCCACACAATCACCACAACCGTGGGTGGCGTCACGGACAATATCCCCAAAACCCAAACCACCCCTTTTCACTCACGGGCGAGTAGCGCCGCTCGAGTCCCCGGGATCCGGCCATCGCTCGAGCCAACGAGCAGCAGCAGCCGTAGAGCTGCGTCAGCCGGACCCGAGCAGTGGGAGAGCGCACCGTCCCCTCCTCCGCCAGCGACACTTACAGCTTGGGACTGGTGTGGAGGGTAAAGTGGATCAGGATGCGCAGGAGGAGGAGGAGGCTGAGGAGCATGACATTCCGGAGCTGTAGAGTGTGTGTGAAACCCTGACTGAGGTAGGGCCTGCAAAACTTGGTGTGTGAAGGACGTATTCCGTCCCTCGCTCAGACTGGGTCCCAGCTTGCACAATATTAACCCAGTGTGACGTCAACGAGATGTAGCGGCCTTGCCCACATGCACTTGTCCACGTGTCTGTGGTTAGGTGGACTTTGGCTGAAACAGCGTTGTTCCGGGCACGTGTGATGTTTTGTGACACGTGGTTAGTTATGCAATGCGGGGACGGCACACAGGGAGAAATAGTGGCGGCTGTGGACCGAGTAACGTGGGACAGCTGCCACCATCAGTTCGCGGAATGCTTCTGTCTCAACCAGCCTAAAAGGCAACATTTCCAGCGCAAGCAGTCGCGAAATGTTAGCATTTAGAACTGTGGCATGTGGGGTGTTGGCAGTGTATTTGCGCCTGCGCTCAAAGGTTTCCTGAATGGATAACTGAACGTTGCGCTGGGACAAGGACGTGCTTGATGATGGTGTTCTTTCTGCGTAGGCAACTGCAGGTGCAGGAGTGGAGGAGGCTTGTTCGCAGGCAGCATGGACAGGGGATTGGCTCGCATGCACAACCAGCGAAGACGTAGCAGTGACATCAGCAAGCACTGCTCCTCGACTCTGTTGTACTTCCCACAAAGTCGGGTGCTTGGCTGACATGTGCCTGATCATGCTGGTGGTGGTCAGGCTGCTAGTTTTGGTACCCCTGGTGATGCTGGCATGGCAGGTGTTGCAAATGGCCTTTTTAGAATCATCTGGAGCCAACTTAAAAAACTGCCAGTGTCAGAGTTCCTGGTTTTCCAGTTTTCTTTTGAAAGAGCTTGCCCTTTGTTAACATGGAGTTTTCTGTTATGTTGCCCTACTTCCTGTCCATCTGTTTAAAAGCCGCCCCTAAAGCTTAGTCCAGTGCCTGAGTATACTGCTTCCTGTGTGCTCCTGCCCTGCTGCTTTTGGTTCCTGATTGTTATTCGGATCCTCTTGGAAAACAACCGACACCGACTCTGGACTTCATCTGGTATCATCTAGCTGTACCTGGACTCCGTTTGCCGTCTTTGGTCGGAACTTCTGCCCGGTTCCTTCCGTTTAATACCACTCTGGACTCACATCACGTACAGACATTTTTCGACTTACCTATTGCCCTTTTGTGTCCCGGCTGCTGCGCATTTAGGGCTTCTGGGGTGATTGCCAGACAGTCCCTGTATAGGGGTTTGCTGTTGGTGGTCTCCCTGGGGGAGTCCGGTGCGCGGTACCGGGAATTCCCTTTCGCTCAGTCCCTGGAAGGTATTTCCTGTATTTATGTTCTACTGTGTTTTTGTTCCGTTTATGTACATATTTGCTGGTTGCATATTATAAACGTCTTGCACCAAGAACTCGTCTCTGGTTGTCATTGCCCTAACGCAATCGAAATCCTCAATACATACAATAGTATTACAGCCAGACTCGGGAAGACCTAACATTTGTACAGGCACCTTGTGTCGTGTTGTTCCGGGGAACAGTTGACTGACGTCTGCCTGGGGCCACCACTCTGCTTCTTACTGCCTGTTGTGATGCTACGCCTCCCTCCCCCTGTGCACTGCTGTCCTCGCTCTGCATATCCTCCTGCCAGGTTGGGTCAGTTACTGGATCATCCACCACGTCGTCTTCCTCTTCCGCACCCTGCTCCTCCTCCTGACTTCCTGACAATTGTGTCTCATCATCGGCCACCCCTTGTTGAGACACGTTGCCAACTTCGTGAGAACGTGGCTGCTCAAATATTTGTGCATCTGTACATACAATCTCGTCATGGCCCACTTCAACAGGAGCTGGCGAGAGGCCAGAATTTGTGAATGGAAACGTGAACGAACAGCTATTCCGAGTGTCCAAGTGTGGGATCAGTAATGTCCGTGGACGTGTACTCGGCCTGGTGGTAGGAAGGAGGATCAGGTTCTGAAATGTGCGGTGCAGTATCACGGCTACTGACACTTGACCGTGTGGAAGACAGAGTGTTTGTGGTGGTGCCAATCTGACTGGAAGCATTATCCGCTATCCAACTAACAACCTGTTGACACTGGTCTTGGTTCAAGAGGGGTGTACTGCTGCGGTCCCCAAGAATTTGGGACAGGACGTGCGAGCGACTAGATGTGGCCCTTTGTTGTGGCGAAATTAGAGCTTGCACACAACCTCGGTGTCTGCCTGCACCACCATCACGTCCACTTCCTTGTTCGTTGACAACGCCCTTGCGCATTTTGCAATGCTGTGCTGATGTGTATTCACTAGACTTGTGTGTTATATCCAAGTTTGTGCAAAACTCACACAAATGCAGCGGAAAGCTGCCACCAACAGGCACACACGTGCAATTTTTAAATGCAAGCACGGAGGCACTAAGAACCTAACAGGTCTCTATCCAGGGACAACGTAGAGCCTCCCAATGTTTGGCTTCCCTGCCTAAGGGCTATACTATAATACACCCACTTCCTTCCAATGGGCACTTCAGGTTTACAGGCCTTCATGCACGTCTCTATCCAGGGACAACGTGGAGCCTCCCAATGTTTGGCTTCCCTGCCTAAGGGCTATACTATAATACACCCACTTCCTTCCAATGGGCACTTCAGGTTTACAGGCCTTCATGCACGTCTCTATCCAGGGACAACGTGGAGCCTCCCAATGTTTGGCTTCCCTGCCTAAGGGCTATACTATAATACACCCACTTCCTTCCAATGGGCACTTCAGGTTTACAGGCCTTCATGCACGTCTCTATCCAGGGACAACGTGGAGCCTCCCAATGTTTGGCTTCCCTGCCTAAGGGCTATACTATAATACACCCACTTCCTTCCAATGGGCACTTCAGGTTTACAGGCCTTCATGCACGTCTCTATCCAGGGACAACGTGGAGCCTCCCAATGTTTGGCTTCCCTGCCTAAGGGCTATACTATAATACACCCACTTCCTTCCAATGGGCACTTCAGGTTTACAGGCCTTCATGCACGTCTCTATCCAGGGACAACGTGGAGCCTCCCAATGTTTGGCTTCCCTGCCTAAGGGCTATACTATAATACACCCACTTCCTTCCAATGGGCACTTCAGGTTTACAGGCCTTCATGCACGTCTCTATCCAGGGACAACGTGGAGCCTCCCAATGTTTGGCTTCCCTGCCTAAGGGCTATACTATAATACACCCACTTCCTTCCAATGGGCACTTCAGGTTTACAGGCCTTCATGCACGTCTCTATCCAGGGACAACGTGGAGCCTCCCAATGTTTGGCTTCCCTGCCTAAGGGCTATACTATAATACACCCACTTCCTTCCAATGGGCACTTCAGGTTTACAGGCCCTCATGCACGTCTGTATGCAGGGGCATTGGTGAACCTCACAATTTAGGACTGCCCTGGCAAAGGAAAATACTACAAAGACTCACTTCCTCAAAATGGGCACATTAGACTCAAGAGGCCTTCATGTACGTCTCTTCTCAGGGACATCGGAGTGCCACACAATGTTTTCACGTAAAATCTTTCATGTATTGATCTCAAAAAGTAACATACACCAGCTCTATCTCACTATTGGGTATGTGCCCTTAACATTTCCGCCATGAAAAATCATTTTGGGGTCATTTTGGAAGGTTTTCTGGTGAGTCCGTAAAAATGGCGTAAAACGCGGACAAAATTGTTCACAGCTGTGACTTTTGAGTGATAAATGCTTCAAGGGGTCTTCCCCATGCTGTTGCCATGTCATTTGAGCACTCTTCTGAGACTTTTGTGACATTTTTAGGGTTTCTCCATGCTGCCGGGAGGTCATTTCACAAAAATACTCGGGTCTCCCATAGGATAACATTGGGCTCGTTGCTCGGGCCGAGTACACGAGTATCTTGGGAGGCTCGGCCCGAGCTTCGAGCACCCGAGCTTTTTAGTACTCGCTCATCACTAGTTGTTATCCATGAAAGCGGTGAATTTTGCTGCAGCCAAGTAGTGGCGGAACCTCTCGGTGATAGCCCATACCAGTGCCAGGAGCTTGAGCTTGAAGGAGCTGTAGTTCTCAGGGTTCCTTTCAGTCGGCCGGAGTTTTCGGCTAGCATAGGCAATCACTTTCTCCTTTCCGTCCTGGACCTGGGACAGGACTGCCCCCAAACCCACATTGCTGGCGTCTGTGTAGAGGATGAATGGGCAGCCGTAGTCAGGGTACGCTAGGACCTCTTCTCCAGTCAAGGCCGCTTTCAGCTGGCGGAAGGATTCCTCATGCCTGTCCTCCCACACCAGTGGGGCTCCGATGGGTCTACCACCTTTGGTCTGTCCCACGAGGAGGTCTTGCATGGGGGCAGCCATCTTCGTGTACCCCTTGATGAAGCGTTGGTAGTACCCCACCAGACCCAAAAACTGCCCTACTTCTCTCACGGTGGTTGGTCTTGGCCAGTCCTGGATGGCAGTGATCTTCTCAGGGTCGGGGGCGACACCTTCCGCACTCACCACATGCCCCAGGTACTGCACTCTGGGTTTCAGCAGGTGACACTTAGAGGGCTTCAACTTCATCCCGTATTTGGCAAGGGACGCGAACACCTCGGCTAGGTGCTCCAGATGGGCTTCATACGTCTGAGAGTACACGATCACATAATCCAGGTATAACAGGACGGTCTCAAGGTTTAGATGTCCCAGACAGCACTCCATCAGCCTTTGGAAGGTTCCAGGGGCATTGCACAGCCCAAACGGCATACTATTGAATTCACAGAGCCCCATTGGGGTGGTGAAGGCGGTTTTCTCCCGGTCCTCCGGGGCCACTGCCACTTGCCAGTACCCACTGGTGAGGTCAAGGATAGAGCAGTAATTTGCGGTTCTCAGGGCGGCCAAAGACTCTTCAATACGGGGCAGTGGGTAGGCATCTTTATGCGTGATCTGATTAATCTTCCGGTAGTCCACACACATCCGCATGGTGCCATCCTTCTTCTTGATCAGTACCAACGGAGCGGCCCAGGGACTACAACTGTCCCGAATAACCCCTGCCTCTTTCATGTTCCTCAACATATATTTGGCACACTGGTAATGCGCAGGGGGAATAGGCCTGTACCTCTCTTTGATAGGGGGGTGCTCACCAGTGGGGATGTGGTGTTGGACCCCTTTGATCTGCCTAAAGTCTAGTGGATGTTTGCTGAAAACTTGCTCATACTCCCGCACCACCCTGTATACCCCTGCTTTGTGATGGGTAGGGGTATCGTCAGTGCCCACATGTAACTGTTGGTGCCACCCATTCACCTCCCCTTGGGGCGGGGGAGTGCTGGTAGTAGGTGGGGAAGCTGGGGGAGTTGCCTCGTGGATGATGTGGGGATCCAGGGTAAGCAGTTTGGCAAAGGTGGCATACCGGGGAAGCCTGACTTCTTCCTCCCCGCAGTTCAGTACCCTCACGGGCACTCTCCCCTTCTTTACGTCTACCACCCCTCGGGCGGCCATTACAGTGGGCCAGTGCTCGGAGGGCATGGGCTCCATCATGGCAGGGTAGTCACGCCCCTGAGGCCCTACTGCTGCCTTACACCAAATCATCATCTCACTCCTAGGGGGCACAATCAACGGAGCAACATCCATCACTCTCACTCCACCAATCTCTCCTCCTGTTGAGTTTACATGCTGGCGGTACATCAAGGCTCGGATCTCACGCTGCACAGCTCTCTGTCGGCTCCCCGCCGCCGTGGCGGCCAGCTGCTGCAGTAGGGCCAACACATCACCCATACAGTGCTCCATCACATTGGTTCCTAGCACTATCTTCGGGTTATGATCACTGTGCTCATTCATGATCACAATCATACCCTGGTGTTGCAGTTCAGCTCGCCCCACTGTCATGGCCACTTGTTTATACCCCACTTGGGTCAATGGGAGTCCATTAGCAGCAATCAGTGTTATACTAGTATCTGGGGGTGCCAGCTCGTCTGTTCCCCAATACCGCTGGTACAATGTGTATGGTATGGTGGTTACCTGTGATCCAGTGTCCAAGAGAGCCATCACCGGTATGCCGTCCACAGCCACGGGGATGATGGGCCGGGCCCCGATATACCGGTCCCGCCAGTCTGGGGGGCCACGGGGCTCTACTCCTGAGGATTGGCCCGTGGCCCCAGGGGTTGCTCGTTTAACGGGCACTGTCAGAAGTAATGACCAGGCTTACTGCACTTGTAGCAGGTTGGAGGTCTGCTCCGCGAGTTGTTAGCACTTCTCCGCTGCATCCAGGGAACATCCTCAGGGCTGTCGGCAAGCTGTATCTTTGCTGGAGGCTGGGATCTGGTCAAAGGTTGGAGTGCAGCGAGGATCTTGGCGAGGTCTCCGTCCATGGGGCGGACCTGGGCTGCCAGTTCTTCCATCGTGCTGCATGAGGCTGTAGGTATTGGAGAGGTTGGTAGGGCAGGGGCCACCACGACGGGGGCCGTCTCAATGGGCCACGGGGCTGGCTCCAAGATTTCTGAAGCTGGGGGTTGCAGAGCTTTAATGGCCCGTTCCTTTAACACAGCAAAGTCCACATCAGGATGTTCCAGGGCCCACAGCCGGAGTTGTTTGCGATCCTCGGGGGACCTCATCCCCTGCACAAATTGCTCTACTAACATCTTGTTGCTGTCCGCCTCATTGATAGTGTCCACCCGCTTTAGTGTGCGGAGGGCGGTTTGCAGACGTAAAGCATAGTCCCGAATGCTATCCACAGACCGTTGCCGGCATTGGTAAAACTGCATCCTCAGCTCAGCTTCGGTACGGGTCTCAAAGGCAGTCTGTAGCTTCTCAAAGATGGTGGCTACAGAGAACCGGTCCTCCTCGGCCCAGGTCTCCGCCTCCTGCTCAGCCGCGCCGGTTAGCTGGCCTAGCACTACCGCTGCACATTGCTTATCAGTCAAGGGGTACAGTTCTAGCAGCGGATTAAGCTTTTTCCGGAAGACCTGTAAAGCATCAGGTTTCCCGTCATACTGCGGTAGCCAGGTAGCTCCAGGCGTATAGGGCAAGGAGAACGGCATCACCTGAGCGAGAGCGGGGGCCGCGGCACCTCCTGCTAGCACGGCCGGGACCTGGACAGGCCCATTCCCATCCACGGGTGCCACTGCGGCTGCGACCACCGCTCCTCCAGCGGCTCCGTCGGGCGCAGACATCTTGTTTCCGTCCCCCTTAGCCTCTTTCCGGCCCTTCCTCTATCGGGGCGGGGTCTTGGCCTTCGCGCCTCCGCTACTCGAGAAGACGCTCGAGCGGGAACTTTTCGCGCCAAAGATGGCGGCTTCTGAAATTTTGCGGCCGGACACCTCCGGCGGTAACAAGGCGCACCTCTACCCAACGGCAGAGCGGTAAGATCATGTTCGTGACGCCAAGTTGTCGCGGGCGGAGGAGGGGACGCTGCGCTCTCCCACTGCTCGGGTCCGGCTGCCGCTGCTGCTGCGGCCTGCTGCTGCTCGGTGGCTCAAGCGATGGGCCGGATCCCGGGGACTCGAGCGGCGCTCCTCGCCCGTGAGTGAAAGGGGTTTGGTTTTTGGGATAGTTTATTGTCCTTGACGCCACCCACGGTTGTGGTGAGGTTGTGACACCACCGCTGCTCTGGACGGGGATCCCGGGAGTGATGGTATGGAGCAGCTAGATGTTAGTTCTCCCCTCCGTGGGTAGGGGGGGTTGGTTGTCCCGGGGCCCGGTGAGGTAGGTGAATGGGTAGCAGGCGGGTTATGGGGCCTGTGGAGGTGCAGGGACGCAGGGGCAGCGCTGTGCCGCACGGCACGGAGGTACTCACTCAGCCAAAGGATGATGACACAGTTCACGGTAAACAAACGGCTGGTTGGACGGGTCCCTCAGACAGCTACGGTGCTGATGTTCCCTGCAGTTAGCGGTGACGGTCACTTCCCTGCACCTAAGTACGGTTCTTTGGTAGCGATGGGTTCCCACCGGTAACCCGCTCCCCAGCTTGGATATGAGCCGGAGGAGCCCCTCTCTTGCCCGCAGGCGCTGGCCCTGAGAAACTGGTGCCCTGGCGGTGGCGGTGTCTCTCCTTAACGGTCGGACTGTTGCCTTCAATCGGGACTTGGTTGTTGGGAGACCCAGAGGTCCCCTTTACTGACGGATTTGGCAAATTCACGGCGACTCCTAGCCTTGCCGGGATCCGAAAGGCCCCTGCCACTGGTGCTGGCTTCTCTTCGTATACCGCTCCGGTACCGCCGGGCCACCACCCGTCCACGGTCCTTTCGGCAACCTCCGAGTAGCCTCTCCTGCAGACGGTTACCGCCGTCTGCCAACCTTGCTGTCTCAGTCCGGGGCACACACCCGGACCAACTTCAGGCTTTCAAACTGTCACTTTTCCTCTACTCTTTACTCCTTTCTCTTGCTCCTCTACCACTTCACTGTTTACTCCTTCACTTCCCTAGCTTAACTCTCCTCTCACTTCCTCCTCCAAACTCTAACTGCCTGTTTTTTCCCGCCTCCAGGGCTGTGAACTCCTCGGTGGGCGGAGCCTACCGCCTGGCCCACCCCCTGGTGTGGACATCAGCCCCTGGAGGAAGGCAACAAGGATTTGTGTTCTGACCTTGGTGTTCCTGCAGGGAATGTGGGGTGTGTGTGGTGTTGTGACCTGTGACCCCTGGCTTGCCCAGGGCGTCACATATATACTTATATTTTGCATAACTAGTATATTAAGTATAACAAAGTCATAGCCCCCCTTTTTTTGTTAAAGTAAAGATCATGTGGCTGATGCATTTCCCGGTAAACACATAATGATAATGGTATATTCATTTTTGTGACTTTCACGTGACCTTTAGCTCTTGAGAATACAGATTTAGCCTTTTTGTTGTGTGCTGTTCTTCCAACATATCTGTAAAAATGCCTGTTTTAACATATTGTCGTAAGTTATAATTTCCGTCTCCAGCGCTCGACGTGATTTTATTCTAAACTATTATTTTTCATTTTAGCAATCTGAATGATTCTCTAGAAACAATGTGGCCTTCAGACTGTACAACTTGCTATTCATCTGATGACATTGTGTGAAGCTGTTAAATTAACGAAGTACCAATGTAATTAGATATTATACAATTACTCTTCTGTTATTATTACTACGACTCTGAATTGTGTTATCATGAAGTGAGCCGGCACTGTGTCTTTATCCACTTTATATTGTGACTGGATAAATTATATACACAGAGGTTACAAGCACACATCCCTGCACAAGGGGCAATTCTTCACAATTTTTTATTTATGAGATTTAAAGGGGTTGTGCAGTCATAAGTGTACGGTAGGTCATCAGTATGAGAGTCTGACACCTGACACCCAACCGATCAGCTGTTGATTGCTCTGGTGGAATGGAGCTGTAAAGCATAGCTTTCTATGTAGCAGCCGCTGCTGCGACCTGCAGAACACCTCCATACTGCCTTTTGGAGCCCCTTTTCCATATGTTTCTATCCGCCCACGGGCAGCACAAATATTTCATTAATGGCGGTGTTCGGTGTTGGACAGGTTGGATAGGTTATCAATAAATTAAGAGAACATAACCCCATTAATAAACTGCACATTGTAAAACTCCCTTAATAAGGCAAAATTAAGTCCACGCATGATATTTTTGTCTCAAGTTAAACAGAAAATTGGTTGCCATTTATATATAACTATTAAAACTTAGACACTTATGACCTGCCCGTGCTGGGGTCGTGGTGATTACTCGTTACCGGATAGCAGTCCTGGCTCTGTGGGCACTGCGGTGGCATGGCCCGGTTCCGTGACCCCGGCGGTGTCAATCAAAAGGTGGACGGGGGATTAATGGATGATGGGGATGGTAGTTTGTGACGCCACCTGTGGTATGCAGCAAGTGGGGTGCCGCCACTGCGGGATGGGGGCCTCTGGGGCAGATGGTTACACAGCTTAGATGGTATAGCTCTCCACAGGTAGAGCTGGGCCCCAGGGCAGATGGAGGTGGTAAGTATTAGTCTATGATGGCAGGCGCAGGCAAATAACGGAGTGACACAGGGATGCAGTCTCAAGGTTTTTACTCACTGTAGCCAGTTATACATACGCCAGGGACCACCTTTGGAATGCCGGGATTCACTATGATGGGCTCCAGCCGATCCCGGGTAGTTCTGAGGTAAAGTCCGGTGCACCTTTCTAAAGTGTACCCTTTCCTGACCGACTCCTTCACTTGCTTCTCCCTCCTGCATTGCGCCTTCGCTCATTGAACCCTATTTCAGTGCCCGTGAACTCTGTAGGGTGCCGTGAAATTCTATCCCTTTGGTCCTTGAGAGCCACCTTCCAGTGAATTTGTGGCGGTGGTAGCTTCGGTGCATGTAGACACCTCAGCCGCTGGTTTTGCTAGCAGAGCCCATAGGTTATACTCCCCTAGCCTATGGACCAGTTTCCGTGTTGCAGCCAAGTAATTCCACCAGTAGATCATATGTGGAACAAGGCCACGAGAGGTTAGCTCCCGTGGTATCTAGGACCCTTTCTGTTGGTGCCTGGGCCGAGCGGTACATGCTCCAGGCCACGGGACTTAGCTCCTCCACTGCTCCTCTTTCTCTCTCCACACGGTGTTCCCACTTTGTAGTCTTGCGTTCCTACTCCTACAACTCCACCCCCCAGCCTGGCTTTGGGTATAATCACGCCCTCTGCCATGTCTGATGAAGTGTTTCTGAGCCTGGGTGTTTTGCTTTTGTGTGAATCGGTGTTGACCTCCTCCTTACCCGAGATGGAATACCACACCTCTGGATGAGGTGCAGTACCTCTGTGGAGACTGAAGCTCAGGGGCACCACACTTAGGGTGCAAATTTATTTTAAAATATGCCACAAAAGCCAGTTTGATACAGGTTTCAACACTAATTTCTTCACCCATATGTGGAAATGAAGGTCATATGACACAAATACTTAAAGGGGTTGTTCAAGTTTGGCACGAAAGTCTTTAGATATTCCATGTGACTGCAGACTTATGAATCCTCACAATATGCGTACTGCGTACCGTCTCAGGATTCTCCAGTGCTGGGAGTCGGCAGTCATATGACTGCAAGTATGTAATATGCATACTCCCAGCCACATTCTGATTAAACAAGCATAGCCTTGCTCAATAAAAATGAATTTACACACATCTACAGGCACATAGAGTGGGTGCAGATTTTCGTGCCAAACTGTACAAGCTCTTTAAGATTGGAAGAGTCCTTTTGAAGCAGTAGAACTAAAGTGTAGAAATTGCATTACAATGAATTAAACTGTTAATGTTTGAACATATTTACTTTCTAAATTTGGTGCCGTTTCCAGCACATGGTGGCCACCACTGCTTCTTCTATTATAGCTACACCACTCAAGTTGCTGCACTGCTCGCCTGCTGGGGAGGTCTATCGTAATCGTGATCAGACACAGCACATTACTCTGCCTATACACAGACCCTGAGGCTGTTCAATCGGCACTGCAATGTTTCCTTACTCTGATCTCTGGTATTAGTGCTGGCTAAATATAGGAAGACATGCTTGAAGGTGTAAGTGTTGAGTAATAAAAACACCAGGTGTCACAAACGCCTTCACTTCTCTAGACCACCAGGTATAGTTATATTAACTTTTTAGTGCGCTAGGCTACCAGGAATACCAATATTAAAGGGGTTGTCCACCACTCATACAACCCCTTCTCAATCAGTATGTTTCCCCTTTGTAAAATAACATCTATAGTAACCTCCGATGCCAGTGGCGTTCTGGCAGTATTGATACTGACTCTCCTGGGGCTTGTGTGACATTATTATGTCACTCAATCTCTGCAGCCAATCAGCAGCTACTTCACTTACTCCTCCTTCGGACAAATCAGTCATCCAGTGGAAGTGAGAGAGCAGCTGTGGCTCTTACTTCCTCTAGATGTCAAATGCGTAGGAGAGAACAGTGAAGTGGCTGTTGATTATGACCCTTGATAGCTGTGGCTAATGTTACGCGATACCCAGGAGAGGCAGTGCCAACACTACTGGAATGGCGTCGGCACTGGTGGTTAGTATAGGTGTATGATTTTACAAGGGGGAAACATAGGGATTGAGACGTGTTGGTCCAAGTAGTTGCACTCTTTTACTGCACTAGACCACTAGGGATACTGATATTAAATGCTCGTTTAATTTCAGCCATTAATGACCAAGACACAAATATCTGCTTTTATTTACTGTCCACAGGTGGTCTTGAATTTAGCAACACTGAGTGGGCTGTGATATGTGCTGAGCCGGTCAGCTGTTTCTGTAGCCCCCAACCACTTGTAGCCAGTGGAAAGAAACAGGCTGAGATGGAAGTACTCCTTACACACCTTACTGCCTTAGAATACTAAATATGCTATTAATACCTTTCTGCCCTAGACCAAGAAATGGCTGGAGATGCTTACATTAACCTCTTACAGCAGAAGGCCACATGGAATATTTACATAAACCTCTCTCTTGGCCTGAACCTCAGGGATATTAGACTTCATGTTGTGCAGGTCTCTCTTTCCTCTTACAGCTAGAAATGTGCATGATAGCTGCAGACAATCACTAGCTGCAGCAGTGACCAATACATTACCATTCTTGCTAGTGGTTAGTTGGAGTAGTCTTGTGTCCACATGAAAGGCACAAGATGTGCAGTGATGGATTCTGGACATCTTCTGGATGCACAGACATGGCCATAGTCATTGGCTAGACACATGCTAGTCTGTCTGTATATGCAGCATAGAGACGGACTAATGACGAGCAGCACTAGGAGCCACACAGCTGGAGATTGATAAGAGACTATATGCTAGTTGCTCATTTTACACCATGCCTTGACTTTTTTTAAAGTGCAAATTAATAACCCATTTATTGTCTCTACTACTAAACTACTATGCAAAAACAGTACCATTAAAGTACAAATTGGTGATACAAGAGTCGTGTCCAGCATGTGTTTCCCAAGGACAGTATTGGAAAGGCAGCACACCAATTGGAAGGGATCAATGCATTTGACATCTCCATTGCTTTGTGCTCCTCTAGCTGTATCCTCGCCTGTCTTGTTGCTATTTCCACTATATATAATTACTAGTGATGAGTGTACAGTACCATGCTCGGGTGCTCGGTACTCGTAACGAGCAGTTGGATGCTTGGACGGGCTCGACTCGTGTACAGAGCATAATGGAAGTCAATGGGGAATGCAAGTATTTTTTCTTAAGATCTTCCGGAAAAATAGTCTAGTTCCACATTGACTTTCGCTATACACAAGTCGAGTCTGTCCGAGCGTCCAACTGCTTATAATGAGTACCGAACACCCGAGTATGGTAGTGCTTGCTCATCACTAATTACACGTGGACACTGCGGCAGTGGAGTATTGTCACAGGTCCGCATTTCGTCTACTACATACAGGTACAACTATATTTACCAGGTTACATCTTAATAATGCTCCATAATGGGGAAATCATCATAACTTGTTCATGGACTTCGTCCAAAGGCGGGAAGATAGAAGCTGGTGCTGATTGTTTTCACGTGAGATCTGCACCCAATCTCATGCAAGTCCCAGGAGTGCCAGAGCCAACACCGCTGGAACAGCACCGGCACCAGATGTGATTATAAGTGTTGTTATGTTACTGGTGGCTAACATCCTGATTGAGACGGGGTTGTCCGAGTAGTGGACAACTGCTTTAATTTCTGGTCTATGGTATTAAATGAATTGTATGACAGAATAAATATTTGGGACTATTTAATCATAGTTGTGTAATTACCGTATTTATGTTGTTTTTAGCCATGACTTATCCCCTTCACCCGCGAGCCTATTTTCACCTTGATGACCTGGCCATTTTTTCCAATTATGACCACTGTCACTTATGAGGTAATAACTCTGGAACGCTTTTACGGATCTCAGTGATTCTGAGAATCTTTTTTCATGACATATTGTACATCATGTTAGTGATAAATTTAGGACAATTCTTTATGAGTTTATGGGAAATTTGGCTAAAATTTTGAACATTTTGCAATTTTTTAACTTTGAATTTTGATGCTCTTAAACCAGAGAGTTATGTCACACATAATACGGTAGTTAATAAATACCATCTTCCACATGTCTATTTACATCTTCACCATTTACGAAACATTAATTTGTTTTGATTGGACTTGAGAAGGGTTGAAAGTTTATCAGCAATTTCTCATTTTTCCAGCAAAATTTGCAAAACTATTTTGTAAGGACCACATCACATTTGAAGTGACTTTGAGAAGCCGAGGTGACAGAAAATACCAAAAAGTGACACCATTCTAAAAACTGCACCCCTCACACTGCTCAAAAGCACACCTAAAAAGTTTATTAACTCTTTAGGTGCTTCACAGGGATAAAAGCAGTGTTGGAGGAAACATTTTAAATTGTACTATTTCCCACAAAAATAGAACTTTAGCCCCAAATTTTGCATTTTCACAAGGGTAACAAGAGAAAATGCACTATACAATTTATTGTGCAATTTCTCCTGAGTATGCTGATACTCCATATGTGGTGAAAACCCACTGTTTGGGCACACAGCAGGGTTTGGAAAGGAAGGAGCGTCATTTGACTTTTTGAAAGCAAAATTGGCTGGAATCGTTAGCGAACGCCTTGTTGCACTTGGAGAGCTCCTGATGTGCCTAAACAATACAAGGTGAAGAAGGGAAGGAGCGCCATATTGGAGTGCAGATTTAGTTAGAATGGTTTGCGAGTGCTATGTCACATTGGCAGAGACCCTGAGGTGCCAGAACAGCAGAAATCCCCCACAAGTGACCCCATTTTACAAATTGCATGCCTCAATGATATCATCTAGGAGTGCAGTGAACATATTAACACTACAGGTGTGTCACAAAATTTTATACTATTGGGTGGTATACAAAAAATAATTACAGTTTTACCACTAAAATATTGTTTTAACCCCAGATTTCCAATTTTCACAAGGGCAATGGGTGAAAAAAGGCCTCATAATATGTTGTACATGTACAGTACTTTTTGGCTGCACCATAGTGCTCGGGAGGGAAGGAGTTCCATTTGACTTTTGGAGCACAGACTTTCCAAGAATAGATCGTGGACTCCATTTGCAGAAACCCTAAGTGCCAGAATAACACAAACGCTCTCAAGTGACCAAATTTTGGAAATTACATCTAGGAAATTACACCTAGGAAATACATCGGGGTAGTTATCTATGAGTGTAGTGACGATTTAGTCTCTCAAAAACACCGATGAACTCAAACACTGAATGTTGCAAAATTAAAAATTGCAAAGAAGCCCTTGTAATGCTCAGTACACTGTACTGCCTGTACATTGTACCCAGCTCATGCTTCTGGAGGGACACTCCTTTTAAATTAAGAGAGCTTCCTCAAAACAGCAATGCCAAATGTGGACATTATCTGTGGTTTAGGCACATTGTGGTGCTCAGAAGGGAGGGGGGCATTTGGATTTGGAAGCGCAGATTTTGCTAGTTTTCTGTTTGGGGGGCGAGGAGCCAAAGTGCTTTTCCAGAGTGTTTGTGCTACCAGTAACGAGGAATTCCCCTATATTTCCGTTACCAGATGATGGACCCAAGTGGGGAATTGTTTTTTTTGTGGGTTGAGTTGAATGCTATTTGGTTGCAATTTGGGTACAGAACATTTTGGATCAGTGCTCTAAGCTGAGCATTTACATTAGGTCATCCATCTACATCTCCAAAATACGAAATTCATGTGAAACCCCAGATGGATCCATTGACTAATTAAGCAGCAGAGTTACTCCGGACTCTGTTCGGCCTTTGTTCAGTGGTCCGGTTTTCAAAGATGCACAAAACTGTTGATGACCACACTTTTGCACATCTAAAAAGACATGTAAAAGGAGGACACCGCTAGATCACAGGCCAGACGGGAGTTCAAAGTGACCCCCTGCATCTCATTACAGGGAATTTTCAGTTGGAAGTTTTGTCTGAATGTTTTTCAGGGGTTTACATAATTCCTGGTGTAAGTGATGATCACCATAGAGCGCAGCATAAATGTGAACCGCACCATACTGCGATCTCTGGGAGGCAGAATAAACAAATCAACAGCAGTTGAAAAATTAGCTTTATTTATTTTTTTATGACGTACACCGTGCTTTATTCATCAGTTCAGTATGATTATAGCAATATCAGATTTATATAGTTTTTTAGGTTTGGATACCATCCCACTAAAAATGCTTTTTTATGAAATAAAGGTTTTTTGCATCACTACATTTTGAAAGCTATAGTTTTTTTTTATGTTTCCACTAAAACAATCATGGACTTGTTGTTTGTGGGATGAGTTGGAGTTTTTATTGGTATCATATTGGTCCATATAATATTGTTTTCTTGCTTTCTGTGTCACTTTTTGTCAGGCTGAATCAAAAAGAAACAGCAATTCAAGAATTGTTTACTTTTTTGCTACGCGTTCACAGGCTCGAAAAAGTGATGACAGCTTTTTCTAGGGGTCAATACAATTACAATGATATCATATTTATATTTTTTTTATGCTTTGCTGCTTTTACATCATAAAAACAGTTTTAAAGAAAAAAAAAATAGTTTTTGCATTGCTGTGCTCTGAGAGCTGTAGCATTATTATTTTTTCGCTGACAGAGCTGTATGGCAGCTTGTTTTTTGCAGGACAAAATGACGCTTTCAGTGATATAATTTTTATTTACATATGACTCTTTGATCGCGGTCTGTTTCATTTTTTTCAGCTGTCTAATGAAAAGAATAGTTTTTTGTAAATTTTTTTTTTTTTTTTACATATTTTCCTTCCTTTTTTGTGTTTTATGTTTAGATTTTTCTTTAAATATTTTTACAACTTTTTTTTTACTTAGTCCCTATATGGGACGTTACTTTTTATCACTCTGATCGCTGGTATAATGTATTGCAATGGACCAGCATTGCAGTACATAATACTGTCAGTGCTGTACTGACACAAGCCTCTGAGATCATGCTAATGGCATGGTCCCAGAGGCTTTCCATAGCTGGGTGACCCAGACGTCATCATGACGACCTTGGGTCACCATGGCAATGATTGGGCCCTCGCAATGACATTATGGGGGCACCACTCCCAGTCCCTTAAATGCCGCGATCCATATTGATTGCGGCAGTTAGGGGGTTAAAAAGCTAAGGATGCCACATGAACTGTCCCTGGTTCTTACAGCCAGGGCTTGGCTTTTATGTAAGCCAAGTTCCCAGCAGCAATCGAGTGGCCACAGCTCCTATGCCAACACCATCGCCGGGATATACTAGGTACTTCCAAAGCTGGGAAGTCGCCAACAAATAGGACGTACCCAGTATGTCGAAGGTTGAGGGTGAGTTAATTGTGAATGATCAGTCCAGTAGGAGAAAGAAGAAGAGCTCTTTGATAATATATATTACAAAATTTATTCTTTTTTTTCAAGTGTACTATTGATTTCTTAAAATAAATAAATAAAACATCAGTTACTTGTAAGTGTCTGAGAGTTCATGAAGAAAAACATTTAAACACATTCAGAGATGGAACCTGCTCACTCCAAATTTCTATTAAAAAAGTAATGCTACTGGATTCGGAAATTCTAATAAATGGGACTGGACCCGTGAGTACAAGCAGAAAGCTGGTCAGACATCCTAATAGCGCCTTCACCAACACTTTCTGCTCTTCCCCATGCATCACCTCATTGCTGGGTTGCGTAGGGCAGGCATACATAAGGTCATGTCAGTTACAATTTAGGACTCCATCCAGAAAGTCTTAGAGACAGAAACACACAGTGTAAAGTGGTCACAATACTTTGGAGAGTATAAAAGTCATGTAATTCCCTGCATTTATTAATCATTTATATACCAAAGGATTAAAGGGGTTATGTGAGATAAAAAGAAGAAACCTGACTGTCTTCTATAACCAATGCCCCTCTTGTCCATGGCTTATGTCTGGTGTTGTTACATCACACTCACTTAAAGTGTAACCGTCACTTGAAATTTTATTTAAAGGGAATCTGTCACCACTTTTTTGGCCTATAAGCTGCGGGCACCACCACCGTCTCTTATATACAGCATTCTAACATGTTGTATATAAGAGCCCAGGCTGGGGGTAGAACATAAAAAACACTTTATAATACTTACCTAACGGTCGCGAGGCGGGCCTTATGGGTGTCCCCGTTGTCCAGTCCCAGCGCCACCTCTTTTGGCCATCTTTGTTCTCCTTCTCTAGCCGCGGTGCATGCTGCGTCCGACGTCATACACACTCGCCGTCATTCAGGTCCTGAGCAGGGCAGATCAAAGTATTGTAGTTCGCCTGCGCAGGACTGGCGAGTGTGTATGACGTAGAAGCGTTATGCACCCAGGCTTCAGAAAGAGGACGAAGATGGCCGAAAGGGGAGGCGCCCGCACCGGAGAATGAAGATGCACATAAGGCCCACAGCGCGACCATTAGGTAAGTATTAGGGCGGCACAGTGGCTCAGTGGTTAGCACTGCAGTCTTGCAGCGCTGGGGTCCTGGGTTCAAATCCCACCAAGGACACCATCTGCAAGGAGTTTGTATGTTCTCCCCGTGTTTGCGTGGGTTTCCTCCGGGTTCTCCGGTTTCCTCCCACACTCCAAAGACATACAGATAGGGACTCTAGATTGTGAGCCCCAATGGGGACAGTGTTGCAAATGTATGTAAAGCGCTGTGGAATTAATAGCGCTATATAAATGAATAAAATTATTATTATTATAATTATAAAGTGTTTTTTATGTTATACCCCCGGCCTAGGCTCTTATATACAGCATGTTAGAATGCTGTATATAAGAGCCTGGTGGTGGTGGCCGCAGCTTATAGGCCAAAAAAGTGGTGACAGGTTCCCTTTAATAAATCAATAGTACACATTAAAATAAGCAACTTTGTAATATATCTTATCAAAGCAAGTGGCTTCTACTTCTTCCTAGACTCATCTTTCAGTCTCGATTCATGGGTAAAATCTGTATTCAGTGCAGACAGATTTTCCTATTCCTGAGATAGGAGAAGGCAGTTGGTGCTTTTAAAATTCTATGGAGGGAGGAGTTGGATACAGACACAGCTATTCTGCCACAAGTTCTCCTGAAACGATACTTGCAGTTCTCCATAGAACCTTATGAACACCAAACATCATCTCCTATCCAGCTATATTCACTGAATAAAGATTTTACCTGTGAGTTAACAATTTTGTAAATGAAAGATCAGTTCAGAAGCAGAAACAAGCTGTTTTATCTAATAAGGTGTTACGGGGGGCTGTCTGATAATAACCGAAAGGAGTATCAGACAGTCAGGGTCCACCGTGCAAAGACTTTGCTGCAGACTATGGCAGAGTGCAATACCTCTGTTAACTCACAGAAGGATATAATAAGTAAAGCAATTCCTCCCTTACTTGGAGGGTGTGAGGAATGATCTCTGTTAATAATCACAGAGACAAAGGCAATGTGTGCGAAATGACACCTACCTAGGTCCGCTCTTCTAGTGGTGCAAAAGAGACGAACAGCAGCGTAAGCCGCACAAAGCTCCTACCTGCGTTCGCTCCACTAGTGTGCGAGGACACGAACCACTAGATATGGCACCTGCCTAGGTCCGCTCTTCTAGTGGTGCAAAAGAGACGAACAGCAGCGTAAGCCGCACAAAGCTCCTACCTCTGTTCGCTCCCCTAGTGTGCGAGGATACGAACAACTGCCAGACGCAGTATAAGGAACGTTACCCTAGCGGCAACGTCCACCTACGAGTAGAATCAGAAGGCCCAGCCAGACCATGTGCCTCAGGCACCTGCCTATGTCCGCTCCCCTAAGAGGTAAGGATACGGACAGCAGCCGAAGCTGTAAGGTATAAGAACGCTACCCTGCCGGTAGAGCTCACCTAGCATAGACAGAGGAATGCCTAGAGGAACGCGCACAGAGCGTCTACTCATATGCATGAACCAAGAGGACTGAGCACCATGCGGCGTGTGTCAGGGTCTTATATAGACTCTGTGCCTCATCCAAGATGGAGGACACCAGAGCCAATCCGCTGCCAGAACGACAGGAGTGACGTCATGCTGGCCTATCACCGAGCAAGGCGTCACAAGCACATGACCAGCGACCAATCGGCATAGAAGGTGTCAGAGACATGTGACCTCGTGTCAGCGATGATGTCACCCGCACATATGCAATGGCTCCAAGATTGGACTTAGTCTCCAGCGCTCGCACATGTGCAGTAGCAAGAAATCTGGACATAGTCTCCAGCGCTCGCACATGTGCAGTAGCAAGAAATCTGGACATAGTCTCCAGTGCTCGCAGCAACCGTAACATAAGGTATATTCTAATATTTTTTTTTGATGTGTACCATTTTTTTCTGGAAAAAAAAAAGGTTATTTTTTTTAATTGGCTGAGCTACAGCTCCATAGTCTTTGGAAGAAAGCAGCCATGCTTTCCTAATCCAGTAGAAGCCATTCAGGTGACCAGCTGATCACCACAGTCTGGCTGCTCTAGTTCCGTCATTTATCTGCCTCTGGCCATGTACTTGGACTGCAGCATCTATGTATATCCCAGACCTCAAGATCAGTCTTCCAGTCTGGGGCAGACATTTGCTCATTTATTCTGCAGGACTCTATTCGACAATAACAATTCATTCTATTGAAAAACCAAAACATTCCAGTCTGACTCTGTTTTGCTTACAGCAATAAAGTCCAGCGGCAGCTATGAAATTGCTGCTTTTGCTGTCATTATTGACTGGACATGATGGATGAGCTTTAAAGGCTATCTGTGGATTTTTTTTTCACTATTCATTTGCTCCCTAAATGCACAGTTAAGCAACTTTCTAAATAATTATTCCTTTCCATTTTGCTGATGCAGAGTGTCTCTAAGTCCTTTATTTTGCTGAACGTTTTACAAAAATGTTATAAATCTGTCCTGCTCGGCTCTCATGTCACTACTTTATTCTCTCCTTCCCTTCTTTCAGTGTTAGAGGTAGCAGGAGGGAAGGGTTGGTGATGTACTCGGATCTTCAGAATACAGATCGGGGAGAAAGCATACCGCCTCAAGGAGGGCAGACAAAACAGGCTGTAGAAAAGAAGAGCACAAAAAGAAAACAATATACATTACGGAGTTGTGCTGATACATGAGCTAAGGAAGTAAGCAGGATGCTGGATACACGGACCCCACACCCACCTATATATTACTAAGAGAGACACACTCACTAGAAACGGCATATCAACATTGTATAAATAAAGTTAATACAGCTTTATTACACTTCCTGATTGGAGAACTACAAGTAGCAGTGACTCAAAGCGAGGGTTGCTGAGAGAAGTGGGGGCTGCATTAAGTGCAGGGTCTGCAGGTAAGTGCGTAGTTAAACACAATATTATAGTTTAACACAATAGCAAAGCTGGGTGTTTTCCATTGTTTTTTGCTTTTATCTGTACCCTTCATCCCCATTTAATAGGTGCTCCATGGACAATGCTACCATGCGCGTCTTGTGGGATGTATTCATGTCTTCAACAACCGTTTGAGGGTGAATATGTCTGCGCTCGATGTCAGCAAGTTGCATGTTTGGAAGCCCAGGTAACTGATCTAAATATGCAGCTTGCAACACCCAGGAGCATTGCAAACCTGGAGAGGAGTTTAGAGCTCACTGAGCTTTCTCTGGCTGTGGCCAGTGATATGGAGGAGGGTGGAGATGGGGAAGGTCAGGACCCAGAGGTAGGTAGCTGGGTAACAGTTAGAAAAAGAGGTAGGGGGAAAAGTGTCAGGGAGCCTAGCCCTGATCTGGCACAACCTAGTAAATATGCCTGTTTTGCTGATATTGGGGATGCAGGGCGAGGACTAGGATCACTACAGCAGGACGTTGCGCCTAGCAACCAGGAAAACGTCTTCTGTAGGAAGGAGGGAAGTAGGAGTGCAGGAAAGGCCAGACAGATGGTGGTGGTAGGGAACTCAACAATTAGGCAGACAGTCTGCCGAGACCATGAATGATGAACAGAATGTTGTCTACCGAGTGCTCAGGTTTAGCATATCGCTGATTGGATAGACAGATTTCTGGTTGATGCTGAATAGTGATGGGGAACGTGGGTTGTAAAATTACAGATCCGTACTCAATACCTAGTATTCATGCACTGAATCCAAACTGAGTTCTCAGGGAACTCTGTAACTATTCAGATTCGGCCACCCGGATAAATAAAAAAAAATAAAGGAAAAAGAAAGGAAAAGGGAATAAAGCAGGAGCGTTATACTTACCGAGTCTCTAGCGCAGCTGTAACACTACTTTTGGGGCGGGCTCATTACCCGCATACATATTCACTGCAAAACCGTCCATCGGCAGTCCCGGCATCTGTAATTGGTTGCAGTCAGACTGTGCCCTCACCCTGTGTGACACAGTCGCTGTCTGCGTCTCTATAGTGGTGTAAAAATAAAGAAATAAAAAAATTGGCCTAGGGTCTCCCTATATTATGATACCCAACACAGATAAAGCCACGGCTACAGGCTGCAGGCCCCCAGTCATGTGCGTTATCTTAGCTGTGTATCAAAATAACTAGGACCCCATGTGGCTTTTTAAAAAATTATTTCAATAATTTTTTTAAAAAACGGCATGCGGTACCTTCCCAATTTTGATACCCAGCAATGATAAAGCCAATAGCTGGGGCTTGGTATTTTAGGCTGGGGAGACCCATTGTTACCGGTCCACGAGTCTTTCATCCCCAGCAGCTGACTGTCTACTCTAAGCAATGTTGAGTTACCAAGATAACCCAGCATGTACCTCTATTGTCCTGATATTGTGCCTTTTAAGACTGAGTCAGATGGATTATTAAGGTGGTAAGCACATACTGCTACCAAGTTCCTACATTCTGCCCAGCCATATGACAAACCCAACTTATCATTGTGCTCTGCTGCAATCCTCAAAATGTGTGCCTCATGAGAAACACCTCTGCTATTCCTAAGTGTTACCTGCACACACAGCTCTTTTACATCAACGAGCTTATTTTCCAATCCAGCTTTCTTGCTAATATGTGCTGCCCACACTCTCGACTTTGCAATACCAAGCTGCTTTAGAATAGCAGAACTGAATGTTCAGTTTGGCTTTGCTGTTTAAGGTGCTGTCCAGAGTACCAATCTGTCTACATGTCTCAACTGTTCCAAGGTGCTGTCTGCACACTAACATCTGCTATATCAAGTTACTTTTCCCTATACATTGCTCTGCTATTTCCAAGGAGCCTGTCTACATATCTTTTTTGATTTTCTTTATCGTTTTAAGAGAAACCAAATGAATCCAGATGACCCATCACTACAAACATGCACAACACTCAAATGTAGTCATGACATTGCAGACTAGCATGGAGAATACCAGGGAATGGAGACAGCATGCGCACCTGTCACGGGGAATGTACTGATGGAGCAGCATCTCCTAAGCTGGCCCTCAGACTCGAGACGCTGCACTGTCTCTTATCTCAGAGGTAAGCTTGAAGGTAGCAAGGTCCGAGCCCCCAGCGTGATCCTGACTCCTGTCCGAGCCCTGATCTTACTCCCCCACCTTGGGAGCAGGCCAGAAACCCAGTAACAAAACTCCACAGAAGAGACATGGACAAGGGAGAATGAAACCTTGTACACACTGCATTCACACACAAAGGGGAGACAATATATGTAAAGGGAAATAAAGAAACAGGTAGAGCATAAACTCACAACAGGGGAACGTTCACACCACGACAAGCAGCAACTGTAGTTCACCATGAACAGAATAACCACTGAGACCGGGATCCCTGGAGCTAAGCTGAAGCTATATTCAGCGATCTCTTACTGCATACCCCAGACTTAAATAGATAGAGACCAGCAGTTGATGGTAATTAGCAATCTGTCTCTTAGAAGAGTAGCACACTGCGCCAAAAAGGATTACCTCCTTCACTGCTGGGAGCAGTGAAACAACTCAGCCAATGCCTAGCAAAGCTGAGCACTCAAGAGAGGTCAGGTTGCCTGTCGGACTCTGCAATGTGAACAGAGTCTGACGCCATAGTAGTAATCTGTGTGTGTGGACCTAGACAGCGCATGACAGCACCACACACTATCATTATTCTGCAGTCTGCCGTCACATAGGGTGCCTAGAACCAATTGACCCAAGCATGGCCAACCCCTAATCAGGACACGCTGCATCCTGCATGAATCATGTCCTTTCCTACGGGGCCAGTGTTCTCTGCAGGAAACCTGAGCTGCCTGTTCCCACAATCAGTGTTCGGGCCGCTGCAGACTTTATGTTCTCCCTGCAGAAAACACCCACGTCACTACAGCATAAATTGACCTGCTGCAGCTCGGAAAGCCGCGCCGCAGGTCAATTTGCATGGGATAGCTATAAATCCCATCCACTGTGCTTGTACTGTATAATGCAGCGTTTTGGATGCAGGGAAAACACGCTACATCCAAAACGCTGCTAACACTGATCAAGGGAACGCAGCCACCAGATTTATCAACCAACATGAGTTTATTGAAAGCTTGCACAGCCTAAAAGTTAGATGGCTTTAGTAAATCAAGCTCGGTCTTGATTACCATTTAGAAAAAAATATAATAGAAAGAGAAAATAATCCAATATTCCTTTAATAGGTATTTAAAATTAATTTAATGCACATGATTATTAGCAAAGTATACTTTATGGAATATTTGTGCCAAAAATTATTTACTCGCTAAAGATTCAGAAAATTGGAAAAATGAACTTCATTCTGTTGCTAAAAGCAGATAACACTAATGCTTGCATTTTACATCTCCCTCTTCCAAAAGCCCTGTCAGGGAGTATTTGTCCCGTCACTCAGCCTATTTGTGTTGTGCTATGCAAAACTGCATGCTGCCACAAACTGTCATAAACACAATTTAGTCTAAATTACCATTGAATAATTTTACCTTTGCAATGGAAATTGGGCATGAAGTCTGGAATTCCACAGGCTCCTCTTGGCTTGATTACAGCTGTTATCGCACTGACAGCCGGGTTTCAGTCTGCAGAGAACAGATGTAAAGGGTTTCCATGCCACCCACCGTTACATTTCCATGAGTATGATGCACTTCACACCTCAGTTTTCAATCACCACTGTGTTTACTCAGCTTAATATAGCGTTAGCAAAATCTGCTGAAAAGAGTTTATAGGAGTTCTGCATAAATCTGTTCCAGTGACTGGACCATGGGGGACATCAAACATTATGCAGGTTCAATAGGCAGTGCCAACGTTACCTTACATAACTGTCCTTATAGTACGTGACATTCAATAGCTTACCCTGCATGTAGGGTTTATTCCTGCCACTGTCATATGGGCACCGTCAGAGTGGGACGGTGGACAAAAATCTGGAGAAGACAAAAAGTGCAAATGGTGTATTATCCCACTGGAACAGAGAAAAATGAGATTGGAAAAACTCACCTTGAGGAGTTGTGAGGGTCACAACTACCATTAAGGCCTCTTTCACACGTCCGTGTCTCCGGTACGTGTTTGGTCCGTTTCCTCACGTACCGGAGACACGGGCACATGTAGACCCATTAAAATCAATGGGTCTGCGCTCACGTGCATGTTCTGCCATGGACCGTGCGTACGTGTGGAGCATACCTGTGCCCGTGTGCTCCACACGTAGACATGTCCAATTTTCTCCGGCATCACGGGTGTCACACGGCCCGCATACGGACCACACGGAGGTGTTTCGTGTGACACGCACAAGAGAAAACACACGTGTCTGAGAAAAAAAATAACAAATCTTTACTCACCTTCTCCAGCCCTGCTGTCTCTGCCGCTGCTGTCACTTGCTTCCGACCGCCGCTCATTATGCTCATTACATATTCACTTCACTGTGGCCGGAAGCAGCAGTGGGGAGTCGGCAGGACCGGAGACCGTAGATCAGCACCACGGACAGCGAAGCCAGGGACAGGCGAGCAGAAAGTTCCCGTTCTCCGTGTGTTATCACGGATAACACACGGAGAGCACACGTGTGCCGTAAACACGGCTCACGGAGGGCAAAACGCACCTTTGACACGACCGTGAAAAATGTGCGTGATTTTCACAAACGTTTGAAAGGAGCCTAAAGCATAGTAACGAACCACAAAGGCTGACACATACCCAGTAGATATAAGGTGATAGCAAGGAGAAGAGAGTTACCCGCGCTGCCGTGGAGATAAATAAGAGATGAATCCAAGGGTTAATCTTCGTGATTTTATTATTCAATGCGTTTCAGAGTCTAAAATGACCCCTTCATCAGGAATCAAAAAACACTGATGTACATTGTATATTTATATAAAAAACCTTTCTTGCGACCCTTTCATATTTTGAAATTCCCGTTTATCTCCCGGCAGCGCGGTTAACCTTTTTCTCCTTCTTGCTATTAGAGTTGGACGGTAGGCAGGGTATTTGCTTTAACAGTAGAGGTAAAAAGGCACTGGCAAAACCAATACAATGGCCCCAATTCATCAAGACCGGCAATTTTCTTGTCGATTTTGATGAAGGGGGATATAGGCGTGAGACTCTCCAGATTCATTACAAGAAATTCATGTTACAAGGATTTATAATGGATCAGGAGCATCTAACCAGTGGAAGAAGCCTTCGTGTGCCACGCCAGTAATCCTACTCCAGTTAGGGAAAACCATACCTCATCATGAATTAGCTGTGCAGTCATACGCCACCACGCCCTGTCCCAGCTCTGCCCGTTTTATAGAAGTTGGTTAAAACTGGCATGAAAACGCCAAGTCACAACATTTTTCAATAACTCCAAGTTGCTTAAAAATTTTGCAACTTTTCAAAACAATTTATGGCAGAATTCTGGCTTTGATTTGATGAAACAGGACCCATGTGTTATACCTAATGCAACACTCTTGGCACAAGGAGTGCACCAGTTTCAGATTGTGATTTTTTACCTGTGTGCATCACCTTTCGTTGACACTGGCCTTACCACCAGTCTATGGGGCAGATTTATCAATACTGTCTAATTATTACACAAGTTTAGACTAGAAAATCTTAAGATGTGCCATATGTATTCAAGGAGTTCATGCTGTTTGATGTATCTATATTATTTTAAGTCTAAAGCCTGCTTTACACGGTACGACCGATTGTGCGATTTCACAATCGATCGTACCCGCCCCCGTCCTTTTTGCGTCACGGGCAAATTGCTGCCCGTGTCGCACAAAGGTAGTAACCCCCTTCACACATACCTCTCGTGCGACCTCGCTGTGGGCGGCGAACGTCCACTTCCTGGAGTGGGAGGGACGTTCGGCGTCACAGCGACGTCACACGGCCGCCGGCCAATAGAAGCGGAGAGGCGGAGATGAGCAGGATGTAAACATCCCGCCCACCTCCTTCCTTCCACATAGAGACGGCGGCGGCCGCGGGAGGCAGGTGAGCTGCTCATCGTTCCCGTGGTGTCACACGGAGCGACGTGTGCTACCACGGAAACGATGGTCAACTAAAGTAACCGATATTATGGAACCTAACGAGCAGTACCCGACTCACGATTTGTGAGCGATACTGCGTCGCTAGGAGGTGTCACACAGGCCGGCATCGCCAGCGATGCCGGATGTGCGTCACAAAAACCGTGACCCCGACGATCTATCGCACGATAGATTGCCTGGTGTAAAGCAGCCTTAAGTTTACATCACCTATTAAACAGCTTACTTTGTGCCAGAAATGAGTATCACAGTTTTGTTTTTGTTGGTGCATGGTATCACATTAGGCCCTGCCCTATTCCCTGATATAACTGAATAGGATAACTGAAGTGAGCACTAATATATATATATATTATGAGTGCAAGCCAAAAATTACATACTATATAAGGATAAGGCTGCACATCAAACATAGATAATGGTATAATGCCTCAAGCATATGGAAAAATATTGGAATATACAATGAAAAATGCTACTTGCTAATTTGAACATGTGAATAATGAATTGCATACCTGCCATGAATATTAGGAAAAAGGAGATATTTAGCAATCGCATTGATCAATGTAACTGAGCCCCAAGACCCCGTCAAGGTATATCTCTATATTGGCGTCCCTAGCTCTGTGACCCTAACTGTGTGTCATCTCATTGCAATTAAAAACTGCTGTGGGTGGAGAGGGGTAACTAAGGACTTTCTTATATAGGAAATATATATATATATACTTATCTATTTCTCTCCACCCACAGCAGTTTTTAATTGCAATGAGATGACACACAGTTAGGGTCACAGAGCTAGGGACCCCAATATAGAGATATACCTTGACGAGGTCTTGGGGCTCAGTTACATTGATCAATGCGATTGCTAAATATCTCCTTTTTCCTAATATTCATGGCAGGTATGCAATTCATTATTCACATGTTCAAATTAGCAAGTAGCATTTTTCATTGTATATTCCAATATTTTTCCATATGCTTGAGGCATTATACCATTATCTATGTTTGATGTGCAGCCTTATCCTTGTATAGTATGTCATTTTTGGCTTGCACTCATAATATATATATATATATATATATTAGTGCTCACTTCAGTTATCCTATTCAGTTATATGTAGTTTTTTTTTCTGAATGTGAACACAGCTCCGCCCCTTTCGGCCATGTTTTTTCCATCTCCTATATAAGAAAGTCCTTAGTTACCCCTCTCCACCCACAGCAGTTTTTAATTGCAATGAGATGACACACAGTTAGGATCACAGAGCTAGGGACCCCAATATAGAGATATACCTTGACGAGGTCTTGGGGCTCAGTTACATTGATCAATGCGATTGCTAAATATCTCCTTTTTCCTAATATTCATGGCAGGTATGCAATTCATTATTCACATGTTCAAATTAGCAAGTAGCATTTTTCATTGTATATTCCAATATTTTTCCATATGCTTGAGGCATTATACCATTATCTATGTTTGATGTGCAGCCTTATCCTTGTATACTATTCCCTGATATGTCATATCCTTTCTAACACAGTCATGCCCCTTTTTCAGAGAGGTTATAAACTGTCTAAAATACATAATAAATATGATACAAGTCATAAAAGAACAGTTTGTGGTGCAGATTACACCATAACATTGCAGCATTTAGATTGATACATATGCCCATATCAGTTTTGGCAATGTATCAGTTTTGCATTGTGCTCCTTTAAAGAGAACCTGTCAACAGGATTTTGTAATGTAAAGTAAAGACATGGCTGTAATGGTGTAATACGGATTCATTTGATACCCTTGATGAAGAAATATGCTTTGATGTTCTTCTTTAATCAGCATTTCAAGTTTTCTGCTACCTAGATTTTGCTGCACAGGGGTGGGACTGTACACTGGGCCTTCTCCTCCCTGTCTGTGATTCCCTGGCCCCTCAGCCTGCCAGCAGTCAATGAATGACAGCTCACTGCTGAAATTTCAAAGAGAAGAGGCAGATCATTCACTGACCGGAGACAGGTTGAGGGGCTGGGGAATTAGAAAAGCAGGAGTAGACCAGTATACAGTCCAACCCATGTGCACTGACATCTAATTAGCAGAAAACTTAAAATGCTGATTAAAGAAGAACAACAAAACGGATTTCTTCCCAGATGAAAGAATGAAAAAACTCAGCACACTGTCTCATACTGGTCACTGGAAGTTCAACTTGCCACCTCATGGCAAAGAATTCTCTAAAGATCTGAAAAAAAAAAAAGAATAGTTGATCGACATAAAGATGGCCTAGTCTATAAGAAGATTGCAACACCCTGTAATCGAGCTACAGCACAATGGCCAAGACCAAACAGCGGTTTAGCAAGACAGGTTCTACTCAAAACAGGCCTTGCCATGGTCGACCAAAGAATATGAACACGTGCTCAGCGTCATATCCAGAGGTTGTCTGCTTGCATTGCTGCAGAGGTTGGATGGTCAGTACTCAGACCATACGCCGCACAACTGCATCAAATTGGTCTGCGTGGCTGTCGTCCCAAAGAAAGCCTTTTCTAAACATGATGTACAAGAAAGCCTGCAAACAGTTTGCTGAAGACAAGCAGACTAAGAACATGCATTACTGGAAAACGTATTTGGTTCAGATAGTGTCAAACGTATGTGGCAGCAACCAGGTGAGGAATACAAAGGCAAGTGTTTCTTGCCTAGAGTCAAGCATGGTGGTGGCAGTGTCATGGTTTGGGATTGCATGAGTGCTGCCGGCTTTGGCGAGCTACAGTTAATTTGTGGGTTTAATGAATGTCAACATGTACATTGACATACTGAAGCAGAGCATGAGCCGATCCCTTCAGAAACTGGGCTACAGAGCAGTATTATAGCAGAAAAATACCCCAAGCTATAATAACTTTTATTAAGGAATATAAAAAGGGTAAGGGATATCATCCACTAATACCCTTAAGACAGTTGATAAGACAAATAGACAAAAATTACATAAATACAATATGATATATATGCTCTCACCAATATATATATATGCTGTAAATAGCCTGATAGATACCTAACATTACCCTCAAGAAACTGGCCCCTACCTAACCATGGAGAGTTAACAATATAACTTAATAAAAGTTATATTTTATTATAGCTTGGGGTATTTTCTGCTTTAGTGTTATATGACCCCGGGCAAAGTATCTAATTTAAAAGTTTTTTGCCGCAGTGCAGTATTCCAACATCATAACGACCTCAAACACACCTCCAAGATGACCACTGCTTTGCTAAAACAAACTGAGGGTAAAGGTACTAGGCTTGCCAAGCATGTCTCCAGACCTAAACCCTATCTGTGTGGCTTCCTCAAATGGAGGGTGGAAGCGTTCAAGGTCTCTAACATCCACCAGCTCCGTGATGTCATCATGGAAAGAGGCTCCAGTGGCTCCTGTGAAGCTTTAGGGAACTCCATGTCCAAGAGAGTTAAGGCTGTGCCTGAATATAATGGTGGCCACACAAAATATTGACACCTTGGGCACAATATGGCCAATTTCACTTAGGGGTGTACTCACTTTTGTTGCCAGCGGTTTAGACATTAATGGTCGTGTTGAGTTATTATACAAGCTCTACACTGACACTGTACATTGTATCAAAGTGTCATATCTTCAGAGTTGTCCCATGAAACGATGTAATAAAATATTTTCAATAATGTGAGAGGTGTACTCACTTTTGTGATATACTGTACAACATAAACAGGACAGGTACAACACTAAACATAAACATTTCATTATGAAAATTAAAGGGGGTCTCCAGGCATATTGATGACTGAAGATGAACAAATTGATTCTAATCAAATTGGATGTCACAGCTTTCATTGAAAATTTGGATTTGCCGGAATCTGAACTTTTCATTATTACAATGAATCTAGGAAAAGTCCGTCCCTCACCTGCCCTGCTGCCACAGCTCCTCAGCTGCTCACTAATGATTATCTTGCCCCACATGACCCCTTGTCAGAGTAAGAATATCCAAAGAGAAGATCCAAAGTAAAAGCTGAAGGGCAGGGGGCTGCGGTGACTGGTGAAGGGGGACTCTAGGACAGGTGAGTATAATGTTTTAGTTTTGTAATCCCTTTCCAGCCTTTTATTAGGCTTTGCTGTCTGCACAGACCTCAGAGCATAGTATATATCTTTTCCGGAGACTTGTGAGTAGTGACAAATCAGTTCAATTAGATGAAAATTTTCAGCTGATTCAGACAAATTGCACCTGAATAAATAAATAAATAATTTACTTATCTTTATTGAAAATCTATCATTAAGCTACTGCTTAAAAAAAAATAGGAAAAAATAATTGAGTTACCAAAAACATAAAACATAGCTGTACAGTGCAGCTCTGTTCGGTAAATACATCCAGCCACCGCCAGAGATAATATCAGTTCATACAGTAGTTGAGTGTGTCAGGCTCCCACTGATTTGATAGTTATGAAGTATTCATGTATATCAACATCTTAAAGGGGTTGTCCACTACTCAGGCAACCCCTTCTCATTCCGCATAATAAATTAATAACTTATACTCACCTCTGGTTCCGTTACAGCGGTATTGGCACCAATTCTCCTGGGAATTGCATTACATTTATTATGTCACGTGATCCCTGCAGCCAACCAGCACTGGTTTCACTCTCCTCTCTTTCGGATGTCATTGACTTCTGAAGGAGGTGAGAGAAGAGCCACGGCTCTCACTTTTTCAGGTTCTCTGATTTGTTAGGAGAGTGAAGCCAGCACAGATTGGCCACATGGATCACGTGACATAATAAATGTAACGCAATTCCCAGGAGAGCCAGTGCTGCACTGCTGGAACCGCACTGGTACCGGAACTCAGTATAAGGATATTATTTTCCTGTGGGGAAACATAAGGATGGTGAAGAGGTTGTCCAAGTAGAGGACAACCCCTTTAAAAAAATCTTTTGAACATAAAAATGACTGAATAGTTGCATGTCGCCCACTGGTTCCCATACTTTTCTCCCAGGATTAGATTGGGTAGCCAATTACACTTTTTGATAAAGAAAACAGATAACAAGAAGGGATATCAGATATAGTCCAAATGTATGCAAAATGTGTCTTTCCAGAAACGCTCAGTGTATATTTCAAGACTTTTTCCTAAGGAATACCTCGTATGTGCAGCATACAGCTAATAATCCAATAGTCCGCAGACAGAGGACTTCCTGAGACCTATGGTTCATCGACGACGTACAGCTCCAATCCGACTAAAACTATGCATTGTAATGTGCAGAATGAACTCTCCTTGGGAGCCATATGATGAATGTGACTTTGGGAATAATTACTATGAACTGCTCTTTTTAGTGGAGTAATACAGTTGTCAGTAATTAGAGGCTTCGGAGCTGGCTCACTGACAATAAAAAGGCAACGGCTTGTACATGTATTTGTTTAGGTCAGAAATTACCACTTGTCATTGTAGCCGGACAGCATGGAGATCCTCTGTGCCACATTAGCGCCTCAATTTAAAGATTTGTTCTGTGATAGATGATCTTATTTAAGACAGCTTCCAAGAAAGGCATCGACTGACAGCGCACACCACAGAAAAGACTCGTCCTAATTAGACTTTGACTGACAATTTTTATTTAATACTTGCCATTAGCGTAACTGTTGACTCTAAGATAAATAGTCATTTTCCTATTAATATTAAAGAGTAACAGCGGCGTGCCATCCTGACTTGAAAGATCCACTGATTGCAGACTGCTCCATGTAATAATTATTTACTTAGATATCCACTATTTATATTACCAGGATTTTAAGAGATTACATTCTTCACTTTTTCTGGCATCTTCATGTAACTCCTTCGTCTCTAGCTCGCTAGGTAAGACACCTTCATCTTTACAGCTTCATAACATCCAAGAAAAGTATTTCCCTAATACACTTTGGGTTTCAGGTTTCACGATCTGGCAAGCTGATGGATAAACCCAGGTCTGGCGGATGTCAGACTGATTTTTTAGCAGATTGCATATCGCGCACTGAAAAATTGGTTGAAGTGGGATGATGGTGTGAGCTAACCGCTTTGGAAATACCTTTTTCTGTTCTTGCATGACTGAGGTTTTATGTTCCAAAGAAGGTCCATAAAGACATGGTTTTACAAGCTTGGTGTGGAGGAACCTAAAGGGTTTGGCCATGATGGGGACAATTCTTTGGTTTTTTTTTGGGCTAAAAATACATTTTTGCAATTGGGTCATGGTTTCTCTGCACATTCAACTTTAAACTAATCTGTGGCCAAAAATCATCTTGGAGCTTAGAAAGTTACAAACTCTCGGTGGCTCAGTGGTTAGCACTGTAGTTTTGCAGTGCTGGGGTTCTGGGTCAATTCATACCAAGGACACCATCTACCAGGAGTTTGTATGTTCTTCTGTGTTTGCGTGGGTTTCCTCCCACATTTCAAAGACATACTGATAGTGACTTTAGATTGTGAGCCCCGATGGGGACAGTGCTATGGAATTAACAGTGCTATATAAGTGAATAAATATTATTAGAAACTCTCCTGTTAGACGGAACGAGCTCACGTGCAGATTACCAGGTGAAGTCAGCCACTTTCTCTCGCTGCAGCTTTCCTCACAGACTGACCAACACTTCTGTCCATACAATGGCTGCTGGTGTTGGTGGAGTGTGTGATGACCACTTTGACAACTGTACGTTATGCCACCTTACACCATAATTCCAGATTAAGACTAGTGTAACGTTCTTTCATGATGGTGTTCCATTGACCTCATACCACTGCACTTGAAAGCTAACAGGGTAATGATGAAAATGGTAATGGAGGCCTATTCTCTTCAGCAACAAGTCCCGCGTTTGTCTTAAATCCAGTGACAGCCAGAGATTGGTCTGGGTATTGTATTTGGCATTACCATCTATTTATATTATGTTTCTCAGTCTTTGTGGCTAGGTTGGGTATAGTTTATTGCGCTTTATATTTAGCACTTGCTGTATCAGTGTGTGTATACCGCACCAGTCACATACCAGTGGTTGTGGATGTATTCAAATTTAATGGCTTTTGCCTAGCATACCTTATACATGTATGTATTCTTATCTCCATATATGACATTTTTTGATCCATGGTGTTATTTATGGGTTTACTTCTATAGGTGTGGGTGTAAAGGCCCAGTCACACTAAACAACTTACCAGCGATCCCAACAACGATCCAACCTGATCGGGATCGCTGGTAAGTTGCTAGGAGGTTGCTGGTGAGATGTCACACTGCGACGCTCCAGCGATCCCACCAGCAACCTGACCTGGCAGGGATCGCTGGAGCATCGCTACACGGGTTGCTGGTGAGCTCACCAGCAACCAGTGACCAGCCCCCAGCGCCGCGTGGAAGGTGCTGCGCTTGGTAACTAAGGTAAATATCGGGTAACCAACCCGATATTTACCTTGGTTACCAGCGCACACAGCTACACGTGCAGAGAGCAGGGAGTAGCGCACACCGCTTAGCGCTGGCGCCTTGCTCTCCTAGTTACAGCACACATCGGGTTAATTACCCGATGTGTGCTGCAGCTAAATGTGCACAGAGCAGGGAGCAGCGCACAATGCTTAGCGCTGGCTCCCTGCTCTCCTAGCTACAGCACACATGGGGTTAATTACCCGATGTGTGCTGTAGCTACACGTGCAAGGAGCAGGAGCTGACAGTGAGAGCGGCGGAGGCTGGTAACGAAGGTAAATATCGGGTAACCAAGGACAGGGCTTCTTGGTTACCCGATGTTTACCGTGGTTACCAGTGTCCGCAGAAGCCGGCTCCTGCTGCCTGCACATTTAGTTGTTGCTGTCTCGCTGTCACACACAGCGATCTGTGCTTCACAGCGGGAGAGCCTCAACTAAAAAATGGCCCAGGACATTCAGCAACAACCAACGACCTCACAGCAGGGGCCAGTTGTTGCTGGATGTCACACACAGCGACATCACTAGCAACATCGCTGCTACGTCACAAAAGTTGTTCGTTAGCAGCGATTTTGCTAGCGATGTTGCTTAGTGTGACGGCTCATTAGGACACAATGCCCATTGTGAATTTAGGCATTTTTAGTGTGTCATTGTGTTAATATTTTAAGCTATCAAAAAAAGTTTCTCATCAGTGGTGTGCTCAGATATTTGCTTAGCTCTATTCTTGGATTCAATTTTCTTAACACTAGCATTGTGAACCCCTCTATTTCTCTCCTTTTATTGGTATGTATCCCCACTACATTAGCCATAGTATGAAGACCTTGTGAGCAATGCAATGAAGAGGCCTTCAAGAGAGACCCTCAGACCGGTCTTGCTCCCGTAATTATGGTGCGAGTCATAATATACGGCAGCCAGACCTCACATCTAGATTTAAAGTACACTAACAGTTCGGCATTACCTGGATTTGGTCATAGTAAGACTATTATTTTAAAGGGTCACAGGAGCCTTTTTTTCTTTTAAATAAAACAGCAGACCACATGTTGCTCATGCTACTGTGGAAATCATGCATGGTCTCCGCACCAGTCTCCCTTCAAGCACACCTGGATCATCATCAGTCGGCAATTACAAAAAAAAATTCTGCCAGCAGCAGATCTTAAAAGGGAACTGTCAGCTCAAGATGACTGTACACACTGAGTACAGCCGCTCGCACATCATGGTGGATCTTATTTAAACGCACCTTCCCACCTGCTTGTTTCCACTAGGTCTCCACCCTCCCTTCTTTTGTGATTGACAGTGCTGGCTTCATAGAGCCATAGAAGAGAGGAGACAGATGGAAAACCAGCAGGTGGGAAGGTGCATGTAACCCCTTCATGACCGGCCGATTTTGCGCTTTCCATTTTTTTCGCCATTCTTCTTCGGAGAGCCGTAACTTTTTTATTTTTCCATCAACATAGCCATGTGAGGGCTTGTTTTTTTTTTTTGCGGAACGAGATGTACTTTTATATGAAACTATTAGTTTTACCATATAGTGTGCTGAAAAACGGTAAAAAATTTTTCCAAATACCAAAAAAAAAGTGTGATTGTACGATTGTTTTTGAGATAGTTTTACCATATAGTGAATATGGTGAATAAAATAACAAGTCAGTGTGATGCATCAGGTCGGTATGAGTTCGTAGACACCAAACATGTATAGGTTTACTTTTTATCTAAGTGGTTAGAAAAAAATCAGAAGTTTGAGAAAAAAAAAAAAAAAATGGTGGTGCATGTTTTGCGCCATTTTCCGCAACCCATAGCGTTCTCATTTTTCGGTATCTGGGGCTCAGTAACTGCTTATTTTTTGGGTCTCTAACTGACGTTTTTAATGGTATTTTTGTGCAGATGCTACGTTTTGCTCGCCTGTTAACGCATCTTGTGCAAAATTTGCGCATCTTGTGCAAAATTTGCCATGACCAAAAAAAGTAATTTTGGCGTTTGGTAAACGGTATAGCTGCAAAAAAAATTACAATCAGGTTAATTAATTTTATATTTTATTAGATCGGGAATTACTGAACCAAAAATGTATGTATATTTTTTTTAACCCTTTGATTTTCAATGGGGCGAAAGGGGGGTGATTTGAACTTTTAAGGTTTTTTTTTTTTAACCTTTTTTATTGTATTAGTCCCCCTAGGGAGCTATAAGGATTAGCTGTCTGATCGCTCTTTCATATCTGCTGATCACAGCTACATAGCTGTGAACACCATATATGCGCATCTCTCGTCTCACACAGCTCTCTGCCGGGTGAAACAGCAAGTGTATACTCTGTATACAACTGCCGCCCGTCCGAGCGTCAAAATGCTCATTAGAAGTACCGACCACCCGAACATGGAAGTGTTCGCTGATCACTAGTGATGTCACAGGGTGCCAGATGGGTGAGAGAGGAGGGCACTCTCTCTAGCAAACTTCTAAACGCTGCGATCGCTATTGATTGTGGAATATAGAAGATAGAACAGGGATATCATCGGGACATGAGCCAATCAGGTTCTGATGATGTTCAGAACCAGTGTTCTGTACTGGAATCCCAGCACCTACGGGACTCAGGGGGTCTAGTTCCCAGCCTGGCCGCTGACCATAAACAAATGTCAGCGTTGCACAAAACCCTGTAGGCGCCGACGTTAATTTACAGTTAGGGGTCCAGAACAGATTAACATCTCTATCCATCCTGGGGTTTTCATAATTTCATTACTTTTTCTTGTTGGTGTTGCAATTTTAATGTTGAGGAGTGTATATACACATCTGATAGGAATGAGGGAGAAGCAAATAATTATGATATTTAAAGGGAACCAATCACCAGGAGTTTAGTATAAAATCTCAAAGTCAGTGCTATACTGGCACTATCAGGCTGATTCTATACATACCTGTAGTGGTCATCTCATGTATAGTTTTTGAAACCAAGAAAGTAAAGTTTATAAAATCATCAGTTTCTTGAGTGACAGCAGCTGAGAATCAGATATCTGGGGGGTATTCAGAGTTATCCCCTTCCCCTGTTAGAATTAGCATAAGTATGATACAATTGATTCACTTTTTCACTTGCCGGACCTGTACTGAGGTCATACCCATGTGACTAGAAGGGGCAGGGTCTCAGCCAACAGAAAATGTTGCTTTGTGGTGTCAGCTTTGTTGGCTGAGGCCTCGCCCCTTCTGGCCACATGGGTATGACCTCACACAGGTCCTGCAAAGGAAAAAGTGAATTGATTGTATAATACTTATGCTAATTCTAACAGGGGGCGGGAATAAGTATGAATACCCCCCAGCTATTATCTGATCCTCAGCTGCTGTCACTTAAGAAACTGATGATTTTATAAACTTCACTTTCTTGGATGTCAAAACCTTAACATCTGAGATGACCACTACAGGTATGTATAGAATCAGCCTGATAAGGCCAGTATAGCACTGGCTTTGTATTATACGAAAATCCTGGTGATTGGTTCCCTTTAATATTACTACACTGGACATTACTTTGATTGAAACATTATGAGGACAAAGGCCTGTGATGGGTTTGTCTTTATTGTAACAGGTGCAAAGAAAAATAATGGCGAAAATAGAGATGCCAGATTTCTACCACATTGGTTCAGGAGCCATCACAGACAGAAAAACGTACAAGAGTTAATGTCAGATACCTGTAGGGAATTTCAGAAAAATCTAAAAAGAAAATGCAATAAAACGATTTTTAGAGATGTTAATAGTCCAACTGATACAGTCCATGCTACTGACAAAGGGGTTGGTAACAAAAGATGATCAGAGACAAAATATGGTTGTAAAATGCCAACACTTAAAAAATAGCAGTTACTAGAGAGGTGGTTTACAATATTAAGAAAAGTACTTTTATTTAGTTTTTAGTTTTACATTTATGACATCATATTTGGACACATTGCAAAATCCACCTGAACAAAGGTCTAAATGAAAAACTTAGATTGTGTTTAACACAAAGAAAAATATATAGTCTTCCATATGTAAAAGCCTGCAATAATCATGCCTTGACAGATGAGTAGCCATCTCTCCTCAGACTGGGGCAGGTTTCCCAAACCATTGGCACACAAATCTAGTTCCACGCGTATGCTAAAGAACATACTGTACAATGAAAGCAGTCACTGGACTCGGATGAACATGCCAAAGCAAATCCTATAGTGATGATCCGCAGAAGCTCCAAATACAGAGAGATTGAATGGAAATGCATTGCAACTTTAGCTTGGCATATACACCAAGGCACGTCATCTTACACATTATTTACAATATGTAAAAGATAAATACAGCATTAAGTAGAATTAATCTTCCTTCTGTTCAATGTTTTTTTTTATTTTTTATAATTAATAGGGACTTGCATTTACTCATGTACGTCCACATATGCTGAGTGTAAAGCATGGTGCCAGTTTGGCATAGTGTGTTGAAGCCATACCGTCAGGTCAGTACATGCGAGAAAGCCATCGGCCAAATGCCCCAAGTGCTATACATTCCAACACCACTGTAAATATTTGTTTTAACGGGGAATAGTTTGCCGTGAGACCCCTTTGACGAGAAATGGGCATTTTGGAATATATTATGTGATGCCAAACAGGAGATCCATCCATAATTTCCCATAGGATCAATAAAGTGTATCGTATCATATCCTCATCAATTCCTATGAAAATCAGCCTATTAAAGGGAATCTGTCACCCCCTTTGACCGTTTTAAAGGGAACCTGTCACCACTTTTTTGGCGTACAAGCTGCAGCCACCACCACCGGGCTCTTATATACACCATTCTAACATGCTGTATATAAGAGCCCAGGCCGCTGTGAGAACATAAAACACACTTTATAATACTCACCTAACGGTCGCGCAGTTGGCCATATGGCCATCTCCGTTCTCTGGCGCCGCCTCTTTCGGCCATCTTCTTCCTCCTTCTCTAGCCGCGGTGCATGACGCGTCCGACATCATCCACACTCGCCGGCATTCAGGTCCTGAGCAGGAGCACTTTGATCTACCCTGAGCAGGGAGATCAAAGTATTGTAGTGCACCTGCGCAGGACCAGCGAGTGTGTATGACATAAACGTGTCATGCACACAGGCTTCAGAAGAAGGACGAAGATGGCCGAAAGAGGTGGCGCCGGCACCAGAGACGGCCATATGGCCCACTGCACGACCGTTACGTAAGTATTATAAAGTGTTTTTTTATGTTGTCACAGAGGCCTGGGCTCTTATATACAGCATGTTAGAATGCTTTATATAAGAGCCCGGTGATGGTGGCCGCAGCTGATATGCCAAAAAAGTGGTGACAGGTTCCCTTTAAGCTCTTACTATGGGCATACAGGTAATAGGATGGTGAAAGTAGTCTTACCTGTATGCCTCATAACAGATACCTTGTTCCACAAATATTACTTTAGATCGCTATATGCAAATTAGACAACCAGGCTACCGGGCGTTGTGCTTCAGCTACTGGGCTTTTGCTTTCCTGTAAGAAATCCCCACCTCATGCTGCATTACCCTTCCTGTCACCTCCTCTCAGCGTCACAGTTGGCAGATCCTACGCGTACGCAGTAGAGTGTTCTTCAGCCTGCCTTCATTCACCCCCCATCGAATCTACTGCGCATGCGCTGGTGAGTCAGCTCCACTTCCGTTATAGGTGTGCTGTTCTACGTTGTCCTCTCAACTTCCTGCTTGCAGGCGGGAGGGTAGACAGACATACACACATACGTAGGTGATTTTGCAGGCAGGAAGTTGGGACAACTTAGAACAGTGCACCGATGACGGAAGTGGAGCTGACTCACCAGCTCATGCACAGTAGATTCAATGGGGGGGTGAATGAAGGCAGGCTGAAGAACACTTCACTACGCATGCATGGGATTTGCCTGCTGTGACTGACGCTGAGAGGAGGCGACAGGAAGGATAATGAAGCAGGGAGTCGAGGACTTCTTACAGGAAAGCAACTGCCCAGTAGCCAAAGTGCAATGCACAGTAGCCTGGTAGGCCAATTTGCATATAGCGATCTAAAGTAATATTTGCGGAACAATCCATCTGCTATGAGGCCTACTAGTAAGACTACTTTCACCATCCTATTACCTGTATGCCTATAGTAAGAGCTTAAAATGGTCAAAGGGGTGACAGATTTCCCTTTAAGCCAACTTTTCTCAGAAATGTATGGCCAGCTCTTACCTATCCATTACTAGATAAATGCAACATGGCCACAGATGATAATGATCTGCATTTCAAGACTTGATAATAAATCTGTACGTTACCTCTGAATATTTCTACTTGGGAATCTGTAATGTAAGTTGGGATTTTAAGAGCATTTGCCCAGTTTGGGATCATTGGATCATGTGAATTGGACAGGCTCAGTTCTCCAGGTGGCCTCTTTCCATTGTGTATAGTATACGGGTACCGCCCAGATGTGATGACTTATTAGAACTGTTAATACATAGGTTAATATCACAAAAACTCTTTCAGCCTCAAGTTCTCACAAGGTTACAGTGAAAGAAAACTTTATTTCAAACACAGAGCACAATAATAAGGCAAAAGAAAGGATTTCCAGTAGCATTAAACCATGATCATGCCAGGATTAAAGAGAAAGCATTTAGAGATAACATTCTGCGTTATAAAAATATCCCATGTATTTACAGACATGACCTACGCAAACTAAATGCATGATGCCAAAGAAAATGTTAAGAGTGGAGATTGAGGGTACAATACTGATCACACCATTCCCAGTCCTGCCGCGTACCTCGGCACAGTAACCAGCTGCATTACATTACTCCATGTCTACAACCTACGTCTAACACACGGATATTCTCATTTCCACAATTGGGTCACCCCCTCCAGAATCTGGAATGTATCATACATTAAAGTGCACATGTAGCGGAGGCAACGAGCGTGCAAGAGGACGAGGCCTGTCCACGGTTACAACTGCTAGATTTCTCAAGTGTAAATCCGGAAAGTTATGTTAATATAAATACACAGAGGTACAAGGGGCTGTACAGGATTAGAAAAGGAACAGCGCCTGTCATTGGCTGTGTCTGGTATTGCAGCTTTGTGGACCTGTAGTAAATGCGGGATGGGATGCAATGCCACACACAGGCTCTGGAAAAGGGTAGCAGTGATTTTGGAGGAAAGCCGGCATTTTTCTAATCCCATACCACTATGGTAATAAAAATAAGTGATCAATATAATCATGTCTATTTTATGTGTTTTCAATTTTCTGCATTAAAGGGGTATTCCCATCTCCAAGACCCTATCCCAATATGTAGTAGGTGTAATATCATCAGCAAATACCGCCAATTAGAGACATAGTATATGATAGTTCTCCGGATTAACTGTCTCTTACCTTATGTGCAGGGCAATACAGCTTCGGTATCCATCGTAGATACCTCAGCTGCAATGCCCTGCACATGAGGTAAGAGACTCAGCTAACCAGAACTATACTACATTTCTACTTGGAGGTATTTGCTAACATGATTATTATTACACCTGCTATATATTGGGATAGGATCTTGGAAATGGGATTAACCCTTTAATGGTTTTAAGACTTTATTTTTACATTATTCAGGTTGCCAAAGGAAAACCAATAGCCGATGATTTGAAATTCTCTAAATTGGAGACAGACATTTAAACCCACTCATCTCTACTAGGTATGTGATCATTATATCTGGTGTGATTACACAGGGACCATACGTGCAGAATAATAGGGCTAGGGTAGCGATCCAACACAACTTGTCTATAGCAGCCAATCACAGCACAGCTTCTTTTTTACAAGGCAATTTTAGACAATCAAAGCTGAGCCCTGATTGGTTGCTATGGGCATTGAGGCCGGTGTGATACATTAGGCCCAGTATCCTCTGGGTGTAGACAGGGATGGGGCAATGCCTAGGAGCAGGATGGGAAATAGTTTGTTTCTAAGATAATGCAAGTTCATTAAAGTGAATATGGGACCCCCATATGTGACTATAATAGGGGGTCAAAGATAAATAACTAGTACTAAGTGGCAAAGAGAGGCTCCTTCAAATTAGATCTGGATCTGACTTCTCAGGGATAATAGTATGTTTTCTTCCCTTTATATAGCGAAGTTGAGGTACAATAAGAAGCTGTTCACATCATATTTTTTTCATTTTCGTACGAATGCTGGGAAAATGCCCGACATACACACTAAATGTGTCCATTGGGCTCAGATGGCGCCTACAGGAGTGTCCTGTTTGCCCCTTCTGGCCATATGCATCAGTATAGTTTGGAGCTGGACAGTAGAATATACTATTCCATTCAATAGAGTAAGCCCTGCAAATATATACTACATGTCAAGGAGTCTGTTTTTATTTTTTAACATGGTAGTCTATGGTGATGGATGCCAGAGAAATCACCAGCCTCTGTTTGAGGAGTACGAGATAAAGGACGACAACAAAAACAAATGTGATGTGAACTGGGCTCTGCTGACACTGCCAGCCGCACTGACCCGCGATGGCTGGAGACAGTGCTTCAATGTTGTCGTCAGACTACAAATCACCTAACTGTGGCTGCATAACTGCAGTGTCCTTTTAAGTATACATAGGCCATGTAAAAGCAGCACATTTCATCAGCATGATCGCCCTAATATTACACCGACAAGTCACTTCAGTCACAATAAGATGTGCAAAATAACAGTGCAAGAAAAACTAGAGGACTCTGAAATTAAAGGGAGTGTCAGCGCAGGATGAATGTTCACACCAAGCACAGATGTTTGATGCACCATACATTTAAGTGCACCTTCCCTCCTACTTGTTTTCCATCTTTCCTGGTTCCTCCGCCCTTTTCTAGCTCTATGAAGCCAGAGCTGTCAATCAGAGGGGTGGGGGGGAAATTGAGGGAAAACAAGGTGGGAAGGTGCACCGAGCGCCTGTGCTTGGTGTGAACAGTCATCCTGTGCTGACAGTCCCTTTAAATGAAAAGCACATGAATATTCTCACAATTTAAGGTAATGACAATACAACTGGTTTACTTCATGACAAAAAAAAAGGAGGATTTGAACAGATTAGGATTATTCTCTCCAGTAATTCAACAGGTTTAATACAACTTTGTGTTCACTCCATCACCTTGATTGTGTCCATTTGGCAGCATTACATAACAGGAATATGCACACTGTACATGAGTAAATGACAGATACATTTTGGTTACAGCTATTTTTCCTGTCCACCAATATTTTGCATTAAAAAAAAAAAAAAAGTCTTCCTTCCCAGCGTTTTGAGTAGTGAACTGCTAAAGGCTCTCCCTTAGGAGGAATCTGTGATGGTCACATGCAGTGTTGGACTGGCTACCGGAGGAACTGCCAGTAATACCAGTACTGGCTGCGGTTACCTGCACTGAACTCCGGAGCGCTCACCTGAACTCCGGAGTGGAGCCTGGACTGAACAGCGGGTTTGCAGGACTGAACTGCGACCGCCGACTGATTCCTCGGCTTTCACAGTTCAGTTCATGACAGCTGTTGACAGGCTGGGCTTCACTCCGCAGCTCAGGTGAGCGCTCCGAAGTTCAATGCAGGGAACCGCAGCCAGGACTGGATATTACTGGCAGTTCCTCCGGAAGCCCAAAAAAAAAAAATTTGGTACAAATCTGTAAAATCAACCATCCTACTTATTGTTACACATCAGTTACAGGGACATTTGTTTTAACAAATAAAAAGTATCCATAAAAAGTTTGACAACTTTGCAATATACTATGGTTTTCAGGATCTCTGCTTGTTGTCAGTACATAAACTTAATCCCCCCCCAAATCTCTCATTGACATGTGTAGATCACACTGATGCATGGCCTGTTACAAAGTACCTGTAGCAAGCTGTGCACGGGTGTGATCCAACCAGGCCACGGTCACAGTCAGCCGGAGATCTTGAGTTTTGGCGCTCAAAGTATATTACCTCATTGCATAGAATGAATAAGATTTATTTGAAAAAAGCAAAATTACCCTAAGGTTCTCATGGAAGCTTTCCATAGAGGAAAATCCACAGAGCAATGTTGCTGTGAAAAAGAAACGGTGTTCCTACACATTTCATCATGCATTGCATATCCACAGTGAGGGATTGGAGGAAATTCACTGTAAAGTAGCAGATTTTCGGCATACAATTCCACAGTGGAAAACCTTCTGCGGATATATAGCCCGGGGGAAGGAACCCTTCAAGGACCTCAGCGTTTGAGCATCTCTTACAATGCCGTCCACCTGTGGAGGAGACATCCCAGTACAGGCAGCACTCCTGGAAATCATGAACATTGTCATTCTCACATGCACATTAACGTTACATCTTCAATATCGTCCCATTTCCTTCATTAAAAACCTATTGGTAGAGAGAAAAACAGGGCATCCCAAAAATGTCCGTTAATTTGACTCCATGTCCCTTGGAAGAGGCGACCACAGATCTGTGAATCCTGGCTACACAAAGCATTTAAAATACTATGAAAACATTTTAGTGTTGATAATTCAGTTTTTAGTCAAGGGAACAAGACAACATTTAAACAAACAACCACAATCAAGAAACCTAGAAATCAAAAGCAAATAGATACAGTATGAATACAATTTCCAAAATCTTTCTCTTTAAAGTGAACATTGAAACTCTGGAGGAAGGGCGCGGGAATAGGTAAAAGTACATGTAAATAGCCTATGAACAAGGGAAGTAGCCACAGGAGGCTCCTTGGATGGAGGAAAAAAAAAAAAAAAAAGAAGAAAAATAAAATAAAAAAAAAAAATAAAACAAAAAACAAAAACACAGGTTCAACAACAGCTGCCCCCAGCTTGTCCTGCATTGTGCGGTCCGGTTGGCCCAGGCATTGGGTTTTGTGGTCCAATTTTGATGCCATTTGCCTAAAACAGAGAAAAAAAAAAAAATAAAAAAGATGAAATATTCACCAAACAACAGTGCCTACATTGAGTGCCCGGCTGCAGCCAACCATTACCAAATGACCATCCTGAAATATCCCTTCTGTCTGCAAATATACCAACACACTTACCTTTACCAATGCAAAACAGTCTTTCTGAGGAACATTTTTAAAGATTAAACCGCAGCCCCGTCCCCCTCCACTGCTTTGTGTAGAGCCCTCAGCCCAACGTGGAGAACCATGGGAGGATGGACGCCTGCTTTTCCTCAATGGTTATGTGTTCACATGGAGTTTTTTTACGTGACTTTATTTTAGCTTTTAGTAAGAACACGGACACTGTTTTGTTGTGGTTTTTGATGCATGTAACAATCTGATTATGGCAATTTACGTGTGGAAAATGCAAAGAATTGACATCATGCTCTTTTCTAACGTGTGTAATTTTTTTTTTTTAAATGTGGATTTTGGTGTTGAAACCCCATAAAAATAAACAGAACACCCTGTGTAGGTTCATATCCTAGGAGTATGTGCACACGCTTGGTTTTTGCAGCAGTTTTGATGCTTTTTCACTTGCCGGTTTCCCCATGCGGCGATGTTCCTGCGATTAGCTTTGATGTTGCAGATTTCTGCCTTACTTACATTATTTTTCCCACGTTATTGATGCTGCGGATTTTCTCTTTCGGGCAGGTCATGCTAGCTTTACATTTGATACTTCCTTGTATTTGGCTTTGACACAACTCTATTTACTTACGTATGTGTGGATTACATGCATCATTGATGCATTTCTGCTGTGGAGACTCACTAAAGACTCATGTGTGTGAACAAGCCCTGGGATTTCTACAAAGCTGCTCTGGTCATCCTCCATCTATACACCGCAGATTGAGAAATCACACGAAAAGATTCCATTCTGAATATTATGGTTTGGGGGAAGTTAGGAACTACCTTATCAGAACAGATGTTACCTGCTGAAATACATTGTACCAAAGCCGTCCCATGTGAACAGTGATAGGTACCAGCTTGAAATATACTGCAGTTCCTATTGAAGAGTGTTTTATGTCTATGTGATGATAAAACCCACGGGCATCAGACAAATTTAAAAGAACCAATGTCTACGATCATTTTTAGGCAAATCCAATAGTACTGATTAGTAAAATATCTACACATTGTTTACATAGCCTAAAAGGCCCCGTCACACACAGCGACGTATTAACGATATATCGTTGGGGTCACGGATTCTGTGACGCACATCCGGCATAGTTATCAACGTTGTTGCGTGTGACACGCACGAACGACCGTTAACTATGGAAAATACTCACTAAATCGTCCATCGTTGACACGTCGCTCCTTTTTAAAAAATCGTTGATTGTTGAGCCCGCAAGTTGTTAGTCGTTCCCGAGGCAGCACACATCGCTACGTGACACCTCGGGAACGGCGAACTGCAGCTTACCTGCGGCCGCCGGCAATACGGAAGGAAGGAGATGGGCGGGATGTTACATCCCACTCATCTCCGCCCCTCCGCTTCTATTGGGCAGCCGCTTAGTGACGCCGAACGAACCGCCTCCTTAGAAAGGAGGCGGTTCGCCGGCAACAGCGACATTGCTAGGCAGGTAAGTCCGGTGTGACGGCTCCGAACGATATTGTGCACCACGGGCAGCGATTTGCCTGTGACACACAAACGACGGGGGCGTGTGCTTTTGCTAGCGATATCGCTGCATGTAACACCCCCTTAACAGCCACTGATTGGTTGCAGCAGTCATGTGACACCTCCTCTGGATATTGATTGCACAAGACGGACGAGCTTCACAATAGTAAATGTGGAAAAGTGTGCATGTGTGGGCGTTTTGACCTTTCCCCGTGCGTGCGCATTACAGTGTTTTGCTCTGACCTCAGCAGGGAAGATTAAAGTGTGCCTGTCCAGGAGCACATTGAAGGCCTCTGTGTGGATGATGTAGGACGTGTCATCCAGATGGAGCAAGGAAGGAGGATGGCGATGGACGAGAGAGAGGACGCGCTGGACCAGAGACTAGTGAAGCCCATTAGACCTGACCACCCCCAGGTGAGTGTAATAATGTTTTTTTGTTATACAGGTCGGCTTGGGCATTTATATACAGCATTCTAGAATGCTGTATATAAGAGCTCACTGGCGGTGACCGCAGCTTATTAGGGAAAATATTGGTGACAGGTTCCCTTTAATTCCTTACCCCACCATAGGCCCAATGACAATAGCTTTAAAATAGGGAGAATCCCTTTAAATGACGACAGTCTGATTTCCACTGGAAATGGGCAGCATCTTAGGCTAAAGCCCCTCAATTTTCACAACTGTCTGAAAAAGCAGAAACTAAATCAATATTCTTCATTGCAAGAAAGTAAAGTTTTGGCGCAGGAAGTGTAAAGTCTACGGTGTAGACGGAGCTTACTACAATACACAAAGCCGGTATATTCATGGACCGAAGCCAGGAAAATAAATGCAAACATTGTACAGTGAAAAAAGGCGCTTCTCTGCAATTAGCCATGGGTGAAAAGCTACTAACGGTGCTCCTATTAAACCGAGCCGGTATAAGAGGTAGCAGAGTTAGGATTGTCATGTAACAACACTCCTTTATATCACAGCCGGTCGTGTGCAACACCCCACTGCCCCCCCTTTAAAAAAGCAAAACAAAAAACACATCACAGCTTGATGACCCCCGACAAGCTAAATTACACTCAGAGCTCTGCTACAGCCACACACCCGACTAAATGGCACCTTGTACAATGCGCTTTTGACCTGTGATTAAACTACTCCTAAAACTTTCCCCAGTACAAAACAAGTCGATGGGGGAAAGGCTACAAGTTTCCCGGCGGCAGTGAGTATTTTCGGTCTTGATTCAGCTGTGTAGATGCATACAAGTGTTCAGTGTCATCAATAATTTCTATGATCCCCAAAGACATGGCAGCTCGCCAACACCCCACACACGGAGCAGCGCCTTTCATTCATCAGGATCACACTCCTATCCTAGCGCTCACTACCTCAAGTGGGTTTCGCAGCACTTTGGGTGGGGTGGGGGGGGAGTAACACAGTAGCTTTCAGAAATTAAGCTCTTAAGGAAACTTTGCGTCACAGTAAAGCTCAGATTTATGGTGCTTGGCAGTTGTTCTGCAACTGTAGTAGCCTTGGGGTTTCTGGCAATGGCTGGGTATTGACAGCAGCTGAAGTGGTTTCGGGGCTTTCTTTGACTCTGTTTTAATAAAAAGCATGCCCTATGGCTCATTGGTTTTGCCCCCTCTCAGCTGGTAGCAAGTTCTGGAGGACTCGGAGCCAGACCTGGCGCTGGGCCAGATAAGTAGCACAGACGGCTGGCTCTCACAGCAGATTGCAATCAGAGCCCCAGAAATGCACAGTGAAGCAGTCAGGTGCTGTATGAAGCTACACACCAAGAACCAACTAGGAGCCGCGACCTGCCCAACTTTCCTACAGCTTTTTATATTCGCGTTGCTGGCTTAGAATAATGCATGATCTCCCCTCCCCCGTGTGTCATATCCACTCTCACTCCCAAAGACAAAGAGAATGAGATAATAGCTGAGAGACAGGGAGGGAGAGCTAACAGCAGTACAAAGACTCTGGGGGTGTGGTGGTGGAGGATGCGGGGAGAGCGCACAAGTGGGGCATCCGAGGGTGGATGGGATTACACAAGTGATCATCCGAGAGGAGGTGGTGAACACCGGACAGAATATCAGAGTATCTGACGTGCGAGTGTGTGTACAGGCTGGAAGACGCTCAGGGCATAGGAGCACTTTGTGCCAGGCCCCTGTATATTACTATTGATCTAGGTTATAACTGCCAATGTTGTATAGAGGCAATACAATTCTGTAATAGAAGCCCTGTAACCTGGGGAAGCAAAACTTAGTTGTGTTAAAAGGTCTCTATTCTATCAGCACTGAACGTCTGTTCACACCAAGCACAGGCGCTGGGATGGGAATATATATTTATATATATATATATATATATATATATATATATATATATATATATATATATATATATATATATATATTTATATTTATATATATATATATATATATATATATATATATATATATATATATATATATATATATATACATATACACACACCTCCCCTCCTGCTTGTTTTCCCTGCATCTCCATCTTCACGCCTTCAGTGATTGACAACTGTGGCTTGATAGACCCAGAGATGGGTGGAGATAGCGGGAAAACAAACAGAAGGGGGTGCACTTACATAATTAGCCCCGCCATTATGCACTGAACACCTGTGCTTGGTATGAACAATCATTCTGTGCGGGATGAATGTCAGCCTAAAGCTACGTTCACACATCCGTTTTTTTTCCACAACCCGGAATAAAAAAACCGGATAAAACTGATCTGGTACTGGATCTGTTTTATCCCCATTGATTTGTATTAGCGCCAGATTGTGCCTGATGGCCTTGCGTTGCATCCGGCTTTTGACGGATCCGGCGTAATTACTCAATGCGGCAGCCAGATGGAACGTCTCATTGAATTTTTTTTTTTCCAGAGGCAAAAAAACGAAGTATCGCGCCGGAAGCCTATGGACGATTGCATGCTCCAATTTATTGAAAAAACCGGATCCAGCAAAAAACGGACGAAATGGATGCAAAAACCGGATGCGCCGAATCTGTTTTTTGACGGATCAGGTATACCGGATCCATAAAAAAAAAAAAAGGATCAGGTGCATCAGTTTTTGCATATTCTGCGCCAGATCCGTTGCATCAGGCACACGCCGGATTGTGCCTGATGCGTAAAAACTGATGTGTGAAAGTAGCCTCACCCTCCTTTGTAGGTTAGGGCAGTCACCAATAATCCTTTTCGTCTCACAACAAATCGAGGGGTGTCTGCAGAAGCTTACTCTTCACCAACACATGCACGCTCACTTGAGCGAAGCGTACATGCCTTAGAGAGCATCGGGATAAATTCCTGCAGGCCTAACGGATATCTACAGTGTGTAACCACCTGAAGTAGAAAGCATCATCAGAATAGGACTGATCTTTTTAAGTGAAATGTGTTTTTTTTTCTTCAAATGTTAGTAATGGCGGTTTTTTAACTTTTCATATCTATACATTTAACAAAAACACATAAGGGGTGCTTCACACACAGCGAGCTCGCTGCCGAGATCGCTGCTGAGTCACGCTTTTTGTGACGCAGCAGTGACCTCATTAGCGATCTCGCTGTGTGTGACACTGAGCAGCGATCTAGCCCCTGCTGCGAGATCGCTGCTCGTTACACACAGCCCTGGTTCGTTTTCTTCAAAGGCGCTCTCCCGCTGTGACACACAGATCGCTGTGTGTGACAGCGAGAGAGCGACAAATGAAGCGAGCAGGGAGCAGGAGCCGGCGTCTGACAGCTGAGGTAAGCTTGTAACCAAGATAAACATCGGGTAACCAAGGTGGTTACCCGATATTTACCTTAGTTACCAGCCTCTGCAGCTCTCACGCTGCCTGTGCTGCCGGCTCCCGGCTCTCTGCACATGTAGCTGCTGTACACATCGGGTTAATTAACCCGATGTGTACTGTAGCTAGGAGAGCAAGGAGCCAGCGCTCAGTGTGCGCGGCTCCCTGCTCCCTGCTCACACAGCTAAGCGGTGTGCACTGGTAACTAATGTAAACATCGGGTAACCATACCCGATGTTTACCTTAGTTACCAGTCTCCGCAGCTTCCAGATGGCGGCTCCGTGCAAGCGCAGCGTCACTTGCACGTCGCTGCTGGCTGGGGGCTGTTCACTGGTCGCTGGTGAGATCTGCCTGTTTGACAGCTCACCAGCGACCATGTAGCGATGCAGCAGCGATCCTGACCAGGTCAGATCGCTGGTCGGATCGCTGCTGCATCGCTAAGTGTGAAGGTACCCTAAATCTTGCAATTTTCACATTGAGCAAACATGAACATAAGGATCAAAAAAGAAAAAAAACAATGACTGACCCTACAGATTTCTCTTCGTGAATGAAAAGGGAAGAAGTGAGCTGTGACACCACCTATGGTGATTGGTGGAGGCGGTTTGATCTACTGTATATAGAGGTGATACATGACATTGTAATTCTGTCTGTAATGATAAGGAGACCGTAGAAAAGTCTTCAGTCTGTGTCTAGTATAAAGCTGGCCATACACATCAGATGGCTGTGGCCACTTGCACGGTCCATAAATGTATAGCATTATGCTACATATTGGGTGAATGCTCTGTAAGAGGAATAAGTGACCTGTAGCAGGGATATTACTGTTCTATGTCCTCCACATAGGTCCTCACGTGCGCACTTCTCCTGACAGTGAATGACCGCACAGGAAGGAGCGGAGGAATGCATCCAAACATAAGGTGAGATAATAAAGATGGCAAGCGAGGAGGACATGGAAACTGCGTGAAAGAGAGCAGCAGAGGAAGAGGAGGGGGAGGGGAGGCCAAGAGCTAGAACCAGAGAATAAAATAAACAGATGACAGGATATTAGAGGCTGTGTGCGTCTCCATGTGGAGAGGAGGTTCCTGCGGCTAACCTGATCAGCACTATAGGCTAGAGCACACCGGCATTAATCTGATGGGGATATATGGAGGATGGCCAGCTTCACCTCCCTTACACCAGTCATCTGCTGTCAGAAGAGAAATTACAATATACCCACAACAAATGTAATTCAGAATTGTTCCCTACTGTAGTGGGGATCCCTATCATTATATTACAATCCCATAAAAACACTACTGAAGTGAAGGAATACGCTGCAGCCCCTTAAGCACTATGGTGAAGAGTGCTAGAAGTACAAGAGACAATCCGGCTCCTGTCCCCAGCACACGACCGCATCATCATCATCTTCAATGTCACATTAAAGGAAGAAGACAGCGCAGCCAGAATCAAGGAGTCTGCAGATGAGAGAGCGATAGCAGGAGATCCTGTATCAGTCTGGCATTGCTTGGCATGTGGTCCTGCACATCGCCTGCACTTTACCACTAAAATACCTTTCATTGGCCATTTAATAATCACCCCACAGGCAGACCACCCATTACTATTTGTATCACAGGGGTCACAGTTGCTGCTAGGATGCCAGTGCTGCATCACAGGACGACCGTGTCAGATGGAAGATACAGGAGGCCACAGCCGTGAAGGTGCCATATAGAAATAAGGGGCTAGTGGGTGGCACAGGGTGGTGGGTCAAGCACACAGAGCCTCGACATCCAGATACCAAGTCTATTACTGAGGCCCAATACACAGGCCGAGGAGGACGGGACACAATACACAGGCCGAGGAGGACGGGACACAATACACAGGCCGAGGAGGACGGGACACAATACTCAGGCCGAGGAGGACGGGAAACAATACTCAGGCCAAGGAGGACGGGACACAATACACAGGCCGAGGAGGACGGGACACAATACACAGGCCAAGGAGGACGGGAAACAATACACAGGCCGAGGAGGACGGGACACAATACACAGGCCGAGGAGGACGGGACACAATACACAGGCCGAGGAGGACGGGAAACAATACACAGGCCGAGGAGGACGGGACACAATACACAGGCCAAGGAGGACGGGACACAATACACAGGCCAAGGAGGACGGGACACAATACACAGGCCAAGGAGGACGGGACACAATACACAGGCCGAGGAGGACGGGACACAATACACAGGCCGAGGAGGACGGGACACAATACACAGGCCGAGGAGGACGGGACACAATACACAGGCCGAGGAGGACGGGACACAATACACAGGCCGAGGAGGACGGGACACAATACACAGGCCGAGGAGGACGGGACACAATACACAGGCCGAGGAGGACGGGACACAATACACAGGCCGAGGAGGACGGGACACAATACACAGGCCGAGGAGGACGGGACACAATACACGCATTGTCACACTGCAGCTAAATAATAAAGTCATACTAATAGGTCAGAGGCTGACACGGCTCATCACTGCCAGTCACCAGCCAGTGCAGGGTGAATCCTTGCTGGTCACCTCCTGCCTCTGCGCAGAACCCTAGTAATAGAATTAGTCTCTGTAATGTGAAAGCAAATGACATGAGCGAATTCTTGTGTCTATCAAGTTACAGCAGCTGCTCAGCGTTGGAGTGGTGCTTTAAACCTAAGTCCCCTGTCTTACATTCACTCTATACCGTTTTCACCTTTTTTGGTCTCGCAGCGCCATCTTGTGCCTGTAACTTCTGACTGGCCAGAAATCAGAAGTTATGCCACAAGCTCTCAATGCAAGTCTATGAGAGCCAGAACAAGGCTCCCAGAGTTGCATTGAGTTGCGACCTCCGACGTGCTCCATGAAACTCTGGATCAGCGGTGAAAACAGATGAAGACACCAGAAGGTGAGTAAAACACAAGGGGTTTGGATTTAAAACACCACTCCGGCAGTGAAACAAAAACAAACTGGAGTGGTGCTTTAACCCCTTCAGCCCCCGGGCACTTTCCGTTTTTGTTTTTTGCTCCCCTTCTTCCGAGAGGCGTAACTTTTTTTATTTTTCCGTCAATCTTGCCATATGAGGGCTTGTTTTTTGCGGGACGAGTTGTACTTTTAAATGAAACCATACGTTTTACCATATAGTGTACTGGAAAACGGCAAAAAAATCCCAAGTGCGGACAAATTGCAAAAAAAGTGGGATCGTACAATAGTTTTTGGGATATTTTATTCAGTGTTCACTATATGGTAAAACTGAGGTATCTATGTGATGCCTCAGGTCGGTGCGAGTTTGTAGACACCAAACATGTATAGGTTTACTTGTATCTAAGGGGTTAAAAAAAATTCACAAGCTTGTCCAAAAAACGTGGCGCACGTTTTGCGCCATTTTCCAAAACCCGTAGCGTTCTCATTTTTCGGGATCTGAGGCTCAGTGATGGATTTTTTGCGTCTCGACCTGACGTTCTTAACGGTACCATTTTTGCGCAGATGCTACGTTTTGATCGCCTGTTATTGCATTTTGCGCAAAATTTGCGTCGACCAAAAAACGTAATTTTGGCGTTTGGAATTTTTTTGCCGCTACGCCGTTTACTGATCAGATTCAATGATTTTATATTTTGATAGATCGGGCATTTCTGAACGTGGCGATACCAAATATGTGTGTATTTTTTTAACCCTTTAATTTTCAATGGGGTGAAAGGGGGGTGATTTGAACTTAGGTTTTTTTTATTTTTTTAAAACTTTTTTTTACTTTTTTTTTATTTTACTAGTCCCCCTAGGGGGCTATAGCGATCAACAATCCGATCGCTCTGCACTATCTGCAGATCTCAGCTACAGAGAACTGCAGATTTGCTGCTTCACTTTCAATGCCGGCTGTATTCTGGCATTGAGAGGAAGTGAGTCATGTTAGCCACAGGCGTCATCACATGACCCTGTGCTACCAAGGCAACCGCCGAAAGTCACGTGATCATGTCACGTGACTTCCGGTGGGGGCGGGGTAAGTAACTGTCATGGCGGCGCCCATATACATATCGCTGCCAAGATTTTGGCAGCGAAATGTAAGGGGTTAATGGCCGCGGGTGGAAGCGATTCCACCCGCGGCTAGCAGGCACACGTCAGCTGTTGATAACAGCTGTTATGTGCGCGGATCGACCGCCGCCTGCCGGCGGCAGGGGGCGGGGCTTACCGGCACACGATCCATGACGTACCCAGTACGTCATGGGTCGTTAAGGGGTTAAAGCCACTTTTTAACCAGTGATGTATCACTTACTGGGCTATTTGCTGCAGTTTTGATAAAATCCCTGTTTTTGCTGCTGCAAATCTATCGGTTCTCTGAGTGCTGAGCTGTGTATAACCCCGCCCACATCAGTGATTGGCAGATTTCTGCTTATACACAGTATACACAGAAAGCTGCCAATCAGTGGTGAGCAGTGCTGAGCAAGCACTACTTACTTGAATTGAGCAGGTTGGACGCTCTGACAGGCTCTACTCGAGTAATGAGTATAATGGACGTCAATGATTGGAAAGTTCAGCTCTCCACCCACATACAGCCAGACAAAGCATTTCTGGGGGACTGTGAATTTTATTTTTTTAAAACACTTATCCGAACACATTGTTTTTACCCCCAGTAAGAGCCATTCAGAGACAGCAAGGGGCTCTCATCAATCAGTGAAGGGAGCCGGCTCTCTGTGACGGACTGTTCATGATTGACAGATGGAATGACTGCGCATACCCAGCACAGCGATACTCGCACGAGTGGTTTGCACACGTAAAGCACCCCAACTCTGAACTGCTTTTTTTTTGTAAAGTCTGTGTTTGGTATGAACACTGAACCTGGGGTTCATTCATCTCTAGTTATTCATTTTACTACATAGAAAGTGTGGTCGACCTGTCTCACCAGGTTATTAAGGAACCACCGGCCATATAACACAGCAGGATAAATCTACCCTGCATTGGCTGATGGCAGCTGTTAAACAACTGGGGATTGGCTACATGTTTGGCAGCTGGTGGTTCTCCAATAGCTGATCTAGACAGGCTAAGTGGACTTTCCATGCGCACACATTCAGTGACTGGATCAGTGTGACTGTCCCTTGTTCTCAGCAGCACATACCCTGTTTACACAGGATGAACCACTACTGAGAACGATGGTTTTCTAAGGGATTGTCAGCACAGAATGACTGCTCAAACCTAGAAAAGTGCTCAGTGCACCATGATGTGGGCAAACATTAAAGTGCACCTCCTCACATGCTTGTTTTTCCTCTATCCCCGCCCTTCTCTGGATCTATGAAGCCAGAGCAGTGAAAGAACTAGGGGTGGAGGTGACGATAGAGAAAAAACAAGCAGGTGGGAAGGTGCGCTCACATGTCTGGCCTGCTATGGTGCGCCGAGCTCCTGCACTTGGACAGTCCTTTTAATAATTTCACCTGCCAAATAAGCATTGTGTGTGATTGGCAGCCTGTTTACAATGGCCGATCAGGAGACGAGCATACCTAGAAATGCTTGTTCATGATATTCGGCCAGTGTGAACACACCCTTACTATCCTATTATAACTAGTTGTTCAGCTGTCATTAATTCTATGCTCTCTAATGATAGACTTTTCCTCATACAGTAAAGTTAATGGTTGAGATCTAGACAAGAAACATCGTACTCTGATTTAGCTAATGATCACCGTGAAAATTAAAGATCTGTTTTTGTGACTATTCAGATAAGAAAAAATCTTGATGACATGAAAAATTATACATCACCAAGTCAACAGGTTATCACTCAGGATAGGGGATGACTTGCTGAGAGTTGGGGTACCACCATTAGGACCTCTACTGAGCCGAAGATCGGGGTTCTCCAAATCATTGTTCATGAGACTGCTGGAGATCTCCAAGTACAGTGCTCAACCATAGATCATAAATGGAGCAGTGGTTAACATGCTTTTCCATTACATTAGGGCATTTCAGACCCCCATTCTTGAGGTCAGTGGCCCCCAGGAATCCGCATGTTATCACCAAGCAGAGGGGATAAAAGGGTTATTCCAAATTGATTAATACTATTATTCCATTTAGCCAGATGCCCGGATTCTCCTGAGGCTGCTCCATTTCAGGGCTTTTTGCTTCTACATTTCCATCAACGGAGGCGACTTATTTTATTAGCAAAGCCAGCCGCCTTCTCTGTCACGTGTCGACACAGGAAACGCTGTCCTGCGTCAGGACTGGAAACTGCCGGGATCTGGAAACAAGCGGCTACAGGGAGCTTGTAGCATCTGACCTAATAGAACTATATTAGTAAGTTATGTAATGGACTGCTTAAAGGGAATTTAATTTTTTTCTTTTGGCTGGAAAACCCCTTTAAGCCTCACTCACATGAGTGTCTAAATTGGATTAGTGCAATGTGAGAAAATCTAGCACCAAGTCTAAGGGGCACTTTGCACACTATGACATCGCTAGCCGATGCTTGTGATGCCGAGCGCGAAAGGCCCTGCCCCCGTCGCAGGAGCGATATCTTCTGATAGCTGCCGTAGCGAACATTATCGCTACGGCAGCTTCACATGCACTCACCTGCTCTGCGACGTCGCTCTGGCCGGCGACCCGCCTCCTTCCTAAGGGGGCGGGTCGTGCGGCGTCACACGGCAGGCGGCCAATTGAAGCGGAGGGGAGGAGACGAGCGGGACATAACATCCCGCCCACCTTCTTCCTTCCTCATTGCAGCCGGGACGCAGGTAGATGTTCCTCGCTCCTGCGGCTTCCTACACAGCGATGTGTGCTGCCGCAGGAATGACGAACAACATTGTACATGTCGCTGCAGCGAATTCATGAAAATGACTGACGCTACAACGATCACCTGATTGTGATGTTTTTGCTATCGGTGAATCTATGCTTTACACGCTGAGACATAGTTACTGGCGCCGGATGTGCGTCACTTTCAATTTGACCCCAACGAGATCGCAGGTGCGATGTCGCAGCGTGCAAAGTTTCCCTTAGGGTGGGTGTGAAATATCGGACTCCACTGATGTCACCCGAGTGCGTATATGCAGACACAGGCAGCGGAGAAGATGGAGAAGTTAATCTCTCCTTCTCACCTGTGCTCCGATTCCTGCTCGCGAGTAGATGACACTCGGCCACGTTTGCAGCAGAGTCTGAGCCGAGTGTCATTATATTGCATGCGATGCTCTCGCCGTACACTCGTGTGACCCCGGTATCAATCACAGGAAGCGTGGAGCGGCGGTGCTGAAGTCATGCATTTAGTAAAGCTACTACAGCTGGGAAGTTAGTCTCTACAGCTACACGCTGGGCCACACAACAGGTTACAGAGGAGACAGAGATGGGCTGGAGAAGCCGTTGTGCTGATAGACGAGTTATTACAATCTCTACAGTGTATTACCATAATGATTCCATTCACAGCAAATGGATAATAAATGCTGAGAGAATAGAGGCGGATTCACAAAGAAACTTCAAAGATTTCAGTAGAAACAGTAAACTCTGGGGGGAAATGTATTTGAGCAGACTGCAAACTGTTAATGATCCAAAAGCAGCAGTCAATCTTGTATCAAAACGGGAAAACAAAAGAGAACAAGTCCTGCGGCAGTGCGCACTGAGCCAGGTGGCGACCCTCGTCCTATCCGTGCTTTACCAACAGCTAGTGCTTGAAATTTAAGTCCTCCATTTACTCCCAGGCCACATGTAGTGTAAGCAGCTGCAGGGCTGCTGGAGTTTTCCCACAATGCCCTGCCAATGTCTGCAACCCCTGACCCTCGCAAGTGTCACAATCCTCCGGAGAGCGCTGCCAGGGCGCCCCCTTGTGGCTCTTCCCAGCTAAGCGCTCATCTATAACTGAACTCCAGGGAGTCGAAAAAAAAAAAGAAAAACTACTTAGTTATAAACAAGTGGTATACTGGGAAACCGGGTCAGAAATAAGCTCCGACAGAGGAGAATGTCAGACTAATTATTCCAGAAGTCTCTAGAAATTGCCGGATTCATAGAGAAAAAAAAAATAACAAATGAACCATCTAACGTATTGCACTGGTCATCCTGCGCCTCCTGGTTCATGATATGTCAGAGGTGCACAGGCAGGAAAAGCAATGCACACTGTACGGCTGCCATGTGTCAGCTACGGACACAGACAAGGGCTTGTTTGTAGAATTATTTTAAATTAAACTTATTAAAAGGAATAAAAAATAAAATAAAATATGTATACGATGGTGTGGAAGCAGTTAGATACATAGCTGTCCCCACACACGTATGATTGTGCCACTATTCAGCTACATCGTAGTAAAGATCTATCATGATCTGAAAAATAGAGGATCCATGCCGAACACCATATTTTTGGAGCTGCTTAACCACTATTTCTGACACATAAGGCTCTGTGCCCACGTAGCGTATTTACATGCAGTTACCCTGCGTTCTGCACCGCAGCGTAACTGCATGCGTCCTGCGTCCCCAGCACAATCTATGAAGATTGTGCCTAACCCATGCCCACGTGGCGTATTAGAATGCAGCGCTTCAGCTACTGCCGAAGTGCTGCGTTCTAAGATGTGACATGTCACTTATTCCTTGCCCTCTGCATGCAGCCCCCGCTCTGTCTATGGGAGGGGCTGCATCCAGAGCACATGAAATCGGGTTTTCTGTACGCACTGTTTCTGCAGTGATTTGAAGTGCACATGTGCTGTTCAAATCACTGCAGAAATTTCTGCAGGGACAGGACGCAACGTGGCCACATAGCCTAAGGCTACATGCGCACGCTGCTTTTTTTCCTGCTTTTTTGCTGCTTTTTTGGCTGCAGTTTTGTCAGCAGAACTTTCTGACATCTGACTTCCCAGCAAAGTCTATGAGAAGTCAGATTTGTCATGCGCACATTATTGCAGTTTATTTGTCAGCGTTTTTTTTGTCAAAAGTTTGTGACAAAAAAAATGCAGCATGTTCATTCTTCCTGCGTTTTTGTCAACATTTGTCACCCATTGAAATCAATGAGGGCATCAAAAACGCAGGAAAAATGCATGCTAATCAAAAGTGGTGCATTTTACCTGCCTTTTACCTGCGTTTTTGGTACCAAAAACACAGGTGATTTGTCAGGAAGTGAGTTCAGGCAAGTGGTCCCGTCCCGTCCTCCATGTGTTCCCCGAAGTACCGCTGTCCCCAGGGGAGATGATGTGGAGGACGGGACTATCAGCAGCGGCGGCAGCGAGAGGGAAAAATCAATGTTTTCAGCTGCCAATGTCCATCTCCCTCTCGCCGCCGCCGCTGATTGTCCCGTCCTCCACGTGTTCCCCGAAGTACCACTGTCCCCAGCGTGCACGCACAGGGGAGATGATGTGGAGGACGGGACCATCGGTGGCGGCGGCGAAAGGGGGATGGACATTGGCAGCTGAAAACATTGATTTTTCCCTCTCGCTGCCGCCGCTGATAGTCCCGTCCTTCATGTGTTCCCCGAAGTACCACTGTCCCCAGCGTGCACGCACAGGGGAGATGATGTGGAGGACGGGACTATCAGCGGCGGCGGCAGCGAGAGGGAAAAATCAATGTTTTTAGCTGCCAATGTCCATCCCCCTCTCGCTGCCGCCGCTGATAGTCCCGTCCTCCACGAGTTACCCGAAGTACCGCTGTCCCCAGCGTCACAGGGGAGATGATGGACCCCTCTCACCGCCACCGCTGAAAGTCCCGTCCTCCACGCTCCTGTCAGCTCCATGCAGTAGCGCGATCAGCTGAGCTGTCACTGAGGTTACTCGCGGCCACCGCTGGATGCAGCGGTGGCCGTGGGTAACCTCGGTGACAGCTCAGCTGATCACGCGGCTGTCTTCATTTGCTGCATGGAGGTGACAGGAGCGGCGGTGTCTGCTGCAGCTCCGGTCACCTCCATGCAGCAGAGCTGGATGCAGCGCTGGACCATCCTGGATTACGCCTGACATGGAGGGCTTTGTCGGGGTTAATAAATTGGTAATGAGGGAATGTGTTTGTGTTTTTATTTCTAATAAAGGATTTTTCGGGTGTGTGTGTTTATTTACTGTAATTTACAGATTAATCATGGAGGGTATCACAGATGCCTGACATGATTAATCTAGGATTTATTGGCAGCTATGGGCTCCCAATAACTCCTTATTACCCCGATTTGCCAACGCACCAGGGCAAATCGGGAAGAGCCGGGTACTGTCCCAGAACAGTCGCATCTAATGTATGCGGCCATTCTTTGCGGCTGCTGACTGATATTGTTAGGCTGGGGGGCTCCCCATAACGTGGAGCTCCCCATCCTGAAAATACCAGCCTTCAGCCGTATGGCTTTATCTGGCTGGCATTAAAATTGGGGGGGACCGCACGCCAGTTTTTTTTAATTATTTATTTATTTCTAATTTTTTTTTTTCAATTCAACAAGCTTTATGGGCTTGTTTGAACTGAAAAATACATGAAACAATTGTTGACAAAACTGCAGCCAAAAACGCACCAAAAAAGCAGCAAAAACGCACCAAAAAAGCAGCAAAAACGCACCAAAAAAGCACCTACATTTTTTGTGACATTTCTCTCTCTGAGAAGGTGCAGTTTTGGCTGCAGTTTTGGCTGCAGTTTGTGAACACGAAAAAGAAGCAGCGTGCGCATGTAGCCTAACAGTGGGATTTGCTACAGTTACATGGAGGGCAATTAATTTCTAATATTTCTACCTTGAAAATAGTTAGAACCCCCCCCCCCCCAGGAATGACACCTGATGCCGGCCGACTATTATGTCCTGTTACACAAGATATAGCAGACACATTCAGATATAAGTTACTTTAAAATAAATCAATGCCAATAGGATTAATACCCTGCTGCATCCTGGTTTTAAAAAAGTGCCAAAACAGTACCTGTCATCACGGATTGTGAACCCAGCCAAAAAGCCTCAACACACCGGTCAACCATCCGATGTGTACAGAGACCACCGACACCCATTTCTCCTGACAAAGGGAATCTGTCACCAGGCATTTGCCACCTAATCCGAGAGCAGCAGCATAATGCAGAGACCCTGATTCCAGCGATGTCACTTACTGGGCTGATTAGTGTAGTTTTGATAATTATTGCTGTTTAAAGGGAACCTGTAACCAGTTTTTTCACTATGAAACCAAAAGTCTCCCCTTCTGCAGCTCCTGGGCTGCTTTCTATGAGGGTGCACCTTGTGCCCTTTCTCCCCTTGCAGACCCCGAATATAACTTCATAAAACCTGACCGTTAGGTATGCTAATGACCTGTGGCGCTCAGATGGGCGTGCTCATTTTCGTCTCCTGTCCCTCCTTGTGGCCTATCTTCGCCATCCTCCTTTCATGATTGACGTGATGACGCCGCCTTTATCAATCTTGCGCATGCGCAAACACCGCATCGGCTCACATGAGGGTGAACTGCGCAAGCCGGGGGAATGCCTGCACAGACGCGAGATTTAGCCGAGCAGCGTGCATGATGACGGCGGCGTCATCACGTCAATCTTGAAAGGAGGATGGCGAAGAAAGGCCACAAGGAGGGACAGGAGACGAAAATGAGCACGCCCATCTGAGCGCCACAGGTCATTAGCATACCTAATGGTCAGGTTTTATAAAGTTATATTCGGGGTCTGCAAGGGGAGTCAGGGCACAAGGTGCACCCCCATAGAATGCAGCCCAGGAGCTGCAGAAGGTGAGACTTTTGGTTTCATAGTGAAAAAACTGGTGACAGGTTCCCTTTAAACAGTGATTTTATCATTAGAGGACTACTTGGCGTGCTGCAGGTAGTCCAGCATATTCATGAGCTCTGTAACAATAAACAGCTCAGTAAGTGACATCGCTGGAATCAGGATTTCTGTCTCTACATTATGCTGCTCTCAGATGGTAAAGCAAACACCTGGTGACCGATTCCTTTTAAACGTGTGGAGAAAAGGATTGGGCATGTTGCATTACAATGACTTGCCTCCGCAGGTCAGAGTCTGGTGTCAGCGGCTTACTACACTCTGCAGATTAAAAACAAAATGTAATCAAGCATCACTGCTCACCTATCCCATTCCCCCGCACTGACCGTCCTGTGGTGCCCCCAGGCTTTTGTTAGGTAGAGTTGTCGGGAGCACTGATCTGCCATATTACTGGGGTCCGGGTGATGCCAGTAGCACAGCATGTGACCTCAGAAGCCACTGATTGCCTGCAGTGGCCAGAAAGTGATAAAAAACAGCAGTACTGCTGGAGGCTCAGCACTGGATCGCCGTGGAAAATGTTTTTTTTTATGGCGGCTGAGGTTTTTTGTTTTTTTTTTTAAAATAAAAAAAGTGTAAAAAGCCAGACAACCCGCTTAAAGGGAAACTGTTCTGTCACTCGACATCTATATGTGCAAACAGGTCATAGAAAGTTGAATAAAACCTTGATGCGTTATATCTGCCATTCAATGTCTTAATCCAGAGAAATCAGCATTTTTCTTTATATGAATGAGTTGGTAAGATCTGTGGGCTGGACACAGATCTCCCTGACAATCTGTCTCCAGAGATTATTGTAAATGAAAGGGGCATTACCAGTGTGAGACATGTAATGACTGACAGCCCGCTCTTCTGAGATACATGGATCACACTGGTAAGGCTTCCTTTCATTTACAATAGTCTCTGGAAGCAGATTCTCAGATTTTTGTCTGGCCCATAGATCTTTACATTTCTCTAACAGCTTATTTACAAATTAGGAAAATCTTAGCTTTCTCTTGAATAAGACATTGGATCACAGATATCAAGGTATCACTTAATTCAGCTTTCTATGGCCTACATGCCCAAATAAGACAGATTGGGAGGGTTGATCCTACCACGAATTTCCTTTAAAAGGAACCAATCACCAGGATTTTCCTATATAACCTAAAGCCAGTGCTATACTGGCTCTATCAGGCTGAGTCTATACATACCTGCAGTGGTCAGTTCGGATGTTTAGGTTTTGAAATCCAAGAAAGTGAAGTTTGTAAAATGAGTGGCTTGTTGAGTGACAGCTGCACTGGAGCAGATCATATTTTCATAGTAAAGGAGTAAAGGTGCTGAGGCATCATGGCACCCTGTAAGCATGCTTCCTGGCTACAAATCTTTGTGTAGATTATTGACTCATGTAACAGTACTGTGGCAATACCACTGAAGACACTACTACAGCGATGGCATGATGATGATGGTGTATGAGCTCCATTCTAAGTCTATGGCCACAATTCTTCAAAGTAAATTTCTTTGAAAAACTGCTAAATTTTGCCACAAAAATTTCGCGACTGTTTTGCGACAGGGGCACAACACCACAGACCGTCTAATTTATGACAAGTTGTGGTGTTCCTTAAACCACAAATCTTACTCCAGACAGGGCCTGATGTACGATTCCTGGTGTGGAGCACAGAGGTGCAAGGCATTTGTCTAATGCTCTAGATTGATGAAGAAGCACTTGACTCCACCACGCACTCTCAAGAGTGGTCTCGAGGAATTGGGGCCTGTGGGTCTGTATGCTGCTAAGTGCACAGTCATGGAAAAGCTAAGCAATTATACCTGTGGTTTGCACAAATCGGTGGTCCTTTTTAAGAAACTGGACCCAAACCAGATGGACATTTATCAAGAATTGTTTCAAAGTAAATTTAGACTTTAATTATATTTATTTATGGAGTATTCAGCTCTGCATTAGCTCAGGTAAGGAGATCTAAGGTCTGTACTGGAAATGCAGTCTGTATACGGAGTATGAAACATGGATGTCACAAGCTGCAAGCCCTCAGTTACATCTCACTAGTACAATACTAATTTACTGAGCTTTTCTCGCCATCATGTTCTCGAACAACTCTCTAATTCTCCAATAACCGCCTGCTCAGCACTTGACTTGTGCATTTTGCTCTTACTTGAGGAAGCATGAAGGGGATGACAGACCTGCTTTATTCTGAGGTCTGTGCTGAAATGGAATTCATTGAAATGGCGGATTATTGATAGGCAAGGTAGTCTAGAAGGCTTCACTTCTTATGGACAGATGAACAATAAGAAGTCATTGCCTTCATAAATGTAAAAGGACAGCAGCGTTTATCCAATTACCTTGTAACCAAATTGCACTGGATTATTATAGTTTCCCCAAATTAATTTATTGTTTAATTAAAAGGGGCTGTCCAGTCTTCTGATACTGATGAAGCTTCCATAGAATAGGTCATCAATATCAGATCGATGGGGGGCTCCGACACCTAGCACCCCCACTGATCAGCTGCCTTCAGCTCCGAGGGCAAACATATGTAAACACTGAAGTGAGCTGCGCTATACAGCACCTTTCAATGTGCAGCAGATCAGGAGCCGATCTGCAGCAGCCGCTACACACTAAAGGGGGCTCCTTACAATGTTTACATCAGGACACTGGCAGAGCTAATAGCAGGTGATTGGTGGGGTGTACGGGTAGACCCCCAACGATCCTATGTCATCGACAAATGCCCATGAATCCCTTAAAAATGTATTTAGATTTAAAATCTACAATAATCTGCTGTCACTGTAAGTCACACTGTAACGTTCGAGGGAACTCAGTTTCCTGTAGAGGGTAATATACAAAGAATGCAAAAATTCAGATCACGTCGGGCGGCCAACAACAGAAAAAGCACAAGAGTCTTCTCCATAATGTTACAGTTGTGATTTAGTTCATGGATGGTACACATCTAACACATGTAAGGACACAGACATATAGGATTACCTCATTATTAATGTCAAAGACGCCTTCTTGAATTTTTTCGTAAATTTCTTTTGCTGTGTTTATGAATGCCTGGAAGAGAAATATAGAGGAGTATATAAATAGTTATGAAGTAATAGATATCACCATCATGTCCAGAAATGAAAGGCATGAATCTACATAATCATAACAAAAAATACAATGATACAACCAGGAATCTAAAAAGCAAAGATGAACAACATATGGCCGGCACGCCAACAGCGAGCATTGGACGATGAACACAACCCCAGCAAAGACTGTAAATAATACAACTGCTGCCTCCGCTTACATCTGTGCGGTGTTCCTATGAAAACATTTCTTGTAGTTTAGCAGTAACTAATTATCAGATGTTTCCTATAGTATTTATTATACTTCCGTAACACCAACGTATACTGCAGCGCTGTACAGATATCACCACTGCCCCCATTGGGGCTCAGAATCTAAATTCCATATCAGGTCTTTGGAGGGTGGGGGGAAACTGGAAGAAACCCATGCAGACACAGGGAGAACATACAAACTCCTTGCAGATGTCTTTGGGATGAGAAATAGGTACAGTAGGTTAGCTCCAATAGTAACGCTGAAGTGCTTGTAAGAGGGAGGGGATAAACAAAAAAATCATTTCAGGAACTTCAAATACCAACAGAAAGGAATGCAATATAAAGGGACTTTCTTCACATTCGTAGGATGCTACAGTGGCTTTGGTCAACAGCTAATAGTGGTAGTTATTTCAGAAAACCGCCCGGCGGCTCAGCAGTTGGCCCGGCGGCTCAGCAGTTGGCCCGGCGGCTCAGCAGTTGGCCCGGCGGCTCAGCAGTTGGCCCGCCGGCTCAGCAGTTGGCCCGCCGGCTCAGCAGTTGGCCCGCCGGCTCAGCAGTTGGCCCGCCGGCTCAGCAGTTGGCCCGCCGGCTCAGCAGTTGGCCCGCCGGCTCAGCAGTTGGCCCGCCGGCTCAGCAGTTGGCCCGGCGGCTCAGCAGTTGGCCCGGCGGCTCAGCAGTTGGCCCGGCGGCTCAGCAGTTGGCCCGGCGGCTCAGCAGTTGGCCCGGCGGCTCAGCAGTTGGCGCGGCGGCTCAGCAGCTGGCGCGGCGGCTCAGCAGCTGGCCCGGCGGCTCAGCAGCTGGCCCGGCGGCTCAGCAGCTGGCACTGTTGCTTTGCAGTGCTGGGGTCCTGGATTCAAGTCCCACCAAGGACAACATCTGCAAGGAGTTTGTAGGTTCTCCCAGTCTGTGTGGGTTTCTTCGGTTTCCTCCCACACTCCAAAGACATTAATAGGTAATTTAGATTATAAGCCCCAATGGGGACAGTGTTTCTGATGTGTGTAAAGCGCAGTGGAATTAATGGCACTATATAAGTGAATAAATATTATTATTAGTAATAATAAAACCGGTCACCAATCATGTTACTCATGTTCTATCTGGAGACAACAGATTATTCTTTTGATTCAAGATTTAGGAGTCAAGTGGGCGGTCCTAGCAGTAGTCCGCAGCCGTATATCTACAGGTATACATGCAGAGCAGGCAAAGCAACCTACTGGACTCCTAATTGACTCAATAAGTGAATTATGAAATGTCATTTACTAAAAATCTTCTGTGTTCTGCTCAGTCCCCTGCTATGTTGCCTATCTAGCCCAAATCAGGTTGGGATCACCCAGAAATAAACACAACATTCTATGTATTCTCAGTGTAAAACATCTCAATAGCAAGAACCTCTTGCTAAAAGAAAGAAAACATACCACATAGCATGCTCCATGTAAGACAGTGAGTATCATAAATAACCACTATAGGGAATGACGAACTTCAGCCGCGGAAAGTGTTAAATTGGGCTTTGAAGCATCGATTCCACAGCCCGGAAATCTTTCCTGAACTGTCAGGGAAGGCAGCTATATTAACCAATGGTGAAATTACAGAGCAGCTATGAAGTCACCGCAGTAACAGATAGCAGGCACACGCTTTTACGAGCTGCCTGCTGCCGAGCTAGAGCCATTAAATATTAATGGTGACCTTACTAACATTGGGCAGCAGACACTAGAGATGTTACGCTTCAGCAGAGTGCACGAGGGGAAGATGACACTTGCAATGGTTTATGTTCTGTACAGTGCAGCCGCATTTGCCCGCAACATTTTTGCAGGAAAGGACAATGATAATGAAGCCCTGACGTCCCCGAGTCTTCACAAGATGCTTACATGTAGATTTAGGAGATGAATACAACAATGCCATGCTGAGCAAAGAGCATGTTCCTGCAAGAGAATATTTGATAGTGCCAATTAGAGGTGAGGACCAGCACTAGGTCCCATTTATGTATTCGCAATATACCAAAAAATCCCTGTTTTTAAAGTGAACCTGTCTAGTCTAGAAACGCTGTTTACCAGCAGATATAGAGGTAATCTGCAGGTATAAGGCCTTTAAATCATGTTTAGTTGGTTCAGTGGAGCAGCGGCTACAGGGAGAAAATGAAGTTATATTCCCCTGCTGCTGCGGGTACAGCACCAATCCCTATACAGTGCGTACGGCTGTAATCACTAGTGTGGAGCAGGCTGTCCATCAATGTGCAGGCGAGTGATTATAGCTGCGCTCACTGTATAGTGAATAGTAACTTTATTTTCTCCCTGCACCCTCTGCTCCAGTAAAGAGGCGACACAGGATTTAGATGCACTTTGCATTCAGATTACCACTATATCTGCAGACGTTTCTGGAGGTGAAAGGTTAAATTTAATAATGGTCAAAAATCTTGTCCCCGTATTATAAAAAAAATAAAAATAATGAAACTGATAGAGAAGTAATGGTAGGCTTAGCTAAGTTGAAACCTAAAGGATTTTTCCAGTATTCAGATGTTATGTTGTCTTGTGGGGTTTCCCCTTGCCAATCCAACATCTCTCCGCTATCCCCACTGATCCATCTCGTCAGGGCTGCAGTTAGGGCATCTCAATTACAGGACAAGACCACTGCAGGCAATCACTGGGCTCAGAAGTCTTGTGCTGTCTACATCTCATGACCGCTGATACCAATGATTGGCTGCAGACAGGATAGCATCGTTGAAGTAAGGCCCCTTTCACACCAGTCACAATTCTGAAAAAAAAAAACACGGATCTGGCGACTGATGCCACTGGATCCGTTTTTTCTCATTGACTTGTATTAGCGACGGACGGCCTCACGTTTCATCCGTCGTTTGACGGGTCTGTCGAAAAACGTGTGTCCTTCAGACAAAGACTACGCCCACAGCAACATTTTTTCTGCAAGTCGAAAAAACAAACGGTTTGGTAGAATGGAAGCCTATGGGCGCAGGATCTGTCGTAAATCAGTCAAAGGACGGAATCCAGCGACGGATTGTTTTTTGTTTTTTACTGAGCATGCTCCGATATCAGTATATATCGTAGAATACACGCCACGTGTCATTTTCAGTGCTGTGATTGGATTTTAGTAGCCAATAACGTTTTGGGGCCACCCCCTTTAGAGAAAAAGAAAAAAAAATGTATCCGGCAAAAAACGGAAGAAACGGATGACAAACTGATGCGACGGATCCGTCGAGCTGATGGATTGTGACTGATGGCAAAAAACTGATGTGTGAAAGTGGCCTTATGGCTGCCAGCAGCAGAGAGGATGCTCTGGTGAAGGGGGAAAGTAACGATGATTTTCTGATTTTTATACAGTAGTAAGCATTTAGGCCACTGAACTAGAAAAGAAAACCCCACAAATGACCAGGCCCTGTGAATACAAAGTATCAAGCTCTAACCCCATTGTTAGTGTGTGGACCTAGAAATGTCCAGAGTGAATGAGGGACACAAGCAGGAAGCCGGCACCCCCCCCCCACCCCAGCTTCTATTGCTAATTCTGGTCAGATGAGGGAGATGTAAATGACTGCGGACTGATAATACACAAATGCTGACAGACAATACGTGGCCGGGCCAATCAATCTATACATCTAGACAGATGCTCCTCAGATTCTTCAGAGGATTAGCTGTCTTGTGGTTTGGGCTCTTGTCTCTGAAGTTTGAGATGCCTCTTCAGCATAATCCTTTACCCACCGAGCCTGTGGAGTGTTTTATATAGTTATGACTCTTATTATCAACATTTCCATAGCTACCAGACTAAACAATAGCGCACAGGCAATTTCACGGCATTTCTGACCAGGGTCATTTTTTCCTTTAGGCTATGTATACCTTTAAGAAGCAGGATTTTTCCCAGCCACGTAATATACACTACTACTGTCATGTAGCGACTGGACTAGGCATAAATAACCCTACACAGTAGACATATACAAACAGCGACACTGCCCCCAAGAGCAGCATGCAGGGACCACACTGGAGCATCCACGGCAGGGTGATGAACAGTAATGACCGCGTACGGCAAAACACTGCACGTATGTATAACTACAGCTACTTATTGGAACTTACAAATGCCATACATCCCAAACTGTGCTACAGGATCATTACTGTGGGGAGCACGGTGGCTCAGTGGTTAGCACTGCAGTGTTGCAGCACTGGGGTCCCGTGATTCAAATCCCACCAAGGAAAACATCTGCAAGGAGTTTGTACTCCGCCACTGCTGTGAGTGACTACCTTCTTGGCAAATAAAAAAAAACGTTGAGAGGACTCACATGGGAGAACTGTGATTGGCTCCTAAGCACAGCTATCGCTACAGTGTTCTCCTGAAAGCAAGACCGGAGCTTATATTCTTTTCTGATTTTAAAAATGTGCTAGGCCTTATTTTTGGGGGGAATCTTATAAATATAAGGCAAATGCCTGCTGTATTAGTGCCCGAGGATCGCACCACACAAACCTCGGTATTTCTCCCGAGCAGAGAGTAAACGCTGCATAGACAAACACTGTCACTCAAGATCAGGAGTGCTGCCGATGATTACGGTGAGCAAGCGCATGGCTAATTAAGGGTACTTTCACACTTGCGTTTTTTCCCTCCGTCACAATCCGCCCTTTTGGAAAACAGCGGAATCCGTTAACTGATTCCGCTGTTTCCCATAGACTTGTATGGATGATGGATTGTGCCAAAAGTACCTGCGTTGCTTCCGCTGGCCAACGCTGCATTACTTCCGTCGGGCGGAAGGAACGGAGCATGTAACGTTTTTTCAGCGGCGGAATCCTCTATTTTTCATTGCGCATGCTCATCTTTTTTATTTTTTTTTAAATCACGGAAACGTTATTTTGTCTCTTGGTGGCCGAACGTTCAGCTGAGCGCCCGGCCGCCGGCATGTGAGAGCGCTCAGCTGAACGCCCGGCTGCCGGCATGTGAAACTAGCCTGAGAATGAATATTCACCCTCCTCTCTCGTAATCCTACCCACCACTCAGTCCCACACTCTACCTGCAGTATTACCAGCACTGCCAGCCCGAGGACTGCATCATAATTATCAGTGTCTCTCCTGAGCTGAGTGTACAGCTGCAGTGACATACACGCTGTCACTCTCAGCTGAGGAGAATCGCTGATGATTGCGATGTGATCCATGTGATGTAATACAGCAGGCAGAGTGCAGTGCAGTGGGCAGGATTAGGGGAGAGGAGGGTGAATATTCATTCTCTTAATTAGCCAGGGCTTAGAACAACACAAAGAGACAATAAATGTTATTACCCTAAAAAAGGGCTGCACAAGCTGTATTTCAGGATACTGTTAGTTTGAATAAGCAATTAGGGCTTATACTTCAAGTCTACTCCTAAAAGGCCAAATAATCCAGCTAGAGCTTATTTTTTGGAAAACACGGTATTAAAGGGGTTGCTGTAACATTTGGTTGTTTGAAAATCAACTACATGATCTTACGCATGTATAGATATATCTGTATATCTAAAGGGGATCAGTTATCGCCCTCAATGAGAAGCTCATTAAATACTTTCCAGAGGACAGATCAGTGTATGATCACTGGGGGCCTGGATATTAAAGGTATAGCTTCCAACCATCCTGGGATTTGAGTCTTTTTCCCAGGCGGTGAACCAAGAATCCCGCTCGGTCACCATCAGTGCAAAGAGCAGTGCGCAGCTGAGTTCACACTGCGCAGCGCTGTACAGATGAGCCTCAGCGTCCTCTGAGAAGACAGAAGCAGGTTATCACCATCATCTGTATTCTCTTCTGCAGGCTGAATAGAAGCTTCAGCACAGCCAACGCTTCAACGAGACCAAGAGAGCACAAGATCACTGGACATCTAGTCCTAACTCCCCCAGGGACAAAGTATGTAAAAAATAAATTATATTTCTCTCATCACATATATAGTTAAGGCTAGTTTCACACTTGCGTTGAACGGTATCCGTTGCATTGCGTTGTGTAACGGATGCAACGGATGTGTTACATATAGTGGCACAACAGATGCAACGGATGCTGCAAAACAACGCAATTAGTTTTGATTTTTTTTTTTTTTACAGTTTTACTATTGTGAACGATCATCTGACCGCTCCCTGCAGCCGGCCGCCGGGTGATCAGCTGATCGCTCCCAGTAGCCGACCGCCAGGTGATCAGCTGATTGCTCCCAGTAGCCGACCACCGGGTGATCAGCTGATCGCTCACAGTAGCCGACCGCCGGGTGATCAGCTGATCGCTCCCGGCCGCTGGGTGATCAGCTGATCGCTCCCTGCAGCCGGCCGCCGGGTGATCAGCTGATCGCTCCCTGCAGCCGGCCGCCGGGTGATCAGCTGATCGCTCCCTGCAGCCGGCCGCCGGGTGATCAGCTGATCGCTCCCTGCAGCCGGCCGCCGGGTGATCAGCTGAGCGCTGTCACTTGCCGGCGCCCGGGCATGTCGGCAGCCGGGCATGCCAGCGGGCGGGCACTCAGCTGAGCGCTGTCACTTGCCGGTGGCTGGGCATGCCGGTGGCCGGTCGCTCAGCTGAGCGCTGTCGCTTGCCGACGGCCGGGCGCTCAGCTGAACGTTCGGCCACCGCGAGCCAAAATAAAGTTTGATTTTTTTTAAAAAAAAAAAAAAAAAAAGGAGCATGCGCAGTGAAATCCAGAGGATTCCACTGCTCAAAACAACGTTACATGCTGCGTTCCTCCCGCTGGGCGGAAGCAACGAAGCGTCGCCCAGCGGAAGCAACGCAGGTCCTTTTGGTACAATCCGTCAACCATACAAGTCTATGGGAAACAGCGGAATCCGTTAACAGATTCAGCTGTTTTCCAAAAGGGCGGATTGTAACGGAAGGAAAACAACGCAAGTGTGAAAGTACCCTAATACAAAAAATATTGATGCAGCACTAATATATACCAATGCGGGATGCCAGTCCTCTAAGACATGTACTCAAAAATGATAGCATATAAAAAAAAAAACGGCGTCCGGACTCCAATGGATTACTCGAGTGAAAAAAGTGTGACTTATCTAATAAAATTAAACCCCCCGCCCCCAAAAAAAAACAATGATGTACCATAATAATACAACATTTTATTCAAAGGGTTATTCTGCAAATTAATATTGTTGTGAAGGTTAGCAACTGCTGTACTGAAAGTGCAGCTCCTGGGAGAAAATTAAGTTTATTGCTGCAGTCATACAGGCATGGAGGTGCGGCTACAGCAAGCACACCGGCACTTTGACTAACAGCCAGCTGTGCACTGATGCACTGCAAATCCAGCTGACAATCAAAGTGCCAGGATGTGCTTAAAACCGGCCAGAGTGAGTGGTGGCTGTAGCCACGCTAGCATGACTGAAAGCCGGTGGCTCCTGGGAGGAATAAAGTTCACTTTTTTACTAGGAGCTGAAATTTCACTACTATGACTGTGCATCTTCATACAGTTAGGTCCAGAAATATTTGGACAGTGACACAATTTTCGCGAGTTGGGCTCTGCATGCCACCACATTGGATTTGAAAATAAATTTCTACAACAGAATTCAAGTGCAGATTGTAACGTTTAATTTGAAGGTTTGAACAAAAATATCTGATAGAAATTGTAGGAATTGTACACATTTCTTTACAAACACTCCACATTTTAGGAGGTCAAAAGTAATTGGACAAATAAACCAAACCCAAACAAAATATATTTTCAATATTTTGTTGCGAATCCTTTGGAGGCAATCACTGCCTTAAGTCTGGAACCCATGGACATCACCAAACGCTGAGTTTCCTCCTTCTTAATGCTTTGCCAGGCCTTTACAGCCGCAGCCTTCAGGTCTTGCTTGTTTGTGGGTCTTTCCGTCTTAAGTCTGGATTTGAGCAAGTGAAATGCATGCTCAATTGGGTTAAGATCTGGTGATTGACTTGGCCATTGCAGAATGTTCCACTTTTTTGCACTCATGAACTCCTGGGTAGCTTTGGCTGTATGTTTGGGGTCATTGTCCATCTGTACTATGAAGCGCCGTCCGATCAACTTTGCGGCATTTGGCTGAATCTGGGCTGAAAGTATATCCCGGTACACTTCAGAATTCATCCGGCTACTCTTGTCTGTTGTTATGTCATCAATAAACACAAGTGACCCAGTGCCATTGAAAGCCATGCATGCCCATGCCATCACGTTGCCTCCACCATGTTTTACAGAGGATGTGGTGTGCCTTGGATCATGTGCCGTTCCCTTTCTTCTCCAAACTTTTTTCTTCCCATCATTCTGGTACAGGTTGATCTTTATCTCATCTGTCCATAGAATACTTTTCCAGAACTGAGCTGGCTTCATGAGGTGTTTTTCAGCAAATTTAACTCTGGCCTGTCTATTTTTGGAATTGATGAATGGTTTGCATCTAGATGTGAACCCTTTGTATTTACTTTCATGTAGTCTTCTCTTTACTGTTGACTTAGAGACAGATACACCTACTTCACTGAGAGTGTTCTGGACTTCAGTTGATGTTGTGAACGGGTTCTTCTTCACCAAAGAAAGTATGCGGCGATCATCCACCACTGTTGTCATCCGTGGACGCCCAGGCCTTTTTGAGTTCCCAAGCTCACCAGTCAATTCCTTTTTTCTCAGAATGTACCCGACTGTTGATTTTGCTACTCCAAGCATGTCTGCTATCTCTCTGATGGATTTTTTCTTTTTTTTCAGCCTCAGGATGTTCTGCTTCACCTCAATTGAGAGTTCCTTAGACCGCATGTTGTCTGGTCACAGCAACAACTTCCAAATGCAAAACCACACACCTGTAATCAACCCCAGACCTTTTAACTACTTCATTGATTACAGGTTAACGAGGGAGACACCTTCAGAGTTAATTGCAGCCCTTAGAGTCCCTTGTCCAATTACTTTTGGTCCCTTGAAAAAGAGGAGGCTATGCATTACCGAGCTATGATTCCTAAACCCTTTCTCCGATTTGGATGTGAAAACTCTCATATTGCAGCTGGGAGTGTGCACTTTCAGCCCATATTATATATATAATTGTATTTCTGAACATGTTTTTGTAAACAGCTAAAATAACAAAACTTGTGTCACTGTCCAAATATTTCTGGACCTAACTGTAACTGTAATAAACTGTAGGTTAAGCCTATGTCTGTATCTGAAGGTAAATCGCGTTATCTGACCTGGCATGTTCTCTTTAAAGAACGAAAAACATACATTAATATGTAACCACACAACCATAACAACCTAAAAGTATTAAGACTCTTCACTCTGCCCTTAGTTCGGGGGACATGGTGACAATTTCCTACATGCTTTCGTCTGACAGCAGAGAGGAGCCGGCCTAAGGGCAGGGTGGAGCGCCGGGGCGAACTGACCAGAGGGCAGGGTGGAGCGCCGGGGAAGACGGCCCGAGGGTAGGGTGGAGCGCCGGGTAGGAGGGGGGGGGGGGTTAGGGAAGGACAGCCCGAGGACAGGGCGCCGAGGGGACGGCCCAAGGGCAGGGCGCCGAGGGGACGGCCCGATGGCAGAGAGGAGTGCCGAGGAGACGGACCCATGGCAGCTGACAGCTGCTCTTCATTAGAGGAAGCTGTTAGTCAGTGTGGAGGCATGGTTACTCTCCATCCAGAGTGGTGACTGAACCGGCACCATGACTGAAACCGGAAAACTGCAGGCAGAGGGGTTCAAAGTATAGGTGCCCAGCAGATTTAGAATGCTATTCACAAGTAGATTAACCCCATATCTGCAGGATAATAGCATTTTTCCACATGGCAGGTTCCCTTTAAAGCATGTAAATAAGCTGTGCATAAATCAATAGTCCAGTGTATGCTCTCTCTGTATACTTTAGGTTTTAGTTTGCTTTTCCTTTGAGCTCATGTTTGTGTCCTAAAGATGTATTCTAATAAATCTATTTTATGTTCTAAATAGCTTAGTTATTGTATCATAATGGTGATTAAAAGCCTGATGTTACCATTTCACTGCAGTAAATTTATCACTTAAAGATGAGCCACTAATGAGGGAGTCGGAGGTTTGGCTTACTGACTCCACAGGCCAGATGTGACCACAGCCTTCAAAAGGCTTGTCCATCAATTTCTAACCTTAATATGGTCAGGTGAGAATGAAATGGTAAATGGGTGTGATTGTGGCTAAGAACAAGGCTTAAAATTTTGTCGCAGCGCATATCCTGTCCATCTTTCTATTTTTCCAAAGTTGGGAGGTATGTTAAAGCAGAAATGTAACTCTGCTTATCCGTAGACCTGACCTCCCCGGCGCCACTCCCCTCCTAATGTGAAAAATGAGAGGAGCAGGATTACCCCTTTAAGATCTACATCAATCTCCTGAACCAAAAGCTAGGGGTGAAAGATCCCTGTGTGAATTGAGTCATATTGTGCAGTGAACAGTGGAACGGTCGCACAAACCCACTTCTGGAACAGTCACAATGAGGACTTGGGGACCACTATTTTTTGTTAGGCTAGTTTCACACTTGCGTTGAACGGCATCTGTTGCATTGTGTTGTGTAACGGATGCGTTACATATAGTGGCACAACGGATCGTACAAAACAACGGAATCTGCTTTTTTTTTCTTTTTTCTTTACAGTATTACCGGCGGCAGACTATTGTGAACGATCAGCTGATCACCCGGCTGCCGGGCGATCAGCTGAGCGCTCTTAAAAGCCGGCAGCCGAGCGATCAGCTGAGCGCTCTCAAAAGCCGGCAGCCGAGCGATCAGCTGAGCGCTCTCAAAAGCCGGCTGACGGGCGATCAGCTGAGCGCTCTCAAAAGCCGGCTGACGGGCGATCAGCTGAGCGCTCTCAAAAGCCGGCTGACGGGCGATCAGCTGAGCGCTCTCAAAAGCCGGCTGACGGGCGATCAGCTGAGCGCTCTCAAAAGCCGGCTGACGGGCGATCAGCTGAGCGCTCTCAAAAGCCGGCTGACGGGCGATCAGCTGAGCGCTCTCAAAAGCCGGCTGACGGGCGATCAGCTGAGCGCTCTCAAAAGCCGGCTGACGGGCGATCAGCTGAGCGCTCTCAAAAGCCGGCTGACGGGCGATCAGCTGAGCGCTCTCAAAAGCCGGCTGACGGGCGATCAGCTGAGCGCTCTCAAAAGCCGGCTGACGGGCGATCAGCTGAGCGCTCTCAAAAGCCGGCTGACGGGCGATCAGCTGAGCGCTCTCAAAAGCCGGCTGACGGGCGATCAGCTGAGCGCTCTCAAAAGCCGGCTGACGGGCGATCAGCTGAGCGCTCTCAAAAGCCGGCTGACGGGCAATTAGCTGATCGTTCGGCCACCGAGAGACAAAATAAAGTTTCTGTGATTAAAAAAAATAAAATAAAAAATGATGAGCATGCGCAGTGAAAAGATAAAGGATTCCGCCACTCAAAAAACGTTACATGCTGCGTTCCTTCCACCCGGCGGAAGCAACGCAGGTCCATCAGTCGCAATCAGTCATCCATACAAGTCTGTGGGAAGCAGCGGAATCTGTTAACGGATTCCGCTGTTTTTTAAAGCGGTGGATTGCGACTGAAGGAAAAAAATGAAAGTGTGAAACCAGCCTAAGCATTGGAGCTCAGAAGGATTATACCTCCACAGATCATACATTTATCACTACGTTGAGGATACATGAGATATGTTGTTAACAGGAGGTTAAGGCCGGGGTCACACGGGGACTAATGCGATCCTCCCATGACACACTACTCACGCTGGCAGCACAGCGGGAGCAGAGTGTCATGCAAGTGTCACTGTGACTGAGGTCCGATCATGCGATTGGACCACAGCAGCGGGGGGAGGGCCGGCGTTGCGGAGGGATTTATCTTCCTTTCTCTTCTGTTGCTGGCTATTGCCATTCTCGCCCTGCACTCGCGGTACACTGGTGTACTGCGAGTGCAGTGCGATTTTTCTCTCGTCCCATAGACTTGAATGGGTGCGAGAGAAACAAGGATCGCATTGCACCCACAGCATGCTGCGATTGTTTTGTCGGTCCGATTAGGGCTGAGAAAATAATCGCTCATGGGTGCTGGCACATAGGTAATATTGATCCGAGTGGAATGTGATGTTTTATCGCATTCTACTCGCTCTGATCTTCATGCCGTGTGTCTTAGGCCTTACCCTTATTATAGCCATTACAGTGTATTATAAGGCATATTGAACAATGCATACTTTTTCCAGGATGTGGTGCTGACGCTATCCAATAATTTGATATGCCCTGGAAATGTCTGCACATAGAGGGATCTCAATCACATCTAAGAACGTAAACAAGGTCCACGGTGGAAAAACTCATCATCGTGCTCCTCATTTGAGCAGTGGCAGCATTTGACTGTTGAACTTGCCACCAGAGCTTTGTTTCCTAATTAACAGGACTGATATGTTTTCACCTTTAAAGGCCTTACAGCTCCCCAGAGCAATCAATCTACTGCAGCTCAATTACTGCACCTCGCTCAGGCCGCAGCTAAATAAGGCAGAGAGGGTGGCTGCAGCAGGCGGAGGGCAATATGAATATGCATGGGCTCTAAGTGGGTGATCGAATCATCATAGAGGGGTCAGGAGAATTTGCAGCAAAATAATGAAAGGAATTAATCATCTCACACTTTCGTCAAGCACTTAGGAAAGCAAGTGCATTTTTTCAGGCGTGCCGTTTGGATGGAGAAGACCTGGCCCGGAGCCAGCCGTGAATTGATTCACAATTCTCTGAAATGGAAGTTTTTCATTTTCAAATAACGATGGGAGGGGGGAAAAAAAATTCCTGGGCTTGCGATTAACATACCAATTATCGCGATGGCCTAACAAACCGTGCTAATTGAAAACGGCGGTCAAAAGCTGCACAAATCCGAGCAGCTGGGATCCCGTATGGGGTGTTCAGTTGTTCGCATTAAGTAAAACATTGAACAGAGCCATGAAATCCTGAAAACGTGTTATGATAACTTCATGTAAACAAGCACTTAACAACTGGCACATGGAGGGAAGCATTACAGCGCGCGCCGCTTCCTCCCGCCCTGGATTCATTACGGGGGAAAATCAGTTAAATTAAGTCCAAGGCCTCAGTTTATTTTAGGTCAAGAGAAATTATATGCTGATTTATGGCTCCACAAATCTCATACTGTAAGTGTGACAGCGCCAAGAATGGATCACTGTAACTTTAGAGCAATATACCGTTTAGCCGCAATTACCCACAAATAAACATCAGACAATTCCAATTTTCAATGGCTGACATAAAGAATGACATGGAAACGGTTCTTTCTAGCGCATTATGTTGTCGCCAGCTTAAACAAACCAGCTTTGTTAAGAGAACGAGTACCAGATGAATCCCCGTGCAGCGGAGGGGCCGCCCGGCCAGATGTTAGGAATCACATGCACCACTTACTCTAACATACCTTAGCCTTCCCCTACTGTTCAGCGCTATATATTCAATCTTTCAACACGCATCAAGTTAAATTACAAAAATATATGTCTCCGCGTGCTCTTTGTCTGGCTTCCTGCTCCAGCCTACTATTCCTCTTGGCGAGTGAAACCCCAATTTGTTAGATGCTTCCTGGGCTGCACATTTTGGCTCAAGAGAAAAGAACACCAAGCTGGCGAAGAAGAGGCCTACAACCATGGCTGCCAGGACAGACAGTTCTCAAGGATTCTTAAAGGAGAATGGCCACAAAGACTTTTGTTTTACAGCTTTATGCCCCATGACAGTGCCCGCATTAAAGGGGGTTGCCCAGGTGATAAATATTTTTAAAGGGGCTCAGTCTTGTAGAAAATTGGAATCCATATTCATCCCAGTCTGACTCCAACCATGTCTAACCAGAAATGGCTAAAAAAGATGGGTGTCAGAACATATGGTGGGGGTCAGTGAGGGCAATTAGCAATTCATTTTTTATTTTATATCATGTTGAGATTGTTAAAAAAAATAAATATCTGTGGTTCTATTTCTTCACAGTAGACCAAGAGGGAGTGATCACACACGAGAGGATTTCTTGGGTTAGGCCGGGGTCACACGGGACACTAGTGCGATGCTGCCATGACACTTGGCTCGCGCTGGCAGAACAGCAGAGCCGAGTGTCATGCTAGTATCCCTGCGTCTGAGGTCCGACTGTGCGAGCGGACCTCAGCTGCGGGGGGCGGTTCAGCGCTGAGGAGGGGAAGGATTTATCTCCCTCTCTCCTCCATAGCCGGCTATTGCGATTCTCGCTCTGCACGCGTGGTACACTGATGTACCGCGAGTGCAGTGCGATTTTTCTCTCACCCCATACACTTGAATGGGTGCGAGAGAGAACAGGATCGCATTACACCCACAGCATGCTGCAATTGTTTTCTCGGTCCGATTAGGGCTGAGAAAATAATCGCTCATGTGCGCTGACACACAGGCTAATATTGGTCCGAGTGGTATGCGATGTTTTATCGCATTCCACTCGCACCGATTTTCTCGCCATGTGGCTTAGGCCTTAGGTGTAAACCTCCATAGAATAGTGCAGTAAGGTTAGTGTGTGGCACCACTATGGGCACAGCACACAACCCTGAGAGGCCACAAGCCAGCAGAGTATATATCGGACAGCAAATGGAGGCCTAAACATTATTAGGCTATTATACATTACCTTGTGGGCATTCAGGTAGGGGGCATATCCAGGGATCAATTATCGTGCACAAGGTTTTCTAGGAATGCTCGATTCCCGATAAATCGGCCAGTGTAAACAGACAGCAAATTATTTGATGAACAAGCAAATTGCTCGTTCATCAGGTTACATTATTTTTAAGGAGGCTTAAAAAGCAACAAAAAAAAACTGTACTCAGCAGCACATGAAACAGGACATGTGCTGCTGAGAACAAGGACAGCCTGCGCAGTCGGTCTCTCTAAACAGGCAATTAAGTGACCACCAATCCACAAACACGCAGCCAATCAGTAGTCATTTAAAGGGGTTGTCTACGACTAGAACCACCCATTTCCAATCCCAATGTTTCCCCACAGTAAAATACGGTAGTATCCATACTCTCCTCGGTGCATGGGCTGTTCCAGGGGCATCGGCACTCACCTCTGTGAGCCATTGTCCCTGGAACAGCGCATGCACCAGAGCGGAGTATAGATACTATTACTTTACTGTGGCAAACCTAGAGATTGAAAATAAGATGTACGAGTAGTGGATAACCTCTTTAATGGATGCCGCTCGTGCAGTGTAAACAGTTTTACTTTTCAGTGTCTGAGGTAAATATGTCAAACCCAAATACACAGAGGGCCAAAATTAAACATTTGGACAATGTTTTAGGCCAACCCTGATAATAATAATAATAATAATAAAAAAAAGTGTACAATTGAGAAAGTTTTTCCATCTCAAACATAATGAATCTTTTCATATGGAAACAAAACGGTCTCGTGAACAAAGTGCATTTTAATTAACAGATCTTAACACTCAGATCAGATGAGCAAAGCAATGGGTATGTCCTCGCAGGCAGGGGTGTACACAGAAACCATGGTAAGTTTTAATTCCTTCCCCCCCTCTGGAGAAAACTTTTTAATATTTAGTGGGGTCACAGAAGAGCACATCTCAACTTTGCAGCCCTTACAAAGTAAGTTTCCTTTTATTGAAGCCCCCTTATTGCCCCCATAAAGTATGATGCCAACTAAAGTGCCCCCTAAACACAGTATGATACTCCCACAGTTAATTCCTAAACACTACCTATCACACAAATGGTATGATGACCCTACTTTACCCCCTCAACCCCCACGGCAAAGTATGGTGACCTCAACACGGTCTTGTTAAGGTGAACTCTTAATCAGAGATCACTTGTTGCCTACTGCCTGGCCCAATTGATGTGGATCAAGTGCATGCTTGAAAAATAAGATCAGACACAGTCGGATATTCATCTTTCTTCGACAAAAGTCGGCCCGAGCTCTGCCTGATTTATTCAAGGGCATGCCTTTATATAACCTAGGAAAGGGGCATGGTCGGCTCTACAGTGCGCATACTTGGAAGCGTCCATTGGTCAGTCGGTTGTACAATATGTTAGTCCATGAGCTGATTGGTGGGCGTCATCGTAGGCGGGTCTATGACATCATTGGATGGATCCATGGTCATGGGAGGGACGTCATCTGGTGGATCCATGCTGATGGTAGGGTTTGTGATGTCATCGGGGGCCATCTTGGGTTCCTCTGAAAACTGACTGGCTTACGTATAGAGAATAGATTTAATTGAACACACTTCTCACAATGCTCTATGTCCAGAGGTTAATTAAGTATTTCATCTTATGGCTCTCCTTAACAGTATGACAACACAACTGTGATCCCCACTCAGTATAATGGGCCCTATATAGTCCTCCATACAGTATAATGGCTCTGCATAATACACAACACAATATAATGGCTCCACATAGTCCTCCATACAAAATAATGGACCCCTCATAGCCCTCCATACTGAATAATGGGCCCCACATAGTCCGCCATACGGAATAAATGGCCCCACATACAGAATAATGGCACCACATAACCCTCCATACTGAATAATGGTCCCCACATCCGAATAATGGTAGCCACATAGCCCTCCATACTGAATATTGGGCCCTATATAGTCCTCCATACAGAATAATGGCCCCACATAGCCCTCCATACTGAATATTGGGCCCTATATAGTCCTCCATACAGAATAATGGCCCCACATAGTCCTCCATACAGAATAATGGCCCCACATAGTCCTTCATAGAGAATAATGGCCCCACATAGTCCTCCATACAGAATAATGGCCCCACATAGTCCTTCATAGAGAATAATGGCCCCACATAGTCCTTCATAGAGAATAATGGCCCCACATAGTCCTTCAAACAGGATAATGGGCCTCACATTAAAACGAAAACAGAAAAACCCTCATTTCTCCTCGTTCTTCTGGTCTCAGCAGTGAGCGCTCTGAAGCTCTTCACTGCCGGGCACAAATAGTGACGACAGACGCAGAGGCAAAATGATGGGGGGAAGAACGGCTTCCATATCTCATCACGGTTTTCAATTGTCGGCATCGGTAATGTGGGCCAAATACAATCCCCCTGCGGGCCAGATTTGGCTATATGTTTGCCAATCGGCTGTCATTGAATAGCCTGTATAGATAAGCCAACTGCAATTTCAGTGCACACTGAACAATCAGTAATAGGTCATTCTGTGTGCGTTGAATGTTGTTCTCGGCAGCACGTCATGTATACACAGGACAATATGCTGCTGAAAACAATGGATTTTTCACCAAAAATGATTCAGTCTGATAGTTGAGCATTTTGTGCATTGGTCGGGTGAGGGACAGCCTGTTTACACCGGCTGATCGAAAACAAGCGTTCTTAGGACTGATGGTTGATGATGATCGGCCGATGCAAATGCCCCCGAACCATTAGGGCTGCGGGGAGGGCTCTGACCAATCAGATCCCGCACAGTATGATACCTCAGATATATTCTAAGGATGCAGGACAAAGGACATCCCCAATGAATACTCATGAATTCGTATTTTGTAAATATAAAGGTCAAACTAAAGATTGATGCAGCACAAGTCACTGGTAGAAAATATCACAGAACGGAATATATTCATCACATCATCCCAACATAACCAAAGACAGAAAAATAAAGCCGCACAGGCTCAGTGTCACCTATACAGCTCAGTGAAGACGATGGTGGTCAGAATAAGCCGCTGCATATTTCTACTACACTGGTGCAATTCGGTGCAATTTATCATCATTGGTGCAAAGAAAATGTGGAGCTGTTCCCATGACAACCAGATTTCAACCTTTGTTTTCCAGAAATCTTTTCCAAAATGAAGGAAGTGACCCGACTGGTTGCTAAGGGTAAGGTTTCTTCTTATTCCATCATTCTCCATACTTCACATCCAGGCCATTATTGTGCTGGGAACTGAAGGTTATGAGCTAATAATGGCACCAGGTGCAATAAACGCGGGGACCACAGACTATGGTTTATTAGCTCAGGGACCACTACATTATCCACCCCTTGTTCCAAAGCTTCAAGAAATTAGATTAGTCCTAGATCTAAAATAAACGTCTCTACCGGCAACAACATGCTGAAACTGGGAAAGAACTGGAGGTGCACAAAGATGGGAACCAGTCCTATCAACACAACACCCTGATCCTGACAGAACAGACATTTTACTATATGATCATGTGGTATAAGAGCTACCATAGTGATCAGGCCAAAAGACTGCCCACAAGGAGGGCTATAGGGGATAGCTGTGTAATAACAAAAGAAAGGAAGAAAAGCAGATAATGTACATAACAGGGCTCACGTATAAAACCTCAGCAGCCAAGCACTGCAGATTCAGACCCACGACATACACTAATCACCGACATCATGGAAATCACAGGAGCGACAGAGTAATGATATGCAAATGCAAAAAAAATGGACCCAGGTCCCACAGTGCTGTCTTATGACCGCAACTTCTGACTGCCAGGAGTCAGAAGTAATGGCCACAAGTGCTCCATGTGTAAGTCTATGAGCCACAAAGAGGCTCTCATAGACCTCACACAACCACTCTCACAGGCTATCATGTTGAAGAGTAAGGCATCAATGGAGGCTGGAAAGGAGGTCTATCCTCTTCAGCAGTGAGTCCCATTTTTATCAAGGATGAAGCAGCAGCCAGAGATTGGTCTGGAGACCATGTGGTCAATGCCATGAAGAGGCCTTCATGAGGGAACGTCACACCGGTCCTACTCCTGTGAGTATGGTACAATGAAAAGTAGCCGGACCCCTCTAGTCTTCATCCACATACACTTCACAGCTCGGTGTTACATTTATTTGGTTGTTGCTATGCTCTCTCGATGTTCGATTCCTATTCTACAGTGCTGTGCTATTTTTCTTCAAATAGTACTATCGCTTCTCTTGGGGCAATCCATGTGTCTGATAAAGGTCTCAGGGACATAAAATTGGACTGCGTACCTATAATAAGAGTGGCTATAGACTGCATGTATTTGGAGTGCCATGGTTTAATGTAACTCTTGGATTAAGGAGTGGAATCCTACTGTAGACATGAATGCCGTGTATCCCATAAAACGTGCTGCCCTGGTCTGTAGAAACACCAGACTTGTCACATCGGGCACATCTGGGACGTCATTGGACAGCAATTGTAAATGGAGCTGCCAACAATGAATCTTGTGATTTGTCCAAGTGCATTCAGCGAGGCAGACCCTTGCACAGACCGCCATTAGTATCTCCACTGATGGCAGCCAAGGCGTATAAGTGCAAGGATTTCTGAATAGAAGTTTTTAATATTTCGTTCCCATTTTTTTCCCCACTTACATATTATTAATGTCTATACATATCCATACTGTGATATCCATGACTTTTCCTTCTAAGTGCCGTTCTATAGCGAGATCCACTAAATCATTTCACACCAATACATTTTATAAGTTGTACAGTAAAACTGCTCATTCAACAGGCGAATACTTGTACTAGGGAATCGTTAGGCCTTTGGCATCCTCCACAGGTCATGTCATCTTGCCAAAGGGGTTAGGTTTTCTATAGTTATTTGGACACATACATTTTAACCCCTTCAGCCCCCGGGCACTTTCCGTTTTTGCTCCCCTTCTTCCGAGAGGCGTAACTTTTTTATTTTTCCATCAATCTTGCCATATGAGGGCTTGTTTTTTGCGGGACGAGTTGTACTTTTAAATGAAACCATAAGTTTTACCATATATAGTGTACTGGAAAACGGCAAAAAAATTCCAAGTGCGGAAAAATTGCAAAAAAAGTGTGATCGTACAATAGTTTTTGGGATATTTTATTCACGGTGTTCACTATATGGTAAAACTGAGATATCTATGTGATGCCTGAGGTCAGTGCGAGTTTGTAGACACCAAACATGTATAGGTTTACTTGTATCTAAGGGGTTAAAAAAAATTCACAAGCTTGTCCAAAAAACGTGGCCCACGTTTTGCGCAATTTTCCAAAACCCGTAGCGTTCTCATTTTTCAGGATCTATGGCTCAGTGATGGCTTATTTTTTGCGTCTCGACCTGACGTTTTTAACGGTACCATTTTTGCGCAGATGCTATGTTTTGATCGCCTGTTATTGTATTTTGCGGCGACCAAAAAACGTAATTTTGGCGCTTGTAATTTTTTTGCCGCTACGCCGTTTACTGATCAGATTCATTGATTTTATATTGATAGATCGGGCATTTATCATTTATGAACGTGGCGATACCAAATATGTGTATTTTTTTAACCCTTTAATTTTCAATGGGGTGAAAGGGGGGTGATTTGAACTTTTAGGTTTTTTTTAATTTTTTAAAACTTTTTTTTACTTTTTTTTTTATTTTACTAGTCCCCCTAGGGGGCTATAGCGATCAGCAATCCGATCGCTCTGCCCTATCTGTAGATCTCAGCTACAGAGCTGAGAACTGCATATTTTCTGCTTTACTTTCAATGCCGGCTGTATTCCGGCATTGAGAGGAAGTGAGTCATGTTAGCTACAGGCGTCATCACATGACCCTGTGCTACCATGGCAACCACCGAAAGTCACATGACTTCCGGGGGGGTGGGGGGGGGAGTAAGTGACTGTCATGGCGGCACCCATATACATATCGCTGCCAGATTTTGGCAGCGAAATGTAAGGGGTTAATGTTGATAACAGCTGATATGTGCGCGGATCGCGGCCGCCTGCCGGTGGCAGGAGGCGGGGCTTACCGGCACATGATCCATGACGTACCCAGTACGTCATGGGTCGTTAAGGGGTTAAAAGGAACCTGTCAGGTGCAATATGCACCCAGAACCATGAGCAGATCTGGGTACATATTGCTAATCCCTGCCTAACTGTCTCTGTATCTGGTTATCTGGTAACATAGATAAAGAGATCTTTAGAGAAAGTATTTCTAAAGATCCTTTATCATATGCTAATGAGCAAGGGGATTAATCCCAAGGGCGATAGTTCCCAGTGCGCCGAAATCCAGGACTTAGACAAGATGGCAACAGAGAGGTGAAAGCGATCATCCTCTGATGCTACGCATTCATTAGCATGTTAGTATGCCCACAGGGGTGTAGTAAAATGCTAAGGGGGCCCGACTAGCCAAGGAAACCAAAGCCCTGGCGACGAGTCCCTGGCCTCATTAACATATGATAAAAGATCTTTAGAAATACTTTTTCTAAAGTTCCCTTTATCTATGCTAGTGTATACAGGGACGGTTAGGCAGGGATTAGCAATATGCACACAACTGCTCGTGGTCCTGGGTGCATAGTGCACCTGACAGGTTCCCTTTAAGCCAAGATTTGGGTGTTCTGATAACAAGGTATCAATTGTAATAATTATATAATACCTCCTTAACTATTTATTTTTGTATAAGCAAATTATACATTTATCTTTGGGGATTTATATTGGAAGAACTGTACCAACTAATTTATCTGGCTAAGTTGCACAGAGCCTATGACTTTGACCCTAAATGTCTGGCATGTTGGAAACCTACCGTTACACATGCTTAATATATCTGGAGGACCCAATGGACCACGTGTATGCACAGGGGTGTCTTTTTGACATATACTGGGTGTGTATATGTCAGCATAGCCCTATTCTTTTTAATCCTTTATAGAAGAGCGTGGTCTACACTGGGATTCAATAATAAATGTATGCCTATACAGTGACATGCAATGGCGGTATACATAGGGGAATACTCCTAACATATAAATCTGAAGGAAGCGTAAAATGATGTGTGGACAGTCTTAATTGGGAGTTCTGGAGAACAGTGATGTGGGATAAGGAATAAAACTGTAGCTACTACGCTCCTATACCCATGTAATATATACCTACAGCTCAAGCCAGATTGTGAAGATCCTCATAGAAATGGCCTTTTATTGCCCATAGTTTGGCCATACGGAGGCACCAGGCTGTATGATACTTGGTGCGGAGACAGAAAATGGAGACGGCATGATTAGTGAGAGGCTGAAATACTAGCGGGAAACTGAAGGCAGATGACAGCCTCATTCATCACCGGCTTTCCCCAAGGTATTATTTATATGGAGCTGGTCTCTTTGGGAAAGGCTCATATCCACTTCTACCACCAGCTCCTTCCATAGCAGGGCTCTCCTGTCACCTCTGACTGTGCCTCAAGATTTGGGAATATGGTTTCCAACATGATTGTATGGGATAGTGTCAGGCAAACCACCGGCTGCTGTACTATAGGATTCTCAGATTATATATCCTGTAAGGGGGAGGGAATGACACAGTAATCTGGGTAGAGAAGAGACAACCCTTACAAGCTTTCTACCACCATATACAAGACACTACACAGTATACGTATACAACTAATTGGCCCATATTAAGACATCTTAACTAAATGCAGATAATCTATATAATAGATGCATACATTATCATACAGGATAAAGATACAGAGAAGACTCCTGGAAGAAGAACGCTGCGCTCGCAGTTATGCGGATCATTGTTAAAAGTCAAAACAAGTTATTCCTATCGAAATAAGTAACCTGACTAATAATAATAAGTGTTACAGAAATATATAAATGAGAATTGTATCCATTATGTAAGAAACGTGTGAATGTCATCACTATCACAGCCGACAGCTCACCAGCCATTGGTGCGAGTTACATTTTGAGATTCCATGTGTTACACTGCCACCTAGTGGAAAAGCAAAGTGACTTCTAGAGAAAATTGAAAATTTAGCATAGTGAAAAGGCATGTAAATGTCTACAACAAAAGCAAATGCATCTAAATGGCTTGTCTCCTTATTGGGCTCCTCGATAGGTAGATCACAAGGCCCTTGTACTGACCACCAGTGACCGGCTGTAGTTATTGAATGAACCTCGCAGGAACTCTTCAAATTCTATGTAGCGCCTCCACAGGGAAAACTAAACACTACAAAATTCCTAGTGAAAATCATTGAACTGTACTTGCCATGTGGCAAGGCCCTTTAAAGGGTCCATACTGACTGTTAGGATTGCTGCTTCTACTAGAGTTCCTCTCCTCTTCGTCTCTGAAAAGGGTATGGGCCTATTTTAATTCCCAAAGGAGCATTGCATGGCCTATAAGTCTCCCTATGCTGACTTAGCACTCTCCATAAATAGAAACTTTACCCCTTATTCCTCCTGTCAGAGGCCACTCATCTAGGCAAATCAACTTTCCTGCTTTGCACTGATGAGTGGTAAACATCCCAAAACATGTCTGCAAATAATTTTATTTTAAGTGATGTGGCAAGACCTTTTAAAGAGTCAATATTGACTAAGGATTTTTACCCTCAATAGCTAGCACTAGACTTCAAGCTCTCTTCCTCTATGGAAAGACTGTGTTGAGTAATGCATGGACATAGCAGGTCTCCGGTGAGGAGTTAGGCTGCTTTCACACTATGTTTTTTTAGCATGCGTCATGAACGTTTTTTTGCTGCAAAAGCGGATCCTGTTTTTGCAAAGAAAAACGTATGCAAACGCATGTGTTTATTTTGCAGGATCCTGTCACTTTAAGTTTATGGGCGGGCATTGGAGTCATGTGATCGGGAGTGAGGGGAACTGGACGTGAAAGACTGGGAGCAGACATTGACAGCTGTGGAGGCTCGTAACAAAGGTATACATCGGGTAACTTGCTTGGATACCCGATATTTACCTTGGTTACGAGCGTCTGCCACTGCTAGGAGCACAGCTGCCTGCTCCCTGCACACGTAACCAAGGTAAACATCGGGTAACTAAGCCTGCGGGAGGGGGAGAGAGGGAGGGGGAGAGAGGGAGGGGGAGAGAGGGAGGGGGAGAGAGGGAGGGGGAGAGAGGGAGGGGGAGAGAGGGAGTGAGAGAGGGAGAGGGGGAGGGGGAGGGAGGAGAGAGGGAGGGGAAAGGAGGGTGAGGGAGGGTGGTGGAGAGGGAGGGGGAGAGGGAAGGGGATAGAGAGACTGGTCACGCGAGGCTGGTTTCTGTGCATGCTCAGTAGAGCAAGCAGGATCCTGTCTATCAGCATGCCAGCGTTCACATGCGCTTGCATGCTGTTTAGTCAGGATCCAGCAATTTGCAGTATTTGGACGCAGCTCAAAAACGATACAAGTAGCATTTTTGAAAAAACTTGAAAAACTGCAAGTCGCTGGATCCTTACTATAACGCACGCAAACGCATGTGAACGCATGTTGACGCGAGTCCATTGCAAATGCATTGAAATGAAAACGCATTTGCACTGGATCTGTTTTTGCGTTAAAAAAATGTTTATGACGCATGTTAAAAAAAACGTAGTGTGAAAGTAGCCTTAGACACCTTTTACACTTTCTGCTCCATCATACCTGAGCATCAGGAGTTTCCATGCATTTAGTACAGTTTTGGTCAAGGACATTAGAATTCGGCTCCTGCCGCTAAACCAAAATGGTCAACTAGACCTCAAATATAAAATGAAACACACATATTGGTGACTCCATTATACTACAGCAGTGCAGCTCTCATCCCACTCATAGTTCCCCCATCTTGTGACCCCAATATCATATTACATCGCTGCTTGGGGTAGTAATCTCTAGGAAAACCCCCCTGCTGGCTGTGCTCAAGTGATAAATATGCTATGGAAAGCCAAAGCTTGGTGAGAAGATGTATCTCCATTATTACTGAACTACTAATTAATCTTGAGCTGTCATGTTGATGGGGGACCCTGCTAAGCTGGCTGACTTTCCACATTCCTTCCCAAGCCTCCCCTGTAGAAGGAGCAGAAAAAAAAAATTAAAAGGTAAGGAAGCGGAAACTTTCTGAGTACCTAATTAATGGGATGCCACTTGCAATTAAGCAAAACTCTGGTTAATTATTTCTGCAATTTCAAATATCTAAATTTATATTTTGTCTAGTGGAATATTTCATCCTAACTTCATGTTAGCGGTAACAAGCACAATTAAAGGGAAAATGATAGGAAAGTGTTGAGTGAGGTTTTTCTATGTAAAGTGTTCACCCAATCCTGCAAAGTCTCACCAATGAGCGGATCCCCAGTTCTGATACTGGTTGGCATGGGCATCCTTGTATACTACACTGCCAAAGTGGACAAACAAGGTATATTCTTTAGAACACCACATTGTAGATCTGTAGTAGCAGCTGTTCAAGCGTTAAAGAGGTCTTCTGATGAGAAGTAAAAGCTCAATCACCAGCCCAATGTCCCGGAATGTACTGTAATCTCATGGACTTTATTCTGATCCAGTCATCCATCTTTCTTATTCACAGGTATGTGTATATAAAAATAAAGATTTTTTTTTTGTGTGTTCTGACCAGCATTACCGAACCCAGCATCCCCCTGTTTAGATCCATTGTCACAAATCAGTATCTCTATATTCTGACTTCTCACTATCTGCCATATTTTGGAATTCTGTACCCAAACAAGTCCGATTGTCTGCAACATTTGGAACGTTCAGTCGGAACTTGAAAATTCATCTCTTCAAGAAAGCTTACACCCTGCTGCCGCCTCACCATCAACACAGCGATGTCCTGTTATCCTGAAAAACTGTAACCCCATAAGGGCAGAGCTCTAACCCCCGTACTAGTCTGTCACTGGTATTCTGTTCAGTGTCATTTACATTTTGTCAGTAAACCTTTTTTCAAGTGTACTGCACCATGGAATCAATGGTGCTCTAAAGATAAAAAATAAAATATTATATCTATATCTATGGACAAAGAAAAAGAGGAGGGCTTGTCCAAGTAGTGGACATCCCTATTAAACATTTACAGCACCAAATCTGGGTCTGATCATGCTTCACATCTACATTTAAATGATGTATGCTATATTCTTCGATAGTCACTTTGTCCATATTCATGGATATTCTGTCTTTTTACTCGCCCAAATGCATCTAGATTAAAGACCGCTTTTACGCGCTGCAATATCATGACAGATATCGCTAGCGTGCGTACCCGCCCCCATCGGTTGTGCGTCATGGGCAAATCGCTGCCCGTGGCGTACAGCATCGCACGGACCCATCACACTACTTACCTGCCTAGCGATGTCGCTGTGACCTGCGAACCTGCGGTTCGTTCAGCGTCACAGCGACGTCACAGCTGCGTCACTGAACCGCCGCCCAATAGAAGCGGAGGGGCGGAGATGAGCGGGACGAACATACCGCCCACCTCTTTTCTTCCGCATTGCGGGCGGGAGGCAGGTAAGGAGAGGTTCCTCGTTCCTGCAGTGTCACACGGAGCGATGTGTGCTGCCGCAGGAACGCCGAACTACATCGTTACTGCAGCCGCATCGATATTCGAGAATGGACCCCCATGTCACTGATGAGCGATTTTGTACGTTTTTGCGACGATGCAAAATTGCTCATAGGTGTCACACGCAACGGCATCGCTAAAGCGACCGGATGTGCGTCACAAATTCCGTGACCCCAACGAGATCGCTTGAGCAATGTCGCAGCGTGTAAAGCGACCTTAAGAGTAATTGATTGAGTAAAGGGCTCCCCAGGATCTCTAGGGTTAGACGACGGTGAGTAGAGGTGCCAACCTTCGTGGTCAGGTAGGGTATTTCTTAGGGAAAGTGTCGAATCCTCCTTTGCCCTGTATCTGGACGTATCCAGTCTTGTAGTTTGCCTGGTGTTATAGTGGATAACTACGATCACTCAGGATATGATTAATTATATATTCCAGGAACTAGTGTGAAGTTTTATTTTAATTATGATAAATAAAATATAGCTTCCATTGGGATGATTTTTTGTATACTTAAGACTCTCTTAGAAGCTGGCTTACAACTGGTTGGTGTGGGCCAAATGTTATAAAGCGAGAGCAGAGCGCAAGGATTGGAGTCACCCTTTAACACCATCAATTATTGTATGTGAAAATACTCCATAGGTGCAGAATGGGACCAGCATTTTCCTTACTGTTACCTATATCCTGCAATGTAGTGTGCTGAAGAAATATTGGAATACAGGCGGCAGAATACGCCTTGTATGACCACTCTGGTTACACTGTATGCTGTATACTGTGGGATGTCCGCACCAACCAGTCTCAAAACTGGTCTGCAAAAGGGATGCAACGCTGGTGTGTCCCCCACTGTACAGGGACTGCAGCACGGCCCCTCAGAAAATCAAGGGGAAATGCTTCAGGGCAACAGGTGACTAGATATATTGTTAAGTAAGGGACAGTATATGTTTGATTTATTGTCCATGGGGAACAGTATTTGTCTCCATTTATTTTGGGTGTCTAGGTTTGACACTCAGTCACTGGTCAATCGTAGATCTTTTAACAAGGTCTCTTTATGGCCAGTCCATATTAGTGCGGGGAGCTAGATCACTGCTATTAGGGCTGGTTTTGGTGCATATGTATTATTCCCTTACAGTAAATTGGCATTGTGCGGTATTTACTGGATGAGAGCTATAGTGACCCTCATCTACCTATGTACATTGAATCGCGTCTATCAAGTTTTTTTTTACACTGATTTCCAATTTCAATGCATATTGCACATAATAGTAGGACTTCTGTGGATCCCGTTGATTTGTTCCCACATGCAGGGGGAGGGGGCAGGAGTCCTAAAATATTAAGGGAAAGCTTAGAAACAAAATGTGTCCATACATCAGCACCGGAAACACTGCATTCTAGAGGCTGCACACCCATCAAAGAAAAAGGACGTCACATTCCAGCGATAACCCATCACTTTGCTTATTAAAGGGGTATTCCCATTTTGTAAGGTCAAAAAAAAAATGCTATGCGATGAGGAACTAAATGCAACTTGCTGTAACTAAATGTTTTTGTGATCTGCAGGAACTAGATCCATAACTACTGTATTTTCAATGTCAAAAAATTGTAATTTATTAATTTCATCACTTCTGCCTACAGAAAGCACCAGAGACCCGGCCACACAAGGAGAGGTTTAGTGGCAGCACGTCCTCGTGTATTTCACCAGAGGACACAGACAACTCGTACTGCAGGGACAAAAGCTTGTAAGAAATGCCTGGTAAATCTTACAGGATGGCTGTCACATTGATCAGATACTTGTAGCACCCGTGTACTGGGGGGTTGTGTCACAGGACGACCACCACTGTCCATGGATGTCAGAGGGGTCCGACTCCTCTTGTAGGCCAAGCCTCACGCAACCTACAGAAACAGCAGCTGTGTGTGCTCTGGGCCCCCTGTTTCTGCATTTGGCTGGGCCCTCAGGAGGGGTTTTTACCAGCCCCCTTAGAGGACTTGAAGCTGCGATCATGCGATCCCTTGTGCTGTACAGAGTAGGGCATGAGGACTGCTCTGTATACTACAATTCACAATCTATGAATGTCGCTCACCGCCGGCATCCACTGGAGGATCGTAATGACAGAGAGGGATTATCAGCTGACCCCCCCTCCCATTGTCATGACCACCCATCAGAGCCCCGCGATCACATCACAGGAGCGCCGATGGGAGTGGGAAGGACACGCCACCCAGCTGGTGTGGGTTAAATTCCGCTGTTCGTGATTGACAGCGAGATTTAACTGGTTAACAGCTATGGGCGATTCTCCGATCCACCTGCGGCTGTTTAGATTTAATCAGCTGTCACATGCAGGGAAAGATGCGGGCTTGGCGTATGAGCCCACATCAAAGGCAGACACGTGACATATGAAGTAAACAAACGTAATGTCATGAAGGGGTTAAAGCACCACGCAAGTTTTATTTATTTTTTTTATTTCAGAGCTGGAGTGCTACTTTAAACCTAAGTCCCCTACCCTATTCTCAAGTTCGGCATCTCCACCTTTAATCAATGGCGTTGCGGTCACACGGCGCCATACTGTGACTGCAACATCTGACTGGTCAGTAGTCACGTCACACCTCTCAATGCAAGTCTATGAGAACCAGAAGAAGGCTCTCAGAGTCCCATTGAAGAGTGACTTCTGACACACTCCATGAAACACTGGAGAAATCCATCATCTCACAAACTGCCCGAGACGGTCGGGAGCAGTGGCGATAGCTTCTGAAGACGCTGGAGGGCAAGTACAAGAGTAGGGTCAGGGACTTGTAATTAAGAGCACCATTCCAGTGCTGAATAAACAAAAAACAAAAAAAAAACTAACTCTGGAGTGGTGCTTCAAAGGAGACTTTCTCCATAAATGACATTTATTAAGTGCAGAGTGATAGAATATCAAGCAGTGAGTTTATATCATATCAAACTTTATCCAGGGGTTAAAAAATTAAACACAGTAGAGGAAGGAACCAGTGAGCGATGGGCCACCTGTCTATAGCTAAAGCAAGGCCAGCATGGTCGCTCAGTGGTTGGCACTGCAGCCTTGCAGCTCTAGGATCCTGGGTTCCCAGAGTTGCTGCAGATCTACAGGAGCCTCAGGGAAGTCAGGATATTCAGTGTGTGTTTAGCTGTCACAAGATGAAATGACAGCTATGTGAGAACAGGACTCATGACTGAGGACCGGGAACATACGCTCAATACACAAATTCAGAGTAAAAAGGTGGGCACATTAAGGTGAATGATGTATGCTATAGCCACGTGAGTCCAAAAGGTCAGAAGATTTGCCACAAGCAGAAATCACTAACGCTGGTATGGCAGAAGTAGTCATTCTTCTCCTGCGCGCCATGTGACAGCGTACAATATTGCAGCCCACAGCTGTCATTTCATCTGTGACACAAACACCACACTCCCAGTTTCATGTCTTCCCTGAGGCACCTGCAGATCTACAGACAAAAGCTGGAAATCACAATCCCCCCTCAGTCATACGCTCGCTGTGCACCTCTGACGACGGAGGATCATAGCTATGAAGAGATTAATTACCCATCACCACATGGGATACATTTTTTTTTTGTGGCCATATTTCTGCACCGTGCTCTCGTCAGGCTGGATATGCACTGCTTTGTCTTCATAACGCGGTCTATCTTGGATAGGATATCAATACAAGATCAGTTTAGGTCCAGCAACCCCAAAGTATGGAGTGAGAACTGCACAGCTCTATATACGGCTTTCTGGCTGCTGCGGACCGGCTATTCTCTGGGAGCGGATCCCCGGGACCCGGCCGCGGATACTAAGCAGTGTGCAGAGCTGAAGTACATATGGGCATAACAGCGGACCACTGAGGGTGTTGGGGATCTGACCCCCACCGGTTTCATACTGACTACTTACATAGGTCATCAATAGGGAAGTAGCGGACGACCTGTTTAATAAAACAATGTAACCCCAGTCTCAGTCTGGAGATTTAGAACAAACGTAGGCTCTGTGCACACGTTCGCGTTTTTATTTACAGAAAATCTGCACATAAAAACGCATGTTTTGGCAGGAAAAAAGAAGCTAAAAACCGTGCATTTTTATATTGTGTTTGTGTGTCTTTTCACACACTTATTTCCATGCTTCTTTTCGTGCATTTCTTTAATTATGGCGGGGGTTCAGGCGCTGTACTCCTGCACTTGTTGCTGGATCTCCAGCTGATGTTACAGCTGGAACCCGTCTCTCTGCATGGAGCGGTATCCGCACCGCTGCCAGCAGTTTAACCCCTCTGAATCCTGTGATCTGTGAGATCGCAGCATTCAGGAGGCAGAGAGAGGGATCGCTTACTTCTCCCTGATGATTGAGCCCTGGAATGCGATCACAGGGTCCCGGTCACTGCCATAGTATTTCTGGGTCATCACTATGACGACCCAGGGTTACTGAGCTACGGAGAGCCCCACACACCATGCTGTATGCACGGTGTGTGAGGCGAAGTGCTGCACTATAATCCCCAGTAGTGATAAATCACTGCAGGGGATTATAGAAACGCAGAAAATAAACACAAACAAGTGACATGCTGCTTTTTTTCAGCAACAAAATCTGCAAGAAAAAAGCAGCAAGTCATGATTCTCAGACTTTGCTGGCAGGCTTTTCCCTTGCTTTTTCTGATTAAAATAAGCAAGGAAAAACACTAGAAAAACACAAAAAAAAACCCCTGCAACGTGGGCACAAGGCCTTAAAGGAATCTTTCATAAACAGAACTTCCGTAACGGAGCACTTAAGAGCTGCTTTTTCAGCGCAGTGCGGTCATCTACTGCAAACTAACATCCCACAGATACAAGCGGATGCACACGGACAGATTTTGTTACCTCCTCCACATTTGAAGCTGTTTTGGCTGAAGTTTCCATGAAGATTAGGCCATGTTCTCTGGCAAACGCTTCACCTTCTTCTTTTTTTACTTCTCTCCTGGATTCTAAATCACTGCAGGTAAAATGGACATGTCAGCCTGAAGTCAGCGCTAATTTATTGTTGTCTAAAAATTAATACTCAAAATATATAGAATAATGTGATTGGGAAAAAAGAATGAATATTTCCCCGGTTTATGGTGACACAGGAGGTGGCGCTTTTCTCCATTCATTTCATCCCAATACCTTTAATGAGATCAGCTAAGCACAATTAGCAGTGGCAGAGGGCTGCGGGGCCAGTGAAGAAAGATGGCCCCTTGGTCGCATACTGAATGCGGTGCCTTCACCCGCACGATAGCTCAAGGTCTTTGTTAATTAGTTCTAGAAGTATCACATCTAGAAGACACCTCAACTATAAATACATATATAGAACGTCTAAAAATCCTCCATGATAGCTGTCAGCGACACTTCTTCCTTGTAAAGTGCCTGTGAAATCGTAGACTGGGTTGAGGATGTATTTCTTCCCATATATGAAAACTACATCTTACTACATTTTAAAATCTTCTTCGCCCCATGAGACCAACTTCAAAGCAGCGCAGCTCCAGAGATCAATGTGACGTCTAAAGTGCTTCGCTGTCTAAATGGATGCAAAACCTTAGGAAGGCCTTGAGACATATCCGGCAAGCTTATTAATAGCCCACGAAAGGGCTGTGGAGAGATGGGGGCATCCGACAAGTGATAAAATCACTCAAGTTTTAATCCAATTGTCTGATACAACACAAAAGCAGAAGACGCTCCTATAGAGGACCGTGATCGGAGCTAAACGGGTATACACTTTTGGGGTGAATTACCATCACCAATCTGCAGCAGATTATAGTGCAATCAATTAAAGGAGGATAATTCAGATTTTAAAAGTTTTGGTTGCTCATTGTATAGTGGAATTGGTAACGATTTTATTGTGTCAATGAACAGATTTCAAATCTGAAGAATTGCAAGATTTATAGTGAAATGTAACATGTGACTTTGGTTTTCTAATATTGATAAAAATGAAAGGCGTTATCAAGCACTTTGCTTATTGCTCCTATGTTGCTCATACCTTACAGGAAGGTAGTTGGTAACTACCGGCCTGTTCTGCCTGGCACCGATCACTGCCGGCTCGGAGTGGTGACGGACTGCTCTTTCTTCATTTGACCTGATAACGACAAAGCTTCTCTTGCTGCTAGACCGCTGGCTCCCTGCATCGCATGACGTCGGCAGTGACACCACGTTGGGAGAGCACAGCGGTAGACAAGAAGCTGATGTCACCAGAATCGTCATCAGGAGTCTTCCGTGACCACTCTGAGATCAAGTGCCGAGCAGAATAGGAAGGTAGTTAGCAACTACCCGTCTGTAAGTTATATTCCCCATAGGGAAAAGTAAGCAAAGCCCCAGATAATATTGAAGCACTATAGTTTTACAGGTAGATAACACAAATGAATAGTTCATCGTTAGTAGCTTTAAGTCTAGCTTATGGAAGGTGGAGGAATCTGAGCATGGGATTTATCCTCCGAGAACCCTATGTCCTTTTATACTCTAACAACCTCTGTGATGTGATCACTAGAATTCTCTCTGCTAATCCTGTAAAGATCCATACAGGTAAAATATATGTCTTTGTACCGTGTTAGCCAGTAGAGATAAAAAAAAGTTTGTTTAAAAGAACTGAGAGTCCTCAGTGGTTGATACCTTTTAATGGCTAACTGAAAAGATGGTAATAATAGCAAGCTTTCCAGACTACTCAGGTCTTTTCATCAGGCTCAGTATAACACAAAATCTGAAGAGTCACATATTTATACACAACAGGACATAGAATGGAGTAGTAAAGAAGACAAGCTATGTGAAGCAGAACTATCAGTATGGCAATGGGGCAAACTGTTGTGGCCATAAATATTGCTGCAGTTCGTAGATAAGCAGTGTGAAAGTTTTATTGTCCTCAGATTGGGGTCCGGTCCAAAGCTTTTGTAAGGCTGGGGCCACAAGGGGCACTAGTGCGATCCAGTCATGACACTTGGCTCACGCTGGCAGCACAGCAGGAGCAGAGTGTCAAGCGAGTGTCCCTGCGACTGAGGTCCAACTGTGCGAGTGGACCTAAGCTGCGGGGGGCGGGCTGGCACTGAGGAGGGGAGGGAGGGATTTCTCTTCATCTCTCCTACGTTGCCGGCTGTTGCCATTCTCGCCCTGCACTCTCAGAACACCGATGTACTGCGAGTGCAGTGCGATTTTTCTCTCGCCCTATAGACTTGAATGGGTGCAGGAGAAAACAGAATTGCATTGCACCCGCAGCATGCTGTGACTGTTTTCTCGGTCCGATTAGGGCTGAGAAAATAATCGCTCATGTGCGCTGACACACAGGCTAATATTGGTCCGAGTGGAATGCGATGTTTTATCACACTCCACTTGCACTGTTTTTCTCGCCGTAAGGCTTTGGCCTAACCCAGACCACAGCATCATGGACATGAAATTGCTGGTATTGAAAGGAGATTTCAAGTCCCAAAGAGACAGGTGAGTCTGGGAATACAAACTTATGATGACCTTTGACACATTCAGAGCAGGAATGAATGTGTCACATGGATTTATGTCTTTTTATATCAATTAAGAAATGTGCTCCTCAGAGCATCTGGGGACATCCTAACTCTGGACCAGACCCCAATCAGAGGACAATAAAACTTTCACACTGCTTATCTATGAACTGCAGCAATATTTATGGCCACAACAGTTTCTCCTCTTGTCATAGTGATAGTTCTGCTTCATATAGCTTGTCTTATTTACTACTCCATTCTATGTCCTGTTGTGTATAAATATGTGACTCTTTAGAGTTTGTATTATACTGAGCCTGATGAAGAGACCTCTGTAGTCTCGAAAGCTTGCTATTATTACCATCTTTTCAGTTAGCCATTAAAAAGGTATCAACCTCTGAGGACTGTCAAGTTCTTGTAAAGATCCACAGACATTCAGGAACTCACTGACTGACCTCCAGAGAGCTCATATGAGGTGGGGAAAGGATACTACTAACTCCCTTGCCAATAAGAGGTCTCGAACAGACAGCCCTAACATGCATGATCAAATGGACGTCAGCTTCAGATCCCACATCATCATTGGAGACAATAGACACACAATCACTTTACCTTTTATTGGCAATTAGCATGATCACCATGTTTGAATTTGAGTGTTGACGGGCGTCTTCAAGCCAGGTAGTCAGATGATTGAATGTGTCTCTCCTAGGGACAGGAGATACAGGACAAGAGGTTTATGTCACATACTTTTCCCTGGGCCACTATGCACTGTATCAGTTGTATAACATGAACCCTCCATGACACGTATGAAGAGACACGCCAGTAGAATTATTGGCAGATGTATTCCAACACTTGTGTATATACAAAACATAAAAGTAGTCCATGGATGACGCAAGTTTACAATTAAGCCATATGAAAACCTTCATATCTGGTGTCATTTTTGGAGTGGTTCCTGCTAGGCAACACAGTTTAGAAATTGGCCTTAGCATGCAAGTGAGAAAAAGATTTAGGATTGGAATAACAACTGGGAGAGGGATGTGCATGGTGACTATACAGTTAAATTACTAAACTGCATTGAAAAATTATTCATACCCTGTGAAATTTTCCACATTTTTTTCACATTACTCCCAAAAGTTACATTTATTTTATTGGAATTTTATGTGATAGCAGCACTAAGTAGCAAGTATTTGTGAGCCGTTAAGGGAAAATTGTGATGTACATTTATAGTCGGCCCCCGGGTAGTCCGATACCCGAGTGACTAATTGCCTCCACAAGTCAGCTAATTAGTTAATTGAGTCCAGCTATGTGTAATTGATTCTCCGTATAGCTACAGCTGTTCTGTGAAGACCTCAGAGGTTTGTTTGAGGGCATTATTTATAAAGCAGCATCATGAAAACTAAGGAACACACCAGACAGGTCAGGGATAAAGTTGTGGAGAAGAGTAAAGCAGGATTAGGTTATTAAAAAATGGCCCAAGCTCTGAACAGGTCACAGAGCACAGTCCAATCCATCACAAAAAATGGAAAAGCATATGGCACAAATGCAAACCTGCCAAGACATGGCCGTCGTCCTAAACAGACATCCTAAGCAAGGAGAGCACTAATTAGAGAAAGAGTCAAGAGGTCCATGGTCACTCTGGAAGAATAACACAAATCAACAGCTCAGATGAGAGAATCTGTCCAAAAAATTATAAATATAAATATATATATATATATATATATATATATATATATATATATATAACAAGCTTATTGGTTATGTATTCTGACCTTTATGGAAGAGTGGCAAGAGGAAAGCTATTTTTGAAAGCAAAGCCATAAGAAGTCCTGTTTATAAAATGCAGAGTAGGGAGCAGAGCCAACAAAGGAGCTTTGGTTAGATGAGACCAAAGTAGAACTTTTTGGGCTAAATGTAAAATGCAGTGGGTTGTTGAAAACGAACACTGCACATCACCCTGAAAAACACCATCCCCACCATTAAACATGGTGGTAAGAGGATCATGCAGGGTGGATGATTTTGTTCAACAGGTAAAGAGAGGAAGGATGGCGCTGAATACATGGCAATTCTGGAGGAAAACCTGTTAAGAGGCTGCAAAAGACTTGGGAATTTGGTGTAGATTCACCTTCCAGCAGGACAATGACCCTAAACTTATTGACGGAGCTAAAAATGGGATGGTTTAGATTAAAGTAAATTCATGTATGAATGGCCCAGTCACAGCTCAGGCCTAAATCTTATTGAGAATCTGGGGCAAGAATTAAAAATTGCTGATCACAGGCAAAGAAATTTCAGCCTCTATATGTGCAAAGCTGGTAGACGCATACCCCAAAAAACACAGCAGCAAAAGGTGGTCACAAAAAGTATGGACTTGGGGGGGGACTGAATATAATTGCACGCCATCATTTTCAGATTTACATTATTTAAATATTTAGAAAACCATGTATCATTTCACTTACACTTCACAAATACTTGTTACTTAGTGCTGGTATCATGAAGCAGGGAATGGAAGGAAGGATCCAGCTCAGACTCCAAGGATAACTAAAACTTAATCTTTTATTTCTTCTTGTTAAAATATATATCAAAATAGGTATCATGGCATCGGCTAAATCACACTGACAGAGGCTAAATCACACTGACAGATGGCAGATGTATAACACACAACGCGTTTCGGCGGGACGCCTTCTTCAGGTCACGACGCGTCCCGCCGAAACGCGTTGTGTATTATACATCTGCCAGTGTGATTTAGCCGGTGCCATAATACCTACTTAGATATATATTTTAACAAGAAGAAATAAAAGATTAAGTTTTATTTATCCTTGGAGTCTGAGCTGGATCCTTCCTTCCATTCCCTGCTTCATGTTATCATATGGCTGGCTGCCGAGAACCGTGCTGGGACCCAGGATATTCATTTGGAGGATTTATACAGGCTTGCTCCTGCAGCGGTGAGCGTTTTTTTCCCCCTTTTTTGTGAACAATTTGTTAGTGCTGGTATATCACATAAAATTACAATAGAATACATTTAAGTTTGTTGGTGTAACGTGAAAAAAAATGTTCACTGGGTGCGGATATTTTTTTCAAGGCACTGCATCCAGTTCAAGTCTGCTTTGCAATCTAGTAGTCAAGTAGTATTTTCAGGCATTTTTAAAATGTAGATGGAAAGGAAGAACAGTAACAGCTATATAATGCTAAATGTAAATGTGCTCTCAAAGCAAGAACGTGGAAAATCCTACCTTGTAATATCATAAACTAATAAAGCACCGGCAGCGCCTCTGTAGTATGACCTTGTGATGGAGCGAAAAGATTCCTGACCGGCCTGGAAAAGGCAAGAAATGAGCAGTTATTAATTAATTCAATTTCAGATCAGCAATGGATGACAACACAAAAACCATTTCCAGAGCGATGAAGTATAAATGTGCACAACGCTCAAGTCTCACCCCAAAACACCGTCACACCGGAAAAACTGGAGCGTCAGGATCATAAAGTTGTATGGACAGAATAGCACGGGCTTTGCTTGTAAAACATTGCTTCATCTTTAGTTTCTGTTTTGTGGTTATGATTCCTCTTTTACCTACTGGTGATCTGTAGAACATGATCAGCGCTCTCCTGTGCAGCTACACATGCAATAATACACACAATACATATACATTTAAAGAATATTATAATAAATTATGAGCGAGCACAAAGGTTCCTGAGGGCTCCTTACTCGAGTCGAACAGGTTGGACGCTCTGGCGAGGTCGACCTGAGTAAGGAGTATAATGGAAGGCACTGAGCAGTCCGACTCTCCGACCACACAGGATTTCCGGGGGAGGGCGGCATTTTTTTTTTAAATTTTATTCTTTATTTATTGTACACACAGCATCTGAACACATTGCTTTTATCCCCAGTAAGAGCCATTCAGAGACTGCACGTGGCTATTCACTGTTCACTGAAGGGAGCCGGCTGTGTGGGATTGCACCCGTGATACTCGGTAGATCACCAGCTGTACCCGATCACTTGATCGAGTATGGAACAGTGGCAAGCACGCTCGCGCATCACTAGTAATATTCACCATCAGCTGTCCCCTTCACTGTATATTATACATACAGCAGCAGCTGTGCCGGTACTGCAGGTCCGCACCATTCATTTATCAGAGCTGTAATAAACGCAGTAAGGCTAAGTTCACACTTCAGTTGTTTTAAATTCGTCAGCAACGGATCAGTCGTTTTCAAGATGTCAACTAATGCAACGGATGTGTTTTTTTACAGGATTCCTTTCACAGGAATCCTGTGAAAAAACTGATCCGTTACATCCGTTATGCGTCCGTTTTTTGACGGATCAGTAATGATCCGTTTGTGTTTGGGACAGCCCAGTGGGTGTGCCAAACATGCTGGGCATGCTCAGTAGAGCATGACGGAATCCTGCGCTGGATTCCTTTGTAAGACTGATTACGACGGAATCCAGCACCATAGACATACATTACAAACTTGACGGATGGCAACGGATTCCTGCAGGGCGCGTTTATTTTGACAGCCCGAAAAACGTTACATTCTGCGTTGCTACCCGTTCGGCGGTCAGTCAAAAACGACGGACCGCGACGCAGCAGATGCAACGCAGGGTCATCAGTCTCAATCCGTCACTAATAGAAGTCTATGGGGAAATACTGGATTCCTGCAAAATATTTTGCAGGATACCGTAATTCCCCAAGGCGACGGATTGTGACTGATGCAAAACAACTGAAGTGTGAACTTAGTGTCGCGGGCGGAGGAGGGGACGCCGCGCTCTCCCACTGCTCGGGTCCGGCTGCCACTGCGGCCGCTGCGGCCTGCCGCTGCTCGGTGGCTCGAGCGATAGGCCGGATCCCGGGGACTCGAGCGGCGCTCCTCGCCCGTGAGTGAAAAAAGGAATTGGTGTTTGGGATAGTTTATTGTCCGTGACGCCACCCACGGCTGTGGTGATTTGTGGACACCACCGCTGCTCTGTATGGGGATCCCGTGAGTGATGGTATGGAGCAGCTAGATGTTAGTCCTCCCCTCCGTGGGTAGGGGGGTTGGTTGTCCCGTGGCCCAGTGATGAGGTGGGTGATGCAGGGCTTGGTGGGGTGCAGGGACGCGGGGGCAGCTCTGTGCCTTGCGGCACTGTGGTACTCACTCAGCCTGAGACGATGACACAGTTCTCGGTAAAACACACGGCTGGAAAGACGGTTCCCACGGACGGCTGCACTTGCTTTCCCCAGTAGTTGACGGTGACGGTCCCTTTTCCCTGCACCTAAGATGATGATGGTTGCGATGGGTTCCCACCGGTAACCCTCTCCCCGGCTTGGATATGGGCCGGAGGAGCCCTACTCTGGCCGCAGGCGCTGGCCCTGAGAAACTGGTGCCCTGGCGGTGGCGGTGTCTCTCTGTTACGGTTGGACTGTTGCCTTCAATCGGGACTTGGTTGTTGGGAGACAGTCGTCCCCTTCACTGACGGATTTGGCAAATTCACGGCGACTCCTAGCCTTGCCGGGATCCGAAAGGCCCCTGCCACTGGTGCTGACTGTTCTTCGTATACTGCTCCAGACCGCCGGGTCACCACCCGTCCGCGGTCCTTCCAGCAACCTCCAAGCAGTCACCTCTGCGGACAGTCACCGTCGTCTGCTGACCTTGCTGTCTCTCAGTCCGGGGCACACACCCGGACCAGCTTCAGGCTTCCTTACTGTCACTTTTACTCCAGCTCCTCTTCTTGGCTCCTCTACCACTTCACTTCCCTCACTTAACTGCACTCTAGCCCTCAGCTAGACTTCAACTCCTCTCACTTCCTCCTCCAAACTATCTCTGAACTGCCTGGTTTTCCCGCCTCCAGGGCTGTGTACTCCTCGGTGGGCGGAGCCAACCGCCTGGCCCACCCCCTGGTGTGGACATCAGCCCCTGGAGGACGGCAACAAGGATTTTGGGTTAGCCTAGGTGTTCCTAACTGGGGTGTAGGGTGTGGTGGTGTTGTGACCTGTGACCCCTGGCTTGCCCAGGGCGTCACATTAGCCTACCAGGGACATTCCTGACTAAGGCTAGAATCACATTTTCGTTGTTTTAAATCCGTCAGGTCCGTCAGCGACGGATCAGTCGTTTTTTAGATGTCAACTGACGCAACGGATGTGTTTTTCACAGGATTCCTTTCACAGGAATCCTGTGAAAAAACTGATCTGTTGCGTCCATTGCATCCGCTGTGCATCTGTTTTTTGACAGATCAGTCATGATCCGTTTGTGTTTGGGACAGCCCAGTGGGTGTGCCAAACATGCTGGGCATGCTAAGTAGAGCATGACGGAATCCAGCACCATAGACATACATTACAAGCTTGACGGATGGTGACGGATTCCTGCGCGGTGCGTTAATTTTGACGGCCCAAAAAACTTTACATTCTGCGTCATTTACGCCCGGTGGTCAGTCCAAAAACGACTGACCGCGGCGCAGCGGATGCAACGCAAGGTAATCAGTCGCAATCCGCCATCAATACAAGTCTATGGGACACAACGGAATCCGCTAAACGGATTCCGTTGTTTACCAGAGCCGCGGATTGTGACTGATACAGTTTAACGGAAATTTGAACCTAGCCTAAGGCGATGTTCACAATATGAGCATTTGGTGTTGCACATCTTCTGCAGCATTTCTGCACCTATTAGGGTAAATTACATTACGTGTGGTTTTTCCCATTACATTTTTGACGTTGCGCTGTGTGTCTCTTTTTGGTATGTCATTTTTAAATAAACCGGTTTATTTTTAATACTTCCTGGTGTTTGGCTATGAGTAAACTATTGATAAAGTTATGTGCGGATAAAGTTATTTATTTTTTTTTATTTGAGGTATGCCATTTTATGGGGAAAATCTGTACATAAACTTTGCACATTTGCGAAAGAAACTGACATGCTGGGGGTTTGAAGCACACATCACAGGTCGGTTTATGCACAGTGGCCATTAGATTCATCATCTTAGCTGGAACTGGAAGATAAACGCAGTGTCGAAAACTCACAAAAATCTCATTGTGGGAACTTAAAGTGTTTCTCCAGGACAACCTGCTCTCATTCCCCATGTTTGCCCCCATTAAAATAAAAAGCTTGTACTCGCCTCCGCTGCTGGTGGGGTTCTGGCGCTTGCATTCCCAGGACTTACATGAGATGGTTACATCACATGAGCCATGCACCAATCACTGGTGGCTTTTCTATACCCGCCTATGGACTTCTAACTAAGAGGAGGTCAGAGCTGTGGCTGGCCTAGCAGTGGACAACCCCTTTAATTTAGTTGTGTGTGTGATTAACAGTGCAGGGATACAGAATCCCACAATCAGAAGACCACTGAAGGTGATAAGAGTTGGACCCCGCCAATATTTATAACCATCCAAACAGCACAATGTAACTCTTAATACACTGCTGACAATGCTGACTGAGTGAAGCTGGAAAGGAAGTTTAAATGCATGGCCCCGGTCCACACATGCCGATATAACCCGTACTGTTTTCGTAGGTTGATCTGCCGCTGATAATTTGTAATCGAAGACAACTTGGCACTCAAAATACAGTTTCTTAAGTGCAAGCAGTCCAAAATATAAACTGTGGACGTTTCGACCATCACATGACCTTCATCAGTAATGCGGATTGTAGTGGGGAAAACTAAAGCTAGTGGTGATGCTGCAGAGTAGCTGCACGTGCACCAAGTTCTACTTTTGATTATTTATGGGATAGGATCCTTGCTGGGCACCAAAGGAGTGCCGTGTTTATACTCTCCATTGAGGGCTTTTATAAGCCACCATAAGTGATTTTATAAGCTGCAGATCGAGCAATTTGCTCAGTCATTGGTCAATTGCTCGCATGTGTACCTGGACCAAAAATCAGGATTTCTGTTAGCCAAAACAAGGGGGGGGGGGTTGGAAAAAAGTTTGCAGAATGCTTATGTGCCGGCCAGTCATGAAAAGTCAAAAGTGGTTCATTGGGTGCAATGATTTGTAAACATTTAATAAAAATCACTCTCGGCAGCACATTGTCCTGTGAAAACAGATGATGTGCAGCCGACAACATGATATTCTAGGAACACAGAACATTAGTCAGTCTGTGCTTGTATGTAGCTGATCAGTGATCATTTCATTGCCTGGATTGGCCCATCAGTTCATGAAAAGGGTCATTAAACCTTAAATTTAAGGGTCATTAAACCCTTAAAGGGAACCAATCACCAGGATTTTCCTATATAACCTAAAGCCAGTGCTATACTGGCACCATCAGGGTGATTCTCTACATACCTGTAGTGGGCAGCTCGGATGTTTCGGTTTTGACATCCAAGAAAGTAAAGTTTATATAAAATCATCAGCTTCTTGAGTGACAGCAGCTGAGGATCAGATATCTGGGGGATATTCATACTTATGCTAATTCTAACAGGGGGACGGGATAAGTATTATACAATCGACTTAACTTTTCACTAGCAGGACCTGTGTGAGGTCATACCCATGTGACCAAAAGGTCAAAAAAATGTTACTTGTGGTATCAGCTTTGTTTGCTTTGGCCCCGCCCCTTCTGGTCACATGGGTATGACCTCACACAGGTCCTGCTAGTGAAAAGTTAAATCGATGGTATAATACTTATGCTAATTCTAACAGGGGGAGGGGATAACTATGAATATACTATCTGATCTTCAGCTGCTGTCACTCAACAAGCTGATGATTTTATAAACTTTACTTTCTTTGATTTCAAAACCTACATATCTGAGCTGACCACTACAGGTATGTATAGAATCAGCCTGATAGCACTGGCTTTAGGTTATAAACGAAAATCTTGATGGTTCCCTTTAAAATGAATCTATGAAGAGGTTTTTGCTTCCCCATCTGAGAGCAGCATAATGTAGAGACAGAGACCCTGATGCCAGCGATATGACACTGAGCAGTTTGCTGTCATTTTGATAAAATCAATTCAGATCCAGCAGTTATACAGAGATCAGGAATATGCTGGACTCCCTGGCAGCACACCAAATAGTCATGTAATGATAATGTACTGATGATTAATCAGTGTTTTTTTTAAAAAAAAAAACCAAAAAACTAAACTAAAACTAAGCAACCCAGTAAGGGAAACACCGCTGGAATCAGGATCTCTGCCCCTACATTATGCTGCTCTCAGATTATGTGGCAAAAACCTGGTGACAGATTCCCTTTAAATTCCTTCAGCAATGCAGGGTGTGCCCAGGTGCACACCACCTAGTCCATCCACTCACTGAATGAATACACAATCCTGATGTGGACACTGGAAATAAATCTTCATGATCCTGGCGTCTTTATGTAGAATCGGTCACCCAGCAAATGTCTTCTGCACCTCGCATATCAATGAAAGTTCTCCAAGCAACTCCAGCTATCACTCACTGTTACGTGTCAGGTGCTGACATTTTACAGTGCGCCCCTCTCTGGTGTTTAAGGCGCCCGGAGGAGATGGCGATAGCGGTGAGGGCTATAATGGAGCATTAGCACAGAATGAAGGCGCGCAGCACAGAACAGGTAGCGGCTTCCACAGCCTTCTGCTTTCTATTTTCTCCAGGAGCAGGCAGCCCTTCCTTGGCAATCCCTGACATCCCAATTTACTGAATGGCTTCACAATACATGAATCATTATTAGAACACAGAAAGGACTCCTAGCAACTGAGCCCACAAGACAAATCTGAAAGGAAGCAAATAACCCAGAGCGGCGCATTTCAATTCAATAACCTGCTCCCTGGGGCAGCTGCTGACACTAGAATAAATAAAGCCCATTGTAAATAAATGATGAATGACATCTTTACGCCCACCATCTGCTGGTGGAAAGGTTGTTGGAAGGCCAAGGATGCAGATTTGCTCCCTTATATCGGAAGCCGCAGCCAGCCTTCCAGCAATCCCGGGACTTAGTGGTGTCACTTTTCCCCTTTTAATCAGTTTAGGAAAAAAAAAAAGATGGATGAAATTCAGTTTAGTTGGTCGCCTGTATTAACCACATCATGGATTTTGTCTAACGCCAATAAGAAAAAAATATACATGAAACTCGAAACTTCCTGGATGTGAAACATTATGTAATATGTATGATATTATGATTCTAGTTTTGTATGGCATTTTCTGGACATGATCGCATTTAGAGATCGGCTATACAGCAGCCACACGGACAGCAGAAAGACTGGAGAGGGTCATGATGCAGAGGTCGTTGTGCGGGGGAGGGGAGGGGGTCGCAGTCACCTATTGTCAGCATCTGATCTATCTGCCTCCTGCTTCACAAGAGCACATTCATGTGCTGCAGAGCAGAAGGTTCCTCAATGGCCCCCATCATAAGACTCGTCTTAAAGGTGTCATCCCCCAAAAAATATTTAGACAAATTCAGACAATTAACAAAAATGTAAGCGTATGAATGTTTTCCTAAAAATAAAACTAGATGGAATAAAATGTGAAACATTGTAAACATTTTGATATTTCATCTTTTCACCACTAGGGGGAGCAGCTGCTGAAATTGGCCATAAAAATCTAGTGTAGTGTTCACTAGAGTTGAGCGCGGTTCGTGGTTCGTGGTTCTCCAGTTCGCGGCTCGAGTGATTTTGGGGCATGTTCTAGATCGAACTAGAACTCGAGCTTTTTGCAAAAGCTCGATAGTTCTAGAAACGTTCGAGAACGGTTCTAGCAGCCAAAAAACAGCTAAATCCTAGCTTGGTTTCTGCTGTAATAGTGTAAGTCACTCTGTGAATCAAACTATTATCACATTTCAGTGTATAGTGTGCGTGAACAGCGCCTTCAGATCACTGCTGTTTCTATAATGGCGATCGCCATTTTTTTTTTTTTTTCTTGTCTTCCTTCCCTAAGCGCGCGCGTCTTGTGGGGCGGGCCAGCATGTCAGCCAATCACAGACACACACACAGCTAAGTGGACTTTGAGCCAGAGAAGCAACGGCATGTGTGATAGGATCTGCATGTCACATGTCCCTGCATTATAAAACCGGACATTTTCTTCACGAACGCCATTATCTGCCTTCTGCGTCTTTGGTGTCAGACATCAGTGTCGCAGCTCCGTCCTCCTGAGTCCTATAGCCGATACAGCTGTATGCGCTGCATACACAGCGTTAGACAGCTTAGGGAGAGCACTTTATAGCAGTCCTTTTAAGGGCTCAAAGCGGCAGGGTCAGAGAGCCATAAGTGACAGGTCCTGCAAACAGCAACAGCGTCTGTGTAGCCCAGGTCAGGGATTTCCTCCCTGCATTTCACCATTAGGAGGGAATAGAAAGGCAGGCTTCCATTCCTCTACCCAGAGCACCACAATCCTGCCACTGTACCCTCTTGTCCTCTGCACACTCCAACTCATTCTAACTAAGCCATTATACTAGCAAACACTCAGTGTACCTAGTGGCATCCTATCTGTGGCTATTGGACTTTGCTATAGTCCCACTAGTGCAAAGACATTTGCAGAGCACGTCTGCCTGCATTGCACACTACAACTTTTTTAAACTAAGCAATTTTACTAGCAAACACTCAGTGTACCTAGTGGCATCCTATACGTGGCTATTGGACTTTGCTATAGTCCCACTAGTGCCAAGACATTTGCAGAGCGCATCTGCCTGCGTTGCACACTACAACTCATTGTTACTAAGCCATTATACTAGCAAACACTCAGTGTACCTAGTGGCATCCTATACGTGGCTATTGTACTTTTGTCAATTCACAGTATTGGAACGTTATTTGCAGGACATCTGCCTGCCTTGCACACTCTAACTTTTTTAAACTCAGCCATTATACTAGCAAACACTCACTGTACCTAGTTGTATCCTAAACGTGGCTATTGGACTTTTGTCAATTCACACTACTGCAAATCTATGTGCAGCACCTCTGCATGACAACCTCGTGCTCTGTTTTTAATAAGCTATAATGATAGCACAAAATACTGCCATTTTGTGGCATCATAGAACTGGCTGTTGTATTCCATTATTGTCCCACTGGTGACAAGCTATTTCTAGCACCTCTACATCACACCCTCATGCACATTTTGCTACGCTAATGTTATAGCAAACTCATGGAATTCATTGCTGCATTTCATAATTCGGAGGGATAGAAAGTCAGGCTTCCTTTAGCTTTTCCTTCTGTTCATAGACAGCATCTCCAAGACAAATTTCCCCTCCACGTCTAAGTGTGGAGAGGCAGCAAGTGCGCATGCGTGTGCCGATGTACCCCAGCTGCAGCATAATTACAGTGTTTCGCCTAGTGAGTATGCTCAGCCTGACTGTGCCATTCCTGACGCTAAGTCTTCATTTCGGGATACAGCGCATGCTCCCACACTAAGTGTGAAAAGCCTCTTTGCACAGGTGCTTGCATTCCGTGCCGGGTCTAAGTCCTGTTTTGTGCCTAGACACCATGCTAAAGCTGATAGTCTTTTTTCAGAGACTGTATTTCATGCTACTGAGCATGCTCAGGCACTTCCTGCATCAGAGACTAGGTCCGGTAATGAACTCTTTGGCCCTGGCCCTGATGTGGGGGTCCCATATAGACCACAGGGCATCAGGTGTCCTCCCAAATGGCTTGCAGAGGCCCACACCTATGACTTGTCATCGCATTATTGATGGTCAGACGATGACTGGTGAGGTGTTTGGGTCATGGCAGCCATGAGGTCATCATTGAAGTTGCGTTTCCAAATAGGACGCTAGTTATGCCACTCATGACGTGTCACTCTACTTTTGTCTATAGGAGGTGCATTGTGGTTCACCATGGTTTGGGGCGGACCCAGGTTATCAAAGGGGCTGGAGCCAACAAGGAGGTGCACAGTCTTCTATTATGCTCCGAAAGAGCACACCTCCATGTGTTGAACCCATTGCGGCTTTAGGCCAGAGGTAGGCAGGGATCGGGTGGTGGATGCAGGCCACCACCACAGTTGGTAACGCAGAACGGTTAAGACCAGCTCCTGTCCTAACAGTCCTGCTTGTGCAGCCCAGTGGCATTAACAGGCCTGCTGCTGCTGATGCGCCTGCTGTCCACAGGTGTGGCCCCTACGCACACGGTCAGCGTACTCAATGGCCCCTGTGTTGTTAACAGGGAGTTCCTGGGCTGGGTGGGCATGTGGACCCTGTGACGCTAACAGGGCTCACAGTCTCCAGATCCGAATGGCGTCTAACTCGGTTCAGGCTACTATTAGTTTCATAGCCACACAGCTCTGTATCCTCCACCAAACCTTCCAGTTGCCAACCTCTCCTTTTCCAACTGGGAGCACGGTGGACACTGACTGCTGATGGGGATATATACCTTTCTCTTTCTTTTCTTATTAATTTTCGTTATATAGCGGTCACAGATTATATACCACTTTATCCAAATCTGCCAGTCCCACTGTAACAGATGTTGTTTCTTCAGCAAATGTTACAGTTGCTTAACCACCAAATCCACGGACCAAAATTTTTTTCCCCTTTCCAACACACCTGTTCCCCTTTCCAACAGCATCTGTCCTTTTCCAACTCATTTTGGGATATCACCAAAAGTGCAACTGTGCAGGGACACCGTACTCAACGCCATCTCAGCACAGCAGCCAGCCCTCGGTCCCTCCGATGTGGACAAGTAAAAGACCATTTCCTCCTATCCATGACAAAGCGTTGAGATTCACTCTGTGCAGCACTGGTGTTTAGTGGAAAAGTAGATCTAAGATTGCGTACCACATTCTGCAGATACTCCTGTATACGTGCGTCTATTTCTATGGCAGGAATTAGTTCGGCAAATTTTGTCTTGTACCGGGGATCTAACAGTGTGGCAACCCAGTATTCTGGATTACTTTGAATTCGTACAATCCGAGGGTCATGTTGTAGGTAGTGCAGCAAGAATCCGCTCATGTGTCTTGTGCATCCAGGAGGACCAAGTCCTTGGTGTGTTGGTGGCAGAGAGGTGAGAATCGTGCATACTTCCTCTGTCCTCTACCCACAACCTCGCACAACCGAAATGTGAGCAAGCTCTCACTCATCTGCTGAGTCTTCCATGCCGATCGCCAGTTCGTCCTCCATTTCTTCATGGGCTCCTGCACTTTCATCAACACTTTTTGCTGATACTATGCGCCCTTGTTAATCCCTCTCCCTCACCATGACTGCCGCATAGGTGCCGCTGACCATCTGGACCTCGTAGATCTTGTTATCCCTTCCGCATATGACTCCTCCTGTACTTCCTCCCCTTCCTCTTGTCCCAACACCTGACTCTGAATAATAATTACAGTGTGCTCCATCATGTAGATGACCAGAATTGTCACCCTGAGAATGACATTGCCAGTGCTAAACATCTTCGTCGACATTTCAAAACTGTGTAGCAGGGTGCATAGGTCCTTGATCTGACACCACTCCAGCAGCGTGATCTGCACCACCTCTGGATCAAGTTATCCCAGGCTATATGTCTTACCGTATTTCAGCAGGGCTCTGCGGTGCTGCCACACACGCTGCAACATGTGCAGATTCCAATTCCTGCGTGTCGGAACATCGCATTTCCGGCGTTTAACTGCCAGACCCTAAGACTTCCGGAGTGATGAAAGTTGTTGAGCTGCTGTGTGCGCACGATGGAAGTGAGCACATAGTGAGCGTGCCCGCTGCACAAGTCCATGTAGGCCGTGATGGTGTTTTAAAAATTGCTGGAGAATTCGGTTCAACACGTGAGCCATACAAGGCACGTGTGTCACATTGCCCTGAGGATGGCCCGCAGCCAGGTTTGCATCATTGCCGCACACGGCTGTTAAGTCACCAACGGAGTCCGCTGCGTCAATTTGTACTCCGGTTGCCAGGTGACAACGTGTTCCTTTCATGAATAGTGCTGATGATGGGAGAGTAGTCGATGCCAGCGGCGCAGGTGGACGCAGGTTATGCTCACCCACTGGGCTGCATTACCTTGACAGATGCAGAATCTCTGGCTGAATGTAGCTGGTGGGTATCTCACAGATGAAATACCATCATTCAGCTACAACCAATGGGAAGACACCACACCCTTTTTTATGCCCATCCTGTCTGCAGACCACTGCCAGACATAGCTATGAACCTCTGGTTAATTTTACCCCCAGTTCAGTTTTATGATTTTGTGTGCTTGTTACCTGACTACTTTTCCTGCTTGCTGTTTATGTACCTTGTTGGCCGATACGCATTTCACCTCTGCTTGTTTTCTGATTAAGTCCTGGCCGTCCCATTCTGTTCCTGTTCCTCAATTAATGTTTTGACCCTGCCTGACTACTATTCTCTGGAATAGCGGTGTGACTCACATTTCCCATACATTTCAAAGTAAAACTTTGACTGCCTGATGGCATTGAGCTCTGCTGCCAGCATAGTAAGGAGGTGTGTGGTAGTCCTTGTGCGCAGTTGCAAGGAAGGGTGGCCTGACCACACAGGGTTTGCGCCAAGGTAGAGGACCCACACGAGGTTGAAGAGGCAGAAGCAGTGTATTAACTTCTACATACAGAACAAGGATTGAAACAACTCGTGGGGACGGCAAGACTTGTACAGCAGACCCTTCTCCATCTCTCACCATAGTTTCCCAGTGCCCAGTCAGTGACATGTAATGACCCTGTCTATGCTTACTGGTCCAAGTATCTGTGTTGAAATGCACCCTGTCGCACACAGATTTTCTCAAGGAAGTGGTGATGATGTTGTGTGCGACATGCTGGTGTAGCGCGGGCATGCTTTTCTTGGAGAAGCAGTGGTGATTGGGCATCTGGTACTGGGGCACAGCGACAGACATAAGGTCTGTAAAATCCTGTGTGTCCACTACGCGTAAAGGCAGCATTTCGGTAGCCAACAGCTTACAGAGGGATAGAGTCAACCACTTAGCTTTGTCATGGGTCGCAGTAAGTGGCCTTTTATTTGACCACATCTGAGGGACAGAGATCTGGCTGCTGTCTGTAGACGGTGTTGAGTAGGGTGTCCCTGGAAAAATGCAGGTTTGTGAGAAAAGTGCAGGCGGAGACATGATGTTGCCTTCATCTTGCCTTCAGATCTGTTCATCTTGTATCATTTTTAAAAAACACAGCAAGCAAGGGTTACTCCAAGCGGAGTCTACCTTTTTTCCCAAAATTGGGCACACAGACACCCCATCAGTGGCAGCACTTGTGCCCTAGTTGCAAACAGGATGTTTTGATTTGCATCAAGCACATTCCAAATCCACAAGCATTTACTCTCCCCAGGATGACACAGGGGTAGTAAATTCCTTCTGGATCCATGACTTGTTCATTTTGATGAACGTCAGTCTGTCCACATTGTCACTGGACAGACGCGTGCGCTTATCTGTCAGCACACACCCAGCAGCACTGAAGACACGTTCAGAGACAACGCTGGCTGCGGGACACGACAAAATCTCCAAGGCGTAACTGGAGAGCTCTGTCAATTTTTCTAGATTTGAAGCCCAAAAGGAGCAAGGCTCCATTTGCAAAGTCATTGCATCGATGTTCATTTGGAGATACTCCTGTATCATCCTCTCCATCCGTTGACTATGTGTCAGACTTGTTGTCTCTGGTGGCCTTGCAAAGGAGGGTCTAAAAAAATTATGAAAAGATTCCATAAAATTGCTGTTACCAGCACCAGATACGGTCCTACTGGTACGGGTAGACTGTTGAAGATGACGAGGCCGTCCCATGTTTGTCAAGTTACAACTGGGAGAATCACTCCCTTCACCTGCACGGTTGTTTGGTGGAAAAGCCGAGCTAAGATCGAGTAACAGCTTATGCTGATACTCCTGCATACGTGCGTCCCTTTCTATGGGTGGAATTATGTCACAAAATTTGGACTTGTCCCGGGGATCTAATAGTGTGGCAAGCCAGTAGTCATCATCACTTCTAATTTTGACAATACGAGGGTCATGTTGGAGGTAGTGCAACAAGAAGGCACTCATGTGTCTTGCGCAGCCATGCGGACCAAGTCCACGCTGTGTTTGTGGCATAGAGGTGCTAACCGTTCTTTCTTCCTCTGTCATCTCCCCCCAACCTCTTTCAACTGAAATTTGACCAAGGTCCCCCTCATCTGCTGAGTCTTCCATGTCCATGGACAGTTCGTCCTCCATATCTTCATGTCCTCCTGCACCTTCCTCAACATGTCGCCTGCTACCATGCGCCCTTGTTGATCCCTGTCCCCCATGGTCCCATGCCTGCCGCGTTGGTGATGATGAACGTCTGGACCTTGGTGATGTTGTTGTGTCTTGCGCATATGAATCCTCCTGTAGTTCCTCCCCTTCCTGTTGTCCCACCCCCTGACTACGAATAGTGTTTAGCGTGTGCTCCAGCATGTAAATGACTGTAATCGTCATGCTGATAATGGCATTGTCAGCGCTAAACATATTCGTCGCCATGTCGAAACTGTGCAGAAGGGTGCATAGGTCCTTGATCTGAGATCACTCCATCAGGGTGATCTACCCCACTTCTGCATCTCGTTGGCCCAGGCTATACATCATGACGTATTGCACCAGGGCTCGCCGGTGCTGCCACAGTCGCTGTAACATGTGGAGAGTTGAATTCCAGCGTGTCGCCACATCGCATTTCAGGCGATGAACCGGCAGGCCGAAAGACTTCTGGAGCGATGCAAGTCGCTCTGCTGCGGCGCTTGAACGGCGGAAGTGAGCTGACAGTTTTCGTGCCCTGTTCAGAAGGCCATCTAGGCCGGGATAGTGTGTTAAAAATTGCTGGACGACAAGGTTCAACACGTGAGCCATACAAGGTACGTGTGTCACCTTGCCCAGGCGAAGGGCCGCACCCAGGTTTGCAGCATTGTCGCACACGGCCTTACCAGGCTGCAGGTTGAGTGGAGACAACCATTTATTAAACTCGGACCGCAGAGCGGACCACAACTCCTCAGCTGTGTGACTCTTATTCCCAAGACATGTCAAGCTAAAGACCGCCTGATGCCGTTGCGCTCTGCTGCCAGCATAGTAATGAGGGGTGCGTGATTCCTTCTGCGCAGTGAGAACGCTGGTGGCCTGACCAGGCAGGCTTGGGGCGGAGGTGGAGGACACAGATGAGGTGGAGGATGCAGAAGCTGTGGCGGAACTTGGACAGACATAGAATTGACACACAAGTCGTGGGGACGGCAAGACTTGTGCAGCAGACCCTTCACCATCTATCACCATAGTTACCCAGTGCCCAGTCAGCGACATGTAACGTCCCTGTCCATGCTTACTGGTCCAAGTATCGGTGGTGAAATGCACCCGTTCACACACAGAGTTTCTCAAGGAAGCGGTGATGTTGTGTGCGACATGCTGGTGTAGCGCGGGCACACCTTTCTTAGAGAAGTAGTGGCGACTAGGCATCTGGTACTGGGGCACAGCGACAGATATAAGGTCTCTAAAATCCTGTGTGTCCACTAGGCGGAAAGGCAGCATTTCTGTAGCCAACAGCTTACAGAGGGATAGAGTCAACCTCTTCGCTTTGTCATGGGTCGCAGGAAGTGGCCTTTTATTTGACCACATCTGAGGGACAGAGATCTGGCTGCTGTGTGTAGACGGTGTTGAGTAGGGTGTCCCTGGAAAAATGCAGCTTTGTGAGGAAAGTGCAGGCGGAGACATGATGTTGCCTTCATCCAAAGTTGGTGCTATCGATGTCTGAGAGAGCTGTACACACTCACTTGTTTCCCCTTCCAAACCAACTGACGACCTACCAAGCAAACTGCCTGTTGCGGTTACAGTGGTGGAAGTTGTGGGTGGAAAAACAGGTGTGACAGCTGTCCCCACAGTCCTAGAAGATGACGAGCGCGCGGATGCCCTGGAAGGGGCAGGCGGTGGATGGTTGGCTCCACTAGGCCGCATTGCAGCACGGTGAGCTTCCCACCAGGCCATATGATATTTATTCATGTGACGATTCATGGAAGAAGTTGTCAAACTGCTGAGGTTTTGACCTCTACTAAGATAACCATGCCAAATGTTACAGATCACATAATTTGGCCGATCTTTTTTTATGTCAAAAAAGGACCAGGCTAGGCAAGGCTTAGAGGCCATGCGACCTGTTGATCCACCCCGAATAATGCTCAGAGGCAGAGTGGTGGCTGAGGATGCAGTTGTAGACGTGCTACCAGTGCTCCGACTGTGTCCAGGAAGGCGCCAGGTTACTTCGACGTCGGTTGCATCCTCCTCCACCGCCTCTATTGACCTCCTCGAGTGTCTGACTGTGGGTTGACAGTAGGTGGGATCTAGAACTTCATCATCAATTGTTGTGTTTGCACTCCCCTCCCCCTCAGACCGAGTTTCTTCTTGCCCTGACCGAATATTTAAGTTGTCATCCCAATCGGGTATCTGCGTCTCATCTTCATCAGTATGTTCCTCATTGCCTATAACCACAGTTGTTGGAAAGGCAGCATTTTGGTAGCCAACAGTTTGCATATGATGAAAGTCAACCTCCAAGCCATGTCATGCCCTTCTAAAAGCATGTAAAACACAGCGAGGGGACTCCAACCACAGTCTCCCTCGTTGCCACTAACTGGGCCACACACACCCCACTTGACTGGCATCGGTTGAGCCCCCTTTTGAAAAAGAAAAAGATGCTTTGCATGAAGCACTCTCAAAAATACGCGTGCCTTTCCCGTCCCCTGGCTGACCCAGGGGAAGAAAAGTCCTCTGAGAGCCATGACTTGTTCATCTTGGTTCTTTTAGAAACACAGCGAGGGGACTCCAACCACAGTCTCCCTCGTTGCCACTAACTGGGCCACACACACCCCACTTGACTGGCATCGGTTGAGCCCCCTTTTGAAAAAGAAAAAGATGCTTTGCATGAAGCACTCTCAAAAATACGCGTGCCTTTCCCGTCCCCTGGCTGACCCAGGGGAAGAAAAGTCCTCTGAGAGCCATGACTTGTTCATCTTGGTTCTTTTAGAAACACAGCGAGGGGACTCCAACCACAGTCTCCCTCGTTGCCACTAACTGGGCCACACACACCCCACTTGACTGGCATCGGTTGAGCCCCCTTTTGAAAAAGAAAAAGATGCTTTGCATGAAGCACTCTCAAAAATACGCGTGCCTTTCCCGTCCCCTGGCTGACCCAGGGGAAGAAAAGTCCTCTGAGAGCCATGACTTGTTCATCTTGGTTCTTTTAGAAACACAGCGAGGGGACTCCAACCACAGTCTCCCTCGTTGCCACTAACTGGGCCACACACACCCCACTTGACTGGCATCGGTTGAGCCCCCTTTTGAAAAAGAAAAAGATGCTTTGCATGAAGCACTCTCAAAAATACGCGTGCCTTTCCCGTCCCCTGGCTGACCCAGGGGAAGAAAAGTCCTCTGAGAGCCATGACTTGTTCATCTTGGTTCTTTTAGAAACACAGCGAGGGGACTCCAACCACAGTCTCCCTCGTTGCCACTAACTGGGCCACACACACCCCACTTGACTGGCATCGGTTGAGCCCCCTTTTGAAAAAGAAAAAGATGCTTTGCATGAAGCACTCTCAAAAATACGCGTGCCTTTCCCGTCCCCTGGCTGACCCAGGGGAAGAAAAGTCCTCTGAGAGCCATGACTTGTTCATCTTGGTTCTTTTAGAAACACAGCGAGGGGACTCCAACCACAGTCTCCCTCGTTGCCACTAACTGGGCCACACACACCCCACTTGACTGGCATCGGTTGAGCCCCCTTTTGAAAAAGAAAAAGATGCTTTGCATGAAGCACTCTCAAAAATACGCGTGCCTTTCCCGTCCCCTGGCTGACCCAGGGGAAGAAAAGTCCTCTGAGAGCCATGACTTGTTCATCTTGGTTCTTTTAGAAACACAGCGAGGGGACTCCAACCACAGTCTCCCTCGTTGCCACTAACTGGGCCACACACACCCCACTTGACTGGCATCGGTTGAGCCCCCTTTTGAAAAAGAAAAAGATGCTTTGCATGAAGCACTCTCAAAAATACGCGTGCCTTTCCCGTCCCCTGGCTGACCCAGGGGAAGAAAAGTCCTCTGAGAGCCATGTCCACATTGTCAGTGGACAGACACGTGTGCTTATCTGCCAGCAGACCCACAGCAGCACTGAAGACAGGTTCCGAGAGAACGCTGGCTGCAGGACACGACAAGATCCCCAAGACGTACGTGGCGAGCTCAGGCAATTTATCAACATTGGAAGCCTAAAATGAGCAGGGCTCAAGTTGCACAATAATGGAATCGATGTTTCCTTGCATATACTCATATATCTGTGTGTCCTACTCTTTTTCCTTGTCCAGCTCTTTTGTTTTCGCATGAGTATATGTCCTTGTCACTTTCCCATGTGTTGTGAGTTGTTTGTGACCTTTTGGACACCTTTGAGGGTGTTTTCTAGGTGTTTTTCTGTGTTTGTGATTGCCTGCCATTGTTTCCTATGCAGTTCGAGTTCGGTTCGTCGAACGTTCGACGAACCGAACTCGAACGGGAGGTCCGTTCGGCGAACCAACCTCGAGCCGAACCGCGACCGGTTCGCTCATCTCTAGTGTTCACTCGCTGACTACAGTAAAGTGGGAAGGAGCCATATACCCGCTGTACTGTACATACAATTATGGCCATAAGTATTGGCACCCTTGAAAGTGTTCCAGGACATTAAGAATTTCTCACAGAAAATTGCCCTTACACGTTTATTACCTTTGTGTGTATTGGAACAACACAAAAAAGGGAATAAAATGCAAATTGGACATAATTTCACACAAAACCGCAGTGGATGCATTTTTGCATGTTCTTATTTCTTTCAATAGTGAAAAACGCTGCAAAGACGCTGAAAGACTAAAAGAATGGACATGCTGCTGCTTTAAAAAAAAATGCAGCAGTTTAACATTTCAGTCAGGGGAAAAAAAATAAGCAATCGTGTGTCTGAGATTTCTTACATCTCATAGCTTTTGCTAGTACTGGAAAAAACATTTAAAACCCTTCACAACTGAGGACGTATATATACATCCTTAGCCATTTCTGTCCCATTAATGCGGGTTTGCGGGGAGAGCCTGCATTATTCCATGCACATGTCTGCTGAGCTGATCAGCAGACATGTGCAGCTATCAGGCGTGTCTCCAATCCACCCGCGCCTGTTAATCCCTAAGATCGCACTGTCAAACTCTGACATCATAATCTATCATGTGTCTGCGGGAATCTTGCTGTTCGCCGCTGCCATCGGCGGCCCTGTGATGTGGTCATGGGGCGCCAATGGGTTGTCATGACAGCCCTGTCGCTGTCATGACTCACTTCCTGTGAATGACAACAGAGCGCCAGAACTCACAGGAGAGCAGCATTTCTGCTGATCAGGGGAGATCCGAAGCATCGCTCTAACCAGGAGAAGAGATCGGATAGCGCAGGCATAAAGTTCCTGAGCGGAACTACTAAAATCAATAACAAATGTAATATAAATGTTTTTAAAAATATGAAAAAAAAAACCAACCTACATGTTAAAATCACCCCTTTTTGCCCCCATTGAAAACAAAAAAATCCACATATTTGGTACTGCAGCATTAAAAAATGCCCGATCAAAATATAAAATCAATTAATCTGATTGGTAAGCGATGTATTGAGAGAAAAAAAATCAAAAGGCTAAAATTACGTTTTTTTTGGCCGCCGCAACATTATATTAAAATGCAATAACAGATGATCAAAATATCATGTCTACCCAAAGATGGTGTAACTAAAAACGCCAGCTCAAGACGCAAAAAGTAAGCAGTCACACCGCCCCAGGTCCAAAAAAATGAGAAGGCTATGGGTCTGGGAAAATGTAGACTACAGCACTATTCTTTATTTGGACATAATTCTGAAACTTTTTTTAACCAGTTAGATAAAAGTAGAACTGTACATGTATGGTATCTATGAACTCTTACTGACCTGGAGAATCATAATGCCTGGTCAGTTTTAACAGTGAACATGGTAAATAAATAAAAAAAAAATAAACAAAAAAAACCCCAAAACAAAATATCGAAGAATTACACTTTTTTTTGCAATTTCAGGGCACTTGGAATTTTTTCCCCCCGTATTCCAGTACAATATGTGACAGAATGAATGGTGTTCTTCAAAAGTAAAACGTGTTCTGCAAAAAAAAGCCCTCATATGGTTATATTGATGCAAAAATAATATAGTTCTGGCTCTTGGAAGAATCAGAGGAAAGAATAAAAATGAAAAACCACCCAGGGCTGAAGTGGTTACCGTAATTTGCATAAAACGCAAGAATCCAAGATTCCTCTATCCATCCTCTCATTCCCTTCATCCATCAGATCATATATCCTTCATCTAGCCATCCATCCTATCACATCATTCCCTCCATCCATCCTCTCATTGCATCCCCCCATCCTATAATTGCATCCCCTTGTGACTGCTTCCTTCTCCCATATCACACAATCAACAGAGCGAGAGATGGGTGAACAATCCAAAGCATATTTATTCCAAGCAATCCAGAATGTCAGATAAGAGAAAGGAGGAACATCCAGCTCTTCAGGCAAGGACAGCCATGGTCTTCATTCTTTATTTCAGCATGCAGACAACGGATGACATGACCAGCACAGCACTACACATTTCAGGTGAAACAATTACCCTTAATCCAGAATGTCCATCAAGTAATCCTCCACACAAAGGGTGAAATAGTCCAGTAATTGCATAAATGTCCCAGGGATGAGTCACAATCCTCCAGCAGTCCTTTTTCCAGAGAAATCGGGGTGTCTCAGTCTCTCTGGGGTGTCAGCCTCTCCTCAGAGGATCAATCTTAGGGTACCGTCTCACTAAACGACGTACCAGCAATTCCGACCACGATTTGACCTGGTCAGGATCACTGGTGCGTCGCTACATGGTCGCTGGTGAGCTGTCAATCAGGCAGATCTCACTAGCGACCAGCCACCAGCGACTCTGCGCTTGGTAACCAAGATACACATCGGGTTACTAAGCAAAGCGCTTTGCTTAGTTACCCGGTATTTACCCTGGTTACGTGTGCAGGGAGCAAGCGCTGGCAGCCTGCAAGTGTGTACGCTGGTAACCAGGGTAAATATCGGGTAACCAAGCAAAGCGCCTTGCTTAGTTACCCGATATTTACCCTGGTTACCAGCGTACGCTGCTTACATAGAGTCGGTGCTCGTTGGTCTCCCGCAGTCAAACACGCCGATGTGTGCTGCACAGCGGGAGACCAACGAGCAAAAAATGAACCAGAAAAGTGTGTAATAATCAGTGATTTCACAGCAGGGGCCAGGTTGCTGCCTAGTGTCACACACAGCGGGATCGCTGATTAGGTCACTGGTATGTCACAAAACCTGTGATTCAGCAACGATCTCCGAGCGATCTCACTATGTGAGAAGTACCCCTTACACCTCTCTTCTCCTGCTCAGTCAGACTGAATCACTAATCCCTCAAGCAAGCAAAGAGTTTAGGTGGATTTCAGGCCCACACCTAGGGACAGAAGCACTTCAAGGAGCTATAACCCTGCAGACAGGATAAACAATAAATCGAATACACAGACCACCCACGCCCAAAATATGAACAAACCCAAAATGGTACATGACCCACAATATCACACCCCCCATCCTATCATTGCATCCCCCCATCATTCCATCCATCCACCTTATTCCATCCATTTATCATTTCATCCTTCAATTTCATCCATCCATCCATTATTCCTTCCATCCATTTTATTACTCCAGTCTTCCATTTTATCATTCCATCCATCTCATCATTCGACCCATCAATCCTTCCATCCATTTTATCATTCCACCCCTCCATCCATCATTCTATCCATGTCAGTGAGGGTGAGTAGGGGATAATCTTTATTGACAGGGCTGGTGTAATGGTGCTTTGTGCATTACTTCTATTCCCTGCAGTGTCCTTACAGCAGATCGTGTTTGGCTTGTGTGTGACACTGGGGGAGGAGTGGGAAGGGTGTGCTCACTGCTGGCTCAGCACAAGGAATGATGGGAAATTTAGTAAGAAGGGAGCAGAAGATTCTGAAGAGGAAGTGATCACTATGACAACAAAGCAGCTACTACAGCACAGGAAGCAAAGCAAAAAGGCAAACAACAACATGAAACTTGGCAGAAGAGGTATAAGGGGTTATTTAGGGGCAGCATCCTTAAAGGGAACCTGTCACCAGATTTGTACCCTATAATCTGCGGTCAGCACCAGTGGGCTCTTATATACTGCATTCTCTAATAATATATATACCGTATTTTTCATTTTATAAGGCGCACCAGATTATAAGACACACCCCAAATTTAGAGCTAAAAAAAAAAAATGAGGTCCGTCTTATAATCCGGTGTTGTCTTACCAGAGGGGGGCAGCAGTGGTGGTGAATCGGGGTCACAGGAGGCAGAGGTTGTGCTGGCAGCCTCGGCGGGTTAGTAGCATCAGCCGCAACGGGTCCGTGATGGCAGCGGCGGTCAGTGGCGGCAAGCGCGGCGGCGTCCGTGGTGACAGCAGTGGTCAGTGGCGTCCGTGGGTGACAGGTGGAGTAGGCCAGTGAAGTAAGTGTCTCAGTGTGTCCGCGGTCCCGCTTCAAATGATGGCCCCTGGAGCGACGCATGCGCAGATGGAGCGCTCATCCAAGAGCTCCATCTGCGCATGCGCTGACTCCCGTCACCATCATTTGAAACTGAGACTACGGATTCACTGGGACACCTGCCGCACAGCCGTCCGCCCGAAGCACACACGCACAGAGTGACAGCGAGCAGGCCGCCCGTACGCACAGAGAGGCAGGCGGCACCGACAGGCACCCGCCCGCACGCAGGCACAGAGAGGCAGCCGGCACTGACGGGCACACGGCTGCCCGCCCGCCCACACATACAGAAAGGCAGCCGGCACGTACAGGCACCTGGCTAACTGCGCGCAGCCACAGGCACCCGGCCGCCAGAACGCACCTGGTCGCCGCAGAAACAGCACTCCAGTAAGCTGTATTCGGATTTTAAGACGCACCCCTCATTTTCCTCCCAAATTTTTGGAAGGAAAAGTGCGTCTTATAAGCGAAAAATACGGTAAGTGCTCAGACCGCTCAAATGTGGTAGCAAAAACCTGGCGACCGATACCATTTAAGAATAGAAGACCTAATCATCAATACTGAGTTTTGCCCTATCTAAAGTGACTCTCCTCACATAGCACACTCAGGTGAACCTCTTCCCTCCTCCGCTAGTTTTAGCCTTTGTGACCAGGCCCTTTCACATTTGACTGTGTTAGCCCAGTCATTCTTGCATCCTTTTTTTCCCTGACACATTGTACTTTATATTAACTGCAGGACAAATTGATCTGAATTTGCAACCATTAATGAAAATATCTGAAATTTGTCTTATATTTATAAAAAATTAGCAATTTTCAAACTTTGAAGTTGTATTCCCTTAAGTCACACCATATAATTTAAAGGGAATCTGTCATCAGGATTTTGCAATGTAAGCTGAGGACAGCATGCCACAAGGGTTAAAAAAGAAAAAAATACACCTGTGCTTCTGTTATTTGTGTGCTAGCTATTGCTTACCTATACTAAGGATTTGTTGCTATTGGTGTGACTCCTCTGCCTGTGAAGAGCAGTCCAGCACACCTTCTGTGATTGACACCTCAGAGTCAATGCACAATCTCTATTAAGAGCCTGGTGTGGGAGGGACAGCTCCCAACTCTGCTACACTCAAATCTGAGATAAAGTCAGAACGGCTGCACACAGTGATCTAAGTTAAACATGGTTAGTTTCAGAATCTCTTTGCCTATATGATGCTGCTCTCAAATGAAGTAGCAAAAAGCTGGTGACAGATTCCCTTTAAATATATACCATGGTACTTTACATCAATATCATTTTTTTTTCAAATGTCCTTTTAACCTCTTCACAACACATTATGTACTGGGTACGTCATAGATTGTGTCAGGTTAATCCCTGCCGGCTGCCACGGGCAGCGATCCCTGCACATGCTAGTTGATTTTAACAACGGACATGGGCGGCTATCAGGCACTAGTGGGTCCGGGACCCACTTACACCTATTAACCCTTTGCATCTCGCTGTCAAAATGTGACGGAGATGAAACAACGCGCCGCGGTAAGCATTAAACGTATGTAATCACGTGGATCAGGTGGTTGCCATGGTAGCACAGGGTCATGTGATGACTCCTGTAGCTATCATGAGTCAGTTCTTCTTACAGCTGGCAGAGGCCCGTGTGTGAGGGGAGAGCTGCTTTTCTGCAGATCAGAGCAATGCTGCTCTGATCTACAGAAAGGAATAAACAGACTGCTGATCCTTATAGTCCCCTAGAAGAACTAGTAAAAAAAAAAAAAAAAAAAAAAAAAAAGGAGTTTTAAAAAAATAAACCTAAGAGATCAAATCAGCCCCATTGAAAATTAAAGGGTTAAAAAAAAATACCATATAGTTGGTATCGCCGCGTTCATAAATGCCTGATCAAAATATAAAATCAATTAATCTGATTGGTTAATGGCGTAGCGGCAAAACAAACTCCAAAACGCCAAAATCACGCTTTTTGGTTGTTACATATTTTGCGCAAGATTCGGTAACGGGTGATCAAAACATAGCATTGGTGCAACAATTGTACCCTTAAAAAATCAGCTCGAGACGCAAAAAATAAGCTATCACTAAACCAAAGATCCCAAAAAATGAGAACACTATGGATTGCAGAGAATGACACGAAAAGTGCGCTTTTTTATTTTTACAAACTTCTGAATTTTTTTTAACCCCTTAAATAAAAGTAAACCTATGTTGGGTGTCTACGAACTCTTACCGACCTGAGGCATCATAACGACACATCAGGTTTACCATATATTGAACACTGTGAATAAAATATCCCAAAAACAATCAAGCATTTTTTTCCGCATTTGGAATTTTATTGCCGTTTTCCAGTACACTATATGGTAAAATGAATGGTTTCATTCAACAATACAACTCGTCCCGCAAAAAATATATTATTATATTGCCCTTATAATGGCACAATTAACAGAAAAATAAAAAAAGTTATGGCTCTCGTAAGAAGGAGAGTAAACAAAACGAAAAAAAAACAAAAACAAACAAAAAACAGAAAATTGCCCGGGGGTGAAGGGGTTAACTTTTTAAGCTATGTTCACACGTGGCATCTTTTTTGTCAGTGCATCTTAAAATGCACCAAAAACGCAATGCGTTTTGACACGTTTTACAATTCAAGTCTATTGACTGGAAACGCGGTAAGAACGCAAAAAGAAAGGACGTGCTGCATATTGAAAAACGCAGCCAAGATGCAGCCAACAAAAGATGCCCAGTGCGGACAGCAACATAGAAATCTCATAGACATTGCTGGAGGTAGGAAATGCATGCATTATGGTGCATCTTTGTGGCCTCAAAAACGCACCAAAAGATGTCCCGTGTGAACTCGGCCTTAAGAAGACTTTTGCAGAATGTTTTCATAATTTCTAGGGAAGTTGGAAATCCTATTTTCTAGGGACCTATTCACTTTTGAAGTGACTGAGGGACCTATATGGAAAGACCCATAGTGACCCCATTTGAAAATCTGCCTTCAGAGTATTTGAAACAGCAGTCAGGAAGCTTGCTATCCTTCCAGTGCTTCATAGGAAAATGGAATGAAACATTTTTTGTTTCTTCAGATTTAACTATTGATTTAACCCTACATTTGACTTTTTGACAAAGGGATGAGGAGAAAATGGAGCCCAAATATTGTGCAACAAATTTGCTGAACGGGGCAATGACTCATGTGGTTGGAAACTAATTAGGGCACACAGCAGGACTTAGCGGGAAGGAGCATGTTTAGGAGAGTAGATTTGGCTGGAATAGTGACATGCCATCTTGCATTCGCAGAGGCCAAAATAACAAACTCCACAAGTGACCCCATCTTCAAAGGGACTGTATCGTCAGAAAAAAAAAAAAATTAAATACCTGAAAAAATGTAAAGTAATATTATTTTAATGTTTTGTTTAAATATTATTTTCTTTTTTTAATTGAGCAAAATGTAAAAAAAAAATTAAAAAAGTTTAATATTTTCCACTGTTTCCACTGTTAAACACTAGAGGGAGCAACTTCTGAAATCCTACAGAAATCCCACTGTAGGAAAAAGCTCACGTTACAGCTGCAGTTAAGTGGGCGGAGTCTGCTCTCCTGTGTGTGGTGGCACGCCTCCACCTCCCAATCTGAGTGTTTACAAAGGATAACAGAGAATGACATGCAGGGACACAATGCAGAGCCATTTTGTTGGTGACCAGAAATGTCTAAAGTGTCACCAAGGACAGCAGGAGTATCACACAGCATAGGATTAGATACACGGCTCTGCAGACAGTATCACCCAGGAGAGGATTAGACACACAACTTAGCAGACAGTATCACCCAGGCTAGGATTAGATACATGGCTCAGCAGACAGTATCACACAGGCTAGGATTAGATACACAACTCAGCAGACAGTATCACCCAGGAGAGGATTAGGGTGCCTTCACACTTTAGCGATGAAGCAGTGATCCGACCAGCGATCTGACCTGGTCAGGATCGCTGCTGCATCGCTACATGGTCGCTGGTGAGCTGTCAAACAGGCAGATCTCACCAGCGACCAGTAACCAGCCCCCAGCGACGTGCAAGCGACGCTGCGCTTGCACGGAGTCGGCGTCTGGAAGCTGCGGACACTGGTAACTAAGGTAAACATCGGGTATGGTTACCCGATGTTTACATTAGTTACCAGCGCACACCGCTTAGCTGTGTGTGCAGGGAGCAGGGAGCCGCGCACACTGAGCGCTGGCTCCTTGCTCTCCTAGCTACAGTACACATCGGGTTAATTAACCCGATGTGTAATGCAGCTACATGTGCAGAGAGCAGAGAGCCGCGCACACTGCTTAGCGCTGGATCCTTGCTCTCCTAGCTACAGTACACATCGGGTTAATTAACCCGATGTGTACAGCAGCTACATGTGTAGAGAGCCGGAGCCGGCAGCACAGGCAGCGTGAGAGCGGCGGAGGCTGGTAACTAAGGTAAATATTGGGTAACCACCTTGGTTACCCGATGTTTATCTTGGTTACAGCTTACCGCAGCTGCCAGACGCCGGCTCCTGCTCCCTGCTCGCTTCATTTGTCGCTCTCTCGCTGTCACACACAGCGATCTGTGTGTCACAGTGGGAGAGCGCCTTTGAAGAAAACGAACCAGGGCTGTGTGTAACGAGCAGCGATCTTGCAGCAGGGGCCAGATCGCTGCTCAGTGTCACACACAGCGAGATCGCTAATGAGGTCACTGCTGCGTCACAAAAAGCGTGACTCAGCAGCGATCTCGGCAGCGAGCTCGCTGTGTGTGAAGCACCCCTTAGACACACAACTCAGCAGACAGCATCACCCAGGACAGGATTAGATGCACAGCTCAGCAGACAGTATCACCCAGGACAGGATTAGATACACAGCTCATCAGACAGCATCACCCAGGACAGGATTAGATACTGTCTGATGAGCTGTGTATCTAATCCTGTCCTGGGTGATGCTGTCTGCTGAGCTGTGTATTTAATCCTGTCCTGGGTGATGCTGTCTGCTGAGCTGTGCATCTAATCCTGTCCTGGGTGATGCTGTCTGCTGAGCTGTGTATTTAATCCTGTCCTGGGTGATGCTGTCTGCTGAGCTGTGCATCACCCAAGAGAGGATTAGATACACGGCTCAGCAGATAGTATCAAACAGGAGAGGATAATACACAGCCGTGCAGACAGCATCAGCGGCGGTACTCGCATGCAGTGGGGCACGGGCAAACACATACACAGCAGCAGCGAGCAGAGCGGTGGCTGGGGAGAGCGGAGGGAGGAAGTGTCATCGGAGACGGTAACGGCGGGGGGAGGGGCGGCGGTAGCAGTAACGGGGGCTGGGGAGAGCGGAGGGATGGGGTGTCAGCGGAGACGGTAACAGCGAGGGGGAGGGGCGGCACTAGCGGGGGCTGAGGAGAGCGAAGGGATGGGGTGTTAGCGGAGACGGGAACGGCGAGGGGCGGCACTAGCGGTAGCAGTAGCGGGGGCTGGGGAGAGCGGAGGGAGGCGGTGTCATCGGTAACGGGGGCAGGGGAGGGGAGGCGGCCTGTACTCACACATCCCGGCGGTTGACAGGGGTGAAGTGGAGCAAACAGCATACGCTGTGAGCTCCACGATGATGGCGCTGAACTCCTCCCTCTGCTGTGATCTGTACAGCCCAGGGGGAGCGTCCAGGTCACAGCATACGCCCACTGTAACGTTAAACTTAGGGTCGGATAGCGACCACTATTCTCTATGCACAGGGGCTGCCATAAAGGAGTGTGTAACTGTCGTTACACACACAGCAAATCCAACATGGCCCCCAGTGCATACAGTAAAATTAGAATAACAGAAAAAGTAAATAGGCTACGATTTTCATTTTGTATTAGAAATACTTGATTTCAGAATCACTATTTTTAATACAAAAATAAAAAAACGCGATACTGTCCCTTTAAGCTATACCCCTCAAGAAAGTTATCTCTTTGTGTAGTGAGCAATTTGACCTCACAACCATTTCACCCAAATATCCCCTTAACCCCTGGGCAATGTTCCGTTTTTTTGTTTTGTTTTTTTTTTATTGCTCCCCTTCTTCCGAGAGCCGTAACTTTTTAATTTTTCGTCAGTCTATATAAGAGCGTATTTCCTGCGGTATGAGCTGTACTTTTAAATGAAACCATGACTTTTACCATATAGTGTACTGGAAAACGGCAAACAAAATTTCAAGTGCTGAAAAACGGCAAAAAAAAAAGTGTGATCGCACAGTTTTGGGATATTTTATTTACCATGTTCACTATTATTATTTATTATTATAGCGCCATTTATTCCATGGCGCTTTACAAGTGAAAGAGGATGTACGTACAACAATCATTAACAGTACAAACAGTACAAAACAGACTGGTATAGGAGGAGAGAGGACCCTGCCCGCGAGGGCTCAGTCTACTGGGAATGGGTGATGGTACAATAGGTGAAGACAGAGCTGGTTGTGCAGTGGTGTACTGGACTGAGCGCTATTGTAGGTTGTAGGCTTGGTGGAAGAGGTGGGTCTTGAGATCCCTTTTGAAGCTTTCCACGGTAGGTGAGAGTCTGATGTGCTGAGGTAAAGCATTCCAGAGTATGGGAGAGGCACGGGAGAAATCTTGTACGCGATTGTGGGAAGAGGAGATGAGAGGGGAGTAGAGAAGGAGATCTTGTGAGGATCTGAGGTTGCGTGCAGGTAGGTACCGGGAGACTAGGTCACAGATGTAAGGAGGAGACAGGTTGTGGATGGCTTTGTATGTCATGGTTAATGTTTTGAACTGGAGTCGTTGGGTGATGGGAAGCCAGTGAAAAGATTGGCAGAATGTGAGGCTGGGGAGTAGCGAGGGTAGAGGTGGATTAGGCGAGCCACAGAGTTTAGGATAGATTGGAGGGGTGCAAGAGTGTTGGAAGGGAGGCCAGAGAGCAGGAGGTTGCAGTAGTCGAGGCGGGAGATGATGAGGGCATGCACTAATGTTTTTGCTGATTAAGAAAAGCACGGATCCGGGACATATTTTTGAGTTGTATATGACAAAACTGAAGTGTGGGTGTGATGCCTGAGGTCGGTACGAGTTCGTAGACATCAAACATGAATAGGTTTACTTTTATCTAAGGGGTTTAAGAAAATTCACAAGTTTGTCCAAAAAAAGTGGTGCGATTTTGGGAAACCCGTAGCGCTCTCATTTTTTGGTAACTGGGATTCAGTGACCGCTTATTTTTTGCGTCTCGAGCTGACGTTTTTAATGGTACTATTTTTGTGCAGACGCTATGTTTTGATCGCTTGTTATTGCACTTTGCGCAAAATCTGCGGTAACCATAAAATGTAATTTTGACGTTTGGAATTTTTTTTGCCATTACGCCATTTACCGATCAGATCGATTTTATATTTTGATAGATGGAGCGTTTTTGAACGCGGCGATACCAGAGGTGTATATTTATTTTTTTAACCCTTTAATTTTCAATGGGCCGAATGGGGGGTAATTTGAACTTTTAGGTTTTTTAACTTTTATTTTTTATTTTACTAGGTCCCCTAGGGGACTATAACGATCAGTTGTCTGATCGCTCTTCCATTTCTCCAGATCACAGCTACACAGCTGAGATCTGGAGAAAAGTGTCTTTTCGCTCACACACTGCCCTTTGCCGGCAGTGAGAGAAAGTGACTCATGATAGCTACAGGAGTCATCACATGACCCTACGACTACCATGGCAACCACCGGAAGTCACATAATCACGTCACGTGACTTCCAATGGGGGGGGGGGTAAGTTATGCTAATGGCGGCGCGCTGATACATGTCGCTGTCCGATTTTGGAAGCGAGATGTAAGGGGTTAATGGGCGCGGGTGCAACGTGATTTCACTCTCGCCTGGCAGAAACACATCTCAGCTGTTGAAATCAGCTGAAATATGCGCAAATCGCCACGGACTGCCCACGGCAGCTCGTGGCGATTAACTTTACACGATCCATGACGTACCCAGTACGCCATGTGTCGTGAAGAGGTTAAATAACATTAGGGTTTAATTTTCTCCACTAACAAGAATGCCGTGAGCATTTTTTATCCTAAAGACTTCTTTCAAAAATGAAAGAATCAGTAAATGTTGTGAAGTGAAAATTGAATTTTTGCCAAATAATGTTCACTAACTCTCAGTGCTCAGGTTGGGCCACTGCGCACCGACAGTGCTCTGATTATATTACTTGGGGGCCATAATGTTTTGCATCAACATACAACATAGCTAAGGGGTAAAAGAGTAGCACGCACATGAGGATCAATTTAGTGACTGACACAGTACAGACAACTGTAGAGGATCTGAGATGAAATAGGAAAACTAAGAAGGGATCTCATTTTGGAAACTACACTCCTCAATGTGATTATCAAGGGGTGTAATGGTCATTTTGACGTCGTCATTGTGATGCAAAGCAAAAGCTGAAGAGTTTTCCATTGAAATGCCATTTTAAAGCCGAATATGTTGTGCCCAGCTTATGCACTGGATACACAAACCCCTTTACTTTTTAAAGGGAACCTGTCATTTAAAACGAAGGCTATTAACCTGCAGATATGGGGTTAATCAGCAGGTAAATAGGATTCTAAAATTGCCAAGTCGCCGCACTGAAAGCAGGCCTACCAGGAGGAAATTCACTTTATTCATTCCTCGAGCTTTCAGTCATACAAGGTGAGGGTACAGCAATTTCAGTTGCTGCTCAGTATCTGTGAGGAATGGTTACAGACGCTGCTCACTGTATACCTAGCAGTAACTGAAGCTGCACCTGCCGGACCTCTATGACTGAAAGCCCATGGCAGCTGGGAGGAACAGAGTTAATTTCCTCCTGGCAGCATAGCCTACAGTAAACCCCATATTTGCAGGTTAATGGCGATTATGGCAAAGCCATATATACATACATATATATTATAACAGAAGGATGACAACTTGTTTTTTGGTGCTCCAATTTTCATGGATGGGTTTTGGGGGTCTTATTGCTTGAGTGATGAGCAAATTTTAGAAATTACATCCAATCAGAATATTCATCTAGGAATATAAAAAAGTAGTTTTTTTTGTTACTTTAACTTCTACTGAGGGAGCGGATGTCAGGGGCGGGTATAATCTAACATTATGATAGCACCATCTTTATAGCACGTTTAAAACGTGGCACAAAAAGGTATTCAAAGATAGAACCAGCGACCGTCAAAAGTGGTACATACTGTATAATAGTATGGTGGCTGTGCTTTTTTTAATTTTTATTAATTTTTTACAAGCCTCACCATGTGGGATAAATAATATCATAAATTGATAGTTCTGTTTGTAACAGATGCAATATACCATAGCTAATTTATATTTTTTGGGTGACTGGGAAAATAGTGAGAAGATTCACAATAAAAAGGTAAATTTTTTTCATTCTTCTTTCCATCCCACTACAGGACTTCAACATTTAACCCTCTGATCATTGGAGTAACAAAAACGGCAACAACCCTCTATTCCCGTGTTACAACTCTCAGGGGGCAGATCAGAAGGCCAATGTTTGACCTGTGACTGCCATGGCAAGCATAAGCACTGCAGTAGTGCCATGGCAATGACCATCTTGCAGTAGTACCTATGGGATACAAAGAAAGCCCCCTATGTGTTCCAGGGAACCTGTCAGCAGATTTGGGGCCTATAAGCTGCGGCCACCACCAGTGGGCTCTTATATACAACATTCTAACATGCTGTATATAAAAGATCCCAAGTCGCTGTGTAGAATGTAAAAATGACTTTACAATACTCACCTATGAGGTCGCTTCGGTGCAGACTGGTAAAATGGGTGGCGCTGTTCTCCGGTGCCGGCGCCTCCTCTTTCGGCCATCTTGGTCTTCCTTCTTCTGAAGCCTGGGAGCATGATGCGTCCTACGTCATACACACTCGCCGACACTGAGGTCCTGTGCAGGTGCACTTTGATCTGCCCTGCTCAGGGAAGATCAAAGTATTGTAGTGTGCCTGCGCATGACCTCAATACCGGCCTGTGGGTATGAAGTAGGTAGGAAGAGTCATGCACGATGGCTCCAGAAGAAGGAAGACCAAGATGGCCGAAGGAGGAGGCGCCGTCACCGGAGAACAGCGCCACCCATTTTACCAGTCTGCACCGGAGCGACCTCATAGGTGAGTGAGTATATAAAGTCATTTTTACATTCTACACAGCGGCCTGGGCTCTTATATACAGCATGTTCGAATGCTGTATATAAGAGCCCACTGCTGGTGGCCACAGCTTATAGGCCCCAAATCTGGTGACAGGTTCCCTGTAACAAAATCTAGAGGTCACTATTGAAAGCGGTATCTAAGGGGCAAAACAGTCACAATCGGTGCAAGAACTGACTAGTGGTCGTCACTAGGAGAGTGTCAGCTGTAACTGACGGCTGACATCCGCTGCACACTGCCTTCTGACCGCGCACTGACAGAAGCCCAGAGGAGAGACAGTGCCGGGAATGTGTGTGTGCCATGACTGCCACATGAATCAAATCTGGCCCCAATGAGATATTCAGGACATGAGCAGCTTGATTCGGGTCCTGAAATCACTATGGGAGATGAGGTGCTGCACAAAGCCTAGAAAAGGTGATCTATATATACCATAGGCTGTGAGGAAAAGGTTAAAGGAGCATTCAACCAAAAACATGCATGGCATATACACAGAACGAGTCATAAAAGTCAACTGGGTGGGGCCTGAGTCCAAGGAGGCTGCAAATAGGAAGGTACACAAGGAACACATTTACTAAAATAAAAAAAAGCTGCAGCTCATCCTCCATGAACAAGACCGATATTACTTTGTAAATCAACACCATTTTGTATAACTACTCCAGCCAATCATGGTGCAACCTACAAATAATCAAAACTGCTTTAACCCCTTCCATTCCCGGCCGATTTTCCATTTTGGTTTTTTTTTGGTCTCCTTGTGAGATCTGTAACTTTTTCATTTTTCAGTCAATCTTGCCATATGAGGTCTTGTTTTTTGTGGGACAAGTTGTACTTTTAAATTAAAGCATAAAGTTTTATTATATAGTGTACTGGAAAACTGCAAAAACATTTCAAGTGTGGAAAAGAAGGGAATTTTGTTTACTTACCGTAAATTCCTTTTCTTCTAGCTCCTATTGGGAGACCCAGACAATTGGGTGTATAGCTTCTGCCTCCGGAGGCCACACAAAGTATTACACTTTAAAAAGTGTAACCCCTCCCCTCTGCTATACACCCTCCCGTGCATCACGGGCTCATCAGTTTTGGTGCCAAAAGCAGGAAGGAGGAAACTTATAAATTGGTCTAAGGTAAATTCAATCCGAAGGATGTTCGGAGAACTGAAACCATGAACCAAAGAACAATTCAACATGAACAACATGTGTACACAAAGAACAACAGCCCGAAGGGAACAGGGGCGGGTGCTGGGTCTCCCAATAGGAGCTAGAAGAAAAGGAATTTACGGTAAGTAAACAAAATTCCCTTCTTTGTCGCTCCATTGGGAGACCCAGACAATTGGGATGTCCAAAAGCAATCCCTGGGTGGGTAAAAGAATACCTCGATAAAAAGAGCCGAAAACGGCCCCTCTTATAGGTGTGCAACTGCCGCCTGAAGGAGTCGCCTACCTAGGCTGGCATCTGCCGAAGCAGAGGCATGTACCTGATAGTTTTTCGTGAAAGTGTGCAGACTCGACCAGGTAGCCGCCTGACACACCTGCTGAGCCGTAGCCTGGTGTCGCAATGCCCAGGAAGCATCTACGGCTCTGGTAGAATGGGCTTTCAGCCCTGCAGGCATTGGAAGCCCACAAGAACGGTAGGCTTCAAGAATCGGTTCCTTGATCTACCGAGCCAAGGTTGACTTGAAAACCTGAAAACCCTTACTCTGGCCCGCGACAAGGACAAAGAGCGCATCCGACCGGCGCCGGGGCGCCGTGCGAGAAATGTAGAGCCGGAGTGCTCTCACCAGATCTAATAAATGCAAATCCTTTTCACATTGGTGAACTGGATGAGGGCCCAAGGGTAAGAAGATATCCTGCTTGAGATAAAACGGGGATACCTTAGGGAGAAAGTCCGGGACCGGACGCAGAACCCCTTATCCTGGTGAAACACCAGGACGGGGGCTCTGCATGATAGTGCTGCTAGCTCAGACACTCTCCTGAGTGATGTGACTGCCACTAGGAAGGCCACCTTCTGTGAAGGGCGAGGTAGAGAGACCTCCCGCATCGGCTCGAAAGATGGCTTCTGACGAGTCGTCAGCACCCTGTTAAGATCCCAGGGTGCGAACGGACGCTCGTAATATGGGACTATGTGGTCAACCCCCCTGCAGGAACGTGCGGACCTGCGGAAGCCTGGCTAGACGCTTTTGAAAAAACACGGAAAGCGCCGATACTTGTCCCTTGAGAGAGCCGAGACAAGCCCTTGTCCATTCCGGATTGAAGTGAAAGAAAGAAGGAAAAATGGACAAGGCAAACGGCCAGGGAGTAAAACCCTGATCAGAGCACCAGGATAAGAAGATCCTCCAAGTCCTGGGCTAAATCTCGGCGGACGTTGGTTTCCTTGGCTGTCTCATGGTGGCGATGACATCTTGAGATAACCCTGATGACGCTAGGGGCCAGGGCTCAATGGCCACACCATCAGGATGAGGGCCGCAGTATTCAGATGGAAAAAAGGCCCTTGAGACAGCAAGTCTGGTCGGTCTGGGAGTGCCCACGGTTTACCCACCGTGAGGTGCCACAGCTCCGGGTACCACGATCTCCTCGGCTAGTCTGGAGCGACGAGGATGGTGCGGCGGCAGTCTGACCTGATCTTGCGTAACCCTCTGGGCAGTAGAGCCAGAGGAGGAAATACATAAGTCGAAACTGCGACGAGTCCTGAACTAACGTGTCTGCCGCCAGAGCTCTGTGATCCTTGGACCGAGCCATGAATGCCGGGACTTTGTTGTTGTGCCGAGACGCCATTAGATCGACGCCCGGTGTTCCCCAGCGGCAACAGATCTCTAGAAACACGTCCGGGTGAAGAGACCATTCCCCTGCTTCCATGCCCTGGCGACTGAGAAATCTGCTTCTCAGTTTTCTACGCCCGGGATGTGAACTGCGGAGGTGGTGTCGGAGTCCAGGTTCCCTGAGTCCTGTGGCGGAGGAAGACCGCTCCCCACCCTGACAGACTCGCGTCCGTCGTGACCACAGCCCCGGCTGGGGCCGGAAAGATTTGCAAGGGAAATAGAGGCGTTCTTGTTTAGGGACGTCGACCTCCTGTCCCATTTGCGGTGTCCGATAGAAGCGGACGCAGACGAATCTGCTCAAGGGAACTGCCTCCATTGCTGCCACCATATTCCTTAGGAAGTGTATGAGGCACCTTAAGGGGTGTGACTGGGTCCGAAGGAGAGAGTGCACCCCTGTCTGTAGTGAGCGCTGTTTATGCAGCGGAAGCTTCACTATCGCTGAGAGAGTATGAAACTCCATCCCAAGGCATGAGAGTGTAGGACCGGCACCACTGTTGCCATGACTTTGGTGAAGACTCGACCTGATGGCGAAACGCAGGAAGCGTTGATGCTCTGGTGCAATCGGCACATGGAGATAAGCATCCCTGATGTCGATTGATGCTAGGAAGTCTCCTTGGGCCATGGAGGCGATGACAAAGCGGAGAGATTCCATCCGGAACCGTCAGGTTCTCTGTCTGTTGAGCAGTGGAAGTCCAGAACGGGGCGGAGTGATCCGTCCTATCTTGGTACCACGAACAAGCTGGAGTAAAAACCGCGACTACGTTCTTGAAGGGGAACGGGGATCGCAACTCCTCCTGCCGTCAGAGTGTTCACCGCCTGAAAACGTGCATCGGCTCGCTCGGGGGGCGGAGATGCTCTGAAGAAACGAGTCGGAGGACGAGAACTGAGCTCTATCCTGTAACCGTAAGACAGAATGTCTCATCCATCGGTCTTGGACATGTGGGGACCGCTCCCCTGACCTGGACCGCCATGCAGAAGAGGTTCTCTGGCTCTTCTGTGGCCCGTTGGACGATGAGGATTGGGACCTAGCTGAGGGTGCTGAGGTCTCTTTGGTTTGGGCTGGGTAAGCACGAGTCCTTTCCCTTGGACTGCTCAATCGTTTCATCCAATTGTTCGCCAAACAATCGGTCGCCAGAAAAAAACAAACCGAACAAGAGCTTCTTGGAAGCAGAATCTGCGTTCCATTCGCGTAGCCACATGGCCCTGCGGACTGTCACCGGAGTGGCGGATGCTACCGCTGTACGGCTAGCCGAGTCCAGGACAGCATGCACGGCGGAGGATGAAAATACCGACGCCTGAGACGTCAAAGACGCTAATTGCGGAGCAGAGTATGACCGCATTAATCTCAGACCGAGCAGCTGAGATAGCCTGGAGTGCCCACACTGCTGCAAAGGCTGGGGCAACGGACGCGCCTATGGCTTCATAGATGGATCTCATTAGGAGCTCTGCCTGTCCGTGGCATTCTTGAGCGTTGAACCGTCAGCCACTGCTACTACTGATCTAGCCGCCAGTCAAGAGACTGGAGGGGCACCTTGGGACACTGAGCCCAACCCTTAACAACGTCAGAGGGGAAGGGACAACGTGTGTTATAAGGCGTTTAGTAAAAACGCTTGTCCGGGAAAGCCCTGTGCTTCTGGACAGCATCTCTGAAGCTTTTGAGAGCCACGTCCGGACAGAGTCCTGGGTTGCGACCTCCGCCTCATCCTCTATAGAGTCCTAAAGCTGAGACCCTTGATGAAGTCGGGGAAGATTCTAAGCAAGGCCGCTTAGCCGGTCTGGGACTGCGGTTCGTGCCGGAGTCCACCACGTAATAACCAGAGGCCACCCCAGGAGCACGCTTCGTCGCAGACCGTGAGAGGCCTGGGGGCGATCCCGCAGTGCCCGGGGCCTGTGTAAGGGGCCGGTCTGGACTGCAAGGTCCTAGTATCTTAGCAGACCATTTGTCCATAGCCTGAGCCATGGATAGTGAAAATGACTCAGAGAGTTTCTCAGCCAAAGCTGCAACTCTGTCCCTGCCGCCTGGACAGGGGACGCCGGCGGAGCTCAACCAGTGCCCCCGGCTCCGGCTGAGCGAGTGCCACATGGCCCGAGCAATGCTCACAGTGATCACTGAGGGATACATATGTACAGCCGAACTGTGAAAATGCATACAAACATTATATATCTATATATACAGTTCAGCACTCTAGGGGGCCCAGCACCGAGGAGAAGCCCCCTGGCGTACCGACCGCTCAAGCAGTTGCTGCTTAAAAACATGGCTGTCGGCGTTTACAGTGGAGGGGGGAGCCGTGGGCGTAACCCCAAAAGTGCGGGAATCTGGTGCCCCGAGTGAAAACGTGAGGGGGGCGGAGGACAGCCGAGTGTGCTCCAGCCCTCACTGTCGGCCTCAGACTGACCGTCCCGCCCTTCCCCCTGACTGGCAGGGCCGGGGGCGGGAGTTTAAGGCGCTAGGCCGCAAAAGCCGGGGGCTAGAGTTAAAAACCGCGGCCGGCAAGCAAGCGCGGTCGGCGCGGTAGTCTGTACTAACCCCGCAGGCGCTGCCAAGTCTGAGGCCAAGGTGCTCCATGCACCGTCCCCAAGGGGACACTGAGTACCTTGCGGGGATCAGTGTCGTAGAGTGATTAGTGAGGGGGGCGGAGGACAGCCAAGTGTGCTCCGGCCCTCACTGTCGGCGTCAGCCCGACCGTCCCGCCCTTCCCCCTGACTGGCAGGTCCGGGGGCGGGAGTTTAAGGCACTAGGCCGCAAAAGCCGGGGGCTAAAGTTAAACACCGCGGCCGGCAGGCAGGCGCGGTCGGCGCGGTAGTCCCGTACCAACCCCGCAGTCACTGCCAAATCTGAGGCCAAGGTGCTTCATGCACCGTCCCCAAGGGGACACTGAGTACCTGTGCGGGGATCTGTGCCGTAGAGTGCTTAGTGAGGGGGGCGGAGGACAGCCAAGTGTGCTCCAGCTCTCACTGTCGGCGTTAGACCGACCGTCCCGCCCTTCCCCCTGACTGGCAGGCCCGGGGGCGGGAGTATGCGGTACTAGGCCGCAAAAGCCGGGGAGTAAAGTTATAAGCGCGGCCGGCAAACAAGCGCGGTCAGCGCGGTAGTCCCGGCGCACCAACACACCCAGCAGCTGCTGCAGCGTCCATAACACAGGCGCTCTATGCGCCGTCCCCAAGGGGACACAGAGTACCTCAGAGGAGCAGGGCCTTGTCCCTGACGATACCCGGTCTCCTGTCCAGCAGATTCCCCCAGGGGCTGCGGAGGGAGCACGGTCCCAGTGCCTGGTGACCGGTTAGGATCCCACTTCACCCAGAGCCCCTAAGGGATGGGGAAGGAAAACAGCATGTGGCTCCTGCCTATGTACCCGCAATGGGTACCTCAACCTTAACAGCACCGCCGACCAGAGTGGGGTGAGAAGGGAGCATGCCGGGGGCCCTGTTATGGGCCCTCTTTTCTTCCATCCGATATAGTCAGCAGCTGCTGCTGACTAAATTGTGGAGCTATGCGTGCATGTGTGCCTCCTTCGCACAAAGCATAAAAACTGATGAGCCCGTGATGCACGGGAGGGTGTATAGCAGAGGGGAGGGGTTACACTTTTTAAAGTGTAATACTTTGTGTGGCCTCCGGAGGCAGAAGCTATACACCCAATTGTCTGGGTCTCCCAATGGAGCGACAAAGAAACAAAAAAAAAAAAAAAAAAAAAAAAAAAAGGAGCGACTGCATTCTTGTTTTTGGGATATTTTGTTCACTATATGGTAAAACTGATGTGTCGGTGTGATGCCTCAGGTCAGTGCGAGCTCGTAGTTATATCAAACATGTACAGGGCTGGCCAAAAGTATTGGCACCCCTGCAATTCTGTCAGATAATACTCAGTTTCTTCTTGAAAATGATTGCAATCACAAATTCTTTGGTATTATCTTCATTTAATTTGTCTTCAATGAAAAAAAAAATTGTCATAAAGCCAAATTGGATATAATTCCGCACCAAACATAAAAAAGGGGGTGGACAAAAGTATTGGCACTGTTTGAAAAATCATGTGATGATTCTCTAATTTGTGTAATTAACAGCACCTGTAACTTGTTTCTTCTTGAAAATGATTGCAATCACAAATTCTTTGTTATTATTATCTTCATTTATTTTGCTTGCAATGAAAAAACACAAAAGAGAATGAAACAAAAATCAAATCATTGATCATTTCACACAAAACTACAAAAATGGGCCAAACAAAAGTATTGGCACCCTTAGCCTAATACTTGGTTGCACAACCTTTAGCCAAAATCACTGCGAACAACCGCTTCCGGTAACCATCAATGAGTTTCTTACAATGCTCTGCTGGAATTTTAGACCATTCTTCTTTGGCAAACTGCTCCAGGTCCCTGAGATTTGAAGGGTGCCTTCTCCAAACTGCCATTTTGAGATCTCTCCACAGGTTTTCTATGGGATTCAGGTCTGGACTCAATGCTGGCCACTTTAGTAGTCTCCAGTACTTTCTATCAAACCATTTTCTAGTGCTTTTTGAAGTGTGTTTTGGGTCATTGTCCTGCTGGAAGACCCATGACCTCTGAGGAAGATCCAGCTTTCTCACACTGGGCCCTACATTATGCTGCAAAATTTGTTGGTAGTCTTCAGACTTCATAATGCCATGCAGACGGTCAAGCAGTCCAGTGCCAGAGGCAGCAAAGCAACCCCAAAACATCAGGGAACCTCCGCCATGTTTCACTGTAGGGACCGTGTTGTTTTCTTTGAATGCCTTTTTTTTTTTACTGTAAACTCTATGTTGATGGCTTTTCCCAAAAAGCTCTACTTTTGTCTCATCTGACCAGAGAACATTCTTCCAAAACGTTTTAGGCTTTCTCAGGTAAGTTTTGGCAAACTCCAGCCTGGCTTTTTTATGTCTCGGGGTAAGAAGTGGGGTCTTCCTGGGTATCCTACCATACAGTCCCTTTTCATTCAGACGCCGACGGATAGTACGGGTTGACATTGTTGTACCCTTGGACTGCAGGGCAGCTTGAACTTGTTTGGATGTTAGTCGAGGTTCTTTATCCACCATCCGCACAATCTTGCGTTGAAATCTCTCGTCAATTTTTCTTTTGCTTCCACATCTAGGGAGGTTAGCCACAGTGCCATGGGCTTTACACTTATTGATGACACTGCGCACCGTAGACACAGGAACTTTCAGGTCTTTGGAGATGGACTTGTAGCCTTGAGATTGCTCATGCTTCCTCACAATTTGGATTCTCAAGTCCTCAGACAGTTCTTTGGTCTTCTTTCTTTTCTCCATGCTCAATGGGGTACACACAAGGACACAGGACAGAAGAGGCTGAGTCAACTTTAATCCATGTCAACTGGCTGCAAGTGTGATTTAGTTATTGCCAACACCTGTTAGGTGCCACAGGTAAATTACAGGTGCTGTTAATTTCACAAATTAGAGAAGCATCACATGATTTTTCAAACAGTGTCAATATTTTTGTCCACCCCCTTTTTTATGTTTGGTGTGGAATTATATCCAATTTGGTTTTATGACAATTTTTTTAATTTTTTTCATTGAAGACAAATTAAATGAAGATAATAATACCAAAGAATTTGTGATTGCAATCATTTTCAGGAAGAAACTGAGTATTATCTGACAGGATTGCAGGGGTGCTAATACTTTTGGCCAGCACTGTAGAGGTTTACTTTTATCTAAGGGGTTAAACATTTTTTTCAAAAGTTTGTCCAAAAAAGTGGCGCACTTTTTATGCCATTTTCTGCGAACCTTCGCGCTCTTATTTTTCGTGATCTATGACCCAATGACGGCTTATTTTTTACGTCTCGCCCTGACGTTTTTAATGATACCATTTGTGTTCAGACACTATGTTTAGACCGCCTGTTATTGCATTTTGCGCAAAATTTATAGCTGCCAAAAAACTTAATTTTGGTGTTTGGAATTTTTTTGCTGCTACGCTGTTTACTGATCAGATTAATTGATTTTATATTTTGATAGATCGGGGATTTCTGAACACCAAATGTGTTTATATTTTTTTTTAAAACCTTTAATTCTCAATGGGACGAATGGGGGTAATTTGAACTTTTAGGTTTTTTTAATTTTTCAAATTTTTTTTTTTTTTTACTAGTGCCCCTAGGGAACTATAAGGATCAGCAGTCTTGATCGCTCATTCATTTGTGCTGATCACAGCTACACTAGAAATACTCACCTCTTGTTACTGGGAGCACTCGGCCAGGTGAAACAGGAAGTGAGTTATAATAGCTACAGGAGTCATCACATGACCCTGTGCTACCATGGCAACCATCGGCTCACAGTGATCACATGACAGGACCGACAATGGGGCCGGGTAAGTGAAGATTTACAGCGGCGGGGATTTGAATTGCAATGTCAGATTTTGACATTGCGATTTAAGGGGTTAACAGGCACGTGTGGATCACGGATCCACCCGTGCCTGCGAGGCACACGTCATCTGTGCAAATCAGCTGACATGTGCGTGGATCACCGGCAGTTGCCCACAGAAGCCGCAGGTGATTACACTAGGACTGCTTAGAAAGTACCAGTATGGCCTGTGGTCGTTAAGGAGTTAAAGGGAATCCGTCAGCAGCTTTTTGCTATGTAATCTGAGTACAGCAAGCTCCAACTCTGCTTATTTTATCTGTGTGTGTGTCCATAATTGTTTAAAGTAAGCTGGGTTTACACACAGACTTTCTAGCGATCCAACCTGTGATCTCAACCTAGCCGGGATCGCTACAAAGTCTCTGGTGAGCTGTCAAACAGGCAGACCTGGCCAACGTCTTAACAGCGATCCGGACCTGCAGAGCGACTAGCTGGTCGTTGGGGACAGCAGGTGAACTTCACCCGACTTCATTCAATGCCGCGCGGCTCTGTGTGCCGTGTAAATAAATAAATAATTAAAAAATCCGGCGTGCGCTCCCCCCCTATTTTAATACCAGCCAGATAAAGCCCTACGGCTGCAGGCTGGTATTCTCAGGATGGGGAGCCCCACGTTATGGGGAGCCCCCCAGCCTAACAATATCAGCCAGCAGACGCCCAGAATTGCCGCATACATTAGATGCGACAGATCTGGGACTGTACCCGGCTCTTCCCGATTTGCCCTGGTGCGTTGGCAAATCGGGGTAATAAGGAGTTATTGGCAGCCCATAGCTGCCAATAAGTCCAAGATTAATCATGTCAGGCGTCACCCCGAGATACCTTCCATGATTAATCTGTAAATTACAGTTAAAAAACACACACACCCGAAAAATCCTTTATTAGAAATAAAAAACACTAAAATTCCCTCATTACCAATTTATTACCCACAACAAAGCCCTCCTTGTCCGGCGTAATCCACGGTCCTCCAGCGTCGCATCCAGCTCTGCTGCATGCAGGTGACAGGAGCAGCAGAAGACACAGCCGCTCCTGTCACCTGCACGCAGCTAATGAGGAGAGCCGTGTGATCGGCTGAGCTGTCACTGAGGTTACCTGGATCCAGCGGTGGCTGCGGGTAACCTCAGTGACAGCTCAGCTGATCGCGTTACTCACCTCATTTGCTGGTGATTTCCCCCCCTCTCTCATACTCACCGATCCCCGATCACCGGCGCTGCACGGCGTTCACACTGCTCCGGCGGCTTTTCCTTTTTTGAAAAAGCCGGCCGCTCATTAAACAATCTCGTATTCCCTGCTTTCCCCGCCCACCGGCAAATGTGATTGGTTGCAGTGAGACACGCCCACACGCTGAGTGACAGCTGTGTCACTGCACCCAATCACAGCAGCCGGTGGGCGTGTCTATACTGTGCAGTAAAATAAATAAATAATTAAAAAATCCGGCGTGCGGTTCCCCCTATTTTAATACCAGCCAGATAAAGCCATACGGCTGCAGGCTGGTATTCTCAGGATGGGGAGCCCCATGTTATGGGGAGCCCCCCAGCCTAACAATATCAGTCAGCAGCCGCCCAGAATTGCCGCATACATTAGATGCAACAGTTCTGGGACTGTACCCGGCTCTTCCCGATTTGCCCTGGTGCGTTGGCAAATCGGGGTAATAAGGAGTTATTGGCAGCCCATAGCTGCCAATAAGTCCTAGATTAATCATGTCAGGCGTCTCCCCGAGATTCCTTCCATGATTAATCTGTAAGTGACAGTAAATAAACACACACACACCCGAAAAAATCCTTTATTAGAAATTAAAAACACAAACACATTCCCTCATTACCAATTTATTACCCACAACAAAGCCCTCCTTGTCCGGCGTAATCCATGGTCCTCCAGCGTCGCTTCCAGCTCTGCTGCATACAGGTGACAGGAGCAGCAGAAGACACAGCCGCTCCTGTCACCTGCACGCAGCTAATGAAGAGAGCCGTGTGATCGGCTGAGCTGTCACTGAGGTTACCTGGATCCAGCGGTGGATCCAGCGGTGGCCGTGGGTAACCTCAGTGACAGCTCAGCTGATTGCGCTACTCACCTCATTTGCTGCGTGGAGCTGACCGGAGCGGCGGTGAGTAGCGTGATCAGCTGAGCTGTCACTGAGGTTACCCGCGGCCACCGCTGGATCCAGTGACAGCTCAGCCGATCACACGGCTCTCTTCATTAACTGCGTGCAGGTGACAGGAGCGGCTGTGTCTTCTGCTGCTCCTGTCACCTGCATGCAGCAGAGCTGGATGCGACGCTGGAGGACCGTGGATTCCGCCGGACAAGGAGGGCTTTGTTGTGGGTAATAAATTGGTAATGAGGGAATTTGTTAGTGTTTTTTATTTCTAATAAGGGATTTTTCGGGTGTGTGTGTTTTAACTGTAATTTACAGATTAATCATGGAAGGTATCTCGTGGAGACGCCTGACATGATTAATCTAGGACTTATTGGCAGCTATGGGCTGCCAATAACTCCTTATTACCCCGATTTGCCAACGCACCAGGTCAAATCGGGAAGAGCCGGGTACAGTCCCAGAACTGTCGCATATAATGTATGCGGCAATTCTGGGCGGCTGCTGACTGATATTGTTAGGCTGGGGGGCTCCCCATAACGTGGAGCTCCCCATCCTGAGAATACCAGCCTTTAGCCGTATGGCTTTATCTGGCTGGTATTAAAATTGGGGGGATCGCACGCCGGATTTTTAATTATTTATTTATTTTACTGCACAGTATAGACACGCCCACCGGCTGCTGTGATTGGGTGCAGTGACACAGCTGTCACTCAGCGTGTGGGCGTGTCTCACTGCAACCAATCATATTTTCCGGTGGGCGGGGAAAAGCAGGGAATACGAGATTGTTTAATGAGCGGCCGGCTTTTTCAAAAAAGGAAAAGCCGCTGGAGCAGAGTGAACGCCGTGCAGCGCCGGTGATCGGGGATTGGTGAGTATGAGAGAGGGGGGGACACTTCAGTCACTCGGGGGATTAGCGGTCACCGGTGAATCCTTCACCGGTGACCGCTAATCAGGACGCTACACAGACAGAGCCGCGGAGTCGCTGTAAAGTCCCCTTTACACACTGAAACTTGCTAGCGATGCATGCTGCACAGCGGGAAACAAAGGACCTAGGAATGGTCCTGAACGATTTGTAGCGATCACAACTTCACAGCAGGGGCCAGGTCGCTGATAGGTTTCACACACTGCAATGTCGCTGTGGAGGTCGCTGTAACGTCACAAAACCGGTGACGTTACAGCGATGTCGTTTGCGATGTTGGAGTGTGTAAACCCACCTTAAAGGGTTTATTAGCTTGCACAATCTCTATTGAGAGCCTGGTGTGGGTGGGGGCAGCTCGGCTGTTCCTGAATCTGTATTTTTTGATGGTTTCAGAAAGGCTTCTGCCAGTAATCTATGTGATATGCCGTTGGGTTCAGAATCTCCTTGCTTACATTATGTTGCTGTCAGATGAGGTAGCAAAAACCTGCTGACAGACTCCCAGTAAGGAGAGCACCCACACACTTCTTGGGGTAATCCCAGTTATCATCCCCCGCTACAGGTATGTACAGGTTATCATCACTTACTGTGTCCCATATCTGAAGTTTAATTTGCTTGCCGTCAATTGTTATCATTCGTGCACCAAATTCTACACCTAAAAATGAAAAGAGAAAGTTAATATTTCTTTTACTGGAATTATTTTCATTTCAAAAATAACTAACCAGCCTCTTAGTATGTGACATAGCCACTTTTGTCACCTGATGTCCATTATAAACTGTGGCACTACCAGTGAGCCCTTATATACAACATTCCAGAATACTGTGTATAAGACCCTGGGCCGATCGGCTATTATACTCACCTGTGGGGCGGCTGGGTCTGAGGGGTGTCTCTGGTCTCGGACAGGGACCCTCTCTCTCTGATTGCAATAGGCGTCCTTCTTCCCTACTCCATGTTGAAGACGCATCCAATGTCATCCACACAGAGTCCTCCATTGCGCTCCTGCGGGCAGAGCAAAGTACTGTAATGCGCAGGTATGGAGAAAGGACAAAGAACTCCTGAACATTACAATACTTTTCTCTGCCCTCAGCAGGGCAAACAGAAGAGCGTGTGCACGATGGACGACCGTGTGGATGACGTAGGACGAGTCACCAACACGGAGCAGGGAAGGAGGATGGCTATGAAAACAAGAGAAGAGGCACCGGACCATGAGCAGAGACAGCCATCAGACCTGATCGCCCCACAGTATAATAAAACCTGTTTTTACAGAGTGGCCTGAACACATACACAGTATTCTAGGATGCTGTATATAAGGCTGTGTGCGCATGTTGCGTTTTTTTTTTCATGCGTTTACGCAGCGTTTTAAACTGCAGTGTAAACGCATGCGTTTTGCGTCCCCAGCAAAGTCTATGACAACTAAGCAAATGCCATGCGCACGTTGTGTTTTGAAAGCCAAATTTTTGACAAAATCGATGCTTTCTAAAAAGCAACATGTCACTTTGGATGCTTTTCCCTCTGTCTGTGGGAGAGCAAGCATCCAGAATGCATCCAAAAAGCAGTGTTTTGGATGCGTTTTGAAACGCACGTGCAGTGACAAAACGCTGCTTTTTATTTGTCACGCCAGAACGCAATGTGCACACATACCCTAAGGGTTACTGGTGGTGGCCGCAGCTTATAGGCGACAAATCTGATGACATGCTCCCTTCAACAAATGACATTTGAAAAATCACCAAATCTGGCCATACCCAGCCTCAGACATCTGAAAGGGTCTCTGTTTTACAAAAGCTAGTAAGAAAAATAAAAACTAAAAAGCACATTTGTCCATCCGACCCCTTAACATCGCTTACAAATAAAGTGGCCAGCTAGTGCCAGGATCTCCATACATGCAGCACACGACATCTCACTCTGAGGAGGTGATAAGCCTTGTGCTAAACAGAGGATCCCAAGCACTTGTGTGTGTGTCAGCTAACACCAGACACTGCGACCTCAGGATATGACGAGGCCACACTGCCATCTATCAGGAGAGGAGGAAAATTATTTCTTCATTTACCAAACCTCATGGGGCTGTTCCTTAGGGCTCTGACAACGCATTTAAATATGTGGTTCGGGGGCCAGTCAGAGGATCATGCTACTTCTTGTGAATCACTAATTGTGGCAGGGAAAGCTGCAGACAGAGAAATTCTATTAAAAGGGAATGTCCAGGTATATAAATATTGACAGCCTATCCTCTAGATAGGCTGTTGGTATTCGATTGATAAAGTCTGGTAATCCCTCCCATCAGCTGTTTTCAATGCCACTGGTTACCGGATGTACTGTTCTATGTGTGAAAATGCGCTGAGCTCAGTGATTGGCTGCAGCGCTGTCGACTTGATATTAGTTACAGAAAACAAGAACCACTGGGGCAACAGATGAGACTCCGCTCTGGACTCGTGGAAGGGGAGTTAAACATAGTTTGTATGTGTTTTTAAAAAGAAGAAGAAAAAAAATAAAACTGCAGCAAAGGAAGAGGTTTTTTGAAAACGAACAACCTCTAAGGGGTACTTTTCACATAGCGAGATCGCTGCTGAGTAACGGTTTTTGTGACGTACCAGTGACCTCATTAGCGATCTTGCTGTGTGTGACACTAAGCAGCGATCTAGCCCCTGCTGTGAGATTGCTGCTCGTTACACACAGTGCTGGTTCCTTTTTTGCTCGTTGCGCTCACGCTGTGAAGCACACATCGCTGTGTTTGACAGCGAGAGGGCAACGATCTGAATGTGCAGGGAGCAGGGAGCCGGCGTCTGGAAGCTGCGGACGCTGGTAACCAAGGTACACATTGGGTAACTAAGCAAAGCGCTTTGCTTGGTTACCCGATATTTACCTTGGTTACTAGCGTACGCCGCTCTCAGGCTGCCAGTGCTGGCTCCCTGCACACATAGCCAGAGTACACATCGGGTAACAAAGCGAAGCGCTTTGCTTAGTAACCTGATGTGGTACCCTGGCTACGAGTGCAGGGAGTCAGAGCTAAGCGGTGTGCGCTGGTAACCATGGTAAATATCGGGTAACCAAGCAAAGCATTTTGCTTAGTAACCCGATATTTACCTTGGTTACAAAGCACAGCATCGTTTCCACGAGTCGCTGCTGGCTGGTCACTGGTGAGATCTGCCTGATTGACAGCTCACCAGTGACCATGTAGCGACGCACCAGCGATCCTGACCAGGTCATATCGTGGTCAGAATCGCTGGTACGTCGTTTAGTGAGACGGTACCCTAAGGAAATAGGTACTTTATCTGGCAGCGGGCACTACACATTGAACGGGGCCGTGATATTCAGGTCTGTTCAATGACTACATCCGGCTGATCTGAGCACCTTAGTGATCGGATATTGATGATAGGTCCTTAATATTGTGTATAAACCTCAATTATCAATTAGAAGAAGGAACCCACATAACAAGAAAACCAAAATGAAAATTCCTATATTAAAATTACCAAATTTTATTAGTCATTTACTAAAAAACTGTCAGTGCAGTCAGAAATAGAATAGCCTCTAAAAAGTGGTATGGGCGGGTGTAAGGGACAAAGTGCGCCAGATATCGATATGAGGAGTATTCAATATATCCAGAATGGGGTGGGGCCTATCCTAGCCCTATGAATGTCCCCTACTTACCAGCGGAGTAAACACCCTAATGTACTTGGTGCCCCCGCTCCTCGGCGGCTGTCCCTCACTGTCCCTCCAACCACAAAACCACCATCACCATAAAGTGTGTGTGCAAAAGTGCAGTCAAGACTGATAGTCTAAATATCCACTCTATAGAAATGGAAGTAAGGTGCCTAATAGCGTCGCTGGGAGCCACACAGATCTGGGTCCCATCCCAGTCAATGGTAACAGAGATAATGCCCCATCCACCTTACTTCCATTGTGACAAGGAAAAGGAAAAAGACTGAACATCTCCTGATGAACCCTCAGACATTCTGAGGGAGAAACGCGTCGAGATGACAACACTATGATAAGTACTTTCCTTATATTGAGATGACAACACTATGATAAGTACTTTCCTTATATTGAGATGACAACACTATGATAAGTACTTTCCTTATATTGAGATGACAACACTATGATAAGTACTTTCCTTATATTGTGATGACCTATATGATAATATGAGACAGGTGTGTAGGTGCACTATAACTGCATTTTATCTATATGACCTGGAGGATGAAAGCATTGCACACTTACCCTTGAAAGGTTTATTGCATTCTATTTTATGACTCTATAGAGTGGTTACCCTGATCTGGGAACCACTGTTGTAATATTTAATTTATAGAGTGGATATTTAGACTATCAGTCTTGACTGCACTTTTGCACACACACTTTATGGTGATGGTGGTTTTGTGGTTGGAGGGACAGTGAGGGACAGCCGCCGAGGAGCGGGGGCACCAAGTACATTAGGGTGTTTACTCCGCTGGTAAGTAGGGGACATTCATAGGGCTAGGATAGGCCCCACCCCTTTCTGGATATATTGAATACTCCTCATATCGATATCTGGCGCACTTTGTCCCTTACACCCGCCCATACCACTTTTTAGAGGCTATTCTATTTCTGACTGCACTGACAGTTTTTTAGTAAATGACTAATAAAATTTGGTAATTTTAATATAGGAATTTTCATTTTGGTTTTCTAGGTCCTTAATATTACATGGCTGGAAAGCCTTTTAAATTTACTAAATAGATGAACCATTGAAAAGAGTAAAAGGAGTAATAATGTGCTCATCAATACAGCCTTTAAAAGGGATTTTCCTAGAATAAACTTTATATTAATCAATAGATCTTTGAGTATTCAGACCCTTTGGTCAGACACTGATATTTAAGTAACATGCTGTCCATTTCCTTGTGATCCTCCTTGATATGGTTCTACTCCATCATTGGAGTCCAGCTGTGTTTAATTAACCCCTTCAGCCCCCGGGCACTTTCCGTTTTTGCGTTTTTGTTTTTTGCTCCCCTTCTTCCGAGAGGCGTAACTTTTTTATTTTTCCATCAATCTTGCCATATGAGGGCTTGTTTTTTGCGGGACGAGTTGTACTTTTAAATGAAACCATAAGTTTTACCATATAGTGTACTGAAAAATGGCAAAAAAATTCCAAGTGCGGAAAAATTGCAAAAAAAGTGGGATTGTACAATAGTTTTTGGGATATTTTATTCACCGTGTTCACTATATGGTAAAACTGATGTGTGGGTATGATGCCTCAGGTCGGTGCGAGTTTGTAGACACCAAACATGTATAGCTTTACTTGTATCTAGGGGTTAAAAAAAATTCACAAGCTTGTCCGAAAAACGTGGCGCACGTTTTGCGCCATTTTCCAAAACCCGTAGCGTTCTCATTTTTCAGGATCTGAGGCTCATTGATGGCTTATTTTTTGCGTCTTGACCTGACGTTCTTAACGGTACCATTTTTGCGCAGATGCTACGTTTTGATCGCCTGTTATTGCATTTTGCGCAAAATTTGCGGCGACCAAAAAACGTAATTTTGGCGTTTGGAATTTTTTTGCCGCTACGCCGTTTACTGATCAGATTCATTGATTTTATATTTTGATAGATCAGGCATTTCTGAACGCGGCGATACCAAATATGTGTGTATTTTTTATTTTTTTAACCCTTTAATTTTCAATGGGGTGAAAGGGGGGTGATTTGAACTTTTAGGTTTTTTTATTTTTTTTTAATTTTTTAAAACTTTTTTTTTTACTTTTTTTTTTTATTTTACTAGTCCCCCTAGGGGGCTATTGCGATCAGCAATCTGATCGCTTTGCACAATCTGCAGATCTCAGCTACAGAGCTGAGAACTGCAGATTTGCTGCTTCACTTTCAATGCCGGCTGTATTCCGGCATTGAGAGGAAGTGACTCATGTTAGCCACAGGCGTCATCACATGACCCTGTGCTACCATGGCAACCGCCGAAAGTCACGTGATCATGTCACGTGACTTCCGGCGGGGGCGGGGTAAGTCACTGTAATGGCGGCGCCCATATACATATCGCTGCCAAGACTTTGGCAGCGAAATGTAAGGGGTTAATGGCCGCGGGTGGAAGCGATTCCACCCGCAGCTAGCAGGCACACATATCAGCTGTTGATAACAGCTGATATGTGCGCCGATCGCCGCCGCCCGCCGGCGGCAGGGGGCGGGGCTTACCGGAACACGATCCATGACGTATCTAGTACGTCATGGGTCGTTAAGGGGTTAAACTGATAGGACTTGATTTGGAAAGGCTCACACCTGTCTATATAAGACCTCACAGCTCACAGTGCATGTCACACCAAATGAGAATCATGAGGTCAAAGGAACTGCCCAAGGAGCTCAGAGACAATTGTGGCAAGGCACAGATCTGGCCAAGGTTACAAAAGAATTTCTGCATTACTCAAGGTTCCTAAGAGCACAGTGGCCTCCATAATCTTTAAATGGGAGAAGTATGGGGCCACCAGAACGCTTCCTAGACCTAGCCGTCCAGCCAAACTGAGCAATCGTGGGAGAAGAGCCTTCGTGAAGAAGAAGCCCAAGATCACAGTAGCTGAGCTCCAGAGATGCAGTAGCGAGATGGGAGAAAGTTGCACAATGTCAACTATCACTGCAGCCCTCCACCAGTCGGGCCTTCATGGCAGAGTGGGACGGAAGCCTCTCCTCAGTGCAAAGAGTTTGCAAAAAAAACACAAAGGACTCCCCGACTATGAGAAATAAGATTCTCTGGTTTGATGAGACAAAGATACCACTTAGAATTATCACCACAAAGTTCTATGTGTGGAGAAGACCAGGCACTGCTCATCACCTGCCCAATACAATCCCAACAGTGAAACATGGTGGTGGCAGCATCATGCTATGGGGGTGTTTTCAGCTGCAGGGATAGGACGACTGGTTGCAATTGAAGAAAAGATGAATACAGCCAAGTACAGAGATATCCTGGAAGAAAACCTCTTCCAGAGTGCTCTGGACCTCAGACTTGGCCGAAGGTTCACATTCCAACAAGACAATGACCCTAAGCACACAGGTAAAATAACAAAGGAGTGGTTTCAGAACAACTCTGACTATTCTTGACCGGCCCAGCCAGAGCCCTAACCTAAACCCAATTGAGACCTGAAAAAAGAGAATTTTGTTTACTTACCATAAATTCTTTTTCTTATAGTTCCGTATTGGGAGACCCAGACATTGGGTGTATAGCTTCTGCCTCCGGAGGACACACAAAGTACTACACTAAAAAGTGTAGCTCCTCCCTCTGAGAATATACACCCCCTGGATAACCAGATCTAGCCAGTTTAGTGCAAAAGCTGAAGGAGAATAGCCACCCACAAGTAAAGACAGAGCAAGAACCGGAACAACCGGAGCCTCTGTCTACAACAACAGGCGGTGAGAACACGCGGAACAAGAAACTGCCAACAGGCAACAGGGAGGGTGCTGGGTCTCCCAATACGGAACTATAAGAAAAAGAATTTACGGTAAGTAAACAAAATTCTCTTTTTCTTTATCGTTCCTATGGGAGACCCAGACATTGGGACGTCTCAAAGCAGTCCATGGGTGGGAATAAACAGAAAACTGAGAAGTAGGCGGAGCCTAACTTCACAAATGGGCGACAGCCGCCTGAAGGATGCGTCTGCCCAAGCTCGCATCTGCCGAAGCATGAGCATGCACTTGGTAGTGCTTTGAAAAGGTATGCAGGCTAGTCCAAGTGGCAGCCTGACAGACCTGCTGAGCCGTAGCCTGGTGCCTGAAAGCCCAAGAGGCACCGAAAGCTCTGGTCGAGTGTGCCTTGATCCCCGGCGGGGGAGGCACCTGAGTACACTGGTAGGCATCGGATATGGCCGACCTAATCCAACGAGCTAAGGTCGGCTTAGAAGCCGAGAGGCCCTTACGCCGACCTGTGGTTAGCACAAAAAGAGAGGTGCACCGCCTAAGAACAGCGGTGCGAGACACAGATCCGGAGCGCCCGCACCAGATCCAGAGTATGCAACGCTTTTTCAAAGCGATGAACAGGAGCCGGACAAAAGGAAGGCAGGGAAATGTCCTGGTTAAGGTGGAAAGGAGAAACCACCTTAGGGAGAAAATCCGGAATCGGACGGAGAACCACCTTGTCTTGATGAAAAACCAAAAAAGGTGACTCCGAAGAGAGCGCAGCCAAATCAGAGACTCTCCTGAGGGAAGTTATGGCCACTAGAAAGATCACTTTCTGTGAAAGACGAGACAAAGAAACCTCCCTAAGAGGCTCAAAGGGGGGTTTCTGCAAGGCCGTGAGGACCAGATTGAGGTCCCAGGGATCCAAGGGCCGCCGGTAAGGCGGAATGATGTGAGACACGCCCTGCATGAAGGTGCGCACCTGAGCCAGCCGGGCGATACGCCGCTGGAACAGCACTGACAGAGCCGAGACTTGTCACACTCAGCCACACACACACACTCAGCCACACACACACACTCAGCCACACACACACACACACACACACTCAGCCACACACACACACACACACTCAGCCACACACACACACACACACACACAGCCACACACACACACTCAGCCACACACACACAGCCACACACACACACTCAGCCACACACACACACACACACACACACACACTCAGCCACACACACACACACACACACACACACTCAGCCACACACACACACACACACTCAGCCACACACACACACACACACTCAGCCACACACACACACACTCAGCCACACACACACACACTCAGCCACACACACACACACTCAGCCACACACACACACTCAGCCACACACACACACTCAGCCACACACACACACTCAGCCACACACACACTCAGCCACACACACACTCAGCCACACACACACTCAGCCACACACACACTCAGCCACACACACACTCAGCCACACACACACACTCAGCCACACACACACACACTCAGCCACACACACACACACTCAGCCACACACACACACTCAGCCACACACACACACTCAGCCACACACACACACTCAGCCACACACACACACACACACACACTCAGCCACACACACACACACTCAGCCACACACAGTCAGCCACACACACACACACACACACACACACACAGACACACACACACACACACACACACACACACACTCACACATTCAGACACAGCCACACACACACTCAGCCACACACACACACTCAGCCACACACACACACTCAGCCACACACACACACTCAGCCACACACACACACTCAGCCACACACACACACTCAGCCACACTCAGCCACACACACAGCCACACTCAGCCACACACACACACACTCAGCCACACACACACACACTCACACAGCCACACACACACACACTCAGCCACACACACACACACTCACACAGCCACACACACACACACACAGCCACACACACACACACACACACTCAGCCACACACACACACACACACAGACACACCCAGACACACACACACACACACACATTCAGACACAGCCACACACACTCAGCCACACACACACACACTCAGCCACACACACACACACACACACACACTCAGCCACACACTCAGCCACACACACACACTCAGCCACACACACACACACACACACTCAGCCACACACACACACACACACACTCAGCCACACACACACACACACACAGCCACACACACACTCAGCCACACACAAACTCAGCCACACACACACACACTCAGCCACACACACACTCAGCCACACACACACACACTCAGCCACACACACACTCAGCCACACACACACACTCAGCCACACACACACTCAGCCACACACACACTCAGCCACACACACACTCAGCCACACACACACTCAGCCACACACACACTCAGCCACACACACACACTCAGCCACACACACACACTCAGCCACACACACACACACACACAGACACACCCAGACACACACACACACACACACACATTCAGACACAGCCACACACACTCAGCCACACACACACACACTCAGCCACACACACACACACACACACACACTCAGCCACACACTCAGCCACACACACACACTCAGCCACACACACACACTCAGCCACACACACTCAGCCACACACACACACACTCAGCCACACACACACACACACTCAGCCACACACACACACTCAGCCACACACACACACACACTCAGCCACACACACACACACACTCAGCCACACACACACTCAGCCACACACACACACACTCAGCCACACACACACACACTCAGCCACACACACTCAGCCACACACACTCAGCCACACACACTCAGCCACACACACTCAGCCACACACACTCAGCCACACACACTCAGCCACACACACTCAGCCACACACACTCAGCCACACACACTCAGCCACACACACTCAGCCACACACACTCAGCCACACACACACACTCAGCCACACACACACACTCAGCCACACACACACACTCAGCCACACACACTCAGCCACACACACTCAGCCACACACACACACACTCAGCCACACACACACACACTCAGCCACACACACACACACTCAGCCACACACACACTCAGCCACACACACACACTCAGCCACACACACACACTCAGCCACACACACACACTCAGCCACACACACACACTCAGCCACACACACACACTCAGCCACACACACACACACTCAGCCACACACACAGTCACACACACACTCACTCAGCCACACACACACTCTCAGCCACACACACACACACTCAGCCACACACACACACACTCAGCCACACACACACACACACTCAGCCACACACACACACTCAGCCACACACACACACTCAGCCAAACACAGTCAGCCACACACACACACACACTCAGCCACACACACACACACACACACACACAGCCACACACACACACTCAGCCACACACACACACTCAGCCACACACACACACTCAGCCAAACACAGTCAGCCACACACACACACACTCAGCCACACACACACTCAGCCACACACACACACACTCAGCCACACACACACACTCAGCCACACACACACACTCAGCCACACACACACACTCAGCCACACACACACACTCAGCCACACACACACACTCAGCCACACACACACACACTCAGCCACACACACACACACTCAGCCACACACACACACAGCCACACACACACACTCAGCCAAACACAGTCAGCCACACACACACACACTCAGCCACACACACACACTCAGCCACACACACACTCAGCCACACACACACACTCAGCCACACACACACACTCAGCCACACACACACACACTCAGCCACACACACACTCAGCCACACACACACACAGCCACACACACACACACACTCAGCCACACACACACACACTCAGCCACACACACACACTCAGCCACACACACACACACACTCAGCCACACACACACACTCAGCCACACACACACACTCAGCCACACACACACACACTCAGCCACACACACACACACTCAGCCACACACACACACAGCCACACACACACACTCAGCCACACACACACACACTCAGCCACACACACACACAGCCACACACACACACTCAGCCACACACACACACACTCAGCCAAACACAGTCAGCCACACACACACACACTCAGCCACACACACACTCAGCCACACACACACTCAGCCACACACACACACTCAGCCACACACACACACTCAGCCAAACACACACACACTCAGCCAAACACACACACACACACTCAGCCACACACACACACACACACACACTCAGCCACACACACACACACACACAGCCACACACACACACACACAGCCACACACACACACACACACACACACTCAGCCACACACACACACTCAGCCAAACACAGTCAGCCACACACACACACACTCAGCCACACACACACACTCAGCCACACACACACACTCAGCCACACACACACACTCAGCCAAACACAGTCAGCCACACACACACACACTCAGCCACACACACACTCAGCCACACACACACACTCAGCCACACACACACACTCAGCCACACACACACACTCAGCCACACACACACACTCAGCCACACACACACACTCAGCCAAACACAGTCAGCCACACACACACACACACACTCAGCCACACACACACACACACACTCAGCCACACACACACACACACACTCAGCCACACACACACACACACTCAGCTACTCAGCCACACACACAGTCCGCCAAACACAGTCAGCCACACACACAGCCACACACACACACACTCAGCCACACACACACACACACTCAGCCACACACACACACACTCAGCCACACACACACACACTCAGCCACACACACACACACTCAGCCACACACACACACACACTCAGCCACACACACACACACTCAGCCACACACACACACACACACTCACACACACACAGCCACACACACACACACACACACACACACAGCCACACACACTCAGCCACACACACTCAGCCACACACACTCAGCCACACACACTCAGCCACACACACTCAGCCACACACACTCAGCCACACACACACACACTCAGCCACACACACACACACTCAGCCAAACACAGTCAGCCACACACACACAGCCACACACACTCACACTCAGCCACACACACACACACTCAGCCACACACACACACAGCCACACACACACACTCAGCCACACACACACACTCAGCCTCAGCCACACAGCCACACACACACACACTCAGCCACACACACTCAGCCACACACACTCAGCCACACACACTCAGCCACACACACTCAGCCACACACACTCAGCCACACACACACACACACACACTCAGCCAAACACAGTCAGCCACACACACACACTCAGCCACACACACACACACACTCAGCCAAACACAGTCAGCCACACACACACACACTCACTCAGACACACCCAGACACACACACACTCACACATTCAGACACAGCCACACACGCTCAGAAACACACACACTCACTCAGCCACACACACACACACACACACACACACACACAGCTACTCAGCCACACACGGTCCGCCAAACACAGTCAGCCACACACGCAAACACACACACTCAGCCACACACACACACACACACTCAGCTACTCAGCCACACACACAGTCCGCCACACACACACACACACACACACACACACACACTAAGCCACACACACACACACACTCAGCCAGCCACACACACACTCAGCCAGCCACACACACACTCAGCCAGCCACACACACACTCAGCCAGCCACACACACACTCAGCCAGCCACACACACACTCAGCCACACACACACACTCAGCCACACACACACATTCAGCCACACACACACTCAGCCACACACACACTCAGCCACACACACACACACACACTCAGCCACACACACACACACTCAGCCAAGCACACACTCAGCCAAGCACACACTCAGCCAAGCACACACTCAGCCACACACACACTCAGCCACACACACACACTCAGCCACACACACACACTCAGCCACACACACACACTCAGCCACACACACACACTCAGCCACACACACACTCAGCCACACACAGACACACACACACACATTCAGACACAGCCACACACGCTCAGAAACACACACACACTCAGCCACACACACACACACTCAGCCACACACACACACTCAGCCACACACTCAGCCACACACACACACACACACACACAGCCACACACACACACTCAGCCACACACACACTCAGCCACACACACACACAGCCACACACACACAAACAGCCACACACACACACACTCAGCCACACACACACACACTCAGCCACACACACACTCAGCCACACACACACTCAGCCACACACACACACACTCAGCCACACACACACACACACACACACACACTCAGCCACACACACTCACACACACAGCCACACACACACACACTCAGCCACACACACACACTCAGCCACACACACACACAGCCACACACACACACACTCAGCCACACACACACACACACACTCAGCCAGCCACACACACACTCAGCCAGCCACACACACACTCAGCCAGCCACACACACACTCAGCCAGCCACACACACACACTCAGCCACACACACACACACTCAGCCACACACACACTCAGCCACACACACACTCAGCCACACACACACTCAGCCACACACACACTCAGCCACACACACACACACACTCAGCCACACACACACACTCAGCCACACACACACACTCAGCCACACACACACACTCAGCCACACACACACACTCAGCCACACACACACACTCAGCCACACACACACTCTCAGCCACACACACACTCTCAGCCACACACACACACACTCAGCCACACACACACACACACACACTCAGCCACACACACACTCAGCCACACACACACACACTCAGCCACACACACACACACTCAGCCACACACACACTCAGCCACACACACACACACTCAGCCACACACACACACACACTCAGCCACACACACACACACACACTCAGCCACACACACACACTCAGCCACACACACACACTCAGCCACACACACACACACACTCAGCCACACACACACACACTCAGCCACACACACACACACACTCAGCCACACACACACACACTCAGCCACACACACACTCAGCCACACACACACACACTCAGCCACACACACACACACTCAGCCACACACACACACTCAGCCACACACACACTCAGCCACACACACACTCAGCCACACACACACACTCAGCCACACACACACACACTCAGCCACACACACACACACACTCAGCCACACACACACACACACTCAGCCACACACACACACACTCAGCCACACACACACACACTCAGCCACACACACACACACACACTCAGCCACACACACACACACACACTCAGCCACACACACTCAGCCACACACACACACTCAGCCACACACACACACTCAGCCACACACACACTCACACACTCAGCCACACACACACACACACTCAGCCACACACACACACACTCAGCCACACCCACACACACACTCAGCCACACACACACACACACACTCAGCCACACACACTCAGCCACACACACACACTCAGCCACACACACACACTCAGCCACACACACACTCACACACTCAGCCACACACACACACACACTCAGCCACACACACACACACTCAGCCACACACACACACTCAGCCACACACACACACTCAGCCACACACACACACACTCAGCCACACACACACACAGCCACACACACACACACTCAGCCACACACACACACTCAGCCCCACACACACACACTCAGCCCCACACACACACACTCAGCCACACACACACACACTCAGCCACACACACTCAGCCACACACACACACTCAGCCACACACACACACTCAGCCACACACACACAAACTCAGCCACACACACAAACTCAGCCACACACACACACTCAGCCACACACACACACTCAGCCACACACACACACACGCAGCCACACACACACACACGCAGCCACACACACGCACGCTCAGCCACACACACGCACGCTCAGCCACACACACGCACGCTCAGCCACACACACGCACACTCAGCCACACACACGCACACTCAGCCACACACACGCACACTCAGCCACACACACGCACACTCAGCCACACACACACACACTCAGCCACACACACACACACTCAGCCACACACACACACACTCAGCCACACACACACACACTCAGCCACACACACACACACTCAGCCACACACACACACACTCAGCCACACACACACACTCAGCCACACACACACACACTCAGCCACACACACACACACACACACAGCCACACACACACACTCAGCCACACACACACACTCAGCCACACACACACACACACTCAGCCACACACACACAAACTCAGCCACACACACAAACTCAGCCACACACACAAACTCAGCCACACACACACACTCAGCCACACACACACACACACACACACTCAGCCACACACACACACACACTCAGCCACACACACACACACTCAGCCACACACACACACACTCAGCCACACACACACACACTCAGCCACACACACACACACTCAGCCACACACACACACACGCAGCCACACACACACACACGCAGCCACACACACACACACGCAGCCACACACACACACACTCAGCCACACACACACACTCAGCCACACACACACACTCAGCCACACACACACACTCAGCCACACACACACACTCAGCCACACACACACACTCAGCCACACACACACACTCAGCCACACACACAGCCACACACACACACACAGCCACACACACACAAACACACTCAGCCACACACACACACACTCAGCCACACACACACACACACACACACACACACACACTCAGCCACACACACACTCACTCAGACACACCCAGACACACACACACACATTCAGACAGCCACACACGCTCAGAAACACACACTCACTCAGCCACACACACACACACACACACACGCAGCCACACACACACACGCAGCCACACACACACACACGCAGCCACACACACACACACGCAGCCACACACACACACACGCAGCCACACACACACACACTCAGCCACACACACACACACACTCAGCCACACACACACACTCAGCCACACACACACACACACACTCAGCCACACACACACTCAGCCACACACACACACACACTCAGCCACACACACACACACTCAGCCACACACACACACACACTCAGCCACACACACACACACTCAGCCACACACACACACACTCAGCCACACACACACACTCAGCCACACACACACTCAGCCACACAAACACTCTCAGCCACACACACACTCTCAGCCACACACACACTCTCAGCCACACACACACACACTCAGCCACACACACACACTCAGCCACACACACACAGCCACACACACACACAGCCACACACACACACACACACACAGCCACACACACACAAACACACTCAGCCACACACACACACACTCAGCCACACACACACACACACACACTCACACTCAGCCACACACACACTCACTCAGACACACCCAGACACACACACACACATTCAGACACAGCCACACACGCTCAGAAACACACACAGCCACACACACACACACAGCCACACACACACAAACACACTCAGCCACACACACACACACTCAGCCACACACACACACACACACACACACTCACTCAGACACACCCAGACACACACACACACACATTCAGACAGCCACACACGCTCAGAAACACACACTCACTCAGCCACACACACACACAGCCACACACACACACTCAGCCACTTACACACACACTCAGCCACTTACACACACACTCAGCCACACACACACACACTCAGCCACACACACACTCAGCCACACACACACACACACTCTCAGCCACACACACACACACACTCAGCCACACACACACACACACACTCAGCCACACACACACACACACACTCAGCCACACACACACACTCAGCCACACACACACACTCAGCCACACACACACACACTCAGCCACACACACACACACTCAGCCACACACACACAAACTCAGCCACACACACACACACACACTCAGCCACACACACACACACACTCAGCCACACACACACACACGCAGCCACACACACACACACACACACACACTCAGCCACACACACACACACTCAGCCACACACACACTCAGCCACACACACACTCAGCCACACACACACTCAGCCACACACACACACACACACTCAGCCACACACACACACTCAGCCACACACACACACACTCAGCCACACACACACTCAGCCACACACACACACTCAGCCACACACACACACTCAGCCACACACACACACTCAGCCACACACACACACTCAGCCACACACACACACACTCAGCCACACACACACACACTCAGCCACACACTCAGCCACACACACACACACTCAGCCACACACACACACACTCAGCCACACACACACACACACTCAGCCACACACACACACACACTCAGCCACACACACACACACTCAGCCACACACACACACACTCAGCCACACACACACACACTCAGCCACACACACACACACTCAGCCACACACACACACACACACACACTCAGCCACACACACACACTCAGCCACACACACACACACTCAGCCACACACACACACACACTCAGCCACACACACACACACACTCAGCCACACACACACACTCAGCCACACACACACACTCAGCCACACACACACACACACTCAGCCACACACACACACTCAGCCACACACACACACACTCAGCCACACACACACACACTCAGCCACACACACACACACACACACACACTCAGCCACACACACACACACACACACACACTCAGCCACACACACACACACACACTCAGCCACACACACTCAGCCACACAAACTCAGCCACACACACACACACACACACACACACTCAGCCACACACACACACACTCAGCCACACACACTCAGCCACACACACACACTCAGCCACACACACACACTCAGCCACACACACACACTCAGCCACACACACACACTCAGCCACACACACACACACACTCAGCCACACACACACACACACACACACACACACACAGACACACCCAGACACACACACACACACTCAGCCACACACACACACTCAGCCACACACACACACACACACTCAGCCACACACACACACACACACACTCAGCCACACACACACACACTCAGCCACACACACACACACTCAGCCACACACACACACACACACTCAGCCACACACACGCACACACTCAGCCACACACACGCACACACTCAGCCACACACACGCACACTCAGCCACACACACGCACACTCAGCCACACACACGCACACTCAGCCACACACACGCACACTCAGCCACACACACACATTCAGACACAGCCACACACACACACACACTCAGCCACACACACACACACACACACACACTCAGCCACACACACACACACACACTCAGCCACACACACTCAGCCACACAAACTCAGCCACACACACACACACACACACACACACTCAGCCACACACACACACACTCAGCCACACACACTCAGCCACACACACACACTCAGCCACACACACACACTCAGCCACACACACACACTCAGCCACACACACACACTCAGCCACACACACACACACACTCAGCCACACACACACACACACACACACACACACACACAGACACACCCAGACACACACACACACACTCAGCCACACACACACACTCAGCCACACACACACACACACACACACTCAGCCACACACACACACACACACACTCAGCCACACACACACACACTCAGCCACACACACACACACTCAGCCACACACACACACACACACTCAGCCACACACACGCACACACTCAGCCACACACACGCACACACTCAGCCACACACACGCACACTCAGCCACACACACGCACACTCAGCCACACACACGCACACTCAGCCACACACACGCACACTCAGCCACACACACACATTCAGACACAGCCACACACGCTCAGAAACACACACACACTCAGCCACACACACACACACACTCAGCCACACACACACACACTCAGCCACACACACACACACTCAGCCACACACACACACACTCAGCCACACACACACACTCAGCCACACACACACACTCAGCCACACACACACACTCAGCCACACACACACTCAGCCACACACACACACTCAGCCACACACACACACACACACACACTCAGCCACACACACACACACTCAGCCACACACACGCACACACTCAGCCACACACACGCACACTCAGCCACACACACGCACACTCAGCCACACACACGCACACTCAGCCACACACACGCACACTCAGCCACACACACGCACACTCAGCCACACACACGCACACTCAGCCACACACACACATTCAGACACAGCCACACACGCTCAGAAACACACACACACTCAGCCACACACACACACACTCAGCCACACACACACACACTCAGCCACACACACACACACTCAGCCACACACACACACACTCAGCCACACACACACACTCAGCCACACACACACACTCAGCCACACACACACACTCAGCCACACACACACACTCAGCCACACACACACACTCAGCCACACACACACACACACTCAGCCACACACACACACACACTCAGCCACACACACACACACACTCAGCCACACACACACACACACTCAGCCACACACACACTCAGCCACACACACACACTCAGCCACACACACACACTCAGCCACACACACACACACACACACTCAGCCACACACACGCACACACTCAGCCACACACACGCACACTCAGCCACACACACGCACACTCAGCCACACACACGCACACTCAGCCACACACACGCACACTCAGCCACACACACACATTCAGACACAGCCACACACGCTCAGAAACACACACACACTCAGCCACACACACACACACTCAGCCACACACACACACACTCAGCCACACACACACACACTCAGCCACACACACACACACTCAGCCACACACACACACACTCAGCCACACACACACACTCAGCCACACACACACTCAGCCACACACACACACTCAGCCACACACACACACACACTCAGCCACACACACACACACTCAGCCACACACACACACACACTCAGCCACACACACACAAACTCAGCCACACACACACAAACTCAGCCACACACACACAAACTCAGCCACACACACAAACTCAGCCACACACACACACACGCAGCCACACACACACACGCAGCCACACACACACACACGCAGCCACACACACACACTCAGCCACACACACACACAGCCACACACACACACTCAGCCACACACACACACTCAGCCACACACACACACTCAGCCACACACACACACTCAGCCACACACACACACTCAGCCACACACACGCACACTCAGCCACACACACGCACACTCAGCCACACACACGCACACTCAGCCACACACACGCACACTCAGCCACACACACGCACACTCAGCCACACACACGCGCACACTCAGCCACACACGCGCACACTCAGCCACACACGCGCACACTCAGCCACACACACGCACACTCAGCCACACACACGCACACTCAGCCACACACACGCACACTCAGCCACACACACGCACACTCAGCCACACACACGCACACTCAGCCACACACACGCACACTCAGCCACACACACGCACACTCAGCCACACACACGCACACTCAGCCACACACACACAGCCACACACAGCCACACACGCTCAGAAACACACACACACTCAGCCACACACACACACACTCAGCCACACACACACACACTCAGCCACACACACACACACTCAGCCACACACACACACACTCAGCCACACACACACACACTCAGCCACACACACACACACTCAGCCACACACACACACTCAGCCACACACACACACTCAGCCACACACACACTCAGCCACACACACACACTCAGCCACACACACACACTCAGCCACACACACACACACACTCAGCCACACACACACACACACACACTCAGCCACACACACACAAACTCAGCCACACACACACAAACTCAGCCACACACACACAAACTCAGCCACACACACAAACTCAGCCACACACACGCAGCCACACACACACACACGCAGCCACACACACACACACACGCAGCCACACACACACTCAGCCACACACACACACACTCAGCCACACACACACACAGCCACACACACACACTCAGCCACACACACACACTCAGCCACACACACACACTCAGCCACACACACACACTCAGCCACACACACACACTCAGCCACACACACGCACACTCAGCCACACACACGCACACTCAGCCACACACACGCACACTCAGCCACACACACGCGCACTCAGCCACACACACGCGCACTCAGCCACACACGCGCACACTCAGCCACACACACGCACACTCAGCCACACACACGCACACTCAGCCACACACACGCACACTCAGCCACACACACGCACACTCAGCCACACACACGCACACTCAGCCACACACACGCACACTCAGCCACACACACACAGCCACACACAGCCACACACACTCAGCCACACACAGCCACACACACTCAGCCACACACACACACACACACTCAGCCACACACACACACACACACTCAGCCACACACACACACACACTCAGCCACACACACACACTCAGCCACACACACACACTCAGCCACACACACACACTCAGCCACACACACACACTCAGCCACACACACACACTCAGCCACACACACACTCAGCCACACACACACACTCAGCCACACACACACACACACTCAGCCACACACACACACACACTCAGCCACACACACACACACTCAGCCACACACACACACACTCAGCCACACACACACACACTCAGCCACACACACACACTCAGCCACACACACACACACACAGCCACACACACACACAGCCACACACACACTCAGCCACACACACGCACACTCAGCCACACACACGCACACTCAGCCACACACACGCACACTCAGCCACACACACGCACACTCAGCCACACACACGCACACTCAGCCACACACACGCACACTCAGCCACACACACACACTCAGCCACACACACACACTCAGCCACACACACACACTCAGCCACACACACACACTCAGCCACACACACACACTCAGCCACACACACACACTCAGCCACACACACACTCAGCCACACACACACACACACACTCAGCCACACACACACACACTCAGCCACACACACACACTCAGCCACACACACACACTCAGCCACACACACACACACAGCCACACACACACACTCAGCCACACACACACACACTCAGCCACACACACACACACTCAGCCACACACACACACACTCAGCCACACACACAGTCACACACACACACACTCAGCCACACACACACACACACACAGCCACACTCAGCCACACACACACTCAGTCACACACACACACTCAGCCACACACACACACACACACACACACACTCAGCCACACACACACACTCAGCCACACACACACACACACACACACAGCCACACACACACACTCAGCCACACACACACTCAGCCAAACACAGTCAGCCACACACACAGTCACACACACACACACACATTCAGACAGCCACACACACTCAGCCACACACTCAGCCACACACACACACACACTCAGCCACACACACACACTCGGCCACACACACACACACACACACTCGGCCACACACACACACACACACACACTCAGCCACACACACACACTCAGCCACACACACACACTCAGCCACACACACACACTCAGCCACACACACACACTCAGCCACACACACACACTCAGCCACACACACACACTCAGCCACACACACACACTCAGCCACACACACACTCAGCCACACACACACTCAGCCACACACACACTCAGCCACACACACACACTCAGCCACACACACACTCAGCCACACACACACACTCAGCCACACACACACACTCAGCCACACACACACACTCAGCCACACACACACACTCAGCCACACACACGCACACTCAGCCACACACACAGTCACACACACAGCCACACACACACACACTCAGCCACACACACACACACACACAGCCACACACACACACACACAGCCACACACACACACACACTCAGCCACACACACACACTCAGCCACACACACACACTCAGCCAAACACAGTCAGCCACACACACACACACACACACTCAGCCACACACACACTCAGCCACACACACACACTCAGCCACACACACACACTCAGCCACACACACACACACACACACACATTCAGACACAGCCACACACACACACACACTCAGCCACACACACACACACACACACACACTCAGCCACACACTCAGCCACACACACACACTCAGCCACACACACACACTCAGCCACACACACACACTCAGCCACACACACACACACTCAGCCACACACACACACACTCAGCCACACACACACACACACTCAGCCACACACACACACACTCAGCCACACACACACACTCAGCCACACACACACACTCAGCCACACACACACACTCAGCCACACACACACACTCAGCCACACACACACACTCAGCCACACACACACACTCAGCCACACACACACACACTCAGCCACACACACAGTCACACACACACTCACTCAGCCACACACACACTCTCAGCCACACACACACACACTCAGCCACACACACACACACACAGCCACACACACACACACACTCAGCCACACACACACACACACTCAGCCACACACACACACTCAGCCAAACACAGTCAGCCACACACACACACACACTCAGCCACACACACACACACACACACTCAGCCACACACACACACTCAGCCAAACACAGTCAGCCACACACACACACACACACACTCAGCCACACACACACACACTCAGCCACACACACACACAGCCACACACACACACACACTCAGCCACACACACACACACTCAGCCACACACACACACTCAGCCACACACACACACTCAGCCACACACACACTCAGCCACACACACACACACTCAGCCACACACACACACACTCAGCCACACACACACACAGCCACACACACACACTCAGCCACACACACACACTCAGCCACACACACACACTCAGCCAAACACAGTCAGCCACACACACACACACTCAGCCACACACACACTCAGCCACACACACACACTCAGCCACACACACACACTCAGCCACACACACACACACTCAGCCACACACACACACTCAGCCACACACACACACACTCAGCCACACACACACACACTCAGCCACACACACACACACACACTCAGCCACACACACACACACTCAGCCACACACACACACACACACAGCCACACACACACACACACAGCCACACACACACACACCCAGCCACACACACACACACACACACTCAGCCACACACACACACTCAGCCAAACACAGTCAGCCACACACACACACACACTCAGCCACACACACACACTCAGCCACACACACACACTCAGCCAAACACAGTCAGCCACACACACACACACTCAGCCACACACACACTCAGCCACACACACACTCAGCCACACACACACTCAGCCACACACACACACTCAGCCACACACACACTCAGCCACACACACACACTCAGCCACACACACACACTCAGCCAAACACAGTCAGCCACCAGCCACACACACACACTCAGCCACACACACACACACACCCAGCCACACACACACACACTCAGCCACACACACACACACACACTCAGCTACTCAGCCACACACACAGTCCGCCAAACACAGTCAGCCACACACACAGCCACACACACACACACTCAGCCACACACACACACACTCAGCCACACACACACACACTCAGCCACACACACACACACACTCAGCCACACACACACACACACACTCAGCCACACACACACACACACTCAGCCACACACACAGCCACACACACACACACACACACACAGCCACACACACACACACAGCCACACACACACACACACACACACACACAGCCACACACACTCAGCCACACACACTCAGCCACACACACTCAGCCACACACACTCAGCCACACACACTCAGCCACACACACACACACTCAGCCAAACACAGTCAGCCACACACACAGCCACACACACTCACACTCAGCCACACACACACACACACTCAGCCACACACACACACACACTCAGCCACACACACACACACACTCAGCCACACACACACACACTCAGCCACACACACACACAGCCACACACACACACACTCAGCCACACACACACACTCAGCCACACACACACACTCAGCCAAACACACACACTCAGCCAAACACACACACTCAGCCTCAGCCACACAGCCACACACACACACACTCAGCCACACACACAGCCACACACACTCAGCCACACACAGTCAGCCACACACACACACTCAGCCACACACACACACACACTCAGCCAAACACAGTCAGCCACACACACACACACTCACTCAGACACACCCAGACACACACACACACACACTCACACATTCAGACACAGCCACACACGCTCAGAAACACACACACTCACTCAGCCACACACACACACTAACTCAGCCACACACACACACACACACACACACACACACACACAGCTACTCAGCCACACACGGTCCGCCAAACACAGTCAGCCACACACACAGCCACACGCAAACACACACACTCAGCCACACACACACACACACTCAGCCACACACACACACACACTCAGCTACTCAGCCACACACACAGTCCGCCACACACACACACACACACACACACACACACTAAGCCACACACACACACACACTCAGCCACACACACACACACAGCCACACACACACACTCAGCCACACACACACACACTCAGCCACACACACACACACTCAGCCACACACACACACACTCAGCCACACACACAGTCACACACACACACACTCAGCCACACACACACACACACACAGCCACACTCAGCCACACACACACTCAGTCACACACACACACTCAGCCACACACACACACACACACACACTCAGCCACACACACACACTCAGCCACACACACACACACACACACACAGCCACACACACACACTCAGCCACACACACACTCAGCCAAACACAGTCAGCCACACACACAGTCACACACACACACACACATTCAGACAGCCACACACACTCAGCCACACACTCAGCCACACACACACACACACTCAGCCACACACACACACTCGGCCACACACACACACACACACACTCGGCCACACACACACACACACACACACTCAGCCACACACACACACTCAGCCACACACACACACTCAGCCACACACACACACTCAGCCACACACACACACTCAGCCACACACACACACTCAGCCACACACACACACTCAGCCACACACACACACTCAGCCACACACACACTCAGCCACACACACACTCAGCCACACACACACTCAGCCACACACACACACTCAGCCACACACACACTCAGCCACACACACACACTCAGCCACACACACACACTCAGCCACACACACACACTCAGCCACACACACACACTCAGCCACACACACGCACACTCAGCCACACACACAGTCACACACACAGCCACACACACACACACTCAGCCACACACACACACACACACAGCCACACACACACACACACAGCCACACACACACACACACTCAGCCACACACACACACTCAGCCACACACACACACTCAGCCAAACACAGTCAGCCACACACACACACACTCAGCCACACACACACTCAGCCACACACACACACTCAGCCACACACACACACTCAGCCACACACACACACACACACACACATTCAGACACAGCCACACACACACACACACTCAGCCACACACACACACACACACACACACTCAGCCACACACTCAGCCACACACACACACTCAGCCACACACACACACTCAGCCACACACACACACTCAGCCACACACACACACACTCAGCCACACACACACACACTCAGCCACACACACACACACACTCAGCCACACACACACACACTCAGCCACACACACACACTCAGCCACACACACACACTCAGCCACACACACACACTCAGCCACACACACACACTCAGCCACACACACACACTCAGCCACACACACACACTCAGCCACACACACACACACTCAGCCACACACACAGTCACACACACACTCACTCAGCCACACACACACTCTCAGCCACACACACACACACTCAGCCACACACACACACACACAGCCACACACACACACACACTCAGCCACACACACACACACACTCAGCCACACACACACACTCAGCCAAACACAGTCAGCCACACACACACACACACTCAGCCACACACACACACACACACACTCAGCCACACACACACACTCAGCCAAACACAGTCAGCCACACACACACACACACACACACACTCAGCCACACACACACACACTCAGCCACACACACACACAGCCACACACACACACACACTCAGCCACACACACACACACTCAGCCACACACACACACTCAGCCACACACACACACTCAGCCACACACACACTCAGCCACACACACACACTCAGCCACACACACACACACTCAGCCACACACACACACACTCAGCCACACACACACACAGCCACACACACACACTCAGCCACACACACACACTCAGCCACACACACACACTCAGCCAAACACAGTCAGCCACACACACACACACTCAGCCACACACACACTCAGCCACACACACACACTCAGCCACACACACACACTCAGCCACACACACACACACTCAGCCACACACACACACTCAGCCACACACACACACACTCAGCCACACACACACACACTCAGCCACACACACACACACACACTCAGCCACACACACACACACTCAGCCACACACACACACACACACAGCCACACACACACACACACAGCCACACACACACACACCCAGCCACACACACACACACACACACTCAGCCACACACACACACTCAGCCAAACACAGTCAGCCACACACACACACACACTCAGCCACACACACACACTCAGCCACACACACACACTCAGCCAAACACAGTCAGCCACACACACACACACTCAGCCACACACACACTCAGCCACACACACACTCAGCCACACACACACACTCAGCCACACACACACTCAGCCACACACACACACTCAGCCACACACACACACTCAGCCAAACACAGTCAGCCACCAGCCACACACACACACTCAGCCACACACACACACACACCCAGCCACACACACACACACTCAGCCACACACACACACACACACTCAGCTACTCAGCCACACACACAGTCCGCCAAACACAGTCAGCCACACACACAGCCACACACACACACACTCAGCCACACACACACACACTCAGCCACACACACACACACTCAGCCACACACACACACACACTCAGCCACACACACACACACACACTCAGCCACACACACACACACTCAGCCACACACACAGCCACACACACACACACACACACAGCCACACACACACACACAGCCACACACACACACACACACACACACACAGCCACACACACTCAGCCACACACACTCAGCCACACACACTCAGCCACACACACTCAGCCACACACACTCAGCCACACACACACTCAGCCACACACACACACACTCAGCCAAACACAGTCAGCCACACACACAGCCACACACACTCACACTCAGCCACACACACACACACACTCAGCCACACACACACACACACTCAGCCACACACACACACACACTCAGCCACACACACACACACTCAGCCACACACACACACAGCCACACACACACACACTCAGCCACACACACACACTCAGCCACACACACACACTCAGCCAAACACACACACTCAGCCAAACACACACACTCAGCCTCAGCCACACAGCCACACACACACACACTCAGCCACACACACAGCCACACACACTCAGCCACACACAGTCAGCCACACACACACACTCAGCCACACACACACACACACTCAGCCAAACACAGTCAGCCACACACACACACACTCACTCAGACACACCCAGACACACACACACACACACTCACACATTCAGACACAGCCACACACGCTCAGAAACACACACACTCACTCAGCCACACACACACACTAACTCAGCCACACACACACACACACACACACACACACACACACAGCTACTCAGCCACACACGGTCCGCCAAACACAGTCAGCCACACACACAGCCACACGCAAACACACACACTCAGCCACACACACACACACACTCAGCCACACACACACACACACTCAGCTACTCAGCCACACACACAGTCCGCCACACACACACACACACACACACACACTAAGCCACACACACACACACACTCAGCCAGCCACACACACACTCAGCCAGCCACACACACACTCAGCCAGCCACACACACACTCAGCCAGCCACACACACACTCAGCCAGCCACACACACACTCAGCCAGCCACACACACACTCAGCCAGCCACACACACACACTCAGCCACACACACACACTCAGCCACACACACACACATTCAGCCACACACACACACATTCAGCCACACACACACTCAGCCACACACACACACACTCAGCCACACACACACACACTCAGCCACACACACACACACTCAGCCACACACACACACACTCAGCCACACACACACACACTCAGCCACACACACACACACTCAGCCACACACACACACTCAGCCACACACACACACTCAGCCACACACACACTCAGCCACACACAGACACACACACACATTCAGACACAGCCACACACGCTCAGAAACACACACACACTCAGCCACACACACACACACTCAGCCACACACACACACTCAGCCACACACTCAGCCACACACACACACTCAGCCACACACACACACACTCAGCCACACACACACACACACTCAGCCACACACACACACACACACACTCAGCCACACACACACTCAGCCACACACACACACTCAGCCACACACACACACTCAGCCACACACACACACTCAGCCACACACACACACTCAGCCACACACACACACACACTCAGCCACACACACACACACACTCAGCCACACACACACACTCAGCCACACACACACACTCAGCCACACACACACACACACTCAGCCACACACACACACACACTCAGCCACACACACACACACACTCAGCCACACACACACACTCAGCCACACACACACACTCAGCCACACACACACTCAGCCACACACACACTCAGCCACACACACACTCAGCCACACACACACACTCAGCCACACACACACACTCAGCCACACACACACTCTCAGCCACACACACACACTCAGCCACACACACACACTCAGCCACACACACACACACACAGCCACACACACACACAGCCACACACACACACACACTCAGCCACACACACACACACACTCAGCCACACACACACACACACTCAGCCACACACACACACACTCAGCCACACACACACACACTCAGCCACACACACACAAACACACTCAGCCACACACACACACACACACACTCAGCCACACACACACCCACACTCAGCCACACACACACCCACACTCAGCCACACACACACACACACACTCAGCCACACACACACACACTCAGCCACACACACAGCCACACACACACACACACACACACACAGCGCCACACACACACACAGCCACACACACACACACACACAGCCACACACACTCAGCCACACACACTCAGCCACACACACTCAGCCACACACACTCAGCCACACACACTCAGCCACACACACACTCAGCCACACACACACACACTCAGCCAAACACAGTCAGCCACACACACACACACAGCCACACACACTCACACTCAGCCACACACACACACTCAGCCACACACACACACACACACACACAGCCACACACACACACTCAGCCACACACACACACTCAGCCACACACACACACACTCAGCCACACACACACACTCAGCCAAACACACACACTCAGCCAAACACACACACTCAGCCAAACACACACACTCAGCCAAACACACACACTCAGCCTCAGCCACACAGCCACACACACACTCAGCCACACACTCAGCCACACACACTCAGCCACACACACACACACACTCAGCCAAACACAGTCAGCCACACACACACACTCAGCCACACACACACACACACACACTCAGCCAAACACAGTCAGCCACACACACACACACTCACTCAGACACACCCAGACACACACACACACACACACTCACACATTCAGACACAGCCACACACGCTCAGAAACACACACACTCACTCAGCCACACACACACACTAACTCAGCCACACACACACACACACACACACACACACACACAGCTACTCAGCCACACACGGTCCGCCAAACACAGTCAGCCACACACACAGCCACACGCAAACACACACACTCAGCCACACACACACACACTCAGCCACACACACACACACACACTCAGCTACTCAGCCACACACACAGTCCGCCACACACACACACACACACACACACACTAAGCCACACACACACACACACTCAGCCAGCCACACACACACTCAGCCAGCCACACACACACTCAGCCAGCCACACACACACTCAGCCAGCCACACACACACTCAGCCAGCCACACACACACTCAGCCAGCCACACACACACTCAGCCAGCCACACACACACTCAGCCACACACACACACTCAGCCAGCCACACACACACTCAGCCACACACACACACATTCAGCCACACACACACACATTCAGCCACACACACACTCAGCCACACACACACACACTCAGCCACACACACACACACTCAGCCACACACACACACACAGCCACACACACACACTCAGCCACACACACACACACTCAGCCACACACACACACTCAGCCACACACACACACACTCAGCCACACACACACACTCAGCCACACACACACTCAGCCACACACAGACACACACACACATTCAGACACAGCCACACACGCTCAGAAACACACACACTCAGCCACACACACACACACTCAGCCACACACACACACTCAGCCACACACTCAGCCACACACACACACACTCAGCCACACACACACACACACACTCAGCCACACACACACACACACACACTCAGCCACACACACACACACTCAGCCACACACACACACACACTCAGCCACACACACACACACACACTCAGCCACACACACACTCAGCCACACACACACACACACACACTCAGCCACACACACACACTCAGCCACACACACACACTCAGCCACACACACACACTCAGCCACACACACACACTCAGCCACACACACACACACTCAGCCACACACACACACTCAGCCACACACACACACACACTCAGCCACACACACACTCAGCCACACACACACTCAGCCACACACACACACTCAGCCACACACACACACTCAGCCACACACACACACTCAGCCACACACACACACACACACAGCCACACACACACACACAGCCACACACACACACACTCAGCCACACACACACACACACACTCAGCCACACACACACACTCAGCCACACACACACACACTCAGCCAGCCACACACACACTCAGCCAGCCACACACACACTCAGCCAGCCACACACACACTCAGCCAGCCACACACACACTCAGCCAGCCACACACACACTCAGCCAGCCACACACACACACTCAGCCACACACACACACTCAGCCACACACACACTCAGCCACACACACACACTCAGCCACACACACACACTCAGCCACACACACACACTCAGCCACACACACACACTCAGCCACACACACACACTCAGCCACACACACACACTCAGCCACACACACACACACGCAGCCACACACACACACTCAGCCACACACACACACACTCAGCCACACACACACACACACACGCAGCCACACACACACACACGCAGCCACACACACACACTCAGCCACACACACACACTCAGCCACACACACGCACACTCAGCCACACACACACACACACTCAGCCACACACACACACACTCAGCCACACACACACACACTCAGCCACACACACACACACTCAGCCACACACACACACACACTCAGCCACACACACACACACACTCAGCCACACACACACACACTCAGCCACACACACAGCCACACACACAGCCACACACACACACACTCAGCCACACACAGCCACACACACACACACACACAGCCACACACACACACACACACACACAGCCACACACACAGCCACACACACTCAGCCACACACACACACTCAGCCACACACACACACTCAGCCACACACACACACTCAGCCACACACACACACTCAGCCACACACACACACTCAGCCACACACACACACTCAGCCACACACACACTCAGCCACACACACACTCAGCCACACACACACACACTCAGCCACACACACACACTCAGCCACACACACACACTCAGCCACACACACACACACTCAGCCACACACACACACACAGCCACACACACACACACAGCCACACACACACACACAGCCACACACACACACACACAGCCACACACACACACAGCCACACACACACACACACACTCAGCCACACACACACACACACACTCAGCCACACACACTCAGCCACACACACACAGCCACACACACACACACACAGCCACACACACACACACTCAGCCACACACACACACACTCAGCCACACACACACACACTCAGCCACACACACACTCAGCCACACACTCAGCCACACACACACTCAGCCACACACACACACACACACACTCAGCCACACACACACACAGCCACACACACACACACACACACAGCCACACACACACACACTCAGCCACACACACACACACACACACACAGCCACACACACACACACAGCCACACACACACACAGCCACACACACACACACACTCAGCCACACACACACACACACACTCAGCCAGCCACACACACACTCAGCCAGCCACACACACACTCAGCCAGCCACACACACTCAGCCACACACACACACACACTCAGCCACACACACACTCAGCCACACACACACTCAGCCACACACACACACACTCAGCCACACACACACACACTCAGCCACACACACACACACTCAGCCACACACACACACACTCAGCCACACACACACACACTCAGCCACACACACACACACTCAGCCACACACACACACACTCAGCCACACACACACACTCAGCCACACACACACACTCAGCCACACACACACACACTCAGCCACACACACACACTCAGCCACACACACACACACTCAGCCACACACACACACTCAGCCACACACACACACTCAGCCACACACACACACACAGCCACACACACACACTCAGCCACACACACACACTCAGCCACACACACACACACACTCAGCCACACACACACACACACTCAGCCACACACACACTCAGCCACACACACACACACTCAGCCACACACACACACACTCAGCCACACACACACACACTCAGCCACACACACACACACTCAGCCACACACACACACTCAGCCACACACACACACTCAGCCACACACACACACACTCAGCCACACACACACACTCAGCCACACACACACACTCAGCCACACACACACACACAGCCACACACACACACTCAGCCACACACACACACTCAGCCACACACACACACACACTCAGCCACACACACACACACACTCAGCCACACACACACTCAGCCACACACACACACACTCAGCCACACACACACACACTCAGCCACACACACACACACTCAGCCACACACACACACACTCAGCCACACACACACACACACACTCAGCCACACACACACACACACTCAGCCACACACACACACACTCAGCCACACACACACACACTCAGCCACACACACACACACTCAGCCACACACACACTCAGCCACACACACACTCAGCCACACACACACACACACTCAGCCACACACACACACACTCAGCCACACACACACACACTCAGCCACACACACACACTCAGCCACACACACACTCAGCCACACACACACACTCAGCCACACACACACACACTCAGCCACACACACACACTCAGCCACACACACACACACTCAGCCACACACACACACACTCAGCCACACACACACACACACTCAGCCACACACACACACACACTCAGCCACACACACTCAGCCACACACACACACACTCAGCCACACACACACACACTCAGCCACACACACTCAGCCACACACACACACACTCAGCCACACACACACACTCAGCCACACACACACACTCAGCCACACACACACACACTCAGCCACACACACTCAGCCACACACACACACACTAAGCCACACACACACACTCAGCCACACACACACTCAGCCACACCCACACACACACTCAGCCACACCCACACACACACTCAGCCACACCCACACACACACTCAGCCACACCCACACACACACTCAGCCACACACACACACACTCAGCCACACACACACACACTCAGCCACACACACACACACTCAGCCACACACACACACACTCAGCCACACACACACACACTCAGCCACACACACACACTCAGCCACACACACACACACACTCAGCCACACACACACACACTCAGCCACACACACACACACACACTCAGCCCCACACACACACACTCAGCCACACACACTCAGCCACACACACACACTCAGCCACACACACACAAACTCAGCCACACACACACAAACTCAGCCACACACACAAACTCAGCCACACACACAAACTCAGCCACACACACACACTCAGCCACACACACACACTCAGCCACACACACACACACGCAGCCACACACACACACACGCAGCCACACACACACACTCAGCCACACACACGCACACTCAGCCACACACACGCACACTCAGCCACACACACGCACACTCAGCCACACACACGCACACTCAGCCACACACACGCACACTCAGCCACACACACACACACACACACTCAGCCACACACACACACACTCAGCCACACACACACACACTCAGCCACACACACACACACTCAGCCACACACACACACACTCAGCCACACACACACACACTCAGCCACACACACACACACTCAGCCACACACACACACTCAGCCACACACACACACTCAGCCACACACACACACTCAGCCACACACACACACACTCAGTCACACACACACACTCAGCCACACACACACACTCAGCCACACACACACACTCAGCCACACACACACACACACACACACACAGCCACACACACACACACAGCCACACACACACACACTCAGCCACACACACACAAACTCAGCCACACACACAAACTCAGCCACACACACAAACTCAGCCACACACACAAACTCAGCCACACACACACACTCAGCCACACACACACACACACACTCAGCCACACACACACACACGCAGCCACACACACACTCAGCCACACACACACACTCAGCCACACACACACACACACTCAGCCACACACACACACACGCAGCCACACACACACACACGCAGCCACACACACACACACTCAGCCACACACACACACTCAGCCACACACACACACTCAGCCACACACACACACTCAGCCACACACACACACTCAGCCACACACACACACTCAGCCACACACACACACTCAGCCACACACACACACTCAGCCACACACACACTCAGCCACACACACACACTCAGCCACACACACACACTCAGCCACACACACACACACAGCCACACACACACAAACACACTCAGCCACACACACACACACACTCAGCCACACACACACACACACACACACACACACACACTCAGCCACACACACACTCACTCAGACACACCCAGACACACACACACATTCAGACACAGCCACACACGCTCAGAAGCACACACTCACTCAGCCACACACACACACAGCCACACACACACACACGCAGCCACACACACACACACACGCAGCCACACACACACACACGCAGCCACACACACACACACGCAGCCACACACACACGCAGCCACACACACACTCAGCCACACACACACACTCAGCCACACACACACAGCCACACACACACACTCAGCCACACACACACAGCCACACACACACAGCCACACACACACACACAGCCACACACACACACACACACACACTCAGCCACACACACACAGCCACACACACACAGCCACACACACACACACAGCCACACACACACACACACACACACACACTCAGCCACACACACACACACACACACACACACACACTCAGCCACACACACACTCACTCAGACACACCCAGACACACACACACACACATTCAGACACAGCCACACACGCTCAGAAACACACACTCACTCAGCCACACACACACACACACTCACTCAGCCACACACACACACACACACACACACAGCCACACACACACACAGCCACACACACACACACACTCAGCCACACACACACACACTCAGCCACACACACACACTCAGCCACACACACACACACTCAGCCACACACACACACACTCAGCCACACACACACACACTCAGCCACACACACACACACTCAGCCACACACACACACACTCAGCCACACACACACACACTCAGCCACACACACACACACTCAGCCACACACACACACACTCAGCCACACACACACACACTCAGCCACACACACACACACTCAGCCACACACACACACACTCAGCCACACACACACACACTCAGCCACACACACACACTCAGCCACACACACACACACACTCAGCCACACACACACACTCAGCCACACACACACACTCAGCCACACACACACAAACTCAGCCACACACACAAACTCAGCCACACACACACTCAGCCACACACACACACACACTCAGCCACACACACACACACGCAGCCACACACGCACACTCAGCCACACACGCACACTCAGCCACACACACGCACACTCAGCCACACACACGCACACTCAGCCACACACACGCACACTCAGCCACACACACGCACACTCAGCCACACACACGCACACTCAGCCACACACACGCACACTCAGCCACACACACACACTCAGCCACACACACACACTCAGCCACACACACACACACTCAGCCACACACACACACTCAGCCACACACACACACTCAGCCACACACACACACAGCCACACACACACACTCAGCCACACACACACAGCCACACACACACACAGCCACACACACACACAGCCACACACACACACACTCAGCCACACACACACACTCAGCCACACACACACACACTCAGCCACACACACACAGCCACACACACACACACAGCCACACACACACAAACACACACAGCCACACACACACACACTCAGCCACACACACACACACACACACACTCACTCAGACACACCCAGACACACACACACATTCAGACACAGCCACACACGCTCAGAAGCACACACTCACTCAGCCACACACACACACAGCCACACACACACACACGCAGCCACACACACACACACGCAGCCACACACACGCAGCCACACACACACACACGCAGCCACACACACACACACGCAGCCACACACACACACTCAGCCACACACACACACTCAGCCACACACACACAGCCACACACACACACACACAGCCACACACACACAAACACACTCAGCCACACACACACACACTCAGCCACACACACACACACACACACACACACACACTCAGCCACACACACACTCACTCAGACACACCCAGACACACACACACACATTCAGACACAGCCACACACGCTCAGAAACACACACTCACTCAGCCACACACACACACAGCCACACACACACTCAGCCACACACACACTCAGCCACACACACACACTCAGCCACACACACACACACTCAGCCACACACACACACACTCAGCCACACACACACACACTCAGCCACACACACACACACTCAGCCACACACACACACACTCAGCCACACACACACACACTCAGCCACACACACACACACTCAGCCACACACACACACACTCAGCCACACACACACACACTCAGCCACACACACACACACTCAGCCACACACACACACTCAGCCACACACACACACACTCAGCCACACACACACACACTCAGCCACACACACACACACTCAGCCACACACACACACACTCAGCCACACACACACACTCAGCCACACACACACACACACTCAGCCACACACACACACTCAGCCACACACACACACTCAGCCACACACACACAAACTCAGCCACACACACAAACTCAGCCACACACACACACACACTCAGCCACACACACACACACACGCAGCCACACACGCACACTCAGCCACACACGCACACTCAGCCACACACACGCACACTCAGCCACACACACGCACACTCAGCCACACACACGCACACTCAGCCACACACACGCACACTCAGCCACACACACGCACACTCAGCCACACACACGCACACTCAGCCACACACACACACTCAGCCACACACACACACTCAGCCACACACACACACACTCAGCCACACACACACACTCAGCCACACACACACACTCAGCCACACACACACACTCAGCCACACACACACACTCAGCCACACACACACACTCAGCCACACACACACACACAGCCACACACACACACAGCCACACACACACTCAGCCACACACACACAGCCACACACACACACAGCCACACACACACACACTCAGCCACACACACACACTCAGCCACACACACACAGCCACACACACACACACAGCCACACACACACAAACACACACAGCCACACACACACACACTCAGCCACACACACACACACACACACTCACTCAGACACACCCAGACACACACACACATTCAGACACAGCCACACACGCTCAGAAGCACACACTCACTCAGCCACACACACACACAGCCACACACACACACACGCAGCCACACACACACACACGCAGCCACACACACACACACGCAGCCACACACACACACACGCAGCCACACACACACAGCCACACACACACACACACAGCCACACACACACAAACACACTCAGCCACACACACACACACACACACACACACACACTCAGCCACACCCAGACACACACACACACATTCAGACACAGCCACACACGCTCAGAAACACACACTCACTCAGCCACACACACACACAGCCACACACACACACAGCCACACACACACTCAGCCACACACACACTCAGCCACACACACTCAGCCACACACACACACTCAGCCACACACACACACACTCAGCCACACACACACACACTCAGCCACACACACACACACTCAGCCACACACACACACACTCAGCCACACACACACACACTCAGCCACACACACACACACTCAGCCACACACTCAGCCACACACACACACACACTCAGCCACACACACACACACACACACTCAGCCACACACACACTCAGCCACACACACACACACACTCAGCCACACACACACACACTCAGCCACACACACACACACACACTCAGCCACACACACACACACACACTCAGCCACACACACACACTCAGCCACACACACACACACACTCAGCCACACACACACACTCAGCCACACACACACACTCAGCCACACACACACACACACTCAGCCACACACACACACTCAGCCACACACACACACTCAGCCACACACACACACTCAGCCACACACACACACTCAGCCACACACACACTCAGCCACACACACACACTCAGCCACACACACACACTCAGCCACACCCAGACACACACACACACATTCAGACACAGCCACACACGCTCAGAAACACACACTCACTCAGCCACACACACACACAGCCACACACACACACAGCCACACACACACACAGCCACACACACACTCAGCCACACACACACTCAGCCACACACACTCAGCCACACACACTCAGCCACACACACACACTCAGCCACACACACACACACTCAGCCACACACACACACACTCAGCCACACACACACACACTCAGCCACACACACACACACTCAGCCACACACACACACACTCAGCCACACACACACACACTCAGCCACACACTCAGCCACACACACACACACACTCAGCCACACACACACACACACACTCAGCCACACACACACACACACACTCAGCCACACACACACACACACACTCAGCCACACACACACACACACACTCAGCCACACACACACACACACACTCAGCCACACACACACACTCAGCCACACACACACACACACTCAGCCACACACACACACTCAGCCACACACACACACTCAGCCACACACACACACTCAGCCACACACACACACTCAGCCACACACACACTCAGCCACACACACACTCAGCCACACACACACACTCAGCCACACACACACACTCAGCCACACACACACACTCAGCCACACACACACACACTCAGCCACACACACACACACTCAGCCACACACACACACACTCAGCCACACACACACACACTCAGCCACACACACACACTCAGCCACACACACACACACACACACACACACACACACACTCAGCCACACACACACACACACTCAGCCACACACACACACACACACACACACTCAGCCACACACACACACACACACACACTCAGCCACACACACACACACTCAGCCACACACACACACACTCAGCCACACACACACACACACTCAGCCACACACACACACACACACTCAGCCACACACACACACACACACACTCAGCCACACACACACACTCAGCCACACACACACACACACACTCAGCCACACACACACACTCAGCCACACACACACACACACACTCAGCCACACACACACACACACACACACACACACACTCAGCCACACACACACACACTCAGCCACACAAACTCAGCCACACACACACACACACACTCAGCCACACACACACACACACACACTCAGCCACACAAACTCAGCCACACACACACACACACACTCAGCCACACACACACACACACACACACACACTCAGCCACACAAACTCAGCCACACACACACACTCAGCCACACACACACACACTCAGCCACACACACACACACTCAGCCACACACACACACACTCAGCCACACACACACACTCAGCCACACACACACACTCAGCCACACACACACACTCAGCCACACACACACACACACACACACAGACACACCCAGACACACACACACACACACACACACACACACAGCCACACACACACACTCAGCCACACACACACACACACTCAGCCACACACACACACTCAGCCACACACACACGCACACACTCAGCCACACACACACGCACACACTCAGCCACACACACACGCACACACTCAGCCACACACACGCACACACTCAGCCACACACACGCACACTCAGCCACACACACGCACACACTCAGCCACACACACGCACACACTCAGCCACACACACGCACACACTCAGCCACACACACGCACACTCAGCCACACACACGCACACTCAGCCACACACACGCACACTCAGCCACACACACACATTCAGACACAGCCACACACGCTCAGAAACACACACACACTCAGCCACACACACACACACTCAGCCACACACACACACACTCAGCCACACACACACACACTCAGCCACACACACACACACTCAGCCACACACACACACACTCAGCCACACACACACACACACAGCCACACACACACACACAGCCACACACACACACACAGCCACACACACACTCAGCCACACACACACACTCAGCCACACACACACTCAGCCACACACACACTCAGCCACACACACACACACTCAGCCACACACACACACACTCAGCCACACACACACACACTCAGCCACGCACACACACACAGCCACGCACACACAGCCACAGCCACGCACACTCAGCCACACACACGCAGCCACACACACACACACGCAGCCACACACACACACACGCAGCCACACACACACACACACAGCCACACACACACACACACAGCCACACACACACACACACAGCCACACACACACACTCAGCCACACACACACTCAGCCACACACACACTCAGCCACACACACACTCAGCCACACACACACTCAGCCACACACACACTCAGCCACACACACACTCAGCCACACACACACACTCAGCCACACACACACTCAGCCACACACACACACTCAGCCACACACACACACTCAGCCACACACACACACTCAGCCACACACACACACTCAGCCACACACACACACTCAGCCACACACACACACTCAGCCACACACACACACTCAGCCACACACACACACTCAGCCACACACACACAGCCACACACACACACTCAGCCACACACACACACTCAGCCACACACACACACTCAGCCACACACACACACTCAGCCACACACACACACTCAGCCACACACACACACTCAGCCACACACACACACTCAGCCACACACACACTCAGCCACACACACACTCAGCCACACACACACTCAGCCACACACACACTCAGCCACACACACACTCAGCCACACACACACTCAGCCACACACACACTCAGCCACACACACACTCAGCCACACACACACTCAGCCACACACACACTCAGCCACACACACACTCAGCCACACACACACTCAGCCACACACACACTCAGCCACACACACACTCAGCCACACACACACTCAGCCACACACACACTCAGCCACACACACACTCAGCCACACACACACTCAGCCACACACACACTCAGCCACACACACACTCAGCCACACACACACTCAGCCACACACACACTCAGCCACACACACACTCAGCCACACACACACTCAGCCACACACACACTCAGCCACACACACACTCAGCCACACACACACTCAGCCACACACACACTCAGCCACACACACACTCAGCCACACACACACTCAGCCACACACACACTCAGCCACACACACACTCAGCCACACACACACTCAGCCACACACACACTCAGCCACACACACACTCAGCCACACACACACTCAGCCACACACACACTCAGCCACACACACACTCAGCCACACACACACTCAGCCACACACACACTCAGCCACACACACACTCACTCAGACACACTCAGAAACACAGACACACACAGACACACACAGACACACACAGACACACACAGACACACACAGACACACCCAGTGTGTGTGAGTGTGTGTGTGTCTGAGTGTGTGTCACACACAAACACACACACACACACACTCTCTTTCGTCCAGAGCTGCATCCACCCTGTCATGCTAGATTCAGCTCACTCCTGATCACATGACTTTAATGCTCGCCCAGCTTCATTCAGCTCATTCCCGACCACATGACTCAAACTGCAAGTCAAAGGATCTAGTAAATAATACTTGCGTTTGCATGTGTACAACTCAAATTCAACAGGATCCAGTCACATGCAGTTTGCGTTTTTTTGCCCCAAGGCAAAAAAACGCTGATGTGAGTTAAAGGGGTGGTTCACCCATATTTTTTATTGTCTAGATCGATATTATATTGAGAAACAATGTTTCTCTCAAATACCTTGTGTTGTCAATAGTGCCTGTGAGAGGCGCTATTGCAGACCGCTGCTCCCTGTCCAGTGATGTACCCGTCCAATGCTGCCACGTCACATCCGTGCAGCCGGCTACAGTCTTCCAGACTCTGAGCTGTGAGCGGTGTTTCACTGCTGTCACAGCCCATTTGCTCCCTCCTCCCTCCTAGCACGGCGCGTCTCCTGCTCCCCCCTCCCTCCTAGCACAGCACGGCGCGTCTCCTGCTCCCCCCTCCCTCCTCGCAGAACGCTGCAAGCAAGAGACCTGCTGTGAGGGAGGAGGGAGGAGGAGCAGGGAGCAGATGGGCTCAGAATGTAGCCGGCTGCACGGATGTGACGAGGCAGCATTGGACGGGTACGTCACTGGACGGGGAGCAGCGGTCTGCAATAGCGCCTCTCACAGGCACTATTGACAACACAAGGTATTTGAGAGAAACATTGTTTCTCAATATAATATCGATCTAGACAATAAAAAATATGGGTGTACCACCCCTTTAATGTGATGTCACACATAGCGACAACGACGTCGCTGCTACGTCACCATTTTCTGTGACGTAGCAGCGACCTCAACAGCGACGTCGCTGTGTGTGACACATAACAACGATCAGACCCCTGCTGTGAAATCGCTGCTCGCTCCTGAATGTTCCAGGTTATTTTTTGATCGCTGCTATCCTGCTGCACCATGATGATAAGCTCAGCATCCTTGTGTTTGACACCGCAGCAGCAATGGTCGCGACGACGCTGAAGGCAGTGACTTAAGACTGAAGGCAGGACAAGGGCGTGTTTTTGCGGTGTATTTTGCAACGCCCCCACGACTCCGATTGGTGGTTACAACAGCGTTCCGATTGGGTACCTTGCTGAAGGCGTTACAGTGATTTAATTCTTTAATTTCCATTCTTTGTTCCACGTAGTAGATTCAAACTGCGTGTTGAAAAAGCTCAGGTAGAATGAATGAAAGCACTACTGCGTCTTCCTTTGTTTGGCACGGTCACCCAATCAGGCGCCGCTGTAGCGATCACCAATCGGAACCGAGGGGCGTGAAAAGAGACAACGCAAAACATGTCTAGGGGTAAACACCACGCCTCTATCAAGGTCTGAGTCGTCGCATAGCGATGTGTGTGACACCGCACAACGACCGTCAAGGTCGCTATGGATCGCTGCTCCGTCGCTGCTTAAAATTACATGTTTGACAGCTTACTAGTGATCATCTAAGGGCGCTGTTACGTCACAGGAAATGGTGACGTAACAGCGATGTCGCTGTCGTGTGTGAACCCAGCTTTAGGCCTTGTGCGCACGAAATTCCGCAGGCACTGAAAGATTTCCACACCCATGGAAAAAAAAAAACGTAAAAAACCCGCACTGAAATCCGCATGCGTTTTGTTGCGTTTTTTCCGCAGGTTGGTAATGTGTTTTAATGCATTCAATGCAATAAAGCACATTGAAGAAAAAAAAAAAAAAAAAAAAAGGAATTTCCTTCTGAGATAGATAGATAATGGATAGATAGATAGATAGATAATCAATAGATAGAGTCCCTGTGATGTAACACTGCCGTTCTCCCGAGCGGTAGTGTGTTCACATTTCCGACCGTGAGAAATGCCCTGTAGTTACCCCTCTACAGTCTCGTTACAAGGCTGCATTCAGTACAGTGTGTCAGTCGCGGCTGGATGCAAGTGTCGTGGGACCTCGATGGATTACGTCGGAGCTGTGTGTTGGAGGGGTGTAATAAAGTGGTGAAAGAGAGGGCTTTTTTGTTTTATTTAAAATAAAGGATTTTTCGGTGTGTGTGTGTTTTTTCACTTTACTTACAGGTTAATCATGGAAGCTGTCTCATAGACGCTGCCATGAATAAGCCTGGACTTGGTGACGGCGATCCGCTGCCACTAACTCGTTATTACCCTGAATTGCCACCGCATCACGGCAATCGGGAAGAGCCGGGAACACTTCGGGACTGTCGCATAATGGATGCGACAATCCCGGGGCAGCTGCGGGCTGATATTCTCGGCTGCTGGATTAGGGGGGCATTAACCCTGGCCCTCGCCCTCCCCAGCCTGAGAATATCGGGCTGCCGCTGTGTGTTTACCTTGGCTGGACGGTAAAAATACAGCAGAGCCCACGTTTTTTTTTTTTTTTAATATGTACATTTGATTTCTATGTGTATTCTCTATGTCTGTGTCTGTGCGTGTGATATGTGTGTTTACACTCTGCTCCGCTTACTCTTCCTTTCATAATGACATCACTTCCCTGCAAAACGCAGGCAGTGATGAACATTATGTCCCGATATACGCAAAATACTGCAGGGAATAACGCAGGAAAACGCAATGAACCGCACAGAATTTGCTACCTGTGTTATTCCCTGCGGCATTTCACGATTACATTACAGTCAATGGAGTGCAATCCCGCAGCTACCTGCGGAAAAGAAGTGACGTGCAATTGTTTTTGCTGCGGGAATTCCGCAGCAAAACATGCAGCTGTCAAAATCCGCATAGTGCGCACAGCATTTTTTTTCCCCATAGGATTTGCTGGTGAATCACTGCAGAGATGTTGTGAACATTTTCTGCAGCGAAACATGCAGCAAATCCGCGGGAAAATCCGGCAAGTGCGCACAGGGCCTTAGGCTGCTTTCATACATCCGTTTTTTGCCATCAGGCACAATCCGGCAAAATGTGGATAAAACAGATCTGGCGCTGGATCAGTTTTATTCCCCATTGACTTGTATTAGCGCTAGACTGCCTTGCGTTTCATGCGGTGTCCGCCGGATCTGGCGAAATTTCTTCGTCCGGCTGCCGGAATAGAAGCAGCATGTAACGTTTTTTGTCTCCGGCAAAAAAACGCTGTCCGGCATGTTATATAATGGAAGCCTATGGGCACCGAATCAGTCGTCATCCGGCATATGACGATCCGGTTTTTTGAACTGAGCATGCTCAATATCACAACGGATCCGTCAAAATACGGAAGGAACGCATGGAAAAAACTGATGCAACGGATACGTTTTTTCGTCGGATCCGACACATCCATCCATTTTTCGCTGGATCGTGCCTGACAGCGAAAAACGGATGTGTGAAATCAGCCTAAAAGGAAAAGGCGCAAGAATTAATTTCCTATAAAGTTTCAGAATGAATGTTCAATAAATTTTTATATATAATATTTTGTGCATCTTTGGCAACAATGAAGATTTCGTATTCATTTCACTTGATCGTAATTTTACAGGCGTTTAGTGCACAATCATAACGTGATGGTTAAAAAAAAAAGAAGAAGTGTTCTTATAAATCAGAACATAAGAAAACGTAAGAATCAGTCACTGGATTTTAAAAATTGTTCATAAACCCAAATTTTGCATACCTGTGAAAAAAAGTAGGGTCAAACCAAAAAATATTCAGTAAATGACAGTAAATCCCAGCAATTAATCGTTGTTAGCTAGTGCCAGTGCAGAAAGGTTTTGATTCACGATTTACCACCTCCCATACCTGACAACAAACAAGTATATGTCTATATCTGTATTACAAGGGGCTAAATGATGAATATTAAGCGATGCTATCCCCATTCTCCCCATCTTTGCAGTTCACTTACCAATTGTCAGGTCGTGGACTGGCTGGAACCTCTTGTCTGTGAACTGCAGGAGTAGACATGACTTCCCAACACCTGACACCAAGACAGAAACAAGAGGTTACACATCACAAGAAGCACCAATCTAAGGATTAGCAGTTACCGTATTTTTCGGACTATAAGAAAAGGAAAATAGGAAAATAAAATTTTAAGCAAAAAATGTGGTCATGACACACTTATGGGGCGAGGATCTGCTCCTGACAATGTTATGGATGGGGTAATGTCCTGCTCATATACTCCCCATGCTGCTCATATACTCCCCATGCTGCTCATATACTCCCCATGCTGCTCATATACTCCCCATGCAGCTCATATACTCCCCATGCAGCTCATATACTCCCCATGCAGCTCATATACTCCCCATGCAGCTCATATACTCCCCATGCAGCTCATATACTCCCCATGCAGCTCATATACTCCCCATGCAGCTCATATACTCCCCATGCAGCTCATATACTCCCCATGCAGCTCATATACTCCCCATGCAGCTCATATACTCCCCATGCAGCTCATATACTCCCCATGCAGCTCATATACTCCCCATGCAGCTCATATACTCCCCATGCTGCTCATATACTCCCCATGCTGCTCATATACTCCCCATGCTGCTCATATACTCCCCATGCTGCTCATATACTCCCCATGCTGCTCATATACTCCCCATGCTGCTCATATACTCCCCATGCTGCTCATATACTCCCCATGCTGCTCATATACTCCCCATGCTGCTCATATACTCCCCATGCTGCTCATATACTCCCCATACTGCTCATAAACCCCTATCCTGCTCTTATACCCCCATCATCCTGGTGTATGGCCGCATCCTGTGGCACATAAAAAAAATAAATAAACGTTCATACTCACCTTACCTCACCTCACTCCCTGCAGCACCTCTCCTCTTACCGTCTATGTCAGCGGCAGCGCCGCTGAGTGGAGCCGTCCCCGTTCCCCTGCAACAATCTCCTCCTGTCTGTGCCGGCGGCTGTGTGTGGACACGTGCGCACAGCAATGACGTCATCGCTGTGCGCGCCGCTAGTCTCCACGCAAGTCAGCTGAGCGGCACAGACAGGAGGAGATCGTGATGCTGCAGGGGAACGGTGAGCAATTAATGTGTACTGATTCACTGCCCCCCGCACTGATGATGTTCGGGGGGCAGTGAATACAGCCACACATTATCACTCCAGGCTACAGTTGCCAGGGGTGATCATGCGGGCAGGCTGTTTATCCCTCGCCCATCAACCCACCCACCTGTCAGTGCCGGCTTCAGCACTGAGAGATGATGGGCGGGCATATTAAATGAGCGGGTCCACATGGTCACGGCAGGCTGCTACAGCCTGCTCATGCCGCCGATGACCCGCTCCACCGCAGCACCCTCATTCCCCGCAGCCCTATATTCAGACCATAAGACGCACCCCCCCCACTTTCCCCCAACATTTGGGGGAAAAAAAGTGCATCTTATGGTCCGAAAAACACGGTAATTCTTCCATTTACACAATAAGTAAACTGTTATTAACAAAATGATGCAGCGAAGACTATAGAGATCATGTTAAAAACGAACTCTGGCCCAAACCGTACACTTCTTATGACACCAGGGTGCATTATTCATTTGTTTTCTTTTTCTGCCCAGGAGTCATCAGGACCTCTGCTCAATCACAGGCAGAATGACACGGCACAGTCTCCAGGGGTTTGCCACCTGTCTCTGGAGCGCTGTGGTGTCATACTGTACTTTCACACTTTTGTTGGGTTGAAACCACTGGGTCCGTTGCTGCGTCGTTTTGACGCATCCGTTATTTTTGTGTTGTCAACGGATGCAACGGATCCATTATTTCACAGGAATCCGTTAGCTGATTCCTGTGAAATAACGGACCCGTTGCATCCGTTTGGCGTCCGTTAGGCGTCCGTCTAACAGAATGCGTCGGCTCCGTTTTTTTATTTTTTTCATTCTGGGCATGCTCAGTAGAAATTAGCGGAATCCAGCGGCGGATTCCATTGTAAAGCACTTTGCAACGGAATCCGCTACCATAGGGAGCCATTATAAATTTTAACGGAAGCAACGGAATCCGCTGCTTGGCGTCATTTTAACGCAAGCAATTAACGTTACATTCAGCGTTGCTTCCGCTCGGCGGAAGCAACGCAGCGTCAGCCAGCGGAAGCAACGCAGCTACTTTTGGCACAATCCGTCATCCATACAAGTCTATGGGAAATAGTGGAATCTGTAAACGGATTCCGCTGTTTTCCAAAAGGGTGGATTGTGACGGAAGGAAAAAAACGCAAGTGTGAAAGTACCCTTACTCAAGACCCACTTACATTGAAGTTCTCTTAACCCCAGCCATGTAATGTGTATGGGGCCTCTGGACCCTCCCATTAAAAGATGGCATCAGGGGAGATGAGGTGCTGGCAATGTAGAAATAAACGCCTGATCTTTCCGTTTTCCCAGGTAAAAGCCGCAGCCTGAAGTGGAACAAACATTTTACGGTAATAGTGCCATCTAAAGCCTCCTTTCTTGTGTATGAAATACCAATTGTTGGAGAAGATGTTGATCGGACAAGTAAGAATTTGGACTGATGATCGCTCTATCTTTCCGGCTCTCTTATAGAAAAGTCTGGGCCACAAGCCAATCGTTCGGCCAACAGCCATCTAATATGTATGGCCGGCTTTAGGGTCCACTTACAAGATTGGTGACTATTGGTGACACTAACCTGCAGAGCGAAACAATGTAAAAGATCACTAGGTGTACATGGGTTGCCAAGAACAACAACATCCTGTTAAAACAGGATGACACGTTGCTTAAAAATCATTTCACCCAATGAATGAGCGTTTTGCGGGTTCATCTATGTTGGCAACCAGTTTACATTAACTATTGCAAAAAGAGCGTCCCTGGGAATTCAATGTAAATGCGCCATAAACAGGATGCGGATCACCGATGAACAAGGGAAACTGCACTGCCGAGAAGAATGGCAGCCTGTTATAGGTCGTTCAGCACACATCTGAGACGAGGTCTGCCAGTGTAAGACGGCTATTAGACGACGGATGACCAGGAAACGTTACCAGCCATTCTGTAACGCTGCAGCGTAACTGGACACTACTTCACTCTCCCCATTGAAACCACAAGAACCCTCTTTTGAGTCCGTGCTCTTCCAGCATGGCTAATTACATAGGATTTCTGCTCTAGATTTCTCACCACTGTCATAATGAATCTCTACAAAAAAGGTATCTATTTGGGGACAATTGCCTACACAGACATACCAGTACTTCCATATGTAAAAACATGTTGACAGGTTCACTTTAAAGTGACAGTGAGTAATCATAGCTGCACTTTTTGGAGATAACAGAGGAGGGGAGAGTCTAGTGACATCTTCTGGCACCTTCAATGGTTTATGATACTCCCTGTATGTGCCATATTCTCACTACCCGGCTTCCTGACAAATGTCAGCTTTGTTTCTTAATGTTACATAGTAATGGGGCCATTGTTGCGGCTTGTGACACAAACGCCAGAACAATGCCGAAGTGTCACACTGTGGAACCAGTACACAATGTGCAAGTTTGATTCTCGGCCGTCCATGACACATTGCACTGAAGCTGAAGAGCTCTTGTTGTTCAGTACATGGGCTGTAAGCTTAGATGTTTGCTATTTCGGAGATTGCTTAGACAGCGATTGTGGTGACAGAATATGAGCAGTGTGACAAGTCACATGTGTCCATATGGTGTAAAGGTGGTTGTGTAACCAGCGTGCGAATAAACACGGACATCATCTAATACTAATAACTCATCTGTTTATGTCTAGAACTGAGTATACACGCCACACACTAAAGAATGTATGTCAGGAACACCAATGGTGTGAACAGGGTGCAAGACTCAAAAACATAACTGTACAATAGGATAAAGATTTGCACACAAGTCACAATGTATAGGGGAATAATGAAAAGCAGAACTGCTACGGGAATACTAGACTGACAAATATAATGAACTATCTGAAAAAGTGAAAAACATGAGAATGGAGTATGCATAACTGCGAAGAATAATAGGAATATAAGATGTTTAGCCATTGTATTGATCAATGCAAAAGAGCCCAAAAACCAACGCCAAGGTAATCTCTATTACCTTGGCGTTGGTTTTGGAGCTCTTTTGCATTGATCAATACAATGGCTAAACATCTCATATTCCTATTATTCTTAGCAGTTATGCATATTCCATTCTCACGTTTTTCCCTTTTTCAGATAGTTCATTGTATTTTTCAGTCTAGTATTCCCATAGCAGTTTTGCTTTTCATCATTCCCATATATATTGTGACTAATGTGCAACTCTTTATCCTATTGTACACACCACACACAGTACATTAGTATATGTCCTCCTGGACATAGACCAACCCGGAAACCTTCCATTCAGACCACCTACCTAGGCACTGCTGACCAAGAGCACTACTAAATGACCACGGTATTCGCTAATGACAGTGGTCTCCTTCAGCAGAATTATCCCCCCCTGACACACTGCAAAAGCTCAGGAATGGTCTGAGGAACATGATCATCCCCTAGACCTCAATACAGATGAGCATCTGTGTTGTGCTGGAAAAGCAAGTCCAATCCATCAAGGCCCAAACTCATCATTACCGTAACTGGAATTAAAGGAGCATTCCACCCTTTAGAACCTGGTCTCCAAAAAGAATATTGTGACCTTTTGCCCCCGTCCCTTATAGTTATGATACTTACATCCGGGAGTGCCCAACTTTATCCCTATTCAGTATATCAAGCACACTCATCACACTATTGCACCCAGCTTCAAGCACCCCGCTAACTGGCAGTATGTACCTATCCGCAGGTTACATATATCTTTTCTCCCAGATCTGCTCTTCTGTGTGGGGATACTCACAAAAGTCAGCATTTGAAGACACACTCTTCATAGAGGTCTGTTGGACTAATGCACTAATACACCAAGATAGCCAACAGCCGCGAGACACATCACAGGCCTGCAAGCCACAGATTGGGAAACCCTGCAGTAGACTGTGTGATCCACCAAAGCTGAAGTGCAGAGCAGTCATTGTGCAGAAGAGGACAGGAGCAGCAGAGCTGGAAACTGGGAAGTCATGTAATACAGTTACATAACAAAGAAGGGATTAGGGAAAGACATCTCTGCCTAGACAACTTCTTTAATACTTTGATCAGCCCCCTCATTCACACGGGATGATGTGCTGCTGTCACTGCTGATTTATATTCTAGCATAAACAATTGGATCACTTGTGAGATGATCAGCTTACTAATTATTGGCCTGCGTATAAAGGCCATAAAGGGAACCTGCTACCAGATTCCTGCAGGCAACATGATTTAGAACAGGGGTCGGGAACCTATGGCTCGCGAGCCCCAGATGTGGCTCTTTTGATGGCTGCATCTAGCTCGCAGACAAATCTTTAGTTAAAAAAAAAACAAAAAAAACACAAGATACCTTTTTCCCCCCAAAACTGGGGGAAAAAAATGTGGCTGCGTCTTACAAACAACATATGGCTTACTGGGGAGGCAGTGATGGCGCAGGGTCGGCGATACTGCGGGCTCGTGGGGTGTCGCTGCAAGTACCATTGATCTACCGGCGGGCTGCTTTGACTCTCCCGGAGTTGACAAGATCGACTTCAAGCAAATGGCTGCGGAGGGGGTGCGTGCGCAGATAGGACTCCGTGGCCATTTTCTTGAAGTCGATCTCATCCACTGTGGGAGATTCATAGCAGTCTGCCAGCAGATCAATGGTCATCGCTGCCACGACACCCCATGAGCCCACAGTATCACTGACCCTCGGCACACTGACCCTCTTGAGTCGCTACACCCCCTCTTCGTGCCACAGCATCGCCTACCCTGCCTTCTGGGACCTTCTGAGTCGCTCCACCACCGCCGCTCCCCCTGGTGAGTATGGCCGTCAAGTAATTACATTTTAAAATATGTGGTGTTCATGGCTCTCTCAGCCAAAAAGGTTCCTGACCCCTGATTTAGAACATTGCTGAATTATTGCAGATAGGTATATTTTTTCCTAAAACGCTTTAAAGATCCAGGGACAATAGCCAGAGAAGAGTCCTGCTTTTCCCGATGCTGCTAGAGGTGATTGACAGGTCATTTCAATTGCAAAAGGCCTGTGAAGTACCTAGAGTTTTCGCTGTGGGCCGTACACGCACAGTGGGCATTGGATTTTTAGAAATCCCCTCCACTGTTCTTGTACTGTGCAGCGCAGTGTTTTGGAAGCAGCGAAAACATGCTACATCCAAAACGCTGCAAACACCGATGGCGGGCACACAACCTAAGAGAGCGCACAGTTTGAACTAGTGGTTTAACCAGGCGGCAACCCTGAAGTGTCAATCATAAAGGAGCCCTCACAACAAGAATTAGCTGTGGGCCTGAAGACAGGAGCCCAAGACAATCTGTGTAAGGGGTCAATGGGCCTACCCAGCTGTTTGAAACAGACGTTCCAATATGAGGCCAAAGGTACCAGGTTACCAGCTATTTGCCTTAACACTTGTGTATCGCAGCCTTGTTTAATGCTTTTTAGCAGATTGCATGTTGGTTCATCCCTGTGCAGTAATTCTCACAGCAGTGATTCAAGATATGGCAGAACTGTCCTATTCACGTCTATGGAACAACTTTGCAATATCTTACTGAGCAACTTTGAGGGGAGGGGCCAGGGAGGCCTATGGCAAAAGACAAATTGCCTGCAAAAAGGAGGGGGATGGGCCAGGGAAGCCTATGGCCAAAAGCAAATAGCCTGCAAGAGGGAGGGGAGGGGCCAGGGAAGCCTATGGCCTAAGGCAAATTGCCTGCAAGAGGGAGGGGAGGGGCCAGGGAAGCCTATGGCAAAAGACAAATTGCCTGCAAAAAGGAGGGGAGGGGCCAGGGAAGCCTATGGCCAAAAGCAAATAGCCTGCAAGAGGGAGGGGAGGGGCCAGGGAAGCCTATGGCCTAAGGCAAATTGCCTGCAAGAGGCTGTAAACAGCGAACAGGATGCCCGTCAGCCTCACAAGTCAGCTGATCAAGGTGGTCAAGCCCCCATCAATCTAATATTGGTTGCCTATCATACAGATAAGCCATTCATTTTGAAATGCTGGCTAGCCTTATTAAACTGCATAAAGCTGCTGTCTTTGTGCCATATATCGCAGGTCACCTTGAGAGAAATCTTAGGCAGAAGAGGAAAAAAATGTGTCCGAGTAAAGAACGCTTTCAAAAATAGTAGTAGTAATGGATTATTTTATATTAATTGACAAAAAGCAAAAAAATTATGTTTAGCCTTTTTTGAAATGTAATACCATATAGGGCTTTTTTTTTTTTTGTTAAAGTAGCAGGTGCATGAAGCCGATCAGTTCACACAAACGTACTTGCTGTAGGGGTTCCCAATCTAGAAATCTCTATGGACACTCCTGTACAGTCATGGCCAAAAGTTTTGAGAATGACACCAAAATGATATTTGCACATGATCTGTTGCCCTCTGGTTTTTAATTGTGTTTGTTTGATGTTTACATCACATACAGAAATATAATTGCAATCATATTATGAGACCAAAAGGTTATATTGACAGTTAGAATGAGTTAATGCAGGAAGTCAATATTTGCAGTGTTGACCCTTCTTCAGGACCTCTGCAATTCTCCCTGGCATGCTCTCAATCAACTTCTGGACCAAATCCTGACTGATAGCTGTCCATTCTTGCATTTTGCCAGAATTTGTTGGTTTTTGTTTGTCCACCCGTCTCTTGATGATTGCCCACAAGTTCTCAATGGGATTAAGATCTGGGGAGTTTCCAGGCCATGGACCCAAAATCTCTCTGTTTTGTTCCATGAGCCATTTAGTGATCACCTTTGCTTTATGGCAAGGTGCTCCATCATGCTGGAAAAGGCATTGTTGGGCGCCAAACTGCTCTTGGACAGTTGGGAGAAGTTGCTCTTGGAGGACATTCTGGTACCATTCTTTATTCATGGCTGTGTTTTTAGGCAAGACTGTGAGTGGTGCGATTCCCTTGGCTGAGAAGCAACCCCACACATGAATGGTTTCAGGATGCTTAACAGTTGGCATGAGACAAGACTGGTGGTAGCGCTCACCTCTTCTTCTCCTAATAAGCTGTTTTCCAGATGTCCCAAACAATCGAAAAGGGGATTCATCTGAGAAAATGACTTTACCCCAGTCCTCAGCAGTCCACTCCCTGTACCTTTTGCAGAATATCAGTCAGTCCCTGATGTTTTTTCTGGAGAGAAGTTGCTTCTTTGCTGCCCTCCTTGAAACCAGGCCTTGCTCAAGCAGTCTCCGCCTCACAGTGCGTGCAGAAGCACTCACACCAGCCTGCTGCCATTGCTGAGCTAGCTCGACACTGCTGGTAGTCCGATCCCACAGCTGAAACAGTTTTAAGATACGGTCCTGGCGTTTGCTGGTCCTTCTTGGGCGCCCTGGAGCCTTTTTGGCAACAATGGAAGCTCTCTCCTTGAAGTTCTTGATGATGCAATAGATTGTTGACTGAGGTTAAATCTTTGTAGCTGCGATACTCTTTCCTGTTAGGCCATTTTTGTGCAGAGCAATGATGGCTGCACGTGTTTCTTTAGAGATAACCATGGTTAACTGAAGAGAAACAATGATACCAAGCACCAGCCTCCTTTTAAAGTGTCCAGTGGTGTCATTCTTACATAATCATGACTGATTGATCGCCAGCCCTGTCCTCATCAACACCCACACCGGTGTTAATGGAACAATCACTAAAACAATGTTAGCTGCTCCTTTTAAGGCAGGAATGCAATGATGTTGAAATGTGTTTTGGGGGTTGAAGTTCATTTTCTTAGCCAATATTGACTTTGCAAGTAATCGCTGTTACGATGATCACTCTTTATGACATTCTGGAGTAAATGCAAATTACCATTAGAAAAACTTAAGCAGTAGACTTTGTAAAAATTAATATTTGTAGCATTCTCAAAACTTTTGGCCATGACTGTAGATGCTGCCATAGGTTTGTATTTCCAATATCATAACAGTTTTCATTTTTGAAAAGCACCATAAGGAACAGAGCTGTGCTGTGATTGGTTGTTATGAGCAGCACAGTTTTGGGGTTTTTACAAATCTCCTACTTACAAAGGGTGGAACACTTACACAGCATATAGTTTTGATACTACTGTAGACATTTTCACCCTTCTCTGTGTTTGGTTTTTTTTAAGACCCTTTTAAGGCTATGTGCGCACTAGAAAATGGACTTTTAAGAAAAATCTGCACATACTGGCAGAATACCGCACCCGCGGCAAAAACTGCGGTAATAACGCACCCATTTTTTTTCCGTGGGTTGGTGCCTGTGTTTTTTATGCCTTCAATGCAATAGAATACGATGAAAAGAAAAAAAAAAGTTGTCATTTCCTTCTTCTTCGATATATAATGGATGGATAAATAGATAATAGATAGAGGAATAATGGATGGATAGATAGAGAGGGATAGATAGATAATGGATAGATAGATGGATAGATATTACAGCTTATTTCTGATGTATGTGCCCCCCCCCTCCCACCCCAACAGTATTTGTGATAGAGCAGTGACCCTGCGGGACCTTGGATCTGAGTTCTCGCAGGGTCACTGATGGTCGGTGACATCACTCTATTACCGCTTGTGAGGCCCTGAAGTTCTCGCGAGCGTTAATGTGTTGACATCACCAACAGTAAGAAATGTCCTGGAGTTACCCCTGCACTCTTGTTCACGGAACGATGCTGCATTGAGTACTATGTGTCAGACGTCGCTGGATCAGTATGCAAGCGTCGTGGGACCTCGTGTGGATTACGTCGAACCTGGGTTTTGGGGGGGGTTTAATAAAGTGGTGAAAGACGGGGAGTTTTTTGTGTTTTACTTCAAATAAAGGATTTTTCGGTGTGTGTGTGTTTATTTACTTTCACTTACAGATTAGTGATGTCGTGTTAAGGACGCTGCCATTACTAATCTTGGACTTAGTAACAGGTGCTATGGGCTGCCATTAACTCCTTATTACCCCAATTGCCACCGCATCACAGCAATCAGGAAGTGCCAGTAACACGCCGGGACTGTCGCATAATGGATGCAATATTCTCGGGGCAGCTGCGGGCTGATATCCTTGGCTGCGAGGTGGGGGGGGGGGGGGGGCAATTACCATGGCCCTTGCCCTCCCCAGCCTGAAAATACCAGGCCACTGCTGTGTGCTTACCTGGGCTGGATGGTAAAAATATGGCAGAGCCCACGTTTTTGTATTTTATTATGTACGTTTCTGATTTCTGTGCGTCTGTGCATTATATATGTATGTATCTGTATGTGAGGGTGATATGTGTATGTTTACTCTCTGCTCAATTTCCTCTTCCTGTCCTAACGACATCACTTCCCTGCTAAACGCAGGGTAGTGATGATCACTATGTCCAGAAAAACACAAAATACAGCAGGAATAACGCAATGAAACGCACATAATTTGATACCTGCGTTATTCCCTACAATGCTCAGATCTTAGCCCAGGCATTGGGGCATTATTCTCAGATAAATACTAATGCTCTAGATCCCAAGTAATGGCTTTAGTCTCCTCCTGAAGACATTGCAGTGTGATGGGTTAGACACGCAATTCTCACTAGATTACACTGAAAACGCAAGTTCTGGCCTTCTCTGGTTTGCTTCTTTCTCTCCCTGTGGCCGTTGTCGTTTTATGATTGGGCATTACCGTACAGGAGAAGAAGGGAACGCTTCCAGGAAAATCTATGCGGTCACTTTGTTGAAGGTGCTTCATATTCAGCTCTTTGGCAACTTTTCAAAATATTGATGAAAGGTCCCCTTTAAGCACAAGTCTTCAGGAATTATAGTGGGAATACAGGATTTTACAAAACAAAGATTGTGACTTTCTAAACCAAATATTATAGACTGAAGAAAGCAGTCACTTCACTATGGACCCCAAAAAAGATCTCTAAGCGGAACATAGACACACATTGCACAATGGAGGGCGCTTGTACTAAATTGGCTGACAATACTTAAATGGGTTGTCCCAGAAACAAAGTTAATTTTAATCAATAGATCTTGCAATAATTAATAAGTTCCACAATTGGACATATTTTAAAAAATATTCTTGTGCTGAGATAATCTTATAAAACTGAGCCTGCTATGTACTGTGTAATGGCCGTGTCTGACCGTACAGAGACCTACCACATCTCCTGGGCACCCTGCCAATGTATGGGAATGCAAAAAAGTATAAGAACAGGACAGAATGAGATCGCAGCTGCTGTTTTTTATTTTTGTAAAACATTTCCCTGCCTGTTGAAAAACAATGCTTTACCTCACAGAAAGTATCAGCTGTGATCCCATGCTGTGCTATCTGTATACTCTCTTTTGTGTCCTCCCCGGCCCATGAGCTGTGGTACGTGCACACCAGATCCCTGTATGGTCAGACACGGCCATTATTCAGCACATATGAGGGACACATACACTACAATTCAAAGGTTTGCCGTCATTTATTTTCAGTGAGCCATAGCGTTTTCATTTTTTGGATATGGGACAGTGATTGCTTATTTTTGCGCCCTGAGCTGACGTTTTTACTGATACCATTTTGGTGTAGATATGTTTTGATCGCCTCTAACTGCAATTTATTGCAATGTTGCAGTGAACCACCCAAAACCACTCAATTGTGGAGTTTTGATTGTTTTTCTCATTAAGCGTTTACCAATTGGAATAAAATTTTATATTTTGATAAATCAGACTTTTACAAAAGCAGCGATACCAAAAGCAGTATTTTTTATTGTTTTATTTACTTTTTCATATTTTTAAAATATTTTTACCCCACTTTTTATTGTATTTAATAGTCACGTCAGCAGACTTGAAGCTGCGATCGCTTGTGCTGTACTGAACAGGGCATTAGCAGTGCTCTATATAGCAGAAATCACAGTCTCCTGTGAATGCCGCCTCGCAGCCTGCATTCACAGGAAGATCGTAATGACAGATCAGCCCCTGTCCTGACAATCCATCAACATCTCGTGACCATGTCATTAGTGTGGGGAATGACGTCCCAATGCTGGCGTGTATTAAATCCCGCCACTGTCAGAGTTCCCCATGGCTGTTAGGCTACTTTCACACTTGCGTTGAACGGCATCCGTTGGATTGCGTTGTGTAACGGATGTATTGCATTTAGTGGCACAACGGATGCAACAGATCGTACAAAACAACGGAATCTTTATTTTTTTATTCTTCTTTCGTTTTACTGGCGGCAGACTATTGTGAACGATCAGCTGATCGCTCACAGCAGCCGGCCGCCGGGTGATCAGCTGATCGCTCACAGCAGCCGGCCGCCGGGTGATCAGCTGATCGCTCACAGCAGCCGGCCGCCGGGTGATCAGCTGATCGCTCACAGCAGCCGGCCGCCGGGTGATCAGCTGATCGCTCACAGCAGCCGGTCGCCGGGTGATCAGCTGATCGTTCAGCCGCCGAGAATGCGTGAGGGGGGCGGAGTGCGGGGTTTGTGGAACCAAGCGGGACCATGGCACTGAGGACGTCAGTGCAGCGAGGAATGCAAGGCTGGGGACAGGTGAGTGTGCGTGCGTGTGTACACGTGGAATGAAGTGCGGGAGGGGGCGGAGCCGAGCGGGAAAGTGTCGGGCTCCCTGCACCCGTAGCCAGGGTAAATATCGGGTAACTAGGGAAAGCGCATTGTTTAGTAACCCGATGTTTACCCTGGTTACGAGTGCAGGGAGCCAGAGAGAGCATGCGCAGTGAAATCCTACGGATTGCGCTGCTCAAAAAACGTTACATGCAGCGTTCCCTCCGCCCGACGCAGCGTCAAAATAACGACGCTGCGTTGTGCAGCGGATGCAACGCAAGACCATCCGTTGCTATCCGTAGCTAATATAAGTCTATGAGGAATATAACGGTTTCCTGCAACGGTTACCGTAATTCCTCAAGGCTGCGGATAGCAACGGAAGCCGTCCAACGCAAGTGTGAAAGTAGCCTTAGAGGCACCTGATGGCTGATTAATCAGCCATGTGTGGGGAATGATGCGTACGAACCCACATCAAAGGCAAGGACACGAACTTTGACAAATCATTACATGATACAATGATTGTGAAAGGGTTGAAGGATCAGAAAATACTAAAAATTATTTAGCGCAGTGCGCTGTCCTCATGGGACGCAGAGCAATTGCTGACTAATATTCCTTTCTGCTTACGGATGCATAATGTATACTATGAATAGGATGATCTGACATTACCTCCACTCTAGTAGCTATTCTAGGCATTTACAGCCACAGGAAATGAGCCTGAATTAATGCACAATATCAACAGGCTCCAAATACAAACCCAATTTAAAAAAATAAAAATTTGGGCTGCTGTGTTAAATGCAAACAAAACAAGAATGCAATGATTTGGACAAATCTTATTGCCTCCATTTTTTTTAAAAAATTTAAAGTTAGGCTGCTTTCACACTACTTTTTTTTAACATGCGTCATGAACGTTTTTTTTAACGCAAAAACGGATCCAGTGCAAATGCGTTATCATTTCAATGCATTTGCAATTGACTCGCGTCAACATGCATTTGCGTGCGTTAGGCTGCTTTCACACATCCGGTTTTTGCCGTGCAGCACAATACAGCGCTCTGCAGAAAAAAAACGCAACCTTTTCTTTTGCCGCCGGTTGCGTTTTTCCCCGACTTAGACTTGCATTAGCGCCGTATTGTGCCGCATGGCCTTGTGTTGCGTCCAGTTTTTGCCGAATGCTGCATATTTAGCCCATGCGGCGGCCGGATGTAACGTTACCTGGCACGTTTTTTCGTGCGGCGAAAAAAACGCATCACGCCGGATCCGGCGCGATTTACAATGCAAGCCTATGGACGCCGGATGCGGCGTCCTGCGGCAAAAACCGCATCCGGCCGCCGCATGGAAAAACTTATGCAACGGATCAGTTTTTTTGCCACATCCGTTGCATAGGTTTTTGAGCGGGATTGTGCCGCTCAGCACAAACCGGATGTGTGAAAGCAGCCTTATAGTGAGGATCCAGCGACTTGCAGTTTTTTTTAACTTTTTCAAAAACGCTACTTGTAGCGTTTTTGAGCTGCGTCCAAATACTGTTTTTCACTGGATCCTGACTATACTGCACGCAAACGCATGTGAACGCTGGCATGCTGATAGACAGGATCCTGCTTGCTCTACTGAGCATGCCCAGAAACCAGCCTGGCCTGATCAGTCCCTCTCTCCCCCTCCCTCCCTCGCCTGAGAGCGGCGGACGCTCGTAACCAAGGTAAATGTCGGGTAACCAAGCAAAGCGCTTCGCTTAGTTACCCGATGTTTACTTTGGTTACGTGTGCAGGGAGCAGGCAGCCCAGCTTCTAGCAGCTGCGAACGCTCGTAACCAAGGTAAATATCGGGTATCCAAGCAAAGCAGTTCACTTAGTTACCTGATGTTTACCTTGGTTACGAGCCTCCGCAGCTGTCAGATGCCGGCTCTCAGTCTATCACGTTCAGTTCCCCTCACTCCCGATCACATGACTTCAATGCCCGCCCATAAACTTCAAGTGACAGGATCCTGCAAAATAACACATGCGTTTGCATGTGTTTTTCTTTGTAAAAACAGGATCCACTTTTACAGCAAAAAAACGTTCATGACGCATGCTAAAAAAAAGTAGTGTGAAAGCAGCCTTAGATATTTTTCTATTTAATTTGAAAAAAGCATTCATGTCCATGGCATGGGAAGCTTACACATACTGAGAGGTGATACCAAAGCTAGCATTCGAGCTCTCAAGAGGCGTATAAAAAAAATGGTCCCATTCTCATCCAGAAAAGTGGGACGAGTGACACCCATTTTAGTATGCGAGCGTGCAACTTTTTTTCTCACCATATAGCATCCATATATAAGTGGAACCTTGGTTAACGAGAACAATCCGTTCTGGGACTGTGCTTGTTAACCAAGTTACTCGTCTAGCAAAGCAAGATTTCCTATAGGAAATCATTGCAATCCAGACAATTTGTTCCACAACTTGTTAAAATGTCCCATCCTGGTCCTTTATTGTGCCATTCCACACAGGCACAAAACACACAAGCACACACATATTATGCTCACTTTACCTTCCGTTCCATCGCCGGCCTCTTGGAACTTGTAGTTCGCCGGTACAGGATGTGTAACCATTGCAAAGAGGGAGGAACTTCCGCTGCCAGAGCGCTGACGTCAAAGGCAGAAGCCGCTTGCCTGTGATTGGCCAGCGCGCTGCCTTTGAGTAGTGGCTGACAGCGGAAGTCCCACCCTTGTCGTGATGATTACTGATACACATCCTGTGACGGCGAACTACAAGAACCATGAGGCCGGCGATGGAACGGAAGGTAAGGAGAGCATAATGTGTGTGTTTGTGCAGACTGTAAGAGCGAGTCAGAGCGCGGTGGATGTATGGAACCGGAAGTGTGTGCGGTATTTTTCTCGTACGGCAAAGCTTGCTCGTAAAGTGAGTTACAAATTTACAGAAAGCTTTGCTCGTTAAGCGAAATACTCGCAAACTGGGTTACTCATTAACCGAGGCTGCACTGTACAATGAGGTTTTTTCTGAGCAGCTATTATTCTACAATCACTTCCATATAGGACCGTTTCCGGTGATCTGTGCTACAGAATGGGAATGTATCTGTAAAAAACGAACGGCATACGGATGGTCCATGTGACGTCCGTCATTCTCTCTTGTAGCCATAGACTTGCATTGGCGAGTCTCATCCGATATACGCGGTCAATCATAGTATGCTGAGATTTTTTTCCTCAGTCCAATTTGAGCTGAGGAAAATCTTGCAGATCGGACCCAAGTAATTGATTAACATTGGATCGAGTGCAAAAAATTTAACCTCATTGCACTCATCCATTTTATATGCCAGTAAGAGCGTACCCTTCTATAAAGGTTTTAGAAGTGTTCCCCCAATTACAGTCCTCAAGGTCCGCCATCAGTGCTAGTTTTCAGGGTTTCCACAGTGATAATTTAGTCACCTACATTGGAGATAATTCCAACACCTGTGCAATGCTAAGGAAATCCTGAAAACATGCACTGATGGTGGCTCTAGAGAACTGGAGTTGGAGAACACTGTTTTACAACATATGCGCCCAACCAGACAATGTCTATTTCAGGAGAGGCCTTGCATATTTCAGACAGTGCTAAACCACATACTGCAGCCGTCACAACAATAATGTCCACAGAATAGCTTGGATAATGAACCAACCACCTGCAGTCCTGAGTAATGATGAGCGAGTTTCAAAATACTTGGATTCGCGATACTCGTAACAAGTGCTGTCTAATACTCGCATATACATTCCGAACAGCGTGTGCAATGCAAGTCAAGCAGAATACTCGCAATGTAACGAGTAACCCGAATGCCGTACTATTCGCTACTCGCACAAATAGTGCAGCAGTCGGGTTACTCGTTACAGCGCATGTCAACAATCAACGATTTGGTGAGTATTTCTGATAGTTAGCGGTCGCTCGTACGTGTCACACGCAACGACATTGCTAACGAAGCCGGATGTGGGTCACTAATTCTGTGACCCCCCCCCAACGATACCTCGTTAGCGATGTCGTTGCGTGTAAAGCGGCCTTTAGGGTGGTTATGTATGGCAAAAAAACTATTGCAAATACATTTGTTCAATCATCAACAGAAACCAGACAGACCCCATCATAATCCACAAGACGTCTCCAATTCAGTTTGGGCCAGTTTCGTAGTGTACCCAATTTCCACAGAAATTATTTTTGTGAGCTTAATTTGGTACAGAAAGAGAATGTAAAACGCAGCTATGAACAGACCAGAGCCTTAGCAGTATGCAGGCCTGCAACGTTATGATGGTGGCTATTACCGGAATATCTAGCCTTACCCAAAATATGTCCATGTTGGAAGCAATAATCTATTGCTGGTTGCAATGGCCGCTTTCTAAACTGCAACAAAAAAATAAAAGCTGGAATCCGAATGCCTGGCCCTATCACTATCTGTGTATTTATACTTAGAGGCCAGACCATCCCTACCTCACTAGTAATATCATGGTGAAGAAACCTTAGTGGAAGACGTGTTGGTAAGGCTAAGTTCACACATCCTGTGTTTTCAATCCGTCAGGTCCGTCAGCAACGGATCAGTCATTTTCAAGATGTCAACTGATGCAACTGATGTGTTTTTCACAGGATTCCTTTCACAGGAATCCTGTGAAAAAACGGATCAGTTGCGTCCGTTACATCCGCTGTGCGTCCGTTTTTTGACGGATCAGTCATGATCCGTCTGTGTTTGGGACAGCCCAGTGGGCGTGCCAAGCATGCTGGGCATGCTCAGTAGAGCATGACGGAATCCTGCGCTGGATTCCGTTGTAAGACGGATTACGACGGAATCCAGCACCATAGACATGCATTACAAGCTTGACGGATGGCGACGGATTCCTGCGCGGCGCGTTAATTTTGACGGCCAGAAAAACGTTACATTCTGCGTTGCTCCCCGCTCGGCGGTCAGTCAAAAACGACGGACCGCGACGCAGCGGATGCAACGCAGGGTCATCAGTCGCAATCCGTCGCTAATAGAAGTCTATGGGGAAATACAGGATTCCTGCAAAATATTTTGCAGGTTACCGTAATTCCCCAAGGCGACGGATTGTGACTGATGCAAAACACAGGATGTGTGAACTTAGCCTAAGGCTATGTGCGCACGTTGCGTACAAGCCCTGCAGAAATTTCTGCAGCGATCTGAAGAGCACATGTGCGCTTTAGATCGCTGCAGAAATGTCCGTAGTGAGCGCCGATTCCATGCGCTCTGCCTGCAGCTCCTGCCATAGACAGAGCAGGAGCTGCCGGCAAAGCGCAGGAAAGAAGTGACATGTCACTTCTTTTTGCGCAGCGCTTCGGCAGTAGCCGAAGCGCTGCGCTCTTAAACGCCACGTGCGCACGGCCCCTGCACAATCTCCATAGACTGTGCAGGGGCCGCAGGACGCATGCAGTTACGCTGCGCTGCAAAGCGCAGCGTAACTGCATGTTTTTACGCAACGTGCGCACATAGCCTAAGGCATCATTGACTGACGGAGGAGAGTGTCTATACTGGCCTCCAGAGATGATGGTGCTCTAGTGCAGCCACCTGCTTGTGACTTTTTGGCATACCTGTTGCTAGGCAACTGAACAAAATAATTTGGGCTATGAGGCCATGTTTCCACAGAGCATAGATAGAATGTTTTTTGTTCCATTTTTTTGTATACATAAGTCTGTTGAATTTTAACAGTTCAAGCAAATTGGATGTGATTTCATGAAAACTCATTGTCATTGTGCATTTAAAGGGAATCTGTCACCAGGTTTTCGCTTCCCTATGTGAGAGCAGCATGATGTGGGGGCAGAGAAGCTCACTCCCAGCGATGTGTCACTTACTGGGCTTGATGTAGTTTTTATAAAAAGTTTTGCGTGCTGCAGATCTACCAGTACGCGGCAACAAGTGTACTATTCCACTAGAGAGAAAAATAACTTAAGATTATGAAAATTACAACAAGCAGCCCAGCAAGTGACACCGCTGACATAAGGGTATCAGCCTCCAGATTATACTGCTCTCCGATTAGGTGGCGGAAACCTGGAGACACATTCTGTTTGTAAACTGAGTTTGTAAACTTTTTCCACTACAGGATTCTAGGGGGAGAGGAAAAAAAAAAAAAAAAAAGAAGCCCATAAAAAAAATGTAATTGTGTTAACACACAGAATCAATATTATTATTTTTTTTTTTTTTAAAGAAAAGAAGAAGAAAATACATTAACATGTATGGATATAGATATATATTATATATAATACATATAGTGTGTGTGTATATATATATATATATATATATATATATATATATATATATATATATACACATATAGTGTGTGTGTGTGTATATACACACATATATATACACACACACACACACACACACACAACTATTGCGTATTTTGGTGTAGATACAAAAAAAAAACAAACAAACAAAAAACAGCATTTTTGCATTTGAAAAATGACATGAAAGTCATCTCTCCTGATTCCGCCATACTGGAATACTCAGCTCAATATTCCTGTGGTTTTTATGGAGACAGACGAGTGAGACAGCAGACATCATCAGACATATGACAGCAGCTTAGTACCATAGAAATAAAGGATAGCATTTGAATCCTCCTTCCCTCCCCTGACATCCTGTTGGGAGGCTACCATGCACATTGGAAGGACGGCTGATCCCTATGCTATCACTCACTCAGACAACTTTAAGGATTAGTGCCCACGATCAAGAAACACTGCATTCTTGGTGCAGCGTCTTTCCTCCTGCAGTGATGTTAGTGTTCTCCCTGGGAGGACGCAGTGTCCGTGCACACGATCAGGATTTTGGGAGCAGCGGATTTGTGCTGTATTCTTCAGCTGAGCACGCTCATGTCTCTGAAGCCATAAATTGACATGCTGCGGCTTGGAAAGCAATGTCACCTCAGTTTATCCTGCATAGAAAAGCATCGTGGGAATGGGATTTCTATGAAGCCCATCCTCTTTGCAACGCAGCGTTTTGGACGCAGCAAAAATCATGATGCATTCAAACTGCTGATAATGGGCACTAATGTGTATTGGAGCCTTGATGTAGGCATGTGTACACTTATTCTAGTCTAGTCAACCAATAAACAACAAAATCAGAAATAAACATTCTTCATCACTGATGTATATTGCTTGTGTGTCTCAGACGTTACCAATCCTAAGAGGAACCCAGAAAGTTCGAACTGCCCCGACCCAGCTACCACCGAATAAAGATGTGGATGATGGACCCTGCAAATCTTTATACTTAACTCTAGTGTGGATAGTTATTCTAGTCTAGTGTGTTATTCCTATCTTAAAAGGGGTTGTCCAGTACTTTTACATTTATAAATGATCACGATCAGATTGCTGGGGCTGCAGCACCCACCCGCCAACCCTGCTGATCAGCTGTTCCCTGTGCCGGACAGACGTGATCAGTTGTAGAGCAGAACACCACAGCTCCATTAGCTGCATAGTGGCTGTGTACTCCACATCTGCCCCTAATCAAATGAATAGGGGCAGATCTGCAAATGCCTGCACTTTGGATAGCTATCGGCTGACCAACTACTTGACTGACTGTTATATCTCAAGTCTTTCCCATAAATTGGATTGTTTGGCTCGACCAAGCATTCCTGTATTCTCTATGAAAGAGCTGCTGTCACCAGGTTTTTGCCACCTAATCTGTGAGCAGCATAATGTAGGGGCAGAGATCAGGATTCCGGTGATGTCACTTACTGGCTGCTTAGGGCTGGTTCACACTAAGCGACAACGAGGTCGATGTTACGTCACCATTTTCTGTGACGTAAGAGCGACCTTGTAAGTCGCTGTTATGATCGCTGCTTATCTGTCAAACACAGCAGAAGCAGCGATCATAACCGCGAGAGCAGGGAGCCGCGCACACTGCTTAGCGCTGGCTCCCTGCTCTCCTAGCTACAGTACACATCGGGTTAATTAACCCGATGTGTACTGCAGCTACATGTGCAGAGAGCCGGAGCCGGCAGCACAGGCAGCGTGAGAGCTGCGGAGGCTGGTAACTATGGTAAATATCGGGTAACCACCTTGGTTAACCGATGTTTACCCTGGTTACAGCTTACCACAGCTGCCAGATGCCGGCTCCTGCTCCCTGCTCGCTTCATTTCGTCGCTCTCTCACACAGCGATCTGTGTGTCACAGCGGGAGAGCGCCTTTGAAGAAAACGAACCAGGGCTGTGTGTAACGAGCAGCGATCTCACAGCAGGGGCCAGATCGCTGCTCAGTGTCACACACAGCGAGATCGCTAATGAGGTCACTGTTGCGTCACCAAAACCGTGCCGTAGCAGTGATTTCGGTAGCGATCTCGCTATGTGTGAAGCACCCCTTAGTGTAGTTTTGATAATCTACTGCTGATTAAACAGTGATTGCATCGGTCACCTGACTGCAGCAAGCAATTATCAGCCTCAGCAGTGACGTGTACATGTGTGCCATCTGACCACTGAAACCACTGTTTGTCTACAGCAGTTAATGGTGTCCTGCCTCAAGGCCCAGTCACACACGACTTACCGGCGATCCCGACAATGATACGACCTGATAAGGATCGCTGGGTGGTCGCTGATGAGATGTGTCAGTCAGACCTTACCAACGACGCAGTAACGATGGGCGACCTGTATAACGATCTTGGCGGTCGTTGGGACCCTGTCACACAGAGGCTAGTGTGACGATCAGACCTCGAATAGGGGCGTAGTGTTTGAAGATGTAAGACATGTAAGTGTGCGTATGTGTCGCCTTTTCCGCGCCCCTCAGCTCTGATTGGTGGCCAGAGGACAGTATGAAGACATATAGAAGAACGGCACTATAAATGGCACTATAGGTGTAAAAAATGCTAAAATGCTATAATAGCAAGTAGGTGTCCTATGAATGAAAATGGGAACAATTTTGAGACCCCCAAAAGATGCCTACCGTGTTTAGGGAGTATACAGTGCTGGCCCAAAGTATTGGCACCGCTGCAATTCTGTCAAATAATACTCAGTTTCTTCCTGAAAATGATTGCAATCACACATTCTTTGGTATTATTATCTTCATTTATTTTGCTTGCAATGAAAAAACACAAAAGAGAATGAAACAAAAATCAAATCATTGATCATTTCACACAAAACTCCAAAAATGGGCCAGACAAAAGTATTGGCACCCTTAGCCTAATATTTGGTTGCACAACCTTTAGCCAAAATAACTGCGAACAACCGCTTCCGGTAACCATCAATGAGTTTCTTACAATGCTCTGCTGGAATTTTAGACCATTCTTCTTTGGGAAACTGCTCCAGGTCCTTGAGATTTGAAGGGTGCCTTCTCCAAACTGCCATTTTGAGATCTCTCCACAGGTGTTCTATGGGATTCAGGTCTGGACTCATTGCTAGCCACCTTAGCAGTCTCCAGTGCTTTCTAGCAAACCATTTTCTAGTGCTTTTTGAAGTGTGTTTTGGGTCATTGTCCTGCTGGAAGACCCATGACCTCTGAGGAAGACCCAGCTTTCTCACACTGGGCCCTACATTATGCTGCAAAATTGGTTGGTTGTCTTCAGACTTCATGCCATGCACACAGTCACGCAGTCCAGTGCCAGAAGCAGCAAAGCAACCCCAGAACATCAGGGAACCTCCGCCATGTTTGACTGTAGGGACTGTGTTCTTTTCTTTGAATGCCTCTTTTTTTTTCCCTGTAAACTCTATGTTGATGGCTTTTCCCAAAAAGCTCTACTTTTGTCTCATCTGACCAGAGAACATTCTTCCAAAACGTTTTAGGCTCTCTCAGGTAAGTTTTGGCAAACTCCACCCTGGCTTTTTTTTATGTCTCGGGGTAAGAAGTGGGGTCTTCCTGGGTATCCTACCATACAGTCCCTTTTCATTCAGACGCCGACGGATAGTACGGGTTGACACTGTTGTACCCTCGGACTGCAGGGCAGCGTGAACTTGTTTGGATGTTAGTCGAGGTTCTTTATCCACCATCCGCACAATCTTGCGTTGAAATCGCTCGTCAATTTTTCTTTTCCTTCCACATCTAGGGAGGTTAGCCACAGTGCCATGGGCTTTAAACTTCTTGATGACACTGCACACCATAGACACAGGAACTTTCAGGTCTTTGGAGATGGACTTGTAGCCTTGAGATTGCTCATGCTTCCTCACAATTTGGATTCTCAAGTCCTCAGACAGTTCTTTGGTCTTCTTTCTTTTCTCCATGCTCAATGTGGTACACACAAGGACACAGGACAGAGGCTGAGTCAACTTTAATCCATGTCAACTGGCTGCAAGTGTGATTTAGTTATTGCCAACACCTGTTAGGTGCCACAGGTAAATTACAGGTGCTGTTAATTACACAAATTAGAAAAGCATCACATGATTTTTCAAAACAGTGCCAATACTTTTGTCCATCCCCTTTTTTATGTTTGGTGGGGAATTATATCCAATTTGGCTTTATGACAATTTTTTTTAATTTTTTTTCATTGAAGACAAACGAAATGAAGATAATAAAGAATTTGTGATTGCAATCATTTTCAAAAAGAAACTGAGTATTATCTGACAGAATTGCAGGGGTGCCAATACTTTTGGCCAGCACTGTAGCTGTCTGAAGAATTATTGAAATCCAGGTGGAATCGCAACTACGATCCGAAAAACAGCACGCAACCGGGAACAAATGAACCGGGGACGAATGAATCCGGGTGGAGTTGCAACTACGATCCGACAGGCAAGGCCGCCCAATCACAACGCATTAGCGGCTACCAATCGGAACTGAAGGGGCGTGGAAAAGGCGACGCACAATGCACGTCTATATGTCTGAGTTCGCAATCATCAACGAGGTTGTTGGTAGGCGTCAAACACAGCGATGCGTCCTGCCCAGCAGGACATCGCCTTTGAAGAAAATGGTCCGGACCATTCGACAACAACTAGCGATCTCACAGCGGGGGCCTGATCGCTGGTAGGTGTCACACAACGAGATCGCTGGCAAAATCGTTCCTGCGTCACAGAAACTGTGACTCAGCAACAATCTCGTTAGCGATCTCGTTGTGTGTGACGGGGCCTTTAGACTACAGTAGGTGACTGCAGACTTGTGAATCTTCACATTGTGCACACTTAAGCCCCCGTTACACGCAACGACATCGCTAACAAGATATCGCTGGGGTCATGGAATTCATGACGCACATCCAGCCTCGTTAGCGACGTCGTTGCGAGTGACAAGTACGAGCGATCGCTAACAATCCCAAATACTCACAAAATCGTTGATTGTTGACACATTTCCATAATATTGTTGCTCTTTTGGGACACAGGTTGTTCGTCGTTCCTGAGGCAGCACACATCGCTACGTGTGACACCCCGGGTAACGACGAACAACAGCGTTCCTGAGTCCTCCTGCAACGAGGTGGGAGTGACGTTCATGTGGCTGCTCTCCGCCCCTCCGCTTCTACTGGCGGGCCGCTGTGTGACGTCGCTGTTACGCCGCATGAACTGCCCCCTTAAAAAAAAAAAAAAAAAAAAAAAAAAAAAAGAGGTTGTTCGCCGGCCACAGCGACGTCGTTAGGAAGGTAAGTTTGTGTGACATCTACCTGCGATAATGTTCGCCACGGGCAGCGATTTGCCCGTGCCGCACGAACGACGCGGGTGCTATCGCTAGCGATGTCGCTGCGTGTAAAGCGACCTTTAGGCTATGTGCTCAAGGGACAATGTTATCTGCGGAATTTGCTACACAAAACCCGTGGATTTATCTGGATTTTCTAGATAAATCCGCAGATTCTAGCAAGTACAGACACTCTCCATGTTACCCTATGGGATTTGGGGAGTGCTGTATCAATGGTGTAGTATGTGCGACTGCGGAAAATGTTGCGGATTTCCCTCAGCCGCATGTAACTTGCATGTCAATTATTCATGCGTAAATATCTGCGCAATTCCAGCTCCTTCACCATGGAGATACAGGGCGAGAATTCCACACGAAATCGGCACTGTTGACACAGGTTTACCGCAACAACTCCGCAAAAATACTGCAGCAATGGATAGCTGTGGATTCCGGGGAGCAGCTGCGGTAAACCTGCGGCATAATCCGCGGGTATGTTGTCCCGTGGGCACATAGCCTTAGGATTCTCCACTGTTGGCACTGGGAGCATAAATGCAGGTATGTGATTTGTGTGTAGTCACGGCACAATAGATGGGGAAGCCTCACTCTATGCAAATGTATTGTACGAGGCCAGAAAAATGAAAATTGCATACTCCCGCCACCAGAGAATCCTCAGTGCACCCGATGTGAGGAATCACAAGTCTGTAGTCACACAAAATGACAGCAGACTTGTAGCCAAAGGCTGGACAACCCCTTTAAATATATGGCGTACAGGATATTCTCTTGTTTAAGAATGTCTCCTGGGACACTTTGGAGAAATGGTCATACCATTAGTTCCACAACTGATCCATTCTGTACTGCAAGTGGAATTGGACATCACATCCAAGCTAACGCAGCACACAGGGGCCAGATTCATCAAGGTTTTTAAGGTAGTATAGCTTTTTGATTGCATAATGTTGGTGGAATTGGCGGCTGTGCTAAATTTATACAACTCTTGGCATTCTCACGCCATTTTCCGCCCTGCTCCGACAAAGTGGGCAGAGCTGAGCATGACAAAACCTCATTCGTCACAAATCTTACACCAGCAGGGACCGGAATAGGATTTGTGGTGAGGCGCACACTTGTCCTGTGTTCCTGATTCATAAAGCGTACACCTCTTCATCAATCAGGTGTGACTGTCTATAACCCATTTCCTCATCAAGCACAGTGGTAAACAATGCTGGTCTTGATATATCGGGGCAAACTGTGTCTACACAAGGCACCAGAATGCATTTACACGGCATTGGGCTACCTCATGCCATCTGTTTCAAAGGCTTTCATGGTGCAAAGCAAGGCAGAAATGGAGGCTGAATCAGAGATCTATGCTCTTCATCGACGAGTCCTTCTTTTGACTTAGACACGATAATAGTTGGAGATTGGTTTGGAGACCACGTGGTCAACCCCATGACAAGGCCTTCACAATGGAACACCACACCAGCCGTATGCCTGGGATTACTGTATAAGGTGGCATAATATACTATAGCCGGGCCTCTCACCTTCATTCCACATACATCAACAAATCAGCGTTACATTGATTTGGTTGAGGAGCCAGTGGTAGAAGCTGCTTACGCAGTGTCCTAGAAGCCGCTTATCAATACGGCAAACACCAGGCCACTTACTGCTTGTGCCACTGAGCAGCCTGCGTGGCCTAAACATGCTACCATGGCCTGCAGCATCTCCGGACTGGTCTCCCATTGAGTATATGTGAGATGTCATTGGTCTGCAAGGAGTTGAAAGCAGTAGATCTTGATGATTTGCCCAAGTGTATATAGCATGGCAAAACATTCCTCAAACCTTGCCGCACAGGTGTATGGGTGTCTCGTTCCTGCTTGAGGTGTCTTAACATGTAAAAGGTTCCTCCAGTGGACTAACAGCAATGTATAAGGTAGCGATATGCGCCTCAAGTTATTTATTAGTTTGTATACATTTTTGCTGCACTGTCAGCACAGAATGACTGTTCAAACCAAGTGCAGGCGCTCGCTTTATCATATGTCCAATCATTTACATGCACCTTCCTGCCTCTCTCCACCCTCTCCCTCTGATTGACAGCTCAGGCTTCATAGAGCCATAAAAGGGAGGAGATCGAGTGAAAACAAGCAGGAGGGAGGTGCACTGACATTATCACTGCCATGATGCATGAGCGCCTGTGCTTAGTTTGAACAGTCGTTTTTTACTGACAGTCGCTTTAGATCAATTGACTATATTTCTGTGTTTCTATTTATAAACAGATCCCTCCCCACGTGCCCAGCCGCACAGACCCCCATGCACCACGTGCCCAGCCGTTAAGACCCCCATGCACTACATGCCCGGCCCTACAGACCCCCATACATCCAGCCCTAAAGACACTTATGTATTACTGACCCCCATACACCTGGCTGTAGACCCCACTTCCCCATATACACCACACACACACCAAGTGTACAGACCCCTCATACAAATCGTACAGACTGCAACACCCGGTCCTACAGATCCCTATATACCACAGACTCCCATACACCACACGCCCATTCCAACAGACCCCTATATACCACAGGCCACCATACACCCAGTGTACACACACTTATATACGACTGACCCCCATACACTTGGCTGTAGATCACATCCCCTCACCATATACCACACACCCAGTGTACAGTCCCCTCATACAGACCTCTATATACCACAGGCCACCATACACCAAACACCCAGTGTACAGACCCCCACACACTGGGTACTACAAACTCCTATATACCACATACCCAGTGTATAGGCCCATGATATAGACCCCTATATACCACAGGCCACCATACACCCAGTGTACAGACGCTTATATACCACTGACCCCATACACTTGGCTGTAGATCATACCCCCTCCCCATATACCACACACCCAGTGTACAGGCCCCTCATACAGACCCCTATATACCACAGGCCACCATACACCCAGTGTACAGACCCCTCATACAGACCCCTATATACCACAGGCCACCATACACCCAGTGTACAGGCCCCTCATACAGACCCCTATATACCACAGGCCACCATACACCCAGTGTACAGACCCCTCATACACATCATACAGACCCCTATATACCACAGACCCCCGTACACCACACACCGGGCCCTACAGACTCCTTTATACCACTGACCCCCATACTGCTGGCTTTACAGACCCCCCTCTATACATCACACACCCAGTGTACGGACAACCCACACACCGGGCCCACACTCACACCCGGCTGTACAGGACACGGCCCAGGGCTCGTTATCCGGGCAGCATTGCTGTCCCCCGGGTCCCAGCGGCCTCCGCCCCGGGCACACAGCGCTCTCCCCCGCAGGACCAGGCCCTGGCACCGCTCGCATCCACCACGTCAACGACTCCAACACTGCGGAAATGGTTGGACCGGCGGCCCCGCCCGCACAGCAGCCTCCGCGCACAGCAATCCCGTACCCCTCCCGTCCTGATCGCGGCGCCACCACACACATAACCGCCACCTCCCGGCCCAGCAGCCTCTTACCGGTGTCGCCGATGATAATGTATTTGAAGAGATAAGCGTACGCCATGTCCGGATGATCTGTCTCCTCGTCACTGCTACTAACGGACGCGCTGACGTAATCACGGGCTCGTCCACGACAGTGCCAGGAAGCGTGACCGAACGCGCATGCGTACTCGTAGCCTCCAGGGTTACCTCCAGTCAGAGTGGACTGGATGCAGTGATAGCGAGAGAGTCATGTCGGCGGCAGGGTGATAACCGCAGACGTATCGTGTACAGTGTGTACAGGACCTGGAGATGGCTGAGAACTGCTGGCCAGGAGGCGGCAGCAACACTGAATGCTACAAAGGGCTTTTAGCTAAATTTGCAATTTTCAAACTTTCAGTTTTTCTATCCTTCACCAGTCACTGTCATTATAATACACTAGAAGGTGGCCCGATTCTACGCATCGGGTATTCTAGAATTTACGTATTGTGTAGTTCATGTATGATTTTTGTTATCTATATATATAATTGCCTTATTCTGTCTGTCTGTCTGTCTGTCTGTCTGTCTGTCATGCTCCAAAATTGTGTCCTTACGGTGACACAAAGCTGATTGGCCGCTGGGCTCGCCATGGCCCCGCCCCCCCACACGGATTGGCCTCTCGCCCTGGCTCTCTGCAGGCCCCGCCCCCCTCACGCAATGCACGCTCACTCTGGCCCAACTGACACAGAGCTCCGACTCCCTGGTGAGTACACACACACACATCAGATCACACTCACTCTCACACACACCTCACACATCACATCCACACACTCACAACATCCTGGGATATCGCTTGCTTCTACACCGGCTCCGTCACGATCCCAGCAGCGCCAGACATAACCTTGCGATGCTGGGATATTCACGGAGCCCGTGAACGCTGGTAACCATTATACACATCGGGTAACTAAGGTCCCTTGGTTACCCGATGTGTATCATAGTTACCAGTGTACACCGGCTCACACTCACTCTCACACACACCTCACACATGCATCACATCGCATCCACACACTCACAGCATCCGGCGATATCGCTTGCTTCTCGGCCTCGATACTGTGCTGTTGTGACCTTCCAGGACCTGCCGGAGGATCACATGGCCAGAAGCATGTGGTATCTCCGGATGTTGTGAGTATGAGCGCGTATGTGCAATATCGTCAATGTGTGTGTGCGTGAGTGTATGCGATCGGGTGTGTGTGAGTGTATGCGATCGGGTGTGTGTGAGTGTATGCGATCGGGTGGGTGTGTGTGGGTGTGTGTGAGTGTATGCGATCGGGTGTGTGAGTGTCGGCAGAGGAGCATGGCGTGCTGGAGGAGGCTGGGAGGAGAGAGGCTGATCCTGGGGAAGGCAGGGATGGAGAGGCTGATGCTGGGGACAGAGAGGCTGATGCTGGGGACAGAGAGGCTGATGCTGGGATGAGAGAGGCTGATGCTGGGGACAGAGAGGCTGATGCTGGGGACAGAGAGGCTGATGCTGGGGACAGAGAGGCTGATGCTGGGGACAGAGAGGCTTATGCTGCGGGGAGAGAGGCTGATGCTGGGAGGAGAGAGGCTGATGCTGCGGGCAGAGAGGCTGATGCTCCGGGTAGAGAGGCTGATGCTGGCGCAGCATGGCGGATGGAGCACGTTTGGGAGTGCGCAGCATGGCGGATGGAGCACGTTTGGGAGTGCGCAGCATGGCGGATGGAGCACGTTTGGGAGTGCGCAGCATGGCGGATGGAGCACGTTTGGGAGTGCGCAGCATGGCGGATGGATCACGTTTGCGAGTGCGAAGCATGGCGGATGGAGCACGTTTGGGAGTGCGCAGCATGGGGGATGCAGCACGATGGGGAGTGCAGAGTATGGCGGATGGAGCATGTTTGGGAGTGCGCAGCATGGCGGATGGACCACGTTTGGGAGTGCGCAGCATGGCGGATGGAGCACGTTTGGGAGTGCGCAGCATGGGAGATGGAGCACGATGGGGAGTGCGCTGCATGGGGGATGGAGCACGATGGGGAGTGCGGAGTATGGCGGATGGAGCACGTTTGGGAGTGCGCAGCATGGCGGATGGAGCACGTTTGGGAGTGCGCAGCATGGCGGATGGAGCACGTTTGGGAGTGCGCAGCATGGGAGATGGAGCACGATTGGGAGTGCGCAGCATGGCGGATGGAGCACGTTTGGGAGTGCGCAGCATGGGGGATGGAGCACGTTGGGGAGTGCGCAGCATGGCGGATGGAGCACGTTTGGGAGTGCGCAGCATGGCGGATGGAGCACGTTTGGGAGTGCGCAGGATGGGAGATGGAGCACAATGGGGGGTGCGCAGCATAGGGGATGGAGCACGTTTGGGAGTGCGCAGCATGGCGGATGGAGCACGTTTGGGAGTGTGCAGCATGGGGGATGCAGCACGATGGGGAGTGCGGAGTATGGCGGATGGAGCACGTTTGGGAGTGTGCAGCATGGCGGATGGACCACGTTTGGGAGTGCGCAGCATGGCGGATGGAGCACGTTTGGGAGTGCGCAGCATGGGAGATGGAGCACGATGGGGGGTGCGCAGCATAGGGGATGGAGCACGATGGGCAGTGCGCTGCATGGGGGATGGAGCATGATGGGGAGTGCGGAGTATGGCGGATGGAGCACGTTTGGGAGTACGCAGCATGGCGGATGGAGCACGTTTGGGAGTGCGCAGCATGGGAGATGGAGCACGATGGGGAGTGTGCAGCATGGCGGATGGAGCACGTTTGGTAGTGCGCAGCATGGGGGATGGAGCACGATGGGGAGTGCGCAGCATGGCGGATGGAGCACGTTTGGGAGTTCGCAGCATGGCGGATGGAGCACGTTTGGCAGTGCGCAGCATGGCGGATGGAGCACGTTTGGGAGTGCGCAGGATGGGAGATGGAGCACACTGGGGGGTGCGCAGCATAGAGGATGGAGCACGATGGGGAGTGCGCTGCATGGGAGATGGAGCACGATGGGAAGTGCACACCTCCCCCCAACACACACACACACACACACACACACACACACACACTGGGAACCACAAACAACTGCCCTACACAGACACCCACACACACAGACAACGCTGCACACACAAATAGACGCACATACCGCACAACACACACATTGCACAAAACATACCTCCCCCCAAAACACACCACACACACACAAACCGCGCAACACACACACACAACGCTACAGACACACAGCGCTCCACAAACAACGCAACACACAAACAACACCGCTCTCACCCCCCGCCACACCCAGACAACACCCAGAACATGTACAGCGCCCTACACAAACACTTGGTAACTACACACAACAACATCTATATATATATATATATATATATATATATATATATATATATATATATATATATATGAACTACACAATACGTAAATTCTAGAATACCCGATGCGTAGAATCGGGCCACCTTCTAGTCTATATATATAATTGCCTTATTCTGTCTGTCTGTCTGTCTGTCTGTCATGCTTCAAAATTGTGTCCTTCCGGTGACATTGTGTCCTTACGGTGACACAAAGCTGATTGGCCGCTGGGCTCGCCATGGCCCCGCCCCCCCACACGGATTGGCCCCTCGCCCAGGCTGCGCCCCCACACGGATTGGCCAGCCGCTCGCCCAGGCTCCGCCCCCCCCCACAGATTGGCCTCTCGCCCCGGCACCCTGCAGGCATTGGCAGCTCGGCCACGCCACGCCCCGCCCCCCTCACGCAATGGACGCTAGCTCTGCCCCCCTCCCGCGCATTCCCCGAACTGACACGGTCACGGCTCCCAGGTGAGTACTGTACAACCTCCCCCCAACGGGAGCCCACATCAGCTTACGCCGCCAACCCAGCCGACACTTACGCTCCCATTGCTGGCCTTGCCGCCGTATGCTGGTGTGGGCTCCCGTGCGAGTGGGGGACGTGATGCGCTGGTAACCATGGTAGCATAGTTACCAGCACATCAAGGTCCTGCAGCGGCGGAAGATCCACACGCACACACATACACACACATCAGATCACACTCACTCTCACACACACCTCACACACACCTCACACACACATCGCATCGCATCCACACACTCACAGCATCCGGCGATATCGCTTGCTTCTCGGCCTCGATACTGTGCTGCTGTGACCTTCCAGGACCTGACGGAGGATCACATGGCCAGAAGCATGTGGTATCTCCGGATGTTGTGAGTATCAGCGCGTATGTGCGATTTCGTCAGTGTCTGTGTGTGTGAGTGTATGCGATCGGGTGTGTGTGAGTGTATGCGATCGGGTGTGGGTGAGTGTATGCGATCGGTTGTGTGTGTGAGTGTATGCGATCGGTTGTGTGTGTGAGTGTATGCGATCGGGTGTGTGTGAGTGTCGGCAGAGGAGCACGGCGTGCTGGAGGAGGCTGGGAGCAGAGAGGCTGATCTTGGGGAAGGCTGGGAGGGGGAGGCTGATGCTGGGGGAGACTGGGAGGGGAAGGCTGATGCTGAAGGAGGCTGGGAGGAGAGAGGCTGATCCTGGGGAAGGCTGGGAAGGGGAGGCTGATGCTGAGGGAGGCTGGAAGGAGAGAGGCTGAGGCTGGGAGGAGAGAGGCTGATGCTGGGGAAGGCTGGAAGGAGAGAGGCTGAGGCTGGGAGGAGAGAGGCTGATGCTGGGGAAGGCTGATGCTGAGGGAGGCTGGGAGGGGAAAGCTGATGCTGGGGAAGGCTGGGAGGACGGAGGCTGGGAGGAGAGAGGCTGAACCTGGGGAAGGCTGGGAGAGGGAGGCTGATGCTGGGGAAGGCTGGAAGGAGAGAGGGTGATGCTGGGGGAGGCTGGAAGGTGAGAGGCTGATGCTGGGGGAGGCTGATGCTGGGGGAGGCTGGGAGGACGGAGGCTGGGAGGAGAGAGGCTGATCCTGGGGACAGAGAGGAGAGGCTGATGCTGGGAGGAGAGAGGCTGATGCTGGGATGAGAGAGGCTGATCCTGGGGAAGGCTGGGAGGGGGAGCCTGAGAGAAGAGAGGCTGATGCTGAGGGAGGCTGAGGCTGGGGTAGGCTGGGAGGAAAGAGGCTGATGCTAGGGACAGAAAAGGCTGATGCTGTGTGCAGAGAGGCTGATGCTGTGTGCAGAGAGGCTCATGCTGCGGGCAGAGAGGCTGATGCTGCGGGCAGAGAGGCTGATGCTGCGGGCAGAGAGGCTGATGCTGGTGCAGCATGGGGGATGGAGCACGATGGGGGGTGCGCAGCATGGGGGATGGAGCACGATGGGGAGTGCGCAGCATGGGGGATGGAGCACGTTTGGGAGTGCGCAGCATGGCGGATGGACCACGTTTGGGAGTGCGCAGCATGGAGGATGGAGCACGTTTGGGAGTGCGCAGCATGGCGGATGGACCACGTTTGGGAGTGCGCAGCATGGAGGATGGAGCACGTTTGGGAGTGCGCAGCATGGCGGATGGAGCACGTTTGGGAGTGAGCAGCATGGCGGATGGAGCACGTTTGGGAGTGTGCAGCATGGCGGATGGAGCACGTTTGGGAGTGCGCAGCATGGCGGATGGAGCACGTTTGGGAGTGCGCAGCATGGCGGATGGACCACGTTTGGGAGTGCGCAGCATAGCGGATGGACCACGTTTGGGAGTGCGCAGCATGGCGGATGGACCACGTTTGGGAGTGCGCAGCATGGCGGATGGACCACGTTTGGGAGTGCGCAGCATGGCGGATGGAGCACGTTTGGGAGTGCGCAGCATGACGGATGGAGCACGTTTGGGAGTGCGCAGCATGGCGGATGGAGCACGTTTGGGAGTGCGCAGCATGCCGGATGGTGCACGATCGGGAGTGCGCAGTATGGCGGATGGAGCACGTTTGGGAGTGCGCAGCATGGCGGATGGAGCACGTTTGGGAGTGCGCAGCATGGCGGATGGAGCACGTTTGGGAGTGCGCAGCATGGCGGATGGACCACGTTTGGGAGTGCGCAGCATGGCGGATGGAGCACGTTTGGGAGTGCGCAGCATGGCGGATGGAGCACGTTTGGGAGTGCGCAGCATGGCGGATGGAGCATGATGGGGGGTGCGCAGCATGGCGGATGGAGCACGTTTGGGAGTGCGCAGCATGGCGGATGGAGCACGTTTGGGAGTGTGCAGCATGGCGGATAGAGCATGATGGGAAGTGCGCAGCATGGCGGATGGTGCACGTTTGGGAGTGCGCAGCATGGGGGATGCAGCACGATGGGGAGTGCGCAGTATGGCGGATGGAGCACGTTTGGGAGTGCACAGCATGGCGGATGGACCACGTTTGGGAGTGCGCAGCATGGCGGATGGAGCACGTTTGGGAATGCGCAGCGTGGGGGATGCAGCACGAGGGGGAGTGCGCTGCATGGGGGATGGAGCACGATAGGGGGTGCGCAGCATGGGGGATGGAGCACGTTTGGGAGTGCGCAGCATGGCAGATAGAGCACGATGGGGAGTGCGCAGCATGGCGGATGGATCACGTTTGCGAGTGCGAAGCATGGCGGATGGAGCACGTTTGGGAGTGCGCAGCATGGGGGATGCAGCACGATGGGGAGTGCAGAGTATGGCGGATGGAGCATGTTTGGGAGTGCGCAGCATGGCGGATGGACCACGTTTGGGAGTGCGCAGCATGGCGGATGGAGCACGTTTGGGAGTGCGCAGCATGGGAGATGGAGCACGATGGGGAGTGCGCTGCATGGGGGATGGAGCACGATGGGGAGTGCGGAGTATGGCGGATGGAGCACGTTTGGGAGTGCGCAGCATGGCGGATGGAGCACGTTTGGGAGTGCGCAGCATGGCGGATGGAGCACGTTTGGGAGTGCGCAGCATGGGAGATGGAGCACGATTGGGAGTGCGCAGCATGGCGGATGGAGCACGTTTGGGAGTGCGCAGCATGGGGGATGGAGCACGTTGGGGAGTGCGCAGCATGGCGGATGGAGCACGTTTGGGAGTGCGCAGCATGGCGGATGGAGCACGTTTGGGAGTGCGCAGGATGGGAGATGGAGCACAATGGGGGGTGCGCAGCATAGGGGATGGAGCACGTTTGGGAGTGCGCAGCATGGCGGATGGAGCACGTTTGGGAGTGCGCAGCATGGCGGATGGAGCACGTTTGGGAGTGCGCAGCATGGGAGATGGAGCACGATGGGGAGTGCGCTGCATGGCGGATGGACCACGTTTGGGAGTGCGCAGCATGGCGGATGGAGCACGTTTGGGAGTGCGCAGCATGGCGGATGGAGCACGATGGGGGGTGCGCAGCATAGGGGATGGAGCACGATGGGCAGTGCGCTGCATGGGGGATGGAGCATGATGGGGAGTGCGGAGTATGGCGGATGGAGCACGTTTGGGAGTGCGCAGCATGGGAGATGGAGCACGATGGGGAGTGTGCAGCATGGCGGATGGAGCACGTTTGGTAGTGCGCAGCATGGGGGATGGAGCACGATGGGGAGTGCGCAGCATGGCGGATGGAGCACGTTTGGGAGTTCGCAGCATGGCGGATGGAGCACGTTTGGCAGTGCGCAGCATGGCGGATGGAGCACGTTTGGGAGTGCGCAGGATGGGAGATGGAGCACACTGGGGGGTGCGCAGCATAGGGGATGGAGCACGATGGGGAGTGCGCTGCATGGGGGATGGAGCACGATGGGAAGTGCACACCTCCCCCCAACACACACACACACACACACACACACACACACACACACACACTGGGAACCACAAACAACTGCCCTACACAGACACCCACACACACAGACAACGCTGCACACACAAATATACGCACATACCGCACAACACACACATTGCACAAAACATACCTCCCCCCAAAACACACCACACACACACAAACCGCGCAACACACACACACAACGCTACAGACACACAGCGCTCCACAAACAACGCAACACACAAACAACACCGCTCTCACCCCCCGCCACACCCAGACAACACCCAGAACATGTACAGCGCCCTACACAAACACTTGGTAACTACACACAACAACATCTATATATATATATATATATATATATATATGAACTACACAATACGTAAATTCTAGAATACCCGATGCGTAGAATCGGGCCACCTTCTAGTCTATATATATAATTGCCTTATTCTGTCTGTCTGTCTGTCTGTCTGTCATGCTTCAAAATTGTGTCCTTCCGGTGACATTGTGTCCTTACGGTGACACAAAGCTGATTGGCCGCTGGGCTCGCCATGGCCCCGCCCCCCCACACGGATTGGCCCCTCGCCCAGGCTGCGCCCCCACACGGATTGGCCAGCCGCTCGCCCAGGCTCCGCCCCCCCCACAGATTGGCCTCTCGCCCCGGCACCCTGCAGGCATTGGCAGCTCGGCCACGCCACGCCCCGCCCCCCTCACGCAATGGACGCTAGCTCTGCCCCCCTCCCCCCTCCCGCGCATTCCCCGAACTGACACGGTCACGGCTCCCAAGTGAGTACTGTACAACCCCCCCCCAACGGGAGCCCACATCAGCTTACGCCGCCAACCCAGCCGACACTTACGCTCCCATTGCTGGCCTTGCCGCCGTATGCTGGTGTGGGCTCCCGTGCGAGTGGGGGACGTGATGCGCTGGTAACCATGGTAGCATAGTTACCAGCACATCAAGGTCCTGCAGCGGCGGAAGATCCACACGCACACACATACACACACATCAGATCACACTCACTCTCACACACACCTCACACACACCTCACACACACATCGCATCGCATCCACACACTCACAGCATCCGGCGATATCGCTTGCTTCTCGGCCTCGATACTGTGCTGCTGTGACCTTCCAGGACCTGACGGAGGATCACATGGCCAGAAGCATGTGGTATCTCCGGATGTTGTGAGTATCAGCGCGTATGTGCGATTTCGTCAGTGTCTGTGTGTGTGAGTGTATGCGATCGGGTGTGTGTGAGTGTATGCGATCGGGTGTGGGTGTGTGTGAGTGTATGCGATCGGTTGTGTGTGTGAGTGTATGCGATCGGTTGTGTGTGTGAGTGTATGCGATCGGGTGTGTGTGAGTGTCGGCAGAGGAGCACGGCGTGCTGGAGGAGGCTGGGAGCAGAGAGGCTGATCTTGGGGAAGGCTGGGAGGGGGAGGCTGATGCTGGGGGAGACTGGGAGGGGAAGGCTGATGCTGAAGGAGGCTGGGAGGAGAGAGGCTGATCCTGGGGAAGGCTGGGAAGGGGAGGCTGATGCTGAGGGAGGCTGGAAGGAGAGAGGCTGAGGCTGGGAGGAGAGAGGCTGATGCTGGGGAAGGCTGGAAGGAGAGAGGCTGAGGCTGGGAGGAGAGAGGCTGATGCTGGGGAAGGCTGATGCTGAGGGAGGCTGGGAGGGGAAAGCTGATGCTAGGGAAGGCTGGGAGGACGGAGGCTGGGAGGAGAGAGGCTGAACCTGGGGAAGGCTGGGAGAGGGAGGCTGATGCTGGGGAAGGCTGGAAGGAGAGAGGGTGATGCTGGGGGAGGCTGGAAGGAGAGAGGCTGATGCTGGGGGAGGCTGATGCTGGGGGAGGCTGGGAGGACGGAGGCTGGGAGGAGAGAGGCTGATCCTGGGGAAGGCTGGGAGAGGGAGGCTGATGCTGGAGGAGGCTGGAAGGAGAGAGGCTGATGCTGGGGGAGGCTGGAAGGAGAGAGGCTGATGCTGGGGGAGGCTGATGCTGGGGGAGGCTGGGAAGAGAGAGAGGCTGATGCTGGGGGAGGCTGGGAAGAGAGAGAGGCTGGGAGGAGAGAGACTGATGCTGGGGAAGGCTGGGAGGAGAGAGGCTGATGCTGGGGACAGAGAGGAGAGGCTGATGCTGGGAGGAGAGAGGCTGATGCTGGGATGAGAGAGGCTGATCCTGGGGAAGGCTGGGAGGGGGAGCCTGAGAGAAGAGAGGCTGATGCTGAGGGAGGCTGAGGCTGGGGTAGGCTGGGAGGAAAGAGGCTGATGCTAGGGACAGAAAAGGCTGATGCTGTGTGCAGAGAGGCTGATGCTGTGTGCAGAGAGGCTGATGCTGCGGGCAGAGAGGCTGATGCTGCGGGCAGAGAGGCTGATGCTGCGGGCAGAGAGGCTGATGCTGGTGCAGCATGGGGGATGGAGCACGATGGGGGGTGCGCAGCATGGGGGATGGAGCACGATGGGGAGTGCGCAGCATGGGGGATGGAGCACGTTTGGGAGTGCGCAGCATGGCGGATGGACCACGTTTGGGAGTGCGCAGCATGGAGGATGGAGCACGTTTGGGAGTGCGCAGCATGGCGGATGGACCACGTTTGGGAGTGCGCAGCATGGAGGATGGAGCACGTTTGGGAGTGCGCAGCATGGCGGATGGAGCACGTTTGGGAGTGAGCAGCATGGCGGATGGAGCACGTTTGGGAGTGCGCAGCATGGCGGATGGAGCACGTTTGGGAGTGCGCAGCATGGCGGATGGAGCACGTTTGGGAGTGCGCAGCATGGCGGATGGACCACGTTTGGGAGTGCGCAGCATAGCGGATGGACCACGTTTGGGAGTGCGCAGCATGGCGGATGGACCACGTTTGGGAGTGCGCAGCATGGCGGATGGACCACGTTTGGGAGTGCGCAGCATGGCGGATGGAGCACGTTTGGGAGTGCGCAGCATGACGGATGGAGCACGTTTGGGAGTGCGCAGCATGGCGGATGGAGCACGTTTGGGAGTGCGCAGCATGCCGGATGGTGCACGATCGGGAGTGCGCAGTATGGAGGATGGAGCACGTTTGGGAGTGCGCAGCATGGCGGATGGAGCACATTTGGGAGTGCGCAGCATGGCGGATGGAGCACGTTTGGGAGTGCGCAGCATGGCGGATGGACCACGTTTGGGAGTGCGCAGCATGGCGGATGGAGCACGTTTGGGAGTGCGCAGCATGGCGGATGGAGCACGTTTGGGAGTGCGCAGCATGGCGGATGGAGCATGATGGGGGGTGCGCAGCATGGCGGATGGAGCACGTTTGGGAGTGCGCAGCATGGCGGATGGAGCACGTTTGGGAGTGTGCAGCATGGCGGATAGAGCATGATGGGAAGTGCGCAGCATGGCGGATGGTGCACGTTTGGGAGTGCGCAGCATGGGGGATGCAGCACGATGGGGAGTGCGCAGTATGGCGGATGGAGCACGTTTGGGAGTGCACAGCATGGCGGATGGACCACGTTTGGGAGTGCGCAGCATGGCGGATGGAGCACGTTTGGGAATGCGCAGCGTGGGGGATGCAGCACGAGGGGGAGTGCGCTGCATGGGGGATGGAGCACGATAGGGGGTGCGCAGCATGGGGGATGGAGCACGTTTGGGAGTGCGCAGCATGGCAGATAGAGCACGATGGGGAGTGCGCAGCATGGCGGATGGAGCACGATGGGGGGTGCGCAGCATGGGGGATGGAGCACGATGGGAGGTGCACACCTCCCCCCAACACACACACACACGCGCACTGCACAACACACACACACTGGGAACCACAAACAACGCCCTACACAGACACCCACACACACAGACAACGCTGCACACACACAACACCCAACACACAAACACCGCAGCACACACAAATATACGCACATACCGCACAACACACACATTGCTCAAAACATACCTCCCCCCAAAACACACCACACACACAAACCGCACAACACACACACACACACACACACAACGCTACAGACACACAGCGCTCCACAAACAACGCAACACACGCAACACACATACAACACCGCTCTCACCCCCCGCCACACCCAGAACATGTACAGCGCCCTACACAAACACTTGGTAACTACACACAACAACATCTATACATATATATATATAACAAAAATCATACATGAACTACACAATACGTCAATTCTAGAATACCCGATGCGTAGAATCGGGCCACCTTCTAGTATACATATATAGATGTTGTTGTGTGTAGTTACCAAGTGTTTGTGTAGGGCGCTGTACATGTTCTGGGTGTTGTCTGGGTGTGGCGGGAGGTGAGAGCGGTGTTAATAATAATAATAATAATAATCTTTATTTCTATAGCGCCAACATATTCCGTAGCGCTTTACAATTCAGGAGGATCATATACAAACAAGTAACAGTTATAGAAATACAATATTTAGAGGGGAAAAAAAAATACAACCCTGCTCGTGAGAGCTTACAATCTACAATGAGATGGGGGGAGAGGCAAGGTTCAAGTGCTTATTTACAATGACAATCCAACCATCTCACGGAAATGGGGCTGGATAATGGTTTCCTGGACCAGTGGGCCCGAGCCTTGAGATGCCTTTGGGTGCCATGGAGTTTGATGTGGAGCTATGTTGTGAGAGGTTGTAGAGGGACTATGTGAATCGAATCTGATTAGGGAGTGTGATAGGCCGCCCTAAAAAGATGCGTCTTTAGGGTGCGTCTGAAGCTGAGTAAGTTGTGATTTGTCCTAACTTCTTGGGGTAGAGCGTTCCAGAGGGTTGGTGCAGCTCGGAAGAAGTCTTGGATCCGGGAGTGGGAGGTTCGAATTAGTGTGGATGTTAGTCGAAAGTCGCTTGCAGAGCGTAGAGAACGGGTGGACTGATAGACAGAGAGGAGGGTGGAGATGTAGGGGGGTGCTGCACTGTGGAGAGCTTTGTGGGTGAGAACAAGCAGTTTGAATTGGATCCTATGATATATGGGCAGCCAGTGCAATGACTGGCACAGAGCAGAGGCATCCGAGTAGCGGTTAGCCAGATAGGTGACCCGGGCTGCTGCATTAAGGATTGACTGTAGAGGAGAGAGTCTAGTTAGGGGGAGACCAATTAATAGAGAGTTACAGTAGTCCAAGCGAGAGTGGATCAGGGCCACGGTGAGGGTTTTTGTCGTTTCCATTGTGAGAAAGGGGCGGATTCTAGAGATGTTCTTGAGGTGCAAGCGGCAGGTGCGGGCAAGAGATTGTATGTGGGAGGTGAAGGAGAGATCAGTGTCAAGTATAACCCCCAGGCAGCGGGCTTGCGGCCTAGGACTTATCGTTGTGCCACACACAGAGAGGGAGATGTCAGGTTGAGGAAAGTTGGAAGATGGAGGGAAAAGAAGAAGTTCAGTTTTGGAAAGGTTAAGTTTCAGATAGAGAGCAGACATGACATTGCAAACTGCAGTCAGGCAGTCACTGGTGTTCTGTAGTACAGCGGGGGTGAGCTCAGGGGAGGAGGTGTATAGCTGTGTGTCATCAGCATAAAGATGGTACTGAAAGCCAAATCTGCTGATGGTCTGACCAATTGGGGCAGTGTAGAGGGAGAAAAGAAGAGGGCCAAGGACTGAGCCTTGAGGGACCCCAACAGTGAGAGGAAGAGGAGAAGATGTGGAGCCAGCAAATGATACACTGAATGAGCGGCCAGAAAGATAGGAAGAGAACCAGGAAAGAACAGTGTCCTTTAGGCCGATAGAGTGGAGCATAGAGAGAAGGAGATGGTGGTCAACAGTGTCAAAGGCAGCAGAAAGGTCAAGAAGAATAAGCAGAGAGTGGTCACCGTTACGTTTTGCTGTCAATAGGTCATTGGTCACTTTGACAAGGGCAGTTTCTGTTGAGTGTAAAGGGCGGAAGCCAGACTGTAAAGGATCTAGAAGAGAGTGAGAGGAGAGGTAGCGGGTGAGGCGAGAGTAGACCAGGCGCTCCAAGAGTTTAGAGATGAAGGAGAGATTGGAGACTGGTCTGTAGTTGCTTGTGCAGGACGGATCAAGAGAAGGTTTTTTTAATAATGGAGTAATGATAGAGTGTTTGAGGGAGGAGGGGAAGATACCCGAAGAGAGAGAGAGATTGAAGATTTTAGTTAGGTGAGTGGCGACAACCGGAGAGAGGGACTGGAGTAGAGGTGTGGGGAAGGGATCAGTAGGGCAAGTTGTAGGACGAGAGGAGGATAGGAGCCTGGAGACTTCCTCCTCTGTGACTGGGTCAAATGTGGAAAGTGAGCTGGATGGAATATGGGGAGGGATGGGATTCACAGGGCTTGGTGGCTGGGAGCTGATCTCTTGGCGGATGTTTTCTATTTTCTCTGTGAAATACGAGGCCAGGTCATCAGCATGAAGGGCTGTGACAGGGGTCTGTACTTTGGGACTGAGGAGGGAGTGAAAGGTGTCAAAGAGTTTTTTTGGATTGTTGGCAAGTGAGGAAACAAGGTTGGTGAAGTAGGTCTGTTTGGCGAGGTGAAGGGAATAGTTATAGGTCCTTAACATGAACTTGTAGTGGATGAAGTTTTCTGGTGTGCGGGTTTTCCTCCATAGGCGTTCGGCGCTCCTGGAGCATCGCTGGAGAAATCGAGTTTGTGATGTGAGCCAGGGCTGTTTTACTCTGTGTTTGGTCTTTCTGAGGGTGAGGGGCGCTACTTGGTCTAGCGTAGTCCTGAGTGTGTCATTGTAGTGCTTTACAGCCAGATCAGGACAGGAAAGTGAGGATATAGGGGACAGTGATGTGTGTAAAGAGTCTGAAAGTGTCTGAGAATCGATGGCCTGTAGGTTTCTGAATGTGTGATTGGTGGGAGTGTGCTGGGGCGGACGAGGGTTTGTGAGCTTGAAGGAGAGGATGTTGTGGTCAGAGAGGGGAAGAGGTGAGTTGTCAAAGTGAGAGATTGAGCAGAGGCGGATAAAGACCAGGTCAAGGGTGTTACCATCTTCATGTGTCTCAGAGGATGAGAGCTGTGAGAGGCCAAGGGAGGTGGTGAGAGATAGAAGCTGGGATGCAGAAGGGGAGGAGGGGCTGTTCATGGGGATGTTAAAGTCTCCTAGGATCAGGGTTGGTAACTCTGAGGACATGAAGTGTGACAGCCAGGCTGAAAAGTGGTCAAGGAACTGGGTGGGTGAGCCTGGTGGACGGTATATGACAGCTACTCTGAGGGGAAGGGGATGGAAGAGCCTGATGGTGTGAACCTCAAAGGATGGGAATGAGAGTGATGGAGCTGGGGGGATGACCTGGAAGGTGCACTGTGGGGACAGGAGTAAGCCGACTCCACCACCATGTCTGTTTCCAGGTCTTGGTGAATGGGAAAAGTGTAAGCCACCATGAGAGATGGCAGCAGGGGAAGTAGTATCAGAATCCTGAATCCAGGTTTCAGTTAGGCCTAGTAAGTTAAGAGAGTTATTGAGAAAGAGGTTGTGGATGTAGGGAAGCTTGTTACATACGGACCGTGGATTCCATAGAGCACAATTAAAAGAGGGAAGCGAGGGTGTACAGGGAATGCTAATAATATTATCAGGGTTTCTATGGGAGGTGGGGGAGGGGGTAAAGTTAGCCTGGGGTGGACCGGGATTAGGAGAGATATCACCTGAAAGAAGTAGGAGTAGAAGGAGAAAGGTCAGATGGTTTTTGGACTTGTGGCATGGCTTTTTTTGGAAGTCCCTGGAGCTTGATTGAGTCAGATTATTAAGATAGGTGAAAAGAGCCTGGGAGCTGTACATAGGAGAGGGGAGGAGAGAGGGGCTGATGTGGATGAGTGGTGATGGAGGGGGGACAGGGCGGTGAAAGTGAACAGAAAAAGCATATAGGATGATAGAAAGTGAGATAATAGTTAAGGTTAAAACAGATGGCGTCAAAGAGTAATTTACCTGCAGACTCCTGCCCTGACTAACTGCCATTGAGGTAACTGCCCAGCACTTCGCAATGATGGCACTTAGCAAGAGATGGCATGCATGCAACACCCCGCATGCATGCACCCCTTAAGAAAGACACAAATATATAGGGCTGACTAGAGGGGTAGGTGAGGGGGATTATGGGAGCTCAGCTTGTTAAGGGAAATCAACAAATGCTGCTCACACCAGGGGATGATTAAGGAATCAAAGGGAACAGGACATTTGACACCCACCCGGACTTCCAGTCTACACAGATTTACACCATCCACCATCAGATAACATTTACAAAAAGGAATATACAGTCATACATCAGTGAGTATTACATAGATTATGAAAATGACAGAGCATACATCACAGGAAGCAGAGTTATATACCAGAACACATATTCAGCCAATGCAGTGGGGAACAGACAATTCACTTGACAGGAAGCAGAGTTATATACCAGAACACATATTCAGCCAATGCAGTGGGGAACAGACAATTCACTTGACAGGAAGCAGAGTTATATACCTGTGTGAAGAGAGAGAGAAGACGGAAGTTAGTCCACTGCCATTGAGGTAACTGCCCAGCACTTCGCAATGATGGCACTTAGCAAGAGATGGCATGCATGCAACACCCCGCATGCATGCACCCCTTAAGAAAGACACAAATATATAGGGCTGACTAGAGGGGTAGGTGAGGGGGATTATGGGAGCTCAGCTTGTTAAGGGAAATCAACAAATGCTGCTCACACCAGGGGATGATTAAGGAATCAAAGGGAACAGGACATTTGACACCCACCCGGACTTCCAGTCTACACAGATTTACACCATCCACCATCAGATAACATTTACAAAAAGGAATATACAGTCATACATCAGTGAGTATTACATAGATTATGAAAATGACAGAGCATACATCACAGGAAGCAGAGTTATATACCAGAACACATATTCAGCCAATGCAGTGGGGAACAGACAATTCACTTGACAGGAAGCAGAGTTATATACCAGAACACATATTCAGCCAATGCAGTGGGGAACAGACAATTCACTTGACAGGAAGCAGAGTTATATACCTGTGTGAAGAGAGAGAGAAGACGGAAGTTAGTCCACTGCCATTGAGGTAACTGCCCAGCACTTCGCAATGATGGCACTTAGCAAGAGATGGCATGCATGCAACACCCCGCATGCATGCACCCCTTAAGAAAGACACAAATATATAGGGCTGACTAGAGGGGTAGGTGAGGGGGATTATGGGAGCTCAGCTTGTTAAGGGAAATCAACAAATGCTGCTCACACCAGGGGATGATTAAGGAATCAAAGGGAACAGGACATTTGACACCCACCCGGACTTCCAGTCTACACAGATTTACACCATCCACCATCAGATAACATTTACAAAAAGGAATATACAGTCATACATCAGTGAGTATTACATAGATTATGAAAATGACAGAGCATACATCACAGGAAGCAGAGTTATATACCAGAACACATATTCAGCCAATGCAGTGGGGAACAGACAATTCACTTGACAGGAAGCAGAGTTATATACCAGAACACATATTCAGCCAATGCAGTGGGGAACAGACAATTCACTTGACAGGAAGCAGAGTTATATACCTGTGTGAAGAGAGAGAGAAGACGGAAGTTAGTCCACTGCCATTGAGGTAACTGCCCAGCACTTCGCAATGATGGCACTTAGCAAGAGATGGCATGCATGCAACACCCCGCATGCATGCACCCCTTAAGAAAGACACAAATATATAGGGCTGACTAGAGGGGTAGGTGAGGGGGATTATGGGAGCTCAGCTTGTTAAGGGAAATCAACAAATGCTGCTCACACCAGGGGATGATTAAGGAATCAAAGGGAACAGGACATTTGACACCCACCCGGACTTCCAGTCTACACAGATTTACACCATCCACCATCAGATAACATTTACAAAAAGGAATATACAGTCATACATCAGTGAGTATTACATAGATTATGAAAATGACAGAGCATACATCACAGGAAGCAGAGTTATATACCAGAACACATATTCAGCCAATGCAGTGGGGAACAGACAATTCACTTGACAGGAAGCAGAGTTATATACCAGAACACATATTCAGCCAATGCAGTGGGGAACAGACAATTCACTTGACAGGAAGCAGAGTTATATACCTGTGTGAAGAGAGAGAGAAGACGGAAGTTAGTCCACTGCCATTGAGGTAACTGCCCAGCACTTCGCAATGATGGCACTTAGCAAGAGATGGCATGCATGCAACACCCCGCATGCATGCACCCCTTAAGAAAGACACAAATATATAGGGCTGACTAGAGGGGTAGGTGAGGGGGATTATGGGAGCTCAGCTTGTTAAGGGAAATCAACAAATGCTGCTCACACCAGGGGATGATTAAGGAATCAAAGGGAACAGGACATTTGACACCCACCCGGACTTCCAGTCTACACAGATTTACACCATCCACCATCAGATAACATTTACAAAAAGGAATATACAGTCATACATCAGTGAGTATTACATAGATTATGAAAATGACAGAGCATACATCACAGGAAGCAGAGTTATATACCAGAACACATATTCAGCCAATGCAGTGGGGAACAGACAATTCACTTGACAGGAAGCAGAGTTATATACCAGAACACATATTCAGCCAATGCAGTGGGGAACAGACAATTCACTTGACAGGAAGCAGAGTTATATACCTGTGTGAAGAGAGAGAGAAGACGGAAGTTAGTCCACTGCCATTGAGGTAACTGCCCAGCACTTCGCAATGATGGCACTTAGCAAGAGATGGCATGCATGCAACACCCCGCATGCATGCACCCCTTAAGAAAGACACAAATATATAGGGCTGACTAGAGGGGTAGGTGAGGGGGATTATGGGAGCTCAGCTTGTTAAGGGAAATCAACAAATGCTGCTCACACCAGGGGATGATTAAGGAATCAAAGGGAACAGGACATTTGACACCCACCCGGACTTCCAGTCTACACAGATTTACACCATCCACCATCAGATAACATTTACAAAAAGGAATATACAGTCATACATCAGTGAGTATTACATAGATTATGAAAATGACAGAGCATACATCACAGGAAGCAGAGTTATATACCAGAACACATATTCAGCCAATGCAGTGGGGAACAGACAATTCACTTGACAGGAAGCAGAGTTATATACCAGAACACATATTCAGCCAATGCAGTGGGGAACAGACAATTCACTTGACAGGAAGCAGAGTTATATACCTGTGTGAAGAGAGAGAGAAGACGGAAGTTAGTCCACTGCCATTGAGGTAACTGCCCAGCACTTCGCAATGATGGCACTTAGCAAGAGATGGCATGCATGCAACACCCCGCATGCATGCACCCCTTAAGAAAGACACAAATATATAGGGCTGACTAGAGGGGTAGGTGAGGGGGATTATGGGAGCTCAGCTTGTTAAGGGAAATCAACAAATGCTGCTCACACCAGGGGATGATTAAGGAATCAAAGGGAACAGGACATTTGACACCCACCCGGACTTCCAGTCTACACAGATTTACACCATCCACCATCAGATAACATTTACAAAAAGGAATATACAGTCATACATCAGTGAGTATTACATAGATTATGAAAATGACAGAGCATACATCACAGGAAGCAGAGTTATATACCAGAACACATATTCAGCCAATGCAGTGGGGAACAGACAATTCACTTGACAGGAAGCAGAGTTATATACCAGAACACATATTCAGCCAATGCAGTGGGGAACAGACAATTCACTTGACAGGAAGCAGAGTTATATACCTGTGTGAAGAGAGAGAGAAGACGGAAGTTAGTCCACTGCCATTGAGGTAACTGCCCAGCACTTCGCAATGATGGCACTTAGCAAGAGATGGCATGCATGCAACACCCCGCATGCATGCACCCCTTAAGAAAGACACAAATATATAGGGCTGACTAGAGGGGTAGGTGAGGGGGATTATGGGAGCTCAGCTTGTTAAGGGAAATCAACAAATGCTGCTCACACCAGGGGATGATTAAGGAATCAAAGGGAACAGGACATTTGACACCCACCCGGACTTCCAGTCTACACAGATTTACACCATCCACCATCAGATAACATTTACAAAAAGGAATATACAGTCATACATCAGTGAGTATTACATAGATTATGAAAATGACAGAGCATACATCACAGGAAGCAGAGTTATATACCAGAACACATATTCAGCCAATGCAGTGGGGAACAGACAATTCACTTGACAGGAAGCAGAGTTATATACCAGAACACATATTCAGCCAATGCAGTGGGGAACAGACAATTCACTTGACAGGAAGCAGAGTTATATACCTGTGTGAAGAGAGAGAGAAGACGGAAGTTAGTCCACTGCCATTGAGGTAACTGCCCAGCACTTCGCAATGATGGCACTTAGCAAGAGATGGCATGCATGCAACACCCCGCATGCATGCACCCCTTAAGAAAGACACAAATATATAGGGCTGACTAGAGGGGTAGGTGAGGGGGATTATGGGAGCTCAGCTTGTTAAGGGAAATCAACAAATGCTGCTCACACCAGGGGATGATTAAGGAATCAAAGGGAACAGGACATTTGACACCCACCCGGACTTCCAGTCTACACAGATTTACACCATCCACCATCAGATAACATTTACAAAAAGGAATATACAGTCATACATCAGTGAGTATTACATAGATTATGAAAATGACAGAGCATACATCACAGGAAGCAGAGTTATATACCAGAACACATATTCAGCCAATGCAGTGGGGAACAGACAATTCACTTGACAGGAAGCAGAGTTATATACCAGAACACATATTCAGCCAATGCAGTGGGGAACAGACAATTCACTTGACAGGAAGCAGAGTTATATACCTGTGTGAAGAGAGAGAGAAGACGGAAGTTAGTCCACTGCCATTGAGGTAACTGCCCAGCACTTCGCAATGATGGCACTTAGCAAGAGATGGCATGCATGCAACACCCCGCATGCATGCACCCCTTAAGAAAGACACAAATATATAGGGCTGACTAGAGGGGTAGGTGAGGGGGATTATGGGAGCTCAGCTTGTTAAGGGAAATCAACAAATGCTGCTCACACCAGGGGATGATTAAGGAATCAAAGGGAACAGGACATTTGACACCCACCCGGACTTCCAGTCTACACAGATTTACACCATCCACCATCAGATAACATTTACAAAAAGGAATATACAGTCATACATCAGTGAGTATTACATAGATTATGAAAATGACAGAGCATACATCACAGGAAGCAGAGTTATATACCAGAACACATATTCAGCCAATGCAGTGGGGAACAGACAATTCACTTGACAGGAAGCAGAGTTATATACCAGAACACATATTCAGCCAATGCAGTGGGGAACAGACAATTCACTTGACAGGAAGCAGAGTTATATACCTGTGTGAAGAGAGAGAGAAGACGGAAGTTAGTCCACTGCCATTGAGGTAACTGCCCAGCACTTCGCAATGATGGCACTTAGCAAGAGATGGCATGCATGCAACACCCCGCATGCATGCACCCCTTAAGAAAGACACAAATATATAGGGCTGACTAGAGGGGTAGGTGAGGGGGATTATGGGAGCTCAGCTTGTTAAGGGAAATCAACAAATGCTGCTCACACCAGGGGATGATTAAGGAATCAAAGGGAACAGGACATTTGACACCCACCCGGACTTCCAGTCTACACAGATTTACACCATCCACCATCAGATAACATTTACAAAAAGGAATATACAGTCATACATCAGTGAGTATTACATAGATTATGAAAATGACAGAGCATACATCACAGGAAGCAGAGTTATATACCAGAACACATATTCAGCCAATGCAGTGGGGAACAGACAATTCACTTGACAGGAAGCAGAGTTATATACCAGAACACATATTCAGCCAATGCAGTGGGGAACAGACAATTCACTTGACAGGAAGCAGAGTTATATACCTGTGTGAAGAGAGAGAGAAGACGGAAGTTAGTCCACTGCCATTGAGGTAACTGCCCAGCACTTCGCAATGATGGCACTTAGCAAGAGATGGCATGCATGCAACACCCCGCATGCATGCACCCCTTAAGAAAGACACAAATATATAGGGCTGACTAGAGGGGTAGGTGAGGGGGATTATGGGAGCTCAGCTTGTTAAGGGAAATCAACAAATGCTGCTCACACCAGGGGATGATTAAGGAATCAAAGGGAACAGGACATTTGACACCCACCCGGACTTCCAGTCTACACAGATTTACACCATCCACCATCAGATAACATTTACAAAAAGGAATATACAGTCATACATCAGTGAGTATTACATAGATTATGAAAATGACAGAGCATACATCACAGGAAGCAGAGTTATATACCAGAACACATATTCAGCCAATGCAGTGGGGAACAGACAATTCACTTGACAGGAAGCAGAGTTATATACCAGAACACATATTCAGCCAATGCAGTGGGGAACAGACAATTCACTTGACAGGAAGCAGAGTTATATACCTGTGTGAAGAGAGAGAGAAGACGGAAGTTAGTCCACTGCCATTGAGGTAACTGCCCAGCACTTCGCAATGATGGCACTTAGCAAGAGATGGCATGCATGCAACACCCCGCATGCATGCACCCCTTAAGAAAGACACAAATATATAGGGCTGACTAGAGGGGTAGGTGAGGGGGATTATGGGAGCTCAGCTTGTTAAGGGAAATCAACAAATGCTGCTCACACCAGGGGATGATTAAGGAATCAAAGGGAACAGGACATTTGACACCCACCCGGACTTCCAGTCTACACAGATTTACACCATCCACCATCAGATAACATTTACAAAAAGGAATATACAGTCATACATCAGTGAGTATTACATAGATTATGAAAATGACAGAGCATACATCACAGGAAGCAGAGTTATATACCAGAACACATATTCAGCCAATGCAGTGGGGAACAGACAATTCACTTGACAGGAAGCAGAGTTATATACCAGAACACATATTCAGCCAATGCAGTGGGGAACAGACAATTCACTTGACAGGAAGCAGAGTTATATACCTGTGTGAAGAGAGAGAGAAGACGGAAGTTAGTCCACTGCCATTGAGGTAACTGCCCAGCACTTCGCAATGATGGCACTTAGCAAGAGATGGCATGCATGCAACACCCCGCATGCATGCACCCCTTAAGAAAGACACAAATATATAGGGCTGACTAGAGGGGTAGGTGAGGGGGATTATGGGAGCTCAGCTTGTTAAGGGAAATCAACAAATGCTGCTCACACCAGGGGATGATTAAGGAATCAAAGGGAACAGGACATTTGACACCCACCCGGACTTCCAGTCTACACAGATTTACACCATCCACCATCAGATAACATTTACAAAAAGGAATATACAGTCATACATCAGTGAGTATTACATAGATTATGAAAATGACAGAGCATACATCACAGGAAGCAGAGTTATATACCAGAACACATATTCAGCCAATGCAGTGGGGAACAGACAATTCACTTGACAGGAAGCAGAGTTATATACCAGAACACATATTCAGCCAATGCAGTGGGGAACAGACAATTCACTTGACAGGAAGCAGAGTTATATACCTGTGTGAAGAGAGAGAGAAGACGGAAGTTAGTCCACTGCCATTGAGGTAACTGCCCAGCACTTCGCAATGATGGCACTTAGCAAGAGATGGCATGCATGCAACACCCCGCATGCATGCACCCCTTAAGAAAGACACAAATATATAGGGCTGACTAGAGGGGTAGGTGAGGGGGATTATGGGAGCTCAGCTTGTTAAGGGAAATCAACAAATGCTGCTCACACCAGGGGATGATTAAGGAATCAAAGGGAACAGGACATTTGACACCCACCCGGACTTCCAGTCTACACAGATTTACACCATCCACCATCAGATAACATTTACAAAAAGGAATATACAGTCATACATCAGTGAGTATTACATAGATTATGAAAATGACAGAGCATACATCACAGGAAGCAGAGTTATATACCAGAACACATATTCAGCCAATGCAGTGGGGAACAGACAATTCACTTGACAGGAAGCAGAGTTATATACCAGAACACATATTCAGCCAATGCAGTGGGGAACAGACAATTCACTTGACAGGAAGCAGAGTTATATACCTGTGTGAAGAGAGAGAGAAGACGGAAGTTAGTCCACTGCCATTGAGGTAACTGCCCAGCACTTCGCAATGATGGCACTTAGCAAGAGATGGCATGCATGCAACACCCCGCATGCATGCACCCCTTAAGAAAGACACAAATATATAGGGCTGACTAGAGGGGTAGGTGAGGGGGATTATGGGAGCTCAGCTTGTTAAGGGAAATCAACAAATGCTGCTCACACCAGGGGATGATTAAGGAATCAAAGGGAACAGGACATTTGACACCCACCCGGACTTCCAGTCTACACAGATTTACACCATCCACCATCAGATAACATTTACAAAAAGGAATATACAGTCATACATCAGTGAGTATTACATAGATTATGAAAATGACAGAGCATACATCACAGGAAGCAGAGTTATATACCAGAACACATATTCAGCCAATGCAGTGGGGAACAGACAATTCACTTGACAGGAAGCAGAGTTATATACCAGAACACATATTCAGCCAATGCAGTGGGGAACAGACAATTCACTTGACAGGAAGCAGAGTTATATACCAGAACACATATTCAGCCAATGCAGTGGGGAACAGACAATTCACTTGACAGGAAGCAGAGTTATATACCAGAACACATATTCAGCCAATGCAGTGGGGAACAGACAATTCACTTGACAGGAAGCAGAGTTATATACCAGAACACATATTCAGCCAATGCAGTGGGGAACAGACAATTCACTTGACAGGAAGCAGAGTTATATACCAGAACACATATTCAGCCAATGCAGTGGGGAACAGACAATTCACTTGACAGGAAGCAGAGTTATATACCTGTGTGAAGAGAGAGAGAAGACGGAAGTTAGTCCACTGCCATTGAGGTAACTGCCCAGCACTTCGCAATGATGGCACTTAGCAAGAGATGGCATGCATGCAACACCCCGCATGCATGCACCCCTTAAGAAAGACACAAATATTGTATTGTATTGTATTGTGTTGTATGTGTGTTGCGTGTGTTGCGTTGTTTGTGGAGCGCTGTGTGTCTGTAGCGTTGTGTGTGTGTGTTGCGCGGTTTGTGTGTGTGTGGTGTGTTTTGGGGGAGGTATGTTTTGTGCAATGTGTGTGTTGTGCGGTATGTGCGTATATTTATGTATGCCGCGGTGTTTGTGTGTTGGGTGTTGTGTGTGTGCAGCGTTGTCTGTGTGTGTGGGTGTCTGTGTAGGGCGGTGTTTGTGGTTCCCAGTGTGTGTGTGTGTGTGTGTGTGTGTTGTGCAGTGTGTGTGTGTTTGTTGGGGGGAGGTGTGCACCTCCCATTGTGCTCCATCCCCCATGCTGCGCACCCCCCATTGTGCTCCATCCCCCATGCTGCGCACTCCCCATCGTGCTCCATCCGCCATGCTGCGCACTCCCAAACGTGCTCCATCCGCCATGCTGCGCACTCCCAAACGTGCTCCATCCCCCATGCTGCGCACTCCCAAACGTGGTCCATCCGCCATGCTGCGCACTCCCAAACGTGCTCCATCCCCCATGCTGCGCACTCCCCATCGTGCTCCATCCCCCATGCTGCGCACCCCCCATCGTGCTCCGTCCCCCATGCTGCTCCAGCATCAGCCTCTCTGCCCGCAGCATCAGCCTCTCTGCCCGCAGCATCAGCCTCTCCGCCCGCAGCATCAGCCTCTCTGCCCGCAGCATCAGCCTCACTCCTCCCAGCATCAGCCTCTCTCCTCCCAGCATCAGCCTCTCTCCTCCCAGCATCAGCCTCTCTCCTCCCAGCATCAGCCTCTCTCCTCCCAGCCTCAGCCTCCCCCAGCATCAGCCTGTCTTCTCTCAGCCTCCCCCTCCCAGCCTTCCCAGGATCAGCCTCTCTCCTCCCAGCATCAGCCTCTCTCCTCCCAGCATCAGCCTCTCTCCTCCCAGCATCAGCCTCTCTCCTCCCAGCATCAGCCTCTCTCCTCCCAGCATCAGCCTCCCCCAGCATCAGCCTCTCTCCTCCCATCATCAGCCTTTTCTGTCCCCAGCATCAGCCTCTCTCCTCCCAGCCTCAGCCTCCCCCAGCATCAGCCTCTTTTCTCTCAGCCTCCCCCTCCCAGCCTTCCCCAGGATCAGCCTCTCTCCTCCCAGCCTCCTCCAGCACGCCGTGCTCCTCTGCCGACACAGATTAGATCGCACACACACACACACACACACACACACACCCGATCGCATACACTCACACACCCGATCGCATACACTCACACACACCCGATCGCATACACTCACACACACCTGATCGCATACACTCCCACACACCCGATCGCATACACTCACGCACACACACATTGACGATATTGCACATACGCGCTCACACTCACAACATCCGGAGATACCACATGCTTCTGGCCATGTGATCCTCCGGCAGGTCTTGGAAGTTCACTCCACAGTATCGCCGCCGAGAAGCAAGCGATATCCCAGGATGTTGTGAGTGTGTGGATGCGATGTGATGTGTGTGTGAGGTGTGTGTGATCTGATTTGTGTGTGCGTGCGTATGTTCCGCCGCTGCAGGACCTTGATGCGCTGGTAACTATGCTACCATGGTTACCAGCGTATCTCATCCCCCGCTCGCACGGGAGCCCACACCAGCATACGGCGGCAACCCCAGCAATGCGAGGGTATGTGTCGGCTGGGTTAGCGGCGTACGCTGATGTGGGCTCCCGGGGGTACAGTACTCACCTGGGAGTCTTGGCTCCGTGTCGGTCGGTTCGGGGAATGCGTGCGGGGGCGGGGCCAGAGCGAGCGTGCATTGCGTGAGGAGGGCGGGGCGTGGGCGAGTTGCCTGGGCGAGCGGCCAATCCGTGCGGGGGGGGCGGGGCCATGGCGAGCCCAGCGGCCAATCAGGTTTGTGTCACCGTAAGGACACAATTTTGGAGCAAGACAGACAGACAGACAGACAGAATAAGGCAATTATATATATACTAGAAGGTGGCCCGATTCTACGCATCGGGTATTCTAGAATTTACGTATTGTGTAGTTCATATATATATATATATATATATATATATATATATATAGATGTTGTTGTGTGTAGTTACCAAGTGTTTGTGTAGGGCGCTGTACATGTTCTGGGTGTTGTCTGGGTGTGGCGGGGGGTGAGAGCGGTGTTGTTTGTGTGTTGCGTTGTTTGTGGAGCGCTGTGTGTCTGTAGCGTTGTGTGTGTGTGTTGCGCGGTTTGTGTGTGTGTGGTGTGTTTTGGGGGGAGGTATGTTTTGTGCAATGTGTGTGTTGTGCGGTATGTGCGTCTATTTGTGTGTGCAGCGTTGTCTGTGTGTGTGGGTGTCTGTGTAGGGCAGTTGTTTGTGGTTCCCAGTGTGTGTGTGTGTGTGTGTGTGTGTGTGTGTGTGTGTTGGGGGGAGGTGTGCACTTCCCATCGTGCTCCATCTCCCATGCAGCGCACTCCCCATCGTGCTCCATCCCCTATGCTGCGCACCCCCCAGTGTGCTCCATCTCCCATCCTGCGCACTCCCAAACGTGCTCCATCCGCCATGCTGCGCACTGCCAAACGTGCTCCATCCGCCATGCTGCGAACTCCCAAACGTGCTCCATCCGCCATGCTGCGCACTCCCCATCGTGCTCCATCCCCCATGCTGCGCACTACCAAACGTGCTCCATCCGCCATGCTGCACACTCCCCATCGTGCTCCATCTCCCATGCTGCGCACTCCCAAACGTGCTCCATCCGCCATGCTGCGTACTCCCAAACGTGCTCCATCCGCCATACTCCGCACTCCCCATCATGCTCCATCCCCCATGCAGCGCACTGCCCATCGTGCTCCATCCCCTATGCTGCGCACCCCCCATCGTGCTCCATCTCCCATGCTGCGCACTCCCAAACGTGCTCCATCCGCCATGCTGCGCACTCCCAAACGTGGTCCATCCGCCATGCTGCACACTCCCAAACGTGCTCCATCCGCCATACTCCGCACTCCCCATCGTGCTGCATCCCCCATGCTGCACACTCCCAAACGTGCTCCATCCGCCATGCTGCGCACTCCCAAACGTGCTCCATCCCCTATGCTGCGCACACCCCCATTGTGCTCCATCTCCCATCCTGCGCACTCCCAAACGTGCTCCATCCGCCATGCTGCGCACTCCCAAACGTGCTCCATCCGCCATGCTGCGCACTCCCCAACGTGCTCCATCCCCCATGCTGCGCACTCCCAAACGTGCTCCATCCGCCATGCTGCGCACTCCCAATCGTGCTCCATCTCCCATGCTGCGCACTCCCAAACGTGCTCCATCCGCCATGCTGCGCACTCCCAAACGTGCTCCATCCGCCATGCTGCGCACTCCCAAACGTGCTCCATCCGCCATACTCCGCACTCCCCATCGTGCTCCATCCCCCATGCAGCGCACTCCCCATCGTGCTCCATCTCCCATGCTGCGCACTCCCAAACGTGCTCCATCCGCCATGCTGCGCACTCCCAAACGTGGTCCATCCGCCATGCTGCGCACTCCCAAACATGCTCCATCCGCCATACTCTGCACTCCCCATCGTGCTGCATCCCCCATGCTGCGCACTCCCAAACGTGCTCCATCCGCCATGCTTCGCACTCGCAAACGTGATCCATCCGCCATGCTGCGCACTCCCAAACGTGCTCCATCCGCCATGCTGCGCACTCCCAAACGTGCTCCATCCGCCATGCTGCGCACTCCCAAACGTGCTCCATCCGCCATGCTGCGCACTCCCAAACGTGCTCCATCCGCCATGCTGCGCCAGCATCAGCCTCTCTACCCGAAGCATCAGCCTCTCTGCCCGCAGCATCAGCCTCTCTCCTCCCAGCATCAGCCTCTCTCCCCGCAGCATAAGCCTCTCTGTCCCCAGCATCAGCCTCTCTGTCCCCAGCATCAGCCTCTCTGTCCCCACCATCAGCCTCTCTGTCCCCAGCATCAGCCTTTCTGTCCCCAGCATCAGCCTCTCTCATCCCAGCATCAGCCTCTCTCATCCCAGCATCAGCCTCTCTGTCCCCAGCATCAGCCTCTCTGTCCCCAGCATCAGCCTCTCCATCCCTGCCTTCCCCAGGATCAGCCTCTCTCCTCCCAGCCTCCTCCAGCACGCCATGCTCCTCTGCCGACACTCACACACCCGATCGCATACACTCACACACACCCACACACACCCACCCGATCGCATACACTCACACACACCCGATCGCATACACTCACACACACCCGATCGCATACACTCACGCACACACACATTGACGATATTGCACATACGCGCTCATACTCAACCCATCCGGAGATACCACATGCTTCTGGCCATGTGATCCTCCGGCAGGTCCTGGAAGGTCACAACAGCACAGTATCGAGGCCGAGAAGCAAGCAATATCGCCGGATGCTGTGAGTGTGTGGATGCGATGTGATGCATGTGTGAGGTGTGTGTGAGAGTGAGTGTGAGCCGGTGTACACTGGTAACTATGATACACATCGGGTAACCAAGGGACCTTAGTTACCCGATGTGTATAATGGTTACCAGCGTTCACGGGCTCCGTGAATATCCCAGCATCGCAAGGTTATGTCTGGCGCTGCTGGGATCGTGACGGAGCCGGTGTAGAAGCAAGCGATATCCCAGGATGTTGTGAGTGTGTGGATGTGATGTGTGAGGTGTGTGTGAGAGTGAGTGTGATCTGATGTGTGTGTGTGTACTCACCAGGGAGTCGGAGCTCTGTGTCAGTTGGGCCAGAGCGAGCGTGCATTGCGTGAGGGGGGCGGGGCCTGCAGAGAGCCAGGGCGAGAGGCCAATCCGTGTGGGGGGGCGGGGCCATGGCGAGCCCAGCGGCCAATCAGCTTTGTGTCACCGTAAGGACACAATTTTGGAGCATGACCGACAGACAGACAGACAGACAGACAGACAGAATAAGGCAATTATATATATAGATAGATTATAATAGTTCCCATGTTCCTACTTTACATCTGCAGCATTTTTGAAACGTTATTTTATTTCGTTTCGACGTTAGAAGGGTTAAAAGTTTAGCAGCAATTTGTCATTTTTTCAAGAAATCTACAAAACCTGTTTCTTTGGGACCTATTCAGATGTAGGTGGTCTTTGAGGGGCCTATATATATATATATATATATATATATATATAGGAAACTCCCCCACCAAAGTGATGCCACTCTGTACTCTGCACCCAGTGGCCTACCGTCAATAGAGGCAGGCCGCACCACTGCTATGGGGCCCCATGAGCTGGGGGGCCCGTGGCGGCTGCGCGCTTTCACTTTGGCTGGTTTCAAACGTCTGTGTTTCAGGTACGTGTGACATCTGTTTTTAACACGGATGCCACACGTACCCATGTTATTCTATACTGGTACTCACACAGCTGTGTTTTCACAGAAACCGTGTGACCCCTCATGGCCCCACACACGTCTGTTTTTTCTCCGTCAGCGCGGGTGTCACACAGATCGCACAGTGATGTGATCCGTGTGACATCCGTGTGACACATACCGGAGAAAACACGGGTCTTTTGCATAAAAGATTTTCTATATTTACCTGTATCCAGCGCTATTTTCTTCGGCTCTGCTGACTCCCGCTCATTATACTCACTGAATATTCACTGCACTGAAGAACTGGAAGCCGGAGCATCGCTGGGGACAGGTGAGTATCCAGGTGTGTGTGTGTGTGTGTGTGTTCAGTGTTTACATGTGTGTCTGGTATGCGTGTATGCATATGTGTGTATATGTGCTCAATGTGTGTGTGTGTGTGTGCAGTGAGGAACTGGAAGCCGGAGCATTGTGGGGACAGCATCGGGGACTCATCACAGTTCCCAATGAACTCTGATGAAGCCGTGAAGTCACCGTCCTGACACCTGCTGTAGCGGGGGTGTCATCAGGATGTCATCAGAGTTCATTGGGAACTCCAATGACCTCCTGGACGTCACTGCACACACACTGCTTTGTGAATACTCACCTTTCCTCACTGTGTTGTCCTCGGGAGTGCTGTACCCAGTGCTGTCACCACAATGCTCCGGCTTCCAGGTCCTGAGTGCGGTGAATAATCAAAGAATATAATGAGCGGTGGTCAGGAGCGGGAGGCAGCAGAGCCGAAGAAAACAGCGCTGGATACAGGTGAATATAGAAAAAAAAATTTATTTCACAGACACATGTTTACTCCGGTACGTGTCACACAAATGCAAACACAGATGTCACACATGAGACAAGCATGACACACGTATGACCATAACCATGCCTGTGACTTGTACCTGATTAAACACCGACGTCTGAAACCGGCCTTTGATCTCAGCCTGAGGCTGGACTCACACGAACGTATGACATCCGATGCAAGAGCATAGGATGAGATATGCTAATGACCTCCGGCTCAGGCTCTGCTGTGAGCATGAACTGAGTGTCATGCGACTGTCACCCGATCTTGCAATCAGGTCACAGCTGTGAAGCTGAGTGCGGGCGCTGCGGAGGAGAGGGAGGTTAATCCCCTCATCTCCTCCATTGTCAGCCTGTGTGTATATCGCACTGCACTGGGATAATATCCGAGTGCAGTCCGATGTATCTCTCGCATCCATTCACTTGTATGGGTGCGAGAGATACGGCTGAAGCACAAAATCGCAGCACGCTGCTACTGCTACACAATCTGGATGCGATAAAAGCTGCCCAACTGCTCACCCTCATTGCCTAACATAGGTCCAAGTGCAATGCGAGATTTTCTCGCATTGCACTCGTCCGATTTTCACGCTCATGTGAGCGTACCCTGAGTGTCAGACTGTCTCTCAGCGCCGGTGTGTACAGTCTGCTGGGAGGAGCTTCTCCTGCTCTGCGGCTCCACTCTCTGGCTGAATTTGCATACACACGACACGCCTCTTGGCTGATGCAGCTTTCCAGCCAGAGAGTGGAGCTTTGGACTCAGTGGCAGACAAGCGTGCAGCAGCTATTGGTGGTTGTTACTGCTGGTGGGAGGCTCTGCACGGCAGCAGGGAGTCAGGCAGGCACCGTCACAAAACCGGAGTACTGTCTCTGACAGTGACCCGGGCCCAGCGGTGGTACTAATCTACTTACGGGAGGGTAGATGTTAGAGTGTATGGGCTCCGTCCAGGGTATGCCTGGAGTGTATGGGCTCCGTCCAGGGTATGCCTGGAGTGTATGGGCTCCGTCCAGGGTATGCCTGGAGTGTATGGACTCCATCCAGGGTTTGCCTGGAGTGTATGGGGTCTGGCCAGGGCATGGTTGTAGTGTATAGGCTCCATTCAGGAAATGGCTGGAGTGATAATGTGTATGCTACCCCCCCTCCCCCCGTAATGTGTATGCCCCATACTGTCAATAATGCATGGAGGACTATGCAGAGGGCGTTATAATGTGTGGAGGCCTATGTGGGGAGACGTAATAATGCGTGGAGACCTATGTGGGGAGCGTTATCATGCATGAAGGCCTATGCGGGGGGCGTTATCATGCGTGAAGGCCTATGAGGGGGGGGCGTTATAATGCATGTAGGCCTATGCGGGGGGGTGTTATAATGCGTGGAGCCCTATGCGTGGGGCATTATAATGTGTAAAGGCCTGTGCGTGGGGCATTATAATGCGTGGAGGCCTGTGCGGGGGGTGTTATCATGCGTGAAGGCCTATGCGGGGGGCGTTATAATGCGTGGAGGCCTATGCAGAGGGGTGTTATAATGCGTGGAGCCCTATGCAGGGGGCATTATAATGCGTGGAGACCTATGCAGGGGGCATTATAATGCGTGGAGACCTATGCATGGGGGCATTATAATGCGTGGAGGCCATTACCCTGTATGTAGGGTTCTTTATACAGTGTGGAGAAGCGTGGGGGTCACAGTTGGGGATCATACTGTGTAGGAGTAGTTGAGGTGGGGTACAGTAGTGTCATTATACAGTGTGTGTGGAGGGTACTGTGGAGGAATTCACTGTGGGGGGTGCAGTGTTTGTGAGACACTTTTGTTGGCATCATACACTTTGGGTGCAATGAAAGGGAAATCCAGGGTCTCAATAGGAGGAAAATTTAGTTTGTAAGGTCTGCAGAGTTGTACGATATGCTCTCAATGACTATAGCTGAATATATATATATATATATATATATATATATATATATATATATATAGTTATTTTTTTTTTTTTTTTTGGGGGGGGCTCAATTAGTAATTCTGCTATGGGGCCCCATGAGTTCTATGTACGCCCCTGTCTGCACCCCTGAAATACTCACTGCTGTCAGGAAATGTTTTAACACTTCTGGCGCTACACAGGAATTAAAGTGAACCTGTCAGGTGCAATATACACCCAGAACCATGAGCAGTTCTGGGTGCATATTGCTAATCCCTGCCTAACCGTCCCTGTATCTAGTAGCAAACCTAACGCTATGTGCGCATGCTGCATCTTTGTGTTCACCACAAATATGCATGTTTTTTTTGCCCCCAAAGAACGCACCTGCGACAAAAACGCTAATTCTGAAGCTCACAGCAAGTGCCCTACAACAGAACTGCCCGCTGTGAGCTCCACGCAGCGACTGAAGTGAGCCACGTGATCAGTGGTGACGTCACTCAAGTGATTTGCGGTCACAGGTGGAGGACTCATGCTGTGGCTGCGGCTAATCTGAGTGATATCACCGCAAATCGCGCAGCTCACTTCACTTGTGTGGAGCTCACAGCAGGAAGTCCTGTTCTATGGCGCTTGCTGTGAGCTTCATATGTAGCAATGGTGGAAGCATCACTGGACCTCCTGTTGATTACGTTAGACCTGCAGGGGTGTTTTTGGGGTTAATAAAAGTGTGCAAGAGAGTACATTTTTGTCTTTTATTTCAAATAAAGGATTTTTTCGGTGTTTGTGTTTTTTTACTTTCACTTGCAGATTAGTGATGGGAGGGGGGGTCTCATAGATGCCTCCCATTACTAATCCAGGACTTTGTGGCTGCTGTGGGCTGTCATTAACTCCCTCATTACCCCGATTGCCACTGCACCAGGGCAAACGGGATGAGCCGGTTAAAGTGCCAGGACTATCGCATTTAATGGATGCGGCAATTCCAGGCGGCTGCTGACTGATATTTTAGGCTAGGGGGTACCCAATAGCCATGAGTATCCCCAGCCTGAGAATACCAGCCCCCAGCTGTCGGGCTTTATCGGTGCTGGTATCATAATATGAGGGGATCCTACACCAATTTTTTTTATTTATTTTACTGTACGACATAGACCCGCTCATTGCCATCTGTGATTGGAAGCCTCAGACATGCTGTCACTCAGCTTGGGGGCTCGTCTGATGGCAGCCAATCACAGCCACCGATGGGCAGGGGAAGAAGAAAAAGACACAGCGGGGAGCAGTGTTACAGCTGCACTGATGACTCGGTAAGTATGAAGCGCTTGCTTGTACCCCTTTGCGCCAGATTCTGGTCCCCATAGACTTTATATGGGGACTGGCTTTTGGCCAGATACCAGGGATCAATCCCCTGCCGACCCCGAGTCAGCAGGAGATTGATCTGCCAGTCTTCCGAAACGCAGGGACAAAATGCAAAAAGAATTGACGTTGCATTTTTGTGGTCACCACAATGATGCAGCCAAAAATAACTGCAACGTACGCACAGCCAAAATAAAATCTCATAGACTTTACTGTGGAAGGAAATACATGCAATTTTGGTACCAAAACTGCACCCAAAACCGCAGCGTGTGCACAAGGCCTAAAGCGATCTTTAGAAATGTATGTCTAAAGATCCTTTATTATATGCTAATGAGCACAGGGACTAGTTGCAAGGACGTTATTTCCCCCAACTAGTCCCACCCTCTTAGCATGTTAACACGCCCACAGAAGCGTGCTAACATGTTATTCAATGCCCATTGCTCAGCGTCCTCAGTAGTGATGCGCGTACCTGTGTCCATTGTTACCACTTCAGAACACCGGGTTTAGGTTCAGTGCGCATGATCAGAAGTCCCTAAACTTCCAGTTATATGCACTATGTAGCCGGGTGTACGCGTTTTGGCTTCAGAGAGGTCTAGTACTGTGACTTTTGATGTGGCTGTGTGTTGGGCACACAGCCACATCCTGGGAAGGAGGCGGTCAGGCGGAGGCGTCCTTATCTTTAACCCTATACAAACGTTAACCCTTGATGACCCTGATACCATTAGACTGATACCATTGTCTGCAACGCTGATGTCACGTCACAATGACGGCGCTGCAACCAATCAATTTTAAACAGCAGCAGTTTCTAATTTTTATAACAAAAAGGAAGCATCAGTCATCAAGAGGATGTGAGCAGTTAGTATCATGTAAGTGGTACGTACATGAATACATCACTAGAACCACCATCAGTTCATTAGTGCATCCCTGGAATAAAGTTTTAAGGATTTAATGAGGATTTGGTGAGATTATGCTCAGTTTCTGCTCAAAAAAATAAATATGAACATATGCTAATTTACACTGTTTTTGGATAAGAATCTCGCCAAATTCTTCTCATAATCTCAAAACAAAGTTTTGTAGATTTTTACATTTTTACTTAGCCATGAAGCTTGTTTTGGATTGTTAAATTTGTACAAGATCAAATCCACTGTCATTACATAAGTGAATCACTAGAACCACCATCCGTACACGAATACAGCACCAGAATCAGCATCCATGCATAAATGCAGCACAAGAACCATCAGCACATGAATGCAGCACCAGAACCAAGGTCAGTACATGAATGCACAGCCGGAACCACCCTCGGCATATGAATGCACAGCCAGAACCAATCTCAGCACATGAATACAAAGCCACAACCAGGGTCAGCACATGAATACAAAGCTAGAACCAAGGTCAGCACATGAATGCACCACCAGAACCACTCTCAGCACATGAATGCAATGCAACAACCACCGTTAGCACATGGATGCAAAACCAGAACTAAGGTCAGCACATGAATCCAATGCCAGAACCACCGTCAGCACATAAATGTAGTGCCAGAGCCACCGTCAGCACATAAATGTAGCGCCAGAACCACCGTAAGCACATGAATGCAGAGTCAGAACTACCATCAGTATATGAATAAATAACCAAGCTTAGCCCCATGTACAATTGTATCACACAAACCTACTACTCCCAGTAATAACCTATAAAGGATTCAGGAATCATGCATTATAGTATTGAAACAGTAGATTTTTATTTATATAAAGTGCTCGTGCAAAAAATACATAAAAATGTCATCATACATAGGATAACAATTTTGGAATATGGGGAGGGATGTCAAGCCACACTTATAAGGAGTGGCGCAATGTTTGCAGTAACTGCATCTGCCCGTATAAAAACGGCTAGTATTAATTATAAATGGACATACATGTATATCATATGTTCACAGGAATGGACCAAGTAAGGTATAGTTTAAATAGATATGGTAATAAGTAACATAGCTCTAGTAATGTACAGAGGTATAGGAATATCATTTACCACTGTACGGACTGGCTAAAGGGCACCATGATTCATGTAATATAAGAAATTGAACAGGTACTACACGCGCCTATAGCTCTGCCCCCACCTATCTATTAACATTGAGGTCAGTCAAAAATACCTGTGGCCATCAGTAAAAGGTACGTGTCCTCTGCAGCACCGCAAATTGCACCCACTCCAACCTCGACGCGCGTTTCACCGCACTGCCGGTTTCATCAGGAGGTATGTGCAATCTGTAACATGTGCCCCTTATAAAGGGTTCATGATTGGGTCCAGGTGCACATTCCCCGTCTGGTATGTGGACGCACATGGCTGCGTGATGTGCATCCTGAGCGCGAGTCGCCGGTCGAGCGCGTCACGCGCCACATGACCGCAACATTTGCAGTCAGCGGCCACGTGACACGGAGCAGACACAGAAACCGGATGTATCTTCCGGTCTCCATGCCAACTCTCTCTGTCGGCGAGTCGCGCACAGGAAATGCACAGCGCACACAGCCACTGCGTTCCCCAGCATCAGGCAGCAGCTGGATCAAACCATGTAGGTAATTATAAAGATAAATCTTTGGAATAATGCATTAGCATATGTTTAAGAACATTTACAGACTTATAGCAAATAGATACATGGATAATCGGCATTCATTGACAGCATGCAGTTTTATACTAACAAAGATAGAAAATATTCCGAATTTCTTTATATACATATACATGCAAACTACAGTTAGTATCAGATTATTGCGTCCATCTGCAATCCTGTCATTCTCCAAATTCCAATATCCAATTTTATTTGTCCATATGGGTAACGTTTGTGACATTGGACTTTTTCTCATGCATCAAAGGGTTCCATATATTTCAAAAAATGAATGTTCTTTATGACGTGCAACATTGCTATATGCTAGAAATAGGGGCACAGAAAAAGAACAGGAAAAAATTAATATTTTGTACAATGAAAAAACGTGTGTTAAAATTCGCGCTATACATGCAGAAAGGACCTGAAGCTGAAGGATTCATTTAACCCTCTTGGGGCCATGGTGTCAAGCACCACAATCCATTTTGTTTCTTTTTTTAAAAGTTCATTTTTAGGCTACGTGCCCACGCTGCGGATTTACCGCGGATTTTGCCGTGGATTTGCCGCGGATTTGCCGAAAATGCAGCAGCGGCACTTCCAAGCCATTTCAATGGCATTTTGGAAATGCTGTGTCCATGCTGCGGATTTTTCCGCTGCGGATTTGCCGCGGATTTTGATCCGGAAAAATCTGCAACATGTCAATTGTTTGCGTGGAGCACTTGGAGGTCCTCCTGGTGTCTGGGTCCTGCCGCAGGCAGCTTGGACTATTTAAAAGAATATGTCCTGGTCCCCACTTTGTTGCTGATGCCTCGGACGTTAAAGGGTGGCAGATGAGTCCTGGAAACCCACCTGCCTGGCAGAGTTAACAGAGGGCTTGAAGTCCATGTTTGTTCTGGGATCTGCAACCCGTGCGTGCAAAGTACTGTGAGCCCTGGATGTCCACCCCACAGTGTCCCTCTGTCCTTGGGGCTTGCTCTCTCGCTCTGCTACTTTCCTCCTCTGAGTGGCTGTTCTTACTACTCAGGTCTTTGCAGTCTCTTTTACTACCACTCCGCTGACTTTCTTACTCCTCACTTTCCTTTTTGTGTCTCAAGAGTCTCTGGTCTGTCTTGACACCCTTCCTCTTTCACTGTCTACTCCAGACTGACTGCCAGTGCTCACTAACACTTCCCAGGTCACTATCTCCTCCCCCAGGTCTGGTCTCTTCCTCCCAGTTGGCTGCCTGTTATCTATCAGTGCCCAACCCTGTCATCTGGCTAGGTGAGGCTCCCAGCCGGGTCCAGCGAGTGTAAATGTCCTGGTGTGCTAGTGTGTGTAGTGGCTGGCACAGTTATGTTGGACGTGGGCTGTTATCTTAAGTGTTACCTTATTTTTGTGACACCTGGTTACCGCAGGGGCATCACACTTCCTTCACATAATATCCCCTCCACAAACTGAACCTCTCCATCATATTCCCCCACAGGCTGACCCTCTCTATCATATTCCCCTCCCAGGCTGCCCCTCTTCATCATATTTCCTCCCCAGGCTGCCCCTCTCCATCATATTCCCCCCAGGCTGCCCCTCTCCCTCATATTTCCCCCAGACTGCCTCTCTACATCATATTTCCCCCCAGGCTGTCCCTCTCCATCATATTTCCCCATGCTTACCATAAAGTCAGCCATGTGCGCCAGACTCTTAACAGCCAGGACTTCAGTAGCCTGACCAACAAGATGACTGAACATGCTGTCCTCCTCCTCCTCCTCCTCATCTACCCTGTCCTCTGGCCAGCCACGCTGAACCGAGGATATGACTGGTGTGCATGTCATATCCTCAATTTGGCCGGAGAGTTGCTCCATGTCTTCATCCTCCTCCTCGTCATAGTCCTCCACTGCACGTTGTGATGAGACGAGGCTGGGCTGTGTGTTATCATCACCCACACCCACTACTGTTTCTTGCTGCAACTCATCACGCTCCGCCTGCAATGCATCATGTTTGTTTTTCAGCAGAGACCGTTTTAGAAGGCAGAGTAGCGGTATGGTGACGCTAATAATGGCGTCATCACTACTCACCATCTTGGTGAAGTCCTCAAAGTTTTGGAGGATGGTACATAGGTCTGACATCCATCTCCACTCCTCAGGTGTTATGTGTGGAGTTTGACCCATTTCCCGACGGCTTAGGTGATGCAGGTACTCAACAACTGCCCTCTTCTGCTCACATATCCTGACCAACATGTGCAGAGTTGAATTCCAACGCGTGGGGACATCACACACCAGTCTGTGAGCCGGAAGATGCAAACTGCGCTGAAAGCCGGCAAGGCCGGCTGAAGCAGTAGGTGACTTTCGAAAATGTGCAGACAGGCGGCGAACTTTTACCAGCAGATCAGACAGCTCTGGGTATGACTTTAGAAACCGCTGAACCACGAGGTTGAGCACATGGGCCACGCATGGAACATGTGTCAGCTGGCCTCGCCTCAAAGCCGCCACCAGGTTCCGGCCATTGTCACACACGACCTTTCCTGGCTTTAGGTTCAGAGGTGTGAGCCAGTGATCTGCCTGCTGTTTCAGAGCTGTCCACAGCTCTTCTGCATTGTGGGGTTTGTCACCTATGCAGATTAGCTTCAGCACAGCCTGTTGCCGCTTCGCCGAGGCAGTGCTGCAGTGCTTCCAGCTTGTGACTGGTGTGGAGGGTACAGTGGATGAGGATGCGCAGGAGGAGGAGGAGGCTGAAGAGCATGACATTCCGGAGCTGTAGAGTGTGGGTGAAACACTGACTGAGGTAGGGCCTGCAAACCTTGGTGTGGGAAGGACGTGTTCCGTCCCTCGCTCAGACTGGGTCCCAGCTTCCACAATATTAACCCAGTGTGCCGTCAACGAGATGTAGCGGCCTTGCCCACAAGCACTTGTCCACGTGTCTGTGGTTAGGTGGACCTTGGGTGAAACAGCGTTGTTCAGGGCACGTGTGATGTTTTGTGACACGTGGTTATGCAACGCGGGGACGGCACACCGGGAGAAATAGTGGCGGCTGGGGACCGAGTAACGTGGGACAGCTGCCGCCATCAGGTCACGGAATGCTTCTGTCTCCACCAGCCTAAAAGGCAACATTTCCAGCGCAAGCAGTCGCGAAATGTTAGCATTTAGAACTGTGGCATGTGGGGTGTTGGCAGTGTATTTGCGCCTGCGTTCAAAGGTTTGCTGAATGGATAACTGAATGCTGCGCTGGGACAAGGACGTGCTTGATGATGGTGTTCTTTCTGCGTAGGCAACTGCAGGTGCAGGAGTGGAGGAGGCTTGTTCGCAGGCAGCATGGACAGGGGATTGGCTCGCATGCACAACCAGCGAAGACGTAGCAGTGACATCAGCAAGCACTGCTCCTCGACTCTGTTGTACTTCCCACAAAGTCGGGTGCTTGGCTGACATGTGCCTGATCATGCTGGTGGTGGTCAGGCTGCTAGTTTTGGTACCCCTGCTGATGCTGGCACGGCAGGTGTTGCAAATGGCCTTTTTTGAATCATCTGGATCCAACTTAAAAAACTGCCAGACTCGGGAAGACCTAACATTTGTACAGGCACCTTGTGTCGTCGTGTTGTTCCGGGGAACGGTTGCCTGACTTCTGCCTGGGGCCACCACCCTGCTTCTTACTGCCTGTTGTGATGCTACGCCTCCCTCCCCCTGTGCACTGCTGTCCTCGCTCTGCATATCCTCCTGCCAGGTTGGGTCAGTTACTGGATCATCCACCACGTCGTCTTCCTCTTCCGCACCCTGCTCCTCCTCCTGACTTCCTGACAATTGTGTCTCATCATCGTCCACCACTTGTTGAGACACGTTGCCAACTTCGTGAGAACGTGGCTGCTCAAATATTTGGCCATCTGTACAGACGATCTCCTCATGACCCACTTCAATATGAGCTGGCGAGAGGCCAGAATGTGTGAATGGAAACGTGAACAGCTCTTCCGAGTGTCCAAGTGTGGGATCATTAATGTCCGAGGAGGACGTGTACTCAGCCTGGTGGTAGGAAGGAGGATCAGGTTCAGAAATGTGCGGTGCAGTATCACGGCTACTGACACTTGACCGTGTGGAAGACAGAGTGTTTGTGGTGGTGCCAATCTGACTGGAAGCATTATCTGCTATCCAACTAACAACCTGTTGACACTGGTCTTGGTTCAAGAGCGGTGTACTGCTGCGGTCCCCAAGAATTTGGGACAGGACGTGCGAGCGACTAGATGTGGCCCTTTGTTGTGGCGAAATTAGAGCTTGCCCACGACCTCGGCCTCTGCCTGCACCACCATCACGTCCACTTCCTTGTTCCTTGCCAATGCCCTTGCGCATTTTGCAATGCTGTGCACTGCTGACGTGTATATTCACTACTTGTGCGTTATATCAAAGTTTGTGGAAATTGCACACAAGTGCACCTGTACGCTGCCACCAACAGGCACACACGTGCGGTTTTAAAAACCAAGCACGGACGCAATAAGAACCTAACAGGTTTTTTTGGGGAGCGACAATTACAGACAAGTCAGACACTATCTGGACTGTTTTACACTGTGTATACCAGCCCCAGATATGATGAAGGCTGGTATACGGTCACCACTACCCTGCCTGCCTGCCTGTATACTGGTACAATAGTCCTGACAAGGACTCTTCTGGTCACTAGCCTGTATTCAGACCTGGCTATACCCTGCCTGTATATAGCAACAATAGTCCTGAGAAGGACTCTGCAACTGTACTCCGACCTGGCTATACCCTGCCTGCCTGTATACAACTAGAATAGTCCTGAGAAGGACTTTTGGTCACACTGTTTGCAGCCCTGCAACTGAAAAAGCTATAAAGGGCCGCAAAGCTTTCCCTGAATCAGCGACACTCTCCCTGCACTGACTGTCTGGATAGCTGTGAGCAGAGCACAGCGCGCCGGCCGGTATAAAGGCTCGGTCACGCTGTGCAGGCCGGCCAATCACTGCAATTCCACAACTAACAGGGCTGTGGCATTGCAGTGGTCTGCCAGCCAATCCCTGCATGAGGGCTGGCTCTCAAAAGAGCGCCAACATGCAGAAATGAAGACCACGAGTACAGCACGAGTATCGCGAGATTACTCGGTCCCCGCCGAGCAGCCCGAGTACAGCGATACTCGTGCGAGTACCGAGTAGTTACAAGCATGCTCGCTCATCACTAGTGTTTAGCCTTGTTTATAACCACAAATTAAATATTTTCCCCAAAAAAAACACATGGGGTACCCCCTTATTTTTGGTAGCCAGATAAGGTGAAGCAGACAGTGGCAGCCTGCAGACCATAGCTGGTAGCTTTACCTTGGCTAGTAATCCAAAACAGAGGGCACCCCACTCTCTTATTTTATTTAAAATGAAATAATTTAAAACAAAAAAATGTGCGGTTCCCCCCCACATAATTGGATCACCAGCCAAAGTAAAGCTGACAGCAGTGGTCTGGTATTCTCAGGCTGGGGAGGCCCATGGTTATTAGACCCTCCCAGCCTAAAAATAGCAGGCAGCAGCCGCCCCAGAAGTGGCGCATCCATTAGATGTGCCAATCCAGGTGCTTTGCCTTGGCTCTTCCCGTTGCCCTGCTGCGATGGCAAACAGGGTAAAAAAAAATGGGGTTGATACCAGCTGTATATTGCCAGCTGACATCAAGCCCTGGTATTACCTTAGTAATGGTTGGTGTCTATCAGATACCCCCATTACTAATACAGTAGTTGAACAAATAAAAATAAAAGGACAAAACACCACCCGAACTACAGCCCTCGTTAACTAATTTATTACATTTTATTTTTTTTTTTAATTCTCTGACATAATCCATAACTAGGTCCCACAATGAGTCACAAAAGTGAACCTGAATGACAGCAAAAGAGAAAATTGTTACATAAATAAAGACAAGAGACACCCTCATTCACCAATTTATTCCTCTGCAAAATTCATAATCCGGGTCTGGCGTAATCCAATAAGGGGGTCTGGCATAATCCAATAAAGGGGTCCCACAACGATCCATACTCACTGTCCCAGTCAATGACGAACAGAACGTTCCTCATTAGCTGGGAGAGCAGTCACTGCTCTATTCCCTGTGCTGCTCTGTGTCCCCCTGCACTGCTCTGATCTGTCCCCCTGCGCTGCTATGCGTCCCCCTGCGCTGCTATGCTCTTACCCCCCACGATGCTCTGCCCCATCCCCTGCGATGCTCTGCCCCTCTTTGGCCCTGCTCTACTCCCCCCTGCGATGCTAATGTGACCCACAGTGCTCTGCCCCCCGTGATGCTCTGCTGACCCTCACTGCTCTGCTCCTCGCGATCATCTGACCCATACTGTGATACACTGCTGACCCGCACTGCTCTGCTCCCCTGCGATACTGTGCCTCAGCCCACAATGCTCTGCTGACCCGCACTGCTCTGCTTCCTGCGATCATCTGATCTGCACTGCGATGTTCTGCTGACCCGCACTACAATGCTCTGCTGACCCGCACTGCGATGCTCCCCTGCGATAATGTGCCTACCCCACGATGCTCTGCTGACCCGCACTGCGATGCTCTGCTCACACGCATTGCTCAGCACCCCGCGAACATCTGACCCACACAGCGATGTTCTGCTGACCTGCACAGCAATGCTCTGCTTTCCCATTCTCTGCTTACCCGCACTGCTCTGCTGACCCACACTGCCCTACTGACCCACACTGTGATGCTCACCTGATCAGCACTGCTCTACTGACCCACACTGCTCTGCTGAGCCACACTGCGATGCTCACCTGACCGACACTGCGATGCTCTGCTGACCTACCCTGCTCGGCTCTGCTGACCCGCATGGCGATGCTCACCTGACTGGCACTGCGATGCTCTGCTGACTTACACTACTGTAGTTGTCGCGGGCGGAGGAGGGGACGCTGCGCTCACCCACTGCTCGGGTCCGGCTGCTGCTGCTGGTGCTCGGCGGTGGCTCGAGCGGTGAGCTGGATCCCGGGGTCTCGAGCGGCGTTCCTCGCCCGTGAGTGAAAGGGGGGTTTGGTGTGTGGTTTGGGGGATATTGTCCGTGACGCCACCCACGGTTGTGGTGAAGTTGTGACACCACCGCTGCTCTGGACGGGGATCCCGGGAGCGATGACAGGGAGCAGCTTAGATGTTGGTTCTCCCCTCCGTGGGTAGGTGGTTTGTTGTCCCGGGGCCCCGGTGAGGGTTTTAGGGATGGCAGGCGGGTTACGGGGCCTGGTGAGGTGCAGGGTCGCGGGGACAGCGCTGTGCTGCACGGCACGGTGGTACTCACTCAGCCAGTAATTCACACAGAGTCTCTGGTCAAACAAACGGCTGAATGGATGGGTCCCACAGGCGGCTGTTCTCCTCCCGGTAGGTTGATGGTGACTGCCTTTCCCTGCACCTATGTTGTGTTTACGGTTCCAATGGCTTCCCACCGGTAACCCGCTCCCCAGCTTAGATGAATGCTGAAGGAGCCCCTTTTAACCGCAGGCTCTGGCCCTGGGAACTGTGGCCTTGGCGGTGACTGTGTTTCCCTCTACGGTGTGAGCTGTTGCCTTCAATCGGGTCTTGACTGCTGGGAAACCCCGGAGGTTCCCTTCGCTAACGGATTTGACCTGTTTTACGGCGACTCCTAGCCTGGTCGGGGTCCGTAGGCCCTGCCGAATGGTGCTGGCTTCTCTTCACTCCCCGATCCGGTACCGGCGGGCCACCGCCCGTCCCCGGTCCGTACGGTTCACTTCAATCAGCCTCTCCTGCAGACGGTCGCCACCGTCTACCAACCTTGCTGAGTGCCCAGGCCACACACCCGGACACGGTCAGTCTCCTCTACTGCCACTTCACTCTCCAAAACTGAAACTGAAACTCTTCCCGCCTCCAGGACTGTGAACTCCTCGGTGGGCGGGACCAACCGCCTGGCCCACCCCCTGGTGTGGACATCAGCCCCTGGAGGAAGGCAACAAGGATTTGTGTTTGACTTAGGTGTGCCTAGCCGGGGTGTAGGGTGTGTTGGTGTAGTACCTGTGACGACCTGGCTTGTCCAGGGCGCCACATGCTCACCCTCACTACTTTGCTCTGCTGACCCACACTGCTTTGCTCTGCTGACCCACCCGGCTTTGCTCTGCTAACCCATATTGCTCTTCTCTCTCACACTGCTCTGCTGACCAACACTGCTCTGCCCACCATGCTCTGCTGACCCACACTGCTTTGCACTGCTCACCCACACTGCTCTGCTGACCCACACTGCTCTGCTCCCCATGCTCTGCTGATCCACACTGCTCTGCTCACCCACACTGCTTTGCTCTGCTGACCCACACTGCTCTGCCCCCCCATGCTCTGCTGAAACGCACTGCTCTGTTCACCCACAACTGCTTTGCTCTGCTGACTCACACTGCTCTGCTCCCCCATGCTCTGCTGACCCACACTGCTCTGCTCACCCACCCCCCAATGCTTTGCTGACCTGCACTGCTCTGCCTCCCCTCCCCCACACTGCTCTGCTCACCCACTCCCCACCATGCGATAAGATACCCACCCGATGTGACTCCTCCTCTCCTTTCCCTCCTGGTGCCAGCCTGCACACAGCTGCAGTATGGGTAAGTAAATCATCCTTTCCTTCTCCTCTTGATGCTGGGCTGTGACGTGCACTTATCACCGCCCACAGCCCAGTCACTTAGGATCAGAGGCAGCTGCAGCTGCTGATGTAACGTCAACTTTCAGAGCCCGAAAGTTGATGTGACATCAGCGGATACCAGTGGCCACAGGACCCGGGGATCATGTGATCAGCACTGAGCGAGCAGGTTAGCGCTGCTCAGTGCCAGAACTGGAAATAGAAGGGAACATAGAAGAGAAGTGAAATAGCAAGGTAAATTGATAGGGAAATTTTAAAAAATGAGTGAACGACCCCTTTAAGAGGAACCTGACAGAAGATTAGAGATGAGCGAACCGGTCGCGGTTCGGCTCGAGCTTGGTTCGTCGAACAGAGGTCGCGTTCGAGTTCGGTTTGGCAAACCGGTTCGGCGAACCACTCGAACCCCATAGGAAACAATGGGAGGCAATCACAAACACATAAAAACACCTAGAAAACAACCTCAAAGGTGTCCAAAAGGTGACAAGCAACTCACAACACAACACAAACACATGGGAAAGTGACAAGGACATATACTCATGCGAAAACAAAAGAGCTGGAAAAGGAAAAGAGGATGAGACACAGATATAGGTGTAAGACCTGTTAACATTTACATATATAGGTTAGAAGACTGTGGACTTTTCCTTGTTATGCTGCCACCTGCTGTCAAAACAAAGAACAATGGGCACAAACCCCCTGCTGCTTGATTTACTTGGTACAGTCCTGAACAGGATGTGAAGAGGAGCTAGTTTTGTTTGGTAGCTGTTTATGCAGAGAAGTGTGTGTTCGGACGTGCTGAAGAAGGCAAGGCCGCATTCTGCCCTGCTGAACAAAGTCCAAGTACCTGAGTGTTGCGTGACATCTCCCCAAGACACAGATCCAAGAAAGGCTGGATGTGGAGCGAGGTGCCAGACAGCACGGGAAAATTGCAGATCCGGGACAAAGACTGAACTTTAGAGGTGTCTGCGGCAGAATACGTGCCCCAACGGTGACGAGGTACCCCACGCTGAAACCTGCAGTTAAGTGTGCACACTACTTTTAGTTAGGGACAGATAGGAAAAGACTCTGCACTGTGTTATATCTACTGCTGTGCACCTTCCCGCTTTTCTTCCCCTCCTTTCCCGCACTTTTCCTCCACCTGTGTTGTGCAATATGTTATTAAATTTGCATTGATTAACCCCGTAGTTCCGTGAAGTCCTTGCGTATCCCGTTACCAGCAGGTTATTACATTTGGCGTAGTCGGCAGGATACGCAGGCTGGTACGGAACAATGGACGGACGGGGTGGTGTGGCTGATGGAGGTGTTCTAATTCAACCTGATGGGGGAATACCAGCAAGGCAACTGTCCCTGGGGGCTATGCTGACCCATATACCAAAATTTACTGGCAGCAATGTACCTCTCCATGACTGGGCGCAGAGAGTGAGGGGCATGTTGAGAGTAGCAGGAGTGACTGCAGAAAATCAAGGTGAGATATTGTTGATTGCCCTTGAAGGCCATGCTCAAGAGACTATTTTATTGCGCCCTGAGAGTGAACGAAAGACGTTAGAGCAGGTGGTGAAGATTCTTGAGAGAGTGTATGGCGGGAAACCAGAAGCAGGAGATTTACAGGCGCAACTGTTCTACAGGCTGCAGGGTGAAGAAGAAGGTCTGCCACAGTATGCAAATGCACTCCAGAGAATAATGAGACAAATGCTTACAGCAGAGCCAGAGCTAGCACAAACCCCCGGTTATGCTGACCGTACCCTACGAGATCAATTCCTCCGTGGGTTACATAACCCCAAGATCAAAAGGTGCCCTCCGTGAATGGCTCAGGGTAGAAAAATATCTAACTTTCCAGGAAATATTGGAAGAAGCAGTCTCCCGCGCACAAACTGAAAATTGCGACCCGCAGAACGCCTGGGGAGAAGTTTGTATGCATAAGATAGTCCCGGGTGAGAAAAACCGAGAACCGAGCCAACTTGAGGCTAAAGTGGATCAGTTACAAGAGACGGTTACTGCTCTACAAGAGTTGCTGAAGAATATGCAAGCCCCGGCGTCAGAAGTAAGAACGACAGCACCGCGGCCAAATACCCGCACGCTTACCTATCAAGAAGAGAGGGGACAGACCGAGCAGAGACGATCGAGACCCGCTGGAGAGTACCAGTGTTGGAGCTGTGGAAATCAGAACCATTTATTCCGACACTGTCCGGAGAGGAAGACGTCTCAAGAAAGACCGCCGTTAAACTAGTGCCTCCCTCCATGGATGGGCACATGGCGGGGAGACCAACTGAGCTTAGAGAAAACCAACGCCCTGAAGATATAGCAGCCAGCACGCCGACGATCATGGCCGAATTTAAAGGGAAAGAAGTAAGATGCTTGATGGATACTGGCTCCCAAGTGACCACCATGCCAGAACAGTTCTTCTACCAACATTTTGGACAAACTGTATCCATTGACAAAGGGGCACATATCAAACTGAGGGCTGCAAACAATCTTCCCATTCCGGTTGTAGGGGTCGTGTGGCTGAACATACGTGCATGTGGCCAGAACTTAGGCAAAAAAGGGATTGTGTTAACGGAGGGCCGGTACGACAGAGAGGTGCCGGCTATCGTGGGTATGAACGTCCTGAAAGAATTAGACCAGTTGCTCTTCAACAAGGGGGGCTGTGATTACTGGAAGACGGCAGTTGCTAACAGGCCCGCCCAAAAGGTCTTCCAACACCTTATCCGTGCCCGAGGACTGTGGAGGAATGGTGGGAGCCGCTACCCGGTGGGGAGCGTTCGAGTCCCAAGACAGACAACAATTACTCTACCTCCAAATCGTGAGACAGTCCTCACCTTGCCAGTCGGAGCCCACCGTACACTCGAGGGGATGGAGGTGTTGGTGGAGCCTTACCGTGGTGAAGAGAATGGAGATGAACCGTTAGTGGCTCGCACTTTAGCAACAGTAAGAAATGGAAGAGTCCCTTTCCGTTGCGTGAACACCGGTGAACAGGCCTACACCTTGACCTCGGGAGTTGTTCTGGCCCATGTCTACCTGGCACCTGAAGAGGTGGCGACCGCAGAATCGATTGAATTGCAGCCCATGGCAGGGGAAGCCTGGACTTGGGCTGTTTCTATGGAAAGAAAAGAGAAACCCACTGATCAGTGGAACAGTCGCATCATCTTAGGGCAGATGGGAGTGGACCTGAGCCCCTTCGCTTCGGAGCAAGCCCAAGCCATAGAAGACTTTATTTGGGAGAATCAAGCCACGTTCTCCCATCACGCAGAAGATTTTGGCTGTACTGACAAGATTCAGCACGAAATACCCACGGGAGATGCCCCACCGATCAGGGAAAGGTACAGACAAATACCCCCAAAGTACTACCAAGAGGTGAAAGAGCTCTTGGCGCAGATGCTGAAGAGCGGGGTGGTAAGAGAAAGTCAGAGTCCATGGGCTGCCCCAATCGTGCTGGTCAAGAAAAAGGATGGGTCTACCCGCTTCTGTGTTGACTACCGCAAGCTTAATGGATGCACGGTTCGTGATTCCTACCCTCTGCCCCGGATAGAGGAGTCCCTGTCGGCGCTGGGAAAGGCACGTTACTTCTCCTCCCTTGATCTGGCTACCGGATATTGGCAGGTCCCTGTGGCAGAAAAAGACAAGGCCAAGACCGCATTTATTGTACCCATGGGACTCTTCGAGTTCAATCGCATGCCGTTTGGACTAAATAATGCCCCAGGAACTTTTCAGCGCCTCATGGAAAGTTGCCTTGGAGACATGAACTTTGAGGCCACGTTGATTTACCTGGATGACATAGTAGTGTATTCTGCAACCTTCGAAAAACATCTAGAAAACCTGGGTCAAGTGTTTCAGCGGTTACGGGCCTATGGGCTTAAACTGAAACCAAAAAAATGCCGGATCTTTCAGGAAGAGATTGAATATCTCGGACACAAGGTGTCGGAAGCCGGCGTACAGCCCTCCGATGGGAAAGTGAGAGCAGTGCTACAATGGCCCACACCCAGCACAGTGCGGGAGGTTCGAGCTTTCCTGGGGCTAGCCGGATATTACCGTCGCTTTATCAAAGATTTCGCGAAGGAGGCAGAACCTTTGCACGAATTGCTCCAAGGGACTGCGAAAGGACCAAAAGCACAGAAAATTTGCTGGGGACCAAGACAAGCAGCAGCCTTACACCGATTGAAAGAGGCCTTGGTTATTGCCCCTGTGCTTGCCTATGCAGACTATAACCTCCCTTTTCGGTTGTATACAGATGCAAGCCTCTACGGCCTGGGTGCAGTACTAGCCCAGGTACAGAATGGTACTGAACGGGTGATTGCATATGGAAGTCGGACGTTACGGGAAACCGAGCGCAACCCCGAGAATTACAGTTCCTTTCGGCTGGAGTTACTGGCACTAGTATGGGCAATAACCGAAAGGTTCTCGGAATATCTCACGGGAGACCAAATTGAAGTCTAGACAAATAATAATCCCCTGGCTCACATCTCCACCGCCAAACTGGGAGCAATGGAACAGAGGTGGCTGGCACGACTCTCCAGATACAATTATCATGTGCAGTACCGCTCCAAGCATGAAAATCAGAATGCGGATGCCCTTTCTCGGGTTACCACCGAAGCCCCAGTGGGGGAGAAAGATGAACAGTTGGAGGAAGATGAAATTCCGGACTTCAGTAAATTCACCGCTTAATTGGTAGAGGCTCGTATGCTGGAAATTATGTCGGGCACGACATCACGCCTGCTTGGCCAAACCAGAGAGGAATGGGTGAAAATCCAGTCATCTGACCCAGAACTGCTTCAAGTGAAAGAGTGGGTGATCCAGCAGCGCAAGCCTAGAAAGGAAATACGGGCCACGCTGTCGCACGTGGCCCTCCAGATTCTCAGCCAGTGGAATAAGCTGTCGGTGCAAGAAGGGATGCTGTATCGGAAGGTGCACCTAGCTACAGAGTTGGAAGTGCGGTGGCAAGTAGTGATACCCCAGAAGATGGCAGTACCATTGGCCCAAGAGGCGCCGGACCGGACAAGACTTACCAGTGGTTGCAAAGAATAGTATACTGTCCTCAGATGCTTCGGGCAGTAGAGAAGGCCTGTAAACTGTGCCGTTCCTGTGAGTTAAGTAAAGCTCCCCCACAGCGAGCACCAGTACAGACTATTGCAACCAAAGAGCCATTGGAAGTACTCATGATCGATTATCTGAAGATTGGTCACTCCGGTGGACCAATCTTCAGATAATCGATCATGAGTACTTCCAATGCTATCAGTTCTGCCTTGTGATGACAGATCACTTCTCCAAATTTGCGGTGGTGACGCCCACCAGAGATCAGATGGCTGAATCAGCTGCTCGAGCCATCAGTGATGACTTTATCCGGGTGTACGGCTGCCCCAAAAGAATACATTCCGACCAAGGGGCTTGCTTTCAGGGCGGTGTCATGAGAGAGCTACAAAGGATTTACGGAATGCAGAAGTCAAGGACTACGCCTTATCATCCACAGGGCAACGGAGCCTGCGAGAGATTTAACCGGACCCTCCTACAAATGCTACGCACGTTAGAGGATGATCGTAAGAATCACTGGCCCGGCTATCTCGCAGAACTCGTGTGGGCGTACAATAATCGTGTCCACTCCACCACTGGGTACACCCCGTACGTGCTACTGTTTGGAAGAGCCGGAAGAGGCATTGAAGAGCTAAACCTGGCTCCCCCCGAGATCAGTGAAGGTCAGAGTGTGGGTTCCTGGGTTGACTGTCACCGTCGACGGCTGGAGACTATCCATCGAATTGTCACCAAGCGGCTGCAAGAAAAGACACATCCACAGCGGAAACCTGTGTGTGAAACCCCGTTCTTGCCAGGGGACCGAGTACTAGTTGCAGAGAAGCACCCGAGATACAAGTTGAGCGAGCACTGGAAAACAGAGCCTTACATTGTGTTCAGAAGAATCTCGCCCCACAGATCAGTATACGAAGTGAGAGGCGAGCAAAGAGGAAGCACCCTCATCCTGCATCGCAATATGCTGAGGCCCTGCTATTCAGAAGACAGGACCAGACAAAGTACCTCAGAGACGGTGCCCGTGCCCGTTCCTGTTACCCTCGAAGAGGGCTCTGACGATGAAGAATGGTGGCGGGCCCTGGCCAACCCAGCAGACTGGGAGAGATCCACGCCCCCATCCGTTCAAGACACAGGGGCCACCCCTGCAGAGCAGGAGTCACCAATCGCCAGAGATGGGGACGAGAATACTGTACTCCCTGATACGGCGCCGATGTCTGGTGACTTAGCCATAGTACCACGCCGGACTGAGCGGGCTAATGCTGGTATTCCCCCTGATCGGTACTTGGCAGATGAATTTGTGTGTTCTGTCACTGGATCCTGTTTTAAGACATTGGCTCCCAAACAAAAGGTTGTGAAGCAGGGCAGGAGTTGCCACCGTGTGCCCCTGTGCAGAGCGCCTCAGGAGAGTATCGGCCGGGACGGCTGAGGTTAAAGAGAGGGGGAAATGTAAGACCTATTAACATTTACATATATAGGTTTGAAGACTGTGGACTTTTCCTTGTTATGCTGCCACCTGCTGTCAAAACAAAGAACAGCGGGCACAAACCCCCTGCTGCTTGATTTACTTGGTACAGTCCTGAACAGGATGTGAAGAGGAGCTAGTTTTGTTTGGTAGCTGTTTATGCAGAGAAGTGTGTGTTCGGACGTGCTGAAGAAGGCAAGGCCGCATTCTGCCCTGCTGAACAAGGTCCAAGTACCTGAGTGTTGCGTGACATCTCCCCAAGACACAGATCCAAGAAAGGCTGGATGTGGAGCGAGGTGCCAGACAGCACGGGCAAATTGCAGATCCGGGACAAAGACTGAACTTTAGAGATGTCTGCGGCGGAATACGGGCCCCAACGGTGACGAGGTACCCCACGCTGAAACCTGCAGTTAAGTGTGCAAACTACTTTTAGTTAGGGACAGATAGGAAAAGACTCTGCACTGTGTTATACAAGTAAGGTAACAAGGACCCTGCGGTTTTTTTTGCTTAATAAGGATTTTTGTGTTTTGCTTTTGGGAGTACAATCTGAGGCTTCCCACCCATGACAAGCTATTCAAAGTGGTTGTATGTATATTAAATTATATCTACTGCTGTGCACCTTCCTGCTTTTCTTCCCCTCCTTTCCCGCACTATTCCTCCACCTGTGTTGTGCAATATGTTATTAAATTTGCATTGATTAACCCCGTGGTTCCGTGCAGTCCTTGCGTATCCCGTTACCTGCAGGTTATTACATAGGCATGGCATGCCCTTCCAAAATCATGTAAAACACAGCAAGGTGACTCCAAGCGGAGTCTCCCTTTTTTCCAAAAATTGGGCCACACAGACACCTCCTTCAGTGGCAGCACTTGTGCCCCAGTTGTACACTTCACAGGTAGAGTTGCATCAAGCACATTCAAAAATAAGCCATCCTTAACCGTCCCCAGGATGACACCGGGGTAGGTAGGAAAGTCTTTGCTGATCCCAGATCTGTGCAAGCAAGGGTTACTCCAAGCGGAGTCTCCCTTTTTTCCAAAAATTGGGCCACACAGACACCTCCTTCAGTGGCAGCACTTGTGCCCCAGTTGTACACTTCACAGGTAGAATTGCATCAAGCACATTCAAAAATACGCCATCCTTAACCGTCCCCAGGATAACACCGGGGTAGTGTCACGCTCCCGATGCCTCGGCACCGCTCCTTAATTACTGATCCGGTTGCACCATCCCGGCACCGCTCCGTACCCACTGATCGGGCCTCACTGTCATTGCACCGCTTCTTACCCACTGATCCAGTCCACGTGTCTGCCGGTCATTGCTGCCGCTCCCGCTCGTGCTCTCCTGTGTCCTGTCCCCAGTCTCATGTGTCTGACTCTGAGTCCTAGACTCATGCTTCTGTATAGGGTCGGGCCGCACCCACTCACCTGGTCTTATGGGCCCAGCACTGCTGAAACAGGATATGACATGAGGCTGTGCTGGGTATATAAGACTGGCCTTTCCATATGGGGAATAGAACGAAGGAAAAGAGGGATCCAGCACAAATCCTCGTGGTTAAAAGTAAAAAAACATCCTTTATTTCAAAAAATTTAAAAAATCATCAGAGACCGGGAGTAGGGAACATATTTACAATGGGCGCATAGGCAAACTTTACGCGTTTCGGATTCCTCATTACCTTGGCTGGCCTGGACCTTCCAGCGGATCCGTGCACCCAGGAGATTACAGCAGTGGAGCTGGCAGGTGAGCTGAAATACCTTTTTTTCATGTCCCTTTCCATATGGGCGGGGCCTGATCAACGTGTCTTGTAAGCCTTGTCTTGAAAGCTAGATGCTCAGGTCCCCTGGTGCCGTGTCCTGTTATCAATACTATTGCCTGACATTCCTACCCGGCACCTGTGCCGGATTCCTGCACTGTTTCCAGGAACTCTGAAGCCCCAGTGACTCTGTTCTACCCGTCCCCTGTGGGACGCTGTCCTTGCCACGCTAGTGATCCGGCTACCGGGCACTCAGGCTTCCGGTGGGGTGCACGGCGCAGTGCATCCACCACCTGGACCTAACAAGTAGGTAGCAAAGTCTTTGGTGAACCATGACTTGTTCATCCTGGCTCCTTTTTAAAAACACAGCAAGGGTTACTCCAAGCAGAGTCTCCCTTTTTTTCCAAAAATTGGGCCACACAGACACCCCTTCAGTGGCAGCACTTGTGCCCCAGTTGTACACTTCACAGATAGATTTGCATCAAGCACATTCAAAAATACGCCATCCTTAACCGTCCCCAGGATGACATCGGGGTAGGTAGCTAAGTCTTTCCTGATCCCAGATCTGTTCATCTTGGATCATTTTTAGAAACACTGCAAGCAAGGGTTACTCCAAGCGAAGTCTCCCTTTTTTTCAAAAATTGGGCCACACAGATACTTCCTTCAGTGGCAGCACTTGTGCCCCACTTGTAAACTGGACAGGTAAATTAGCATCAAGCACATTCCAAATCCACAAGCCTTTAATCTCCACAGGATGAGACAGGGGTAGTAAAGTCCATGCAGATCTATGACTTTTTCATCTTGATGAGTTAGTCTGTCCACATTGTCAGAGGACAGACGCGTGCGCTTATCTGTCAGCACACACCCAGCAGCACTGAAGACACGTTCTGAGACAACGCTGGCAGCTGGACATGACAAGATCTCCAAGGCGTAAGTGGAGAGCTCAGGCCATTTTTCAAGATTTGAAGGCCAAAATGAGCAAGGCTCCATTTGCAAAGTCATGGCATCGATGTTCATTTGGAGATATTCCTGTATCATCCTCTCCAGCCGTTGACTGTGTCAGACTTGTTGTCTCTGGTGGCCTTGCAAAGGATGGTCTAAAAAAATTATGAAACGATTCAATAAAATTGCTATTACCAGCACCAGATATGGTGCTGCTGGTACGGTTAAACTGTTGATGACGAGACAGTCCCATGTTTGTCAAGTTACAACTGGGAGATTCCCTCCGTTCACCACGGTGGTTTGGTGGAAAAGCCGAGCTAAGATCGAGTAACAGCTTATGCTGATACTCCTGCATATGTGCGTCCCTTTCTATGGCTGGAATTATGTCACAAAATTTGTACTTCTACCAGGGATCTAATAGTGTGGCAACCCAGTAGTCATCATCACTTCTAATTTTGACAATCCGAGGGTTATATTGTAGGTAGTGCAGCAAGAAGGCACTCATGTGTCTTGCGCAGCCATGCGGACCAAGTCCGCGCTGTGTTTGTGGCATAGAGGTGCTAACCGGTCTTTCTTCCTCTGACATCTCCCCCCAACCTCTTTCAACTGAAATTTGACCAAGGTCTCCCTCATCCGCTGAGTCTTCCATGTCCATGGACAGTTTGTCCTCCATTTCTTCATGTTCTGCTGCACCTTCCTCAACATTTTGCCTGCTACCATGCGCCCTTGTTGATCCCTGTCCCCCATGGTCCCATGCCTGCCGCCTTGGTGATGATGAACATCTGGACCTTGGTGATGTTGTTGTCCCTTGCGCATATGAATCCTCCTGTACTTCTTCCCCTTCCTGTTGTCCCACCACTGACTCCGAATAGTGTTTAGCGTGTGCTCCAGCATGTAAATGACTGGAATTGTCATGCTGATAATGGCATTGTCAGCGCTAAAAATATTCGTCACCATGTCGAAACTGTGCAGAAGGGTGCATAGGTCGTTGATCTGAGACCACTCGATGAGGGTGATCTTCCCCACCTCTGCATCTCGTTGACCCAGGCTATACATCATGACGTATTGCATCAGTGCTCGGCAGTGCTGCCACAGTCGCTGTAACATGTGGAGAGTCGAATTCCAGCGTGTCGGCACATCGCATTTCAGGCGATGAACCGGGAGGCCGAAAGACTTCTGGAGTGATGCAAGTCGGTCAGCTGCGGCGGTTGAACGGTGGAAGTGAGGAGATAGTTTTCGTGCCCTGTTTCAGAAGGCCATCTAGGCCGGGATAGTGTGTTAAAAATTGCTGGACAACAAGGTTAAACACGTGAGCCATACAAGGCACGTGTGTCCCCTTGCCCAGGCGAAGGGCCGCACCCAGGTTTGCAGCATTGTCGCACACGTCCTTACCAGGCTGCAGGTTGAGTGGAGACAACCATTTACCAAACTCAGTCTCCAGAGCTGCCCACAACTCAGCCGCTGTGTGACTCTTATTTCCAAGACATTTCAAGATAAAGACCGCCTGATGCCGTTGCGCTCTGCTGCCAGCATAGTAATGAGGGGTGCGTGATTCCTTCTGCGCAGTTACAACACTAGTGGCCTGACCAGGCAGGCTTGGGGCGGAGGTGGAGGACCCAGACGGGGTTGAGGAGGCAGAAGCAGTGGCGGAACTTGGACAGACAGAGGATTGACACACAAGTCGTGGGGACGGCAAGACTTGTGCAGCAGTCCCTTCACCATCTATCACCATAGTTACCCAGTGCCCAGTCAGCGACATGTAACGTCCCTGTCCATGCTTACTGGTCCCAGTATCGGTGGTGAAATGCACCCGTTCACACACAGTTTCTCAAGGAAGCGGTGATGTTGTGTGCGACATGCTGGTGTAGCGCAGGCACACCTTTCTTAGAGAAGTAGTGGCGACTGGGCATCTGGTACTGGGGTACAGCGACGGACATAAGGTCTCGAAAATCCTGTGTCCACCAGGCGGAAAGGCAGCATTTCGGTAGCCAAGAGCTTACAGAGGGATAAAGTCAACCTCTTAGCTTTGTCATGGGTCGGAGGAAATGACCTTTTATTTGTCCACATCCGAGGGACAGAGATCTGGCTGCTGTGTGGAGACGGTGGTGAGTAGTGTGTCCCTGGAAAAATGCAGGTTTGTGAGGAAAGTGCAGTTGGAGACATGATGTTGCCTTCATCCAAAGTTGGTGCGGTCGATGTCTGATAGAGCTTTACACCCGCACTTGTTTCACCTTCCAAACCAACTGACAACCTACCAAGAAAACTGGCTGTTGCGGTTACAGTGGGGGAAGTTGTACGTGGAAAACCAGGTATGACAGCTGTCCCCACAGTCCTAGAAGATGAAGGGCGCGTGGATGCACTGGAAGGGGCAGGCGGTGGATGGTCCGCTCCGCTAGGCCGCATTGCAACACGGTGAGCTTCCCACTGGGACATATGATATTTATTCATGTGACAATTCATGGAAGAAGTTGTCAAACTGCTGAGGTTTTTGCCTCTCCTTACAGATTCCCGACAAATTTTACAGATCACCTGATTTGGGCGATCCTTTGCAAGGTCAAAAAAGGACCGGGCTAGGCAAGGCTTAGAGGACATGCGACCTTCTGAGCCACACCGACTAGTGCTCAGAGGTAGAGTGGTGGCTGAGGATGTAGTTGTAGACATGCTACCACTACTCCTCCTCTGTCCAGGAAGGCGCAAGGTAACTTCGTCGTCAGTTGCATCCTCCTCCACCACCTCTGTTGACCACCTCGAGTGCCTGACTGTGGGTTGACAGTAGGTGGGATCTAGAACTTCCTCATCAAGCGTTGTGTTTGCACTCCCCTCACCCTCAGACCTAGCCTCTTCCTGCCCTGACCGAATATTTAAGTTGTCATCCCAATCTGGTATGTGTGTCTCATCGTCATCAGTATGTTCCTTATTGTCTCTACCAACAGGTGTTACAGTTTGTGAATAAGGGTCCACATTATGCTCAGAAACTTGGTCATCACGGCCTGAATCTGAGTCACAAAGGTTCTTGGGCATCACTGCAGACCATTTCCTGGTCTGTACTCACTGTAGCTTGGGAGCATACCTCTGATTCCCAGGCTATAGTGTGACTGAACAGCTTGGCAGACTCAGTCATCTCTTTTCCACCATACTCTGCAGGGCGGATAAAGACTTGAGAGCTGGGAGAAAGCAAGTGTGATTGGGATGACAGATGCGGTAGTTGAGGTGGAGGAGAAGGCACTTGTTGGAGCACTTGAGATCCATTCAAGCATGTGCTTTTTTGTGCATCATCTACCTTTGTTACAGTTGTTCGGGTCCGTAAAAAAGGGAGAACATCGGATTGTCCACGGAAAGTAGTAGACATCTTACTTTTGCTGGAAGATAGGCCTATCTTCAGCAGATGTTAATGTAGCTTTGCCACCTTCCCCACGGACAAAAACATTTTTTCCTTTTCCAACACGCCTGTTGTCCACTTAAAATGTGGTAGTAAAAATTGAGAGGTGGTGTAGATTGCAGAGGTGGTCTAGCTTTATTGACAGCTGAAGAAACAACACTGACTATCCCCGATAATGCAACTATGGCCCTTAAACGTTCCAGCAGTGTTTGCTATTAAAATAGCTTAGTAAAAATGTGCAGGAGGGTAGAATGCTGAGGTGCTGAAAATTGCTTGGCACCAGTGGGACATTAATGGAGTACAGAAGCCACTTTTTGGATTCCACTAAGTTTCAACAGTGTTTTGCTATTAAAACAGCTTAGTAAAAATGAGCAGGAGGGTGTAATGCAGAGGTGCTGGAAATTGCTTGGCACCAGTGGGACACTAATGGAGTACAGCAGCCACTTTTTGGATGGCACTAACTGGCAGCACTCTGCAATTAAAATGGCTTTGCAAAAAAGGGCAGGAGGGTACAGTGGCCGGGTTGTGGGTCAGTGTAGAGGAAAGGAAGCCTCACTTTCTATCCCTCCTAATGGTGAAATGCAGCAAGGAAGTCCCTGACTTAAGGTACACAGATGCTGTTATCTGAAGCTGTATACAGTTTTTCCACGGACCTGACTGACACCTATGGCTCTGAGCCTGAGGAAATGACTGAGCCCTCAAAAGGGCTGAAATAAACTTCTGTCCCTAATGAGTAGAGCGCTGTGTGTATAGCGTACACAGCAGGACCGGTGACAGGAGCTGCGTGAGCGGTGACTGTCACCCAGACGCAGAAGGCAGATAATGGCGTCCTGAGGGAAAATGGCCGTATTTATAATGCAAGGACATGTGACATTCACAGCCTATGACACATGTCCTTGCTTGTCTGGCAAAGAGTCCACTTAGCTGTGTGTGTGTGTCTGGGATTGGCTGACATGCTGGCCCACCCCACTACACGCGCACTTAGAAAAACAAAAAATGGCGATCGGCATTTTTTCAGCACCACAGATCTAAAACCCGTCCCCCCCCGCACACTATACGCTGAAATTTGATAATAGTGTGAATCACAGAGTGACTCACACTATTACAGTGAGAAGCCAGCTAGTAATTAGCTAGGCTTTTTGCTGATAGAACCGTTCTCGAACGTAACTCGAGCTGCCGAACTTTTAGCAAAAAGGTCGAGTTCTAGTTCTATCTAGAGCACCCCCCAAAATCACTCGAACCTAGAACTGGCGAACCTCGAACCGCGCTCAATTCTACAGAAGATCCATGTTGCCCGTGGATTGAGCAGCCTGTATTAGGCAGTGGCTGTACGATCTCTGCGAGGTATGTGAATCAAAGCTGCAGAGATTCAGAAAAAAATAAACTTCAATAGCTGTTGGGGACTGAGCCATGTGAAATACTAGTGGAACATACGTGACCTGGTGGCTTCTCCCTGCTCACAGACAGTGACTGACAGGTCTCTTTCTGTACAAGTGTGTCGCCCCAGGGATGCTGAGCCTCTTCAGGGACGCCAGAGGGTTTCTTCAATATGGCAACAGGTACTGTTAGTTTTGTATATGTTGTGACGCCACTCACGGCTTGCGGTCAGGGATGTGAATGACCGCTGCTGCAGGTTTTTACGAGCGTCTGGGGCTGATGGGGTCTGCAGCCAGATGATGTAGCCTCCCGTGAGTGATGCAGGCCCCAGGGGCTCGGGTGAGCAGGGTAGTGGGTCCTGGAATAACGCAGACTGAGTCCAAAAGTCTTTAACTGTTTTTTACTCACTCAGATGTTCTGTGAGCTGACCCGGGCGTTGCTATGCTGAACCAGGTAGGACCAGGGGCTCTTTTGGGCCAGTCTGAGGGTAACCTGTTAGCTCGCCTTCCTAGCACTTTGTGTTCGGATAACCTCCTGACTTGAAGTACCATGGGGATCTATCCAGGGAGTCGCAACTGCCTTTTCTCCCCTGTGTTTGGTCCGTTTGCCGGCAGCGTGAACCAGGTGAGATGGCTTCAGGCTCTGTCTCCTTATGGATCCCTGCATTGCTGCTGAGGCTCGGACTCTGTGAGGTTGGTGAGGTACTTGTTGTTCCCCTCACCGGCAGGTTTAGCAGGTCGTTAAACTGGAGTCTGCTCTAGGGACCTGTACCCCGTACGTGCCTAGTCACCCCGGACACTTCTCTCTGACTGACCAGGTGACCGCTCTCCCCCACCAACTGTTACTACAGGGTCTGACTAGCGGCTGTGACCGCTTCAGGTCAGGATGGCGTGGGCGTCGCACCGGCTTCTGATGGTAGCACCGGCAGGATCAGCACACCAGATAATGAAGGGGTAGCTTTGGACTCACCCGGAGTCGGGCTGGAGACATCCAGTGGCGGGGTCTCTGTCACTGGCGGTGGTTTAGGCTGAGCATGGGCGGCACCTCCAGGTGGACCCCGTTGCATGGACAGCCGCAGGTTTCGGATCGCCATTAGCATTCTGTGTCTCCAGGCGGCTACTTCCCGTTTCCGCTGCTCCTCCATGCGGTCAGCAATTCCTTCAACCTCCGCTTCCAGCTCCTCTGCCGTCATGGGCCTAGACCAGCCCTGCTCCCTCTGATCACCTTCTGCTGACGCCATCTTGCTCCATCTCTCACTCATCAGCTTCTGGCCTTAGTTTCATTTCTTCTCCCACAGGGCTGGAGTGTCCCAGCAGTCCGGGGACTGATCCGCCCCCATCTTCTCCTCTTGCGGGGTCAGAGCGCTCTGGGGATCCTGGGACGGACACTCCTTTCCGTGGGCGGTTACTTTGTCTGCGCGAGCTGCAGCTTTTTGATGACACACTTTCAGAGGTGGCAAACAAAATGGCGGCGGTTCAAATTTTTCGATTGGACTGCCGAGGCACACTGTCACCCGTCTGAAAGGGTCTAGTTCACGATCCTGTTTGTGACGCCAATAAAGAAATATGTGTCGCCCCAGGGATGCTGAGCCTCTTCAGGGACGCCACAGGGTTTCTTCAATAAGGCAACAGGTACTGTTAGTTTTGTATATGCCGTGACGCCACTCACGGCTTGCGGTCAGGGATGTGAATGACCGCTGCTGCAGGTTTTTACGAGTGTCTGGGGCTGATGGGGTCTGCAGCCAGATGATGTAGCCTCCCATGAGTGAGACAGGCCCCAGGGGCTCGGGTGAGCAGGGTAGTGGGTCCTGGAATAACACAGGCTGAGTCCAAAAGTCTTTAACTGGTTTTTACTCACTCAGATGTTCTATGAGCTGACCCGGGCGTTGCTGTGATGTTCCAGGTAGGACCAGGGGCTCCTTCGGGCCAGTCTGAGGGTAACCTGGTAGCTCGCCTTCCTAGCACTTTGTGTTCGGATAACCCCCTGACTTGAAGTATCACGGGGATCTATCCAGGGAGTCGCAACTGCCTTTTCTCCCCTGTGTTTGGTCTGTTTGCCGGCAGCGTGGACCAGGTGAGATGGCTTCAGGCTCTGTCTCCTCATGGGTCCCTGCGTTGCTGCTGAGGCTCGGACTCTGAGGTTGGTGAGGTACTTGTAGCTCCCCTCACCGGCAGGTTTAGCAGGTCGTTAAACTGGAGTCTGCTCTAGGCACATGTACTCCGTACGTGCCTAGTCACCCGGACACTTCTCTCTGACTGACCAGGTGACCGTTCCCCCCCCGCCAACTGTTACTACCCCGTGCAGGGTCTGACTAGTGCCGCGCGCGGGTCTCCTCACGACTGCCACGCTCCACTACCAGACTGGCTCTCCTCCCTTCCTGACAACCTCTGCACTTTAGCTCCCAGTCCCTCTGCTACACCTCTTGAAAAGATTTGAAAGCTAGCCCCCCTCTGGAGACTACCCAAGGGTCCCCTCTAAAGGTGTGGGAGACCTGGTTGCTATGTGTCTGTGCGTACACACCTCGTTCTGCTTACCTGGAAGTGCTGTCCCAGCATGGATGCAGTACTCAATGGTGCCTGACCGGGTCAGGGGCGCCACACATGCACACAAGAATACTTTAGCGAGCTGGGAGAAGCCACCAGGTCAAGTATGTACAATTAGTATTCCATGTGGCTCAATCCCCGGTAGCTATTACAGTATGTTTTTCTCTGAATCTCCACAGCATTTTAGGGTCACACATGCCTGGCTGTGATCATACAGCTACTGCCTGGTACAGGCTGCGCACTGCTCATGGATATCAGCTCTCAGGTTCCTTTTAAAGGAATTATCTTAAATAATACTTGTACTGTAAAGACATTGGCAAAAGGATCTAATAGGGGGTAAATTTTGTAAAAATAACATAAGTTGTACTCACCTATTTTCACCCTCCTAGATCCATCGCCGCCATCCTGTGCTCTGTGCCAGCATTAATTATGTCCCTGCTCTACCAGACACAGGACCGCTGCAGCTTGTGACAGGCTGCAGCGCTTAGGTGACTTGAACTGCATGCATCACAAGCTGCAGTGGTCGTGTGTCTGGTCGAATTGTGACTTAATCCTGGCGCAGACCACAGGACGGCATGCTCTGGATCCAGGATCCTGCTCTATTGATTGATCTGTCCTCTATCTATTGATTATCTATCCATCTATCTATCTATCCCTCTATCCCTCTATCTATCTATATATCTATCTATCCCTCTATCTATTGATTATCTATCCCTCTATCTATCTATCTATCTATCTATCTATCTATCTATCTTTCTCAGAAGGAAATTACCTTTTTTTTTTCTTTCAATGTGCTTTATTGGATTGAATGCATTAAAACACATGTACCAACCCGCAGAAAAATTGCAGCAAAACCGCAACAAAATGAATGCGGATTTTGTTGCGGTTTTCTTGCATTTTTTTCCGCGGGTGTGGAAATCTTTCAGAGCCTGCGGAATTTTCTTAAGAAAATTCCATTTTCTAGTGTGCACAAGGCCTTATATTCAGATGGTAAATATGGATCTTATTCATTGTTTAGATTTAGTAGTTGTGTCCTAAACTAGGAATAAATAGTGCAATCTATATGGTTACATCATTCTGTTGGGGTATGAAGGGGGGGCCCAGAACGATTTCTTGCAGAGGGGCCCCCTGCAGCCTGTGTCTGCTTAAACTAATTATACAGTCATGTGTCTGGTGTCAAATTTATTTCCAGTGATTACAAATACATTTCTTAAGCATAATACAGGCTGTAATTCAAAACCAGTTTGAGATGTGAATGGTGTTCAAACCATAGTTTCCCCCGCTTTTATTTTTTTATCTTATTTTACCTTTTCCGTCCCTTTCCTTATATTTTTTTCCCAATATTTATCAAAAATTGCAATAAAATCTATTTGAAAACAGAGAAAAAAAAAGTCAGAGTATTGAATGTAACTTCTTTCTATAAAAAAGACACTAGAGGTCCCCATAGCCTTACAGATGATAGCACCATTTTTATTCAAGCTGCAAAATTCCCAATCAGTTCTAAGTATTCTCAGTTCTATTGGTAATATCCGTTCAATGACTGTAAATACATAAATGATGCCTCGAACTACTGTAAGTAACATAGATATTATACACCAGCGATTTATCATTGCAGAGCCAGTTACTTGTGGCACATTATATTTAGATTATTAAGTCATAAGAATAAAATTATAAAAATGTTGCTTTTTATAATTAAATTAGCAGAAGTTGTATTCTTAATTTCACATACACTCACAAATATACTGCTACTGATAGAATAATTTACACAATATAATGTGTAGGGATTTTTTGTGCCAGCCATGAAATATAGATTCCCTGACTCCATATAGCACCCAAGTAGCATCCTTACAACTCACAATCAGTAAGGCTACTTTCACACAACCGGTTTGAGCCGTGCGGCTCAATCCGGCTGTGAAACCTATGCAACGGATGCGGCGAAAACACCGCATCCTTTGCATTAGTTTTTACATGCGGCCGGTCCGTTTTTTTCCGGTTGCGGCACGCTACTGAGCATGCGCAGTGGAAGAAACCGCATGCGGCGGCCGGATGCGTTTTTTTCCGCATCGCGCCGCATCCGGCGTCCATAAGCATGCATTGAAAAATGTGCCGCAGTGGCCGGATGCGGCGCGATGCGTTTTTTTTTTGCCGGACCAAAAAACTTTGCAGGCAACGTTCCATCTGGCCGCGGCATCGGCTAAATCTGCCGCATGCGGCAAAAACCGGACCGAACGCAAGCCCATGCGGCACAATATGGCACTAATGTAAGTCTATGCAAAAAAACCCGCAACCGGCAGCAAAATAAACGGTTGCGTTTTTTCTGCAGAGCGCCGTATTGTGCCGCAGAGCAAAAACCGGATGTGTGAAAGTAGCCTAAAGCTGGTATCACTGAAATCCTCACTTTAACGTTTGGTAGGACAGATCCAATAGTCCCTTAACATGATTATGTAAAAGGCTGAAAACAGTGAAAATGTGTAAGTAACACAGACTGGAAGGCAGAAAACTCCATCCCATTCTGCCTATTATCTGGCAATGCTGATCCAGAGAAATGCAAAAACTGAAGTAAAGGCCTGTTTCAGCACTTCATAATTCTCATTGACTTTGCTGGCATAGCTGGCATGTAGACAGATATGCAGATTTGGGCGACACACAGCATCAAAAACACACCATGCACACTTAGCCTTAAAGAGAATCTGTGAGTAGTTTTCTGCTTTGGTCTCATAGTTGCCTCCCATTACTAATATAGGGCTTAGTGTCAGCTGTGAGCTACCATTACTCCTTATTACCCTGATTTCCACTGCACTAGGGCAATCGGGATGAGCTGGGTGAAGTGCTAGTATTATCGCCTCTAATAGATGCGACAATCCTGGGCAGCTGCAGTCTGCTATTTTTAGGCTGGGACCTGCAATACTGTGCCTCACCTTACAATGCTCTGCTGACCCGCACTGCTCTGCTCCCTGCGATCATCTGATCCGCACTGCGATGCTCTGCTGACCCGCACTGCAATGCTCTGCTGACCCGCACTGCAATGCTCTGCTGACCCGCACTGCAATGCTCTGCTGACCCGCACTGCAATGCTCTGCTGACCCGCCCTGCAATGCTCTGCTGACCCGCACTGCGATGCTCCCCTGCGATACTGTGCCTACCCCATGATGCTCTGCTGACCCGCACTGCGATGCTCTGCTGACCCGCATTGCTCAGCTCCCCGCGAACATCTGACCCGCACAGCAATGCTCTGCTCTCCCATTCTCTGCTTACCCGCACTGCTTTTCTCTGCTGACCCACACTGCTCTGCTCACCCACACTGCTTTGCTCTGCTGACCCACCCTGCTTTGCTTTGCTGACCCATATTGCTCCTCTCTCACACTGCTCTGCTGACCAACACTGCTCTGTCCACACTGCTCTGCTGACCCACACTGCTCTGCTCCCCATGCTCTGCTGATCCACACTGCTTTGCTCTGCTGACCCACACTGCTCTGCCTCCCCTGCTCTGCTGAAACGCACTGCTCTGTTCACCCACAACTGCTTTGCTTTGCTGACCCTCACTGCTCTGCTCCCCCATGCTCTGCTGACCCGCACTGCTCTGCTGACCTGCACTGCTCTGCCTCCCCTCCCCCACACTACTCTGCTCACCCACCCCCCACTATGTGATAAGATACTTACTTACCCGATGTGACTCCTCCTCTCCTTTCCCTCCTGGTGCCAGCCTGCACACAGCTGCAGTATAGGTAAGTAAATCATCCTTTCCTTCTCCTCTTGATGCTGGGCTGGGACATGCGCTTATCACCGCCCACAGCCCAGTCACTTAGGATCAGAGGCAGCTGCTGATGTAACGTCAACTTTCAGAGCCCAGAAGTTGACGTGACATCAGCGGATACCAGTGGCCACAGGACCCGGGGGTCATGTGATCAGCACTGAGTGAGCAGGTAAGCACTCACACTCACTAATACACTCACAAATATACTGCTACTGATAGAATTATGTACATAATATATTGTGTAAGCATTTTTTGTGCCAGCCATGAACTATAGATTCCCTGACTCCATATAGCACCTAAGTAGCATCCTTAGTAATCAGTACTTCGTAATCAGTACTTAGTAATCAGTAAAGCTGGTATCCCTGAATCCTCACTTTAACGTTTGGTAGGACAGATCCAATAGTCCCTTAACATGATTATGTAAAAAAGCTGAAAACAGTGAAAATGTGTAAGTAACACAGACTGGAAGGCAGAAAACTCCATCCCATTCTGCCTATTATCTGGCAATGCTGATCCAGAGAAATGCAAAAACTGAAGTAAAGGCCTGTTTCAGCACTTCATAATTCTCATTGACTTTGCTGGCATGTAGACAGATATGCAGATTTGGGCGACACACAGCATCAAAAACACACCGTGCACACTTAGCCTTAAAGAGAATCTGTGAATAGTTTTCTGCTTTGGTCTCATAGTTGCCTCCCATTACTAATATAGGGCTTAGTGTCAGCTGTGAGCTACCATTACCCCTTATTACCCTGATTTCCACTGCACTAGGGCAATCGGGATGAGCTGGGTGAAGTGCTAGAATTATCGCCTCTAATAGATGCGACAATCCTGGGCAGTTGCAGTCTGCTATTTTTAGGCTGGGGGAGGCCCAATAACCACGGGTTTCCTCAGCTTGGGAATACCAGCCCCCAGTTGTTGGCTTTATCATGGCTGGGTATCAAAATTTTGGGTGACCGCACACTGTTTTTTTAAATGATTTATTTAAATATTTTTTTTAAAAAAAAAGCTGCATGAGGTTCCTCTTATTTCGATACATAGCCAAGATAAGAGAACGGCTAGGGGCTGCAAGCTGTATCCATAGGCTTTATCTGTGCTGTGTATCATAATTTGAGGGACCCTCTGCCAATTTATTTATTTATTTATGTTTACAGCAATATAGACAGACAGTATGTGCAATTGCAAGCAGTCATACACACTGTCACGCAGGGTGGGGGCGCTGTCTGACTGCAAACAATTAGACACCCTGGGACTGCTGGTAGTCAGGGGAAGCAAGAAATATGTATGAAGGCTAATGAGCAGCCCTGGAAGTAGTATGAACAGCTATGGAAATAGTGTTACAGACGCTTGGGAGACCGGTAAGTATAATTCGCCTGCTTTTCCCTCTTTTTTCTTTATTTTTCCTTTATTTTTTTTAATTACCAACATTGCCAGATACGCATATGTACCCTGAGTTCTCCGGGCCAGTAGAGAAAGAAGATTTTTCAGCTCACCTGCTGTCTGAGTGTTGAAGTCCACAAATGCACGGCATCCACCGGGAGGTCCCAGCCGGTAATACGAGGGTAAGGAGTAATGGAAGAAAGGATCCGGCACAATTATATTATAAAAACATCAAAAATCTTTATTTCCATAGTTAAAAAAGTACCTGTGGAGACCAAGCGGTGTACCTCACAAGAGACTTAACGCGTTTCGGACTGCAGTAAAAACCTTATGATTAAGGACTCTCGTTTTTACCGCAGTCCGAAACGCGTTAAGTCTCTTGTGAGGTACACCGCTTGGTCTCCACATGTACCTTTTTAACTATGGAAATAAAGATTTTTGATGTTTTTATAATATAATCGTGCCGGATCCTTTCTTCCATTACTCCTTCTCCGGGCCAGTGCACGGTTACTTTTGATCGTGTGTGGATTCGGACTTTTACAGTCCGGGTCTGCTCATCACCATCGACAAGCTATAAGTAACTAGAGATGGAACAGATGTTACAGAATATAATGACATGTTGCAGATTTTTTTCTTTGTACATGTTTATTTTTACAGTACCATTTTTTAAAGTTTGGATCATAATTACATAACTTTCATGCATGTTTTGGCAAATGTGGAATGATGGTGGAGAAGAATTCTAACAGTCCCACCGAGGATACTCTAGTCTATGCGGTAGCACAGTGGCTCAGTGGTTAGCACTGCTTTCTTTTAGCGCTGGGGTTTATCTGTTTTCTTTGTGTTTGTGTGAGTTTTCTCTGGCCCTCTTTCCTCCCACACTACAGAGTCTGATTATGAGCAACGAGGTTAATCTACATAAAGCACTGTGGTATATGTTGGTGCAATATACAGTCATGGCCAAAAGTTTTGAGAATGCTACAAATATTAATTTTTACAAAGTCTACTGCTTAAGTTTTTCTAATGGCAATTTGCATATACTCCAGAATGTCATAAAGAGTCATCAGTTTAACAGTAATTACTTGCAAAGTCAATATTGGCTAAGAAAATGAACTTTAACCCCCAAAACACATTTCAACATCATTGCATTCCTACCTTAAAAGGAGCAGCTATCATTGTTTTAGTGATTGTTCCATTAACACAGGTGTGGGTGTTGATGAGGACAGGGCTAGCGATCAATCAGTCATGATTATGTAAGAATGACACCACTGGACACTTTAAAAGGAGGCTGGTGCTTGGTATCATTGTTTCTCTTCAGTTAACCATGGTTATCTCTAAAGAAACACGTGCAGCCATCATTGCTCTGCACAAAAATGGCCTAACAGGAAAGAGTATCGCAGCTACAAAGTTTGCACCTCAGTCAACAATTTATTGCATCATCAAGAACTTCAAGGAGAGAGCTTCCATTGTTGCCAAAAAGGCTTCAGGGCGCCCAAGAAGGACCAGCAAATGCCAGGACCGTATCTTAAAACTGTTTCAGCTGCGGGATCGGACTACCAGTAGTGCCGAGTTAGCTCAGCAATGGCAGCAGGCTGGTGTGAGTGCTTCTGCACGCACTGTGAGGCGGAGACTCTTTGAGCAAGGCCTGGTTTCAAGGAGGGCAGCAAAGAAGCCACTTCTCTCCAGAAAAAACATCAGGGACCGACTGATATTCTGCAAAAGGTACAGGGAGTGGACTGCTGAGGACTGGGGTAAAGTAATTTTCTCACTTGAATCCCCTTTTCGATTGTTTGGGACATCTTGAAAACAGCTTATTAGGAGAAGAGGTGAGCGCTACCACCAGTCTTGTCTCATGCCAACTGTTAAGCATCCTGAAACGATTCATGTGTGGGGTTGCTTCTCAGCCAAGGGAATCGGCTCACTCACAGTCTTGCCTAAAAACACAGCCATGAATAAAGAATGGTACCAGAATGTCCTCCAAGAGCAACTTCTCCCAACTGTCCAAGAGCAGTTTGGCGCCCAACAATGCCTTTTCCAGCATGATGGAGCACCTTGCCATAAAGCAAAGGTGATCACTAAATGGCTCATGCAACAAAACATAGAGATTTTGGGTCCATGGCCTGGAAACTCCCCAGATCTTAATCCCATTGAGAACTTGTGGGCAATCATCAAGAGACGGGTGGACAAACAAAAACCAACAAATTCTGGCAAAATGCAAGCATTGCTTATGCAAGAATAGACAGCTATCAGTCAGGATTTGGTCCAGAAGTTGATTGAGAGCATGCCAGGGAGAATTGCAGAGGTCCTGAAGAAGAAGGGTCAACACTGCAAATATTGACTTGCTGCATTAACTCATTCTGTCAATATAACCTTTTGGTACTCATAATATGATTGAAATTATATTTCTGTATGTGATGTAAACATCAGACAAAAACAATTAAAAACCAGAGGGCAACAGATCATGTGAAAATATAGTTTTGGTGTCATTCTCAAAACCTTTGGCCATGACTGTAAGTAGTGATAAGCGAGCACTATCATGTTCAGGTGCTCAGTACTTGTAATGTGCAGTCAGATGGGCGTGACTCGAGTACCTGAGTATTAAAGGGGCTTTACACGCTACAATATCGTTAATGTTTTATCGTCGGGGTCACGTCGTTAGTGACGCACATCCGGCGTCATTAACGGTATTGCAGCGTGTAACACTTACCAGCAACCTTAAACGTCCTCCAAAGTGGTGAAAATCGTTCACCATGGAGAGGTCGTCCTAAAACCAAAAATTGTTAATGGTTGTTTATAGATGTTGTTCCTCGTTCCTGCGGCAGCACACATCGCTGTGTGTGACACCGCAGGAGCGAGGAACCTCACCTTACCTGCGTCCCGCCCGCAATGAGGAAGGAAGGAGGTGGGCGGGATGTTCGTCCCGCTCATCTCCGCCCCTCCGCTTCTATTGGACGGCCGCTTAGTGATGTCGCCGTGACGCCGAACGCACCTCCCCCTAGAGGGAGGGATTGTTCGGCGGTCACAGCGACTGCAGGGCAGCGATGAAAATTACCGCAGGTAAACCACGAAATACCGGAGGGAATAACGCAGGAAAACGCAATGAACCGCACAGAATTTTCTGTCTGCGTTATTCCCTGCGGGATTTCACGATTACATGGCAGTCAATGGAGTGTAATCCCGCAGCGACTTGTGAAAAATAAGTGACATGCAATTGTTTTTGCTGCGGGAATCCCGCAGTAAAACATGCAGCTGTCAAAATCCACATAGTGTGCACAGCATTTTTTTTTCCCATAGGTTTTGCTGGTGAATCACTGCAGAGATGTTATGACAATAACATGCAGCAAAACATGCAGCAAAACCGCAGGAAATGCGCGGCAAAAACCGAAAAGTGCGCACAGGGCCTTAGGCCGTGTGCGCACGTTGCGTTTTTTCATGCGTTTCCGCAGCGTTTTGAACTGCAGCGTTTTAATGCAAAAATTCATGAGTTTTGATTTCCAGGCAAAGTCTATGGAAAAACGCTGCTTTTTTGTGACAAAAATTTGTCAAAATCTCAGCGTTTGAAGAAGCAACATGTCAATTGTTTTGAGCATTTTGGCAGCGTTTTGGTAACATTGAAGTCAATGAGAATTATCAAAACGCGTCCTAAAACAAATTTCTAGCGTTTTACATGTATTTTTGATGCCAAACGCATGCTTTTTTGTCAAAATCAAAGCATGCGTTTTTGGCATTATAGTGAGGTCAAGAGGTTTCCTTTTGCCCTCACATCCAGCCCGACTCAAAAACAAGAGTCAAACATTAATTTTACTTTGTTTTGAACATAAATATTAAATCTCAATAATCCTTTTCGGAAAATTATCATTATAGTGTATGATTTAATGTTTTTTGTTTTGTTTTTTTCACTTTTACTAGTGTTTGAATGTTCAAACTTTAATAATGTTTTTGTATTGAAAACGCATCCCATTTTAAGCACTGGAAATGCATGTCAAACGCGGTCAAAACGCGGCAAAAACGCAAGAAAAACGTATGCGTATTTCCTGCGTTTATGTGGTCAAAACCAAATTTGACAATGACAAATTCTGCCAGAGGATGCGTTCATTACTGCAAGTTACAGAACGCAACGTGCGCACATGGCCTTATGGAAGTCAATGCATTTTGCAAGTTGTAAGTTCCCGGAAAAATGCTCCACTTCCCCATTGACTTCCATTATACACAGTACTGTAGTTGAGCCCATCCGAGCATCCTACTGCTCATTACGAGTACTGAGCACCCGAGCATGGAAGAGGTTGCTCAACACTAAATATAAGTAATGCATAGTAAATAAATAATAAATGCTGCATCCTGTGAGGCGCCCATTTTCTGAGGCTTGCAGAGAATGTTTGTTAATCAGTAGCATAAGGAAGGGGAACTGGAGACAGGTGACAAGTGGGCCTAAATAACAAAGAGGTATGTGCTGCCAGATGTCAATTTAAGTGCGCTGAGATTTCTATTATGGAGCCATATTTCTATTATACTTTTCCTCAGATTGTTCCATTCCTGGTTTTGGCTTACAAATACTGAGGTAAGAAACTCAGCAAACTCAATGTGTGCACGTGGCCTAAGAATGAAAGCTCTGAAATCTATATCTATATATATAATTGCCTTATTCTGTCTGTCTGTCTTGCTCCAAATTGAGTCATTACAGTGACAACCGTCGCATTGGTCGCCCCCCGCACACTGTGCCCGCTCAGCCATGCCCCCCACACAGTGCCCGCTCGGCCACGTCCCCCCATACACTGTGTCCGCTCGGCCACGCCCCACACACACTGTGCCCGCTCGGCCACACCCCCCCACACTTTGCCCACTCAGCCACGCCCCCAAACACATTGGGCACCTATACACCTCCCCCCAGGACTACTCCACCTATTAGACACCTCCCCTCCAGGACTACTCCACCTATTAGACACCTCCCCTCCAGGACTACTCCACTTATTAGACACCTCCCCCCAGACTACACCACCTATTATACTCCTTCCCCCAGGACTACTCCTCCTATTAGACTCCTCTCCCCCAGGACTACTCCTCCTATTATCCTCCTCTCTCCCCAGGACTACTCCTCCTATTATCCTCCTCTCCCCCCAGGACTACTCCTCCTATTATCCTCCTCTCTCCCCAGGACTACTCCTCCTATTATACTCCTCTCCCCCAAGGACAATTCCTCCTATTATACTCCTCTGCCCCAGGACTATTCCTCCTATTATACTCCTCTGCCCCAGGACTACTCCTCCTATTATCCTCCTCTCCCCCCAGGACTACTCCTCCTATTATACTCCTCTCCCCCAGGACTACTCCTCCTATTATCCTCCTCTCTCCCCGGGACTACTCCTCCTATTATACTCCTCTCCCACCAGGACTACTCCTCCTATTATCATCCTCTCCCCCCAGGACTACTCCTCCTATTGTACTTCTCTCTCCCCAGGACTACTCCTCCTATTATCCTCCTCTCTCCCCGGGACTACTCCTCCTATTATACTCCTCTCCCACCAGGATTACTCCTCCTATTATCATCCTCTCCCCCCAGGACTACTCCTCCTATTGTACTTCTCTCTCCCCAGGACTATTCCTCCTATTATACTCCTTTCTCCCCTGGACTACTCCAACACACACACACTGCACAAAACATACCTCCCCCCAAAAAACACACACACACACACAAACCACGCAACACACACAGCACCACACACACACACAACGCTGCAGACACACAGCGCTCCACAAACAATGCAACACACACAAAGCAACACATAAACAACACCGCTCTCACACACCCCCACACCCAGACAACACCCAGAACATTTGCAGCGCCCTACACAAACACTTGATAACTACACACAACAATATCTATATATATAAGAAAAATCATACATTACCTACACAATAAATTCTACAATACCCGATGCGTTAGAATCGGGCCACCTTCTAGTCTCTATATAAATACTGAACACAACATGGAATTACTTAAATTTGATGCAAAACTGAAAAAGTAAATTTTATAAAGCTATCCAATATCCAATTTTTTTTTACATTCTGACAAACTGAGAAAACGTACTGTAATTGAAATTCTACATTAAATGTAATATGTTATTTCAAAGCAATAATAGAGAGAGAGAGAGAGAAAGAGAGAGACTCTATTTGGGCCAAACCACCCTGTATCAAAAAACAAAAATAATTCTGTTCCTGGGTTAAAAGGATTTCATGATACTTTTGTAGTATAATATTAAACTCACTATATCGAATTTCATTGTCAATAATCAGAGATCGGCCTCAGCCGCTGCTGTCAGACTCAGAAGCCGGCCATCTAATAAAACTGGCATTAGTGGCTGGAGGGAGCTGAGCTCTCTTGTCATGTGCCTGGTATTGTGCTATTGGCTTAAAAAATTGAAATTTTGAACAGAAAGAATAGTGATCACACTGTACAATAATTATATCAAAATAACAAATAAGTTGAATCCAGTTACACAGAATATTTGGGGTTGTGTGATTGCAACATGTTTTGACTGACTGGTCTGAGCGCAGACATTTAGGGGTAGTTTGCACGCTGCGACATCGCTAGCATCGGCTAGTGATGCTGAGCGCGATAGTACCCGCCCCTGTCGCACATGCGATATCTTGTGATAGCTGCCGTAGCGAACAATAACGCTACGGCAGCTTCACATGCACTTACCTGCCCTGCGATGTCACTCTGGCCGGCGACCCGCCTCCTTCCTAAGAAGGCGGGTCGTACAGCGTCACACGGCAGGCGGCCAATAGAAGCAGAGGGGCGGAGATGAGTGGGACGTAACATCCCGCCCACCTCCTTCCTTCTGCATAGCCGGTGGAGGCAGGTAAGGAGATGTTCCTCGCTCCTGCGGCTTCACACACAGTGATGTGTGCTGCCGCAGGAACGAGGAACAACATCGTATCTCCTATGCGTGCGACATTATGAAAATGACCGACGCTACACAGATCACCGATTTTGCGATCGTTTATCGGCGCATCTAGGCGTTACACGTTGTGACGTCGTTACCGGCGCCGAATGTGCGTCACTTTCGATTTCACCCCAACGATATCGTAGTAGCGATGTCGCAGCGTGCAAAGTACCCCTTAGTGCTGTACATTGACATTATTCATGGTTGTCATACAGCTTTGGGGCTTACAAGATTGCAGATAAATAAAGAACAAGAACAAGACGTGTTAAAAAATGAATGTGATGACCCTAAACATTCTGCACAGAATACAAGTATTACAATGGGGACCGATAGTGAACAGATGCCAGCACATTCATCTTAGATGTACTCCTCATGAACGTATTTAGACAAACGTGAGCTAGAATACAGTATACACTCAGCCTTAAGGGTGCTTTACCCGCTGCGACATCGCTAACGATATATCGTCGGGGTCACGTCATTACTGACGTACATCCGGCAGCGTTAGCGACATCGCAGCGTGTGACACCAATGAGCGACTATCAACGAGCGTAAAAACGTGAAAAATCGTTGATCGTTGACACGTCGTTCATTTCCTTAATATCGTTGCTGCTGCAGGTACGATGTTGTTCGTCGTTCCTGCGGCACCAGACATCGCTATGTGTGACACCGCTGGAGTGAGGAACATCTCCTTACCTGCGTCCACCGGCAATGAGGAAGGAAGTAGGTGGGCGGCATGTTCCGGCCGCTCATCTCCGACCCTCCTCTGCTATTGGACGGCTGCTGTGTGACGTCGCTGTGACGCCGCACGAACTGCCCCCTTAGGAGGCGGTTCGCCGGCCAGAGCGACGTCGCAGAACAGGTATGTGCGTGTGACGCTGCCATAGCGAACATCATCGCTACGGCAGCGATCACCACATATCGCACCAACGACGGGGGCAAGTGCTATCGCTCGCAACATCGCTAGCAATCGCTAGCGATGTCGCAGCGTGTAAAGCACGCTTAAGGGTGCGCTCACAATAATTCATGAAAATTCCGCCTGATTTTTAAACAGAAAAGTAGAACAATTTTTTCCTTACTTGTCATCCGTGTACTGTTCGTATGTAAATCGTATTTTTTTTTCTTAGTAGCTATTATTCATTTACAATAATTTACATGACCATTTGCAGTGTTCTATGCTTTAGAATGTTAATGTATCTCTAGGATGGGCAATGTGGCATCCGATTTTTTTTTTCTCGCACCTATAGACTTTAATACGTCAGTCTTGTTCTACACTGGGTGCAGACTTATTAGGCAAGTTGTATTTTAGCGGATTTTTTTATTATTGATCAACAACTATGTTCTTAATCAACCCAAAAGATTCAAATATCAAAGCTTAATATTTTTGGAAGTTGGAGTGGGGTTGTTTTAGATTTGGCTATCTTAGGAGGATATCTGCTTTTAAGGGTAACTAATGCCGGGGCGCTGGAGAGCTGGGGGGGGGCACTCGGCCTCGTCAGTTCTGCTGCCCCTTGGCCAGGGCCCACTAGCCTTCAGTTCTGCTGCCCCCGGGCCGAGTTCCAGGGACCGCAGTCCTCGGCAGGAATCTGCGGCCCCATCCCTTTAAGGAGCGCAGACCTCCTGGTTTGAATTTAAACTGTGGGCGGAGCTACCGCTCGGCGTCCTGCTCAGTCCCACAGATGAAGGAGACACAGTGCCAGCCAGCGACCCCCAGCACAGCGCTTCTGTCCGGCGCTGTATGAACCCCTTCTCCACCGTGACGTGAGCGGTATGTGCCCTCCCTGCCTCCTGATTTATGGGCCCCGGTGAGCTGTATGGGCTTCTTCCCCCCGAGATGTATGCCCTGCCCACCCCCCCAGTGCCGTATGCACTGGTCCCCAGAGTCGCGCGTGTGGGCCCCCCAGAGCCGCGCGTGTGGGCCCCCCAGAGCCGCGCGTGTGGGCCCCCCAGAGCCGCGCGTGTGGGCCCCCCAGAGCCGCGCGTGTGGGCCTCCCAGAGCCGCACGTGTGAGCCTCCCAGAGCCGCACGTGTGAGCCTCCCAGAGCCGCGTGTCTGTCTGAATGTATGCAGCAGAGTTATGTGTGTCTGTATGTATGCAGCAGAGTTTGGTGTGTCTGTATGCATGCAGCAGAGCTGTGTTTGTCTGTTTGTATGCAAGCAGCAGAGCTATGTGTGTCTGTCTATGTATGCAGCAGAGCAGTGTGTGTCTGTCTGTATGTATACAGCAGAGGTGTGTGTGTCTGTATGTATGCATGCAGCTCCGCTGTGTGTGTCTGTATGTATGCATGCAGCAGAGCTGTGTGTGTCTGTATGTATGTATGTATGCATGTAGCAGACCTGTGTGTGTCTGTATGCATGCAGCAGAGCTGTGTATCTGTATGTATGCAGCAGAGCAGTGTGTGTATGTATGCATGTAGCAGAGCAGTGTGTGTGTGTGTATGTATGTATGTATGCAGCAGAGCTGTGTGTGTCTGTATGCATGCAGCAGAGCTGTGTGTGTCTGTATGCATGTAGCAGAGCTGTGTGTCTATGTATGCATGCAGCAGAGCTGTGTGTCTATATGTATGCAGCAGAGATGTGTGTCTGTCTGTATGCAGCATAGCTGTGTTTGTCTGTATGCATATATAATGTGTATCTATGTATGTCAGTGTATATGATTTGTATAGATTTGTCTGTTTATATGTATTTTTGTGAGTTTGTCTTTAAATATGTACGTGTACGTATCTGTGTGTCTGTGTGTGGATGGGGCCCACTGGGACTCTTGCGCCCAGGGCCCACAAAAACCTGGAGCCGGCCCTGATTACTGTGCAGACTTATTAGGCAACTTAATAAAAAACAATTATATTCCCATCTCACTTGTTTATTTTCACCAGGTAAACAAATATAACTGCACAAAATTTAGAAATAAACATTTCTGACATTCAAAAACAAAACCCCCAAAAATTTGTGAAAATATAGCCACCTTTCTTTATGACACTCAACAGCCTACCATCCATAGATTCTGTCAGTTGCTTGATCTGTTTACGATCAACATTGCGTGCAGCAGCCACCACAGCCTCCCAGACACTGCTCCGAGAGGTGCACTGTTTTCCCTCCCTGTAGATCATGGGTCCCCAATTCCAGTCCTCAAGGGCCGCAAACAGTGCATGTTTTCAGGATTTCCTTAGTATTGCACATGTGATAATTTAATCACCTGCACAGTTGATGATTCCAACACCCATGCAATGCTAAGGAAATCCTGAAAACATACACTGTTGGCAGCCCTCGAGGACTGGAGTTGGGGAACCCTGCTGTAGATCTTACATTTTATGAGGAACCACAGGTTCTCTATGGGGTTCAGATCAGGGGAACAAAGGGTCCATGTCATTATTTTTTCATCTTTTAGACCTTTACTGGCCAGCCACGCTGTGGAGTAGTTGGATGCATGTGATGGAGCATTGTCCTGCATGAAAATCATGGTTTTTTTTTTAACGATACCGACTTCTTCCTGTACCACTGCTTGAAGGAGTTGTCTTCCAGAAACTGGCAGTAGGTCTGGGAGTTAAGCTTCACTCCATGCTCAACCCGAAAAGGTCCTACAAGTTCATCTTTGATGATACCAGTTGATACCAGTCCGTACCAGTACCCCACCTCTACCTTGCAGGCGTTTGAATCGAAGTGGAGCTCTCTGCCCTTTACTGATCCAGCCTCTGGTCCATCCATCTGGCCCATCAAGAGTCACTCTCATTTCATCAGTCCGTAAAACCTTTGAAAAATCAGTCTTAAGATATTTCTTGGCCCAGTCTTGATGCTTTATCTTATGTTTCTTGTTCAAAGGTGGTCGTTTTTCAGCCTTCCTTACCATGGCCATGTCCCTGAGTATGAAGAAAAAACAAAAAGCCAGCACTAAATGTGCACTTCAGCACTAAAAATTCCAAACTGTACTTATTATAAACATTTTTGAGATTTTTGGCAAAAAATTGCAATTCTTGAGCTACCTCGCCACGTCACGCCAAATCTTATTTGAGGCAGTCCTACACTAAAATATTTTTATAAAATGTGCCATACGGCCTCACATATAAATAGTAGAACTGCTCTTAGCAGCACTCACCTGGTCTATTTCAATCCCGTACCCATGACTGAGTCATGGCTGTGGGCGGGACAGGTCCGAGCAAATGCTGCGTGAAGTAAATAGCCTGTCTACAAAGCCTGATGACTGAATGTCCACAGGGTATTTACTTCATGCAGCATTTGCTCGGACCTTTCCCGCCCACAGCCATGACTCAGTCATGGGTACGGGATTGAAATAGACCAGGTGAGTGCTGCTAAGAGCAGTTCTACTATTTATATGTGAGGCCGTATGGCACATTTTATAAAAATATTTTAGTGTAGGACTGCCCCAAATGAGATTTGCCGTGACGTGGTGGGGTAGCTCAAGAAATTGCAATTTTTTGCCAAAAATCTCAAAATTTTTATAAGTACTTTTTGGAATTTTTAGTGCTGAAGTGCACATTTAGTGCTGGCTTTTTGTTTTTTTCTTCATGTCCCTGAGTATGGCACACCTTGTGCTTTTTGATACTTCAGTAATATTGCAGCTCTGAAATATGGCCAAACTGGTGGCAAATGGCATCTTGGCAGCTTCATGCTTGATTTTCCTCAATTCATGGGCAGGTTTTTTGTGCCTTTTTTGCCCAATACGCTTCTTGCGACTCTGTTGGCTATTTGCCATGAAACGCTTGATTGTTTGGTGATCACGCTTCAAAAGTTTGCCAATTTTAAGACTGATGCATCCCTCTGCAAGACATCTCACAATTTTGGACTTTTCAGAGCCCATCAACTCTCTCTTCTGACCCATTTTTCCAAAGGAAAGGAAGTTGCTTAATAAGTATGCACCCCTTATATATGGTGTTGATGTCATTACACCACACCCCTCCTTATTACAGAGATGCACATCACCTGATTTACTTAATTGGAAGTTGGCTCTCAAGCCTATACAGCTTGGAGTAGGACAACATGAATAAAAATTATCATGTGATCAAAATACTAATTTGCCTGATAATTCTGCACACAGTGTATTTACACATACACTCGCAGCATGCTGCAATTTTTCCCTCAATCTGAATATAGCTCAGAAAAAAAAACACAGATCTGCACTGCTCCTCACTGAATAGCATGGGTCCGAGAGCAACCCCTTTTTGTCTCGCCTTACACTTGTCCGAGTTATACGCTGCTGTGACACATATTTGTTCTTCTTACTTCCTTTGTTTAAATTTAGCAGTCGATTTAGAGATTTTTTTGTTTTACACTTTTTCACCATTAGATGGCAGAACTGGACCAGTAATCTTAGCCTCCTAATACCACGTACTCTGAGTAGGAAGGATAATTGCTTGTCCTGGTACACAAAACATTCTCTAAATAACCATTGTTGTTTCGATGATTACATTACAACATAATAAAAACTTAATTCGCCTGTTTGACTATTATGATGCTCCTAAAAAGAATGTATAATTTAACAATCATTTTCCAGATGCATTCACATTACAATTTACATTTCTTTGTGTGCATTATAATTGTATTTACACAAAATTCCATAAAAAAGTTTTTACACATGTGCAGCAGAAACAAGATAACTTGTCGACAATTATTACACAATCGATGTTATTATATACCATACATGCATTGTTCATAAACAGAATTAAAAAAAACAATGCTAAATATTGGTCCTATAGTTCTCTTTAGGGTGGAAACACATCTATGCAAGTAAAATCGGTCCGACTGGGCTGAAAAAAACTCGGCTGATTTTAGTTCACGTTAGGTGCGAGTGCAACGCAAGTGCGATGCTATTTCTGAATAAATTAATGATTTTACTAGCGTGTGCAATGCGTGTGTAATGCCTATTTTTTACTATGTCATCTGCCATTCAGCGCTGCTACATGGCCGCTGACAGCAGACACAGACAGCCATGTAGCAGAGCTGAATGGCAGATGACAGCAGACACAGACAGAGCCGCACAATCAGAATGAACTCGGGTTAACTTCCCCCGACTTCATTCTCATGCTGCGGCTCTGTCTGTGCCGCGTCCTGATTAGCGGTCACCAGTGAAGGGCTCACCAGTGACCACTAATCCCCCGAGTGACTGAAGTTAGCAGCCCTCTCTCATACTCACCGATCCCCGGTGCCGCGCTGCACGGCGTTCACACTGCTCCGGCGGCTTTTACTATTTTGAAAAAGCCGGCCGCTCATTAAACAATCTCGTATTCCCTGCTTTCCCCGCCCACAGGCGCCTATGATTGGTTGCAGTGAGACACGCCCCCACGCTGAGTGACAGGTGTCTCACTGCACCCAATCACAGCAGCCGGTGGGCGGGTCTATACTGTGCAGTGAAATAAATAAATAAATAATTAAAAAAAATGGCGTGCGGTCCCCCCCAATTTTAATACCAGCCAGATAAAGCCATGCGAGTAAAATCGGTCCGACTGGGCTGAAAAATACTCGGCTGATTTTAGTTCACGTTAGGTGCGAGTGCAATGCAACTGCGATGCTTTTTGCTCGCGTGTGTGTCGCGTTTGCGATGCTAGTTTCATGCAACATCTTAATTATATAAAAGCTATTACACATGTGTCATTTAATTTACCTTTGGGAATGTGATGTCACATTCATTTGTTGAATATTTAATGAGCGAAGTTACTGCCACATTCGCAAATGTGAACGCTGGTGCGCGTGTGTGATGCTACTTTTAATCCCCTTCCATAGGAAATCATTGGGACAAATGGTGCGAGAAACTCGCAAAAAAGCAGCATGCTGCGATTTTTTTCTCACTATGGGGAGATAAGTTATGCACACCAGTGACTATGTAAGGGGAATACATGTTATAGCAGAAACTGCTGTGTGAATACTGACATGAAAAATTCAATAGCTATATGTAAGAATGAAATGTGAAAAATGGAACCTGCATTACTGCCATGAATATATGAATAAAGAGAAATTTAGCTACTGAATTGATCAATGCAATAGAGCCCCAACACTACGCCAAAGTATTTCTCTACGTTGGGGTCCCTAGCTTGTGTGTGTCCTCTCATGCAGTTAAAAAACTTACCGTGTATGGGAAGCTGAGACCCAGGCTATATATACGATGTGGATTGGCAATAGGTGTGTATGGGGAGGGTTCACAAACGAAAAACCACTAACAAATAAGAAATAACGTTTGGAACTCCATTCTATGTCTGAACTGGGTGCAAAAACCTAAAAAAACATCGTCTCATGCAGTTAAAAAACTTACCGTGTATGGGAAGCTGAGATCATGCAGTTAAAAAACTTACCGTGTATGGGAAGCTGAGAAGCTGATGTTTTTTTAGGTTTTTGCACCCAGTTCAGACATAGAATGGAGTTTCAAACGTTATTTCTTATTTGTTAGTGGTTTTTAGTTTGTGAACCCTCCCCATACACACCTATTGCCAATCCACATCGTATATATAGCCTGGGTCTCAGCTTCCCATACACGGTAAGTTTTTTTTTTAACTGCATGAGACGACACACACAAGCTAGGGACCCCAACGTAGAGAAATACTTTGGCGTAGTGTTGGGGCTCTATTGCATTGATCAATTCAGTAGCTAAATTTCTCTTTATTCATATATTCATGGCAGTAATGCAGGTTCCATTTTTCACATTTCATTCTTACATATAGCTATTGAATTTTTCATGTCAGTATTCACACAGCAGTTTCTGCTATAACATGTATTCCCCTTACATAGTCACTGGTGTGCATACCTTATCTCCCCATAGTGATGTTTTTTTAGGTTTTTGCACCCAGTTCAGACATAGAATGGAGTTCCAAACGTTATTTCTTATTTGTTAGCGATTTTTTTCTCAGTCCGATTTGGACTGAGAAAAAAATCGCAGATGAGAGCTGAATCATTCACTAACATGTGTCCGATTACAATGCGAGTTTTTCTCGCATTGCTCTACTGCGAGAAACTCGCAAGTGAGAAGCAGCCCTTTGCGAGTTTCTACTGCGAGTTTCTCCAATGCAAGTCTATGAGAGCGTGTAAAAAATCGGATGTGACGGGACGGCACTCACACCATCCTAGTGACATCCTATTTTCTAAATACATTTCTCGCATGTTTCCTAAAACACTGGAAACGAGCGATGTCTCCCAATGTCTGTCAATCACTATTCTCTGTCAGTCGGTCTCTCCCTCTCGGTGTCTATTTTCTCTCTGTCGGTCCGTCACTATCTCTGTCCCTCTCTCACAGTCTGTCGGTCATTTACCCCTCCTCTCTCATACTCACCATTCCCCGATCCCCGTCGCGGCGCTGCACGGCATTCACACTGCTGCGGTGGCTTTTACTATTTTGAAAAAGCCGGCCGCTCATTAAACAATCTCGTATTCCCTGCTTTCCCCGCCCACAGGCGCCTATGATTGGTTGCAGTGAGACACGCCCCCACGCTGAGTGACAGGTGTCTCACTGCACCCAATCACAGCAGCCGGTAGGCGTATCTATACTGTGCAGTGAAATAAATAAATAAATAATTAAAAAAAATGGCGTGCGATCCCCCCCAATTTTAATACCAGCCAGATAAAGCCATACGGCTGAAGGCTGGTATTCTCAGGATGGGGAGCTCCACGTTATGGGGAGCCCCCCAGCCTAACAATATCAGCCAGCAGCCGCCCAGAATTGCCGCATACATTATATGCGACAGTTCTGGGACTGTACCCGGCTCTTCCCGATTTGCCCTGGTGCGTTGGCAAATCGGGGTAATAAGGAGATAATGGCAGCCCATAGCTGCCACTAAATCCTAGATTAATCATGTCAGGCGTCTATGAGACACCCTCCATGATTAATCTGTAAATTACAATAAATAAACACACACACATGAAAAAATCCTTTATTAGAAATAAAAAACACAAACACATTCCCTCATTACCAATTTAATAAGCCCCAAAAAGCCCTCCATGTCCGGCGTAATCCACGGACCTCCAGCGTCGCTTCCAGCATGAAGGTGACCGGAGCTGCAGAAGACACCGCCGCTCCGGTCACCTCCAAGCAGCAACTGAAGACAGCCGCGCGATCAGCTGAGCTGTCACTGAGGTTAATCGCGGCCACCGCTGGATCCTCCGACAGTGACAGCGGGTAACCTCAGTGACAGCTCAGCCGATCGCGCTACTCACCTCAGTTGCTGCTTGGAGGTGACCGGAGCGGCGGTGTCTTGCCAACGCACCAGGGCAAATCGGGAAGAGGCGGGTACAGTCCCAGAACTGTCGCATATAATGTATGCGGCAATTCTGGGCGGCTGCTGGCTGATTTTGTTAGGCTGGGGGGCTCCCCATAACGTGGAGCTCCCCATCCTGAGAATACCAGCCTTCAGCCGTATGGCTTTATCTGGCTGGTATTAAAATTGGGGGGGATCGCACGCCATTTTTTTTAATTATTTATTTATTTATTTCACTGCACAGTATAGACACGCCCACCGGCTGCTGTGATTGGGTTCAGTGAGACACCTGTCACTCAGCGTGGGGGCGTGTCTCACTGCAACCAATCATAGGCGCCTGTGGGCGGGGAAAGCAGGGAATACGAGGTTGTTTAATGAGCGGCCGGCTTTTTCAAAATAGTAAAAGCCGCCGCAGCAGTGTGAATGCCGTGCAGCGCCGCGCCGGGGATCGGGGAATGGTGAGTATGAGAGAGGAGGGGTAAATGACCGACAGACTGTGAGAGAGGGACAGAGATAGTGACGGACCGACAGAGAGAGAATAGACACCGAGAGGGAGAGACCGACTGACAGAGAATAGTGATTGACAGACATTGGGAGACATCGCTCGTTTCCAGTGTTTTAGGAAACATGCGAGAAATGTATTTAGAAAATCGGATGTCACTAGGATGGTGTGAGTGCCGTCCCGTGACATCCGATTTTTTTTACACGCTCCCATAGACTTGCATTGGAGAAACTCGCAGTAGAAACTCGCAAAGGGCTGCTTCTCACTTGCGAGTTTCTCGCAGTAGAGCAATGCGAGAAAAACTCGCATTGTAATCGGACACATGTTAGTGAAGGATTCAGATGAGAAATCAAATCGGACTGAGAAAAAAAATCGCAGCATGCTGCTTTTTTGCGAGTTTCTCGCACCATTTGTCCCAATGATTTCCTATGGAAGGGGATTAACCCCTTCATGACCATGGACGGAAAGATCCGTCCTTGTGCCCTGGGCCTTAACGACCAAGGACGGATCTTTCCGTCATGGCAAAATCGCGGCACCGGAGCCTCCGGTGACTGCAATATGTTAACAAAAACCGCAGATTCGGGGAGGAGGGGACCTGTTCCTGACCTTAGGAGGGGTAGTGCCTCCTCCCCGGACCTACGGAGGCTGTGATTGGCTGACGAACGCCGCTCAACCAATCACAGCCACTGTAATGTTCCAGCCATTTAAAATGACTGAAACATTGAAATCCAGCCCTGGCCAGTGCAGCTGTAGCACTTGTGACCGATTTCTCCAATCACAGTGGACCTGTTGCCGGTGACCGCCCCCATCAGCTTCACTTGTCCCTGCAGCACGCCAGCACACTGAGCACAGTGAGTGTACACAGTGCAATGGCAGGGCGACAAGCTCCGGTCCCATGCTGTTATGAGACCGGAGCATGGGACCCGGAAGTTGCCGCGCTGCCATTGCACTGTACGAAAAGCGTCCCGATCCGCCGCCGCCACTGCCCTCCGCGATCTGCCACCTGTCTCCCCGATCTCCTGCCCGCACCCTCACTCCCACACCTCCCGATCCGCTGCCGCCGCCGCCCTCCATCTGCCACAGTGCCACCGTTCCCCCCAATCTGCTGCCTGGCCCCTCACCTCCGTGCAGCAGATCGGAGGGAGCGGTGGCACTATGACAGATGGAGGAGGACAGGGATCGTGCACCCTGTCCTCCTCCATCTGTCATAGTGCCACCGCTCCCTCCGATCTGCTGCCCGGCCCCTCCCCCTCGTGATCGGTGCTCGCCCCCTCCCCTCTGTGATGTGCTGCTCGCCCCCTCCCCTCCGTGATGTGCTGCTCGCCCCCTCCCCTCCGTGATGTGCTGCTCGCCCCCTCCCCTCCGTGATGTGCTGCTCGCCCCCTCCCCTCCGTGATGTGCTGCCCGCCCCCTCCCCTCCGTGATGTGCTGCTCGCCCCCTCCCCTCCGTGATGTGCTGCTCGCCCCCTCCCCTCCGTGATGTGCTGCTCGCCCCCTCCCCTCCGTGATGTGCTGCTCGCCCCCTCCCCTCCGTGATGTGCTGCACGCTCCCCCCACCTCTCACCCCTGTGGTCAGCTACCCGCCCCCTCCCCTGTCACCGCCGTGATGTGCGCTCCCTCTCCTGTCACCGCCGTGATGTGCGCTCCCTCCCCTGTCACCGCCGTGATGTGCGCTCCCTCCCCTGTCACCGCCGTGATGTGCGCTCCCTCCCCTGTCACCGCCGTGATGTGCGCTCCCTCTCCTGTCACCGCCGTGATGTGCGCTCCCTCCCCTGTCACCGCCGTGATGTGCGCTCCCTCCCCTGTCACCGCCGTGATGTGCGCTCCCTCCCCTGTCACCGCCGTGATGTGCGCTCCCTCCCCTGTCACCGCCGTGATGTGCGCTCCCTCCCCTGTCACCGCCGTGATGTGCGCTCCCTCCCCTGTCACCGCCGTGATGTGCGCTCCCTCCCCTGTCACCGCCGTGATGTGCGCTCCCTCCCCTGTCACCGCCGTGATGTGCGCTCCCTCCCCTGTCACCGCCGTGATCTGTGCTCCCTCCCCTGTCACCGCCGTGATGTGCGCTCCCTCCCCTGTCACCGCCGTGATCTGTGCTCCCTCCCCTGTCACCCCCGTGATCTGTGCTCCCTCCCCTGTCACCCCCGTGATCTGCTGTCCACTCTCCCTCCACCTCTCACCCCCGTGATCTGCGCTCTGCTCACCTGTCTCCCCCGTGATCTGCGCTCTCTCACCTCTCACCCCCGTGATCTGTGCTCCCTCACCTGTCACCCCGTGATCTGTGCTCCCTCACCTGTCACCCCCGTGATCTGCTGTCTGCTCTCCCTCACCTCTCACCCCCGTGATCTGTGATCTGCTCACCTGTCTCCTCCGTGATCTGTGCTCCCTCCCCTGTCACCCCCGTGATCTGTGCTCCCTCCCCTGTCACCCCCGTGATCTGTGCTCCCTCCCCTGTCACCCCCGTGATCTGTGCTCCCTCCCCTGTCACCCCCGTGATCTGTGCTCCCTCCCCTCTCACCCCCGTGATCTGTGCTCCCTCCCCTGTCACCCCCGTGATCTGCTGTCCACTCTCCTGTCTCCTCCATGATCTGTGCTCTGCTCACCTGTCTCCTCCGTGATCTGTGCTCTGCTCACCTGTCTCCTCCGTGATCTGCGCTGCGCTCCCTCCCCCACCTCTCACCCTCCCCGATCTGCTGCCTCCTTCATCTCCTGTGATCCAGCTGCCTAGATCCATCCTGTAGGGTAACTATCCCCAATCTCACCTCCCACTCCCCTTCCCACCCATCCCCCCACCCGCCCCTCCCCCCATCCTCTGCCACTCCTGCATCCACTGCGCCCTCTCCCATCCACCCCCACCCTATCCCAGCCGCCGTCTCACAATCACAGATGCTCCCTTTATATTCCGCTGCCCCCCCCATCTGCTGCCGCCCCATCTGCCGCCCCCCCCCCCATCTTCCGCTGTTTTTTTTTTCTATGCCATGGGGGTCTAGTTTCCAAAATGGGGTCACATGTGGGGGAGCTCCACTGTTTTGGCACCTCAGGGGGTCTCCAAACAGCATGGAATACGCTAATTATCCCAGACAATTTTGCGTTTGAAACGTCAAATGACGCTCCTTGCCTTCCGAGCCCTGCTGTGCGCCCAAACATTTTATTTCCACCACATATGAGGTGTCTGTGTACTCAGGAGAAATTGCACAATACATTTTATGGTGCAATTTTTCCTGATACCCTTGTGAAAAAAAAGCTACCTGGTTGAAGTAACAATTTTGTGGTAAAAATTTTTTTTTTTATTTTCACAGCTCAACTCTATTAACTTTTGTGAAGCCCCCAGAGGCTCAAAGTACTCAATAAACATCTAGATAAATTCCATGAGGGGTCTAGTTTCCAAAATGGGGTCACATGTGGGGGAGCTCCACTGTTTCGGCACCTCAGGGGCTCTCCAAACGCAACATGGTGCGGCTAACGATTCCAGCTAATTTTCTGTTCAAAAAAGTCAAATGGCGCTCCTTCCCTTACGAGTCCTGCCGTGCGCCCAAACAGTGGTTTTTCGCCACATATGAGGTATCTGCGTGTTCAGTAGAAATTGCCCAACAAATTTTGGGGGTTCATTTAATCCTGCTACCCTTGTGAATATGCAAAATTTGAGGCTAAATTAACATTTTTGTTGCAAAAAATAAAATGTTCATTTTTTCCTTCCACATTGCTTTAGTTACTGTGAAGCACCTGAAGGGTTAATAACCTTCTTGAATGTGGTTTTGAGTAGCCTGAGGGGTGCCGTTTTTGGAATGGTGTCACTTTTGGGTGTTCTGTGTCATGTAGACCTTTCAAAATTGCTTCAAATGTGATGTGGTCCCTAAAAAAAGTGGCTTTGTAAATTTTGTTGTAAAAATGAGAAATTGCTCATAAATTTTGAACCCCTATAACTTCCTTAAATTTTTTTTTTTTTTTCCCAAAATTGTTCTGATGTAAAATAGACATGTGGGAAATGTTATTTATTAATTATTTTGTGTCATATGTCTCGTTGGTTTTAGAGCATAAAAATTCAAAGTTTGAAAATTACAAAATTTTCAAAATTTTCGCGAAATTTCCGTTTTTTTCACAAAGAAATGCAAAAAATATCGGCCTAAATTTACCACTAACATGAAGCCCAATATGTCACGAAAAAACAATCTCAGAATCACCGGGATCCGCTGAAGCGTTCCAGAGTTATAACCTCATAAAGTGACACTGGTCAGAATTGCAAAAAATGGCCTGGTCTTTAGGGTCAAAATAGGCTTGGGGCTGAAGGGGTTAAAAGTAGGATCACACACGCGTACCAGCGTTCACATTTGCGAGTGTGGCAGTAAGTTCGCTCATTAAATATTCAACAAATGAATGTGACATCACATTCCCAAAGGTAAATTAAATGACACATGTGTAATAGCTTTTATATAATTAAGATGTTGCATGAAACTAGCATCGCAAACGCGACACACGCGAGCAAAAAGCATCGCAGTTGCATTGCACTCGCACCTATGAACTAAAATCAGCCGAGTATTTTTCAGCCCAGTCGGACCGATTTTACTCGCATAGATGTGTTTCCAGCCAAAAAAGCAGCATGCTGCGATTTTTTTCTCAGTCCGAATCGGACTGAGAAAAAAATCGCAGATGAGAGCTGAATCATTCACTAACATGTGTCCGATTCCAATGCGAGATTTTCTCACATTGCTCTACTGCGAGAAACTCGCAAGTGAGAAGCAGCCCTTAGCCTGTTAATATCATCAATCCCTGACTTATAATGTCCATCGTTTTTCAATTGCAATGGTCAATTCTTCATGTTGTGTTATTCTTCCAATCAGGTCCAAAAGAACTTTTTTTTCTCTTATATACGACCAACACATTCTATTATGGTCCTCAAAATCCACATTTTTCACTAGTATGTCTTTGGAACTTGGGAGAAACCTCAAATATTGATCTTGGTTGTTTATGAACTAGAGATGAGCGAATCTTTTGAAATTCAAATTCGCCATTTTTGCAAAATTTTCCCCCAAAATTTGATTTGTGGTGAATTTGTGCAATACTGAAACAAGAATGCCGAATGCACAGCTCAGATAGATGGAGGAAGGGGTGCTGCGACCTGCATGAAGACCATGGCTGAAGGAAAGAGAGAAGAAGCTCATGCATAATAGGCGCGCAACCCCATTATGTAAACAATAACTGGTCCATATATTTAGTGTAAACGACAATTTTATTGGGTCCAAAAAACACACACAACACACAATGAATTTGTGCAAATCTGAATCCATAATAATAATAATAATATTAATAATGGAAAGTTTGTACTTGACTGGAAAATACACTACAGGTCGTGGAGAAAGAGAGAGACAGAGCCCTGCTTACACTCTACAGGATACGAAGTTACAGAGAGAGAGAGAAGATCTCGCTAATCAGAAGGGAGAGATTTACCCAATGATTTCGGAGAGGGAAAAATGAGTTTAACCCCTTCACGACCGGCCGATTTTTCGCTTTCCGTTTTTTTTTCCGCCCCTCTTCTTCTGAGAGACATAATTTTTTTATTTTTCAGTCAATATGGTCATGTGAGGGCTCATTCTTTGCGCAATGAGCTGTACTTTTAAATGAAACCATAAGTTTTACCATATAGTGTACTGGAAAATGGCAAAAAAATTCGAAATGCAGAAAATTGCAAAAAAAATGCGATAGCACTATTGTTTTTGAGATATTTTATTTATTGTGTTCACAATATGGTAAAACTGATGTATGAGTGTGATGCCTCAGGTCAGTGTGAGTTAGTAGACACCAAACATGTATAGGTTTACTTTTATATAAGGGGTTAAAAAAAATCGGAAGTTTGTCCGAAAAAAGTGGCGCACGTTTTACGCCATATTCCGTGACCCGTAGCGTTCTCATTTTTCGGGATCTATGGCTCAGTTACGGCTTATTTTTTTGCATCTTGAGCTGACGTTTTTAACGGTACCATTTTTGCGCAGATGCTATGTTTTGATCGCCTCTTATTGCATTTTGCGCAAAAGTTGTGGCGACAAAAAACCCATCATTTTGCCGTTTGGAATTTTTTTGCCGCTACGCCGTTTACTAATCAGATTAATTGATTTTATATTTTGATAGATCGGGCGTTTCTGAACGCGGCAAAACCAAATGTGTGTATATTTTTTTAACCCTTTAATTTTCAATGGGGCGAAAGGGGGGTTATTTGAACTTTTAGGTTTTTGGTTTTTTTTTTTAATTTTTTTAGAACTTTTTTTTTTACTTTTATTTCACTAGTCCCCCTAGGGGGCTATAGCGATCAACAATCTGATCGCTCTGCCCTATCTGCTGATCACAGCTACACAGCTGTAAACAGCAGATGCGCTCACTTTCTGCTTCACTGGGATTCATGGCATATACAGGAGTCATCACATGACCCTGTGCTACCATGACAACTACCGTAAGTCACGTGATCACGTCACGTGACTTCTGGTATCGGGCGGTAATTAAATTTTACCGCTTTCGCGAACATAATGGCGCTGTCACATATTGACAGCGCCATTTAAGGGGTTAAACGGCACGAGCAGATAACGATTCTGCTCGTGCCTAGCAGGCACAAATCTCAGCTGTGAAAATCAGCTAAGATGTGCGCCGATCGCGGCATGCTGCCGGCAGCAGAACGCGGGCAGTAACATTATGACTGCTAGGACGTAATATTACTGCCTAAGGTCGTTGAGGGGTTAAAAAGGTTGTCCACTACTTTTACATTGATAGCCTATCCTTAGGATAGGTCATCAATGTCTGATGACCTGAGGTCCGACACCCTACACTCACACCGATCAGCTGTTTTCGGTCCCAGCGGCGGGAGCAGTCAGCCAGAAATGCTTAGTTCTGGAGCTGCGCTGTGTTCTGATAGTAGCCGCGGCTAGGTACTGCACTTCCGCCTCACATTCACTCAATAGGAGGCAGATGTGCAGTACCAGGCCATGACCACCATCAGAAGACGAAGCAGCTCCGGAACTGAGCATTTCTGGGTGCCTGCTGCCGCCGCCGGGACCAATGACAGCTGATCGGCAGGGGTGCTGGGTGTCATACCCCAGCTAATCAGATATTGTTGACGTATCCTAAGGATAGGCCATCAATGTAAAAGTAGTGGACAACCCCTTTAATGTACAAACTGTGATTTACTGGAAACTGGCAGTCTGCAATGGCTCCAGGTACTGACCACCACTGAACATGGTATCATAAACCCATAAGATGTCATAGCTGCAGGGCATTATAGGAAAGATTGCATGGCAATACAAAATAATGTTTGACTGCTCTGTGATGGATAGGTAGTGTGAAAAATGGTGCTGGACAACAATTTTTTTTTTTTGCAAACCATAATTTGAATTTCAAAATGTTTAAATTTAAGTGAAATTTAAAGGAGTTGTCCGACATAAATGCAAAAGTTTTGTTAAGCTAATCTGTGCTGTATTGTCATATAAAACACCCCTACATTGTTATTTTTTGTTTTCTAACTTTTTTTCCTCTTGAATTACCCTTTATTCTCTGCAGCTCTTTGTTTACATTAGCACAAGCAAACTGACCACTTCCTGTGCTAAACTTCACAGTTAGAGCTGGCACCGCCCGGCCTCAGTGTCCAGCCCCTCCCCAGTGTCCAGCCTCGCCCCCTGCCCGCCCCCTGCATACACATTCCCTGTCAGTATTCTTCCCCAGCACCTGACCTGTTATCACTACAGCATTGCAAATAACAGCCCCACATCGGGCTCTGCGCGTCATACACACATCGCGCTGTGCACCCCCACACCACTTCGGGCTATGCACCCCACACCACATCGGGCTGTGCACACCACATCGGGCTGTGCACCCCACACTACATCGGGCTCTGCACCCCACACCACATCGGGCTCTGCACCCCACACCACATCGGGCTCTGCACCCCACACCACATCGGGCTCTGCATCGCATACACATTGGGCTCTGCACACCACACGCACATTGGGCTCTGCACTGCACACACACATATGGCTCTGCACCACACACACACACACACATATGGCTCTGCACCACACACACACATATGGCTCTGCACCACACACATGTACATATGGTTCTGCACCACACACACGCACATTTGACTCTGCACCGCACACGCACATCGGACTCTGCACCGCACATGCACATATGGCTCTCCACCACACACGCACATATGGCTCTGCACCGCACACGCACATCGGACTCTGCATCACACATGCACTCTGCACTGCACACACATATGGCTCTGCACACCACACGCATATCAGGCTCTGCACCGCACACACACATATGGTTCTGCACCACACACATGCACATATGGTTCTGCACCACACACACGCACATTGGACTCTGCACCGCACACACACATCGGACTCTGCACTGCACACACACATATGGCTCTGCACACCACACGCACATAGGGCTCTGCACCCCACACGCACATAGGGCTCTGCACCGCACACACACACACACGGCGCTCTGAATACATACTCACCCGTCCTCGGTCCCCGCCGCTCCTGCACTTTCGTCTGCTGTCTGGTCTGGACATATCAGCACAGTAGTGAAGTCACCGCTGCACTGAACTGTCAGACACAGACAGAGGGACAGTGATGAGAAGCAGCGCTGTGCTCCCTCTCATCAGCGCTTTCAAATGTACCGGCATCTGTGATCTGTGATGCCGGTACATTTGAATGTGCGATCCTGAGCAGGGGGCCCGGTGCTGGCGCTGACACCACGGCAGCCGCCGCCAGGCCCCTCCCCCAGGTCACGGGTCCCACAGAAGTGCAGGGTGAGGTTGTGGGCAGAGTACGGGGTGCGGGGGAATGTGTGGGAGGGTGCAGGGAAGGGGGCGGGGCTCATCGCACTGTACCCGCCCAGCAGGGAGGCGAAATGCTGTTTCCAGATTTGCATGTCAACATGGCCCTGCCCATGTTGACATGAAATGACCGGAAGCAGCAAAATCGCGGCAGGAGCGGTCACATGACCACTCTGAGCCGGGGGAGAGGGGCTGACAGCAGGGCAGGTAAGTGGTCACTATCTACTTACCTGTCCCAATGTAGCCCAATAGGGTAATAAAAAAAAGTCAAAAGAAGCCGGCTAACCCTTTAACTTGAACTTGATCTTCCAATCTCTAGTGTGAACCTAGGATCCTAGCACTTCAAATACACAGAGCCACTATGCTAATCACTGAGCCACTATGCTGTCATAAATAATCCTGCGTAAATCTGATTGTTTTGCTAAATATATGAGCAGAACGTTAGGATTTCTGTTTATTCTTTCCTTTTTAAGGTAGTAGGGAGGGGAGGTTGAATGTGCCCTGGCTACGCGCATTTTAGTTTTCAATTCTTTAATTAGTTTGCTAAGTATTTTTGTGAGACCCCCACTTCACATGTCCATTGAAAAAAAATGCACAGTCCATTTTGTCCATCCACGTACGATCTGTGTGCAAACCATGTGCCAAAGATAGATAGATATGTGACGCCCTGGTCTATCAGGTCGTCACAGGGTATTGTGCAATCTTCCCTTCTGTGCAATTGTAACGGGGTGCCAGGGGTGCCTCGGGGATTGTAGTCGTGGCCCCTTCTGCTAGGCTTACCCCTGGTGCCGCCGTCACTTTGGGGACAGGAGATGACTTGGTGGGGCAGAGTGTGGTGGTGCAGACACCGTCGTCAGTTGTACAGAGACTCTGCAGACATGGATCAATTGAACCAGCAGGCATTTTTATTACGCGCTTTTCTTCACAGAGGCACAACAATTCAGGTGACTTCACACTTTTTGGCTGAGGGGAAAAACCTGCTCCTGACGTCTCCTCCAGTGGGGATGTGCCCGGCTAATCCTCTTCACCTGGCTCCCACTACGGCTACCCACAGACCGGACCCACACCAGTACTGTTTCACACTTGAGGTTCCGCCTTCTCCTTTTCTCTCCGGCTTTTCCTGTTCACCCAGCTCCCACACTCTGCCCCTTCTCTGCTTATTCTCTCCCGTCCCGAACTCAACTGCCTGCTAGTTCTAGTTTTTGTTCCTTAACAACTCTCCTCCCTCCCCTTTCTGCTGCCGGCTCCTCCTTTCCTCTGCCCTGTTTCTGTGGAGACAGCCGTCCCACCCGGCCACTAGGGGATCCCACTAAAACAGTGTAATAACATAAAAACATTTTTATTAAATCACATCAACATTCCGGGATAACAGTACCACATTGTAAGGGGTCTGCCCACCCCTTACATACCTCCCCTCTTTAAGCCTAAGCCTCCCGGCAAGGCACAAACCTAAAAACACATTCATGTAATAAAATCACGATAATAAAATTATAAACATGTCCACCTTGGGGCACTCGCAAGGGGCGTACCAGTCCAGCACCCGGAGTCCCTCCTGGGAGCTCCCGGTCTTAGAAGAAAGCGTGCCCGGAGGCCTTCAGTAAGCACTCCCGGTCTTTGTAGGTCTTCCGCCCGGAGGCTTTTGCAGCACTCCCAGTCTTAGACGGCAGGAACACAAAATAGCAAAGTTTCCTTTAACCACACGGAGGGACCCCCTGGCTCAGTCCAGCGTCAGGCTCCTTCCGGGCTCAGCAGCTTGAACAAATTGCAAACAGCAGAACTTCTCCGGCTCTGAACGATGCCGGTATCTAACATAAACAGGTTCATTGGCTCCCGGTCTTGGCAGTTCACTCAGGGTGATAAGCCCGTTGCCATCCAGCCCGTTGAGCCTTCACGTAGTCAGACAAGGACTGACCAGGCAACCGGCGCAGCCTCCGGAAGGGCTCATAATTGACGGTTGGCTCCGGTGTTTCAGTCTCCGGTCTTGTCTCCTCAACCCCCGACGGGGGTGACGGGGTCGCTGCACGGGACGGCTGGGGGCTGCCCATGACGATTACCGGGTGAGTAACCAGGCTCTGTTGTATAGCCAGCACTGCCGGGGTGCCCTTCTCTGGGTCAGCGCTCGGTCCGGTCATGATTTCAGGTGCCACCGCCAGTGTGCTTTTCGGGTGGGAGATCTCAGCTAGTACCGGTCTTTGCTGTGCACGTCGCCGGTATTGGCATTCCTCCCACTCGATTTCTTGCTGCCATTGGGCAGCCTCTTGGGTAGTGGGCATCCGGGTCACTCCTACCGCAAAGAGGCCTCGGCATCCCACCTCTCTCATGAACCGCACCTTCTCTCCCGGGTATAAAGTGTGGAGGCGTTGTGGTAGGCCCTCGGTGTTCAGGTTCACCCGGTTGTAAAAGTAGTGATCGCCGGTCTCTTCATCCTCGATGAAACCGTAGCCTTCTTTCTGGTTAAACTTCACCACAGTCCCGACGGTACACTGGCGTTCGAATTCCTCACTCCGGGGACCGGCCATCATTTCACGGGCTACGGTCTCGGCCAGTAGTCTCTCCTGTACCGGGTCGGGTTCTGGTGATGGGGACTTCCGCCGAGTCTGGGACGATGGCTGTACTGGATCCCAGAAGAAACCCCACTCGTCCTTTTCTAGCTCCCGGGCGTGTGGTTCTTCCGGGGCCGGAACTGTTGCGGGGGTTGAAGATCCCACCGCGACTGGCGGGGGTATCTCCGGGCACGGGTATGGAGTTCCCAGAAGTCTGTTTCCCGACGGCAGCTGTGCGGTGTAACTCGCTCGGACCTCGGTCGTGGTCTCTCCGGTCGTGGCGTCCCAGGTCGTAACCCAGGTAACTTTCGTGGGCCGCTCCGGTCCTCCGGGTTCAGCCGGTAGGTTGAGAGGAAGTCCTTCCGCAGCTGCAGCCTGCTTCGGGCGTCCCCTGCCCTGATTAGTTGCTGCTAGCGCGGCCACCACATCTTGCTGCTTTCCTGCGGTCTCCATCTTGCTTGCGGTCAGCGTCTCTGGTAATGGCGTCAGGGTCAGTGGAGATGCTGGAGGAAGTGGAGGCGGGCCTACTTTTCCCGCTCTTGGGTATACTCCACCCCCAGTCTCCCACATCAGATCGACCCCTCCGCGGCGGTTCTTCTTTTTTTCTGGAACACCGCCCACTTCACATGTTTTTCTCGGCATCCTGGGGCCAGCACCTCCCCTCTTTGAGCGGCGCACTCCGCACATCTTTTTCTTCACCGGCCAGCCCCAGGCTCTTCTTTTGGCGCCAATTCTTCACGCGCCCACTGTGTCCATAAAGACGGCGGCCATCTTGCCGCCATCTGGTGCCCGGTCCAACGCCTCAGGCACGGCTTCTTCTTCCCACCATGGGATCGGGACTCTTCTCCAATAATCCGGATCCTGTGCCCTAGGCACCACTTGGTCTCCATCTTCTCGGATCGGGACCCCTTGCATATAATCCGGATCCTGCCGACTACGCCACATGTAACGGGGTGCCAGGGGTGCCTCGGGGATTGTAGTCGTGGCCCCTTCTGCTAGGCTTACCCCTGGTGCCGCCGTCACTTTGGGGACAGGAGATGACTTGGTGGGGCAGAGTGTGGTGGTGCAGACGCCGTCGTCAGTTGTACAGAGACTCTGCAGACATGGATCAATTGAACCAGCAGGCATTTTTATTACGCGCTTTTCTTCACAGAGGCACAACAATTCAGGTGACTTCACACTTTTTGGCTGAGGGGAAAAACCTGCTCCTGACGTCTCCTCCAGTGGGGATGTGCCCGGCTAATCCTCTTCACCTGGCTCCCACTACGGCTACCCACAGACCGGACCCACACCAGTACTGCTTCACACTTGAGGTTCCGCCTTCTCCTTTTCTCTCCGGCTTTTCCTGTTCACCCAGCTCCCACACTCTGCCCCTTCTCTGCTTATTCTCTCCCGTCCCGAACTCAACTGCCTGCTAGTTCTAGTTTTTGTTCCTTAACAACTCTCCTCCCTCCCCTTTCTGCTGCCGGCTCCTCCTTTCCTCTGCCCTGTTTCTGTGGAGACAGCCGTCCCACCCGGCCACTAGGGGATCCCACTAAAACAGTGTAATAACATAAAAACATTTTTATTAAATCACATCAACATTCCGGGATAACAGTACCACATTGTAAGGGGTCTGCCCACCCCTTACACAATATCCACCTCCTCCTTTGTTACGGGTCCCCAACTTATGGTGTTGCCAAAACCAGCTAATCAAAATCTTAGGAACACTCTGCACCACAACCATCAGACACACCAGTGGACGGCCTAAGTGGAATAGGGTCTCCCACTTGGGGGGTTGGTTAAGGGGAGGTCAGGAGTGTCAGGAGCAGGAGAGTGTAGTGTTGGAGGTGAAAGAGAGGAGGTCAGGAGCTGGGCTCCTTGAAGGTACTAGGTAGCAGACGTTGGTCTGGGCCTGGTAGGAGCTGGAACCCCGGTCACAGGGGATCGTGACAAGGGGCACAGCATTGTCGTGGAGGACAGCCGGCGGCCTTGTACCATCACCGGGCAGGGATCTGGGCATGACGGGGTACGTGGACCCTAGATGCTCTCCACCCGCTCCAAAATCGAGGTACTAGAGCAACGAGAGGGATAGGACTTTCTACACATACGGTCCAGGAAATCTCAAGCGTGAACCCTGAGAGCAAACTCCCTCAGTTAGCCACACTGGGGAGCGTGACCCGGTTAGTTTCAAGCTTTAGGGACCAACTAGAAGAGAACACGGTGCCAAGGGAAAGGTCACAGATCAACCGGCAACACCAGCAGAAACGGGACCCAAATGTGCTCCCCCCTCAGCGGCATCAGTGTCCAGAACTTTGGTTTACTAAGTTGTCGGTGTCAGCATTATTGGACTGAGTAAGTATGCAAGTGACCGCTACCTTCCCAATGGCACGTCCCTCCACCATCACAGAGTCCCAGGGCATCCCCCCTAGCCGTGGAGGGGTTAAACACCTGGCTGCCCACTCCATCGCCACTGGGTACTCCTAGCTGCAGCGGTGGTACTCTACCTTACCAGACACCACAGGTGGCGTCACGAACTCTTAATACACCATCCCCTGTAAATACCCCCTTCATTTCGAGTGGCCGCTCGACCCCCGGGTCCAGACGCCCCTCGAGCCACCGCGGATCCAGATCTGAGCAGCTCGGCTGCTGATACGGGGGTGGCACACCTCGAAAAACCTTGGTGTCACAAACAGGATACGAGCAGGACCCACTTACCTGGGTGATGTGCGCCTTGAAGACCGAAATTTGCCATCTTCCGCCACCTTTTCGCGCCAAAAATGCCATCTTCCCCACGAAAGCACGTGAAGCAGAAGCCCCGCCCTTTGTCCTGAGTGTGTGGCCGGAACCGAAAGTTCCAAGAGGGCCACAGCATCGAGAGAAGTGCTGAGTGAAAACCGAAGGGGTGTGCCAAAATGTAACTACAGCGGAAGAAAAGCAGGGACTCCAGGACTCTGCAATAATGTTCCTGGACAGCGCAGAGGCAAGATGGCGGAGCGGAGCTAGTCACTGAAACGCGCTGTTTCCGGGACCGCGACCTGGATCAAGGAGGAGACAAAGCAGCTGTGCAGGAGGATGCGAATGCAGTGCCTGTTCATCTTGGATCACTGAAGGGAAGAGATGAGGAGCCTGGCGATGGCGGTGCGAGCCAGTGAGATAGAGATCCCACATGAAGAAAGGGTAAGCGGTTACCCAGTCCCTGTTGATTACCCTAATCCGGCCAATGCAGCTGTGGGATCCGGACCGCCCCCGTTCCTGGTGAGCACTCAGCTGCCACCAACCCCGTCCTCGGCGTCCGTACACTTCTACCCCAGCAGCGAAACCTTCGGTGCCTTTGTGTGATTCCCCAGCTGCGTGAAACTCGGTTCTGTCCCTCAACCCGGTCATGTCAGCGGTCACCCCGACACTGGCCAGACCAGACCCGGCCGCATCACCGGGCCCGTCCTCAGAGGCGGAGCACCCGGACTCTGCAATCCCGGCTGCGGAGCAGTCGGTCCTTCTGTTACCCAAGGCGGAAGTGGAGCCTGGAGAGCTGCCGGTTCCACCGCCACGCAACATCCCAACGGCTGTTGGGGCCGCAAGGGTGCACCTGAAGCCAGAGCCAGCTAGGGAGCCGAACGCGGACGCCGACGCCCCCTACCGGGAACGACAACATCCAAGATTGAAACCAAAGATGAAGAATCCAGATCAGAGGCAGCGGGAAGCGGTTGCCCATGCACAGAGGGAGGAGGAGTACCTGAGGAAGGCCACCTTCCGCGTCAGAGGGCCATGGCGCAGGAGCCTCGTAAGGCGGGTCAATCCCGAAAAAGGGTGAGGTTTCCTATGGGAAGCAGATCTCTCCGAGGAGGTGTTCGTTGCTCGAAGAAATGTTGACCAACACCCCCCGAGAGACCACCCGGGCCGTAATCTGGAGCCGGGAGAGGTGGTTGGATACACTCAGCATTGGAGTGAACGGGGCTGGTACACCCTTGATGTGAAGAGGCTTGCTATGGTTAACGAGCAGGTTGTGCCAGCTGCTGCTGTTAACTACCAGCCTCCAAGTGAGCGGTACCAGTAGTGTGATGTTTTAGCAGAAAGTGTTAGGTATCTGTGCCTTCATTTGTTGTTTTCCAAAGTTTATTATTTTTCATGTAGAAACTGTTAGGAGATATGCATTTAATTAAAAGGGTTTAAATGAACGAAAAGAAGTTAGCTGATTTGCAAGAAAATTTTCATAGTTTGTTCATGGACTTCGTTAATTATACATAGTAAATATGGACCACGGTCACAGGACTGGTTGTGACCAACACGAACTTATGTTTTGTAAATAGTCGCACCTCCTGTGCCCACCAGAGTGGTCTATCACAACGCCCGGGACCTTAACCTGGTCACGGACCCACAATGGGTTTTCAGGGGGTCAGGTTGTTTGGGTGGCCGGTTAATGGGATCCGGGACAGTGGGACTGGACTGTAGCAGGAAGAGGCTGCAAAGGAGCAGGTTGAGCCTCCGCTACTACTGAAACCGGTAGTGTTCCACTGTTGGAGTGATGAACTCATAAAGTTTAAGTAACGTTTAAGTAACAAGCCTACGTATTGTGGGATGAATCTGTGTAAATAAAAATGTTCTTTTTTTTATTTTCCACAGTTTGAAAAAGAAATAAACCGTTGATGTCCTGTAGCTCGGGGGCGAGCTACGTTTAACCAAGGTGGAATGTGACACCCTGGCCTATCAGGTTGTCACAGGGTATTGTACAATCTGCCCTTCTGTGCAATATCCACCTCCTCCTTGGTTACGGGTCCCTAACCAAAGGTGTTGCCAAAAACAGCTAATCAAAATCCTTTGAACACTCTGCACCACACCCACCAGACACACCAGTAGATGGCCTGAGTGGAATAGGGTCGCCCACTTGGGGGGTTGGTTAAGGGGAGGTCAGGAGTGTCAGGAGCAGGAGAGTGTAGTGTTGGAGGTGAAAGAGAGGAGGACAGGAGCTGGGCTCCTTGTAGGTACTAGGTAGCAGACGTTGGTCTGGGCCTGGTATGAGCTGGAACCCCGGTCACAGGGGATCGTGACAAGGGGCATGGCATTGTCGTGGAGGACAGCCGGCGACCTTGTATCATTACCGGGCAGGGACCAGGGCACGACGGGGTACGTGGACCCTAGGTCAGGGAGTAGCTTCAGGGAACCTGACAATTCACCCGACGAGAACGGAGCCTTCAAGATCCGCTCTCCACCCACTCCAAAATCGAGGTACTAGCGCAACGGGGGGGGGATAGGACTTTCCATACATACGGTCCAGGAAATCCCAAGTGTGAACCCTGAGAGCAAGCTCCCTCAGTTAGCCACACTGGGGAGCAGGACCCGATTAGTTTCAAGCTATACGGGCCAACTAAAGAGAACAAGGTGCCAAGGGAAAGGTCACAGATCAACCGGCAATACCAGCAGAAACGGGACCCAAACGTGCTCCCGCTCAGCAGCAGCGGTGTCCAGAACTTTGGTTTACTAAGCTGTCGGTGTCAGCGTTATTGGACTGAGTGAGTATGCAAGTGAACCCTTACCTCCCCAACGGCACGTCCCTCCAGCATCACCAAGTCCCAGGGCATCCCCCCTACCCGTGGAGGGGTTAAACACCTGGCTGCCCACTCCATTGCCACCGGGTAGACCCAGCTGCAGCGGTGGTACTCCACCTTACCACACAGCACGGGTGGCGTCACAAACTCTTAATACACCATCCCCTGTAAATATCCCCTTCATTTTGAGTGGCCGCGTGACCCCCGGGTCCGGACGCCCCTCGAGTCACCGCAGATCCGGATCCGAGCAGCTCGGCTGCTGACTGCTGGGGGCGGCACAGATAGATAGATAGATAGTACAGCTATTTAGCCAGACAAATAAATAAAATGAAATGAAAAAAAAAAATGATGTGGGCTCCTCTGTATGTTTGATAATCAGTGCAGGTAAAGCAGACAACTATGGGCTGAAACCCTCAGCTGCCAGCTTTATCTTGGTTGGTTATCAAAAGGAAATGGGACCCCATGCATGTTTTTAAAACCATTTAAATAAATAATTAAAAAAACATTGTGGGGTCACCCTTATTTTTGATAACCAGCCACGGTAAAGTGGACAGTTGGTGGCTGGTATTATCAGGGTGGGAAAGCCCATGGTTATTGAGCCCTTCCCAGCCTAAAAATAACAGACCAAAGTTTCTCCAGAAGTGGCTAATCCATCAGATGCCCTAACTTCTATGTGACCCAGCCGCTTTGAACTGCAGTAACCTTATGCCAACACTCATCACTGCCGCCGACACTCGAGCTGCCTGCAGGGGGCTAGTCCAAAAGTGGAGTTGTGGAGAGTGACCTGTGACGCTGTGGATGTGTTACAAGGATGGCCCCAGGAAAGGAGGAGTCAAAAGAAGAAAACCGCTAGGAAGCTGAAGCGGGTGTAGGAGCATGGACTAAGGGGTACTTTACACGTTGCGACATCGCTACCGATATATCGTCGGGGTCACGGTTGTTGTGACGCACATCCGTCGCCGGTAGCGACATCGCAATGTGTAAATCCTAGGAGCGACGATGAACGAGCGTAAAACAGTCAAAAATCGCTGATCTGTGTCACGTCGTTCATTTTCATAATGTCGCTCTAGCTGCAGATACGATGTTGTTTGTCGTTCCTACAGCACCACACATCGCTGTGTGTGAAGCCGCAGGAACGACAAACATCTCCTTACCTGCGTCCACCGGTAATGCGGAAGGAAGAAGGTGGGTGGGAAGTTATGTCTCGCTCATCTCTGCACCTCGGCTTCTTTTGACCGGCCGCGTAGTGACGTCGCGGTGAAGGAGGGATTGTTCGGCGGTTACCGCGATGTCGCCGACAAGGTATGTGCGTGTGAAGCTGCCATAGCGATAATGTTCACTACGGCAGCGATCACCAAATATCGCATGTGCGACGGGGGCGGGTACTATCACTCTCGACATCGCTAGCCGATGCTAGCGATGTCGCAACGTGTAAAGTTTCCCTTACAGTTGTGTACCCCCATGAAGATATCAGTTGTTTTAATGCATCTGTATGGTACATGTTTGTGCCACCCTGGCAAAACCAGGATGCCACAGAAGTCTGCATCCATCTTTTTGGTGCAGATCTCACTCTCCCTTGGGGAGTTTCCCACACAGATACACACCAGCCAATAAGGCCCTACTCACCCCCTCCCCAGGAAAATGGGAAGGGGCGAGAGGATCTTAGGAAGGGCAGAGCAGAGTTTGAGCTGTAGTCAGTCTGCAGGAAGAGAGAAGTCTGGAAGGAGCACCATTGTGGAGCTAGGAGGAGCAACAGCAAGGGCCTCAGGAATAGGCCAGCCGCTTGTAGCGAACCGAAGTGGACCGGAGCAGGGTAGTGGCCCGCCGGTGCCGACTGTCGGGACCCTGTCTGGACCTGTGCACGGAGCAGACACAGACACAGACATCAGGCAGGAGAAAAACACCTGAATTACACACACGGGTGTGGGACCCGTCCTCACAGCATCCGTGGGCATCAGTTACCAGCAACTTGGTTAATTCCTGGACTCGTGTCAGTTATTGCCTTATACTGTGAGTACTCCTGCACCACCCGATCCAAACTGTGGACTGTACCCATCACTCCCCAATCAATTACACTGGGGTCCCGGGACATCAACACCCTACCCGTGGAGGGAAAATCACCACCTTGCTGCCCATCACCATCCCCGGGATCCTTTTACCGGCAGCGACGGTGCTTCCATTACCTCACCGCACACCATGGTTGGTGTCACGGATCATAGACTTACAAATTCCCCTGTACATAATCCCCTGGGATCACAGACCGGGTCACGCCACCGTGATACCTACAGAAGTGACCCCTTGTCCCGGATCTGAGTACCCCTTATTCCTGGGCGATACAACTTCTGGCGTCACGAACATGATACTTACCCATCCACTTACCTGGAGGAAGTGCGCCTTACTCTGGACTGTCAGCCGTGCTCCGCTGCAAAATTTTCAGAAGTCGCCATTTTTGTCGCCATTTTTGTGCGTGAAAAACTGCCGCCCAGCGTCTTCTTCCCCGAGAAAGGGCACAAAGCTGTAGCCCCACAGCCTTGGAACATGGCCGGAAGGAGGACCCTGAGGCCGAAAGACAGACTAACCAGCGGCACGAAGGAGTGCTGGCAAAAGACCAAGGGGGGGCGGGTGAAGAAACTGCGGCATGTAACCAGAGCTGTAAAGTGCAGTGACGCCAAGACTCTGCAAAATTCCGTTCCTGGACACAAGAGCGGCAAGATGTCACACCAGGCTGCAACCCCGAAGACATCATCCCCAGCCCCGGCAGTCCGCCCGGCCGCAACAGAGATGACGTCGGCTCCGGCAGTCCGCCTGGCCGCAACGGTGATGACGTCGGCTCCGACAGTCCGCCCGGCTGCAACGATGGCAGCACCCGTCCTGAAATCCCCCCCAGCTGCAGCGCCAGCCGCTCCCAAATGCCCCATTCCGGCTGTGAAGCAGCCGGAGTGCACCTGCAGAGATGAGGAGAAGGCCACTGAGCGAGGGGGCCCTCGGCAGTTAGCAAGCCCGGTTGTAGCCGGCGCCGAGGGCATCCGAGTGGGCCTGACTCCTGAGCAGGAGGCAGAGCACGGAACCCGTGCCCCGTACTGGGAGTGGCGGCAGCAGCAACAGCGGTAGCGGAACATGGACGGCTACCTGCAAGTTGATAGTTTAAAGGTTTTAAGTTAAAAGTGACTGCCTATCACCTTTGTTGAACCTCCCCACGTTCCCCGGGAGAGGCCATCCGGAATTCCAGGTGGAAGGTGGTAGAGGCCCGTCGTTCTTGTTGAACCCCTCTGGTGGGAACCAGATGGGGCCATCAGGGTCGTGAATGGTGTGTGACATGTCGGTGTCACTGGGGACCCTAGGTGGAGGACAATGGGCAGTTAACTGTTTTGGTAGCGAAACCCGGCTACCCCTTTTGCCCTGTTATGCCCCACCAGGACTGTAGCACAAAATGGAGTGGACTGTCCGAGGAGAGACCTGTGATGAAGGTGGCCGAGGATGAGGACCGGTGACCTGCTTGTTGCTGTCGACTGGTGGGAGGTGGGCTGTGGGCGCCGTAACGTTAACACTTTACAGTTTGAGCAAACGTACCTCCCGATGTGGGCAGATGCATGTTTGTAATGTTTAACTTAATTTTTTCCTGTTAAATAATAAATGCTGGTAGCTGGACAGCCCGCGGACGGTCTGTATTTAACCAAGGGGGTGGGTGTCGTTCTGGCAAAACTAGGGTGTCACAGAGGTCTGCATCCATCTTTTTGGTGCAGATCTCACTCTCCCTTGGGGAGTTTCCCACACAGATACACACCAGCCAATCAGTCTCTACTCACCCCCTCCCCAGGAAAATGGGAGGGGCGAGAAGAGCTTAGGAAGGGCAGAGCAGAGTTTGAGCTGTAGTCAGTCTGCAGGAGGAGAGAAGTCTGGAAGGAGCTCCATTGGGGAGCTAGGAGGAGCGGCAGCAAGGGCCTCAGGAATAGGCCAGCCGCTTGTAGCGAGCCAAAGTGGACTGGGGCAGGGTAGTGGCCCGCCGGTGCCGACTGTCGGGACCCTGTCCGGACCTGTGCACGGAGCAGACACAGACATCAGGCAGGAGAAAAACGCCTGAATTACACACACGGGCGTGGGACCCGTCCTCACAGCATCTGTGGGCACCAGTTACCAGCAACTTGGTTAATTCCTGGACTCAAGTCAGTTACTGCCTTATACTGTGAGTACTCCTGCACCACCCGGTCCAAGCCGCGGACTGCACCCGTCACTCCCCAATCCATTACACCGGGGTCCCGGGACATCAACACCCTACCCGTGGAGGGAAAATCACCACCTTGCTACCCATCACCATCCCCGGGATCCTTTGACGGTGCTCCATTACCTCACCGCACACCACGGGTGGCGTCACGGATCATAGACTTACAAATTCCCCTGTACATAATCCCCTTTTTTGGTTGTGGAACCTGGGATCACAGACTGGGTCATGCCACCGTGATACCTACAGAAGTGACCCCTTGTCCCGGATCTGAGTACCCCCTTATTCCTGGGTGATACTTGTTACATTGCAAAATGTGGGTTTTAGTGTTTTCACTGTCTCATCCCTATGGCCAGAGATAGTGTTAGAACTTTTAGGGCCAGCCCTCTTTAGGAGTAGTAATAGGAATTATATTGACTTAAGTATAGTAATATACTGTATATAAGGTGTAGTGTAATAAATATAGGAATGTATAGTGTAAGCTATTATAATGTATGTAGAAAAATGTAGCAGAGTTGATATTGTAATGTGTGTGCTAGGCCAAGGTGTAAAGTGATGTGCAATGCATACTAATGTTGTTAAGGTATTATAATGTTTCAATAGATACCGTAATATAGGATGTGAATGCAGAGAGTTATAATTAGAGTTGAGCGCGGTTCGCGGTTCGAGGTTCTCCAGTTCGAGGCTCGAGTGATTTTGGGGGCTGTTCTAAATCGAACTAGAACTCAAGCTTTTTGCAAAAGCTCGATAGTTCTAGATACGTTCGAGAACGGTTCTAGCAGAAAAAAACCCCAGCTAATTCATAGCTGGCTTTCCGCTGTAATAGTGTAAGTCAAAAAAAACACCACAAAAAAAGAGCCAAGATAAATGATATGTGCACACACAGAATGTGGTGAGCCTTCCTCATAAAGATGGCTGCAGCCGAGGTGCAAGATGCTGATGTCACAGCCACTCAACCTCCACACTAGGGGGGAGGGGCGGCTGCTTAGCATAGGACATGCACACTAATAAGGCTTGCACTGGGAGCCCATCATATAATGAGTGAAATGCACAGTGTCTGAACTGTAACCTATAAATGATGCCAGAAACCCAGGTCAGGCGGGCAAAACAGCACTATATAGGTGCATCTCGCACGGATACACGAGACGCACAGTGTCTGAATTAAGGCCTATAAATGACGCACAACACCAGGTCCAGGCGGGTTAGTTAGCACTATGAGTACATAACACATGACAGGCTCACCTTTTAACCACCTGAATTCAAAAGGTCCACACACATCCTGCAAAAATGGATAACTCATCATTATATGATGGGCTCCCAGTGCAAGCCTTATTAGTGTGCATGTCTTATGCTAAGCAGCCGCCCCTCCCCCCTAGTGTGGAGGTTGAGTGGCTGTGACATCAGCATCTTGCACCTCGGCTGCAGCCATCTTTATGAGGAAGGCTCACCACATTCTGTGTGTGCACATATCATTTATCTTGGCTCTTTTTTTGTGGTGTTTTTTTTATATAGTTCTTTGTGGTTTTTCTAACTAATTCAGTGTAGGGACTCGCAAGTGTGAGAATCCTTGACGAACGGATTGCGAGCTTACATATTTTGGGCCAAAATATAAACTAATATCTCACTATTTGAGGTATGGCACATTTTATCCATTTTTGCAGGATGTGTGTGGACCTTTTGAATTCAGGTGGTTAAAAGGTGAGCCTGTCATGTGTTATGTACTCATAGTGCTAACTAACCCGCCTGGACCTGGTGTTGTGCGTCATTTATAGGCCTTAATTCAGACACTGTGCGTCTCGTGTATCCGTGCGAGATGCACCTATATAGTGCTGTTTTGCCCGCCTGACCTGGGTTTCTGGCGTCATTTATAGGTTACAGTTTAGACACTGTGCATTTCACTCATTATATGATGGGCTCCCAGTGCAAGCCTTATTAGTGTGCATGTCTTATGCTAAGCAGCCGCCCCTCCCCTCTAGTGTGGAGGTTGAGTGGCTGTGACATCAGCATCTTGCACCTCGGCTGCAGCCATCTTTATGAGGAAGGCTCACCACATTCTGTGTGTGCACATATCATTTATCTTGGCTCTTTTTTTGTGGTGTTTTTTTTTTATATAGTTCTTTGTGGTTTTTCTAATAGTGTAAGTCACTCTGTGACTCACACTATTATGACATTTCAGTGTATAGTGTGCGGGAACAGCGCATTCAGATCACTGCTGTTTGGATAATGGCGATCGCCATTTTTTTTTTTTTCCTTGTCTTCCTTCCCTAAGCGCGCGCGTGTAGTGGGGAGGGCCAGCATGTCAGCCAATCCCAGACACACACACAGCTAAGTGGACTTTTAGCCAGAGAAGCAACGGCATGTGTGATAGGATGTCCATGTCACATGTCCCTGCATTATAAAAACGGACATTTTCCTCCAGCACGCCATTATCTGCCTTCTGCGTCCTTGGTGTCAGACATCACTGGCGCAGCTCCGTCCTGAGTCCTATCGCCGATACTGCTGTATGCGCTCCATACACAGCGTTAGACAGCATAGGGATAGCACTTTCTATCAGTCCTTTTAAGGGCTCATACGGGCAGGGTCAGAGCCATAGGTGACAGGTCCTGAAAACAGAGTTTAACAGCTACACAAGATGACAGCGTCTGTGTAGCTAAAGTCAGGGATTTCCTCGCTGCATTTCCCCATTAGGAGGGAATAGAAAGGAAGGCTTCCATTCCTCTACCCAGACCAACAACCCTGGCACTGTACCCTCCTGCCCTTTGCACACTCAAACTCATTGTTACTAAGCCATTATACTAGCAAACACTGAGTGAACTTAGTGGCATCCTTAACGTGGTTGTTGGACTGCTGTATTGCCCCAGTAGTGCACAGATATTTGCAGCACGTCTGCCTGCATTGCACACTCAAACTCATTATAACTAAGCCATTATACTAGCAAACACTGAGTGAACCTAGTGTCATCCTAAACGTGGCTATTGGACTTCTGTATTGTCCCAGTAGTGCACAGATATTTGCAGCACCTCTGCCTGCATTGCACACTCAAACTCATTGTTACTAAGCCATTATACTAGCAAACACTGAGTGTACCTACTGTCATCCTAAACGTGGCTATTGGACTTCTGTATAGTCCCACTAGTGCAAAGATATTTGCAGCACGTCTGCCTGCATTGCACACTCCAACTCATTGTAGCTAAGCCATTATACTAGAAAACACTGAGTGAACCTAGTGTCATCCTAAACGTGGCTATTGGACTTTGCTATAGTCCCACTAGTGCAAAGATATTTGCAGCACCTCTGCCTGCATTGCACACTCCAACTCATTGTTACTAAGCCATTATACTAGCAAACACTGAATGAACCTAGTGGCATCCTAAACGTGGCTATTGGACTTCTGTATAGTCCCACTAGTGCAAAGATATTTGCAGCACCTCTGCCTGCATTGCACACTCCAACTCATTGTTACTAAGCCATTATACTAGCAAACACTGCTGCCAGTTTAAGGGCCATAGTTGCATTGTCAGTGATAATTATTGTTGTTTATTCTGCTGTTAATAAAGATAGACCACCGCTGCAATCTACACCACCTCTCAATTTTTACTACCACATTTTAAGTGCACAATCTTGTCGCAATCAAAATGAGTGGCAAATGACAGATGCTGGTGGAAAGGGTAAAGGCCCCGTCACACTAAGCAACATCGCTGCTAACGAACAACTTTTGTGACGTAGCAGCGATGTTGCTAGTGATGTTGCTGTGTGTGACATCCAGCAACAACCTGGCCCCTGCTGTGAGGTCGTTGGTTGTTGCTGAATGTCCTGGGCCACTTTTTAGTTGTTGCTGTCCCGCTGTGAAGCACAGATCGCTGTGTGTGACAGCGAGACAGCAACAACTAAATGTGCAGGCAGCAGGAGCCGGCTTCTGCGGAGGCTGGTAACCAATGTAAACATCGGGTAACCAAGAAGCCCTGTCCTTGGTTACCCGATATTTACCTTTGTTACCAGCCTCCTCCGCTCTCACTGTCAGTGCCGGCTCCTGCTCTGTGCACATGTAGCTGCAGCACACATCGGGTACCCGATGTGTGCTGTAACTAGGAGAGCAGGGAGCCAGCACTAAGCATTGTGCGCTGCTGCCTGCTCTGTGCACATGTAGCTGCAGCACACATCGGGTAATTAACCCAATGTGTGCTGTAACTAGGAGAGCAGGGAGCCAGCGCTAAGCATTGTGCGCTGCTCCCTGCTCTGTGCACGTGTAGCTGCGTGCACTGGTAACCAAGGTAAATATCGGGTTGGTTACCCGATATTTACCTTAGTTACCAAGCGCAGCATCTTCCACGCGGCGCTGCTGGCTGGGGGCTGGGACACTGGTTGCTGGTGAGCTCACCAGCAACTCGTGTAGCGACGCTCCAGCGATCCCTGCCAGGTCAGGTTGCTGGTGGGATCGCTGGAGCGTCGCAGTGTGACATCTCACCAGCAACCTCCTAGCAACTTACCAGCGATCCCTATCAGGTTTGATCGTTGTTGGGATCGCTGGTAAATTGTTTAGTGTGACTGGGCCTTTAGAGGCGTGTTGGAAAAGGAAAAAAAGGGTTTGTCCGTGGGGAAGGTGGCAAAGCTCCATTAGCATCTGCTGAAGATAGACCATCTACCAGCAAAAGTAAGATGTCTACTACTTACCGTGGACAATCCGATGTGCTCCCTTTTTTACGGACACGGACAACTGGAACAAAAGGTAGATGATGGCCAAAAAAGGAAAATGCTTGAATGGATCTCAAGTGGTCCAACAAGTGCCCTCTCCGCCACTTCAACTACCGCATCCAAAAAACACCAGTCCTCTGAGTTGTCATCCCAATCAAACTTGCTTTCTCCCAGCTCTGAAGTCTCCATCCGCCCTGCACAGTATGGTGGAACTGAGATGGCTGAGTCTGCAGAGCTGTTCAGTCACACTATAGCCTGGGAATCAGAGGTCTGCTCCCAAGCTACAGTGAGTACAGAACAGGAAATGGTCTGCAGTGATGCCCAGAACCTTTGTGACTCTGATTCAGGCCGTGAGGACCAAGTTTCTGAGCATAATGTTGACCCTTTTTCACAAACTGTAACACCTGTGGTTATAGACAATGAGGAACATACTGATGACGATGAGACACAGATACCAGATTGGGATGACAACTTAAATATTCGGTCAGGGCAAGAAGAGGCTCGGTCTGAGGGTGAGGAGAGTGCAAACACAACAATTGATGAGGAAGTTCTAGATCCCACCTACTGTCAACCCACAGTCAGGCACTCGAGGAGGTCAACAGAGGTGGTGGAGGAGGATGCAACTGATGACGAAGTTACCTTGCGCCTTCCTGGACAGAGTCGGAGTACTGGTAGCACGTCTACAACTGCATCCTCAGCCACCACTCTGCCTCTGAGCACTAGTCGGGGTGAATCAACAGGTCGCATGCCCTCTAAGCCTTGCCTAGCCTGGTCCTTTTTTGACATAGCAAAAGATCGCCCAAATTATGTGATCTGTAAAATTTGTCATAGTTCTCTTAGTAGAGGTCAAAACCTCAGCAGTTTGACAACTTCTTCCATGAATCGTCACATGAATAAATATCATATGTCCCGGTGGGAAGCTCACCGTGCTGCAATGCGGCCTAGCGGAGCGAACCATCCACCGCGTGCCCCTTCCAGTGCATCCGCGCGCTCTTCATCTTCTAGGACTGTGGGGACAGCTGTCACACCTGGTTTTCCACGCACAACTTCCACCACTGTAACCGCAACAGGCAGTTTGCTTGTTAGGTCGTCAGTTGGTTTGGAAGGGGAAACAAGTGCGTGTGCACAGCTCTCTCAGACATCGATAGCACCAACGTTGGATGAAGGCGACATCATGTCTCCGCCTGCACTTTCCTCACAAAGCTGCATTTTTCCAGGGACACCCTACTCAACACCGTCTACACACAGCAGCCAGATCTCTGTCCCTCAGATGTGGACAAATAAAAGGCCATTTCCTGCGACCCATGACAAAGCTAAGAGGTTGACTTTATCCCTCTGTAAGCTCTTGGCTACCGAAATGCTGCCTTTCCGCCTGGTGGACACACAGGATTTTAGAGACCTTATGTCTGTCGCTGTGCCCCAGTACCAGATGCCCAGTCGCCACTACTTTTCTAAGAAAGGTGTGCCCGTGCTACACCAGCATGTCGCACACAACATCACCGCTTCCTTGAGAAACTCTGTGTGTCAACGGGTGCATTTCACCACCGATACTTGGACCAGTAAGCATGGACAGGGACGTTACATGTCGCTGACTGGGCACTGGGTAACTATGGTGATAGATGGTGAAGGGTCTGCTGCACAAGTCTTGCCGTCCCCACGACTTGTGTGTCAATCCTCTGTCTGTCCAAGTTCCGCCACTGCTTCTGCCTCCTCCACCTCATCTGGGTCCTCCACCTCCACCCCAAGCCTGCCTGGTCAGGCCACCAGCGTTCTCACTGCGCAGAAGGAATCACGCACCCCTCATTACTATGCTGGCAGCAGAGCGCAACGGCATCAGGCGGTCTTTAGCTTGACATGTCTTGGGAATAAGAGTCACACAGCTGAGGAGTTGTGGTCAGCTCTGCGGTCCGAGTTTAATAAATGGTTGTCTCCACTCAACCTGCAGCCTGGTAAGGCCGTGTGCGACAATGCTGCAAACCTGGGTGCGGCCCTTCGCCTGGGCAAGGTGACACACGTGCCTTGTATGGCTCACGTGTTGAACCTTGTTGTCCAGCAATTCTTAACACACTATCCCGGCCTAGATGGCCTTCTGAACAGGGCACGAAAACTGTCTGCTCACTTCCGCCGTTCAAGTGCCGCAGCTGAGCGACTTGCATCGCTCCAGAAGTTTTTCGGCCTGCCGGTTCATCGCCTGAAATGCGATGTGCCGACACGCTGGAATTCGACTCTCCACATGTTACAGCGACTGCGGCAGCACCGTCGAGCCCTGGTGCAATACGTCATGACGTATAGCCTGGGCCAACGAGATGCAGAGGTGGGACAGATTACCCTGATAAAGTGGTCTCAGATCAAGGACCTATGCACCCTTCTGCACAGTTTTGACATGGCGACGAATATGTTTAGCGCTGACAATGCCATTATCAGCATGACAATTCCAGTCATTTACATGCTGGAGCACACGCTAAACACTATTGGGAGTCAGGGGGTGGGACAACAGGAAGGGGAGGAACTACAGGAGGATTCATATGCGCAAGACACAACAACATCACCAAGGTCCAGACGTTCATCATCACCAAGGCGGCACGCATGGGACCATGGGGGACAGGGATCAACAAGGGCGCATGGTAGCAGGCGAGATGTTGAGGAAGGTGCAGGAGAACATGAAGAAATGGAGGACGAACTGTCCATGGACATGGAAGACTCAGCGGATGAGGGAGACCTTGGTCAAATTTCTGTTGAAAGAGGTTGGGGGGAGATGTCAGAGGAAGAAAGAACGGTTAGCACCTCTATGCCACAAACACAGCGTGGACTTGGTCCGCATGGCCGCGCAAGACACATGAGCGCCTTCTTGCTGCACTACCTCCAACATGACCCTCGTATTGTCAAAATTAGAAGTGATGATGACTACTGGCTTGCCACACTATTAGATCCCCGGTACAAGTCCAAATTTTTTGACATATTTCCAGCCATAGAAAGGGGCGCACGTATGCAGGAGTATCAGCAGAAGCTATTACTCGATCTTAGCTCGGCTTTTCCACCAAACAACTGTGCAGGTGCAGGGAGTGAATCTCCCAGTTGTAACTTGACAAACATGGGACGGTCTCGTCATCTTCAACAGTCTACCCGTACCAGTAGCACCGTATCTGGTGCTGGTAACAGCAATTTTATGGAATCTTTTCATAATTTTTTTAGACCGTCCTTTGCAAGGCCACCAGAGACAACAAGTCTGACACATAGTCAACGGCTGGAGAGGATGATACAGGAGTATCTCCAAATGAACATCGATGCCTTGCTCATTTTGGGCTTCAAATCTTGAAAAATGGCCAGAGCTCTCAACTTACGCCTTGGAGATTTTGTCGTGTCCAGCTGCCAGCGTTGTCTCTGAACGTGTCTTCAGTGCTGCTGGGTGTGTGCTGACAGATAAGCGCATGCGTCTGTCCAGTGACAATGTGGACAGACTGACGTTCATCAAAATGAACAAGTCATGGATCCACAAGGAATTTACTACCCCTGTGTCATCCTGGGGAGAGTAAATGCTTGTGGATTTGGAATGTGCTTGATGCAAATCAAAACATCCTGTTTGCAACTAGGGCACAAGTGCTGCCACTGATGGGGTGTCTGTGTGGCCCAATTTTTGGAAAAAAGGGAGACTCCACTTGGAGTAACCCTTGCTTGCTGTGTTTTTTAAAAATGATCCAAGATGAACAGAGCTGGGATCAGGAAAGACTTTGCTACCTACCCCGGTGTCATCCTGGGGACGGTTAATTATAGCGTATTTTTGAATGTGCTTGATGCAAATCTAGCTGTGAAGTGTACAACTGGGGCACAACTGCTGCCACTGAAGGGGTGGGTGTGTGTGTGGCCCAATTTTTGGAAAAAAAGGGAGACTCCGCTTGGAGTAACCCTTGATTGCTGTTTTTTTTTTAAAAGGAGCCAAGATGAACAAGTCATGGTTCAGCAAAGACTCTATCTACCTACCCCGGTGTCATGCTGGGGACGGTTAATTATGGCGTATTTTTGAATGTGCTTGATGCAAATCTAGCTGTGAAGTGTACAACTGGGGCACAACTGCTGCCGCTGAATGGGTGGGTGTGTGTGGGGCCCAATTTTTGGAAAAAAAGGGAGACTCCGCTTGGAGTAACCCTTGATTGCTGTGTTTTTTAAAAGGAGCCAAGATGAACAGAGCTGGGATCAGGAAAGACTTTGCTACCTACCCCGGTGTCATCCTGGGGACGGTTAATTATGGCGTATTTTTGAATGTGCTTGATGCAAATCTAGCTCTGAAGTGTACAACTGGGGCACAACTGCTGCCACTGAAGGGGTGGGTGTGTGTGTGGCCCAATTTTTGGAAAAAAAGGGAAACTCTGCTTGGAGTAACCCTTGATTGCTGTGTTTTTTAAAAATGATCCAAGATGAACAGAGCTGGGATCAGGAAAGACTTTGCTACCTACCCCGGTGTCATCCTGGGGACGGTTAATTATGGCGTATTTTTGAATGCGCTTGATGCAAATCTAGCTGTGAAGTGTACAACTGGGGCACAACTGCTGCCACTGAAGGGGTGGGTGTGTGTGTGGCCCAATTTTTGGAAAAAAGGGAGACTCCGCTTGGAGTCACCTTGCAGTGTTTTACATGATTTTAGAAGGGCGTGCCATGCCTATATCTGTGTGTCCTCCTCTTTTTCCTTGTCCAGCTCTTTTATTTTCGCATGAGTATATGTCCTTGTCACTTTCCCATGTGTTTGTGTTGTGTTGTGAGTTGTTTGTCACTTTTTGGACACCTTTGAGGGTGTTTTCTAGGTGTTTTTATGTGTTTGTGAATGCCTGCCATTGTTTCCTATGCGGTTCGAGTTCGGTTCATCGAACGTTCGACGAACCGAACTCGAACGGGACCTCCGTTCGGCGAACCGACCTCGAGCCGAACCGGGACCGGTTCGCTCATCTCTAGTTATAATGTGTGTGTACAGAAAGAGTGAAAAAGTGAAAGGTCCTATAAGCAGTGATGTGTGATCCTGGGGTCTATATGTTGTCTAGATAATGGTTACAAAGGGACAGTTGAAGTCAGATAAAGTGAGCAATTGAGGTGAAGGTTGGTGGCAAGAAATAAGTGCAGAGTAGGAGGGCTTATTAAAGAAAAAAATAAACAGGTCTGTGAAAGCCAGAATTTTTCCTGGTTGGTAGGGGATCAAATACTTATTTCATTCCATAAAATATAAATTAATTATTTAACAATCATACAATGTGATTTGCTAGATTTTTTCTGGACTCTTTCACAGTTGAAGTTTACCTACAATAAAAATGACAGAACTTGTAGGTTGGAAAGCTTGCAAAATCGCCAATGTATCAAATATTTATTCTCCTCACTAATTATATATATATATATATATATACACACTACCTTATACTCAATTTTTTGTCCTTCCTCATTCTCGGGTCCTCTACCAGAGACCTGGGAGTTTAACGGTTCTGCGCAGGATCTTAGTTGTTCCCAGCACTATGCATTTCTGGACAGAGAGTTCAGAAGTTGCTCCTGGGATCTGTTGTAGCCATTTTTCCAACTTGGGGGTCAATGCTCCAAGTGCTTCCATCATCACTGCAATCACTGTTGCCGTCACTTCCACATCTTCTCTAGTTCTTCTTTGAGGCCCTGGTATTTCTCTAGCTTCTCATAGTCCTTCTTTCTGGTGTTACTGTCATTTGCCACATCTATTAAAATTGCTGTCTTTTGAAACCTTGTCTACGATCACAATATCTGATTGGTTAGCTAACACCTGCCTATTCATCTGGATATTGAGGTCCCACAGAATTTTAGCCACTTCATTCTCCATAACCTTTTCTGGGGTCTCCCACCTAGTCTTAGGGGGAATTAGCCCATACGCTGTGCAGATGTTCCTGAATACAATTCCTGCTACTTGGTTGTGGCAATCAGTATATGCTAATCCTGCTTGCATTTTGCATCCTGCCACTATGTGTTTGACTGCTTCCAAGGCTCTCTAGCATAGTCTGCACCATGGGTCTTGTTTTGTGTGGTATATTCCTTCTTGTTTGGATCTGGTACTTAGCTTCTTCTCTTGTGCAGATATGATTTAGTGCCTCTGTGCTGTCTTAGAGTCCAGCTTTCTCAAGCCATTGGTAGAATTTCTCCATGTCAGCCAGCTCCATTATCTTTCGATGGTACATCTCATGCAGCGGCTTGCTTGTCGTGCCGTGGCACTTCATGTTCCTGTTCTTCTTTCTAGGACTGTTGTTGCTGCTTTAGGTTCTCTGTCAGTATCTCATCTTTTGGTGCCATTTTTCTGATGTATTCCCAGATACTCCTTGTTTCGTCCTTGATGGTGGCTTGGGTGCCTATCAAGCCCTGACCATCTTCCTTTCTGTTGGTATATCATTTTTTTGTTTTAGATTTGGGGTGGAAACCTCAAAGCATTGTAAGGCGTTTAGGGGTCTTCAAATCTGCATTTTCCTTCTCTTCTTTTGGCGAGCACGCTTTGCCAGCAGAATATCTGATAACTGGCAGGGCACATGTATTGATGGCTTGGATCTTATTCTTCCAATTGAGCTGGCTTTTCAGGATCTGTCTTTGATGGTAGTTGGATGTTGCTGTTTTTCTTGCCTCTTCATCATAGTTACTATATCCCTATGGGATGCTGAAGTACTTGGTGCACGTCTGTACATCTTCTATGTGCTCTGCTGATAGTTCCACTCCATCAGTCATTAGTACCTTGCATCTCTTTATTAATAACCAGTGCACTACTCCATTCTGAAGGACATCCTGATGTTTTCACTGAAGATCCTTGTCAGGTGGAAAAGTGAATCGATATCTCATTCATTTTTTGCATACAGGCAAGTGAACGGTACTCACTGATACAGTGCTTGCCCTGCGAGCATAACACTAATACTCCCAATGTCAGTCAGGGGTTAACTTTGGAATCATACAATTACACAATGCTGATCCTGTATAGAATGTGACAAGATTCTGCTTTTACTTTAATAAAATGAAGATAAAACCTGCACACCTATAGTATAGCAGGAAATCATCTGATCTCCAAATATCATGCATTGTATTATTAACCCTTTCACGACCGGCCGATTTTTCGCTTTCCGTTTTTTTTTTTCGCCATTCTTTTTCTGAGAGACGTAACTTTTTTATTTTTCAGTCAATATGGTCATGTGAGGGCTCATTTTTTGCGGAACGAGCTGTACTTTTAAATGAAACCATCAGTTTTACCATATTGTGTACTAGAAAATGGCAAAAAAATTCCAAATGCTGAAAAATTGCAAAAAAAGTGCTATAACACTATGGTTTTTGAGATATTTTATTCACTGTGTTCACTATATGGTAAAACTGATGTGTGGGTGTGATGCCTCAGGTCAGTGCGAGTTCGTAGACACCAAACATGTATAGATTTACTTTTATATAAGGGGTTAAAAAAAAATCGGAAGTTTGTCCGAAAAAAGTGGCGCACGTTTTACGCCATATTCCGTGACCCGTAGCGTTCTCATTTTTCGGGATCTTAGGCTCAATGACGGCTTATTTTTTGCGTCTCGAGCTGACGTTTTTAACGGTACCATTTTTGCGCAGATGCTACGTTTTGATCGCCTCTTATTGCATTTTGCGCAAAAGTTGTGGCGACAAAAAAACGTCGTTTTGGCGTTTGGAATTTTTTTGCCGCTACGCCGTTTACTGATCAGATTAATTGATTTTATATTTTGATAGATCGGGCGTTTCTGAACGCGGCGATACCAAATGTGTGTATATTTTTTATTTTTTTAACCCTTTAATTTTCAATGGGGCGAATGGGGGGTGATTTGAACTTTTAGGTTTTTTTGTTTTTTTTTAATTTTTTAAAACTTATTTTTTTACTTTTTTTTTTTATTTTACTAGTCCCCCTAGGGGGCTATTGCGATCAGCAATCCGATCGCTCTGCAGTATCTGCTGATCACAGCTGGAAGGCTGTAAACAGCAGATACGCTGTCTTTCTCTTTTGCTGTGCCCCGGGCACAGCGAAAGTGAAACCAATTCATGTGTAGTACAGGAGTCATCACATGACCCTGTACTACCATGACAACTATCGGGAGTCACGTGATCGCGTCACGTGACTTCCGGTTTCGGCGGTAAGTAAAAACTTTACCGCGATTGCGCTTATAATGGCGCTGTCATGTATTGACAGCGCCATATAAGGGGTTAATCGGCACGAGCAGATAACGATTCTGCTCGTGCCTAGCAGGCACACATCTCAGCTGTGAAAATCAGCTGAGATGTGTGCCGATCGCGGCATGCTGCCGCCGGAGGACCGCGGGCAGTAAGATTATGTCATTTAGGACGTAATTTTACGGCCCGCGGTCGTTAAGGGGTTAATCTTCACTTTCTACTAGCCAGAACTCATAAGTCCTTTTTTTTAAAGTGAACAACATTACTTTAAAGGTGTCCAAAATTCCATGCTGACTTCCTAGGCTTAGTTTACATTTGCAATTGATCTTCCATTAGCATTCTGAGCATTTTTTTCTGTTGAAGTGAAGGAGAAACTACCAGAAGCCCAGTGAACCCCATTTTAGTTAGGCTTCATTTGTGTCATGAGGCAGACCAGTTTCTTGTTCCTATAATGGAACAGAATAAATGAACTCTGAACACTAGTGTGAACCTAGACTTAAAGGGGTTGTCCTCTACCTAGACAACCCCTTCTTAAATAAAGTAGTCCCTTTTGAAAAATAAAAAAAGTATACTCATGCCCCCAAGCAATATTGGCATCAGGTCTGCCAGAGGTCACATAGTGTTTTTATGGTACATGAACCCTGCTATTAGACTTCTGCGCTCTTCCTTCCCTCTGATGACTGTCGGACAAGTTGAAGAAATGATAGAGTAGCATGGTAACAGTGGCCGCTGAATGGATGCAGAGTTTACGTGGTATAGCAGTGCTACGCAAACCCCGACAGAAGTGGCACTGACCATGCTGGAAAGGCGCCTGTGCGGGAGGGGAGTATATATTTTTAATTGTATATGTGGGAGTACTTAATTTAAAGAGGGAGGTCCAGGTAGTGGATAAGCCCTTTAATAAATCTTCATATCATTAAGAGCTTTGTTTTTCTGATAGAAAACTCCAAATCCCCTGTGTATAAAGATTTAGCTGCTGAAGGACCACACGCTAAATATAAGAAGAAATCTCCGACTTCGAACAACCATTATAAAGAATATGTCAAAGTGGTTTGTAATTCCAAGGTCAGGTGCCGGCCTGTCAGTGACTACTGGGAACCATTAACAATAAACTGCTTTTGTCTTCCAGTTCTACATGTAAAAGCCCTAAAGAGGCTTGGTTTGTCTTGGAGATACAAGATTAATAATCACGTGATCTTCATTATTCAGGCGGCACAGAATTGCTAAGCATTATTTGACCCTGCACTGAAATATTAGTCTACAGTGCAGGAATAATTTTACTTTTAATTGAGGCTGCTGGGGAACTCCACAATTAGTAATAAAGTACATTTTAATATATATATATATATATATATATATATATATATATATCTATCAATCACCCTATTGGTCTTTTTTACCCAATTACTGACTGATCATTGAAAGACATAAAAACATTACCTTAATTAAAAATAAACATAATATACTCCATACATAAAATAAATAACTGCCCACCCAATCATTGTTTTAACTCTAACCCTGATTCACTTTAAAATAAAGTAGGTGTGTAATATCTAAAATTCAAAAGCATATGTGACCCCCTGGACTAGCCAGGTAGTCACAGGTAGGCCCTTGCACAAACACCCTACCCCTAAAAAGGTATCAGCAGCCAACCTAAAAACCCTGAGTCACCCCTCCTAGGTCTTGACGTTCACACCTGGGGGCGAAGCCAGGCGATTGGTCACGCCCTCCGAGGAGTTCGGATAGCCTGAGGTGGGAAAAACACGCAGATCAGTTAGGAGAGGAGAGTAGTTGGAAAGGAGTAACGTCTGTCAGGGATCTGGGTAGGAGCCCGGATACCCTGTGGCCAGGAGGCAGACGGTGGTGGTCACCTGCAGGAGCCGGGAAGACAACCGGTGGAACCGTCAGGGACCGGGACAGGGTAGTAGCCCGCCGGTACTGAACCGGGGAACCGAACGGAAACCAGAGCACCAGGAGGGGTACTCAGACCCAGTACGAGGCCCAGAAGCCACTGGACCGAGTCAAATTCACTGATTGGGGTCTGGACCTTAGGATCTTTCCCACCCAAGTCCCGACTCAAGGCAACAGCCCAACGAGGGGAATAGAAAGCCACCGCCCAGACATAGAGATCCCACGGGCCAGCGTCTGCGGGCAAACGGGCTCCCCGACATCCACTAGCTGGGGAGCAGACTCCCGTCGCTGAAGCGAAGGAAGTCAGCATTCTACTAAAAAGATGCAGGAGAAAGGCGTAAACCACCAACCTAACTAAGGGGCAAAGCGCAGCCGGCTGCGGGCACCGATCACCATCCTTTTGGTTTACCAGAGACTCCGGTGTATCTGTCATAGTGAGTACAACAGTGCCCTCGGTCCGTGCACCGCACCGCACCATCCTGCCTGCACCTCCTTCTTGCCCCAATCGGGTCCCCAGGGCCACCAACCCCTGCCCATGGAGGGGATCAACACCAAGCTGCATAACACCGTCCCCGGGAGCCTAGTCAACGGCAGCGGTGGTGCCCACTTACTCACCACAAACCGTGGGTGGTGTCACGAACTTAACCCCCAAACAACCACGGCCCCCGGCCGTGAACCTCCCCACCGAACACCACCGCTCATGTAGCGCCAGTATCCCTTCAGAGCGACGTGACCCCCGTGTCCGGGAGGAGCTCGAGCCACCCACCGATGAGCCCGGATCCGAGCGGCTCGGCAGCCGGCCGAGCCCCGAGGCGATAGACATACAATGAAGAATACAGATAAATGGTCTATATTAGGACACAACTTGTCACACGAAATTTTGCACAAACTTGGCCGACCTTCATGGGGACATTGGGCTCTGTCCAAATTACAGTTTCTGACACTCCCCCGATGGTTTGTCTGATGTCTGGGATCAACACAGGCATCGGGTGTCAACCCGCTGTGTGCTGCTTCATAGGCAGGCTAAGAAGGCTAAGAAGAGTTAATCTCTGCTAGTCTTCTTGCTCCTTTAATCACATATTGTGGTGAAAACTATCACATCTGCTCCTCTCCAATTTTTTCTGGTTGAATCCTTCTACCCATGCCAGCTATAGTTTATTCTATGTTGGTCTGTGTGGTGCGGTGTCCCAGACTCTCTGGTGAAAGTTCATAAGTTGTGCCTATTGCTTGAAGTGGTAATAGTGTTGTTATGTACTTCCTTTCTGCTCTTCTTTTTCCTCATGAATCTCTTATTGTCTTTACCTTTGGGTGTGCATGCTGTGTGACAGAGTTTTGGTTTTCTTTTGTCTGTCTTTATCTGTGGTTTTCAACAGACTCCTGACCCGTCGTCCTTCATTTTGGAGAGGGGAATTACATCAGGACTGGTCAGGAGCAGGGTCAGGAAGGAGACTCAGGCCTCTCCACCATCAGAAATATTTTTGAGATTAGGGATAGCATAGGGATCTCTAGTTTGAGGGTCCGCTTAGGAGCCTCACTTCCCCGCTATCCCATAGTCATCATGAAAGCACTATTGCCCATATTAATCAAGACTGGCATTGTCCATGATGATCTTGATGAGCGAATGTGTTGAAGTCAGACACTCTTGATTCATTATTAGGTGCTCACCTCTTGATGAATTAAGAGTGTCTGTAAAATGGCGTGAGCCTCTGTACACCTTGGCACAACTCTTACTTCAGTCAGTGACAGGAGTAAGATTTCTGGCCATAGGAATGCCGGAGATCACTTTGGTAGACCAACAAAGTAAAATATTATAGCTGTCAAACTAAAGTCGACTACAAACAATTAAATCATGTCTGATCCTAGCTTCCAAAAGTACCCAGGAACTGAGACAGTTAAAAAACACATTCTAAATACTTGCAGCCACCACAAAAGGGGACTAATAACTCAGCATGTAGTAATTGCCTTTTAAGTATACACTACATGATGATAATATGTGGTAGACATCTCCTCTAATTATCTTTCCTAATTATTGAGTACACATGTACCTGTCACAATCATTGCAAATAAGTGCATAAAATCAAGCAAAAAGCCATAAAATCGTCACGGAGAAACATTGGTAAGTGTAATTACTAAAGAACCCAGTGACGTGGCCTATGAAAATCTGCACTGCCATCGAATGCCACCTTTGTCACAAGTCAGTTCATGAAATTCTTCAACTACTAAATCTACGCCAGTCAACTGTATGTGTGTGATTGGGTAGTAGAAGCGTCTGCTTGGATAGGTATGTGGTTTATAAAAAACAGCTGTCCAGGCTGCCTCTACACATGATGTCAACACCAGATCTGGATGCCTCCCGGTACAGTGTAGTGAGTTGATACACATGGCACTTCTGGGGTGGTGCACAAGTAGGGTAAATGTAGAAACTTGGCACTCAAGATCAATGTGAATCGTGGTTTTTATTGTGAAGAACTTGTAGGACCAGCACAAGCACAGATGTTTCTGTCAAAATTACTTCATCAGTGTGCATGCAAAGGGTCCATAGAAAGCATAGTACAGATGCGAGTGGCATAGCTGGGTATGACGCAGTGTCCACCACAGTCTATATGACACTGCCACTGCGGTATACTTTCTATGGACCCTCTGCATGAACACTAATGAAGGTCTTTTGACCAAAATGTCTGTGCTTGTGCTGGTCCATCAAGTTCTTCACAATAAAAAATACTATTCACATTGATCTTGAGGGCCAAGTTTCTGCATCTCCCAGTACAGTGTAGGCTGTTAACGTCACAAATTCAGGTTCAACTCCAAATTAACATTCATGATTTTGGACTGTAGTGTCCAACAAGTTCTCATAGGGGTGATGGTCAGGTGTTCACATGCTTTTCACAATAAAGTGGAAGTCTATGGAGCAGATCTTGGTAACATATCTGCATGACGTCCATAGTCTCATTCCCCAAAAAAACACTAGAGTCAACCAACTTTTCTGTGTGTTTTTGCCTGTTTGAAGAAAACAAAGAATCCAGAATAAAACTTATGTAGACATGCGAGTAGCATACAAACGCAATGCAGATTTTGACCTTGGTCAGATTTGACCTCAGGTAACAATGCTAACTACTGAGCTATGGAAGAGAAAACACTGTCATATATGTCACGGTATTACACCGAGCAAAGGCTGTAAGTATAAATACAAGTAGATACTGCTATAATTATCTTTCAACCGATATGGGTCATTAAATTAGAGAAAAGTTAAGTCAAGCGTATTGTGTAAAGTTTTACTTTCTACATTTTCCCTGTTGTTAAATACTAATTTGATTGAGAGCTAAACACTTAGTCATAAAGACATACAATTCCCTTTATGACGATAATGAAGACAATTCTTTGTTAGGAACATTGGCTTTTCTAAATTGCTAGTTAACAAGACATTGTCCCTAAAGATCACAAAAAGCTAATGAGTTATACTTAGCTCCTAGTGCTCTGTCTCGGGCTGTAGCGCATGGCTGGTCCGGAAATAGATAATAATCTCACATACAGTATAATGCAGGACATGAAACAGAAAGTCACAATGGCATACAAATAATAATGTATTATTACTAGAAATAAAGAAGTAAAGTGTATCTACATTTTAATAGTTTTATATCATTTTGTTCAATATGGAAAGGAAATATTGAAAATCACTTTGGTAGGGTATTTATCTTCAATGCCTGCAAGTGTCTAGCAAACCCTTACTTTTTCCCCAGAGTATTTCCTTGCCTTCAGCTGCATTATCAGAACGCACTCATTTAGAGTACAGATGATGGCAGTGAAAGGGTCAGTACATGTCTCCTCCTTTGGATCTTTTACTTACCAGAACCATCTCTTGCAGCAGATGTCAGTTGTTAAACGAAAGCGGGCTTCACACGCTACGATATATCTAACGAGATGTCGGCGGGGTCACATCGTAAGTGACACACATCCGGCATCTTTAGTGATATCGTAGCCTGCTACAGCTATGAATGAGCAGAAATACTCACCTTCTCGTTCATCGCTGACACGTCTCTCATCTTCTAAAAATCGCACGTCCTGTTGTTCATCGTACCCGGGGTAGCACACATCGCTCCGTGTGACACCCCGGGAACGATGAACTGCAGTTTACCTGCGGCCGCCGACAATGCTGAAGGAAGGAGCTGGGCGGGATGTTTATGTCCTGCTCATCTCCACCCCTCCGCTTCTATTGGGCGGCCGCTGTGTGACGTTGCTGTGACGCCAAACGTCCCTCCCCCTTCAGGAAGTGGATGTGCGCCGCCCACAGCGAGGTTGTTTGGAATGTAAGTACGTGTGACAAGGGGTTACAGCATTGTGCGACACGAGCAACAAGTTGCCCGTGCCGCACAAACGATGGGGACGGGTGCGATCGCAAATGCGATCGCACGAGAAATTGTAAGGTGTAAAGCAGCCTTAAGATGGCAAAGTCTATACAGCAACTAATGCAAATAAAAAAGCCGCGGAGACACCATCACGTGTTTCTCAACGCTGCCAGGAAACTAGCCAGGTCTTTCACTGGGGAGGAACAACCACGGGAAGGGCAGTCTCCAGTCAAGGAGACCACCTATACCAAACATGGTATCTATCCACAGACAGCCGTTTCGGGGTATTTGCCCCTCATCAGTGTGGAGTAGGAATCTGGCTAGTGGGGGCAATGCCTAGTAAAAGACTACTTAAGCAAGCATTGTTGACCTTAGGGAGATGAACATATCCACTGCGGAGACACCATCACGTGTTTCTCAACGCAGTGATTTTAGAGCAACGCCCCCTGGGAAGTATGCAAATAAGAAAGCCGCGGAGACACCATCACGTGTTTTCTCATCAAGTATTCCCAGGGGGCGATGCTCTAGAATCACTGCGTTGAGAAACACTTGATGGTGTCTCGCAGTGGATATGTTGATCTCCCTAAGGTCAACAATGCTTGCTTAAGTAGTCTGTTACTAGGTATTGCCCCCACTAGCCAGATTCCTACTCCACACTGATGAGGGGCAAATACCCCGAAACGGCTGTCTGTGAATGGATACCATGTTTGGTATAGGTGGTCTCCTTGACTGGAGACTGCCCTTCCCGTGGTTGTTCTTTCCCGGTGAAAGACCTGGCTAGTTTCCTGGCAGCGTTGAGAAACACATGATGGTGTCTCCGCGGCTTTCATATTTGCATACTTCCCAGGGGGCGTTGCTCTAGAATCACTGCGTTGAGAAACACGTGATGGTGTCTCCGCAGTGGATATGTTGATCTCACCAAGGTCAACAATGCTTGCTTAAGTATACAGCAACTAATCACTTCTGTCAAAACCGCTTACCCACAAGAGTCTCGCCAACATGCTGGTTTCCTGGAATTATTTCCAATCAACAATAATTATGTGCACTCACTGATAAAGATGAGTGAACCTTTGGAGGTTCAGTTCGCTATAATTATGTGCAGAAGGGCATTGATCCCCCAATGCCTGCGACATATCACCATGAATATCCTTTGGAGGTTCAGTTCGCTGGCAGTAAACGATCCGAACCTCCATGTGTCCGAACCTTGCTCAAGGACGTTCGGAAACACTGATTGAAAGTATGAGTCTCCACCCACATAGCCAGCCATAAGCAGATCACTTCCAGGAGAAGGGGAGCAGGCATTTTCAAATTTATTTGGGGGGTTGCACACTAAATGTGATTGTGCTGTTGTTGCCCCCAATGCGAGCTGATCAAACACTGCAAGTGGCTCACACAAAGCTGAGCACCAAGCATACCTGAGCACAGCATTGCTCGTGCGAGTTAAGTTTGCACGTATGAGGGGCTGCTGATAAGTCTTTGGCTTTGTGGTCTTTTTTGTTTCTATGTTAACGAATGTTGCATCACATGAAAGCCTTATGTGTCTAATATATGTTTTCAAAATTGTGTTTGTTGCTTATGGCAACAGTGTTCCACGCACGCAGGAAAACAAAGTGGCGGAGTGTAATGCGATATTCACAGCAACTGAGAGCAGAGAAGACATAAAATTCTTGTTTCTGCAAGGAAAGTCCACAAAGGATATTCATGGTGATATGTCGCAGACATTGGGGGATCAATGCCCTTCATATTCCACAGTTAAGAACTGGGTTGCCAATTTTAAAACGGGCCACTTCAGCACCAATGATGAGTAACGTCCTGGACGACCGAGAGTGATTGATGTTCCAGAGATCATTGATGCTGTGCACAACCTCATACTGGTGAATTGACAAATTTCAGCTAAAGCAATAACAGACATCATGGGGATTTCCTGTGAATGTGTTTGTGTTATTATCCATGAACATTTGGACATGAGGCAGCTATCTGCAAAGTGGGTCCCCAAATGTTTGACAAGAGATCAGAGAAGCATGCAAGTGAAAACTGCCCGGTCCATTTGTCAGCGTTTCCGGACTGATAAGAAAGGATCGACTGGTCACTATGGATGAGACCTGGATTTATCTGTTTGTTTTCAGGGTCAATGAGCAGTCAAAAGAGTGGAGACACAGTGGTTCTACTTGTCCAAAGAAGTTCAGGGTGCAGAAATCAGCCACTAAAGGCCCCGTTACATGCAATGACATCGCTAATGAGATGTCGTTGGGTCACAGAATTCGATCTTGTTAGTGACGTTGTTGCATGTGACACGTACGAGCGACCGCTAACGATGCAAAATACTTACAAAATTGTTGATTGTTGACACGTCGTCCATTTCCAAAATATCGTTGCTGCTTTTGGACGCAGGTTGTTCGTCGTTCCTGAGGCAGCACACATCGCTATGTGTGACACCCCAGGAACGACAAACAACACCGTTCCTGCGTCCTCCGGCAATGAGGTGGGCATGACTTTCATGCGGCTGCTCTCTGCCCCTCCGCTTCTATTGGACACCTGCTGTGTGACGTCGCTGTGACGTTGCACGAACCGCCCCCTTACAAAAAAGAGGCTGTTCGCCGGCCACAGCGACGTCGCTAGGAAGGTAAGTATGTGTGACAGGTACTAGCGATATTGTGCGCCACAGGCAGCGATTTGCCCGTGACGCACAAACAACAGGGGCGGGTGCCTTCACGAGCAACATCGCTAGCGATGTCGCTGCGTGTAAAGCGCCCTTAAGGTGATGGCATCCATGTTCTGGGATAAGGAGAGCGTGCTGCTAGCGGACTACCTTCAAAAGGGTTCCACATCAATGCAAGGTATTACATTGAACTTTTTGACCAATTGAAGGCCGCTTTGAAGGCCAAAATCAGCAGCAAGCTGTCCAAAGGAATATTGTTCCTGCAAAACAACGCCTCCGCTCACACTGCACTAGCGACAATGGCAAAACTGGCAGAGCTGTGCTTCCAGCTGGTTGATCACCCACCTTATCCACCAGATCTAGCTCCCTCCGACTATCATCTGTTTCCAAACCTGAAGAAACACCTTAAGGGTACCGAATTTCACACCATTTCTGATGCTGTGGCTGCTACGAATGCCTGGTTTGAGGCACAATCAAAATCCTTCTTTTTGCTAGGCTTACAGAACTTGGAATACTGATGTACATAGTGTGTTGACATCAGTGGAGAGTATGTGGAATAAATGTAAAGTTTCATCTTCCTATCTCGTTTCTTTCTGGGTAAAGCCAAAGACTTATCAGCAGTTCCTCGTAAAGCATCCGAACCTTGTGTTTTTAAGTTGGTGTTCGGTTTGAAAACTCAAGCTCAGGTTCTCTCATCTCTACTCAGTGACAACGTGTTATAATAGCCAGACAGCTTGTAATCACAGCACTGAACCTGGCTGGATTATTGGGCAGGAATTTAAAAATAGAAGGTCCTCTTTAATCCAGTAAAAATGTCTCCAATACACATATAGATTACTCAGGAGTCACTCCAATAGCATAATTCAAAAAACTGTCCCCAGAAAAATTAAAATAAAAGCAGTATTCTTTTTTGAATAACAAAGACATATACAGTATATATGTGGCGCCTCTGAGGCTCCAGACAACACAGAGTACTGCACCTCATTTAAGGTGTAGTGCTTAACCCGGATCCAAAGGAGGTCGGTACCGGTTTCACCACTTACAGTGCCTTGCGAAAGTATTCGGCCCCCTTGAATTTTTCAAACTTTTCCCACATTTCAGGCTTCAAACAAAGATAACAAATTTAATGTTACAGTGAAGAATCAACAACAAGTGGGACACAATGGTGAAGTTGAATGAAATTTATTGCTTATTTTAAACTTTTTTAAAAAAAAAAAGAATTGAAAAGTGGGGCGTGCAATATTATTCGTTCCCTTTACTTTCAGTGCAGCAAACTCACTCCAGAAGTTCATTGAGGATCTCTGAATGATCCAATGTTGTCCTAAATGACTGATGATGATAAATATAAGCCACCTGTGTGTAATCAAGTCTCCGTATAAATGCACCTGCTCTGTGATAGTCTCAGTGTTCTGTTTAAAGCGCAGGGAGCATCATGAAGACCAAGGAACACAACAGGCAGGTCCGTGATACTGTTGTCAGAAGTTTAAAGCTGGATTTGGTTACAAAAAGATTTCCAAAACTTTAAACATCCCAAGGAGCACTGTGCAAGCGATCATATTGAAATGGAAGGAATATCATACCACTGCAAATCTATCAAGACCCGGCCGTTCCTCAAAACTTTCATTTCAAACATGAAGACTGATCAGAGATGCAGCCAAGAGGCCCATGATCACTCTGGATGAACTGCAGAGATCTACAGCTGAGGTGGGAGAGTCTGTCCATAGGACAACAATCAGTCGTACACTGCACAAATCTGGTCTTTATGGAAGAGTGACAAGAAGAAAGCCATTTTTCAAAGATATCCATAAAAAGTGTTGTTTAAAGTTTGCCACAAGCCACCGGGGAGACACCAAACATGTGGAAGAACGTGCTCTGGTCAGATGAAACCAAAAATCGAACTTTTGGGCACAATGCCAAACGATATGTTTGGCGTAAAAGCAACACAGCTCATCACCCTGAACACACCATCCCCACTGTCAAACATGGTAATGGCAGCATCATGGTTTGGGCCTGCTTTTATTCAGCAGGGACAGGAAAGATGGTTAAAATTGATGGGAAGATGGATGGAGCCAAATACAGGACTATTCTTGAAGAAAACCTGTTGGAGTCTGCAAAAGACCTGAGACTGGGACGGAGATTTGTCTTCCAACAAGACAATGATCCCAAACATAAAACAAAATCTACAATGCAATTGTTCACAAATAAATGTATCCAGGTGTTAGAATGGCCAAGTCAAAGTCCAGACCTGAATCCAATTGAGAATCTGTGGAAAGAGAGGAAACTGCTGTTCATGCTCTCCATCCAACCTCACTGAGCTCGAGCTGTTTGCAAAGGAAGTATGGGCAAGAATTTCAGTCTCTCGATGTGCAAAACTAATAGAGACATACCCCAAGCGAATTGCAGCTGTAATCGCAGCAAAAGGTGGCGCTACAAAAGGTATTAACTTAAAGGGGACGAATAATATTGCACGCCCCAATTTTCTGTTATTTATTTTTCAAAAAAACTTTAAAAAAAAAGCAATAAATTTCGTTCAACTTCACAATTGTGCCCCACTTGTTGCTGATTCTTCACCATAAAATTAACATTTTTCATCTTTATGTTTGAAGACTAAAATGTGGGAAAAAGTTGAAAAATTCAAGGGAGCCAAATACTTTTGTAAGGCACTGTACATACTTAAATACACAACCAGGTTTCCCTCCCCAATGGGGACCGGGCTAGGGTAGGGTCTTAAGGTGCCTTGAAACATGGGGGGCACCACCCACTAGTGACAGAGACCCGAGGAGGGGCAGCCACTTAGGGGGGAGTTAGGAGCCAACACAATTTAGAGAGTTCTCTGGCAGGAGAGGAAAGGAGCAGATGTGTCTTACCGGTGCTCTGGTGGGATGCAGGAGTTGTTCATGCGGTTGCCGAAGGGAGAGCTTCATTGTTCTCTCGGAACCGGCGCCACACAGGGTGCAGGACCTCAGGGAAAATTACTCTCTAAGTTAGTTTTCAAGAATTTGCCGGCACAGGGAGGTTTCAAGCTTCCCTGGCCACACAGAGCCCGAAAGCACAGTGCCAGATAGGATCCGGGGCCTTGGGCAGAGCCAGGCCACATTGCGGAGCCACCGCACCTGCAAATAGGGACAAGAGTACTACTCAAGACGGACTGGGGTCCCCAAGTAGCTTTATGCCATGGGAATCCAACACACATGACGCTAGGAGGAAGGGGCACATTGACCACCACACCGGACTGATCTCTGAAGGAATCCGGGTTCAACAGGGCCCATCACAGCGGGTGACTGGTACAACCTTGGCAAGCGGCACTAAAAAGTGAGTAAACACACCTGGAACCGCAGCAACCGACTTGAACTTTTATTACCGGCCCTGCGCCTCGGCGCCAAAGGCCATCGCCATCACTGCGCCCCTCATCATCCTCCCCGGGGCACTCTCCACCTGTGGGGAGCTATACCATCTCTGGCTTCTACTACCATCTGCCCTGTAGTACAGTGACAGCAGCGGTGGCTAATCCCTGGCCGCGTACCACAGGTGGCGTCACGACAATCATCCTACTATAACCCCCATCATCATTCCTCTTTATTGGTGTACACCTCAGGGTACGAAGCCGGGTAGGTCACTGCGACATCCCAGACCACTACATCGGCCCGGTGACGAGTAACTCAGGTACGAGATCCATACATACTGTATACAGCATTAAAAAACATCTACCTAATATTGGTCTCCTGATGCTCAATTCGCCAACAAATATTGATGTAAATACAGTTAGGTCCAGAAATATTTGGACAGTGACACAAGTTTTGTTATTTTAGCTGTTTACAAAAACATGTTCAGAAATACAATTATATATATAATATGGGCTGAAAGTGCACACTCCCAGCTGCAATATGAGAGTTTTCACAACCAAATCGGAGAAAGGGTTTAGGAATCATAGCTCTGTAATGCATAGCCTCCTCTTTTTCAAGGGACCAAAAGTAATTGGACAAGGGACTCTAAGGGCTGCAATTAACTCTGAAGGCGTCTCCCTCGTTAACCTGTAATCAATGAAATAGTTAAAAGGTCTGGGGTTGATTACAGGTGTGTGGTTTTGCATTTGGAAGCTGTTGCTGTGACCAGACAACATGCGGTCTAAGGAACTCTCAATTGAGGTGAAGCAGAACATCCTGAGGCTGAAAAAAAAGAAAAAAGCCATCAGAGAGATAGCAGACATGCTTGGAGTAGCAAAATCAACAGTCGGGTACATTCTGAGAAAAAAGGAATTGACTGGTGAGCTTGGGAACTCAAAAAGGCCTGGGCGTCCACGGATGACAACAGTGATGGATGATCGCCGCATACTTTCTTTGGTGAAGAAGAACCCGTTCACAACATCAACTGAAGTCCAGAACACTCTCAGTGAAGTAGGTGTATCTGTCTCTAAGTCAACAGTAAAGAGAAGACTCCATGAAAGTAAATACAAAGGGTTCACATCTAGATGCAAACCATTCATCAATTCCAAAAATAGACAGGCCAGAGTTAAATTTGCTGAAAAACACCTCATGAAGCCAGCTCAGTTCCGGAAAAGTATTCTATGGACAGATGAGACAAAGATCAACCTGTACCAGAATGATGGGAAGAAAAAAGTTTGGAGAAGAAAGGGAACGGCACATGATCCAAGGCACACCACATCCTCTGTAAAACATGGTGGAGGCAACGTGATGGCATGGGCATGCATGGCTTTCAATGGCACTGGGTCACTTGTGTTTATTGATGACATAACAGCAGACAAGAGTAGCCGGATGAATTCTGAAGTGTACCGGGATATACTTTCAGCCCAGATTCAGCCAAATGCCGCAAAGTTGATCGGACGGCGCTTCATAGTACAGATAGACAATGACCCAAAGCTTACAGCCAAAGCTACCCAGGAGTTCATGAGTGCAAAAAAGTGGAACATTCTGCAATGGACAAGTCAGTCACCAGATCTTAACCCAATTGAGCATGCATTTCACTTGCTCAAATCCAGACTTAAGACGGAAAGACCCACAAACAAGCAAGACCTGAAGGCTGCGGCTGTAAAGGCCTGGCAAAGCATTAAGAAGGAGGAAACCCAGCGTTTGGTGATGTCCATGGGTTCCAGACTTAAGGCAGTGATTGCCTCCAAAGGATTCGCAACAAAATATTGAAAATAAAAATATTTTGTTTGGGTTTGGTTTATTTGTCCAATTACTTTTGACCTCCTAAAATGTGGAGTGTTTGTAAAGAAATGTGTACAATTCCTACAATTTCTATCAGATATTTTTGTTCAAACCTTCAAATGAAACGTTACAATCTGCACTTGAATTCTGTTGTAGAGGTTTCATTTCAAATCCAATGTGGTGGCATGCAGAGCCCAACTCGCGAAAATGGTGTCACTGTCCAAATATTTCTGGACCTAACTGTATATGTAGAAATACCCAATGATTCCTATAGAAATTATTTAATAATTCTGCTAAGAGGATTTTTTTTTATTTTTTTGAATACTGTATATAAGTGCGGTTTGGGAACTTATATACAGTATTCTAGAATGCTGTATATAAGGGCTCACTGGTGTTGGCTGCAGCTTATAGGGACAAATTTGGTAACAGGTTCCCTTTATTACACAATTTTTGTTTTATTCTTTGCAGTATCTAAAAACAACTTCATTAAAAACATTTGAAATCATAAATAGAAAAAAGACAAATGTGTAGAGAAATTTATAAACAGCTATCTCATAATCCATGTTGTGGTTATTAGTTTTACTCAACTGCACAATCACTCTATTAAAGCATGTCACCTCCGCTTATTGCCTGCAAGTGCAGCATCTGATATATCATGTTTAGTTGATTTTATGTCGAGAGTGTGATCTACTGTATGTCTACTGGTAATTTAGAAGAATCTAAAAATAAGCTACTGTATTACTGACCACATTCAGATTAAGAAGGCTTTAATGCCATTAGTCTCTTGGACACATTTACCATTACCACTTAATAATAGGCTATTAAATACATAACTACAGATACATCGGCTTATATGGGTACGGTTGCAAAGTTGTGGCATTTTGTTACCCTGGAGCTGCGATTAATATTATGTCACTTTCTAAAAGAAACACGTTCTAACAAAAGCAGAGGATTTGATAATTACAAAGCATTAAATGCATAATTATGTAGAGTGAACGTGTCTGGAGTTATGTTTCATGAACTGTAAAATGGATTCTCTAAATTTAACACTAAAGAATTTATATGATTTTGACCAACAACCTTTAAAAATAAAAAGAATGTCAAGATGTAAAAAAATCTTCATCAGAGAATATATTCCACATAATAATAATGATTATAATAATAATAAAGTTTATTTATATAGCGCCAACATATTCCACAGCACTTTACAATCAGGTGGGGGGTTGTATAGGCAAATACAAAACAAAATAGTACATAATTCAACAGCTACAGTAGGAATGAGGGCCCTGCTCGAAAGCTTACAATCTATGGGGAAGAAGGGGGACACAAGAGGTGAAGCACACTTGTAGATCTGGCCGGCCATCATTATGCTAGTTAATTGGTTACATATAAAGATGAATGATCTGGTCTTTAGACAGTAACTTTTTGGGTGTCATTACGTGCTATTGGTTGTATGTAGGATGTGATGACAGACATAGAAGAGAGAAGGTTATGAATAGCATTTAGAAGGTGGGGCGGGGGAGAGTTAGGTTAGTAAGTTATTATGATAAGCTTGTCTAAAGAGATGTGTTTTTAATGTACGCTTAAAAACTTGGGGGCTGGATGTTAGTCACATTCTTTGGGGTAGTGCATTCCAGAAAACTGGCGCGGCACGAGAAAAGTCTTGGAGACGGAGGTGTGAGGTTCGTATTACACATACAGTGAGCTATTACTTTAACCCCTTCACGACCGCGGGCAGTAAAATTACGTCCTATTTTAACGTGACTTAACGACCAGGGACGTAATTTTACTGCCTAAACTTCATTTGATTGCCGTGGCCATAGCAACGGCTTTCAAATGATGTCCCCTGCTGTTTCTTACAGCAGGGGACCTTTGCTTGACCCTAGGGGGGGCGGCATCGCCACCCCCTATCGACGATCGATGTGATTGGCTGTTCAAATCTGAACCGCCAACCACATCGATCGCACTAATTTCGGCAAAAATAATGCCCGAATTAGTGCGATCCTGTGAGATCCAGCTATGAGATGCCGCAGCTGCTGCAGCATATCATAGGTGGACCTCAAACATGTCTCCCCCAGCCCCTGCAGCACTGATTGGAGCGATCGTGCTATGACGCGCAATCGCTCCAATCAGTGTGCAGTGGGGCGGTGTGATTTGCCCGTGGCCGCCCTCCCCAGGCCTGTGCTGGCCTGCGAGCCCTCCCCCAACATGTCTGCAGCGTGCAGTGGCTGGTACTTGTGGTACCACGCCACCGCCGCTGCTGCCGCCGCCGCCGCCCTAGCTGTCACCGCTGCTGCACGTGAGTACTGTGCTCACTTTGCAGCCAGCCCGTGCGCGCTCCCGTGGTGCCCCTGCGCGCTCCCGTGGTGCCCCTGCGCGCTGCCATGGTAGCCCCTGCCGTGCCCCCCCCCGCGATCTGCTCCCCCCAACCCCCCCCCCCCCCCCCCGACATCCCGATCTGCTCCCCCCGCGATCTGACTGCCTCCCCCATTATCTCTGTTCTGCAGCTCCCTCTCCGGTCTCCCCCTCTGCTCTACCCCCTCCCCCTCTGCTTCCCCCCCCCCCCTCTCTGCTCTCACTTCCCCCCCCTCTCCCCCTCTGCTCTCCCCCGACGTCCTCTTACCTGTCTTCACCGGCCTGATCACATCTGCGTCCATCGCTGGGTCCTTCCTGGGCATTCTGCTGATCTGCCTGCTGCTCCTGTAAAGCTGTCCATCTCTCTGCCATCTATTCCTCTGCAGCTCTTCTGGTCAGTGTTCCTCCTGCTAGTCCTCTGGGTACTGTGAGTATAACTTTTTTTTTTTTTTTTCCGTATCCCCTGTCCATTTTTACACCTCATCTGTCCGTGCGTCCCGCCAAGCGCTGATCAGGGATGCAGATAACGGATCGGCATCCCTGCTCAATTTTTGGCGTGACTTTTTTTTTTTTTTCCGTATCCCCGACGCTTTTTGTATCGCATCCGTCCGTGCGTCCCGCCAAGCGCTGAACAGGGATGCAGATAACGGATCGGCATCCCTGCTCAATTTTTGGCGTGACTTTTTTTTTTTTTCCGTATCCCCGACGCTTTTTGTATCGCATCCGTCCGTGCGTCCCGCCAAGCGCTGAACAGGGATGCAGATAACGGATCGGCATCCCTGCTCAATTTTTGGCGTGACTTTTTTTTCCGTATCCCCGACGCTTTTTGTATCGCATCCGTCCGTGCGTCCCGCCAAGCGCTGATCAGGGATGCAGATAACGGATCGGCATCCCTGCTCAATTTTTGGCGTGACTTTTTTTTTTCCGTATCCCCGACGCTTTTTGTATCACATCCATCCGTGCGTCCCGCCAAGCGCTGATCAGGGATGCACATAACGGATCGGCATCCATGGTCAATTTTTGGCGTGACTTTTTTCCATATTTGCGACGCTTTTTGTATCGCATCCGTCCGTGCGTCCCACCAAGCGCTGATCAGGGATGCACATAACGGATCTGCATCCATGGTCAATTTTTGGCGTGACTTTTTTTTTTTTTACGTATCCCCGACGCTTTTTTTTATCGCATCCGACCGTGCGTCCTGCAGCGGCCGATCAGTGCACTGCGTCTGTGCGTTTGAAAAGTCAAATGGCGCTCCTTCTCTTCTGAGCCCCGCCATGCGCTCAAACAATTTATTTCCACCACATATGAGGTATCTGCGTACTCAGGAGAAAATGCACAATACATTTTATGGTGCATTTTTTCCTGTTACCCTTGTGAAAAAAAAAGCTACCTAGTTGAAGCAACCGTTTTGTGGTAAAAAAAAAAAATTTTTCTTTTCACGGCTCAACGCTATAAACTTCTGTGAAGCCCCCAGGTGTTCAAAGTGCACATCAAACATCTAGAAAAATTATTTGAGGGCTCTAGTTTCCAAAATGGGGTCACTTGTGGGGGAGCTCCACTGTTTAGGCACCATAGGGGGTCTCCAAACGTGACATGGCGTCCGCTAATGATTCAAACCAATTTTGCTGTCAAATGGCGCTCCTTCTCTTCTGAGCCCCGCCATGCGCCCAAACAATTACTTTCCACCACATATGAGGTATCTGCGTACTCAGGAGAAATTGCACAATACATTTTATGGTGCATTTTTTCCTGTTACCCTTGTGAAAAAAAAAGCTACCTAGTTGAAGCAACTGTTTTGTGGTAAAAAAAAAAATTTTTCTTTTCACGGCTCAACGCTATAAACTTCTGTGAAGCCCCCAGGTGTTCAAAGTGCACATCAAACATCTAGAAAAATTATTTGAGGGCTCTAGTTTCCAAAATGGTGTCACTTGTGGGGGAGCTCCACTGTTTAGGCACCATAGGGGGTCTCCAAACGTGACATGGCGTCCGCTAATGATTCAAACCAATTTTGCTGTCAAATGGCGCTCCTTCTCTTCTGAGCCCCGCCATGCGCCCAAACAATTACTTTCCACCACATATGAGGTATCTGCGTACTCAGGAGAAATTGCACAATACATTTTATGGTGCATTTTTTCCTGTTACCCTTGTGAAAAAAAAAGCTACCTAGTTGAAGCAACTGTTTTGTGGTAAAAAAAAAAAATTTTTCTTTTCACGGCTCAACGCTATAAACTTCTGTGAAGCCCCCAGGTGTTCAAAGTGCACATCAAACATCTAGAAAAATTATTTGAGGGCTCTAGTTTCCAAAATGGTGTCACTTGTGGGGGAGCTCCACTGTTTAGGCACCATAGGGGGTCTCCAAACGTGACATGGCGTCCGCTAATGATTCCAACCAATTTTGCTGTCAAATGGCGCTCCTTCTCTTCTGAGCCCCGCCATGCGCCCAAACAATTACTTTCCACCACATATGAGGTATCTGCGTACTCAGGAGAAAATGCACAATACATTTTATGGTGCATTTTTTCCTGATAGCCTTGTGAAAAAAAAAGCTACCTAGTTGAAGCAACCGTTTTGTGGTAAAAAAATTTTTTTTTCTTTTCACGGCTCAACGCTATAAACTTCTGTGAAGCCCCCAAGTGTTCAAAGTGCTCACCAAACATCTAGAAAAATTATTTGAGGGCTCTAGTTTCCAAAATGGGGTGACTTGTGGGGGAGCTCCATTGTTTAGGCACCTCAGGGGGTCTTCATACCCCACATGGCGTCCGCTAATGAGTGCAGCTAATTTTGCATTCAAAAATTCAAATGGCGCTCCTTGCCTTCCGAGCACTGCCGTGTGTCCAAAGATTTGATTTCCACCACATATGAGGTATCTGCGTATTCAGGAGAAAATGCACAATACATTTTATGGTGCATTTTTTCCTGTTACCCTTGTGAAAAAAAAAGCTACCTAGTTGAAGCAACCGTTTTGTTGTAAAAAAAATTTTTTTTCTTTTCACGGCTCAACGCTATAAACTTCTGTGAAGCCCCCAGGTGTTCAAAGTGCTCACCAAACATCTAGAACAATTATTTGAGGGCTCTAGTTTCCAAAATGGGGTCACTTGTGGGGGAGCTCCATTGTTTAGGCACCTCAGGGGGTCTTCAAACCCGACATGGCGTCCGCTAACAGGTGCAGCTAATTTTGCACTCAAAAATTCAAATGGCGCTCCTTGCCTTCCGAGCACTGCTGTGTGTCCAAACATTTGATTTCCACCACATATGAGGTATCTGCGTACTCAGGAGAAAATGCACAATACATTTTATGGTGCATTTTTTCCTGTTACCCTTGTGAAAAAAAAAGCTACCTAGTTGAAGCAACCGTTTTGTGGTAAAAAAAATTTTTTTTCTTTTCACGGCTCAACGCTATAAACTTATGTGAAGCCCCCAGGGGTTCAAAGTGCTCACCAAACATCTAGAACAATTATTTGAGGGCTCTAGTTTCCAAAATGGGGTCACTTGTGGGGGAGCTCCATTGGTTAGGCACCTCAGGGGGTCTTCAAACCCGACATGGCGTCTGCTAATGAGTGCAGCTAATTTTGCGTTCAAAAATTCAAATGGCGCTCCTTCCCTTCCGAGCTCTGCCGTGCGCCCAAACAATTGATTTTTACCACATATGGGGTATCAGCGTACTCAGGAGAACATGCACAATAAATTGTATTGTGTACTTTCTCTTTTCTCCCTTGTAAAAATGAAAATTTTATGGCTAAAGTAACATTTTTGTGTTAAAAAGTAAAATTTTCATTTTTTCCTTCCACATTGCTTTGGTTCCTGTGAAGCACCTAAAGGGTTAATAAACTTATTGGATGTGGTTTTGAGCAGTGTGAGGGGTGTAGTTTTTAGAATGGGGTCACTTTTGGGTATTTTCTGTCACCTAGGCCTCTCAAAGTCACCTCAAATGTAATGTGGTCCCTAAAAAAATTATTTTGTAAATTTTGTTGGAAAAATGAGAATTTGCTGATGACCTTTGACCCCTTCTAACTTCCTAACGGAAAAAAAATTTGTTTCGAAAATTGCGCTGATGTAAAGTACACAAGTGGGAAATGTTATTTAGTAACTATTTTGTGTGACATATCTCACAGATTTATGGGCATAAATTTTCAAAGTTTGAAAATTGCGAAATTTTCAAAATTTTCGCCAAATTTCCTAAATTTTCACAAATAAACGCAAAAAATATCGGCCTAAATTTACCACTGACATGAAGTACAATATGTCACGAAAAAACAATCTCAGAATCGCCAGGATCCGTTGAAGCGTTCCAGAGTTATAACCTGTCAAAGTGACACTGGTCAGAATTGCAAAAAATGGCCCGGTCATTAGGGTGTTTTAGTGGCCGGGGGTGAAGGGGTTAAACAGAAAAAAACAAAGAAACAAAATATACATATATACACATAAAAATAAAATATAAAATTGCTTTTTGCACTAACCAGATCCTGGTGATGTAAAGAATTGTAAACGTAAAATAATTGCTAAACTGGAAAAACACTTTTATGACTTCTTGTTTGTAATAAAATAATTATTAAACTTCTGCTACGCTGAACATTTCTCCAGAGTGGGGGATGGGGTTCGGTTGGGAGGCTCAGATGAAACAATGGGTTAACCCATTGGCACATGCCTGGAGGAAGTGCCTGGCTGTTCCTTATTCCCTCTCCCTGGTAGTAAACGTGTTCTTGGCTGCGGTTGTGGGAAAGAGCTGTTGACTGATCAAGTCTTATACTTGTTTAACACAACATTTTGGACAGCGAAGTCTTTTTTTGCAGCCACATGCTTTCGGCACACACATGGTTTCACAGCTCAGCATGCTAAAGATATCAGTTTTTGGTGCCAATTTTATATAACTTCAATAACAATATAATATGATCTGAAGAAACAACTGTATAAAATTTCACTATTTAAAATAAGCATATAAAGCTCATTAAAGGTCGCTTTAATCTGCAAGCATTCTTTACCTCGGATACCATATAATCAAGACTTTATCTTCAGGGCTTTTGTCTTCTTGTCTGTTTATGTCCAATACAATAATAAACATTTTCACTAATTGATTGTATCTGTACAATCTTTAAAATCATTATATCTTAAATACTTCCTTTTACACAATGTAAGCTGAAGACGATCATCGGGGGGGTGAGGTGGTGGGGAGGCCCGCTCACTGATCCCAGCCCAAGGGGGGCCCGCTAAGCTCTGCCTGGGGCCGCCCACAGACCCACCGACCCGCCGACCACAGACCCGCTGGCCACAATCCCGCTGACCAGCTGACCACAGGACCCGCTGACCACAGGACCCGCCGACCACAGGACCCACTGGCCGCAAGCCCGCTGACCACAGACCCGCCGACCACAGACCCCCGCGACCGCAGGTAGACCCCTTGCTTCAGCTAGATCAGGCGTGGGAAACCTCCGGCCCGTGGTCTCATGCCTCCTTACTGTGAGCCTCCTGCATTCCTGATGTGAGCCTCTGGCCCCTCTCCTCTGAGCCTCTGGCTGTCTGTGCTCCCTCAGTCCTGTTCATGTCTTCCAGTCCTGTTTGTGCCCCTCTAGTGTTGTCCGTCCGTGCCACCGCCAGTGTACTGTCCGAGCCCCTGCCCCTCCTGTGATGTGTGCATATGTCCCCAGCCCCGCCTGCTGTGATGTGTGCATATGTCCCCAGCCCCTCCTGCTGTGATGTGTGCATATGTCCCCAGCCGCTCCTGCTGTGATGTGTGCATATGTCCCCAGCCCCTCCTGCTGTGATGTGTGCATATGTCCCCAGCCCCTCCTGCTGTGATGTGTGCATATGTCCCCAGCCCCTCCTGCTGTGATGTGTGCATATGTCCCCAGCCCCTCCTGCTGTGATGTGTGCATATGTCCCCAGCCGCTCCTGCTGTGATGTGTGCATATGTCCCCAGCCCCTCCTGCTGTGATGTGTGCATATGTCCCCAGCCCCTACTGCTGTGATGTGTGCATATGTCCCCAGCCCCTCCTGCTTTGATGTGTGCATATGTCCCCAGCCCCTCCTGCTGTGATGTGTGCATATGTCCCCAGCCCCTCCTGCTGTATTGTGTGCATATGTCCCCAGCCCCTCCTGCTGTGATGTGTGCATATGTCCCCAGCCCCTCCTGCTGTGATGTGTGTATATGTCCCCAGCCCCTCCTGCTGTGATGTGTGTATATGTCCCCAGCCCCTCCTGTGATGTGTGTATATGTCCCCAGCCCCTCCTGTGATGTACGTGCCTTCAGCATCTCCTACATGATGTATATGATTAACCAATCAGTTGATATATATATATCCTGGGAGGAGGACATAATCACCAGGAAGGGTCAGAAATCAGGCTGGGGACATATATACCCGCATGTGCCCAGGGGGGGTGGGTGTAAAATATAATATATATATATATATATATATATATATATATACATACATATATACACACACATACAATACATATACACACACACACATACATATACACACACACACACACACATACATATACCAGAAAGCCCCCGGGATGGGACATATATGCCGGAAGGAGGACATATTCACCAGGAGGGGCAGAAACCAAGCTGGCAACATATATACCCGCATGTGTCCAGGAGAGGGATAAATAATAATTGCAATATACAGTGTGTATATATATATATTTTATATATTATATACATATATACACGCACACACACACACACACACACACACACACTTTTCCAAGAGTGGCAGTGAGAGTTTGGAAGGTTTGAGGGGTGGAAGCAGAGCTGGGGTGGAGCCTGGGCGGAGTCCCAAGGGTGGCCGAAAATTTTGCCAGTATGGAGCCCTGAAATTCCTAGCGACAGCCCTGTTTGTGGTATGCACCTTGAAAGTGCTAATTGAATATCTGTGCAGGGTTTAAAGGGGTTATCCGGTACTTTTGATTTTTTTTTTCCTTATGGGGCTAAGAACATCCAGCAGGTAGTTACCAACTAGCTGCCTTGTCTGCCATGCAACAATCTCTTCCAGATTACAGTGGTCACAAACCTCTCCTTACGGTGATTCTCATGCATGCTGTTGCGTCACATGACAGAGTAGTTCCTTTTCTACTGCTCTCCTCTGTTGATGTGGCATCACTGCTAACGTCATGCTTATAGAAATCTGTCTCCCCGCTGCCTAGTTGTTGGGAGCCGGCTGTCAATTACCACGATGTTGGTAGTAACGCCCTGTTGACAGAATGGAGTGAAAGAGAAAGAGCTGCTCTGTTCATGTGAGTTCAATGGAAGCAGGAGAGTTGCCACCTGAGCAAGGAGAGATCATTGCATGGCTGTACAGGCAGGTAGTTTGCAATCCACCTGAAAAAAACCCCATTGCAAATGCTTCCTATAAAATGAACAAAATGCACAGCAATGTCAATACAATATTGTTATGTACATATTCTATCTTATGAAATTTCTTTTAACAACTTTGGATTTTGGAAACTCCAAGCGGTTAAAAGAAGTGACACATATTATTCACAGTATGCAATAAAAGGCACCAATGGAACCAGCATCCAAAAGATGCTGTCAGCACATAGCCTTGGAGAGTTTCCGCTCAGTTTGTGCTAAAAAAAAACTCAACAGAAAGACTCAGTGTGCACATACCCTTTGTGTTACGATACTGGTGGAACACGGCTATAATCCAATGGCTGGAGAGGCACAAGCAGGGAACAGCATGCAGTGGTAGAAGTCCCTTGATACAGGAATAGGAGTTGTAAGAATAATCCAGACAGGATAGGGAACAGCATGGGTAAGACAATTCTCAGGAGCTGTAGATTGGAGCTAGGCATTAGCTAGACACAATAATCAAGCAATGAATAAAGGTTTCATGTGGTTTTTAGTAGGCCCAAACAGGAAACAAGATGGTTTCCACAGGATCGACATTGGCTGTCTTATGAAAGGGTGATTTCAGGACACAATAACAGCCTCCAGTGGCAAGGTGTGGAATTACAGCATAATTGTCACTCATTGACTACCGGGGTTCCACCAAGTACACGCTAACCTCCGGCGAGGGCTGCAATACAGAGGGTACATGATACAACGGTGGACCCTGGTGCTAGGGAACAGGGAGCAGGGTCGCCTCCTAAACTCACCTGAGGCTGATCCCTGCACTCCCTAACATCTGTATAGAGATTCTTTTACATACCTATCACTGGACTCAGCCCTGTATAGTGTGCAGGGCAGCTGGAACGCTAGTCCCACTCTAGGTTAAAGACACAGAGAGGAATAGACAGACAAGGGTAAAATAAACAGAAACCATACAAAGCACTCCAGACAACAAGAGGTAATAATGAAAAATGGACCAGAGGGGAAAAAACAGAAAGCACTAAGGAAGAAAAAAACTCAACACACCTTTCACACAGCAAATGTTCTCTGAAAGTCTTCCTGGTTCACAGCTCAGAGGTTACCTCTATAGGCAAGCTAAGCAGAAACTACCACCTGCGATTACCTGAGCTAGGAGGGAAGTCTCTATAGCAGAGCTAATTAGCTATAGATAACAGCTGGCTATTGCTTTCATTCAGAGTTTAAGAGACCAGAGGATCTAATTAAGGCCCCACTCACACTTGCGCTATTTCGACGCAAACGGAATCCGTCAGTAATGTAGTACAGTTCATTTATTTACAGTGGAAGCGCGACATCGTGTGGACACAAGCGGTACTGCATGACACACACACGTGCCATAGTAACGCGCTTCCACTGTAAATAAATGAACTGTACTACATTACTGACGGATTCCGTTTGCGTCAAAATAGCACAAGTGTGAGTGGGCCCTTACCCTAGCAGCGCTTGAAAAAGGAGAATCTGCACAGCCAGCAGTATTAACCTGAACAATTGTGTAAGAAGCCCTGCACTGTGATCTCCTGACACCAAAAATAGGAGGAATCACTCTCCAATGTGGTGCCCTCATGACAGTAATTTAGCAAAGTGAATAATAGCAGTCACTGGTGGTCAATCCAGAGAAGGACAACAGAATCCTGAAACTGGGTTATTTTCAGATGGAGTCTTTTTCAGCCTGATTCAGCCTGGAACCTGCCTAAAAAAGCACTGAATTTAAAAACAATGAACATATGAACAGAAGTGTCAAAATGACTTGCTGTGCCTTTGTTTCGCTGTTTTCAACTTCTTTCTTAACAGCTTTGGTTTCAGACAAAATCTATGAAGCTGATAAAAGAAGTGAATATTCTTATTTTATTTGCAAAATTATAAAAATGTCGGTGGCAAACCTGCTGTAAAAAAAGAAAAAAAAAAAAAGATACTCCAGGAAAAACACCGTTTTCCTGAAGCATCTGGTTTAAAAATTATGACAGTGTCAGAGTCTATGAGATGCCATGTGCACATTCCCTTATATTCTCTCCAAAATCCTATTCAAAACCTTCAAATACTCTCACAAAACTGTTCCACTTAATTTCATTTTTATATGGCATAAACTTTGCTGTTTATATGAGAAGTTTTTTATTAAGCTTTTTTTACCGAACAGATTTTGAAAAAGTCAATGTGGAAAAAAGTGCCTTTTGTCACTTCTTTTAGCGGCTCTAGGGTTCAAAAACTTTGAACAGTTGAAAGAAGTAACATGCTCCTTCTTCAGGTGGCTTAAAATGGCCAAAGTGAAAGCCGCCGCAAGAACAACAGCAAAGGCACTTCACGAAAATGATAATCGGTATTTTCCTGAATTGACTTTGGCAGGGAAAACTGGGCGCTTGCGCTGGCGTCTAATTGATACTCTTTTTGTATTTTCCTTCCCTTCTTGTAACAGCAAAGCTTTTTTTTATTTTTTTTAAGCAATTTAGCCATATGACCCCTGTTTTTTTACCTGATAAAGTGAGGTTTGAGCAGTAACATACATTTTAGAATGAACTGTAATGTACGAAAAATACATGAAAAATTTATGAGTGAAATGGTGTAAAACCCCCACAATTAATCCATTGTTTTTTGAGTTTTGTTTTAGAGTGTTAACTATGAGGTGTGAATGATCTGGCACCATGATTCTCCAAGTCAGTATGATTACCAAACTTGTAAGGTTTTAAAAAATATTTTAGTGATTAAAAAAAAGTCAGAACTTTGTAAAAGTAAACTTGATTTGTGTCTTTATTTTCTGAAATTGGTATTTTTTTTATTTTACTGATCATGTACCTGTGTGCTTGATTTTTTGCACGGCCTTTTTTAATGTTATTTTGGGGTGCATACGATGATTTGGTTGCTTGTTAAGGCATATTTTTTAGGAAAATGATTAAAACCCTACAGCTCTATCATATCGATTGTTTTTTCACTTCAAATTTCATCATAACGGATAAATATTTGTATTTTTTATTACTATGGGCACCTACGGGGCTAGTACATTATTTTTCTAGTTTTGAAATTTTGCTATATATGCTTATGGAAAATGGGGGTGATCTAAACTTTTATATTTTTGTTTTATTTGTTTAAAAAATATATTTTTTTATGTTTTAGAACTTTTTTATTAGCATTTTTAAACTTGAGCCTTTGATTTCCTATACAATACATTGTAATACTATATTGTAAAATTACTGGTCTGTGAAGCCCAGCTATTGGCTTGGCTCATGGAAATAATACAATGACAGAAGACCCGTGACATTCACGCGAGCTTATCACCACCCGGTGATCACTGGAGGTCGATGGACTTGGAACTGGCAGAGGTCATCTTGGATTTTTTTTAAAAAGCCGCTAGCTCCCATCACTTCAGTTATTCCACTGCGCCGGCAATGTAATGTAGCCAACACCCACACTGTATAAAGCATACTAAGAAATTGAGCTTGCTTCGTAGAGTAATAGTCGCTACAGGGTTAATGTTATGGCTGATCGTTGTATATCCAAGGCGCACTTACGTGGTAAAACATTTCACTTTACTGAAAGTGTTTCCATAATTGACTAACCAAAATAAACTTAAAATGAATTTCATTTTTATTCAGAAGGTCTAATCTTAAAATGAGATAAATCTAATGTCAAAATCTTGAAAGGCTCCTTGTTTAGTGGTATCCATGTGCATAATGCCCAGATTCTGTTGCCAGCTTGTATGTGTAAGGCAAAGTTTCAAATCTTCTTTCAACGTCTCAGCCGTTCTGCTGTTTTTGGCCCCATATACATAAGGTTATTGTTAGGGCTAAAGATTTGCCAGGGGAAGCTGAAGATGGAATGTCTGGAATATGTAAAATTTCAGAAATCATACCCTTAAAAAATAAACCAGTTTTCAAGTGTACTGTGTAAGAGAGGTGGAAACCAGCAATTTCGCTTGCTGTGCTTTTCCTACCTAATCTCTGCATTAAGATGTCTTGTATGGTGCCGTTGAAGTGACCAGACAGGGAGGCCTCTGGCTGTGTAGTCGTGGCAGCACTATGGTGCAGGCACATCCCTGGCTTCATCACTTCTCCAGAGTTAAAACAGTGTGTGTCAGTGTCTTCGTTCTCCATTACACAAAAAGACTTCAGGCAGGAGTTGAATGCAATAAAAGAGAACATTTATTCAGCACAGTCCTATAATCCGAACAGCAGACAGTAAAGAAACAGGCAGTTGTAGACTTTCAGTGGAGCTGGGGACACCCTGACCAAACGCCACCTCGGGTGGGGATATGCCCTCCGTACTCTACTTCCTTCGGGCGCCCACTATTCAGCCAAGCATACACCGGACCCACACCGGCAGAATAGGCTCTGAGGTTGCGTCCACCTCCTTATCTCCGGTGTCCCGTGCTGTTTCGCTCACACTCTGCCCAAGTGCACACACTGCTGTCCCGGATCTCTCAGCTCGACAGACACTCCGGTACAAACCACTCCGGTCAGCGGATCACGGCAATATTAGTGGAGCTGGGGACACTCTGACCAAACGTCACCTCGGGTGGGGATATGCCCTCCGTACTCTACTTCCTTCGGGCACCCACTATTCAGCCAAGCATACACCGGACCCACACCGGCAGAATAGGCTCTGAGGTTACGTCCACCTCCTCCTCTCTGGTGTCCCTTGATGTTCCGCTCACACTATCGCACTTGCCGCTGCAGATGCTCGCACTCCGCTGACCCGGATCTCTCTCCTCCACACACATTCAGACGTCGCCTAGATATCCGGCCGACTCCTCCTCCCCGGTGGCAACAGCCGTCCCACCCGGCCACTAGGGGGTGCCCTAACACATCACATAAAAACATAAAATTCAACACTTTCAATAATCACAATGCCGGGTAGCTATGCTAAACAAGTAGGGGGTAGGCCCACCCACTACATGCCTCCCCTCTTAAAAATCCGAGCCTCCCGGCAAGGCTCTAAAACTTTAAACATATTAGCACATAAAAACCTTCTGGGTCAGTCCTCAACAGCGGCACCAGTTCAGCGGCGCTCCCGGTCTTTAGGGACGCTTTATGGCGCAACAGCGCTCCCGGTCTCTGGATAGCGCCCGGAGGCTCAACAGCGCTCCCGGTCTTAGATGTGCGCCCGGAGGCTTCAATAGCGCTCCCGGTCTTTGCTGGAGGTGCCCGGAGGCTTCAATAGCGCTCCCGGTCTTTGCTGAAGGTGCCCGGAGGCTTCAATAGCGCTCCCGGTCTTTGCTGAAGGGCAACAGGCCCGTAAAACTTTTCAACAAAAGCAACTTTCTGCCGGTTTACAACAATTCCGGTCTTCACAGGTGCTGGAGCGAACAGCTTACTCTGGGGGCCAGGCTCTCTTCCATTCTTCCGCTTGAGCCTGGATATAGGCCCCCAGAGATTGTCCTGGCTGGCGGCGGATCCGCCTGAAAGACACCGGAGCGTAGCACGGCTCCTCCGGCACAGCTGCTGCAGCACCTCTTGGCGGTGATGGCGTCTCTGCCCGGGACGGTGGTGGTGCGGCGGGCGACGCGTCCAGCATGAAAACTGGTTTGTTGTTGACATTTTGCGTCACCGCCACCACGGTTGGAAGCTTCTCCGGATCGAGGGCTGGCTCTGCCACTGTTTCCGGGGCAGCCGTCGGTACGCGCCGGGGTTGAGGAGGCGCGGCCGGTCTGGTACGGCTCTGTCGTCGCTCTTGCTGCTCCTCCCACGCAATCTCCTCCTGCCACTGCTCCGCTTCCCGGGTGGTGGGCATGCGGGAAACACACACCGCAAACAGACCGCGGCTACCTTTGTCCGGCAAGAAGCTGACTTTCTCGCCCGGCCACAGGGTATGGAGTCGCTTGGGGAGTCCTTCTACGTCCAGGTGAACTCGGTTGTAGAAGTAGTCATCCCCGGTCTCTACTTCACGGATGAATCCATACCCCTCCTGCTGGTTGAACTTAACAACCACCCCGGTCACAAACTGCTGGGCCAGATCCTCTCCACCGGGACCGGACAGCATTTCCCGGACTATGGTCTCAGCCAGGAGCCGTTCCCGGACGGGATCAGGCTTCGGGGGCGGAACACTGGGGCGCGCCTTCTCCGGCGGGGCGATGACTGGGTCCCAGAAGAAGCCCAGGTGGTCCTCCTCTAGACGCCCGGCTAACTCCTCGGCCGACTCCGGCGCCGGGACAAATGGTGTGGCGGCGGCGTTAAGCTGCAGGGTGTCCCATGGGAAAGCAGCAACCCCCGGACGGCTTGGCATGGGCGGGGTAGCATAGGTCGCCTTCACTTCTGTAATGGTGCTCCCGGTTTGAGCGTCCCATGAGGTCTTCCAAGAGACCTTGTCCGGTCTTGTAGAGCCTCCCGGCCCAATGGGGAGATCCGCTATCGCGGCCTCGTTAGCAGGGGCGAACCGGGGTCGGCCTCGGCCAAGGCTGATGAGGGCCATAGTCGTCGCCAACTCCGCAGGTTGCCCAAAGTTCTCCATCTCGGTTCTCAACGGAATCGCTGGTAATGGCGGTGGTGTCGACGCTAAGACTGGAGGAAGTGGAGGCGGGTCTTCGTTTCCCGCTCTTGAACAAACTCCACCCCCAGCCTTGCGCATCATCTCGACTCCTCCGCTGAGGTACTTTTTTTCCCTTTTCTTCGTCTTTAATGCCCTGGAGCTGGCGCCTCCCCTCTTTGGGCGGAGTACTCTGTCCTTTTTCTTCGGCGCCGGCCAGCCCCAGGCTCTTCTTTTGGCGCCAATTTTCCGCGCCTTCTCTTCCTCACAGATAACGGCCTCCTTGCCGCCATCTTGTACCCGGTCCAACGCTACGGGTACTAGGTTCTCTTCCCACCACGGGACTGGAAATCTTGTATCATGGTCCGGATCTTGTGCTTCAGGCACGACCTGATCTCCAGTCTCTTGGGTCCCTAGCAGGGGACTCGTATCCTGCCGACTACGCCACATGAAGTGACCAGACAGGGAGGCCTCTGGCTGTGTAGTCGTGGCAGCACTATGGTGCAGGCACATCCCTGGCTTCATCACTTCTCCAGAGTTAAAACAGTGTGTGTCAGTGTCTTCGTTCTCCATTACACAAAAAGACTTCAGGCAGGAGTTGAATGCAATAAAAGAGAACATTTATTCAGCACAGTCCTATAATCCGAACAGCAGACAGTAAAGAAACAGGCAGTTGTAGACTTTCAGTGGAGCTGGGGACACCCTGACCAAACGCCACCTCGGGTGGGGATATGCCCTCCGTACTCTACTTCCTTCGGGCGCCCACTATTCAGCCAAGCATACACCGGACCCACACCGGCAGAATAGGCTCTGAGGTTGCGTCCACCTCCTTATCTCCGGTGTCCCGTGCTGTTTCGCTCACACTCTGCCCAAGTGCACACACTGCTGTCCCGGATCTCTCAGCTCGACAGACACTCCGGTACAAACCACTCCGGTCAGCGGATCACGGCAATATTAGTGGAGCTGGGGACACTCTGACCAAACGTCACCTCGGGTGGGGATATGCCCTCCGTACTCTACTTCCTTCGGGCACCCACTATTCAGCCAAGCATACACCGGACCCACACCGGCAGAATAGGCTCTGAGGTTACGTCCACCTCCTCCTCTCTGGTGTCCCTTGATGTTCCGCTCACACTATCGCACTTGCCGCTGCAGATGCTCGCACTCCGCTGACCCGGATCTCTCTCCTCCACACACATTCAGACGTCGCCTAGATATCCGGCCGACTCCTCCTCCCCGGTGGCAACAGCCGTCCCACCCGGCCACTAGGGGGTGCCCTAACACATCACATAAAAACATAAAATTCAACACTTTCAATAATCACAATGCCGGGTAGCTATGCTAAACAAGTAGGGGGTAGGCCCACCCACTACACCGTACCTTTGCTGTACAGTGCTGCTATTTCATAAGGGTACCTGGGATTTTTAAAATAGTCAGAAAATGAAGATCATCTAGAACAATCTGCTTGTCTTATAGCTGCTAAAATGTACCACATTTGCATTTTCAGTAAATTGGAAAAAAAATAATTTTGTTTCTGAATGAAATCATGCATTTATAATGTAAATAATATATCTTTGAGTTATTTACATATAGATGAAACTCGCTAAAAGTTCCATCTTTATAGTTTTATCTAGGTATCTAGGTCTATTATGAAGCTCAATCTCTGCTTGAATGCCACAGGAGTACAAAAATGGCAGCAACCGAGGCCTTCAGCAGACTTCCCATTGGTTTCTAGCAATTACGTTGCTGGGGCATAATGGCCGGCAGTGCGTGCAACTACAGTGGGTGTTCTATTCAAACGTCACTGTTGGAGATCGAAAGCAGTGTTTAAATGGTTAACAAAAACTATCAAGACTCTTATACAGAGATGTGGAGACAGGTCAGCTCCGCGTCCTCTCCACACATGGGCATGAGAGATGGGCAAGCAGTAAAATGGTCAGGTGCTCTTTACACGAGTCGAGCTAGTCAGACGCTCTGAAAGGGCTCAACTCAAGTAACGATTATGGAAGTCACTGACTGGGCAGTTTGAATCCCCACTCACATACATCCAGCCATATACAGAGCATTTATTTTGTCTTGACACTCTACATTCTGACTCTGCAAATGCCTCGTACTGGGGTGTCGGCTCCCATCATTCAGTGAAGGGAGTCGGATCTTTGTGTTTTTGTTTCATGGACGACACATCAGAGCACCTGCGATACTCAGCCGAGCACAGCGAGTACCCAAGCACCCCGATGCTCAATAGAGTATCTAGAAGTGGCGAGCATGCTCACTCCTCTCTCATGGGCATCCCAGTGTAAACCATAAGTTTGATGCAGAAAATGTCTTTTGTATACCATATTGTGACTATATTGCTAGTGATGATCTAGCATGCTCAGCACTGCTCTGTTCTTGATCAAGCATCGAGGTGCTCAGCAACCTCAATACTCAATCGAGTATTCTGTGTTTGGGCTCCATGCTTGAGTCCCCATGTTTTGCGGTTGTCTTTCAGTCATTAAACATGCAGGTATTGCCAGTATGTCACAGTCAATCAGTGTGAATGGGTGGCCACATCACGTCATCAGATCTATATAAGACCCTCTGACGCCATGCTTTTGTTTTCTGTACTTGGGAATAGTGTAGGGAGTGCTTCTGCTGGAGAAGAGATAGTGCTGTAACGTAAAAAATGTATTCTATTCTCTATTAATGCAGAAGAGATAGTGTACTAGAGGCATGTAGACAGGGATTCTAGCCTTACAGACCTTTCTGCTGCTATGTAAACCCAAAATTGCTTTTTAAGGATAATTCTAATCTATTCTATTCTCTAATAATACTGTTCTTAGTTGCAATTCGTGTAAACAGAGCTGGTGGAGAAGGGGTAGTGTATTACAGGCATCTAGGCAGTGATTATTGCCTCACATTCTTTGCTGCTGTTATGTTAACCCAAAATTCCTTATCAGGGCTAATTCAAATCCGTTCTATTCCCTAATTATAACCCTTTTATCTGCAATAAGAGTAGGAAGAGCTGCTGGAGAAAGGATGACGCCAGTGTGGTGAAACATGTTGGGGAGGCAAACGTTATTCTCTTTTAATAATTTGGAGCTTCAATAGCTTATACCATGACCCATTATGAACATTGGGAGCTACAGTAAATAATAGGTCAATTTTTAGCCGCTGCTAACTTGTTAATTACTATTGGGCCTGGTATGATCTACTATTAGGTTTAAAAAGGTAGGATCACCTATTGCAGCTCCTATTGGTTTTAAATGTTTGTTCAGTGCATTTGAAATTTATAAATATTAATTAATAAAAGTTATATTTTAATAAGAAGTCCTTAGTTTGCTGGCTTAATTGCCTTTGGCAAATCATAAACTGGATAGTGCAATAGCTACATGTAGGTAGGGTTTCTAGCCTTACAGACCTTGCTGCTGCTAAGTAAAAAATATTTTCAATTTTATAATATCACTCTTATCTGCATTTAGTGTAGGGCAAGCTGCTGGAAAAGGGATAGTGTATTAGAGGAATGTAGGCAAGGATTCTAGCCTTACAGACCTTGCTGCTGCTATGTTAGCCCAAAAGTCCTAGACCGGGGATTGGCAAGCATGTAGCACCTGGAAAGAGGCGTCAAAAGGTGTCAATTGCAGACACTGATTGTGGACCTAGGTGTTCAGCCCAACTAGTCGGGTGCTTTGATGTTATGTGCCTGAGCATGCTGGTAGTTGTCAGGCTGATAGTAATCAGGCCTCTGCTGATCTTGGTATGTCACAGGTTGCAAATGATCATTCCATTATTGTCCGCACTTTCTTTAAAAAACACCAGACTCAGGAACACCTAACTCTTGGTAGGGGAACTTGCCTTGTGTGGGTGCTCTGGGGAACATTTGTCCACCTTCTCCTTTGGCCACCCCACTGCCTCTTCCAGCCTGTTGCAGTGCTGTGGATCCCTCTCCCTCTGCGCTCCTGTCCTCCTCTGTGCATGATACCTTGCCAGGTTGGGTCGGTGACTTCATCTCTCACCACCTCATCTTCCACTTCTGCACTCTGGGCCTCCTTCTCATTTGTTGACTTAACTCCAGGAAGTGGACGTTCGCCGCCCACATCGAGGTCGTATGGTAGGTAAGTATGTGTGACGGGGGTTAATCGTATGTGCGGCACGTTCAACAAATTGAACATGCCACACATACGATGGGGGCATTGCAAATCGCATACGATATCGTATGCGAAATTGCAATGTGTAAAGCAGGCTTAACTCCAGTACGTTTCAACAGAAGTGTAAAAAAAACTTTGGGTTCCAACTTCATTAAGTTCAAGATCAAGAAAAGCAAAACAAACTTTTAGAAAAGTTGATGAACTTTTTAATGTTTGTGATTAGAGTTGAGCGCGGTTCGCGGTTCGAGGTTCTCCAGTTCTAGGCTCGAGTGATTTTGGGGCCTGTTCTAGATCGAACTAGAACTCAAGCTTTTTGCAAAAGCTCGATAGTTCTAGAAACGTTCGAGAATGGTTCTAGCAGCAAAAAAACAGCTAATTCCTAGCTTGGTTTCCGCTGTAATAGTGTAAGTCACTCTGTGAATCACACTATTATGACATTTCAGTGTATAGTGTGCGTGAACAGCGCCTTCAGATCACTGCTGTTTCTATAATGGCGATCGCCATTTTTTTTTTTTTCCCTTGTCTTCCTTCCCTAAGCGCGCGCGTGTAGTGGGGCGGGCCAGCATGTCAGCCAATCCCAGACACACACACAGCTAAGTGGACGTTTAGCCAGAGAAGCAACGGCATGTGTGATAGGATGTCCATGTCACATGTCCCTGCATTATAAAACCGGACATTTTCCTCCAGGACGCCATTATCTCTTCTGCGTCTTTGGTGTCAGACATCACTGTCGCAGCTCCGTCCTCCTGAGTCCTATCGCCGATACAGCTGTATGCGCTCCATACACAGCGTTAGACAGCTTAGGGAGAGCACTTTCTATCAGTCCTTTTAAGGGCTCAAACCGGCAGGGTCAGAGCCATAGGTGACAGGTCCTGAAAACAGAGACAGCGTCTGTGTAGCCAAGGTCAGGGATTTCGTCGCTGCATTTCACCATTAGGAGGGAATAGAAAGGCAGGCTTCCATTCCTCTACCCAGAGCCCCACAATCCTGGCACTGTACCCTCCTGTCCTCTGCACACTCCAACTCTTTTTAACTAAGCCATTATGCTAGCAAACAGTCAGTGTACCTAGTGGCATCCTAAACGTGGCTATTGTACTTTTGTCTAGTCACACTATTGCAAAGATATTTGCAGCACGTCTGCCTGCATTGCACACTCAAACTCTTTCTAACTAAGCCATTATACTAGCAAACAGTCAGTGTACCTAGTGGCATCCTAAACGTGGCTATTGTACTTTTGTCAATTCACACTATTGTAAAGATATTTGCAGCACCTCTGCCTGCATTGCACACTCAAACTCTTTTTAACTAAGCCATTATACTAGCAAACAGTCAGTGTACCTAGTGGCATCCTAAACGTGGCTATTGTACTTTTGTCAATTCACACTATTGTAAAGATATTTGCAGCACCTCTGCCTGCATTGCACACTCAAACTCTTTTTAACTAAGCCATTATACTAGCAAACAGTCAGTGTACCTAGTGGCATCCTAAACGTGGCTATTGTACTTTTGTCTATTCACACTATTGTAAAGATATTTGCAGCACCTCTGCCTGCATTGCACACTCAAACTCTTTTTAACTAAGCCATTATACTAGCAAACAGTCAGTGTACCTAGTGGCATCCTAAACGTGGCTATTGTACTTTTGTCTATTCACACTATTGTAAAGATATTTGCAGCACCTCTGCCTGCATTGCACACTCAAACTCTTTTTAACTAAGCCATTATACTAGCAAACAGTCAGTGTACCTAGTGGCATCCTAAACGTGGCTATTGTACTTTTGTCTAGTCACACTATTGCAAAGATATTTGCAGCACCTCTGCCTGCATTGCACACTAAAACTTTTTTTAACTAAGCCATTATACTAGCAAACAGTCAGTGTACCTAGTGGCATCCTAAACGTGGCTATTGTACTTTTGTCAATTCACACTATTGTAAAGATATTTGCAGCACCTCTGCCTGCATTGCACACTCAAACTCTTTTTAACTAAGCCATTATACTAGCAAACAGTCAGTGTACCTAGTGGCATCCTAAACGTGGCTATTGTACTTTTGTCAATTCACACTATTGTAAAGATATTTGCAGCACCTCTGCCTGCATTGCACACTCAAACTCTTTTTAACTAAGCCATTATACTAGCAAACAGTCAGTGTACCTAGTGGCATCGTAAACATGGCTATTGTACTTTTGTCAATTCACACTATTGTAAAGATATTTGCAGCACCTCTGCCTGCATTGCACACTCAAACTCTTTTTAACTAAGCCATTATACTAGCAAACAGTCAGTGTACCTAGTGGCATCCTAAACGTGGCTATTGTACTTTTGTCTATTCACACTATTGTAAAGATATTTGCAGCACCTCTGCCTGCATTGCACACTCAAACTCTTTTTAACTAAGCCATTATACTAGCAAACAGTCAGTGTACCTAGTGGCATACAAGAAGTGGCTGTTGTACTCCATTAGTGCCCCACTGGTGCAAATCTATGTGCAGCACCTCTGCATGACACCCTCCTGCTCTGTTTTTAATAAGCTATAATGATAGCAAAAAATACTGCCATTTAGTGGCATCGTAGAACTGGCTGTTGTATTCCATTAGTGCCCCACTGGTGCCAAGCTATTTATAGCACCTCTACATGACACCCTCATGCACATTTTGCTACGCTAATGTTATAGCAAACTCATGGAATTCATTGCTGCATTTGATAATTCGGAGGGATAGAAAGTCAGGCTTCCTTTAGCTTTTCCTTCTGTTCATAGACAGCATCTCCAAGAGCAATTTCCCCTCCACGTCTAAGTGTGGAGAGGCAGCTAGTGCGCATGCGTGTGCCGATTTACCCCAGCTGCAGCCTAATTACAGTGTTTCGCCTAGTGAGTATGCTCAGCCTGACTGTGCTATTCCTGATGCTAAGTCTTCATTTCGGGATACAGCGCATGCTCCCACACTAAGTGTGAAAACCCTCTTTGCACAGGTGCTTGCATTCCGTGCCGGGTCTAAGTCCTGTTTTGTGCCTAGACACCATGCTAAAGCTGATAGTCTTTTTTCAGAGACTGTATTTCATGCTACTGAGCATGCTCAGGCACTTACTGCATCAGAGACTAGGTCCGGTAATGAACTCTTTGGCCCTGCCCCTGATGTGGGGGTCCCATATAGACCACAGGGCATCAGGTGTGCTCCCAAATGGCTTGCAGAGGCCCACCCCTATGACTTGTCACCGCATTATTGATGGTCAGACGATGACTGGTGAGGTGTTTGGGTCATGGCAGCCATGAGGTCATCATTGAAGTTGCGGTTCCAAATAGGACGCTAGTTATGCCACTCATGATGTGTCACTCTACTTTTGTCTCCAGGAGGTGCATTGTGGTCCACCCTGGTTTGGGGCGGACCCAGGTTATAAAAGGGGCTGGAGCCAACAAGGAGGTGCGCAGTCTTCTATTATGCTCCGAAAGAGCACACCTCCATGTGTTGAACCCATTGCGGCTTTAGGCCAGAGGTAGGCAAGGATAGGGTGTCGATGCAGGCCACCACCACAGTTGGTAACGCAGAACGGTTAAGACCAGCTCCTGTCCTACCAGTCCTGCTTGTGCAGCCCAGTGGCATTAACAGGCCTGCTGCTGCTGATGCGCCTGCTGTCCACAGGTGTGCCCCTACGCACACGGTCAGCGTACTCAATGGCCCCTGTGTTGTTAACAGGGAGTTCCTGGGCTGGGTGGGCATGTGGACCCTGTGACGCTAACAGGGCTCCCAGTCTCCAGATCCGAATGGCGTCTAACTCGGTTCAGGCTACTATTAGTTTCATAGCCACACAGCTCTGTATCCTCCACCAAACCTTCCAGTTGCCAACCTCTCCTTTTCCAACTGGGAGCACGGTGGACACTGACTGCTGATGGGGATATATAACTTTCTCTTTCTTTTCTTATTAATTTTCGTTATATAGCGGTAACATAGTATATACCACTTTATCCAAATCTGCCAGTCCCACTGTAACAGATGGTGTTTCTTCAGCAAATGTTACTGTTGCTTAACCACCAAATCCACGGACCAAAACTTTTTTCCCCTTTCCAACACACCTGTTCCCCTTTCCACCAGCATCTGTCCTTTTTCAACTCATTTTGGTATATGACCAAAAGTGCAACTCTGCAGGGACACCGTACTCAACGCCATCTCAGCACAGCAGCCAGCCCTCGGTCCCTCAGATGTGGACAAGTAAAAGACCATTTCCTCCTATCCATGACAAAGCGTTGAGATTCACTCTGTGCAGCACTGGTGTTTAGTGGAAAAGTAGATCTAAGATTGCGTACCACATTCTGCAGATACTCCTGTATACGTGCGTCCATTTTTATGGCAGGAATTATTTTGCCAAATTTTGTCTTGTACCGGGGATCTAACAGTGTGGCAACCCAGTATTCTGGATTACTTTGAATTCGTACAATCCGAGGGTCATGTTGTAGGTAGTGCAGCAAGAAGGCGCTCATGTGTCTTGTGCATCCAGGAGGACCAAGTCCTTGGTGTGTTGCTGGCAGAGAGGTGAGAATCGTGCCTCCTTCCTCTGCCCTCTCCCCACAACCTCGCACAACCGAAATGTGAGCAAGCTCTCACTCATCTGCTGAGTCTTCCATGCCCATCGCCAGTTCGTCCTCCATTTCTTCATGGGCTCCTGCACCTTCCTCAACACTTTTTGCTGATACTATGAGCCCTTATTAATCCCTCTCCCTCACCATGACTGCCGCATAGGTGCCGCTGACCATCTGGACCTCGTAGATCTTGTTATCCCTTCCGCATATGACTCCTCCTGTACTTCCTCCCCTTCCTCTTGTCCCAACACCTGACTCCGAATAATAATTACAGTGTGCTCCATCATGTAGATGACCAGAATTGTCACGCTGAGAATGACATTGCCAGTGCTAAACATCTTCGTCGACATTTGTAAACTGTGTAGCAGGGTGCATAGGTCCTTGATCTGACACCACTCCAGCAGCGTGATCTGCACCACCTCTGGATCAAGTTATCCCAGGCTATATGTCATAACGTATTGCAGCAGGGTTCGGCGGTGCTGCCACAAACGCTGCAACATGTGCAGATTCAAATTCCTGCGTGTGGGCACATCGCATTTCAGGCGTTTAACCACCAGACCTAAAGACTTCTGTAGCGACGAAAGTTGTTGAGCTGCTGTGTGCGCACGATGGAAGTGAGCACATAGCGAGCGTGCACGCTGCACAAGGCCATGTAGGCCGTGATGGTGTTTTAAAAATTGCTGGAGAATTAGGTTCAACACGTGAGCCATACAAGGCACGTGTGTCACATTGCCCTGACGATGGCCCGCAGCCAGGTTTGCATCATTGCCGCACACGGCTGTTAAGTCACCAACGGAGTCCGCTCCGTCAATTTGTACTCCGGTCGCCAGGTGACAACGTGTTCCTTTCATGAATAGTGCTGATAATGGGAGAGGAGTCGATGCCAGCAGCGCAGGTGGACGCAGGTTATGCTCACCCACTGGGCTGCATTACCTTGACAGATGCAGAATCTCTGGCTGAATGTAGCTGGTGGGTATCTCACAGATGAAATACCATCATTCAGCTACAACCAATGGGAAGACACCACACCCTTTTTTATGCCCATCCTGTCTGCAGACCACTGCCAGACATAGCTATGAACCTCTGGTTAATTTTACCCCCAGTTCAGTTTTATGATTTTGTGTGCTTGTTACCTGACTACTTTTCCTGCTTGCTGTTTATGTACCTTGTTGGCCGATCCGCATTTCACCTCTGCTTGTTTTCTGATTAAGTCCTGGCCGTCCCATTCTGTTCCTGTTCCTCAATTAATGTTTTGACCCTGCCTGACTACTATTCTCTGGAACTGCAGCCTTCCACAGGTATTAATCACCTTGGGCCCTGTGCAATTCCTAATCCCTGTATAGGGGTTAAAGGGTTTCAGGGTTCTAGGGGTGCTGCTTGGTGAGTGGCTTCCCTCTAACCTATCATTTACAGCCTATCTGAGTGTGTGGATCAAGGAAGGCGTTACACCGTGCTCTCTGCAGAAGGCCATGTGGGCCAGGATAGTGCTTTAAAAATTGCTGGACAACCAGGTTCAACACGTGAACCACACAAGGCACGTGTGTCACATTGCCACAGCGAAGGGCCGCACCCATGTTTGCATCATTGTCGCACCCGGCCTTCCCTGGCTGCTGGTTGAGTGGAGACAACCATTGATGAAACTCGGTCTCCAGAGCTAACCGTCCACAACTTCTCAGCGGTGTGACTCACATTTCCCATACATTTCAAAGTAAAACTTTGACCGCCTGATGGCATTGAGCTCTGCTGCCAGCATAGTAAGGAGGTGTGTGGTAGTCCTTGTGCGCAGTTACAAGGAAGGGTGGCCTGACCACACAGGGTTTGCGCCAAGGTGGAGGACCCACACGAGGTTGAAGAGGCAGAAGCAGTGTATTAACTTCTACATACAGAAGAAGGATTGAAACAACTCGTGGGGACGGCAAGACTTGTACAGCAGACCCTTCTCCATCTCTCCCCACAGTAACCCATTGCCCAGTCAGCGACATGTAACGCCCCTGTCCATGCTTACTGGGCCAATTATCTGTGGTGAAAAGCACCCTGTCACACAGAGTTTCTCAAGGAATCAGTGATGTTTAGTGCGACATGCTGGTGTAGCGCGTGCACGCCTTTGTTGGAGAAGGAGTGGCGCCTGGGCATCGGCTCTTGGGGCACTGCGATGGGCATAAGGTCTCGAAAATCCTCGGTTAAAAAGGTTGGAAAGGCAGCATTTTGGTAGCCAACAGTTTCCAGATGCTGAAAGTCAACCTCTAAGCCATGTCATGCCCTTCTAAAAGCATGTAAAACACAGCGCGGGGACTCCAACCACAGTCTCCCTCGTTTCCACTAACTGGGCCACACACACCCCACTTGACTGGCATCGGTTGAGCCCCCTTTTGAAAAAGAAAAAGATGCTTTGCATGAAGCACTCTCAAAAATACGCGTGCCTTTCCCGTCCCCTGGCTGACCCAGGGGAAGAAAAGTCCTCTGAGAGCCATGACTTGTTCATATTGGTTCTTTTAGAAACACAGCGAGGGGACTCCAACCACAGTCTCCCTCGTTTCCACTAACTGGGCCACACACACCCCACTTGACTGGCATCAGTTGACCCCCCCTTCTGAAAAAGAAAAAGATGCTTGGCATGAAGCACTCTCAAAAATACGCGTGCCTTTCCCGTCCCCTGGCTGACCCAGGGGAAGAAAAGTCCTCTGAGAGCCATGACTTGTTCATCTTGGTTCTTTTAGAAACACAGCGAGGGGACTCCAACCACAGTCTCCCTCGTTTCCACTAAGTGGGCCACACACACCCCACTTGACTGGCATCAGTTGACCCCCCCTTCTGAAAAAGAAAAAGATGCTTGGCATGAAGCACTCTCAAAAATACGCGTGCCTTTCCCGTCCCCTGGCTGACCCAGGGGAAGAAAAGTCCTCTGAGAGCCATGACTTGTTCATCTTGGTTCTTTTAGAAACACAGCGAGGGGACTCCAACCACAGTCTCCCTCGTTTCCACTAACTGGGCCACACACACCCCACTTGACTGGCATCGGTTGAGCCCCCTTCTGAAAAAGAAAAAGATGCTTGGCATGAAGCACTCTCAAAAATACGCGTGCCTTTCCCGTCCCCTGGCTGACCCAGGGGAAGAAAAGTCCTCTGAGAGCCATGACTTGTTCATCTTGGTTCTTTTAGAAACACAGCGAGGGGACTCCAACCACAGTCTCCCTCGTTTCCACTAACTGGGCCACACACACCGCACTTGACTGGCATCGGTTGAGCCCCCTTTTGAAAAAGAAAAAGATGCTTTGCATGAAGCACTCTCAAAAATACGCGTGCCTTTCCCGTCCTCTGGCTGACCCAGGGGAAGAAAAGTCCTCTGAGAGCCATGACTTGTTCATCTTGGTTCTTTTAGAAACACAGCGAGGGGACTCCAACCACAGTCTCCCTCGTTTCCACTAACTGGGCCACACACACCCCACTTGACTGGCATCGGTTGAGCCCCCTTTTGAAAAAGAAAAAGATGCTTTGCATAAAGCACTCTCAAAAATACGCGTGGCTTTCCCGTCCCCTGGCTGACCCATGGGAAGAAAAGTCCTCTGAGAGCCATGACTTGTTCATCTTGGTTCTTTTAGAAACACAGCGAGGGGACTCCAACCACAGTCTCCCTCGTTTCCACTAACTGGGCAACACACACCCCACTTGACTGGCATCGGTTGAGCCCCCTTTTGAAAAAGAAAAAGATGCTTTGCATGAAGCACTCTCAAAAATACGCGTGCCTTTCCCGTCCCCTGGCTGACCCAGGGGAAGAAAAGTCCTCTGAGAGCCATGACTTGTTCATCTTGGTTCTTTTAGAAATACAGCGAGGGGACTCCAACCACAGTCTCCCTCGTTTCCACTAACTGGGCCACACACACCCCACTTGACTGGCATTGGTTGAGCCCCCTTTTGAAAAAGAAAAAGATGCTTTGCATGAAGCACTCTCAAAAATACGCGTGCCTTTCCCGTCCCCTGGCTGACCCAGGGGAAGAAAAGTCCTCTGAGAGCCATGACTTGTTCATCTTGGTTCTTTTAGAAACACAGCGAGGGGACTCCAACCACAGTCTCCCTCGTTTCCACTAACTGGGCCACACACACCCCACTTGACTGGCATCGGTTGAGCCCCCTTTTGAAAAAGAAAAAGATGCTTTGCATGAAGCACTCTCAAAAATACGCGTGCCTTTCCCGTCCCCTGGCTGACCCAGGGGAAGAAAAGTCCTCTGAGAGCCATGACTTGTTCATCTTGGTTCTTTTAGAAACACAGCGAGGGGACTCCAACCACAGTCTCCCTCGTTTCCACTAACTGGGCCACACACACCCCACTTGACTGGCATCGGTTGAGCCCCCTTTTGAAAAATAAAAAGATGCTTTGCATGAAGCACTCTCAAAAATACACGTGCCTTTCCCGTCCCCTGGCTGACCGAGGGGAAGAAAAGTCCTCTGAGAGCCATGACTTGTTCATCTTGGTTCTTTTAGAAACACAGCGAGGGGACTCCAACCACAGTCTCCCTCGTTTCCACTAACTGGGCCACACACACCCCACTTGACTGGCATCGGTTGAGCCCCCTTTTGAAAAAGAAAAAGATGCTTTGCATGAAGCACTCTCAAAAATACGCGTGCCTTTCCCGTCCCCTGGCTGACCCAGGGGAAGAAAAGTCCTCTGAGAGCCATGACTTGTTCATCTTGGTTCTTTTAGCAACACAGCGAGGGGACTCCAACCACAGTCTCCCTCGTTTCCACTAACTGGGCCACACACACCCCACTTGACTGGCATCGGTTGAGCCCCCTTTTGAAAAAGAAAAAGATGCTTTGCATGAAGCACTCTCAAAAATACGCGTGCCTTTCCCGTCCTCTGGCTGACCCAGGGGAAGAAAAGTCCTCTGAGAGCCATGACTTGTTCATCTTGGTTCTTTTAGAAACACAGCGAGGGGACTCCAACCACAGTCTCCCTCGTTTCCACTAACTGGGCCACACACACCCCACTTGACTGGCATCGGTTGAGCCCCCTTTTGAAAAAGAAAAAGATGCTTTGCATGAAGCACTCTCAAAAATACGCGTGCCTTTCCCGTCCCCTGGCTGACCCAGGGGAAGAAAAGTCCTCTGAGAGCCATGACTTGTTCATCTTGGTTCTTTTAGAAACACAGCGAGGGGACTCCAACCACAGTCTCCCTCGTTTCCACTAACTGGGCCACACACACCCCACTTGACTGGCATCGGTTGAGCCCCCTTTTGAAAAAGAAAAAGATGCTTTGCATGAAGCACTCTCAAAAATACACGTGCCTTTCCCGTACCCTGGCTGACCCAGGGGAAGAAAAGTCCTCTGAGAGCCATGACTTGTTCATCTTGGTTCTTTTAGAAATACAGCGATGGGACTCCAACCACAGTCTCCCTCGTTTCCACTAACTGGGCCACACACACCCCACTTGACTGGCATCGGTTGAGCCCCCTTTTGAAAAAGAAAAAGATGCTTTGCATGAAGCACTCTCAAAAATACGCGTGCCTTTCCCGTCCCCTGGCTGACCCAGGGGAAGAAAAGTCCTCTGAGAGCCATGACTTGTTCATCTTGGTTCTTTTAGAAACACAGCGAGGGGACTCCAACCACAGTCTCCCTCGTTTCCACTAACTGGGCCACACACACCCCACTTGACTGGCATCGGTTGAGCCCCCTTTTGAAAAAGAAAAAGATGCTTTGCATGAAGCACTCTCAAAAATACGCGTGCCTTTCCCGTCCCCTGGCTGACCCAGGGGAAGAAAAGTCCTCTGAGAGCCATGACTTGTTCATCTTGGTTCTTTTAGAAACACAGCGAGGGGACTCCAACCACAGTCTCCCTCATTTCCACTAACTGGGCCACACACACCCCACTTGACTGGCATCGGTTGAGCCCCCTTTTGAAAAAGAAAAAGATGCTTTGCATGAAGCACTCTCAAAAATACGCGTGCCTTTCCCGTCCCCTGGCTGACCCAGGGGAAGAAAAGTCCTCTGAGAGCCATGACTTGTTCATATTGGTTCTTTTAGAAACACAGCGAGGGGACTCCAACCACAGTCTCCCTCGTTTCCACTAACTGGGCCACACACACCCCACTTGACTGGCATCAGTTGACCCCCCCTTCTGAAAAAGAAAAAGATGCTTGGCATGAAGCACTCTCAAAAATACGCGTGCCTTTCCCGTCCCCTGGCTGACCCAGGGGAAGAAAAGTCCTCTGAGAGCCATGACTTGTTCATCTTGGTTCTTTTAGAAACACAGCGAGGGGACTCCAACCACAGTCTCCCTCGTTTCCACTAAGTGGGCCACACACACCCCACTTGACTGGCATCAGTTGACCCCCCCTTCTGAAAAAGAAAAAGATGCTTGGCATGAAGCACTCTCAAAAATACGCGTGCCTTTCCCGTCCCCTGGCTGACCCAGGGGAAGAAAAGTCCTCTGAGAGCCATGACTTGTTCATCTTGGTTCTTTTAGAAACACAGCGAGGGGACTCCAACCACAGTCTCCCTCGTTTCCACTAACTGGGCCACACACACCCCACTTGACTGGCATCGGTTGAGCCCCCTTCTGAAAAAGAAAAAGATGCTTGGCATGAAGCACTCTCAAAAATACGCGTGCCTTTCCCGTCCCCTGGCTGACCCAGGGGAAGAAAAGTCCTCTGAGAGCCATGACTTGTTCATCTTGGTTCTTTTAGAAACACAGCGAGGGGACTCCAACCACAGTCTCCCTCGTTTCCACTAACTGGGCCACACACACCCCACTTGACTGGCATCGGTTGAGCCCCCTTTTGAAAAAGAAAAAGATGCTTTGCATGAAGCACTCTCAAAAATACGCGTGCCTTTCCCGTCCTCTGGCTGACCCAGGGGAAGAAAAGTCCTCTGAGAGCCATGACTTGTTCATCTTGGTTCTTTTAGAAACACAGCGAGGGGACTCCAACCACAGTCTCCCTCGTTTCCACTAACTGGGCCACACACACCCCACTTGACTGGCATCGGTTGAGCCCCCTTTTGAAAAAGAAAAAGATGCTTTGCATAAAGCACTCTCAAAAATACGCGTGGCTTTCCCGTCCCCTGGCTGACCCATGGGAAGAAAAGTCCTCTGAGAGCCATGACTTGTTCATCTTGGTTCTTTTAGAAACACAGCGAGGGGACTCCAACCACAGTCTCCCTCGTTTCCACTAACTGGGCAACACACACCCCACTTGACTGGCATCGGTTGAGCCCCCTTTTGAAAAAGAAAAAGATGCTTTGCATGAAGCACTCTCAAAAATACGCGTGCCTTTCCCGTCCCCTGGCTGACCCAGGGGAAGAAAAGTCCTCTGAGAGCCATGACTTGTTCATCTTGGTTCTTTTAGAAATACAGCGAGGGGACTCCAACCACAGTCTCCCTCGTTTCCACTAACTGGGCCACACACACCCCACTTGACTGGCATTGGTTGAGCCCCCTTTTGAAAAAGAAAAAGATGCTTTGCATGAAGCACTCTCAAAAATACGCGTGCCTTTCCCGTCCCCTGGCTGACCCAGGGGAAGAAAAGTCCTCTGAGAGCCATGACTTGTTCATCTTGGTTCTTTTAGAAACACAGCGAGGGGACTCCAACCACAGTCTCCCTCGTTTCCACTAACTGGGCCACACACACCCCACTTGACTGGCATCGGTTGAGCCCCCTTTTGAAAAAGAAAAAGATGCTTTGCATGAAGCACTCTCAAAAATACGCGTGCCTTTCCCGTCCCCTGGCTGACCCAGGGGAAGAAAAGTCCTCTGAGAGCCATGACTTGTTCATCTTGGTTCTTTTAGAAACACAGCGAGGGGACTCCAACCACAGTCTCCCTCGTTTCCACTAACTGGGCCACACACACCCCACTTGACTGGCATCGGTTGAGCCCCCTTTTGAAAAATAAAAAGATGCTTTGCATGAAGCACTCTCAAAAATACACGTGCCTTTCCCGTCCCCTGGCTGACCGAGGGGAAGAAAAGTCCTCTGAGAGCCATGACTTGTTCATCTTGGTTCTTTTAGAAACACAGCGAGGGGACTCCAACCACAGTCTCCCTCGTTTCCACTAACTGGGCCACACACACCCCACTTGACTGGCATCGGTTGAGCCCCCTTTTGAAAAAGAAAAAGATGCTTTGCATGAAGCACTCTCAAAAATACGCGTGCCTTTCCCGTCCCCTGGCTGACCCAGGGGAAGAAAAGTCCTCTGAGAGCCATGACTTGTTCATCTTGGTTCTTTTAGCAACACAGCGAGGGGACTCCAACCACAGTCTCCCTCGTTTCCACTAACTGGGCCACACACACCCCACTTGACTGGCATCGGTTGAGCCCCCTTTTGAAAAAGAAAAAGATGCTTTGCATGAAGCACTCTCAAAAATACGCGTGCCTTTCCCGTCCTCTGGCTGACCCAGGGGAAGAAAAGTCCTCTGAGAGCCATGACTTGTTCATCTTGGTTCTTTTAGAAACACAGCGAGGGGACTCCAACCACAGTCTCCCTCGTTTCCACTAACTGGGCCACACACACCCCACTTGACTGGCATCGGTTGAGCCCCCTTTTGAAAAAGAAAAAGATGCTTTGCATGAAGCACTCTCAAAAATACGCGTGCCTTTCCCGTCCCCTGGCTGACCCAGGGGAAGAAAAGTCCTCTGAGAGCCATGACTTGTTCATCTTGGTTCTTTTAGAAACACAGCGAGGGGACTCCAACCACAGTCTCCCTCGTTTCCACTAACTGGGCCACACACACCCCACTTGACTGGCATCGGTTGAGCCCCCTTTTGAAAAAGAAAAAGATGCTTTGCATGAAGCACTCTCAAAAATACACGTGCCTTTCCCGTACCCTGGCTGACCCAGGGGAAGAAAAGTCCTCTGAGAGCCATGACTTGTTCATCTTGGTTCTTTTAGAAATACAGCGATGGGACTCCAACCACAGTCTCCCTCGTTTCCACTAACTGGGCCACACACACCCCACTTGACTGGCATCGGTTGAGCCCCCTTTTGAAAAAGAAAAAGATGCTTTGCATGAAGCACTCTCAAAAATACGCGTGCCTTTCCCGTCCCCTGGCTGACCCAGGGGAAGAAAAGTCCTCTGAGAGCCATGACTTGTTCATCTTGGTTCTTTTAGAAACACAGCGAGGGGACTCCAACCACAGTCTCCCTCGTTTCCACTAACTGGGCCACACACACCCCACTTGACTGGCATCGGTTGAGCCCCCTTTTGAAAAAGAAAAAGATGCTTTGCATGAAGCACTCTCAAAAATACGCGTGCCTTTCCCGTCCCCTGGCTGACCCAGGGGAAGAAAAGTCCTCTGAGAGCCATGACTTGTTCATCTTGGTTCTTTTAGAAACACAGCGAGGGGACTCCAACCACAGTCTCCCTCATTTCCACTAACTGGGCCACACACACCCCACTTGACTGGCATCGGTTGAGCCCCCTTTTGAAAAAGAAAAAGATGCTTTTTATGAAGCACTCTCAAAAATACGCGTGCCTTTCCCGTCCCCTGGCTGACCCAGGGGAAGAAAAGTCCTCTGAGAGCCATGTCCACATTGTCAGTGGACAGACACGTGTGCTTATCTGCCAGCAGACCCCCAGCAGCACTGAAGACAGGTTCCGGGAGAACGCTGGCTGCAGGACACGACAAGATCCCCAAGGCGTACGTGGCGAGCTCAGGCAATTTATCAAGATTGGAAGCCTAAAATGAGCAGGGCTCAAGTTGCACAATAATGGAATCGATGTTTCCTTGCATATACTCATATATCTGTGTGTCCTCCTCTTTTTCCTTGTCCAGCTGTTTTGTTTTCGCATGAGTATATGTCCTTGTCACTTTCCCATGTGTTTGTGTTGTGTTGTGAGTTGTTTGTCACCTTTTGGACACCTTTGAGGGTGTTTTCTAGGTGTTTTTCTGTGTTTGTGATTGCCTGCCATTGTTTCCTATGCAGTTCGAGTTCGGTTCGTCGAACGTTCGACGAGCCGAACTCGAACGGGACCTCCGTTCGGCGAACCGACCTCGAGCCGAACCGGGACCGGTTCGCTCATCTCTATTTGTGATGTACTTTTTTGAATTTTAAAACATAGAGTTATGAAGTAAATTTGAGAAACAGTTTATGTTTTCTGATGTTTTTCAGATGATTTTTATTATTCTTTTGACTTCAAACAGCAGGCAAAGAAAGGAACAATGTGACCTATTTAACTCTGACTCATATGAGAATATGGAGAGCAATTAATCAGCATTTCTATCTGTGGCTAAGAGCTGGATGTCACAAACCAATCATCAGAGTACAAGTGCCTGCTCTACAGATTGCAGTATCATTTCTCATATTAAAAAATGATCAATTGTTTTTGTTTATTTGCAAAATGAGTTGTTTTTCAGCTATTGTGGCTCTCATCCAAAGTAATGGAGCAGCTGTTAAAAAGTAAGCAAACATTTCATGAAAAGATAATTAATCACATTAAGGTACACATGGATCCTGTCAATCTAAGATCCATTTAGGCAATTTGCTCTGCTTCCTTGACCTATAATGATTATTTTTGGTGGCTTATGATACAAAATGCTTTGTGTTTTTGTCATTTTATTTCTTCTTAGCTGGGTCACTTATCATAATTACTATACTTTATGGCAAAATGCTGGAGTCATTTAGATCTTCAGATAAAAATGGTAATTTGAGGTCATATCTTTTGTATGAAAATTAAATCCATTATAAACGAGAACTTTAGTTTTGAATTAAATTGCATCCTGTTAGAATATTTTTTAAAGTTATTATAAATCCTTTTTGTTGTTGTCGTGCAGAGTTTAGGTAATATTTGACATTTACATTTCCACCAGTTAAATGCTCCCATAAATTAATAAAAAATAATATTCACTAATAAACCAGTTATGTTTTTTCTTCATCTTTTGTACACTTGGATATTTATAGCTAGATATCTCAGATACTGTCTTTTTAAAGACAAGGTTGTTGGTGATATTATTTCTATACTTGAAAAAATGGCTGGATGCAAAAGTTAACGGTTACTCCAATCTGAATTAAAAACAATAAAGCCACAATTTGGCTGATTTTAGACCATGAAACATGGTCATTGCACAAAGCATGATGTACAGATAGTTCTGATTTTAACTCAGTAGTTTCATTGTCATATATGGTAAATTGTAGGAGCTAAAAAGACAAAAAGACGCAGATAGAGTCTTAGGCTAGTTTCACACATCCGTCTTTTTGCCGGATTGGCGGATCCGTTGCATTCCAGTACAGTGCATACAGTACAATGGCAGTGCGACAAGCTCCGGTCACATGCTGTCATGTGACCAGAGCAAGTGACCCGGAAGTTGCTGCACTGCCATTGTACTGTATACACTGTACTGGAGTGCGCCGGATCCACCAATCTGCCAAAAAGCCGGATGTGTGAAACAGCCCTTACCCAGTAGGGGGTAATATGCAGCTGGGTGGAGTGTCACTCACCTGAGTTAGTTGTGAAGGTCACAAATACTATAGATGCATGAATATAGAGTATCTGGCTGCTGCAGTTTGAATAGAAGAGAATTAGGATCAGTAGCGGAAATGAAAGGGTTAACACCACGCTGCCATGCAGCAACAAAAACTTCAGAGGTTCATTGAAGATCAAAAGTGATTTTTTATTCTATGTCTTTCGGAGCAGTAATACTCCTTCTTCAGGAATAAATAATATGTACAGCTGTGATTTAATCCTGAAGAAGGAGCTTTCCTGCTCTTAAATGTGTAGAATAAAAAAATCACTTTTAATTTTCAATGAACCTTTGACGTTTTTGTTCCTGCAAGGCAGCGCAGTGTTAGGCCTTTCATTTCTACATCTTCTGGCAAAAAACAGCATCAAATCTGCATCACATCAAATCTGCATCTCCTGGCAAAAATAATGTGGTTTTCTGCCAGGATATACAGGTCTCATTGAACTCAATGAGTTTTTTTTCAGGTAAGGTCACTGAGTTCAATGAGGTCACCTGAGGTAAGTTTACCTGTGGTCACATGTGGGCTATCGTGGGAACATCCAACTGTGATCATCGTGTGACGTGGTATGGATTAAAGTTGGACGTGGATGTTTTGGGGTTATTAAATTGGAGGAAGAGAATGTTTTTTTTCTTTATTAAAGGATTTTCTCTGTGTTTTTGTGCTTATTTTTTATTACCTTCAGGAATAGTAATGGGGAGTCTTATGGATTCCAACCCATTATTAATCTAGGGATTAGTGGCAGCAGCGGAGTAGCTGCAAGCTGCTATTTTTAGCTTTTTAGTTGGGGGAAGCAACCCCAGCTTGAGCTAATACCAGTCTTCGATAAAATGGCACTGGAGATCGCGGTACACACATACGAGACCCTGGTGCCATGTTAATGAAGACACCATTACTGTGACAATGCACATGTGCCACCAACAGCAGCAATAGTGGCACAGCACAAAATTTAAACAAAGAACAGGGGGCAAAGGACCTTACGTGACATCATAGCCATGTGACCATTCTGGTGTAAATGTTGTACCGACATTGGCTTACAAACTGGTCACGTGACTATGATGTCATCAAAGGTCCTCACTGTCAGCCTGCTTCTCTCTCTGTATAGAGCGATGTAGCAGAGCTGACAATGCTCTCTATGCTTCTAACTTTGTATAGACTGTGTCTGTACAGAGTGATGAAGCTGACATTGCTGTCCCTGTGAACTACGTCGGACTAAGAAGTTTTTCATAATAAAGATGGAGTCTCTAAATGTTTTTTCGTTTTATTTGTAATAAAAAAAATTTTTCTATGGGTTGTGTTTTTTTTTACTGTTTATTAGAAATTAATTCGGCATGACACCATGAATTTCGAGCTTAGTACCATCTGAGAATACAAAGCTGGTATTAACCCCTTTTTTACCCAGCATGCCGCCACCTTCAGGGCCGCTGGATGAGCCGAGTAAAGCACCTGGAAATGGCGCTAAGAAACAATGCGCCATTTCCAGGGGCGGCTGTGGGCTGCGGAGAATCCCAGCCCCTAGCTGCCTGGCTTTACCTGACTGGAGATCAAAATACGGCAGGAGCCTAAGAATATTTTTCTTAATTATTTTTTTAAACAATTAAAAAAAAATGGGCTTCCCTGTATTTTGACTGCCAGCAAATGTAAAGCCAGGAAGATCAGGGTGGCAGTTTATCTGTGCTGAGAATCAAAAATACTGCGGAGTGCTACGTCGTTTTCTTAAATGATTTATTTATTTTTATACAACTATATATATATATATATATATATATATATATATATATATGTGTAATGTGTATATATATATACATCTATATATATATATATATATATACATATATATATATATACTAGATGTATAGTTATATAGATATATAGATATGTATAAATATGTGCGATCCATGTCTTTTTCTTCATAGTATGATATATGTATAAATATATACATTCCAAACTATGGAATGCAACTTTGGCCAATTATTCAGTGGTTATTTTTGAGTAATTCAACTTTAATATGGCAAAGCAGGGTCCTTCTTGTAAGTGGGTCGGTTCCACGCACAGATACTCTTTCAGTCTCTTAATTGAATGAATTTCTATTGTATCTACTTCAATTAGCTACATGAACTTTCAAAGAACTGCATATTTTATGTCTATTCTGCTTTATTCGCTAGAAAAGGAGGAAATAAAAGGCTATGTTAATGTTCAAGGTGTTCCTATATTAAACATAGTAGAACAAGCTCATTATAGCTGAAGCAAATTGTTCAATGTAAATTTTATGGGGTGGTTTCATGAAACAATAATTTTAACTATTAATGGACATGTTTAAATGCAAAAGAACAGTTGATTTAGGTGAAATGTGCTATTTCTGGGGGATTTCTAAAATTGCATATGACTCTACCTTGTTTTTCTTTGATAGAATCTGCTGTATCCCATCAACGCATGGATTCATTTTAAAGACGTTTGCTATTATAAAGCTGATAGTTTACTGCTCATGTTCTGCACAGAGACATTTTTATTGTTACAAAACACCCTATTAAATGGATTCAAAACATAAAATGTAGGTCTGCATTTAATGAGACTGTCACACAAATTGATGAATGAGGCAGCTATACATATAATTACTTTAATGCTCTTCAGCAAAACTGACTAGGCCTTGTCGCTTTCCTTTCTCCCCCCTTTTTTAAACTAATTTGCCTGGTTTAATATACATGCAAAGGGCAAATACTGAGGGTATAAGAGGTGTTCAGAAAGAGTGATGTTCATATACTGTCATACCGACTGATGATCTGTCAGGGAGTGCATGTAATCATCATTAGCAATAGCAACCAATGCCTCTCCTGCAGCATGGGTCCTCAGAAAGATTTTTTTTTAAATTTAATTAAAGAACCTTTCATGAGTTTTAGCATGTTAAACTGGCCACATCATGGAATAGTGATGCAGAACTGAGTACAATGTTATTTTTTAATTTATCATCTTTGCAACAAAGATATTAGTTTGTAAAGTTTACATTTTAATTCATGCTAAGGACAATGGGGAATCAGCCTACGAAGAGCAAGTGAGCTTATCTTCTGGGGCATCAACTTTTTCCCTTGTATGATATTAACCAATCATAAGCAGGAGGCATCATGCAGGGGAAAAAAAAGAACACGCCCACAGAGAATGTCAGCACTTGCTCTCTCTGTGGGACACGTAATGACACACAGCCCTGCTCTCCTTGCTGAACTTACTGCTTACATCTAATGGAAAAAAGGGGAATGGAGCCACACTAAAGACTCTCTCTACTTCCACAATGCCATGTAGCCTAAGATGCAGGATAAAATTGTTTGTCTGTAGTTGCTGCTTAACCCTCTTCAGGCAGCAACAAATCAAATATAGTCAAAGAAAAGAGTCAGAGGGGAGCTTACCAATATAAAACACTTGTCCTCTTGGTGCCCACTCATCCCGCACACCCACACCACAGCTTGTAAGTTGTAACATGAAGAAATAAAGTAGAAGTGTTTCATATTGGTGAGTACCCTTCTGACTTTTTTCTTTGAACTGTTCCTGCTGACATCTACTATAATTACAAAATGGGGGGAGGATAGAACAGAGATGTTTTGTGTTATGTGATGACGGCTCGAACTGACAAACAGACATGAATATTAACAGTGTATAGATTACATACAGTTAGCTTACGGCAGAATACAGTCATTACCAAGTCGCTGCCTGCCATGGAAAGCCCATCAACTTGCTGAATTACAAAAACATTGGTGAAGACCTATCTCAGTCTATGACAGCTGGTTGCAGAGAAGCCTATTTGACTAGACATCTTGCATGTACAGTTGTGGTCAAAAGTTTCTAGACCTGCACAAAGTTTGGTTTTCACAAATTTTGCCCCTTTAGAGTTTTTAAATATTTTAATATTATTACTACATAAAATACTATATTTGTAGTAAATTATTACTACATTAAATACTATAAATTTAATATTATTACTACAAATATAAGTATTGCATATGTTTTTAAACTTTTTTTGACACATACATAAACTACATTAAGAATCAATACTCACAATGTTGAAGCTTAGTTTCTAGAGTTATGCAATTTTTCTAGGCTTTCCTGAATATCAGCTTCTAGGTCAAATCCTGAATGATGACAACCAATATGTAATACTACTGTATGTTTTGAGGATTTCGATAGCGTAGGGCAATGACAGCCAGAGACGAGTTTGTGGTACAAGATGTTTATGATATGTAACCACGGTAGATACACAACGGAAATACACAGTATAACAAACACATGAAAATACCTTTCCGAAACGGAGCGAAGGGGATTCCCGGGGCCACGCACCGGACTCCCCCAGGGAGACCACCAGAGCGAACCCCTATACAGGGACTGTCCGGCAATCAACCCCGGAAGGCCTAAATGCGCCGCAACCGGGACACAAGGGGCAAGCGGTAAAGTCCAGAAGTGTCCGTACGGGATGAAAGTCCAGAATGGTTATGAACCGGAAGAAACCGGGCAGACGTGCTGACCAAAGACGGCAGACGGAGTCCGGGCACAGTTTGAAGAAACCGGGTGTGGTCCAGAGTCGGTCGGTAGATTTTCAGGAGGATCCAAAGGTAATCAAGTAGCAGCAGCAGCAAGGCAGGAGCACACAGCAAGCAGTATACTCAGGCACTGGACTAGGCTTAGAGGCGGCCTTTTAAGCAGCTGGACAGGAAGTAGGGCAACAGAACATAAAACTCCATGTTAACCGAGGGCAAGCTCTTTCAAAAGAGGACTGGAAAACCCGGAAACCTGACATTACTCCCCCCCCCAGAAACGGCCTCAGGACGGGTCAGGGCCCGGCTCGTCCGGGTACCGTCGATGAAACTGAGCGATCTTCCGGGGTGCTCGAATGTTACCCACCGGTTCCCAGGAATCGTCCTCGGGGGCGTACCCCTGCCAACGTACCAGATACTGAAGCCGACGACGATGGAGCCGGGAGTCAATAATGTCTTCAACCACGAACTGCTCCTCGCCGTCGACCATCACAGGCGGAGGAGGAGGCACGACACGACCATGAAACGTATTGGGAGAGACGGATTTGAGGAGAGAAACATGAAAGACCGGGTGTACCTTTAGATGGTGCGGTAACCGCAGCCGACAGGCCACAGGGCTCACGATCCCGGTGATCTTGAATGGACCGATGAATTTTTGTCCCAGCTTCTGCGAAGGGACACCCAATCTCAGGTTCTTGGTGGACAACCATACAGAGTCCCCTACCTTATACATGGGTGCCGGTTTCCGGTGAGCGTCTGCCGACCTCTTGTAACGCTCCTGAGCTGTAGCCACAGTGTCCTTCAGAACCTCCAGATTTTGTCGTAGCTCTGTCAATCTGTCCTCCACCGCAGGCACTGAGACCGCAACCGGTGACCTAGGCAAAATAGTCGGATGGTAACCCAAGTTAGCAAAGAAGGGCGTTACCTTAGTGGAGCTGCTCTGAGTGTTGTTATACGAGAACTCCGCCAACGGAAGCATCTTCAACCAATCGTCCTGCAGATGGCTGACATAACAGCGAAGGTATTGTTCCAGGGTTTGATTGGTCCGTTCGGTTTGCCCATTTGTCTGAGGATGGTATGCAGAAGACAAACAGACATCAATCTGAAGTGCCGTACAAAACCCCTTCCAGAACCTAGACGTGAACTGCACGCCCCGGTCAGAGATGATCTCGTCTGGTACCCCATGCAATCGGAATACGTTCTGGATAACCAGATCCACTGTCTCTGCGGCTGAGGGAAGACCGGCACACGGAATAAAGTGAGCAGCTTTAGTCAACCGATCCACCACCACTAAAATGGTATTGTGACCGTCTGAGACGGGCAACTCCACAATAAAATCCATTGAGATAGACCCCCAAGGGCGAGATGGCACGGGTAACGGTTGGAGGAGTCCTGTAGGAGCCACACGAGGGACCTTGCACCGGGCACAAACCACACATGAGTGGACATAGTCCTTTACATCCTTTAAACAGGTAGGCCACCAGAAAAAACGGTTCAGAAATTCCTGCGTCTTCTGTACCCCCCTATGACCAGCCAACACGGAGTCATGGACCAATTTGAGAACCCGAAGTCTTACGGCCTCCGGGACATAAATGCGTCGCTCTCTCAACCACACACCATTCCGAAGAACAAGAGTTACATCATTCGGGGGGGCAGCAAGAAATACGTCACCATCATAGGCCAGCTTGATGTCCTTCCACAAGTCCTGGTCCTGGATTACTCCAACGAAATTGGCATCCGATAACACGGTCTGAGACGGGGTTCCAGGCACGGAGTCCACGGCGTGGATTCGGGACAAGGCATCGGCTTTCCCATTACGTGAACCTGGACGGTATGTAACGACAAAATTGAACTGGTTAAGGAATAGGCTCCAACGGGCTTGCCGTGGAGATAGGCACCTGGCAGACTTAAGAAATTCCAGATTACGATGATCTGTGAGTACTATCACTTGCTGCGCGGCTCCCTGTAAGTGGTGTCTCCATTCCTTGAAAGCGGAAATAATCGCTAACAATTCCTTGTCCGCAATGTCATAGTTCCTTTCTGCAGGGGACAACCGGCGGGAAAAGAAAGCACACGGATGTAAGAGATTCTTGTCCCCAGTCCTTTGAGAAAGGATGGCCCCTAATGCGTAGTCGGAAGCGTCGACTTCCACGATAAAGGGAAGTGCGGGATTCGGATGTACCAATATAGGCGCTGAGGTAAAACAAACCTTGAGACGATGGAAAGCTTCCTGGGCCTGGGCGGACCACACAAACTTCTGTCCTTTCTTGGTTAACAGAGTGATGGGACGAACGATCTCTGAAAAATTACGGATAAAACGTCGGTAAAAGTTGGCAAAACCGACAAAGCGTTGTACCTCTTTGATGTTCCCCGGTTCCGGCCAGTCTAGAATTGCTTGTATCTTGCCAGACTCCATGTTCAGTCCCTGAGGAGAGATGACATAACCTAAGAATTGTATTTGTGAGCAATGGAATTCGCATTTCTCCAGTTTGATGTACAGGTGGTTTTCCCTCAGCCGGGTAAGTACGGTCTTGACGTGTTCCTGGTGTTCCTGCAGGGAATCAGAAAAGATTAGGATATCGTCCAGATAAATCACCATGAATTGGTCCATGATATCCCTAAAAATATCGTTAACTAGATGTTGGAAAGTCGCGGGAGCGTTACAAAGTCCAAAAGGCATCACTAGGTACTCAAAATGTCCATACCGACATCGGAACGCTGTCTTCCACTCGTCTCCGGGACGTATACGGAGTAGATTGTATGCCCCACGGAGATCCAATTTGGTGAATATTTTTGCCTGTTGGACCCTCTCCAATAGCTCAGGAATCAACGGTAATGGATACCGGTTCCGGATAGTTATTTTATTCAGTTCCCGGTAGTCAATACAGGGTCTCAGAGTCCCCTCTTTCTTTTTCACGAAAAAGATGGGTGCCCCTGCTGGTGAGGTAGACGGACGAATAAATCCCTTAGCTAGACTTTCATCAATGTATTCTTTTAGTGCTTCTAGCTCAGGTGCCGCCAACGGGTAGACATGACCAAACGGGATCTCCGCCCCTGGGAGTAAGTCTATGGGGCAATCATACGGTCTATGCGGGGGAAGCCGATCGGCTTTTCTTTTGTCGCATATATCCACAAAGTCATTATACACCGGGGGTAGAACAGGTACCTGTACAGTGCCCTCCGCATTCGGTGTTACTGGAACCGGAACAGTTGGACTAATGGTCGGAATACTCTGCGGTGGGAAGGATATTTCCTTAGTTTCCCAATCGATGACCGGATTTGTAGACCGTAGCCACGGAATACCTAGAATAATCGGAAAATGAGGAGAAGAAATTAACATGAAAACAAGGGTCTCCTGCTGACCTGGCTTCATGACGCATTCTAGCGGTACGGTTTCCCGATCAACTGGTCCAGAGATTAACGGAGATCCGTCAACCGTCTCCATGGTAACCGGTGAGGATCTTTGCTGAGTCCGGATACCGTGTTTCCGGGCAAAAGAGGAGTCCATGAAATTTCCCCCTGCCCCAGAATCTATCATTGCAGAGGTAGGTATTAGCTGTCCCTCCCACCGGATCTGAATGGGGAGAGAGCAATGGGTATATTTCCCTTCCGAGTCCTTCGGTGAGGTTGACATTACAGTCAAGGGAAATACCGCATCCAAGTGTCCGCTTGCCTCAGAGATATCGGACTCTGCGTCCGTGTTGTCACACTCTGCCATGGCTGCCAATACCTTATTTGGGCGATTCGGACGTTTCGGGCAGTCGATCAAGAAATGGTCCGATTGACCGCAATAGAAACACAAACGCTCACGGAGCCGGTGTTCGCGACGTTCATTGGTCTCTCGCTTTTGCAGAGAGTCCACTTGCATAGGAACGTCCTCGGCCTCCCGTGGCGTCCTGGGAGCGGGTTCTCTGGAAGGAAATGCAAAGTTGTTCACACGGTTTACAGCTGCCCATTTTTCCTGTCTACGTTCCGTCAAGCGGGTATCAATACGCACACAGTGCTGGAGAAACAGTTCAAATCCCCTGGCGATTCGGAACGGGCTAACTCGTCTTTGATGGTACCGGACAAACCCTTTCTGAAAACAGACAATAATGCATTGTTTCCCCAGTCGGTGTCTACCACTAACCTCTTAAATTCAGTGGCGTATTCAACGACAGAACGCTTTCCCTGACGTAAGGAAAGGAGAGCCGATTCAGCGGTAGCACGACGATTTGGATCATCAAACATCTGCGCCATTGCGGTCAGAAAGTCCTCCAGGTGATTTAAACGGATGTCCCGGTTCTCTATCATAGGATTAGCCCAAGCCAGTGCTCGTGAGGTTAATAACATAATTATACATAACACTTTGGACCGGTCAGAACGGTAATAATCAGCATGTACATCAAAAAACAGTATACATTGGTTCACAAATCCACGAAACTGACTACGGTCACCATTGAAACGGAATGGGGGTAACCTAGGCATACCGGCAGCTGATACGGACGTAGTGGGGCCGGCTTCCTGAGCCTCCACTCTGACTTGCAAATCCTGTATAGCCGGACCCAGTACCTGGTGATCATGGCCCAGCTGTGTCTCCACATCTCTAAGTTTAGTCTGCACCACCTCCATCTCCTGCTGCAAGGAGTTAATCATAGAAAAGAGCTGATCTACTCGTGTCTCAGTCATTGCCCCAGCGAAATCCTCTTAGGGGCCTGAGTATAATGTAATACTACTGTATGTTTTGAGGATTTCGATAGCGTAGGGCAATGACAGCCAGAGACGAGTTTGTGGTACAAGATGTTTATGATATGTAACCACGGTAGATACACAACGGAAATACACAGTATAACAAACACATGAAAATACCTTTCCGAAACGGAGCGAAGGGGATTCCCGGGGCCACGCACCGGACTCCCCCAGGGAGACCACCAGAGCGAACCCCTATACAGGGACTGTCCGGCAATCAACCCCGGAAGGCCTAAATGCGCCGCAGCCGGGACACAAGGGGCAAGCGGTAAAGTCCAGAAGTGTCCGTACGGGATGAAAGTCCAGAATGGTTATGAACCGGAAGAAACCGGGCAGACGTGCTGACCAAAGACGGCAGACGGAGTCCGGGCACAGTTTGAAGAAACCGGGTGTGGTCCAGAGTCGGTCGGTAGATTTTCAGGAGGATCCAAAGGTAATCAAGTAGCAGCAGCAGCAAGGCAGGAGCACACAGCAAGCAGTATACTCAGGCACTGGACTAGGCTTAGAGGCGGCCTTTTAAGCAGCTGGACAGGAAGTAGGGCAACAGAACATAAAACTCCATGTTAACCGAGGGCAAGCTCTTTCAAAAGAGGACTGGAAAACCCGGAAACCTGACCTAAAGAGTACTTGGAGTTTATCATAATTTTTGTGTTTTTGTAGTCTTCAAAATAAGATGGGTCTGTGGGGGAGTGTCTATTCAAATAAACTTTTTTTTCCAGTGCCTGTGTGTTTTTTAACTCTCTACTTGCCAAGTAAGTAATGGACTTGTCTGATAGTTGCCTATTCATTACTAATCCCTGGGCTTGATGTCAGCTGCCAATTCACAGCTGACATCAACCCCACAAATATTACCCCAATTGCCAATGTACCAGGGCAATTGGGACGAGCCGGGTAAGCACCACAATTAGCCCATCACATGGATGTGCCACTTTAGAGATGGCTGAGGTCTGATATTTGTAGGCTGGGAAAGGCCAAATAACCATAGACTCCCTCATCTTGGTAATACCAGATCACAGCTGTCTGCTTTACTTTGACTGGTTATCAAAAATAGGGAGCTGCCCCTCCATTTTTTTTTTAATTATTTAAATCCCCTTTATTTTTTGTTAACAGACAAGGTGCAGCAGACAGCTGAGATTTGTAGCCTGCAGTTCTTTGTTTTACCTCCACTGGTTATCAAAAGAAAGTGGGAGCACACAACATTTTTTTTTATTTATTCCATAGGCACATGTTTGAAGGACAATTGACAATTTTTTTTTTGACGTCACTTGCAGAGGCATTGCTGGTCTCTGAAGGTCAGGTATCCTCACACTGCTCACTGATAGTGCGCTTTACTCTTTGACGTGTCATTACTGTTAAACTGAGCTGGCAACATCGCACAATGACAGTGCACAGAGACAGAAAAAGGACTAGCCCATCCCTGGAAACTAGTGTAACTGATGATGATTCGTTTCAGGGAGGGGGCAGGGGCTGTGGCAGTGACCACAGCCTTTGCTCCCTGAAGAAGCTTTGTTTGAGTATCATAAGATGTACTGGGATTCTAAAATGAACTGCTATTACACAGAAAGTACTGAAATGAGCAGGCAACATAAAGTGTGCTGTCATTGTGCACATCGCACAATGTCAGCGTATAGGGACTAGCCCAGCTTCTGATACACGTGTCCCTGATGTCGCTTTGTTTCAGGAAGGGGGCAGTGGCTGTGGCAGTGAATACAGCCTTATCTGCTAACACATTTTTTGAGTATCTCAAGATGCACTGGGATTCTCAAGTAATGTGCCATCACAGAGGAAGAACCAAACTGATTTGGCAACACAGAGCGCACTCTCATTGTGCAAATTGGGCAGTGACAACACTCAAGGACTAGCAAAGGCCCTGAAATGAGGGTCACTTATAACTAGTGTTGAGCTACTCCCCTAGCGTTCGAGTTCGGTTCCGTTCGTCGAACGGTGGCTTCATTCGGCGAACGTTCGACGAACACCTTCGGACCCCATTGAAAACAATGGCAGGCAAACACAAACACATTCAAACACATTATACATATACACATACAGTTAATAAACATTGCCATTACACTTACAGGTCCCCGCGACACGTCCTGCACTCGGTCTCCCGCCGCTTTTCCTTCCGATAATCGCTGCATCCTCCCGGTAACCAGCACTGATGATAGGACCTTCCGTGATGTCGTCATAGCATGTGACCAGTCATGTGTCTATTATCTCATTGGCTACAGACTGGTCACATGGCTAGACGTCATACTAGGTCCTGTCAGTGAATCTATCCGGTACGCGGTGCTCGTTTGAGCATCTCCGTGTATCGGCGAGATGCTTGGGGCACATGCTTAGCTCCCCGTTCCTGCATGTCGGCGCTCTTTACAGAGTCAGCCTACATGCAAGAACTGGCTGGCACAGCCGGTGAATTGCGGCACCGGGAATCACGTGATCGGAGCACCGTTGCTATAGTAACACACCTGTCAGATTACTTTAGCAACGGTGGCAGCGGTGACGTCACCGATTACAACCTGCAGCCTCTGCTCACTCACTGAGTGATTAGACTGCATGGGAGCAGCAGCGGCTTCCTCCCATGCAGTGCTGTCTGATGTAGCAGAGCTGCATGGGTTGAAGGAGAAAGAAGACAGAAGACCAGGATCGTGGAGGGGTGATAGGGAATAATAAACATGGAGTCTCTAAGTGTGTCTGTGTATTTATTACTATTAAAGTATTTTTTCTCTGTGTGGTGTCTTTTTTCTTAACTCTTTATTGGAGAGTCTTAATGGCCGGTCAAACTTGCCTGACATTAAGAATCTCTGGCTTAATACTAGCTAGTAAAACAAAGCTAGTATTAACCCTTATTACCCAGCAAGCCACCTGGCTTCAGGGCTGCTGGAAGAGTTGGATACAGCGCCAGATGATGGCGCTTCTATAAAAAGCGCCATTTTATGGGACCACTGCGGACTGCAATTCGCAGCAGGGGTGCCCAGAAAGCTTGGGCACCCTATGCTGAGAATTCCAATCCCCAGCTGCCTAGTTGTACCTGGCTGGAAACAAAAATTGGGCGAAGCCCGCGTCATTTTTTAAAAATTATTTCATGAAATTCATGACATGGGCTTCGCCATATTTTTGTAAGCTAGTCAGGTACAGCAGGCCAGCTACGGGCTGCCCCAACCCCCAGCTGCCTATTTGTACCCGGCTGGGAACCAAAAATATAGGGAAGCCCTTTATTTTTTAATTATTTCATGAATTTCATGAAATAATGAAAAAAAAAAATGACATGGGCTTCGCCCAATTTTTGTGTCCAGCCAGGTACAACTAGGCAGCTGGGGATTGGAATCTGCAGGTCAGGGTGCCCAAGCTTTCTGGGCACCCGTGCTGCGAATTGCAGTCCACAGCCGCCCCAGAAAATGGCGCTTTCATAGAAGCGCCATCTTCTGGCGCTGTATCCAACTCTTCCAGCTGCCCTGGTGACGGATGGCTCACTGGGTAATAATGGGGTTAGGGCTACCTGTATATTATCAACTGGCCCTAAGCCCGAAATTCATGATGTCACGCCAATATTAGACATGGCCACCATAAATTTCTAGTACAGATAAAAAAAAACACAACACACAAAAAATATTTTTATTAGAAATAAAACATAACACAATTAGTGACTCCATCTTTATTGAAATAAAGAACCCCCCTCCGCAGTAATCCTGGGTCAAGGGGTCCCGCGTCGTCCAATCCAAATCCAATATCATCTGATCGGTTTGCTGGAAGGCAAAACGATCAGATGATGTGTCAGGTTCAAGGGCCTGAATCCCATGACACAGCAGCTAATTGTATATAAACGGCTTTTATACAATCATGATGCATAAAAAACAAACAAACAACAAACTACACACTTCTGTGCAGACTCCTGTCCGACAGCAGCAGCTGATAGTTTAGCCGGCCGGGAGTAAAAAGCTGGCCTCACCGCTAGACTTATAGTGTCAGCTGATTCTGTCAGGTGACCGCATCAGCTGATCATCGCCAGGTCTGAGAGAGAGAAGAGAGAGAGAAAAGAGAGAGAGAAAAGAGAGAGAAAAGAGAGAGAGAAAAGAGAGAGAGAAAAGAGAAGAGAGAGAGGGAGAGAGAGAGAGAGAAGAGAGAGAAGAGGAGAGAGAGATTAGAGACAGAGAAGAGAGAGAAGAGAGAATAGAAAGAGGAGAGAGAGAAAAGAGAGAAGGGAGAGAGAGAGAAGAGAGAGAGAGAGGAGAGAGGAAGAGAGAGAGAAGAGAGAGAAGAGGAGAGAAGAGGAGGAGAAGAGGAGAGAGAGAGAGAGAAGAGAGAGAGGAGAAAGAGAGGAGAGAAGAGGAGAGAAGAGGAGAGAGAGAGAAGAGAGAGAGAAGAGAGAGGGAAAAAGAGAAAAAGAGAGACTGAGAAAAAGAGAGAGAGAGAGAAAAAGAGAGAAAAAGAGAGAAAAAAAGAAAAAGAGAGAGAAAAAAAGAGAAAAAGAGAGAGAGAGAAAAAGAGAGAAAAATAGAGAGAGAGAGAAAGAGAGAAAGAGAGAGAGAAAAAGAGAGAAAGAGAGAGGGAAAAAGAGAGAAAAAGAGAGAAAAAAAGAGAGAAAAAGAGAGAGAGGGAAAAAGAGAGAAAGAGAGAGAGAGAGAAAAAGAGAGAGAGAGAGAAGAAAGAGAGAGAGAGAGAGGGAGAGAGAGAGAGAAGAGAGAGAGGAGAGAGAGGAGGGAGCAATGCAGCCTTATTCCGTGAACTGCTCCGATTTTAGAGGTGTGTCCCATGGCTCACAGCTGATGTCCGGCTCCTCCCCTCAGTGCCTAATTAAATAAAATTATAATTATAAATACAGTCATATGAAAAAGTTTGGGCACCCCTGTTATTGTTAACCTTTTTTCTTTATAACAATTTGGGTTTTTGCAACAGCTATTTCAGTTTTATATATCTAATAACTGATGGACTCAGTAATATTTCTGGTTTGAAATGAGGTTTATTGTAGTAACAGAAAATGTGCAATCCGCATTTAAACAAAATTTGACCGGTGCAAAAGTATGGGCACCCTTATCAATTTCTTGATTTGAACACTCCTAACTACTTTGAACTGACTTTCTAAAGCACTAAATTGATTTTGTAACCTCATTGAGCTTTGAACTTCATAGGCAGGTGTATCCAATCATGAGAAAAGGTATTCAAGGTGGCCAGTTGCAAGTTGTTCTCCTATTTGAATCTCCTATGAAAAGTGGCATCATGGGGTCCTCAAAACAACTCTCAAATGATCTGAAAACAAAGATTATTCAACATAGTTGTTCAGGGGAAGGATACAAAAAGTTGTCTCAGAGATTTAAATTGTCAGTTTCCACTGTGAGAAACATAGTATGGAAATGGAAGAACACAGGTACAGTTCTTGTTAAGCCCAGAAGTGGTAGGCCAAGAAACATATCAGAAAGGCAGAGAAGAAGAATGGTGAGGTCAAGGACAATCCACAGACCACCTTCATAGACCTGCAGCATCATCTTGCTGCAGATGGTGTCAATGTGCATCGGTCAACAATACAGCGCACTTTGCACAAGGAGAAGCTGTAGGGGAGAGTGATGCAAAAGAAGCCATTTCTGCAAGCACGCCACAAACAGAGTCTCCTGAGGTATGCAAAGGCACATTTGGACAAGACAGTTACATTTTGGAAGAAGGTCCTGTGGACTGATGAAACAAAGATTGAGTTGTTTGGTCATACAAAAAGGGAGCAAAAAAACATGGCATTCCAAGAAAAGCAATTGCTACCCACAGTAAAATTTGGTGGAGGTTCCATCATGCTTTGGGGCTGTGTCACCAATGCCGGCACCGGGAATCTTGTTAAAGTTGAGGGTCGCATGGATTCAACTCAGTATCAGCAGATTCTTGACAATAATGTGCAAGAATCAGTGACGAAGTTGAAGTTACGCAGGGGATGGATATTTCAGCAAGACAATGATCCAAAACACCGCTCCAAATCTACTCAGGCATTCATGCAGAGGAACAATTGCAATGTTCTGGAATGGCCATCCCAGTCCCCAGACCTGAATATCATTGAACATCTGTGGGATGATTTGAAGCATGCTGTCCATGCTCGGCGACCATCAAACTTAACTGAACTGGAATTGCTTTGTAAACAGGAATGATCAAATATACCTTCATCCAGGATCCAGGAACTCATTAAAAGTTACAGGAAGCGACTAGAGGCTGTTATTTTTGCAAAAGGAGGATCTACAAAATATTAATGTCACTTTTATGTTGAGGTGCCCATACCTTTGCACCGGTCAAATTTTGTTTAAATGCGGATTGCACATTTTCTGTAAGTACAATAAACCTCATTTCAATCCAGAAATATTACTCAGTCCATCAGTTATTAGATATATGAAACTGAAATAGCTGTTGCAAAAACCCAATTTGTTATAAAGAAAAAAGGTTAACATTAATAGGGGTGCCCAAACTTTTTCATATGACTGTAAATAATAATTATAATTTAAAATTAAAAATAAATTAAATTCTTTACCGGGACAGCCAGGCCTACAAACTCGTGAATTAACTCTCCTTAGGCAGTAGCTCTATCCATTGAGCCACTGCCTATGATGAAAAGCATAGGAAGATTTGGTAATCTTGACCTCTATACTGCAGTAGAGCATCCAGAAGCAGATTGTTCAGCTGCAAGGATGGATGGATGGATGGATGGTGTAAGGAGGAAACACTGGCACCATTCAGCGAGCTAACCGCTCAATCTTCCTATTTCAGATTTATACACGTATTATATAACTTGTAAATTTCCTTGCATTCTGGCCACGGTGGTAATTCCAATGAAAGGCCACGCCTTTCCCCCTGACCTGATGGTCGAATAACACAGCTTTTTTTACCGCATATCTGGTGAGTGCCTTCCGTCTCTTTTCACATGGACTGGATGGATGGATGGTTGGGCGGATGGATGGATGTGCGGATGGATTGGTGGATGGGCGGATGGATGGCGGATGGATGGATGGGCGGATGGATAGGCGGATAGATGGATGTATGGGCGGATGGATGGGCGGATGGGCGGATGGATGAGCGGATGGATGGATGATGGGCGCATAGATGGATGGGCGGATAGATGGATGGATGGATGGGCGGATGGAGGGGCGGATGGATGGATGGATAAATGGATGGATGGGCGGCGGATAGATGGATGGATGGGCGGATGGATGGATGAGCGGATGGATGGATAGATGGGCGGATGGATGGGCAGATGGGCGGATGGATGGGCAGATGGATGGATGGATGGGCGGATGGATGGATGGGCGGATGGATGGGTGGATGTGCAGGTAAACACCGGCAGTACCATACTCATCCTCGCACACACACAGGCACTACAACCCCCATCATCACCGCACACGCAGGCACTACAACCCCCATCCACACCGCACACGCAGGCACTACAACCCCCATCATCACCGCACACGCAGGCACTACAACCCCCATCATCACCGCACACACAGGCATTACCTCAGTGATGTCTCCGCTGACAGCGCAGCTCATGTCAGTTGCTCCGTGGATCTGACACAGAGCGCTCGTGTTCTACAGCGCTCCTGTCAGCTTCATGTAGCAGAGCTGGATACATCGCGGGACCTCTGTGGATTATGTCGGACTTGGAGGGGTATTTGGGGATTTTAATAAAATGGTGAAAGAGGGTGTTTTTTTCTCTTTTATTCCAAATAAAGGATTTTTCATTGTGTGTGTTTATTTACTTTCACTTACAGGTTAATAATGGTTAATCATATCTCGGGGAGATGCCTGCCATGATTAACCCTGTTATTACCCCGATTGCCACCGCACCAGGGCAATTTGGGATGAGTCGGGTAGAGTCCCGGGACTGTCACTTCTAATGGATGCGGCAATTCCGGGCGGCTGCTGGATGATATTGTTAGGGTGGTGGGCTCCCCATAACATGGCACTCTCCATCCTGACAATACAAGCCTCCAGCCGTGTGGCTTTATCCTGGCTGTTATCAAAATTGGGGGGAACCGCATTTTTTTTATTATTTATTTATTTATTTTACTGCACAAAATAGACCCACTCACCAGCGGCTGTGATTGGTTGCAGTGACACAGCCGTCAGCGGGGGGGGCGTGTCTGACTGCAACCAATCATGGGCGCTGGTGGGCAGGGAATACCTGATTGAATAATGAAGCGGCAGCCATTTTCAAAAGAGGAAAAGCCGCCGGAGCTTTGTGACAGCCATGCAGCGCCGGGCCCGTGATCGGTGAGTATGAAAGAGAGAGGGATTGTGCTGGGGACGCAGGACGTGCATAGCCTTACTGTGAAAAGCCACGCTTTTGGTGATCGAACCGTTATCGAACGTAACTTGAACTGCCGCACTTGAAGCAAATCTTTCAAGTTCATCAAACGACTCGAAAGCGCCCAAAATCACTCGAATTTGAAATTGGCGAACCGTTCGAATCGATCATTGCTCAACTCTACTGATAACGCTTTGTTTCATGCAGGGGGCAGAGGCTATGGCAATGACTACAGACACTGCCCCCTGAAGACACTTCATTTGAGTATCCCAGGATGTTCTGGGATTCTCAAACGCAGCATTATAACACAGGAAGTAGGGAAACAAATTCTATAACAGTTAGTATAGTGAGGAAACAGTAGGGAATTTTTAATGATGATTATTAGAAATTAGTTTTGATTATGGCAATAAATAGATAGGGATTTAGATTAAAATCTCTTCGGCCTTTGGACCATCCCTTTAGATGAAAAGATAATTAGGAATGTGAAAACGCACTATGTTATTCCCAAGTGAATTTTTTTGAGATTTTGTTTTAGAAAAAAATTTTGTTGGCTCGTAGAATACAATGCAATATATGATATCGTTGAGTTATTTAGAATATATGCTTATTATGCCATTTAAGTAAAAGGATAGATACTTCAGATAATTGGAGCTTGAGGAAGTTGATGACTGAAGCACAATTGCTTGTTTCCCTCTTTTGATAAAGAAATAGAAGGAAATCAGCAAGTAAAACATTTCAACATCTACTTTAAATGTAGAGCGAATACTTATTGCAGATTATTCCATCACCTCATCTTAATCTTCTATAAACAACTTATAAATGTACTTTGCTTGCCAAATAAACCTAGCTGGAAATTCCTGACCCATAGAGTTAGACAACCAGAAAGGTTATCATGGGTGCGGCAGAGGCCTTCATGACTGACCCATCTAATGTCACAACAAATTCTAATTTACTGCTACATTTTCTAGGTCAGACGTTCTTAGAACAGAAAAATAGAAATGTAAATCCAATGGTAAATTTATGATAGGAATATCCTGCTGATATATATAGTTTCCAGATTCCAGCATTTTTCCTTAGAAAAATAGAGCAGTTGCCTAATTTCTTTTTACATTAAATGATGGATACATATATAGTGTTAAAGTACGATACAGCTACAGACTAGACTAACGACAGCGTTGGAGTAACTGTAGATGGTGAGCTAAATTTACAAATAATAATATAGGGTCAAATCTGCAAAGGCTGAAATATATTCAGAAACAAATTCAGAAACAGAATTAGTTCAGCCAAAGAATATAAAATTCAGGGCATTTGGGCAGCCGTGGAATTGGCAAAAATACAAGGTTCAGGAATCATAACACATGAATAGAGCAGATCAGAGAATAGTAATGCTGAGCAATAGAGTAACTTGAAGCTTGTGGCCCCAGTGCAAAATCTCCAAAAGGGCCCCAATTAGCACAGGTCTTTAATAGAAATCTAGTGGTATTTTCATATGGGACAATGAACTTTTGGCTCCCTAGTCTGCAGGGCCTGGATGCTATTGATACCCAGCCACCTATTATAGTTATGCTCCTAGTGATGAGTATGTAGTTCAGGATTAGTAGAACAGACTTTACAGTTTTTATTGAAAATGTACAGTAGGTATAAAGAATGTGATAGAAGCACAATACTGATACAGAGTGCTAGGCAAGGACTATCTGGTGAAGCATAGCAGGACGGCATAAGACTCACTATGGAACTCTTGGTAAAGCCAAAGCTTATGGGGTACAGGATGCAGACAAGATTCCAGATGGTTATAGTTGCTGGATAAGACAAAAAGCCGCAAATAGGATTTTATCACGTCACTAATGTAGCAGAGCTAGAATAATAATAATAATAATAATTTTATTCATTTATATAGCGCTATTAATTCCATAGCACTTTACATACATTGGCAACACTGTCCCCATTGGGGCTCACAATCTAGAGTCCCTATCTGTATGTCTTTGGAATGTGGGAGGAAACCGGAGTACCCGGAGGAAACCCACGCAAACACGGGGAGAACATACAAACTCCTTGCAGATGGTGTCCTTGGTGGGATTTGAACCCAGGACCCCAGCGCTGCAAGACTGCAGTGCTAGCCACTGAGCCACCGTGCCGCCCCAGAATCATTGTGGAACCTTGTGTGGATTACGTTGGACCTGAATGGGGTGTTTTGGGGGTTAATAAAGTGGTGAAAGAGGGGTTTTTTTTGTCTTTTATTTCAAATAAAGGAGTTTTTGGGTGTTTGTGCTTATTTATTTTCACTTACAGATTAGTAATGGGGGTCTCATAGATGCCTCCCATTACTAATCTACGGCTTAGTGGCAGTTATGAGTCATGATGAACCCCTTATTACCCTGATTGCCACCACCCCAGTGCAATTGGGAAGAGCTGAGTACAGTGCTAGTATTGTTGCATCTAATGGACACAACAATTCTGAGTGGCTGCAGGCTGCTATTTTTTGGCTGAAGGGCTCAATAACCATAGGTCTCCCCAGGCTGAGAATACCAGCCCCCAGTTGTCAGGCTATTCATGGCTGGGTATCAAAATTGGTTGGACCGCATGCTTTTTTAAAAATTATTTATTTAAAAATGAATAAAAAAGCCGCACAAGGTTCCTCTTATTTTGATACACAGAAAAGATAAGCACACAGTTGGGGGCTGCAGCCTCTATCCGTATGCTTTATCTGTGCTGGGTATCATAATATGGGGGGACCCTATGCCAATTTTTTTTAAAAAAAAAAAAATATTTTTACTGTATGATATAAACCCACAGACAGTGTCTGCGAATGGAATCGTCAGACACACTGTAACTCAGAGTGGGTGGCGCGTCTGACTGCAACCAAACACAGACACTGGTGGGTGGGGAAAGCAGTGCACATGCAATGTAGGTAATGCGTGGCCCCGGAACTGAATGAGCAGCCATGGGATCAGTTACAGCTGCGCCAGTGACTCGGTAAGTACAGTCTGCTTGCTTTATTATATTTTTCTTTATTGTTCCTTTATTTTTTTGTATTACCCGAGTGCCGGATCCAGATCAATACCTAGAATTCCCTGTGAATTCTGGGCCCCAGGAACAGGACTCGGGTACCTTTTAACCTGCGCAGGTCCAGTCTTTTACAGTCCGAGTTCACCCATCACTACTCTTAATGCATAACCAGCTACATATCATTTTGCTGTATTTTCAAGGATCGAATTCCAAAATTTTTAATTAATTTGATTGTCTTATAGTTGCTTCACTCATCCTTACTATTAGGCCTCTGCCACACTCACGTGAATTTCACGCACGTGCCGAGAGACACGTATTTTCCCTGCGTGTTGCGTGCAGGTAAGTACGTGTCTCTGGTACGTGCGTGACACGTGTGTTCTACGTGTGCTATCCGCGATAGCACACGTAGAATCAGTAATTATTATACTCACCTGGTCCTTCCTGATGTCCGCGCTGCTGTCCGTGGTGCTGATCCTCGGTCTCCAGCCCTCCCGTCTCCCCGCTGCTGCTGCTGCCAGGCAGTGAAGTGAATATTCTATGAGAATAATGAGCGGCAGTCGGCAGCAAGAGGCAGCAGCGGCAGAGACAGGAGGGCTGGAGAAGGTGAGTTAATGTTTTGTTTTTTTTTCAATGACATGTGTGTTTTCTCCGGCGCGTGTCACACGGGACCGCATCCACACTACACCCGTGTGGTGCGGGTGCGGGCCGTGTGACACCCGTGCTGCCGGTGAAAAAACGGACATGTCAGCGCTTTCAAAAACGCACACACGTACAAACGCACACGGACACACGTTCCGTGTGGTTTTACGTGTGTGTGCCTGCTACAATAGGGTAGCATTGGTTAAAGTGTCTCCGTGCCGCCGGTACGTGTAAAAAATGACAAACACGTGCCGGAGGCACGGATGTGTGGCGCAGGCCTTAAGTTGTTCAGAGTCAGTCATAAAGTTCATTAATTTATAGTCACCGGTACAAAGCCACATGGTTGGGTTATCATTTTCACCTGTAATTATCTAAGATAAAATATGTTGAATACATGACCTATTAGATTCTCTCCTGGTTTGTGTGACTTACTAAATAGAAAAAAACATAGTGTTTTATTAACTAGACACATTTTAAAGAATCATTGATGAGCTTTGGAGCAGATTAGGTAAGCAGCATGTGGCACATTTTCCTTAAAAGGAAACTGTCAGGAGTTTCATGCTGCCCAAAACACTTTGAATCAAACACTGACTACACGATTTCAGTATTGCACATTTCAAAGAAAATATACTGCGAGAAGCCGACCGGGAACTACCGTATGTGACTCCGATGTCTAATCCTAAAAGTAGGCCACTGGTGGCTTCTCCCTACCTGGCTTTCCTGGGAGGTTTTTATTATGCACACACATAGGAATATACCTGCAGGACAAATGTCAATGTTTTCAGCAATGTTTTATTTTAATCCCTCAGATCAAGCTCTATTTACAGTGAGGAACACAATATAAGTTCCGTATATAAAACAAATTGTACATGCTCAATACAATTGACTGCACTAGTGTTTATTCTCGAAGGAAACCTAGACAACCACATACAGTTAGGTCTGGAAATATTTGGACAGTGACACAAGTTTTTTACATTTTAGCGGTTTACCAAACATATTCCAGATACAGTTATAAAATCAATATGGGCTTAAAGTGCACACTCAGCTTTAATCTGAGGGTATTCACATCCTAATTGGAGTAATGTTTAGGAAATACAGCTCTTTAATATGCAGGAGCCTCATAAAGGGACCAAAGTAATTGGATAATTATTTGAAAAGCTTGTTAATGGGCTTCATGGCCTATTTCCTTGTTAATTTATTATCAATTAAGCAGGCAAAAGGTCTGGAGCTGATTCCAGGTGGGGCATTTGTATTTGGAAGCTGTTGCTGTGATTCCATAACATGGAGTTAAAAGAGCTCTCAATGGAAGAGAAACAGACCAGCATTAGGGTGAAAAAAAGAAGACATCCATCAGAGAGATAGATCAATTAGTACCAGAATGATGGGTAGAAGAAAGTGTAGAGAAGGCTTGGAATGGTTCATGATCAAGCAAAAGCAGCAATGTTGGTTGGCACTTTACAGTGTCGTGCAGAAAAAAAATCACAAAGATTCAGTCACTGTTCAAATATTTCAGGGCCTATCTGTATATAAAGAAATATGGCTGTGCTAGTTACTACAGGATACAGCAGAGAATAGAATGTACCAGGGGAAGCGGCATTGTGGCATTAGGTAATTAAGACTTTATTTTGCTATGATATCAGGTAACATCATTAAGTAGTTTAAGCTTCATCATTCACATTAACATACATTGTTGCTTATGTAAAAAATACATTTTATAATCTATTTATAGTTTTAATCTACATATAATCTGAAGTCACATGTCATTATCAGTTAAGATGTTTGCTACGTACTCCGGAATTATACGTTAAACTCTAAATTTCATGTCTTCAAACTAAAAGTTGTTTGATAATGGAGTAATGCAGAAAACATTACATAATAATGAAAAAGTTGACCTCGTATGGTCAGTGGTTGCTAACCAGTTACAATGGAAACTGCTGTGACTGCTGTTCTCCTCTGTAGTACAGGCTGTACCAGGATCAGTACAAGCAGGGGTAGACGTACCATATGTGTAAATATATAGAAAATACCATTATAAGTTAATACTATAATGGTGACCCAGTCACCCAGTAGGTTAGAGGCCCAACCATACCTTCAAAGTAGCTTCTGTATTATATTGTGTATAAGGAACTAAGGGTGGGGCCGATATATACTATTTTGCTGTCTATGTCTGCCCTAGAGTACAGAAGAAAAATAATGTATTAACATAATTACTTATGTAGTTATATATAGGGAATCTGTCAGTAGGTTTTTGCTATGTAAGGCCCGTTTCACATGTCAGTGAAAAACACTGACGCTTTTCACTGACGTGTAAAACACGCACATGTCCCTCCGTGTGCCGTGAATTACGGCACACGTTTGTTGTCTAAGTGCAATCCGGGCTCCGTTCTCCGTGGTCCGTGATTGCACTTAGAGATTAACTCACCTGTGCGCGCTCCCGCTCTCCATGGTGCTGATCGCTCCCGCGGTGCAGCATCCGGCCGGCGCTGACCCCCGCAGCAGCTGCTTCCGGGTCGGCTGTGTCGTGCATCATGAATATGCACGACAGTAATGAGCCAACTCAGAAGCAGCAGGCTGCACGGGCTGCAGACAACATCGCTGGAGCCGGGTGAGTAAAAATGATTTTTATTTTAAAAGCACATTTTTTTCTGGCATGTGTCTCATGGATCACACCACTGCGTGGTCCGTGGGACATCAGTGATGCCAGAAAAAAATGGACATGTCTCCGTGCGGCAATCACGCACACGCGGGTACGCTGCACGGAGACACGTGCAGTGAAAAATCACTGATGTGTGAGCAGACCCATTCATTATAATGGGTCTGTGTATGTCAGTGATTCTGGTACGTTTAAAAAAAGCACAAACTTACCAGAATCACTGACGTGTGAAAGGGGCCTAAACTGAAGCCAGCATGCTGCAAGGGTTAGCACAGAAAATTCAGGCATGCCTGTCTAGTAAAGGTCTGATCTGTTGTTTATTTGCTATGTTTATTTCATAGTTACATAGGTTGAAAAAAGTTCAACCTTCCAGGTTGTTTAAGCAGCAGGAATATTATAATTGCTCGAACTACTAAGTCACGCACACGGCAGTCCTGCACTCCTCTTCTGATTGACCCTTCACTGTCAATGCACAATCTCCATAGAGAGCCTGTTGTGGGCAGGACAGGTCTCTCAGCTTTGCGACATGGCTAAATCTAAAAATTGTGATTGTGTCAGAACGGCTGAACCCAGTAATTTAAGTGACACATTGTTGGAATCAGAGTCTCTTTGCCTACATCATGCTGCTCTCAGATGCGGTAGCAAAAAGCTTAGTGACAGATTCCTTTTAAAGGGGTTTTCTGGTTTCGGAAATCATCTGTTCCCTAACTGCAGTTTGTTTTTTTAAAAAACAAAACCTGTTCTTTACCCTCTTGTTCCTCTGATCAAATGCTATATCTCTACAGTTGCTCCTATTACCTGTCATTCTCCTAATTGCTGATGTCGCAGGCAGCAGCCATTCAGTGAGCTTAGCTGGTCCGAGCGACTCATGCCGTCTACTCCGGCAGAGCTCCTGAGCTGGTTATTGGCTACATCGCCAATAACAGGGTCAGATCCTGTGAGAATAAGATTTTTTATGTTTATAGCTATAACAAATGTTTAATAAAGGAAATATATATATAAAGTTTTATGTGAGATCCATTGAAATTGTACGCAATAGAACATATAACATGATCTTCAAGGGTCTGTTCACTATAGTAACAAAAATTAGAGTAGGAAAAATCTGCATTTTAGCAATCATTTTTGAGGTTGCTCCCCAGCAACAACTGGATCCACCAGCCAGCTTGTGAAGTAGTGAAATAGAAAGTACAGAAAGAGCCCTAAAATCGTGTTCAAAGGTGTTTGAGCTCGATTAACACTAGAGATGAGCGATGTTCGAGGTTCGCCAATTTCATGTTCGAGTGATTTTGGGGGGTGCTCGAGATCGAACTCGAACGCAAACTTTTTGCTAAAAGCTCGATAGCTCGAGTTACGTTTGAGAACGGTTCGATCAGCAAAAAGCCTAGCTAGTTACTAGCTGGCTTTTCACTGTAATAGTGTGCGTCACTCTGTGATTCACACTATTATCAAATTTCAGTGTATAGTGTGCAGGGGGACGCGGTTTAGATCTGTGATGCTGAGAGAATGCCGATCGCCATTTTTTTTTTTCCTAAGCGCACGTGCAGTGGGGCGGGCCAGGATGTCAGCCAATCACAGTCACACACACAGCTAAGTGGACTTTTTGCCAGACAAGCAAGGGCATGTGTCATAGGCTGTGAATTTCACATGTCCTTGCCTTATAAATACGGCCATTTTCCCTCATGCCGCCATTATCTGCCTTCTGTGTGTGGGTGACAGTCACCGCTCATGCTGCTGCTGCTGCCAATCCTGCTGTGTGCGCTATAGACATAGCGCTGTAGAGATTAGGGACTGATGTTTATTTCAGCCCCTTTCAGGGCTGATTTCCAGGTGCTCAGAAGCATAGCTGCTAGGCAGGTTCGTGCAAACGCTGTATACAGCTTTAGATAACAGCGTCTGTGTACCTTAGCTCAGAGAATTCCTTGCTGCATTTCATCATTAGGAGGGATAGAAAGAGAGGCTTCCTTTCCTGTCCTGGTACCCACAGAACCCAGCCACTGTACCCACCTGCCCACTTTTGCCACGCTATTTTTATAGCAAACAGTGCTGAATCTTAGTGGCATCCAAAAAGTGTCTGCTATACTAAATTAGTGTCCCACTGGTGCCAAGCAAGTTCCACCACCTCTGCCTTCTACCCTCCTGCCCATTTTTGCTACGCTATTTTTATAGCAAACAGTGCTGAAACTTAGTGGCATCCAAAAAGTGTATACTATACTAAATTAGTGTCCCACTGGTGCCAAGCAAGTTCCACCACCTCTGTCTTCTACCCTCCTGCCCATTTGTGCTACGCTATTTTTATAGCAAACAGTGCTGAAACTTAGTGGCATCCAAAAAGAGTCTACTATACTAAATTAGTGTCCCACTGGTGCCAAGCAAGTTCCACCACCTCTGCATTCTACCATCCTGCCCATTTTTGCTATGCTATTTTTATAGCAAACAGTGCTGAAACGTAGTGGCATCCAAAAAGTGTCTGCTATACTAAATTAGTGTCCCACTGGTACCAAGCAAGTTTCACCACCTCTGCCTTCTACCCTCCTGCCCATTTTTGCTACGCTATGTTTATAGCAAACAGTGCTGAAACTTAGTGGCATCCCAAAAGAGTCTGCTATACTAAATTAGTGTCCCACTGGTGCCAAGCAAAATCCACCACCTCTGTCTTCTACCCTCCTGCCCATTTTTGCTACGCTATTTTTATAGCAAACAGTGCTGAAACTTAATGGCATCCAAAAAGTGTCTGCTATACGAAATTAGTGTCCCACTGGTGCCAAGCAAGTTCCACCACCTCTGCCTTCTACCCTCCTGCACATTTTTGCTATGCTATTTTTATAGCAAACAGTACCTGAAGCTTAGTGGCATCGAAAAAGTGTCTGCTATACTAAATTAGTGTCCCACTAGTGCCAAGCAAGTTCCACCACCTCTGCTTTCTACCCTCCTTACCATTTTTGCTATGTTATTTTTATAGCAAACAGTGCTGAAACTTAGTGGCATCCAAAAAGTGTCTGCTATACTAAATTAGTGTCCCACTGGTGCCAAGCAAGTTCCACAACCTCTGCCTTCTACCCTCCTGCCCATTTTTGCTACGCTATTTTTATAGCAAACAGTGCTGAAACTTAGTGGCATCCAAAAAGTGTCTGCTATACTAAATTAGTGTCCCACTGGTGCCAAGCAAGTTCCACCACCTTTGCCTTCTACCCTCCTGCCAATTTTTGCTACGCTATTTTTATAGCAAACAGTGCTGAAACTTAGTGGCATCCAATAAGTGTCTGCTATGCTAAATTAGTGTCCCACTGGTGCCAAGCAAGTTCCATCCCCTCTGCCTTCTACCCTCCTGCACATTTTTGCTACGCTATTTTTATAGCAAACAGTGCTGAAACTTAATGGCATCCAAAAAGTGTCTGCTATGCTAAATTAGTGTCCCACTGGTGCCAAGCAAGTTCCACAACCTCTGCCTTCTACCCTCCTGCCCATTTTTGCTACGCTATTTTTATAGCAAACAGTGCTGAAACTTAGTGGCGTCAAAAAAGTGTCTGGTATACTAAATTAGTGTCCCACTGGTGTCAAGCAAGTTCCACCCCCACTGCCTTCTACCCTCCTGCACATTTTTGCTATGCTATTTTTATAGCAAACAGTGCTGAAACGTAGTGGCATAAAAAAAAGTGTCTGCTATACTAAATTAGTGTCCCACTGGTGCCAAGCAAGTTCCACCACCTTTGCCTTCTACCCTCCTGCACATTTTTGCCATGCTATTTTTATAGCAAACAGTACCTGAAACTTAGTGGCATCAAAAAAGTGTCTGCTATACTAAATTAGTGTCCCACTGGTGCCAAGCAAGTTCCACCACCTTTGCCTTCTACCCTCCTGCCCATTTTTGCTACGCTATTTTTATAGCAAACAGTGCTGAAAATTAGTGGCATCCAAAAAGTGTCTGCTATACTAAATTAGTGTCCCACTGGTGCCAAGCAAGTTCCACCCCCTCTGCCTTCTACCCTCCTGCCCATTTTTGCTGTGCTATTTTTATAGCAAACAGTGCTGAAACTTAGTGGCATCCAAAAAGTGTCTGCTATACTAAATTAGTGTCCTACTGATGCCATGCAAGTTCCACCACCTCTGCCTTCCACCCTCCTGCCCATTTTTGCTATGCTATTTTTATAGCAAACAGTGCTGAAACCTAGTGGCATCAAAAAAGTGTCTGCTATACTAAATTAGTGTCTCACTGGTGCCAAGCAAGCTCCACCACCTTTGTCTTCTACCCTCCTGCACATTTTTGCTATGCTATTTTTATAGCAAACAGTACCTGAAACTTAGTGGCATCCAATAAGTGTCTGCTATGCTAAATTAGTGTCCCACTGGTGCCAAGCAAGTTCCACCCCCTCTGCCTTCTACCCTCCTGCACATTTTTGCTGCGCTATTTTTATAGCAAACAGTGCTGAAACTTAATGGCATCCAAAAAGTGTCTGCTATGCTAAATTAGTGTCCCACTGGTGCCAAGCAAGTTCCACAACCTCTGCCTTCTACCCTCCTGCCCATTTTTGCTACGCTATTTTTATAGCAAACAGTGCTGAAACTTAGTGGCGTCAAAAAAGTGTCTGGTATACTAAATTAGTGTCCCACTGGTGTCAAGCAAGTTCCACCCCCACTGCCTTCTACCCTCCTGCACATTTTTGCTATGCTATTTTTATAGCAAACAGTGCTGAAACGTAGTGGCATAAAAAAAAGTGTCTGCTATACTAAATTAGTGTCCCACTGGTGCCAAGCAAGTTCCACCACCTTTGCCTTCTACCCTCCTGCACATTTTTGCCTTGCTATTTTTATAGCAAACAGTACCTGAAACTTAGTGGCATCAAAAAAGTGTCTGCTATACTAAATTAGTGTCCCACTGGTGCCAAGCAAGTTCCACCACCTTTGCCTTCTACCCTCCTGCCCATTTTTGCTACGCTATTTTTATAGCAAACAGTGCTGAAAATTAGTGGCATCCAAAAAGTGTCTGCTATACTAAATTAGTGTCCCACTGGTGCCAAGCAAGTTCCACCCCCTCTGCCTTCTACCCTCCTGCCCATTTTTGCTGTGCTATTTTTATAGCAAACAGTGCTGAAACTTAGTGGCATCCAAAAAGTGTCTGCTATACTAAATTAGTGTCCTACTGATGCCATGCAAGTTCCACCACCTCTGCCTTCCACCCTCCTGCCCATTTTTGCTATGCTATTTTTATAGCAAACAGTGCTGAAACCTAGTGGCATCAAAAAAGTGTCTGCTATACTAAATTAGTGTCTCACTGGTGCCAAGCAAGCTCCACCACCTTTGTCTTCTACCCTCCTGCACATTTTTGCTATGCTATTTTTATAGCAAACAGTACCTGAAACTTAGTGGCATCCAAAAAGTGTCTGCTATACTAAATTAGTGTCCTACTGATGCCAAGCAAGTTCCACCATCTCTGCCTTCTACCCTCCTGCCCATTTTTGCTACGCTATTTTTATAGCAAACAGTGCTGAAACTTAGTGGCATCCAAAAAGTGTCTGCTATACTAAATTTGTGTCCCACTGGTGCCAAGCAAGTTCCACAACCTCAGCCTTCTACCCTCTTGCACATTTCTGCTATGCTATTTTTATAGCAAACAGTGCGGAAACTTAGTGGCATACAAAAAGTGTCTACTATACTAAATTAGTGTCCCACTGGTGCCAAGCAAGTTCCACCACCTCTGCCTTCTACCCTCCTGCCCATTTTTGCTATGCTATTTTTATAGCAAATAGTGCTGAAACTTAGTGGCATCAAAAAAGTGTCTGCTATACTAAATTAGTGTCCCACTGGTGCCAAGCAAGTTCCACCACCTCTGCCTTCTACCCTCCTGCCCATTTTTGCTACGCTATTTTTATAGCAAACAGTGCTGAAACTTAGTGGCATCCAAAAAGTGTCTGCTATACTAAATTAGTGTCCCACTGGTGCCAAGCAAGTTCCACCACCTTTGCCTTCTACCCTCCTGCCCATTTTTGCTACGCTATTTTTATAGCAAACAGTGCTGAAACTTAGTGGCATCCAAAAAGTGTCTGCTATGCTAAATTAGTGTCCCACTGGTGCCAAGCAAGTTCCACAACCTCTGCCTTCTACCCTCCTGCCCATTTTTGCTACGCTTTTTTTATAGCAAATAGTGCTGAAACTTAGTGGCGTCAAAAAGTGTCTGGTATACTAAATTAGTGTCCCACTGGTGCCAAGCAAGTTCCACCCCCACTGCCTTCTACCCTCCTGCACATTTTTGCTATGCTATTTTTATAGCAAACAGTGCTGAAACGTAGTGGCATAAAAAAAAGTGTCTGCTATACTAAATTAGTGTCCCACTGGTGCCAAGCAAGTTCCACCACCTTTGCCTTCTACCCTCCTGCACATTTTTGCCATGCTATTTTTATAGCAAACAGTACCTGAAACTTAGTGGCATCAAAAAAATGTCTGCTATACTAAATTAGTGTCCCACTGGTGCCAAGCAAGTTCCACCACCTTTGCCTTCTACCCTCCTGCCCATTTTTGCTACGCTATTTTTATAGCAAACAGTGCTGAAAATTAGTGGCATCCAAAAAGTGTCTGCTATACTAAATTAGTGTCCCACTGGTGCCAAGCAAGTTCCACCCCCTCTGCCTTCTACCCTCCTGCCCATTTTTGCTGTGCTATTTTTATAGCAAACAGTGCTGAAACTTAGTGGCATCCAAAAAGTGTTTGCTATACTAAATTAGTGTCCCACTGGTGCCAAGCAAGGTCCACAACCTCTGCCTTCTACCCTCCTGCCCATTTTTGCTACGCTATTTTTATAGCAAACAGTGCTGAAACTTAGTGGCATCAAAAAAGTGTCTGCTATACTAAATTAGTGTCCCACTGGTGCCAAGCAAGTTCCACTACCTTTGCCTTCTACCCTCCTGCACATTTTTGCTATGCTATTTTTATAGCAAACAGTACCTGAAACTTAGTGGCATCCAAAAAGTGTCTGCTATACTAAATTAGTGTCCTACTGATGCCATGCAAGTTCCACCACCTCTGCCTTCCACCCTCCTGCCCATTTTTGCTATGCTATTTTTATAGCAAACAGTGCTGAAACCTAGTGGCATCAAAAAAGTGTCTGCTATACTAAATTAGTGTCTCACTGGTGCCAAGCAAGCTCCACCACCTTTGTCTTCTACCCTCCTGCACATTTTTGCTATGCTATTTTTATAGCAAACAGTACCTGAAACTTAGTGGCATCCAAAAAGTGTCTGCTATACTAAATTAGTGTCCTACTGATGCCAAGCAAGTTCCACCATCTCTGCCTTCTACCCTCCTGCCCATTTTTGCTACGCTATTTTTATAGCAAACAGTGCTGAAACTTAGAGGCATCCAAAAAGTGTCTGCTATACTAAATTTGTGTCCCACTGGTGCCAAGCAAGTTCCACAACCTCAGCCTTCTACCCTCTTGCACATTTCTGCTATGCTATTTTTATAGCAAACAGTGCGGAAACTTAGTGGCATACAAAAAGTGTCTGCTATACTAAATTAGTGTCCCACTGGTGCCAAGCAAGTTCCACCACCTCTGCCTTCTACCCTCCTGCCCATTTTTGCTACGCTATTTTTATAGCAAACAGTGCTGAAACTTAGTGGCATCCAAAAAGTGTCTGCTATACTAAATTAGTGTCCCACTGGTGCCAAGCAAGTTCCACCACCTTTGCCTTCTACCCTCCTGCCCATTTTTGCTACGCTATTTTTATAGCAAACAGTGCTGAAACTTAGTGGCATCCAAAAAGTGTCTGCTATGCTAAATTAGTGTCCCACTGGTGCCAAGCAAGTTCCACAACCTCTGCCTTCTACCCTCCTGCCCATTTTTGCTACGCTATTTTTATAGCAAACAGTGCTGAAACTTAGCGGCATCCAAAAAGTGTCTGCTATGCTAAATTAGTGTCCCACTGGTGCCAAGCAAGTTCCACCCCCTCTGCCTTCTACCCTCCTGCCCATTTTTGCTGCGCTATTTTTATAGCAAACAGTGCTAAAACTTAGTGGCATCCAAAAAGTGTTTGCTATACTAAATTAGTGTCCCACTGGTGCCAAGCAAGTTCCACCACCTCTGCCTTCTACCCTCCTGCCCATTTTTGCTACGCTATTTTTATAGCAAACAGTGCTGAAACTTAGTGGCGTCAAAAAAGTGTCTGGTATACTAAATTAGTGTCCCACTGGTGCCAAGCAAGTTCCACCCCCACTGCCTTCTACCCTCCTGCACATTTTTGCTATGCTATTTTTATAGCAAACAGTACCTGAAACTTAGTGGCATCCAAAAAGTGTCTGCTATACTAAATTAGTGTCCTACTGATGCCAAGCAAGTTCCACCACCTCTGCCTTCTACCCTCCTGCCCATTTTTGCTCTGCTATTTTTATAGCAAACAGTGCTGAAACGTAGTGGCATAAAAAAAAGTGTCTGCTATACTAAATTAGTGTCCCACTGGTGCCAAGCAAGTTCCACCACCTTTGCCTATTACCCTCCTGCACATTTTTGCCATGCTATTTTTATAGCAAACAGTGCTGAAACTTAGTGGCATCCAAAAAGTGTCTGCTATGCTAAATTAGTGTCCCACTGGTGCCAAGCAAGTTCCACCACCTTTGCCTTCTACCCTCCTGCCCATTTTTGCTACGCTATTTTTATAGCAAACAGTGATGAAAATAAGTGGCATCCAAAAAGTGTCTGCTATGCTAAATTAGTGTCCCACTGGTGCCAAGCAAGTTCCACCCCCTCTGCCTTCTACCCTCCTGCCCATTTTTGCTGTGCTATTTTTATAGCAAACAGTGCTGAAACTTAATGGCATCCAAAAAGTGTCTGCTATACGAAATTAGTGTCCCACTGGTGCCAAGCAAGTTCCACCACCTCTGCCTTCTACCCTCCTGCACATTTTTGCTATGCTATTTTTATAACAAACAGTACCTGAAGCTTAGTGGCATCCAAAAAGTGTCTGCTATACTAAATTAGTGTCCCACTAGTGCCAAGCAAGTTCCACCACCTCTGCTTTCTACCCTCCTTACCATTTTTGCTATACTATTTTTATAGCAAACAGTGCTGAAACTTAGTGGCATCCAAAAAGTGTCTGCTATACTAAATTAGTGTCCCACTGGTGCCAAGCAAGTTCCACAACCTCTGCTTTCTACCCTCCTGCCCATTTTTGCTAGGCTATTTTTATAGCAAACAGTGCTGAAACTTAGTGGCATCCAAAAAGTGTCTGCTATACTAAATTAGTGTCCCACTGGTGCCAAGCAAGTTCCACCACCTTTGCCTTCTACCCTCCTGCCCATTTTTGCTACGCTATTTTTATAGCAAACAGTGCTGAAACTTAGTGGCATCCAAAAAGTGTCTGCTATGCTAAATTAGTGTCCCACTGGTGCCAAGCAAGTTCCACCCCCTCTGCCTTCTACCCTCCTGCCCATTTTTGCTACGCTATTTTTATAGCAAACAGTGCTGAAACTTAGTGGCGTCAAAAAAGTGTCTGGTATACTAAATTAGTGTCCCACTGGTGTCAAGCAAGTTCCACCCCCACTGCCTTCTACCCTCCTGCACATTTTTGCTATGCTATTTTTATAGCAAACAGTGCTGAAACGTAGTGGCATAAAAAAAAGTGTCTGCTATACTAAATTAGTGTCCCACTGGTGCCAAGCAAGTTCCACCACCTTTGCCTTCTACCCTCCTGCACATTTTTGCTATGCTATTTTTATAGCAAACAGTGCTGAAACGTAGTGGCATAAAAAAAAGTGTCTGCTATACTAAATTAGTGTCCCACTGGTGCCAAGCAAGTTCCACCACCTTTGCCTTCTACCCTCCTGCACATTTTTGCCATGCTATTTTCATAGCAAACAGTACCTGAAACTTAGTGGCATCAAAAAAGTGTCTGCTATACTAAATTAGTGTCCCACTGGTGCCAAGCAAGTTCCACCACCTTTGCCTTCTACCCTCCTGCCCATTTTTGCTACGCTATTTTTATAGCAAACAGTGCTGAAAATTAGTGGCATCCAAAAAGTGTCTGCTATACTAAATTAGTGTCCCACTGGTGCCAAGCAAGTTCCACCCCCTCTGCCTTCTACCCTCCTGCCCATTTTTGCTGTGCTATTTTTATAGCAAACAGTGCTGAAACTTAGTGGCATCCAAAAAGTGTCTGCTATACTAAATTAGTGTCCTACTGATGCCATGCAAGTTCCACCACCTCTGCCTTCCACCCTCCTGCCCATTTTTGCTATGCTATTTTTATAGCAAACAGTGCTGAAACCTAGTGGCATCAAAAAAGTGTCTGCTATACTAAATTAGTGTCTCACTGGTGCCAAGCAAGCTCCACCACCTTTGTCTTCTACCCTCCTGCACATTTTTGCTATGCTATTTTTATAGCAAACAGTACCTGAAACTTAGTGGCATCCAAAAAGTGTCTGCTATACTAAATTAGTGTCCTACTGATGCCAAGCAAGTTCCACCATCTCTGCCTTCTACCCTCCTGCCCATTTTTGCTACGCTATTTTTATAGCAAACAGTGCTGAAACTTAGTGGCATCCAAAAAGTGTCTGCTATACTAAATTTGTGTCCCACTGGTGCCAAGCAAGTTCCACAACCTCAGCCTTCTACCCTCTTGCACATTTCTGCTATGCTATTTTTATAGCAAACAGTGCGGAAACTTAGTGGCATACAAAAAGTGTCTACTATACTAAATTAGTGTCCCACTGGTGCCAAGCAAGTTCCACCACCTCTGCCTTCTACCCTCCTGCCCATTTTTGCTATGCTATTTTTATAGCAAATAGTGCTGAAACTTAGTGGCATCAAAAAAGTGTCTGCTATACTAAATTAGTGTCCCACTGGTGCCAAGCAAGTTCCACCACCTCTGCCTTCTACCCTCCTGCCCATTTTTGCTACGCTATTTTTATAGCAAACAGTGCTGAAACTTAGTGGCATCCAAAAAGTGTCTGCTATACTAAATTAGTGTCCCACTGGTGCCAAGCAAGTTCCACCACCTTTGCCTTCTACCCTCCTGCCCATTTTTGCTACGCTATTTTTATAGCAAACAGTGCTGAAACTTAGTGGCATCCAAAAAGTGTCTGCTATGCTAAATTAGTGTCCCACTGGTGCCAAGCAAGTTCCACAACCTCTGCCTTCTACCCTCCTGCCCATTTTTGCTACGCTATTTTTATAGCAAATAGTGCTGAAACTTAGTGGCGTCAAAAAAGTGTCTGGTATACTAAATTAGTGTCCCACTGGTGCCAAGCAAGTTCCACCCCCACTGCCTTCTACCCTCCTGCACATTTTTGCTATGCTATTTTTATAGCAAACAGTGCTGAAACGTAGTGGCATAAAAAAAAGTGTCTGCTATACTAAATTAGTGTCCCACTGGTGCCAAGCAAGTTCCACCACCTTTGCCTTCTACCCTCCTGCACATTTTTGCCATGCTATTTTTATAGCAAACAGTACCTGAAACTTAGTGGCATCAAAAAAGTGTCTGCTATACTAAATTAGTGTCCTACTGATGCCAAGCAAGTTCCACCACCTCTGCCTTCTACCCTCCTGCCCATTTTTGCTACGCTATTTTTATAGCAAACAGTGCTGAAACTTAGTGGCATCCAAAAAGTGTCTGCTATACTAAATTTGTGTCCCACTGGTGCCAAGCAAGTTCCACAACCTCTGTCTTCTACCCTCCTGCCCATTTGTGCTACGCTATTTTTATAGCAAACAGTGCTGAAACTTAGTGGCATCCAAAAAGTGTCTACTATACTAAATTAGTGTCCCACTGGTGCGAAGCAAGTTCCATTACCTCTGCATTCTACCATCCTGCCCATTTTTGCTATGCTATTTTTATAGCAAAGAGTGCTGAAACTTAGTGGCATCCAAAAAGTGTCTGCTATACTAAATTTGTGTCCCACTGGTGCCAAGCAAGTTCCACAACCTCTGTCTTCTACCCTCCTGCCCATTTGTGCTACGCTATTTTTATAACAAACAGTGCTGAAACTTAGTGGCGTCAAAAAAGTGTCTGGTATACTAAATTAGTGTCCCACTGGTGCCAAGCAAGTTCCACCCCCACTGCCTTCTACCCTCCTGCACATTTTTGCTATGCTATTTTTATAGCAAACAGTACCTGAAACTTAGTGGCATCCAAAAAGTGTCTGCTATACTAAATTAGTGTCCTACTGATGCCAAGCAAGTTCCACCACCTCTGCCTTCTACCCTCCTGCCCATTTTTGCTATGCTAATTTTATAGCAAACAGTGCTGAAACTTAGTGGCATCAAAAAAGTGTCTGCTATACTAAATTAGTGTCCCACTGGTGCCAAGCAAGTTCCACTACCTTTGCCTTCTACCCTCCTGCACATTTTTGCTATGCTATTTTTATAGCAAACAGTACCTGAAACTTAGTGGCATCCAAAAAGTGTCTGCTATACTAAATTAGTGTCCTAGTGATGCCATGTAAGTTCCACCACCTCTGCCTTCCACCCTCCTGCCCATTTTTGCTATGCTATTTTTATAGCAAACAGTGCTGAAACGTAGTGGCATCAAAAAAGTGTCTGCTATACTAAATTAGTGTCCCACTGGTGCCAAGCAAGCTCCACCACCTTTGCCTTCTACCCTCCTACACATTTTTGCTATGCTATTTTTATAGCAAACAGTACCTGAAACTTAGTGGCATCCAAAAAGTGTCTGCTATACTAAATTAGTGTCCTACTGATGCCAAGCAAGTTCCACCACCTCTGCCTTCTACCCTCCTGCCCATTTTTGCTACGCTATTTTTATAGCAAACAGTGCTGAAACTTAGTGGCATCCAAAAAGTGTCTGCTATACTAAATTTGTGTCCCACTGGTGCCAAGCAAGTTCCACAACCTCTGTCTTCTACCCTCCTGCCCATTTGTGCTACGCTATTTTTATAGCAAACAGTGCTGAAACTTAGTGGCATCCAAAAAGTGTCTACTATACTAAATTAGTGTCCCACTGGTGCGAAGCAAGTTCCACCACCTCTGCATTCTACTATCCTGCCCATTTTTGCTATGCTATTTTTATAGCAAACAGTGCTGAAACTTAGTGGCATCCAAAAAGTGTCTGCTATACTAAATTTGTGTCCCACTGGTGCCAAGCAAGTTCCACAACCTCTGTCTTCTACCCTCCTGCCCATTTGTGCTATGCTATTTTTATAACAAACAGTGCTGAAACTTAGTGGCGTCAAAAAAGTGTCTGGTATATTAAATTAGTGTCCCACTGGTGCCAAGCAAGTTCCACCCCCACTGCCTTCTACCCTCCTGCACATTTTTGCTATGCTATTTTTATAGCAAACAGTACCTGAAACTTAGTGGCATCCAAAAAGTGGCTGCTATACTAAATTAGTGTCCTACTGATGCCAAGCAAGTTCCACCACCTCTGCCTTCTACCCTCCTGCCCATTTTTGCTATGCTATTTTTATAGCAAACAGTGCTGAAACGTAGTGGCATAAAAAAAAGTGTCTGCTATACTAAATTAGTGTCCCACTGGTGCCAAGCAAGTTCCACCACCTTTGCCTTCTACCCTCCTGCACATTTTTGCCATGCTATTTTTTATAGCAAACAGTACCTGAAACTTAGTGGCATCAAAAAAGTGTCTGCTATACTAAATTAGTGTCCCACTGGTGCCAAGCAAGTTCCACCACCTTTGCCTTCTACCCTCCTGCCCATTTTTGCTACGCTATTTTTATAGCAAACAGTGCTGAAAATTAGTGGCATCCACAAAGTGTCTGCTATGCTAAATTAGTGTCCCACTGGTGCCAAGCAAGTTCCACCCCCTCTGCCTTCTACCCTCCTGCCCATTTTTGCTGTGCTATTTTTATGGCAAACAGTGCTGAAACTTAGTGGCATCCAAAAAGTGTTTGCTATACTAAATTAGTGTCCCACTGGTGCCAAGCAAGGTCCACCACCTCTGCCTTCTACCCTCCTGCCCATTTTTGCTACGCTATTTTTATAGCAAACAGTGCTGAAACTTAGTGGCGTCAAAAAAGTGTCTGGTATACTAAATTAGTGTCCCACTGGTGCCAAGCAAGTTCCACCCCTACTGCCTTCTACCCTCCTGCACATTTTTGCTATGCTATTTTTATAGCAAACAGTACCTGAAACTTAGTGGCATCCAAAAAGTGTCTGCTATACTAAATTAGTGTCCTACTGATGCCAAGCAAGTTCCACCACCTCTGCCTTCTACCCTCCTGCCCATTTTTGCTCTGCTATTTTTATAGCAAACAGTGCTGAAACGTAGTGGCATAAAAAAAGTGTCTTCTTTACTAAATTAGTGTCCCACTGGTGCCAAGCAAGTTCCACCACCTTTGCCTATTACCCTCCTGCACATTTTTGCCATGCTATTTTTATAGCAAACAGTGCTGAAACTTAGTGGCATCCAAAAAGTGTCTGCTATACTAAATTAGTGTCCCACTGGTGCCAAGCAAGTTCCACCACCTCTGCCTTCTACCCTCCTGCCCATTTTTGCTACGCTATTTTTATAGCAAACAGTGCTGAAACTTAGTGGCATCCAAAAAGTGTCTGCTATACTAAATTAGTGTCCCACTGGTGCCAAGCAAGTTCCACCACCTTTGCCTTCTACCCTCCTGCCCATTTTTGCTACGCTATTTTTATAGCAAACAGTGCTGAAACTTAGTGGCATCCAAAAAGTGTCTGCTATGCTAAATTAGTGTCCCACTGGTGCCAAGCAAGTTCCACAACCTCTGCCTTCTACCCTCCTGCCCATTTTTGCTACGCTATTTTTATAGCAAACAGTGCTGAAACTTAGTGGCATCCAAAAAGTGTCTGCTATGCTAAATTAGTGTCCCACTGGTGCCAAGCAAGTTCCACCCCCTCTGCCTTCTACCCTCCTGCCCATTTTTGCTGCGCTATTTTTATAGCAAACAGTGCTAAAACTTAGTGGCATCCAAAAAGTGTTTGCTATACTAAATTAGTGTCCCACTGGTGCCAAGCAAGTTCCACAACCTCTGCCTTCTACCCTCCTGCCCATTTTTGCTACGCTATTTTTAGAGCAAACAGTGCTGAAACTTAGTGGCATCCAAAAAGTGTCTGCTATACTAAATTAGTGTCCCACTGGTGCCAAGCAAGTTCCACCACCTTTGCCTTCTACCCTCCTGCCCATTTTTGCTACGCTATTTTTATAGCAAACAGTGCTGAAACTTAGTGGCATCCAATAAGTGTCTGCTATGCTAAATTAGTGTCCCACTGGTGCCAAGCAAGTTCCACCCCCTCTGCCTTCTACCCTCCTGCACATTTTTGCTACGCTATTTTTATAGCAAACAGTGCTGAAACTTAATGGCATCCAAAAAGTGTCTGCTATGCTAAATTAGTGTCCCACTGGTGCCAAGCAAGTTCCACAACCTCTGCCTTCTACCCTCCTGCCCATTTTTGCTACGCTATTTTTATAGCAAACAGTGCTGAAACTTAGTGGCGTCAAAAAAGTGTCTGGTATACTAAATTAGTGTCCCACTGGTGCCAAGCAAGTTCCACCCCCACTGCCTTCTACCCTCCTGCACATTTTTGCTATGCTATTTTTATAGCAAACAGTGCTGAAACGTAGTGGCATAAAAAAAAGGGTCTGCTATACTAAATTAGTGTCCCACTGGTGCCAAGCAAGTTCCACCACCTTTGCCTTCTACCCTCCTGCACATTTTTGCCATGCTATTTTTATAGCAAACAGTACCTGAAACTTAGTGGCATCAAAAAAGTGTCTGCTATACTAAATTAGTGTCCCACTGGTGCCAAGCAAGTTCCACCACCTTTGCCTTCTACCCTCCTGCCCATTTTTGCTACGCTATTTTTATAGCAAACAGTGCTGAAAATTAGTGGCATCCAAAAAGTGTCTGCTATACTAAATTAGTGTCCCACTGGTGCCAAGCAAGTTCCACCCCCTCTGCCTTCTACCCTCCTGCCCATTTTTGCTGTGCTATTTTTATAGCAAACAGTGCTGAAACTTAGTGGCATCCAAAAAGTGTTTGCTATACTAAATTATTGTCCCACTGGTGCCAAGCAAGGTCCACAACCTCTGCCTTCTACCCTCCTGCCCATTTTTGCTACGCTATTTTTATAGCAAACAGTGCTGAAACTTAGTGGCATCAAAAAAGTGTCTGCTATACTAAATTAGTGTCCCACTGGTGCCAAGCAAGTTCCACTACCTTTGCCTTCTACCCTCCTGCACATTTTTGCTATGCTATTTTTATAGCAAACAGTACCTGAAACTTAGTGGCATCCAAAAAGTGTCTGCTATACTAAATTAGTGTCCTTCTGATGCCATGCAAGTTCCACCACCTCTGCCTTCCACCCTCCTGCCCATTTTTGCTATGCTATTTTTATAGCAAACAGTGCTGAAACCTAGTGGCATCAAAAGAGTGTCTGCTATACTAAATTAGTGTCTCACTGGTGCCAAGCAAGCTCCACCACCTTTGTCTTCTACCCTCCTGCACATTTTTGCTATGCTATTTTTATAGCAAACAGTACCTGAAACTTAGTGGCATCCAAAAAGTGTCTGCTATACTAAATTAGTGTCCTACTGATGCCAAGCAAGTTCCACCATCTCTGCCTTCTACCCTCCTGCCCATTTTTGCTACGCTATTTTTATAGCAAACAGTGCTGAAACTTAGTGGCGTCAAAAAAGAGTCTGGTATACTAAATTAGTGTCCCACTGGTGCCAAGCAAGTTCCACCCCCACTGCCTTCTACCCTCCTGCACATTTTTGCTATGCTATTTTTATAGCAAACAGTACCTGAAACTTAGTGGCATCCAAAAAGTTTCTGCTATACTAAATTAGTGTCCTACTGATGCCAAGCAAGTTCCACCACCTCTGCCTTCTACCCTCCTGCCCATTTTTGCTCTGCTATTTTTATAGCAAACAGTGCTGAAACGTAGTGGCATAAAAAAAATGTCTGCTATACTAAATTAGTGTCCCACTGGTGCCAAGCAAGTTCCACCACCTTTGCCTATTACCCTCCTGCACATTTTTGCCATGCTATTTTTATAGCAAACAGTGCTGAAACTTAGTGGCATCCAAAAAGTGTCTGCTATGCTAAATTAGTGTCCCACTGGTGCCAAGCAAGTTCCACCACCTTTGCCTTCTACCCTCCTGCCCATTTTTGCTACGCTATTTTTATAGCAAACAGTGATGAAAATAAGTGGCATCCAAAAAGTGTCTGCTATGCTAAATTAGTGTCCCACTGGTGCCAAGCAAGTTCCACCCCCTCTGCCTTCTACCCTCCTGCCCATTTTTGCTGTGCTATTTTTATAGCAAACAGTGCTGAAACTTAATGGCATCCAAAAAGTGTCTGCTATACGAAATTAGTGTCCCACTGGTGCCAAGCAAGTTCCACCACCTCTGCCTTCTACCCTCCTGCACATTTTTGCTATGCTATTTTTATAACAAACAGTACCTGAAGCTTAGTGGCATCCAAAAAGTGTCTGCTATACTAAATTAGTGTCCAACTAGTGCCAAGCAAGTTCCACCACCTCTGCTTTCTACCCTCCTTACCATTTTTGCTATGCTATTTTTATAGCAAACAGTGCTGAAACTTAGTGGCATCCAAAAAGTGTCTGCTATACTAAATTAGTGTCCCACTGGTGCCAAGCAAGTTCCACAACCTCTGCCTTCTACCCTCCTGCCCATTTTTGCTACGCTATTTTTATAGCAAACAGTGCTGAAACTTAGTGGCATCCAAAAAGTGTCTGCTATACTAAATTAGTGTCCCACTGGTGCCAAGCAAGTTCCACCACCTCTGCCTTCTACCCTCCTGCCCATTTTTGCTACGCTATTTTTATAGCAAACAGTGCTGAAACTTAGTGGCATCCAAAAAGTGTCTGCTATGCTAAATTAGTGTCCCACTGGTGCCAAGCAAGTTCCACCCCCTCTGCCTTCTACCCTCCTGCCCATTTTTGCTACGCTATTTTTATAGCAAACAGTGCTGAAACTTAGTGGCATCCAAAAAGTGTCTGCTATGCTAAATTAGTGTCCCACTGGTGCCAAGCAAGTTCCACCACCTCTGCCTTCTACCCTCCTGCCCATTTTTGCTACGCTATTTTTATAACAAACAGTGCTGAAACTTAGTGGCGTCAAAAAAGTGTCTGGTATACTAAATTAGTGCCCCACTGGTGCCAAGCAAGTTCCACCCCCACTGCCTTCTACCCTCCTGCACATTTTTGCTATGCTATTTTTATAGCAAACAGTACCTGAAACTTAGTGGCATCCAAAAAGTGTCTGCTATACTAAATTAGTGTCCTACTGATGCCAAGCAAGTTCCACCACCTCTGCCTTCTACCCTCCTGCCCATTTTTGCTATGCTATTTTTATAGCAAACAGTGCTGAAACGTAGTGGCATAAAAAAAAGTGTCTGCTATACTAAATTGGTGTCCCACTGGTGCCAAGCAAGTTCCACCACCTTTGCCTTCTACCCTCCTGCACATTTTTGCCATGCTATTTTTATAGCAAACAGTACCTGAAACTTAGTGGCATCAAAAAAGTGTCTGCTATACTAAATTAGTGTCCCACTGGTGCAAAGCAAGTTCCACCACCTTTGCCTTCTACCCTCCTGCCCATTTTTGCTACGCTATTTTTATAGCAAACAGTGCTGAAAATTCGTGGCATCCAAAAAGTGTCTGCTATGCTAAATTAGTGTCCCACTGGTGCCAAGCAAGTTCCACCCCCTCTGCCTTCTACCCTCCTGCCCATTTTTGCTGTGCTATTTTTATAGCAAACAGTGCTGAAACTTAGTGGCATCCAAAAAGTGTTTGCTATACTAAATTAGTGTCCCACTGGTGCCAAGCAAGGTCCACCACCTCTGCCTTCTACCCTCCTGCCCATTTTTGCTACGCTATTTTTATAGCAAACAGTGCTGAAAATTAGTGGCATCCAAAAAGTGTCTGCTATGCTAAATTAGTGTCCCACTGGTGCCAAGCAAGTTCCACCCCCTCTGCCTTCTACCCTCCTGCCCATTTTTGCTGTGCTATTTTTATAGCAAACAGTGCTGAAACTTAGTGGCATCAAAAAAGTGTCTGCTATACTAAATTAGTGTCCCACTGGTGCCAAGCAAGTTCCACTACCTTTGCCTTCTACCCTCCTGCACATTTTTGCTATGCTATTTTTATAGCAAACAGTACCTGAAACTTAGTGGCATCCAAAAAGTGTCTGCTATACTAAATTAGTGTCCTACTGATGCCATGCAAGTTCCACCACCTCTGCCTTCCACCCTCCTGCCCATTTTTGCTATGCTATTTTTATAGCAAACAGTGCTGAAACTTAATGGCATCCAAAAAGGGTCTGCTATACGAAATTAGTGTCCCACTGGTGCCAAGCAAGTTCCACCATCTCTGCCTTCTACCCTCCTGCACATTTTTGCTATGCTATTTTTATAGCAAACAGTACCTGAAGCTTAGTGGCATCCAAAAAGTGTCTGCTATACTAAATTAGTGTCCCACTAGTGCCAAGCCAATTCCACCACCTCTGCTTTCTACCCTCCTTACCATTTTTGCTATGCTATTTTTATAGCAAACAGTGCTGAAACTTAATGGCATCCAAAAAGTGTCTGCTATACGAAATTAGTGTCCCACTGGTGCCAAGCAAGTTCCACCATCTCTGCCTTCTACCCTCCTGCCCATTTTTGCTACGCTATTTTTATAGCAAACAGTGCTGAAACTTAGTGGCATCCAAAAAGTGTCTGCTATACTAAATTAGTGTCCCACTGGTGCCAAGCAAGTTCCACCACCTTTGCCTTCTACCCTCCTGCCCATTTTTGCTACGCTATTTTTATAGCAAACAGTGCTGAAACTTAGTGGCATCCAAAAAGTGTCTGCTATGCTAAATTAGTGTCCCACTGGTGCCAAGCAAGTTCCACCCCCTCTGCCTTCTACCCTCCTGCCCATTTTTGCTACGCTATTTTTATAGCAAACAGTGCTGAAACTTAGTGGCATCCAAAAAGTGTCTGCTATGCTAAATTAGTGTCCCACTGGTGCCAAGCAAGTTCCACCACCTCTGCCTTCTACCCTCCTGCCCATTTTTGCTACGCTATTTTTATAACAAACAGTGCTGAAACTTAGTGGCGTCAAAAAAGTGTCTGGTATACTAAATTAGTGTCCCACTGGTGCCAAGCAAGTTCCACCCCCACTGCCTTCTACCCTCCTGCACATTTTTGCTATGCTATTTTTATAGCAAACAGTACCTGAAACTTAGTGGCATCCAAAAAGTGTCTGCTATACTAAATTAGTGTCCTACTGATGCCAAGCAAGTTCCACCACCTCTGCCTTCTACCCTCCTGCCCATTTTTGCTATGCTATTTTTATAGCAAACAGTGCTGAAACGTAGTGGCATAAAAAAAAGTGTCTGCTATACTAAATTAGTGTCCCACTGGTGCCAAGCAAGTTCCACCACCTTTGCCTTCTACCCTCCTGCACATTTTTGCCATGCTATTTTTATAGCAAACAGTACCTGAAACTTAGTGGCATCAAAAAAGTGTCTGCTATACTAAATTAGTGTCCCACTGGTGCCAAGCAAGTTCCACCACCTTTGCCTTCTACCCTCCTGCCCATTTTTGCTACGCTATTTTTATAGCAAACTGTGCTGAAAATTAGTGGCATCCAAAAAGTGTCTGCTATGCTAAATTAGTGTCCCACTGGTGCCAAGCAAGTTCCACCCCCTCTGCCTTCTACCCTCCTGCCCATTTTTGCTGTGCTATTTTTATAGCAAACAGTGCTGAAACTTAGTGGCATCCAAAAAGTGTTTGCTATACTAAATTAGTGTCCCACTGGTGCCAAGCAAGGTCCACCACCTCTGCCTTCTACCCTCCTGCCCATTTTTGCTACGCTATTTTTATAGCAAACAGTGCTGAAAATTAGTGGCATCCAAAAAGTGTCTGCTATGCTAAATTAGTGTCCCACTGGTGCCAAGCAAGTTCCACCCCCTCTGCCTTCTACCCTCCTGCCCATTTTTGCTGTGCTATTTTTATAGCAAACAGTGCTGAAACTTAGTGGCATCAAAAAAGTGTCTGCTATACTAAATTAGTGTCCTACTGATGCCATGCAAGTTCCACCACCTCTGCCTTCCACCCTCCTGCCCATTTTTGCTATGCTATTTTTATAGCAAACAGTGCTGAAACGTAGTGGCATCAAAAAAGTGTCTGCTATACTAAATTAGTGTCCCACTGGTGCCAAGCAAGCTCCACCACCTTTGCCTTCTACCCTCCTGCACATTTTTGCTATGCTATTTTTATAGCAAACAGTACCTGAAACTTAGTGGCATCCAAAAAGTGTCTGCTATACTAAATTAGTGTCCTACTGATGCCAAGCAAGTTCCACCACCTCTGCCTTCTACCCTCCTGCCCATTTTTGCTACGCTATTTTTATAGCAAACAGTGCTGAAACTTAGTGGCATCCAAAAAGTGTCTGCTATACTAAATTTGTGTCCCACTGGTGCCAAGCAAGTTCCACAACCTCTGTCTTCTACCCTCCTGCCCATTTGTGCTACGCTATTTTTATAGCAAACAGTGCTGAAACTTAGTGGCATCCAAAAAGTGTCTGCTATACTAAATTAGTGTCCCACTGGTGCGAAGCAAGTTCCACCACCTCTGCATTCTACCATCCTGCCCATTTTTGCTATGCTATTTTTATAGCAAAGAGTGCTGAAACTTAGTGGCATCCAAAAAGTGTCTGCTATACTAAATTTGTGTCCCACTGGTGCCAAGCAAGTTCCACAACCTCTGTCTTCTACCCTCCTGCCCATTTGTGCTACGCTATTTTTGTAACAAACAGTGCTGAAACTTAGTGGCGTCAAAAAAGTGTCTGGTATACTAAATTAGTGTCCCTCTGGTGCCAAGCAAGTTCCACCCCCACTGCCTTCTACCCTCCTGCACATTTTTGCTATGCTATTTTTATAGCAAACAGTACCTGAAACTTAGTGGCATCCAAAAAGTGTCTGCTATACTAAATTAGTGTCCTACTGATGCCAAGCAAGTTCCACCACCTCTGCCTTCTACCCTCCTGCCCATTTTTGCTATGCTATTTTTATAGCAAACAGTGCTGAAACTTAGTGGCATCAAAAAAGTGTCTGCTATACTAAATTAGTGTCCCACTGGTGCCAAGCAAGTTCCACTACCTTTGCCTTCTACCCTCCTGCACATTTTTGCTATGCTATTTTTATAGCAAACAGTACCTGAAACTTAGTGGCATCCAAAAAGTGTCTGCTATACTAAATTAGTGTCCTAGTGATGCCATGCAAGTTCCACCACCTCTGCCTTCCACCCTCCTGCCCATTTTTGCTATGCTATTTTTATAGCAAACAGTGCTGAAACGTAGTGGCATCAAAAAAGTGTCTGCTATACTAAATTAGTGTCCCACTGGTGCCAAGCAAGCTCCACCACCTTTGCCTTCTACCCTCCTGCACATTTTTGCTATGCTATTTTTATAGCAAACAGTACCTGAAACTTAGTGGCATCCAAAAAGTGTCTGCTATACTAAATTAGTGTCCTACTGATGCCAAGCAAGTTCCACCACCTCTGCCTTCTACCCTCCTGCCCATTTTTGCTACGCTATTTTTATAGCAAACAGTGCTGAAACTTAGTGGCATCCAAAAAGTGTCTGCTATACTAAATTTGTGTCCCACTGGTGCCAAGCAAGTTCCACAACCTCTGTCTTCTACCCTCCTGCCCATTTGTGCTACGCTATTTTTATAGCAAACAGTGCTGAAACTTAGTGGCATCCAAAAAGTGTCTACTATACTAAATTAGTGTCCCACTGGTGCGAAGCAAGTTCCACCACCTCTGCATTCTACCATCCTGCCCATTTTTGCTATGCTATTTTTATAGCAAACAGTGCTGAAACTTAGTGGCATCCAAAAAGTGTCTGCTATACTAAATTTGTGTCCCACTGGTGCCAAGCAAGTTCCACAACCTCTGTCTTCTACCCTCCTGCCCATTTGTGCTACGCTATTTTTATAACAAACAGTGCTGAAACTTAGTGGCGTCAAAAAAGTGTCTGGTATATTAAATTAGTGTCCCACTGGTGCCAAGCAAGTTCCACCCCCACTGCCTTCTACCCTCCTGCACATTTTTGCTATGCTATTTTTATAGCAAACAGTACCTGAAACTTAGTGGCATCCAAAAAGTGTCTGCTATACTAAATTAGTGTCCTACTGATGCCAAGCAAGTTCCACCACCTCTGCCTTCTACCCTCCTGCCCATTTTTGCTATGCTATTTTTATAGCAAACAGTGCTGAAACGTAGTGGCATAAAAAAAAGTGTCTGCTATACTAAATTAGTGTCCCACTGGTGCCAAGCAAGTTCCACCACCTTTGCCTTCTACCCTCCTGCACATTTTTGCCATGCTATTTTTATAGCAAACAGTACCTGAAACTTAGTGGCATCAAAAAAGTGTCTGCTATACTAAATTAGTGTCCCACTGGTGCCAAGCAAGTTCCACCACCTTTGCCTTCTACCCTCCTGCCCATTTTTGCTACGCTATTTTTATAGCAAACAGTGCTGAAAATTAGTGGCATCCAAAAAGTGTCTGCTATGCTAAATTAGTGTCCCAGTGGTGCCAAGCAAGTTCCACCCCCTCTGCCTTCTACCCTCCTGCCCATTTTTGCTGTGCTATTTTTATAGCAAACAGTGCTGAAACTTAGTGGCATCCAAAAAGTGTTTGCTATACTAAATTAGTGTCCCACTGGTGCCAAGCAAGGTCCACCACCTCTGCCTTCTACCCTCCTGCCCATTTTTGCTACGCTATTTTTATAGCAAACAGTGCTGAAAATTAGTGGCATCCAAAAAGTGTCTGCTATGCTAAATTAGTGTCCCACTGGTGCCAAGCAAGTTCCACCCCCTCTGCCTTCTACCCTCCTGCCCATTTTTGCTGTGCTATTTTTATAGCAAACAGTGCTGAAACTTAGTGGCATCAAAAAAGTGTCTGCTATACTAAATTAGTGTCCCACTGGTGCCAAGCTAGTTCCACTACCTTTGCCTTCTACCCTCCTGCACATTTTTGCTATGCTATTTTTATAGCAAACAGTACCTGAAACTTAGTGGCATCCAAAAAGTGTCTGCTATACTAAATTAGTGTCCTACTGATGCCAAGCAAGTTCCACCACCTCTGCCTTCTACCCTCCTGCCCATTTTTGCTACGCTATTTTTATAGCAAACAGTGCTGAAACTTAGTGGCATCCAAAAAGTGTCTGCTATACTAAATTTGTGTCCCACTGGTGCCAAGCAAGTTCCACAACCTCTGTCTTCTACCCTCCTGCCCATTTGTGCTACGCTATTTTTATAGCAAACAGTGCTGAAACTTAGTGGCATCCAAAAAGTGTCTACTATACTAAATTAGTGTCCCACTGGTGCGAAGCAAGTTCCACCACCTCTGCATTCTACCATCCTGCCCATTTTTGCTATGCTATTTTTATAGCAAACAGTGCTGAAACTTAGTGGCATCCAAAAAGTGTCTGCTATACTAAATTTGTGTCCCACTGGTGCCAAGCAAGTTCCACAACCTCTGTCTTCTACCCTCCTGCCCATTTGTGCTACGCTATTTTTATAGCAAACAGTGCTGAAACTTAGTGGCATCCAAAAAGTGTCTACTATACTAAATTAGTGTCCCACTGGTGCGAAGCAAGTTCCACCACCTCTGCATTCTACCATCCTGCCCATTTTTGCTATGCTATTTTTATAGCAAACAGTGCTGAAACTTAGTGGCATCCAAAAAGTGTCTGCTATACTAAATTTGTGTCCCACTGGTGCCAAGCAAGTTCCACAACCTCTGTCTTCTACCCTCCTGCCCATTTGTGCTACGCTATTTTTATAACAAACAGTGCTGAAACTTAGTGGCGTCAAAAAAGTGTCTGGTATATTAATTTAGTGTCCCACTGGTGCCAAGCAAGTTCCACCCCCACTGCCTTCTACCCTCCTGCACATTTTTGCTATGCTATTTTTATAGCAAACAGTACCTGAAACTTAGTGGCATCCAAAAAGTGTCTGCTATACTAAATTAGTGTCCTACTGATGCCAAGCAAGTTCCACCACCTCTGCCTTCTACCCTCCTGCCCATTTTTGCTATGCTATTTTTATAGCAAACAGTGCTGAAACGTAGTGGCATAAAAAAAAGTGTCTGCTATACTAAATTAGTGTCCCACTGGTGCCAAGCAAGTTCCACCACCTTTGCCTTCTACCCTCCTGCACATTTTTGCCATGCTATTTTTATAGCAAACAGTACCTGAAACTTAGTGGCATCAAAAAAGTGTCTGCTATACTAAATTAGTGTCCCACTGGTGCCAAGCAAGTTCCACCACCTTTGCCTTCTACCCTCCTGCCCATTTTTGCTACGCTATTTTTATAGCAAACAGTGCTGAAAATTAGTGGCATCCAAAAAGTGTCTGCTATGCTAAATTAGTGTCCCAGTGGTGCCAAGCAAGTTCCACCCCCTCTGCCTTCTACCCTCTTGCCCATTTTTGCTGTGCTATTTTTATAGCAAACAGTGCTGAAACTTAGTGGCATCCAAAAAGTGTTTGCTATACTAAATTAGTGTCCCACTGGTGCCAAGCAAGGTCCACCACCTCTGCCTTCTACCCTCCTGCCCATTTTTGCTACGCTATTTTTATAGCAAACAGTGCTGAAAATTAGTGGCATCCAAAAAGTGTCTGCTATGCTAAATTAGTGTCCCACTGGTGCCAAGCAAGTTCCACCCCCTCTGCCTTCTACCCTCCTGCCCATTTTTGCTGTGCTATTTTTATAGCAAACAGTGCTGAAACTTAGTGGCATCAAAAAAGTGTCTGCTATACTAAATTATTGTCCCACTGGTGCCAAGCAAGTTCCACTACCTTTGCCTTCTACCCTCCTGCACATTTTTGCTATGCTATTTTTATAGCAAACAGTACCTGAAACTTAGTGGCATCCAAAAAGTGTCTGCTATACTAAATTAGTGTCCTACTGATGCCATGCAAGTTCCACCACCTCTGCCTTCCACCCTCCTGCCCATTTTTGCTATGCTATTTTTATAGCAAACAGTGCTGAAACGTAGTGGCATCAAAAAAGTGTCTGCTATACTAAATTAGTGTCCCACTGGTGCCAAGCAAGCTCCACCACCTTTGCCTTCTACCCTCCTGCACATTTTTGCTATGCTATTTTTATAGCAAACAGTACCTGAAACTTAGTGGCATCCAAAAAGTGTCTGCTATACTAAATTAGTGTCCTACTGATGCCAAGCAAGTTCCACCACCTCTGCCTTCTACCCTCCTGCCCATTTTTGCTACGCTATTTTTATAGCAAACAGTGCTGAAACTTAGTGGCATCCAAAAAGTGTCTGCTATACTAAATTTGTGTCCCACTGGTGCCAAGCAAGTTCCACATCCTCTGTCTTCTACCCTCCTGCCCATTTGTGCTATGCTATTTTTATAGCAAACAGTGCTGAAACTTAGTGGCATCCAAAAAGTGTCTACTATACTAAATTAGTGTCCCACTGGTGCGAAGCAAGTTCCACCACCTCTGCATTCTACCATCCTGCCCATTTTTGCTATGCTATTTTTATAGCAAACAGTGCCGAAACTTAGTGGCATCCAAAAAGTGTCTGCTATACTAAATTTGTGTCCCACTGGTGCCAAGCAAGTTCCACAACCTCTGTCTTCTACCCTCCTGCCCATTTGTGCTACGCTATTTTTATAACAAACAGTGCTGAAACTTAGTGGCGTCAAAAAAGTGTCTGGTATACTAAATTAGTGTCCCACTGGTGCCAAGCAAGTTCCACCCCCACTGCCTTCTACCCTCCTGCACATTTTTGCTATGCTATTTTTATAGCAAACAGTACCTGAAACTTAGTGGCATCCAAAAAGTGTCTGCTATACTAAATTAGTGTCCTACTGATGCCAAGCAAGTTCCACCATCTCTGCCTTCTACCCTCCTGCCCATTTTTGCTATGCTATTTTTATAGCAAACAGTGCTGAAACGTAGTGGCATAAAAAAAAGTGTCTGCTATACTAAATTAGTGTCCCACTGGTGCCAAGCAAGTTCCACCACCTTTGCCTTCTACCCTCCTGCACATTTTTGCCATGCTATTTTTATAGCAACCAGTACCTGAAACTTAGTGGCATCAAAAAAGTGTCTGCTATACTAAATTAGTGTCCCACTGGTGCCAAGCAAGTTCCACCACCTTTGCCTTCTACCCTCCTGCCCATTTTTGCTACGCTATTTTTATAGCAAACAGTGCTGAAAATTAGTGGCATCCAAAAAGTGTCTGCTATGCTAAATTAGTGTCCCACTGGTGCCAAGCAAGTTCCACCCCCTCTGCCTTCTACCCTCCTGCCCATTTTTGCTGTTCTATTTTTATAGCAAACAGTGCTGAAACTTAGTGGCATCCAAAAAGTGTTTGCTATACTAAATTAGTGTCCCACTGGTGCCAAGCAAGGTCCACCACCTCTGCCTTCTACCCTCCTGCCCATTTTTGCTACGCTATTTTTATAGCAAACAGTGCTGAAAATTAGTGGCATCCAAAAAGTGTCTGCTATGCTAAATTAGTGTCCCACTGGTGCCAAGCAAGTTCCACCCCCTCTGCCTTCTACCCTCCTGCCCATTTTTGCTGTGCTATTTTTATAGCAAACAGTGTTGAAACTTAGTGGCATCAAAAAAGTGTCTGCTATACTAAATTAGTGTCCCACTGGTGCCAAGCAAGTTCCACTACCTTTGCCTTCTACCGTCCTGCACATTTTTGCTATGCTATTTTTATAGCAAAAAGTACCTGAAACTTAGTGGCATCCAAAAAGTGTCTGCTATACTAAATTAGTGTCCTACTGATGCCATTCAAGTTCCACCATCTCTGCCTTCCACCCTCCTGCCCATTTTTGCTATGCTATTTTTATAGCAAACAGTGCTGAAACGTAGTGGCATCAAAAAAGTGTCTGCTATACTAAATTAGTGTCCCACTGGTGCCAAGCAAGCTCCACCACCTTTGCCTTCTACCCTCCTGCACATTTTTGCTATGCTATTTTTATAGCAAACAGTACCTGAAACTTAGTGGCATCCAAAAAGTGTCTGCTATACTAAATTAGTGTCCTACTGATGCCAAGCAAGTTCCACCACCTCTGCCTTCTACCCTCCTGCCCATTTTTGCTACGCTATTTTTATAGCAAACAGTGCTGAAACTTAGTGGCATCCAAAAAGTGTCTGCTATACTAAATTTGTGTCCCACTGGTGCCAAGCAAGTTCCACAACCTCTGTCTTCTACCCTCCTGCCCATTTGTGCTACGCTATTTTTATAGCAAACAGTGCTGAAACTTAGTGGCATCCAAAAAGTGTCTACTATACTAAATTAGTGTCCCACTGGTGCGAAGCAAGTTCCACCACCTCTGCATTCTACCATCCTGCCCATTTTTGCTATGCTATTTTTATAGCAAACAGTGCTGAAACTTAGTGGCATCCAAAAAGTGTCTGCTATACTAAATTTGTGTCCCACTGGTGCCAAGCAAGTTCCACAACCTCTGTCTTCTACCCTCCTGCCCATTTGTGCTACGCTATTTTTATAACAAACAGTGCTGAAACTTAGTGGCGTCAAAAAAGTGTCTGGTATACTAAATTAGTGTCCCACTGGTGCCAAGCAAGTTCCACCCCCACTGCCTTCTACCCTCCTGCACATTTTTGCTATGCTATTTTTATAGCAAACAGTACCTGAAACTTAGTGGCATCCAAAAAGTGTCTGCTATACTAAATTAGTGTCCTACTGATGCCAAGCAAGTTCCACCACCTCTGCCTTCTACCCTCCTGCCCATTTTTGCTATGCTATTTTTATAGCAAACAGTGCTGAAACGTAGTGGCATAAAAAAAGTGTCTGCTATACTAAATTAGTGTCCCACTGGTGCCAAGCAAGTTCCACCACCTTTGCCTTCTACCCTCCTGCACATTTTTGCCATGCTATTTTTATAGCAAACAGTACCTGAAACTTAGTGGCATCAAAAAAGTGTCTGCTATACTAAATTAGTGTCCCACTGGTGCCAAGCAAGTTCCACCACCTTTGCCTTCTACCCTCCTGCCCATTTTTGCTACGCTATTTTTATAGCAAACAGTGCTGAAAATTAGTGGCATCCAAAAAGTGTCTGCTATGCTAAATTAGTGTCCCACTGGTGCCAAGCAAGTTCCACCCCCTCTGCCTTCTACCCTCCTGCCCATTTTTGCTGTGCTATTTTTATAGCAAACAGTGCTGAAACTTAGTGGCATCCAAAAAGTGTTTGCTATACTAAATTAGTGTCCCACTGGTGCCAAGCAAGGTCCACCACCTCTGCCTTCTACCCTCCTGCCCATTTTTGCTACGCTATTTTTATAGCAAACAGTGCTGAAAATTAGTGGCATCCAAAAAGTGTCTGCTATGCTAAATTAGTGTCCCACTGGTGCCAAGCAAGTTTTACCCCCTCTGCCTTCTACCCTCCTGCCCATTTTTGCTGTGCTATTTTTATAGCAAACAGTGCTGAAACTTAGTGGCATCAAAAAAGTGTCTGCTATACTAAATTAGTGTCCCACTGGTGCCAAGCAAGTTCCACTACCTTTGCCTTCTACCCTCCTGCACATTTTTGCTATGCTATTTTTATAGCAAACAGTACCTGAAACTTAGTGGCATCCAAAAAGTGTCTGCTATACTAAATTAGTGTCCTACTGATGCCATTCAAGTTCCACCACCTCTGCCTTCCACCCTCCTGCCCATTTTTGCTATGCTATTTTTATAGCAAACAGTGCTGAAACGTAGTGGCATCAAAAAAGTGTCTGCTATACTAAATTAGTGTCCCACTGGTGCCAAGCAAGCTCCACCACCTTTGCCTTCTACCCTCCTGCACATTTTTGCTATGCTATTTTTATAGCAAACAGTACCTGAAACTTAGTGGCATCCAAAAAGTGTCTGCTATACTAAATTAGTGTCCTACTGATGCCAAGCAAGTTCCACCACCTCTGCCTTCTACCCTCCTGCCCATTTTTGCTACGCTATTTTTATAGCAAACAGTGCTGAAACTTAGTGGCATCCAAAAAGTGTCTGCTATACTAAATTTGTGTCCCACTGGTGCCAAGCAAGTTCCACAACCTCTGTCTTCTACCCTCCTGCCCATTTGTGCTACGCTATTTTTATAGCAAACAGTGCTGAAACTTAGTGGCATCCAAAAAGTGTCTACTATACTAAATTAGTGTCCCACTGGTGCGAAGCAAGTTCCACCACCTCTGCATTCTACCATCCTGCCCATTTTTGCTATGCTATTTTTATAGCAAACAGTGCTGAAACTTAGTGGCATCCCAAAAGAGTCTGCTATACTAAATTAGTGTCCCACTAGTGCCAAGCAAGTTCCACCACCTCTGCTTTCTTCCCTCCTGCACATTTTTGCTACGCTATTTTTATAGCAAACAGTGCTGAAACTTAGTGGCATCCAAAAAGTGTCTGCTATATTAAATTAGTGTCCCACTGGTGCCAAGCAAAATCCACCACCTCTGCCTTCTACCCTCCTGCCCATTTTTGCTACGCTATTTTTAAAGCAAACAGTGCTGAAACTTAATGGCATCCAAAAATTGTCTGCTATACGAAATTAGTGTCCCACTGGTGCCAAGCAAGTTCCACCACGTCTGCCTTCTACCCTCCTGCACATTTTTGCTATGCTATTTTTATAGCAAACAGTACCTGAAGCTTAGTGGCATCCAAAAAGTGTCTGCTATACTAAATTAGTGTCCCACTAGTGCCAAGCAAGTTCCACCACCTCTGCTTTCTACCCTCCTTACCATTTTTGCTATGCTATTTTTATAGCAAACAGTGCTGAAACTTAGTGGCATCCAAAAAGTGTCTGCTACACTAAATTAGTGTCCCACTGGTGCCAAGCAAGTTCCACAACCTCTGCCTTCTACCCTCCTGCCCATTTTTGCTACGCTATTTTTATAGCAAACAGTGCTGAAACTTAGTGGCATCCAAAAAGTGTCTGCTGTACTAAATTAGTGTCCCACTGGTGCCAAGCAAGTTCCACCACCTTTGCCTTCTACCCTCCTGCCCATTTTTGCTACGCTATTTTTATAGCAAACAGTGCTGAAACTTAGTGGCATCCAAAAAATGTCTGCTATGCTAAATTAGTGTCCCACTGGTGCAAAGCAAGTTCCACCCCCTCTGCCTTCTACCCTCCTGCCCATTTTGCTACGCTATTTTTATAGCAAACAGTGCTGAAACTTTGTGGCATCCAAAAAGTGTCTGCTATGCTAAATTAGTGTCCCACTGGTGCCAAGCAAGTTCCACCACCTCTGCCTTCTACCCTCCTGCCCATTTTTGCTACGCTATTTTTATAGCAAACAGTGCTGAAACTTAGTGGCGTCAAAAAAGTGTCTGGTATACTAAATTAGTGTCCCACTGGTGCCAAGCAAGTTCCACCCCCACTGCCTTCTACCCTCCTGCACATTTTTGCTATGCTATTTTTATAGCAAACAGTACCTGAAACTTAGTGGCATCCAAAAAGTGTCTGCTATACTAAATTAGTGTCCTACTGATGCCAAGCAAGTTCCACCACCTCTGCCTTCTACCCTCCTGCCCATTTTTGCTATGCTATTTTTATAGCAAACAGTGCTGAAACGTAGTGGCATAAAAAAAAGTGTCTGCTATACTAAATTAGTGTCCCACTGGTGCCAAGTAAGTTCCACCACCTTTGCCTTCTACCCTCCTGCACATTTTTGCCATGCTATTTTTATAGCAAACAGTACCTGAAACTTAGTGGCATCAAAAAAGTGTCTGCTATACTAAATTAGTGTCCCACTGGTGCCAAGCAAGTTCCACCACCTTTGCCCTCTACCCTCCTGCCCATTTTTGCTACGCTATTTTTATAGCAAACAGTGCTGAAAATTAGTGGCATCCAAAAAGTGTCTGCTATGCTAAATTAGTGTCCCACTGGTGCCAAGCAAGTTCCACCCCCTCTGCCTTCTACCCTCCTGCCCATTTTTGCTGTGCTATTTTTATAGCAAACAGTGCTGAAACTTAGTGGCATCCAAAAAGTGTCTGCTATACTAAATTAGTGTCCTACTGATGCCATGCAAGTTCCACCACCTCTGCCTTCCACCCTCCTGCCCATTTTTGCTATGCTATTTTTATAACAAACAGTGCTGAAACGTAGTGGCATCAAAAAAGTGTCTGCGATACTAAATTAGTGTCCCACTGGTGCCAAGCAAGCTCCACCACCTTTGCCTTCTACCCTCCTGCACATTTTTGCTATGCTATTTTTATAGCAAACAGTACCTGAAACTTAGTGGCATCCAAAAAGTGTCTGCTATACTAAATTAGTGTCCTACTGATGCCAAGCAAGTTCCACCACCTCTGCCTTCTACCCTCCTGCCCATTTTTGCTACGCTATTTTTATAGCAAACAGTGCTGAAACTTAGTGGCATCCAAAAAGTGTCTGCTATACTAAATTTGTGTCCCACTGGTGCCAAGCAAGTTCCACAACCTCTGTCTTCTACCCTCCTGCCCATTTGTGCTACGCTATTTTTATAGCAAACAGTGCTGAAACTTAGTGGCATCCAAAAAGTGTCTACTGTACTAAATTAGTGTCCCACTGGTGCGAAGCAAGTTCCACCACCTCTGCATTCTACCATCCTGCCCATTTTTGCTATGCTATTTTTATAGCAAACAGTGCTGAAACTTAGTGGCATCCAAAAAGTGTCTGCTATACTAAATTAGTGTCCCACTGGTGCCAAGCAAGTTCCACAACCTCTGTCTTCTACCCTCCTGCCCATTTGTGCTACGCTATTTTTATAACAAACAGTGCTGAAACTTAGTGGCGTCAAAAAAGTGTCTGGTATACTAAATTAGTGTCCCACTGGTGCCAAGCAAGTACCACCCCCACTGCCTTCTACCCTCCTGCACATTTTTGCTATGCTATTTTTATAGCAAACAGTACCTGAAACTTAGTGGCATCCAAAAAGTGTCTGCTATACTAAATTAGTGTCCCACTGATGCCAAGCAAGTTCCACCACCTCTGCCTTCTACCCTCCTGCCCATTTTTGCTATGCTATTTTTATAGCAAACAGTGCTGAAACGTAGTGGCATAAAAAAAAGTGTCTGCTATACTAAATTAGTGTCCCACTGGTGCCAAGCAAGTTCCACCACCTTTGCCTTCTACCCTCCTGCACATTTTTGCCATGCAATTTTTATAGCAAACAGTACCTGAAACTTAGTGGCATCAAAAAAGTGTCTGATATACTAAATTAGTGTCCCACTGGTGCCAAGCAAGTTCCACCACCTTTGCCTTCTACCCTTCTGCCCATTTTCGCTACGCTCTTTTTATAGCAAACAGTGCTGAAAATTAGTGGCATCCAAAAAGTGTCTGCTATGCTAAATTAGTGTCCCACTGGTGCCAAGCAAGTTCCACCCCCTCTGCCTTCTACCCTCCTGCCCATTTTTGCTGTGCTATTTTTATAGCAAACAGTGCTGAAACTTAGTGGCATCCAAAAAGTGTTTGCTATACTAAACTAGTGTCCCACTGGTGCCAAGCAAGGTCCACCACCTCTGCCTTCTACCCTCCTGCCCATTTTTGCTACGCTATTTTTATAGCAAACAGTGCTGAAAATTAGTGGCATCCAAAAAGTGTCTGCTATGCTAAATTAGTGTCCCACTGGTGCAAAGCAAGTTCCACCCCCTCTGCCTTCTACCCTCCTGCCCATTTTTGCTACGCTATTTTTATAGCAAACAGTGCTGAAACTTAGTGGCATCCAAAAAGTGTCTGCTATGCTAAATTAGTGTCCCACTGGTGCCAAGCAAGTTCCACCACCTCTGCCTTCTACCCTCCTGCCCATTTTTGCTACGCTATTTTTATAGCAAACAGTGCTGAAACTTAGTGGCGTCAAAAAAGTGTCTGGTATACTAAATTAGTGTCCCACTGGTGCCAAGCAAGTTCCACCCCCACTGCCTTCTACCCTCCTGCACATTTTTGCTATGCTATTTTTATAGCAAACAGTACCTGAAACTTAGTGGCATCCAAAAAGTGTCTGCTATACTAAATTAGTGTCCTACTGATGCCAAGCAAGTTCCACCACCTCTGCCTTCTACCCTCCTGCCCATTTTTGCTATGCTATTTTTATAGCAAACAGTGCTGAAACGTAGTGGCATAAAAAAAAGTGTCTGCTATACTAAATTAGTGTCCCACTGGTGCCAAGCAAACTCCACCACCTTTGCCTTCTACCCTCCTGCACATTTTTGCTATGCTATTTTTATAGCAAACAGTACCTGAAACTTAGTGGCATCCAAAAAGTGTCTGCTATACTAAATTAGTGTCCTACTGATGCCAAGCAAGTTCCACCACCTCTGCCTTCTACCCTCCTGCCCATTTTTGCTACGCTATTTTTATAGCAAACAGTGCTGAAACTTAGTGGCATCCAAAAAGTGTCTGCTATACTAAATTAGTGTCCCACTGGTGCCAAGCAAGTTCCACAACCTCTGTCTTCTACCCTCCTGCCCATTTGTGCTACGCTATTTTTATAGCAAACAGTGCTGAAACTTAGTGGCATCGAAAAAGTGTCTACTATACTAAATTAGTGTCCCACTGGTGCGAAGCAAGTTCCACCACCTCTGCATTCTACCATCCTGCCCATTTTTGCTATGCTATTTTTATAGCAAACAGTGCTGAAACTTAGTGGCATCCAAAAAGTGTCTGCTATACTAAATTAGTGTCCCACTGGTGCCAAGCAAGTTCCACAACCTCTGTCTTCTACCCTCCTGCCCATTTGTGCTACGCTATTTTTATAACAAACAGTGCTGAAACTTAGTGGCGTCAAAAAAGTGTCTGGTATACTAAATTAGTGTCCCACTGGTGCCAAGCAAGTACCACCCCCACTGCCTTCTACCCTCCTGCACATTTTTGCTATGCTATTTTTATAGCAAACAGTACCTGAAACTTAGTGGCATCCAAAAAGTGTCTGCTATACTAAATTAGTGTCCCACTGATGCCAAGCAAGTTCCACCACCTCTGCCTTCTACCCTCCTGCCCATTTTTGCTATGCTATTTTTATAGCAAACAGTGCTGAAACGTAGTGGCATAAAAAAAAGTGTCTGCTATACTAAATTAGTGTCCCACTGGTGCCAAGCAAGTTCCACCCCCTCTGCCTTCTACCCTCCTGCCCATTTTTGCTGTGCTATTTTTATAGCAAACAGTGCTGAAACTTAGTGGCATCCAAAAAGTGTTTGCTATACTAAACTAGTGTCCCACTGGTGCCAAGCAAGGTCCACCACCTCTGCCTTCTACCCTCCTGCCCATTTTTGCTACGCTATTTTTATAGCAAACAGTGCTGAAAATTAGTGGCATCCAAAAAGTGTCTGCTATGCTAAATTAGTGTCCCACTGGTGCCAAGCAAGTTCCACCCCCTCTGCCTTCTACCCTCCTGCCCATTTTTGCTGTGCTATTTTTATAGCAAACAGTGCTGAAACTTAGTGGCATCAAAAAAGTGTCTGCTATACTAAATTAGTGTCCCACTGGTGCCAAGCAAGTTCCACTACCTTTGCCTTCTACCCTCCTGCACATTTTTGCTATGCTATTTTTAAAGAAAACAGTACCTGAAACTTAGTGGCATCCAAAAAGTGTCTGCTATACTAAATTGGTGTCCTACTGATGCCATGCAAGTTCCACCACCTCTGCCTTCCACCATCCTGCCCATTTTTGCTATGCTATTTTTTGAGAAAACAGTGCTGAAACGTAGTGGCATCAAAAAAGTGTCTGCTATACTAAATTAGTGTCCCACTGGTGCCAAGCAAGCTCCACCACCTTTGCCTTCTACCCTCCTGCACATTTTTGCTATGCTATTTTTATAGCAAACAGTACCTGAAACGTAGTGGCATCCAAAAAGTGTCTGCTATGCTAAATTAGTGTCCCACTGGTGCCAAGCAAGTTCCACCCCCTCTGCCTTCTACCCTCCTGCCCATTTTTGCTGTGCTATTTTTATAGCAAACAGTGCTGAAACTTAGTGGCATCAAAAAAGTGTCTGCTATACTAAATTAGTGTCCCACTGGTGCCAAGCAAGTTCCACTACCTTTGCCTTCTACCCTCCTGCACATTTTTGCTATGCTATTTTTATAGAAAACAGTACCTGAAACTTAGTGGCATCCAAAAAGTGTCTGCTATACTAAATTGGTGTCCTACTGATGCCATGCAAGTTCCACCACCTCTGCCTTCCACCCTCCTGCCCATTTTTGCTATGCTATTTTTTAGCAAACAGTGCTGAAACGTAGTGGCATCAAAAAAGTGTCTGCTATACTAAATTAGTGTCCCACTGGTGCCAAGCAAGCTCCACCACCTTTGCCTTCTACCCTCCTGCACATTTTTGCTATGCTATTTTTATAGCAAACAGTACCTGAAACTTAGTGGCATCCAAAAAGTGTCTGCTATACTAAATTAGTGTCCTACTGATGCCAAGCAAGTTCCACCACCTCTGCCTTCTACCCTCCTGCCCATTTTTGCTTTGCTATTTTTATAGCAAACAGTGCTGAAACTTAGTGGCATCCAAAAAGTGTCTGCTATACTAAATTTGTGTCCCACTGGTGCCAAGCAAGTTCCACAACCTCTGTCTTCTACCCTCCTGCCCATTTGTGCTACGCTATTTTTATAGCAAACAGTGCTGAAACTTAGTGGCATCCAAAAAGTGTCTGCTATACTAAATTAGTGTCCCACTGGTGCCAAGCAAGTTCCACCACCTTTGCCTTCTACCCTCCTGCCCATTTTTGCTACGCTATTTTTATAGCAAACAGTGCTGAAACTTAGTGGCATCCAAAAAATGTCTGCTATGCTAAATTAGTGTCCCACTGGTGCAAAGCAAGTTCCACCCCCTCTGCCTTCTACCCTCCTGCCCATTTTTGCTACGCTATTTTTATAGCAAACAGTGCTGAAACTTAGTGGCATCCAAAAAGTGTCTGCTATGCTAAATTAGTGTCCCACTGGTGCCAAGCAAGTTCCACCACCTCTGCCTTCCACCCTCCTGCCCATTTTTGCTACGCTATTTTTATAGCAAACAGTGCTGAAACTTAGTGGCGTCAAAAAAGTGTCTGGTATACTAAATTAGTGTCCCACTGGTGCCAAGCAAGTTCCACCCCCACTGCCTTCTACCCTCCTGCACATTTTTGCTATGCTATTTTTATAGCAAACAGTACCTGAAACTTAGTGGCATCCAAAAAGTGTCTGCTATACTAAATTAGTGTCCTACTGATGCCAAGCAAGTTCCACCACCTCTGCCTTCTACCCTCCTGCCCATTTTTGCTATGCTATTTTTATAGCAAACAGTGCTGAAACGTAGTGGCATAAAAAAAGTGTCTGCTATACTAAATTAGTGTCCCACTGGTGCCAAGTAAGTTCCACCACCTTTGCCTTCTACCCTCCTGCACATTTTTGCCATGCTATTTTTATAGCAAACAGTACCTGAAACTTAGTGGCATCAAAAAAGTGTCTGCTTAACTAAATTAGTGTCCCACTGGTGCCAAGCAAGTTCCACCACCTTTGCCCTCTACCCTCCTGCCCATTTTTGCTACGCTATTTTTATAGCAAACAGTAATGAAAATTAGTGGCATCCAAAAAGTGTCTGCTATGCTAAATTAGTGTCCCACTGGTGCCAAGCAAGTTCCACCCCCTCTGCCTTCTACCCTCCTGCCCATTTTTGCTGTGCTATTTTTATAGGAAACAGTGCTGAAACTTAGTGGCATCCAAAAAGTGTCTGCTATACTAAATTAGTGTCCTACTGATGCCATGCAAGTTCCACCACCTCTGCCTTCCACCCTCCTGCCCATTTTTGCTATGCTATTTTTATAGCAAACAGTGCTGAAACGTAGTGGCATCAAAAAAGTGTCTGCTATACTAAATTAGTGTCCCACTGGTGCCAAGCAAGCTCCACCACCTTTGCCTTCTACCCTCCTGCACATTTTTGCTATGCTATTTTTATAGCAAACAGTACCTGAAACTTAGTGGCATCCAAAAAGTGTCTGCTATACTAAATTAGTGTCCTACTGATGCCAAGCAAGTTCCACCACCTCTGCCTTCTACCCTCCTGCCCATTTTTGCTACGCTATTTTTATAGCAAACAGTGCTGAAACTTAGTGGCATCCAAAAAGTGTCTGCTATACTAAATTTGTGTCCCACTGGTGCCAAGCAAGTTCCACAACCTCTGTCTTCTACCCTCCTGCCCATTTGTGCTACGCTATTTTTATAGCAAACAGTGCTGAAACTTAGTGGCATCCAAAAAGTGTCTACTATACTAAATTAGTGTCCCACTGGTGCGAAGCAAGTTCCACCACCTCTGCATTCTACCATCCTGCCCATTTTTGCTATGCTATTTTTATAGCAAACAGTGCTGAAACTTAGTGGCATCCAAAAAGTGTCTGCTATACTAAATTAGTGTCCCACTGGTGCCAAGCAAGTTCCACAACCTCTGTCTTCTACCCTCCTGCCCATTTGTGCTACGCTATTTTTATAACAAACAGTGCTGAAACTTAGTGGCGTCAAAAAAGTGTCTGGTATACTAAATTAGTGTCCCACTGGTGCCAAGCAAGTACCACCCCCACTGCCTTCTACCCTCCTGCACATTTTTGCTATGCTATTTTTATAGCAAACAGTACCTGAAACTTAGTGGCATCCAAAAAGTGTCTGCTATACTAAATTAGTGTCCCACTGATGCCAAGCAAGTTCCACCACCTCTGCCTTCTACCCTCCTGCCCATTTTTGCTATGCTATTTTTATAGCAAACAGTGCTGAAACGTAGTGGCATAAAAAAAAGTGTCTGCTATACTAAATTAGTGTCCCACTGGTGCCAAGCAAGTTCCACCACCTTTGCCTTCTACCCTCCTGCACATTTTTGCCATGCAATTTTTATAGCAAACAGTACCTGAAACTTAGTGGCATCAAAAAAGTGTCTGCTATACTAAATTAGTGTCCCACTGGTGCCAAGCAAGTTCCACCACCTTTGCCTTCTACCCTCCTGCCCATTTTCGCTACGCTCTTTTTATAGCAAACAGTGCTGAAAATTAGTGGCATCCAAAAAGTGTCTGCTATGCTAAATTAGTGTCCCACTGGTGCCAAGCAAGTTCCACCCCCTCTGCCTTCTACCCTCCTGCCCATTTTTGCTGTGCTATTTTTATAGCAAACAGTGCTGAAACTTAGTGGCATCCAAAAAGTGTTTGCTATACTAAACTAGTGTCCCACTGGTGCCAAGCAAGGTCCACCACCTCTGCCTTCTACCCTCCTGCCCATTTTTGCTACGCTATTTTTATAGCAAACAGTGCTGAAAATTAGTGGCATCCAAAAAGTGTCTGCTATGCTAAATTAGTGTCCCACTGGTGCCAAGCAAGTTCCACCCCCTCTGCCTTCTACCCTCCTGCCCATTTTTGCTGTGCTATTTTTATAGCAAACAGTGCTGAAACTTAGTGGCATCAAAAAAGTGTCTGCTATACTAAATTAGTGTCCCACTGGTGCCAAGCAAGTTCCACTACCTTTGCCTTCTACCCTCCTGCACATTTTTGCTATGCTATTTTTAAAGAAAACAGTACCTGAAACTTAGTGGCATCCAAAAAGTGTCTGCTATACTAAATTGGTGTCCTACTGATGCCATGCAAGTTCCACCACCTCTGCCTTCCACCCTCCTGCCCATTTTTGCTATGCTATTTTTTTTAGCAAACAGTGCTGAAACGTAGTGGCATCAAAAAAGTGTCTGCTATACTAAATTAGTGTCCCACTGGTGCCAAGCAAGCTCCACCACCTTTGCCTTCTACCCTCCTGCACATTTTTGCTATGCTATTTTTATAGCAAACAGTACCTGAAACGTAGTGGTATCCAAAAAGTGTCTGCTATGCTAAATTAGTGTCCCACTGGTGCCAAGCAAGTTCCACCCCCTCTGCCTTCTACCCTCCTGCCCATTTTTGCTGTGCTATTTTTATAGCAAACAGTGCTGAAACTTAGTGGCATCAAAAAAGTGTCTGCTATACTAAATTAGTGTCCCACTGGTGCCAAGCAAGTTCCACTACCTTTGCCTTCTACCCTCCTGCACATTTTTGCTATGCTATTTTTATAGAAAACAGTACCTGAAACTTAGTGGCATCCAAAAAGTGTCTGCTATACTAAATTGGTGTCCTACTGATGCCATGCAAGTTCCACCACCTCTGCCTTCCACCCTCCTGCCCATTTTTGCTATGCTATTTTTTAGCAAACAGTGCTGAAACGTAGTGGCATCAAAAAAGTGTCTGCTATACTAAATTAGTGTCCCACTGGTGCCAAGCAAGCTCCACCACCTTTGCCTTCTACCCTCCTGCACATTTTTGCTATGCTATTTTTATAGCAAACAGTACCTGAAACTTAGTGGCATCCAAAAAGTGTCTGCTATACTAAATTAGTGTCCTACTGATGCCAAGCAAGTTCCACCACCTCTGCCTTCTACCCTCCTGCCCATTTTTGCTTTGCTATTTTTATAGCAAACAGTGCTGAAACTTAGTGGCATCCAAAAAGTGTCTGCTATACTAAATTTGTGTCCCACTGGTGCCAAGCAAGTTCCACAACCTCTGTCTTCTACCCTCCTGCCCATTTGTGCTACGCTATTTTTATAGCAAACAGTGCTGAAACTTAGTGGCATCCAAAAAGTGTCTGCTATACTAAATTAGTGTCCCACTGGTGCCAAGCAAGTTCCACCACCTTTGCCTTCTACCCTCCTGCCAATTTTTGCTACGCTATTTTTATAGCAAACAGTGCTGAAACTTAGTGGCATCCAAAAAATGTCTGCTATGCCAAATTAGTGTCCCACTGGTGGAAAGCAAGTTCCACCCCCTCTGCCTTCTACCCTCCTGCCCATTTTTGCTACGCTATTTTTATAGCAAACAGTGCTGAAACTTAGTGGCATCCAAAAAGTGTCTGCTATGCTAAATTAGTGTCCCACTGGTGCCAAGCAAGTTCCACCACCTCTGCCTTCCACCCTCCTGCCCATTTTTGCTACGCTATTTTTATAGCAAACAGTGCTGAAACTTAGTGGCGTCAAAAAAGTGTCTGGTATACTAAATTAGTGTCCCACTGGTGCCAAGCAAGTTCCACCCCCACTGCCTTCTACCCTCCTGCACATTTTTGCTATGCTATTTTTATAGCAAACAGTACCTGAAACTTAGTGGCATCCAAAAAGTGTCTGCTATACTAAATTAGTGTCCTACTGATGCCAAGCAAGTTCCACCACCTCTGCCTTCTACCCTCCTGCCCATTTTTGCCATGCTATTTTTATAGCAAACAGTACCTGAAACTTAGTGGCATCAAAAAAGTGTCTGCTATACTAAATTAGTGTCCCACTGGTGCCAAGCAAGTTCCACCACCTTTGCCCTCTACCCTCCTGCCCATTTTTGCTACGCTATTTTTATAGCAAACAGTGCTGAAAATTAGTGGCATCCAAAAAGTGTCTGCTATGCTAAATTAGTGTCCCACTGGTGCCAAGCAAGTTCCACCCCCTCTGCCTTCTACCCTCCTGCCCATTTTTGCTGTGCTATTTTTATAGCAAACAGTGCTGAAACTTAGTGGCATCCAAAAAGTGTCTGCTATACTAAATTAGTGTCCTACTGATGCCATGCAAGTTCCACCACCTCTGCCTTCCACCCTCCTGCCCATTTTTGCTATGCTATTTTTATAGCAAACAGTGCTGAAACGTAGTGGCATCAAAAAAGTGTCTGCTATACTAAATTAGTGTCCCACTGGTGCCAAGCAAGCTCCACCACCTTTGCCTTCTACCCTCCTGCACATTTTTGCTATGCTATTTTTATAGCAAACAGTACCTGAAACTTAGTGGCATCCAAAAAGTGTCTGCTATACTAAATTAGTGTCCTACTGATGCCAAGCAAGTTCCACCACCTCTGCCTTCTACCCTCCTGCCCATTTTTGCTACGCTATTTTTATAGCAAACAGTGCTGAAACTTAGTGGCATCCAAAAAGTGTCTGCTATACTAAATTTGTGTCCCACTGGTGCCAAGCAAGTTCCACAACCTCTGTCTTCTACCCTCCTGCCCATTTGTGCTACGCTATTTTTATAGCAAACAGTGCTGAAACTTAGTGGCATCCAAAAAGTGTCTGCTATACTAAATTAGTGTCCCACTGATGCCAAGCAAGTTCCACCACCTCTGCCTTCTACCCTCCTGCCCATTTTTGCTATGCTATTTTTATAGCAAACAGTGCTGAAACGTAGTGGCATAAAAAAAAGTGTCTGCTATACTAAATTAGTGTCCCACTGGTGCCAAGCAAGTTCCACCACCTTTGCCTTCTACCCTCCTGCACATTTTTGCCATGCAATTTTTATAGCAAACAGTACCTGAAACTTAGTGGCATCAAAAAAGTGTCTGCTATACTAAATTAGTGTCCCACTGGTGCCAAGCAAGTTCCACCACCTTTGCCTTCTACCCTCCTGCCCATTTTCGCTACGCTCTTTTTATAGCAAACAGTGCTGAAAATTAGTGGCATCCAAAAAGTGTCTGCTATGCTAAATTAGTGTCCCACTGGTGCCAAGCAAGTTCCACCCCCTCTGCCTTCTACCCTCCTGCCCATTTTTGCTGTGCTATTTTTATAGCAAACAGTGCTGAAACTTAGTGGCATCCAAAAAGTGTTTGCTATACTAAACTAGTGTCCCACTGGTGCCAAGCAAGGTCCACCACCTCTGCCTTCTACCCTCCTGCCCATTTTTGCTACGCTATTTTTATAGCAAACAGTGCTGAAAATTAGTGGCATCCAAAAAGTGTCTGCTATGCTAAATTAGTGTCCCACTGGTGCCAAGCAAGTTCCACCCCCTCTGCCTTCTACCCTCCTGCCCATTTTTGCTGTGCTATTTTTATAGCAAACAGTGCTGAAACTTAGTGGCATCAAAAAAGTGTCTGCTATACTAAATTAGTGTCCCACTGGTGCCAAGCAAGTTCCACTACCTTTGCCTTCTACCCTCCTGCACATTTTTGCTATGCTATTTTTATAGAAAACAGTACCTGAAACTTAGTGGCATCCAAAAAGTGTCTGCTATACTAAATTGGTGTCCTACTGATGCCATGCAAGTTCCACCACCTCTGCCTTCCACCCTCCTGCCCATTTTTGCTATGCTATTTTTTTAGCAAACAGTGCTGAAACGTAGTGGCATCAAAAAAGTGTCTGCTATACTAAATTAGTGTCCCACTGGTGCCAAGCAAGCTCCACCACCTTTGCCTTCTACCCTCCTGCACATTTTTGTCATGCTATTTTTATAGCAAACAGTACCTGAAACGTAGTGGCATCCAAAAAGTGTCTGCTATACTAAATTAGTGTCCCACTGGTACCAAGCAAGTTCCACCACCTCTGCCTTCTACCCTCCTGCACATTTTTGCTACGCTATGTTTATAGCAAACAGTGCTGAAACTTAGTGGCATCCCAAAAGAGTCTGCTATACTAAATTAGTGTCCCACTAGTGCCAAGCAAGTTCCACCACCTCTGCTTTCTTCCCTCCTGCACATTTTTGCTACGCTATTTTTATAGCAAACAGTGCTGAAACTTTGTGGCATCCAAAAAGTGTCTGCTATATTAAATTAGTGTCCCACTGGTGCCAAGCAAAATCCACCACCTCTGCCTTCTACCCTCCTGCCCATTTTTGCTACGCTATTTTTATAGCAAACAGTGCTGAAACTTAATGGCATCCAAAAATTGTCTGCTATACGAAATTAGTGTCCCACTGGTGCCAAGCAAGTTCCACCACGTCTGCCTTCTACCCTCCTGCACATTTTTGCTATGCTATTTTTATAGCAAACAGTACCTGAAGCTTAGTGGCATCCAAAAAGTGTCTGCTATACTAAATTAGTGTCCCACTAGTGCCAAGCAAGTTCCACCACCTCTGCTTTCTACCCTCCTTACCATTTTTGCTATGCTATTTTTATAGCAAACAGTGCTGAAACTTAGTGGCATCCAAAAAGTGTCTGCTATACTAAATTAGTGTCCCACTGGTGCCAAGCAAGTTCCACAACCTCTGCCTTCTACCCTCCTGCCCATTTTTGCTACGCTATTTTTATAGCAAACAGTGCTGAAACTTAGTGGCATCCAAAAAGTGTCTGCTATACTAAATTAGTGTCCCACTGGTGCCAAGCAAGTTCCACCACCTTTGCCTTCTACCCTCCTGCCCATTTTTGCTACGCTATTTTTATAGCAAACAGTGCTGAAACTTAGTGGCATCCAAAAAATGTCTGCTATGCTAAATTAGTGTCCCACTGGTGCAAAGCAAGTTCCACCCCCTCTGCCTTCTACCCTCCTGCCCATTTTTGCTACGCTATTTTTATAGCAAACAGTGCTGAAACTTAGTGGCATCCAAAAAGTGTCTGCTATGCTAAATTAGTGTCCCACTGGTGCCAAGCAAGTTCCACCACCTCTGCCTTCTACCCTCCTGCCCATTTTTGCTACGCTATTTTTATAGCAAACAGTGCTGAAACTTAGTGGCGTCAAAAAAGTGTCTGGTATACTAAATTAGTGTCCCACTGGTGCCAAGCAAGTTCCACCCCCACTGCCTTTTACCCTCCTGCACATTTTTGCTATGCTATTTTTATAGCAAACAGTACCTGAAACTTAGTGGCATCCAAAAAGTGTCTGCTATACTAAATTAGTGTCCTACTGATGCCAAGCAAGTTCCACCACCTCTGCCTTCTACCCTCCTGCCCATTTTTGCTATGCTATTTTTATAGCAAACAGTGCTGAAACGTAGTGGCATAAAAAAAAGTGTCTGCTATACTAAATTAGTGTCCCACTGGTGCCAAGTAAGTTCCACCACCTTTGCCTTCTACCCTCCTGCACATTTTTGCCATGCTATTTTTATAGCAAACAGTACCTGAAACTTAGTGGCATCAAAAAAGTGTCTGCTATACTAAATTAGTGTCCCACTGGTGCCAAGCAAGTTCCACCACCTTTGCCCTCTACCCTCCTGCCCATTTTTGCTACGCTATTTTTATAGCAAACAGTGCTGAAAATTAGTGGCATCCAAAAAGTGTCTGCTATGCTAAATTAGTGTCCCACTGGTGCCAAGCAAGTTCCACCCCCTCTGCCTTCTACCCTCCTGCCCATTTTTGCTGTGCTATTTTTATAGCAAACAGTGCTGAAACTTAGTGGCATCCAAAAAGTGTCTGCTATACTAAATTAGTGTCCTACTGATGCCATGCAAGTTCCACCACCTCTGCCTTCCACCCTCCTGCCCATTTTTGCTATGCTATTTTTATAGCAAACAGTGCTGAAGCGTAGTGGCATCAAAAAAGTGTCTGCTATACTAAATTAGTGTCCCACTGGTGCCAAGCAAACTCCACCACCTTTGCCTTCTACCCTCCTGCACATTTTTGCTATGCTATTTTTATAGCAAACAGTACCTGAAACTTAGTGGCATCCAAAAAGTGTCTGCTATACTAAATTAGTGTCCTACTGATGCCAAGCAAGTTCCACCACCTCTGCCTTCTACCCTCCTGCCCATTTTTGCTACGCTATTTTTATAGCAAACAGTGCTGAAACTTAGTGGCATCCAAAAAGTGTCTGCTATACTAAATTTGTGTCCCACTTGTGCCAAGCAAGTTCCACAACCTCTGTCTTCTACCCTCCTGCCCATTTGTGCTACGCTATTTTTATAGCAAACAGTGCTGAAACTTAGTGGCATCCAAAAAGTGTCTACTATACTAAATTAGTGTCCCACTGGTGCGAAGCAAGTTCCACCACCTCTGCATTCTACCATCCTGCCCATTTTTGCTATGCTATTTTTATAGCAAACAGTGCTGAAACTTAGTGGCATCCAAAAAGTGTCTGCTATACTAAATTAGTGTCCCACTGGTGCCAAGCAAGTTCCACAACCTCTGTCTTCTACCCTCCTGCCCATTTGTGCTACGCTATTTTTATAACAAACAGTGCTGAAACTTAGTGGCGTCAAAAAAGTGTCTGGTATACTAAATTAGTGTCCCACTGGTGCCAAGCAAGTACCACCCCCACTGCCTTCTACCCTCCTGCACATTTTTGCTATGCTATTTTTATAGCAAACAGTACCTGAAACTTAGTGGCATCCAAAAAGTGTCTGCTATACTAAATTAGTGTCCCACTGATGCCAAGCAAGTTCCACCACCTCTGCCTTCTACCCTCCTGCCCATTTTTGCTATGCTATTTTTATAGCAAACAGTGCTGAAACGTAGTGGCATAAAAAAAAGTGTCTGCTATACTAAATTAGTGTCCCACTGGTGCCAAGCAAGTTCCACCACCTTTGCCTTCTACCCTCCTGCACATTTTTGCCATGCAATTTTTATAGCAAACAGTACCTGAAACTTAGTGGCATCAAAAAAGTGTCTGCTATACTAAATTAGTGTCCCACTGGTGCCAAGCAAGTTCCACCACCTTTGCCTTCTACCCTCCTGCCCATTTTCGCTACGCTCTTTTTATAGCAAACAGTGCTGAAAATTAGTGGCATCCAAAAAGTGTCTGCTATGCTAAATTAGTGTCCCACTGGTGCCAAGCAAGTTCCACCCCCTCTGCCTTCTACCCTCCTGCCCATTTTTGCTGTGCTATTTTTATAGCAAACAGTGCTGAAACTTAGTGGCATCCAAAAAGTGTTTGCTATACTAAACTAGTGTCCCACTGGTGCCAAGCAAGGTCCACCACCTCTGCCTTCTACCCTCCTGCCCATTTTTGCTACGCTATTTTTATAGCAAACAGTGCTAAAAATTAGTGGCATCCAAAAAGTGTCTGCTATGCTAAATTAGTGTCCCACTGGTGCCAAGCAAGTTCCACCCCCTCTGCCTTCTACCCTCCTGCCCATTTTTGCTGTGCTATTTTTATAGCAAACAGTGCTGAAACTTAGTGGCATCAAAAAAGTGTCTGCTATACTAAATTAGTGTCCCACTGGTGCCAAGCAAGTTCCACTACCTTTGCCTTCTACCCTCCTGCACATTTTTGCTATGCTATTTTTATAGAAAACAGTACCTGAAACTTAGTGGCATCCAAAAAGTGTCTGCTATACTAAATTGGTGTCCTACTGATGCCATGCAAGTTCCACGACCTCTGCCTTCCACCCTCCTGCCCATTTTTGCTATGCTATTTTTTTAGCAAACAGTGCTGAAACGTAGTGGCATCAAAAAAGTGTCTGCTATACTAAATTAGTGTCCCACTGGTGCCAAGCAAGCTCCACCACCTTTGCCTTCTACCCTCCTGCACATTTTTGCTATGCTATTTTTATAGCAAACAGTACCTGAAACTTAGTGGCATCCAAAAAGTGTCTGCTATACTAAATTAGTGTCCTACTGATGCCAAGCAAGTTCCACCACCTCTGCCTTCTACCCTCCTGCCCTTTTTTGCTTTGCTATTTTTATAGCAAACAGTGCTGAAACTTAGTGGCATCCAAAAAGTGTCTGCTATACTAAATTTGTGTCCCACTGGTGCCAAGCAAGTTCCACAACCTCTGTCTTCTACCCTCCTGCCCATTTGTGCTACGCTATTTTTATAGCAAACAGTGCTGAAACTTAGTGGCATCCAAAAAGTGTCTACTATACTAAATTAGTGTCCCACTGGTGCGAAGCAAGTTCCACCACCTCTGCATTCTACCATCCTGCCCATTTTTGCTATGCTATTTTTATAGCAAACAGTGCTGAAACGTAGTGGCATCCAAAAAGTGTCTGCTATACTAAATTAGTGTCCCACTGGTACCAAGCAAGTTCCACCACCTCTGCCTTCTACCCTCCTGCCCATTTTTGCTACGCTATGTTTATAGCAAACAGTGCTGAAACTTAGTGGCATCCCAAAAGAGTCTGCTATACTAAATTAGTGTCCCACTAGTGCCAAGCAAGTTCCACCACCTCTGCTTTCTTCCCTCCTGCACATTTTTGCTACGCTATTTTTATAGCAAACAGTGCTGAAACTCAGTGGCATCCAAAAAGTGTCTGCTATATTAAATTAGTGTCCCACTGGTGCCAAGCAAAATCCACCACCTCTGCCTTCTACCCTCCTGCCCATTTTTGCTACGCTATTTTTATAGCAAACAGTGCTGAAACTTAATGGCATCCAAAAAGTGTCTGCTATACTAAATTAGTGTCCCACTAGTGCCAAGCAAGTTCCACCACCTCTGCTTTCTACCCTCCTTACCATTTTTGCTATGCTATTTTTATAGCAAACAGTGCTGAAACTTAGTGGCATCCAAAAAGTGTCTGCTATACTAAATTAGTGTCCCACTGGTGCCAAGCAAGTTCCACAACCTCTGCCTTCTACCCTCCTGCCCATTTTTGCTACGCTATTTTTATAGCAAACAATGCTGAAACTTAGTGGCATCCAAAAAGTGTCTGCTATACTAAATTAGTGTCCCACTGGTGCCAAGCAAGTTCCACCACCTTTGCCTTCTACCCTCCTGCCCATTTTTGCTACGCTATTTTTATAGCAAACAGTGCTGAAACTTAGTGGCATCCAAAAAGTGTCTGCTATGCTAAATTAGTGTCCCACTGGTGCCAAGCAAGTTCCACCCCCTCTGCCTTCTACCCTCCTGCCCATTTTTGCTACGCTATTTTTATAGCAAACAGTGCTGAAACTTAGTGGCATCCAAAAAGTGTCTGCTATGCTAAATTAGTGTCCCACTGGTGCCAAGCAAGTTCCACCCCCTCTGCCTTCTACCCTCCTGCCCATTTTTGCTACACTATTTTTATAGCAAACAGTGCTGAAACTTAGTGGCATCCAAAAAGTGTCTGCTATGCTAAATTAGTGTCCCACTGGTGCCAAGCAAGTTCCACCACCTCTGCCTTCTACCCTCCTGCCCATTTTTGCTATGCTATTTTTATAGCAAACAGTGCTGAAACGTAGTGGCATAAAAAAAAGTGTTTGCTATACTAAATTAGTGTCCCACTGGTGCCAAGCAAGTTCCACCACCTTTGCCTTCTACCCTCCTGCACATTTTTGCCATGCTATTTTTATAGCAAACAGTACCTGAAACTTAGTGGCATCAAAAAAGTGTCTGCTATACTAAATTAGTGTCCCACTGGTGCCAAGCAAGTTCCACCACCTTTGCCTTCTACCCTCCTGCCCATTTTTGCTACGCTATTTTTATAGCAAACAGTGCTGAAAATTAGTGGCATCCAAAAAGTGTCTGCTATGCTAAATTAGTGTCCCACTGGTGCCAAGCAAGTTCCACCCCCTCTGCCTTCTACCCTCCTGCCCATTTTTGCTGTGCTATTTTTATAGCAAACAGTGCTGAAACTTAGTGGCATCCAAAAAGTGTTTGCTATACTAAATTAGTGTCCCACTGGTGCCAAGCAAGGTCCACCACCTCTGCCTTCTACCCTCCTGCCCAATTTTGCTACGCTATTTTTATAGCAAACAGTGCTGAAAATTAGTGGCATCCAAAAAGTGTCTGCTATGCTAAATTAGTGTCCCACTGGTGCCAAGCAAGTTCCACCCCCTCTGCCTTCTACCCTCCTGCCCATTTTTGCTGTGCTATTTTTATAGCAAACAGTGCTGAAACTTAGTGGCATCAAAAAAGTGTCTGCTATACTAAATTAGTGTCCCACTGGTGCCAAGCAAGTTCCACTACCTTTGCCTTCTACCCTCCTGCACATTTTTGCTATGCTATTTTTTTAGCAAACAGTACCTGAAACTTAGTGGCATCCAAAAAGTGTCTGCTATACTAAATTAGTGTCCTACTGATGCCATGCAAGTTCCACCACCTCTGCCTTCCACCCTCCTGCCCATTTTTGCTATGCTATTTTTATAGCAAACAGTACTGAAACGTAGTGGCATCAAAAAAGTGTCTGCTATACTAAATTAGTGTCGCACTGGTGCCAAGCAAGCTCCACCACCTTTGCCTTCTACCCTCCTGCACATTTTTGCTATGCTATTTTTATAGCAAACAGTACCTGAAACTTAGTGGCATCCAAAAAGTGTCTGCTATACTAAATTTGTGTCCCACTGGTGCCAAGCAAGTTCCACAACCTCTGTCTTCTACCCTCCTGCCCATTTGTGCTACGCTATTTTTATAGCAAACAGTGCTGAAACTTAGTGGCATCCAAAAAGTGTCTACTATACTAAATTAGTGTCCCACTGGTGCGAAGCAAGTTCCACCACCTCTGCATTCTACCATCCTGCCCATTTTTGCTATGCTATTTTTATAGCAAACAGTACCTGAAACTTAGTGGCATCCAAAAAGTGTCTGCTATACTAAATTTGTGTCCCACTGGTGCCAAGCAAGTTCCACAACCTCTGTCTTCTACCCTCCTGCCCATTTGTGCTACGCTATTTTTATAACAAACAGTGCTGAAACTTAGTGGCGTCAAAAAAGTGTCTGGTATACTAAATTAGTGTCCCACTGGTGCCAAGCAAGTTCCACCCCCACTGCCTTCTACCCTCCTGCACATTTTTGCTATGCTATTTTTATAGCAAACAGTACCTGAAACTTAGTGGCATCCAAAAAGTGTCTGCTATACTAAATTAGTGTCCTACTGATGCCAAGCAAGTTCCACCACCTCTGCCTTCTACCCTCCTGCCCATTTTTGCAATGTTATTTTTATAGCAAACAGTGCTGAAACGTAGTGGCATAAAAAAAGTGTCTGCTATACTAAATTAGTGTCCCACTGGTGCCAAGCAAGTTCCACAACCTTTGCCTTCTACCCTCCTGCACATTTTTGCCATGCTATTTTTATAGCAAACAGTACCTGAAACTTAGTGGCATCAAAAAAGTGTCTGCTATACTAAATTAGTGTCCCACTGGTGCCAAGCAAGTTCCACCACCTTTGCCTTCTACCCTCCTGCCCAGTTTTGCTACGCTATTTTTATAGCAAACAGTGCTGAAAATTAGTGGCATCCAAAAAGTGTCTGCTATGCTAAATTAGTGTCCCACTGGTGCCAAGCAAGTTCCACCCCCTCTGCCTTCTACCCTCCTGCCCATTTTTGCTGTGCTATTTTTATAGCAAACAGTGCTGAAACTTAGTGGCATCCAAAAAGTGTTTGCTATACTAAATTAGTGTCCCACTGGTGCCAAGCAAGGTCCACCACCTCTGCCTTCTACCCTCCTGCCCATTTTTGCTACGCTATTTTTATAGCAAACAGTGCTGAAAATTAGTGGCATCCAAAAAGTGTCTGCTATGCTAAATTAGTGTCCCACTGGTGCCAAGCAAGTTCCACCCCCTCTGCCTTCTACCCTCCTGCCCATTTTTGCTGTGCTATTTTTATAGCAAACAGTGCTGAAACTTAGTGGCATCAAAAAAGTGTCTGCTATATTAAATTAGTGTCCCACTGGTGCCAAGCAAGTTCCACTACCTTTGCCTTCTACCCTCCTGCACATTTTTGCTATGCTATTTTTTTAGCAAACAGTACCTGAAACTTAGTGGCATCCAAAAAGTGTCTGCTATACTAAATTAGTGTCCTACTGATGCCATGCAAGTTCCACCACCTCTGCCTTCCACCCTCCTGCCCATTTTTGCTATGCTATTTTTATAGCAAACAGTACTGAAACGTAGTGGCATCAAAAAAGTGTCTGCTATACTAAATTAGTGTCCCACTGGTGCCAAGCAAGCTCCACCACCTTTGCCTTCTACCCTCCTGCACATTTTTGCTATGCTATTTTTATAGCAAACAGTACCTGAAACTTAGTGGCATCCAAAAAGTGTCTGCTATACTAAATTTGTGTCCCACTGGTGCCAAGCAAGTTCCACAACCTCTGTCTTCTACCCTCCTGCCCATTTGTGCTACGCTATTTTTATAGCAAACAGTGCTGAAACTTAGTGGCATCCAAAAAGTGTCTACTATACTAAATTAGTGTCCCACTGGTGCGAAGCAAGTTCCACCACCTCTGCATTCTACCATCCTGCCCATTTTTGCTATGCTATTTTTATAGCAAACAATGCTGAAACTTAGTGGCATCCAAAAAGTGTCTGCTATACTAAATTTGTGTCCCACTGGTGCCAAGCAAGTTCCACAACCTCTGTCTTCTACCCTCCTGCCCATTTGTGCTACGCTATTTTTATAACAAACAGTGCTGAAACTTAGTGGCGTCAAAAAAGTGTCTGGTATACTGAATTAGTGTCCCACTGGTGCCAAGCAAGTTCCACCCCCACTGCCTTCTACCCTCCTGCACATTTTTGCTATGCTATTTTTATAGCAAACAGTACCTGAAACTTAGTGGCATCCAAAAAGTGTCTGCTATACTAAATTAGTGTCCTACTGATGCAAAGCAAGTTCCACCACCTCTGCCTTCTACCCTCCTGCCCATTTTTGCTATGCTATTTTTATAGCAAACAGTGCTGAAACGTAGTGGCATAAAAAAAAGTGTCTGCTATACTAAATTAGTGTCCCACTGGTGCCAAGCAAGTTCCACCACCTTTGCCTTCTACCCTCCTGCCCATTTTTGCTACGCTATTTTTATAGCAAACAGTGCTGAAAATTAGTGGCATCCAAAAAGTGTCTGCTATGCTAAATTAGTGTCCCACTGGTGCCAAGCAAGTTCCACCCCCTCTGCCTTCTACCCTCCTGCCCATTTTTGCTGTGCTATTTTTATAGCAAACAGTGCTGAAACTTAGTGGCATCCAAAAAGTGTTTGCTATACTAAATTAGTGTCCCACTGGTGCCAAGCAAGGTCCACCACCTCTGCCTTCTACCCTCCTGCCCATTTTTGCCACGCTATTTTTTATAGCAAACAGTGCTGAAAATTAGTGGCATCCAAAAAGTGTCTGCTATGCTAAATTAGTGTCCCACTGGTGCCAAGCAAGTTCCACCCCCTCTGCCTTCTACCCTCCTGCCCATTTTTGCTGTGCTATTTTTATAGCAAACAGTGCTGAAACTTAGTGGCTTCAAAAAAGTATCTGCTATACTAAATTAGTGTCCCACTGGTGCCAAGCAAGTTCCACGACCTTTGCCTTCTACCCTCCTGCACATTTTTGCTATGTTATTTTTATAGCAAACAGTACCTGAAACTTAGTGGCATCCAAAAAGTGTCTGCTATACTAAATTGGTGTCCTACTGATGCCATGCAAGTTCCACCACCTCTGCCTTTCACCCTCCTGCCCATTCTTGCTATGCTATTTTTATAGCAAACAGTGCTGAAACGTAGTGGCATCAAAAAAGTGTCTGCTATACTAAATTAGTGTCCCACTGGTGCCAAGCAAGCTCCACCACCTTTGCCTTCTACCCTCCTGCACATTTTTGCTATGCTATTTTTATAGCAAACAGTACCTGAAACTTAGTGGCATCCAAAAAGTGTCTGCTATACTAAATTAGTGTCCTACTGATGCCAAACAAGTTCCACCACCTCTGCCTTCTACCCTCCTGCCCATTTTTGCTACGCTATTTTTATAGCAAACAGTGCTGAAACTTAGTGGCATCCAAAAAGTGTCTGCTATACTAAATTTGTGTCCCACTGGTGCCAAGCAAGTTCCACAACCTCTGTCTTCTACCCTCCTGCCCATTTGTGCTACGCTATTTTTATACCAAACAGTGCTGAAACTTAGTGGCATCCAAAAAGTGTCTACTATACTAAATTAGTGTCCCACTGGTGCGAATAAAGTTCCACCACCTCTGCATTCTACCATCCTGCCCATTTTTGCTATGCTATTTTTATAGCAAACAGTGCTGAAACTTAGTGGCATCCAAAAAGTGTCTGCTATACTAAATTTGTGTCCCACTGGTGCCAAGCAAGTTCCACAACCTCTGTCTTCTACCCTCCTGCCCATTTGTGCTACGCTATTTTTATAACAAACAGTGCTGAAACTTAGTGGCGTCAAAAAAGTGTCTGGTATACTAAATTAGTGTCCCACTGGTGCCAAGCAAGTTCCACCCCCACTGCCTTCTACCCTCCTGCACATTTTTGCTATGCTATTTTTATAGCAAACAGTACCTGAAACTTAGTGGCATCCAAAAAGTGTCTGCTATACTAAATTAGTGTCCTACTGATGCCAAGCAAGTTCCACCACCTCTGCCTTCTACCCTCCTGCCCATTTTTGCTATGCTATTTTTATAGCAAACAGTGCTGAAACGTAGTGGCATAAAAAAAAGTGTCTGCTATACTAAATTAGTGTCCCACTGGTGCCAAGCAAGTTCCACCACCTTTGCCTTCTACCCTCCTGCAGATTTTTGCAATGCTATTTTTATAGCAAACAGTACCTGAAACTTAGTGGCATCAAAAAAGTGTCTGCTATACTAAATTAGTGTCCCACTGGTGCCAAGCAAGTTCCACCACCTTTGCCTTCTACCCTCCTGCCCATTTTTGCTACGCTATTTTTATAGCAAACAGTGCTGAAAATTAGTTACATCCAAAAAGTGTCTGCTATGCTAAATTAGTGTCCCACTGGTGCCAAGCAAGTTCCACCCCCTCTGCCTTCTACCCTCCTGCCCATTTTTGCTGTGCTATTTTTATAGCAAACAGTGCTGAAACTTAGTGGCATCCAAAAAGTGTTTGCTATACTAAATTAGTGTCCCACTGGTGCCAAGCAAGGTCCACCACCTCTGCCTTCTACCCTCCTGCCCATTTTTGCTACGCTATTTTTATAGCAAACAGTGCTGAAAATTAGTGGCATTCAAAAAGTGTCTGCTATGCTAAATTAGTGTCCCACTGGTGCCAAGCAAGTTCCACCCCCTCTGCCTTCTACCCTCTTGCCCATTTTTGCTGTGCTATTTTTATAGCAAACAGTGCTGAAACTTAGTGGCATCAAAAAAGTGTCTGCTATACTAAATTAGTGTCCCACTGGTGCCAAGCAAGTTCCACTACCTTTGCCTTCTACCCTCCTGCACATTTTTGCTATGTTATTTTTATAGCAAACAGTACCTGAAACTTAGTGGCATCCAAAAAGTGTCTGCTATACTAAATTGGTGTCCTACTGATGCCATGCAAGTTCCACCACCTCTGCCTTTCACCCTCCTGCCCATTCTTGCTATGCTATTTTTATAGCAAACAGTGCTGAAACGTAGTGGCATCAAAAAAGTGTCTGCTATACTAAATTAGTGTCCCACTGGTGCCAAGCAAGCTCCACCACCTTTGCCTTCTACCCTCCTGCACATTTTTGCTATGCTATTTTTATAGCAAACAGTACCTGAAACTTAGTGGCATCCAAAAAGTGTCTGCTATACTAAATTAGTGTCCTACTAATGCCAAGCAAGTTCCACCACCTCTGCCTTCTACCCTCCTGCCCATTTTTGCTACGCTATTTTTATAGCAAACAGTGCTGAAACTTAGTGGCATCCAAAAAGTGTCTGCTATACTAAATTTGTGTCCCACTGGTGCCAAGCAAGTTCCACAACCTCTGTCTTCTACCCTCCTGCCCATTTGTGCTACGATATTTTTATAGCAAACAGTGCTGAAACTTAGTGGCATCCCAAAAGAGTCTGCTATACTAAATTAGTGTCCCACTAGTGCCAAGCAAGTTCCACCACCTCTGCTTTCTTCCCTCCTGCACATTTTTGCTACGCTATTTTTATAGCAAACAGTGCTGAAACTTAGTGGCATCCAAAAAGTGTCTGCTATATTAAATTAGTGTCCCACTGGTGCCAAGCAAAATCCACCACCTCTGCCTTCTACCCTCCTGCCCATTTTTGCTACGCTATTTTTATAGCAAACAGTGCTGAAACTTAATGGCATCCAAAAAGTGTCTGCTATACGAAATGAGTGTCCCACTGGTGCCAAGCAAGTTCCACCACGTCTGCCTTCTACCCTCCTGCACATTTTTGCTATGCTATTTTTATAGCAAACAGTACCTGAAGCTTAGTGGCATCCAAAAAGTGTCTGCTATACTAAATTAGTGTCCCACTAGTGCCAAGCAAGTTCCACCACCTCTGCTTTCTACCCTCCTTACCATTTTTGCTATGCTATTTTTATAGCAAACAGTGCTGAAACTTAGTGGCATCCAAAAAGTGTCTGCTATACTAAATTAGTGTCCCACTGGTGCCAAGCAAGTTCCACAACCTCTGCCTTCTACCCTCCTGCCCATTTTTGCTACGCTATTTTTATAGCAAACAGTGCTGAAACTTAGTGTCATCCAAAAAGTGTCTGCTATACTAAATTAGTGTCCCACTGGTGCCAAGCAAGTTCCACCACCTTTGCCTTCTACCCTCCTGCCAATTTTTGCTACGCTATTTTTATAGCAAACAGTGCTGAAACTTAGTGGCATCCAAAAAGTGTCTGCAATGCTAAATTAGTGTCCCACTGGTGCCAAGCAAGTTCCACCCCCTCTGCCTTCTACCCTCCTGCCCATTTTTGCTACGCTATTTTTATAGCAAACAGTGCTGAAACTTAGTGGCATCCAAAAAGTGTCTGCTATGCTAAATTAGTGTCCCACTGGTGCAAAAGCAAGTTCCACCACCTCTGCCTTCTACCCTCCTGCCCATTTTTGCTACGCTATTTTTATAGCAAACAGTGCTGAAACTTAGTGGCGTCAAAAAAGTGTCTGGTATACTAAATTAGTGTCCCACTGGTGCCAAGCAAGTTCCACCCCCACTGCCTTCTACCCTCCTGCACATTTTTGCTATGCTATTTTTATAGCAAACAGTACCTGAAACTTAGTGGCATCCAAAAAGTTTCTGCTATACTAAATTAGTGTCCTACTGATGCCAAGCAAGTTCCACCACCTCTGCCTTCTACCCTCCTGCCCATTTTTGCTATTCTATTTTTATAGCAAACAGTGCTGAAACGTAGTGGCATAAAAAAAAGTGTCTGCTATACTAAATTAGTGTCCCACTGGTGCCAAGCAAGTTCCACCACCTTTGCCTTCTACCCTCCTGCACATTTTTGCCATGCTATTTTTATAGCAAACAGTACCTGAAACTTAGTGGCATCAAAAAAGTGTCTGCTATACTAAATTAGTGTCCCACTGGTGCCAAGCAAGTTCCACCCCCTCTGCCTTCTACCCTCCTGCCCATTTTTGCTGTGCTATTTTTATAGCAAAGAGTGCTGAAACTTAATGGCATCCAAAAAGTGTCTGCTATACTAAATTAGTGTCCCACTGGTGCCAAGCAAGTTCCACCCCCTCTGCCTTCTACCCTCCTGCCCATTTTTGCTATGCTATTTTTATAGCAAACAGTGCTGAAACTTAGTGGCATCCAAAAAGTGTTTGCTATACTAAATTAGTGTCCCACTGGTGCCAAGCAAGGTCCACCACCTCTGCCTTCTACCCTCCTGCCCATTTTTGCTACGCTATTTTTATAGCAAACAGTGCTGAATCTTAGTGGCATCCAAAAAGTGTCTGCTATGCTAAATTAGTGTCCCACTGGTGCCAAGCAAGTTCCACCCCCTCTGCCTTCTACCCTCCTGCCCATTTTTGCTATGCTATTTTTATAGCAAACAGTGCTGAAACTTAGTGGCATCCAAAAAGTGTTTGCTATACTAAATTAGTGTCCCACTGGTGCCAAGCAAGTTCCACTACCTTTGCCTTCTACCCTCCTGCACATTTTTGCTATGCTATTTTTATAGCAAACAGTACCTGAAACTTAGTGGCATCCAAAAAGTGTCTGCTATACTAAATTAGTGTCCTACTGATGCCATGCAAGTTCCACCACCTCTGCCTTCCACCCTCCTGCCCATTTTTGCTATGCTATTTTTATAGCAAACAGTGCTGAAACGTAGTTGCATCAAAAAAGTGTCTGCTATACTAAATTAGTGTCCCACTTGTGCCAAGCAAGTTCCACCACCTTTGCCTTCTACCCTCCTGCACATTTTTGCCATGCTATTTTTATAGCAAACAGTACCTGAAACTTAGTGGCATCAAAAAAGTTTCTGCTATACTAAATTAGTGTCCCACTGGTGCCAAGCAAGTTCCACCACCTTTGCCTTCTACCCTCCTGCCCATTTTTGCTACGCTATTTTTATAGCAAACAGTGCTGAAAATTAGTGGCATCCAAAAAGTGTCTGCTATGATAAATTAGTGTCCCACTGGTGCCAAGCAAGTTCCACCCCCTCTGCCTTCTACCCTCCTGCCCATTTTTGCTGTGCTATTTTTATAGCAAACAGTGCTGAAACTTAGTGGCATCCAAAAAGTGTCTACTATACTAAATTATTGTCCCACTGGAGCCAAGCAAGGTCCACCACCTCTGCCTTCTACCCTCCTGCCCATTTTTGCTACGCTATTTTTATAGCAAACAGTGCTGAAACTTAGTGGCATCAAAAAAGTGTCTGCTATACTAAATTAGTGTCCCACTGGTGCCAAGCAAGTTCCACTACCTTTGCCTTCTACCCTCCTGCACATTTTTGCTATGCTATTTTTATAGCAAACAGTGCTGAAACGTAGTGGCATAAAAAAAAGTGTCTGCTATACTAAATTAGTGTCCCACTGGTGCCAAGCAAGTTCCACCACCTTTGCCTTCTACCCTCCTGCACATTTTTGCCATGCTATTTTTATAGCAAACAGTACCTGAAACTTAGTGGCATCAAAAAAGTGTCTGCTATACTAAATTAGTGTCCCACTGGTGCCAAGCAAGTTCCACCACCTTTGCCTTCTACCCTCCTGCCCATTTTTGCTACGCTATTTTTATATCAAACAGTGCTGAAAATTAGTGGCATCCAAAAAGTGTCTGCTATGCTAAATTAGTGTCCCACTGGTGCCAAGCAAGTTCCACCCCCTCTGCCTTCTACCCTCCTGCCCATTTTTGCTGTGCTAATTTTATAGCAAACAGTGCTGAAACTTAGTGGCATCCAAAAAGTGTTTGCTATACTAAATTAGTGTCCCACTGATGCCAAGCAAGGTCCACCACCTCTGCCTTCCACCCTCCTGCCCATTTTTGCTACGCTATTTTTATAGCAAACAGTGCTGAAACTTAGTGGCATCAAAAAAGTGTCTGCTATACTAAATTAGTGTCCCACTGGTGCCAAGCAAGTTCCACTACCTTTGCCTTCTACCCTCCTGCACATTTTTGCTATGCTATTTTTATAGTAAACAGTACCTGAAACTTAGTGGCATCCAAAAAGTGTCTGCTATACTAAATTAGTGTCCTACTGATGCCATGCAAGTTCCACCACCTCTGCCTTCCACCCTCCTGCCCATTTTTGCTATGCTATTTTTATAGCAAACAGTGCTGAAACGTAGTGGCATCAAAAAAGTGTCTGCTATACTAAATTAGTGTCCCACTGGTGCCAAGCAAGCTCCACCACCTTTGCCTTCTACCCTCCTGCACATTTTTGCTATGCTATTTTTATAGCAAACGGTACCTGAAACTTAGTGGCATCCAAAAAGTGTCTGCTATACTAAATTAGTGTCCTACTGATGCCAAGCAAGTTCCACCACCTCTGCCTTCTACCCTCCTGCCCATTTTTGCTACGCTATTTTTATAGCAAACAGTGCTGAAACTTAGTGGCATCCAAAAAGTGTCTGCTATACTAAATTTGTGTCCCACTGGTGCCAAGCAAGTTCCACAACCTCAGCCTTCTACCCTCTTGCACATTTCTGCTATGCTACTTTTATATCAAACAGTGCGGAAACTTAGTGGCATCCAAAAAGTGTCTACTATACTAAATTAGTGTCAAACTGGTGCCAAGCATGTTCCACCACCTCTGCCTTCTACACTCCTGCCCATTTTTGCTATGCTATTTTTATAGCAAACAGTGCTGAAACTTAGTGGCATCAAAAAAGTGTCTGCTATACTAAATTAGTGTCCCACTGGTGCCAAGCAAGTTCCACCACCTCTGCCTTCTACCCTCCTGCCCATTTTTGCTACGCTATTTTTATAGCAAACAGTGCTGAAACTTAGTGGCATCCAAAAAGTGTCTGCTATACTAAATTAGTGTCCCACTGGTGCCAAGCAAGTTCCACCACCTTTGCCTTCTACCCTCCTGCCCATTTTTGCTACGCTATTTTTATAGCAAACAGTGCTGAAACTTAGTGGCATCCAAAAAGTGTCTGCTATGCTAAATTAGTGTCCCACTGGTGCCAAGCAAGTTCCACCCCCTCTGCCTTCTACCCTCCTGCCCATTTTTGCTACGCTATTTTTATAGCAAACAGTGCTGACACTTAGTGGCATCCAAAAAGTGTCTGCTATGCTAAATTAGTGTCCCACTGGTGCCAAGCAAGTTCCACCCCCTCTGCCTTCTACCCTCCTGCCCATTTTTGCTGCGCTATTTTTATAGCAAACAGTGCTAAAACTTAGTGGCATCCAAAAACTGTCTGCTATGCTAAATTAGTGTCCCACTGGTGCCAAGCAAGTTTCACCCCCTCTGCCTTCTACCCTCCTGCACATTTTTGCTATGCTATTTTTATAGCAAACAGTACCTGAAACTTAGTGGCATCCAAAAAGTGTCTGCTATACTAAATTAGTGTCCTACTGATGCCAAGCAAGTTCCACCACCTCTGCCTTCTACCCTCCTGCCCATTTTTGCTATGCTATTTTTATAGCAAACAGTGCTGAAACGTAGTGGCATAAAAAAAAGTGTCTGCTATACTAAATTAGTGTCCCACTGGTGCCAAGCAAGTTCCACCCCCTCTGCCTTCTACCCTCCTGCCCATTTTTGCTGTGCTATTTTTATAGCAAACAGTGCTGAAACTTAGTGGCATCCAAAAAGTGTTTGCTGTACTAAATTAGTGTCCCACTGGTGCCAAGCAAGTTCCACCACCTTTGCCTTCTACCCTCCTGCACATTTTTGCTATGCTATTTTTATAGCAAACAGTACCTGAAACTTAGTGGCATCCAAAAAGTGTCTGCTATACTAAATTAGTGTCCTACTGATGCCAAGCAAGTTCCACCACCTCTGCCTTCTACCCTCCTGCCCATTTTTGCTTCGCTATTTTTATAGCAAACAGTGCTGAAACTTAGTGGCATCCAAAAAGTGTCTGCTATACTAAATTTGTGTCCCACTGGTGCCAAGCAAGTTCCACAACCTCAGCCTTCTACCCTCTTGCACATTTCTGCTATGCTATTTTTATAGCAAACAGTGCGGAAACTTAGTGGCATCCAAAAAGTGTCTACTATAATAAATTAGTGTCCCACTGGTGCCAAGCAAGTTCCACCACCTCTGCCTTCTACCCTCCTGCCCATTTTTGCTATGCTATTTTTATAGCAAACAGTGCTGAAACTTAGTGGGATCAAAAAAGTGTCTGCTATACTAAATTAGTGTCCCACTGGTGCCAAGCAAGTTCCACCACCTCTGCCTCCTACCCTCCTTCCCATTTTTGCTACGCTATTTTTTATAGCAAACAGTGCTGAATCTTAGTGGCATCCAAAAAGTGTCTGCTATACTAAATTAGTGTCCCACTGGTGCCAAGCAAGTTCCACCACCTGAGCCTTCTACCCTCTTGCACATTTCTGCTATGCTATTTTTATAGCAAACAGTGCTGAAACTTAGTGGCATCCAAAAAGTGTCTGCTATACTAAATTAGTGTCCCACTGGTGCCAAGCAAGTTCCACCACCTCTGCCTTCTACCCTCCTGCCCATTTTTGCTATGCTATTTTTATAGCAAACAGTGCTGAAACTTAGTGGCATCAAAAAAGTGTCTGCTATACTAAATTATTGTCCCACTGGTGCCAAGCAAGTTCCACCACCTCTGCCTTCTACCCTCCTGCCCATTTTTGCTACGCTATTTTTTATAGCAAACAGTGCTGAAACTTAGTGGCATCCAAAAGTGTCTGCTATACTAAATTAGTGTCCCACTGGTGCCAAGCAAGTTCCACCACCTCTGCTTCTACCCACCTGCCCATTTTTGCTATGCTATTTTTATAGCAAATAGTGCTAAAACTTAGTGGCATCCAAAAAGTGTTTGCTATACTAAATTAGTGTCCCACTGGTGCCAAGCAAGTTCCACCACCTCTGCCTTCTACCATCCTGCACATTTTTGCTATGCTATTTTTATAGCAAACAGTACCTGAAACTTAGTGGCATCCAAAAAGTGTCTGCTATACTAAATTAGTGTCCTACTGATGCCAAGCAAGTTCCACCACCTCTGCCTTCTACCCTCCTGCCCATTTTTGCTATGCTATTTTTATAGCAAACAGTGCTGAAACGTAGTGGCATAAAAAAAAGTGTCTGCTATACTAAATTAGTGTCCCACTGGTGCCAAGCAAGTTCCACCACCTTTGCCTTCTACCCTCCTGCACATTTTTGCCATGCTATTTTTATAGCAAACAGTGCTGAAACTTAGTGGCATCCAAAAAGTGTCTGCTATGCTAAATTAGTGTCCCACTGGTGCCAAGCAAGTTCCACCACCTTTGCCTTCTACCCTCCTGCCCATTTTTGCTACGCTATTTTTATAGCAAACAGTGATGAAAATTAGTGGCATCCAAAAAGTGTCTGCTATGCTAAATTAGTGTCCCACTGGTGCCAAGCAAGTTCCACCCCCTCTGCCTTCTACCCTCCTGCCCATTTTTGCTGTGCTATTTTTATAGCAAACAGTGCTGAAACTTAGTGGCATCCAAAAAGTGTTTGCTATACTAAATTAGTGTCCCACTGGTGCCAAGCAAGTTCCACCACCTTTGCCTTCTACCCTCCTGCACATTTTTGCTATGCTATTTTTATAGCAAACAGTACCTGAAACTTAGTGGCATCCAAAAAGTGTTTGCTATACTAAATTAGTGTCCTACTGATGCCAAGCAAGTTCCACCACCTCTGCCTTCTACCCTCCTGCCCATTTTTGCTTCGCTATTTTTATAGCAAACAGTGCTGAAACTTAGTGGCATCCAAAAAGTGTCTGCTATACTAAATTTGTGTCCCACTGGTGCCAAGCAAGTTCCACAACCTCAGCCTTCTACCCTCTTGCACATTTCTGCTATGCTATTTTTATAGCAAACAGTGCGGAAACTTAGTGGCATCCAAAAAGTGTCTACTATACTAAATTAGTGTCCCACTGGTGCTAAGCAAGTTCCACCACCTCTGCCTTCTACCCTCCTGCCCATTTTTGCTATGCTATTTTTATAGCAAACAGTGCTGAAACGTAGTGGCATAAAAAAAAGTGTCTGCTATACTAAATTAGTGTCCCACTGGTGCCAAGCAAGTTCCACCCCCTCTGCCTTCTACCCTCCTGCCCATTTTTGCTGTGCTATTTTTATAGCAAACAGTGCTGAAACTTAGTGGCATCCAAAAAGTGTTTGCTATACTAAATTAGTGTCCCACTGGTGCCAAGCAAGTTCCACCACCTTTGCCTTCTACCCTCCTGCACATTTTTGCTATGCTATTTTTATAGCAAACAGTACCTGAAACTTAGTGGCATCCAAAAAGTGTCTGCTATACTAAATTAGTGTCCTACTGATGCCAAGCAAGTTCCACCACCTCTGCCTTCTACCCTCCTGCCCATTTTTGCTTCGCTATTTTTATAGCAAACAGTGCTGAAACTTAGTGGCATCCAAAAAGTGTCTGCTATACTAAATTTGTGTCCCACTGGTGCCAAGCAAGTTCCACAACCTCAGCCTTCTACCCTCTTGCACATTTCTGCTATGCTATTTTTATAGCAAACAGTGCGGAAACTTAGTGGCATCCAAAAAGTGTCTACTATAATAAATTAGTGTCCCACTGGTGCCAAGCAAGTTCCACCACCTCTGCCTTCTACCCTCCTGCCCATTTTTGCTATGCTATTTTTATAGCAAACAGTGCTGAAACTTAGTGGGATCAAAAAAGTGTCTGCTATACTAAATTAGTGTCCCACTGGTGCCAAGCAAGTTCCACCATCTCTGCCTCCTACCCTCCTTCCCATTTTTGCTACGCTATTTTTTATAGCAAACAGTGCTGAAACTTAGTGGCATCCAAAAAGTGTCTGCTATACTAAATTAGTGTCCCACTGGTGCCAAGCAAGTTCCACCACCTGAGCCTTCTACCCTCTTGCACATTTCTGCTATGCTATTTTTATAGCAAACAGTGCTGAAACTTAGTGGCATCCAAAAAGTGTCTGCTAAACTAAATTAGTGTCCCACTGGTGCCAAGCAAGTTTCACCACCTCTGCCTTCTACCCTCCTGCCCATTTTTGCTATGCTATTTTTATAGCAAACAGTGCTGAAACTTAGTGGCATCAAAAAAGTGTCTGCTATACTAAATTATTGTCCCACTGGTGCCAAGCAAGTTCCACCACCTCTGCCTTCTACCCTCCTGCCCATTTTTGCTACGCTATTTTTTATAGCAAACAGTGCTGAAACTTAGTGGCATCCAAAAGTGTCTGCTATACTAAATTAGTGTCCCACTGGTGCCAAGCAAGTTCCACCACCTCTGCTTCTACCCTCCTGCCCATTTTTGCTATGCTATTTTTATAGCAAATAGTGCTAAAACTTAGTGGCATCCAAAAAGTGTTTGCTATACTAAATTAGTGTCCCACTGGTGCCAAGCAAGTTCCACCACCTCTGCCTTCTACCATCCTGCACATTTTTGCTATGCTATTTTTATAGCAAACAGTACCTGAAACTTAGTGGCATCCAAAAAGTGTCTGCTATACTAAATTAGTGTCCTACTGATGCCAAGCAAGTTCCACCACCTCTGCCTTCTACCCTCCTGCCCATTTTTGCTATGCTATTTTTATAGCAAACAGTGCTGAAACGTAGTGGCATAAAAAAAAGTGTCTGCTATACTAAATTAGTGTCCCACTGGTGCCAAGCAAGTTCCACCACCTTTGCCTTCTACCCTCCTGCACATTTTTGCCATGCTATTTTTATAGCAAACAGTGCTGAAACTTAGTGGCATCCAAAAAGTGTCTGCTATGCTAAATTAGTGTCCCACTGGTGCCAAGCAAGTTCCACCACCTTTGCCTTCTACCCTCCTGCCCATTTTTGCTACGCTATTTTTATAGCAAACAGTGATGAAAATTAGTGGCATCCAAAAAGTGTCTGCTATGCTAAATTAGTGTCCCACTGGTGCCAAGCAAGTTCCACCCCCTCTGCCTTCTACCCTCCTGCCCATTTTTGCTGTGCTATTTTTATAGCAAACAGTGCTGAAACTTAGTGGCATCCAAAAAGTGTTTGCTATACTAAATTAGTGTCCCACTGGTGCCAAGCAAGTTCCACCACCTTTGCCTTCTACCCTCCTGCACATTTTTGCTATGCTATTTTTATAGCAAACAGTACCTGAAACTTAGTGGCATCCAAAAAGTGTTTGCTATACTAAATTAGTGTCCTACTGATGCCAAGCAAGTTCCACCACCTCTGCCTTCTACCCTCCTGCCCATTTTTGCTTCGCTATTTTTATAGCAAACAGTGCTGAAACTTAGTGGCATCCAAAAAGTGTCTGCTATACTAAATTTGTGTCCCACTGGTGCCAAGCAAGTTCCACAACCTCAGCCTTCTACCCTCTTGCACATTTCTGCTATGCTATTTTTATAGCAAACAGTGCGGAAACTTAGTGGCATCCAAAAAGTGTCTACTATACTAAATTAGTGTCCCACTGGTGCTAAGCAAGTTCCACCACCTCTGCCTTCTACCCTCCTGCCCATTTTTGCTATGCTATTTTTATAGTAAACAGTGCTGAAACTTAGTGGGATCAAAAAAGTGTCTGCTATACTAAATTATTGTCCCACTGGTGCCAAGCAAGTTCCACCACCTCTGCCTTCTACCCTCCTGCCCATTTTTGCTACGCTATTTTTATAGCAAACAGTGCTGAAACTTAGTGGCATCCAAATAGTGTCTGCTATACTAAATTAGTGTCCCACTGGTGCCAAGCAAGTTCCACCACCTTTGCCTCCTACCCTCCTTCCCATTTTTGCTACGCTATTTTTTATAGCAAACAGTGCTGAAACTTAGTGGCATCCAAAAAGTGTCTGCTATACTAAATTAGTGTCCCACTGGTGCCAAGAAAGTTCCACCACCTGAGCCTTCTACCCTCTTGCACATTTCTGCTATGCTATTTTTATAGCAAACAGTGCTGAAACTTAGTGGCATCCAAAAAGTGTCTACTATACTAAATTAGTGTCCCACTGGTGCCAAGCAAGTTCCACCACCTCTGCCTTCTACCCTTCTGCCCATTTTTGCTATGCTATTTTTATAGCAAACAGTGCTGAAACTTAGTGGCATCAAAAAAGTGTCTGCTATACTAAATTAGTGTCCCACTGGTGCCAAGCAAGTTCCACCACCTCTGCCTTCTACCCTCCTGCCCATTTTTGCTACTCTATTTTTTATAGCAAACAGTGCTGAAACTTAGTGGCATCCAAAAAGTGTCTGCTATACTAAATTAGTGTCCCACTGGTGCCAAGCAAGTTCCACCACCTCTGCTTCTACCCTCCTGCCCATTTTTGCTATGCTATTTTTATAGCAAACAGTGCTGAAACTTAGTGGCATCAAAAAAGTGTCTGCTATACTAAATTAGTGTCCCACTGGTGCCAAGCAAGTTCCACCACCTCTGCCTTCTACCCTCCTGCCCATATTTGCTACGCTATTTTTATAGCAAACAGTGCTGAAACTTAGTGGCATCCAAAAAGTGTCTGCTATACTAAATTAGTGTCCTACTGATGCCAAGCAAGTTCCACCACCTTTGCCTTCTACCCTCCTGCCCATTTTTGCTACGCTATTTTTATAGCAAACAGTGCTGAAATGTAGTGGCATCCAAAAAGTGTCTGCAATACTAAATTTGTGTCCCACTGGTGCCAAGCAAGTTTCACAACCTCAGCCTTCTACCCTCTTGCACATTTCTGCTATGCTATTTTTATAGCAAACAGTGCTGAAACTTAGTGGCATCCAAAAAGTGTCTACTATACTAAATTAGTGTCCCACTGGTGTCAAGCAAGTTCCACCACCTCTGCCTTCTACCCTCCTGCCCATTTTTCCTATGGTATTTTTATAGCAAACAGTGCTGAAACTTAGTGGCATCAAAAAAGTGTCTGCTATACTAAATTAGTGTCCCACTGGTGCCAAGCAAGTTCCACCACCTCTGCCTTCTACCCTCCTGCCCATTTTTGCTGCGCTATTTTTATAGCAAACAGTGCTGAAACTTAGTGGCATCCAAAAAGTGTCTGCTATACTAAATTAGTGTCCCACTGGTGCCAAGCAAGTTCCACCACCTCTGCCTTCTACCCTCCTTCCCATTTTTGCTACGCTATTTTTATAGCAAACAGTGCTGAAACTTAGTGGCATCCAAAAAGTGTCTGCTATACTAAATTAGTGTCCCACTGGTGCCAAGCAAGTTCCACCACCTTTGCCTTCTACCCTTCTGCACATTTTTGCTACGCTATTTTTATAGCAAACAGTGCTGAAACTTAGTGGCATCCAAAAAATGTCTGCTATACTAAATTAGTGTTCCACTGGTGCCAAGCAAGTTCCACCACCTCTGCCTTCTACCCTCCTGCCCATTTTTGCTACGCTATTTTTATAGCAAACAGTGCTGAAACTTAGTGGCATCAAACAAGTGTCTGCTATACTAAATTAGTGTCCCACTGGTGCCAAGCAAGTTCCACCACCTCTGCCTTCTACCCTCCTGCCTATTTTTGCTACGCTATTTTTATAGCAAACAGTGCTAAAACTTAGTGGCATCCAAAAAGTGTCTGCTATACTAAATTAGTGTCCCACTGGTGCCAAGCAAGTTCCACCGCCTCTGCCTTCTACCCTTCTGCACATTTTTGCTATGCTATTTTTATAGCAAACAGTGCTGAAACTTAGTGGCATCCAAAAAGTGTCTGCTATACTAAATTAGTGTCCCACTGGTGCCAAGCAAGTTCCACCACCTCAGCCTTCTACCCTCCTGCCCATTTTTGTTACGCTATTTTTATAGAAAACAGTGCTGAAACTTAGTGGCATCCAAAAAGTGTCTGCTATACTAAATTAGTGTCCCACTGGTGCCAAGCAAGTTCCACCACCTCTGCCTTCTACCCTCCTGCCCATTTTTGCTGTGCTATTTTTATAGCAAACAGTGCTGCCAGTTTTAGGGCCATAGTTGCATTGTCAGGGATATTCAGTGATGGTTCTTCAGCTGTCAATAAAGCTAGACCACCTCTGCAATCTACACCACCTCTCAATTTTTGCAACCACATTTTAAGTGTCCAATCTTGTCTCTAACAAAATGAGTGGCAAAAGGACTCATGCTGGTGGAAAGGGGAACAGGGTTGTTGGAAAAGGAAAAAAGTTTGTCTCCGTGGAAAAGGTGGGAAAGGTACATTAACATCTGCTGAAGATAGGCCATCTTCCAGCAAAAGTAAGATGTCTACTACTTTACGTGGACAATCCGATGTGCTCCCTTTTTACAGAACAAAACAACTGGACCAAAGGTAGACGATGCACAAAAAAAACACATGCTTGAATGGATCTCAAGTGCTACAACAAGTGGCCTCTCCTCCACCTCAACTTCAAAATCCAAAAAACAACATTTCTCTGAGTTGTCATCCCAATCACACTTGCTTTCTCCCAGCTCTCAAGTCTCCATCCGCCCTGCAGAGTATGGTGTAACAGAGATGGCTGAGTCTGCAGAGCTGTTCAGTCACACTATAGGCTGGGAATCAGAGGTCTGCTCCCAAGCTACAGTGAGTACAGACCAGGAAATGGTCTGCAGTGATGCCCAGAAGCTTTGTGAGTCTGATTCAGGCCCTGATGACCAAGTTTCTGAGCATAATGTAGACCCTCATTCCCAAACTGAAACACCTGTTGGTGGAGACAATGAGGAACATACTGATGACGATGAGACGCTAATACCAGATTGGAATGACAACTTAACTATTCAGTTAGGGCAGGAAGAGGTTAGGTCTGAGGGCGAGGGGAGTGCAAACACAATGCTTGATGATGAAGTTCTAGATCCCACATACTGTCACCCCTCAGTCGGGCACTCAAGGAGGTCACCAGAGGTGGTGGAGGAGCATGCAACTGACGACGAAGTAACCTTGCACCTTCCTGGACAGAGTCGGAGTACTGGAAGCACGTGCACAAGTGCATCCTCAGCCACCACTCTGCCTCTGAGCACAAGTCGGGGTGGCTCTGCAGGTCACATGTCCTCTAAGCCTTGCCTAGCCTGGTCGTTTTTTGACCTTGCAAAGGATCTCCCAAATCATGTAATCTGTAAAATTTGTCGGCAATCTATAAGTAGAGGCCAAAACCTCACCAGTTTGACAACTTCTTCCATGAATCGTCACATTAATAACAAGCATAAGTCCCAGTGGGAAGCTCACTGTGCTGCAATGCGGCCTAGCGGAGCAGGCCAACCACCGCCTGCCCCTTCCAGTGTATCCGCGCGCTCTTCATCTTCTATGACTGTGGGGACAGCTGTCAGACCTGTTCTTCCATGCAGACCTTCCACCACTTTAACCGCAACAGGCAGTTTGCTTCTTAGGTCGTCAGTTGGTTTGGAAGGGGAAACAAGTGCTTGTGTACAGCTCTCTCAGACATCGAGAGCACCAACTTTGGATGAAGGCAACATCATGTCTCCACCTGCACTTTCCTCACAGACCTGCAGTTTTGCAGGGACACCCTACTCACCACCGTCTCCACACAGCAGCCAGATCTTGGTCCTTCAGATGTGGACAAATAAAAGGCCATTTCCTCCGAGCCATGACAAAGCTAAGAGGTTGACTTTATCCCTCTGTAAGCTCTTGGCTACCGAAATGCTATCTTTCCGCCTGGTGGACACAGAGGATTTTTGAGACCTTATGTCCATCGCAGTGTCCCAGTACCAGAGGCCCAGTCGCCACTACTTCTCCAAGAAAGGTGTGCCTGCGCTACACCAGCATGTCGCACACAACATCACCGCTTCCTTGAGAAACTCTGTGTGTGATCGGGTGCATTTCAGCACCGATACTTGGACCAGTAAGGATGGACAGGGGTGTTACATGTCGCTGACTGGGCACTGGGTAACTATGGTGATAGATGGAGAAGGGTCTGCTCAACAAGTCTTGCCGTCCCCACGACTTGTGCGTCAATCCTCTGTATGTCAAAGTTCCTCCACTGCTTCTGCCTCCTCAAGCTCGTCTGGGTCCTCCACTTCCACCCCAAGCCTGCCTGGTCAGGCCACCCACGTTGCAACTGCACACAAGGAATCCTGCACACCTCCTTACTATGCTGGCAGCACAGCTCAATGGCATCAGGCGGTCTTTAGCTTGAAATGTCTTGGAAATAAGAGTCACACAGCGGATGAGTTGTGGTCAGCTCTGCTGTCCGAGTTTCGTAAATGGTTGTCTCCACTCAACCTGCAGCCACAGAAGGCCGTGTGCGACAATGCTGCAAACCTGGGTGCGGACCTTCGCCTGGGCAAGGTGACACACGTGCCTTCTATGGCTCACGTGTTGAACCTTGTTGTCCAGCAATTTTTAACCCACTCTCCCGGCCTAGATGGGCTTCTGCACAGGGAACGGTCACTCTCTGCTCACTTCCGCTGTTCAACCGCCGCAGCTGACCGACTTGCATCGCTCCAGAAGTCATTCGGCCTGCCGGTTCATAGCCTGAAATGCGATGTGGCGACATGCTGCAATTCAACTCTTCCCATGTTACAGCGACTGTGGCAGCACCGCCGAGCCCTGGTGCAATACATTATGAGGTATAGCCTGGGCCAATGAGATGCAGAGGTGGGGCAGATCACGCTGATGGAGTGGTCTCAGATCAAGGACCTATGCATCCTTCTGCACAGTTTCGACATGGCGCCGAATATATTTAGCGCTGACAATGCCATTATCAGCATGACAATTCCAGTCATTTACATGCTGGAGCAAACGCTAAACACTATCTAGAGTCAGGTGGTAAGACAAGAGGAAGGGGAGGAAGTACAGGAGGATTCATATGCAGAACGGATACCAACATCTACAAGGTCCAGACGTTCATCATCACCAAGGCGGCAGGCATGGGACGGTGGTGGAGAGGGATTAACAAGGGCGCATGGTAGCAGACAAAATGTTGAGGGAGGGGCAGGAGACCAGGAAGAAATGGATGACGAACTCTCGATGGACATCTAAGACTCAGCAGATGAGGGAGACCTTGGTCAAATTTCGGTTGAACGAGGTTGGGGGGACATGTCAGAGGAAGAAAGCACAATTAGCACCTCTATGCCACAAACACAGCGAGGACTTGGTCCGCATGGATGCACAAGACACATGAGCACCTTCTTGCTGCACTACCTACAACATGACCCTCAAATTGTCAAAATTAGAAGTAATGATGACTACTGGGTTGCCACACTATTAGATCCCCAGTACAAGTCCAAATTTTGTGAAATAATTCCAGCCATAGAAAGGGACGCACGTATGCAGGAGTATCAGCAGAAGCTGTTACTCAATCTTAGCTCGGCTTTTCCACCAAACCCCAGTGGAGCACAGAGTGAATCTCTCAGTTGTAACTTGACAAACATGGGACTGTCTCGTCATCAACAGTCTAACCGTAGCAGCAGCACCGTATCTGGTGCTGGTAACAGCAATTTTATTGAATCGTTTCATAATTTTTTTAGACCATCCTTTGCAAGGCCACCAGAGACAACAAGTCTGACACATAGTCAACGGCTGGAGAGGATGATACAGGAGTATCTCCAAATGAACATCGATGCCATGACTTTGCAACTTGAGCCTTGCTCATTTTAGGCTTTGTGAGGTAGCGTGGTCGGCTGCGCAGCAGAAGACACGGGATGCAGGCATTAAGGTTCACAGCACACGGTTTTAATGTCCAAACAAAAGTCCACAACAATATACATGTGCCTCTCCGGCAGAGAGCTCAGGGAGTTCTGTTCACTCCCCCACACCCGGCACACCTGCCCTTGTTCCTGTTTCCTTTTAACCCTTCCTTAAGCCTGTAGGGAAACAGCATTAACCCTGGAGTGGAGTTACTTTCTATCATGGAGTGAGCACAACCGGGGCGAGACATACCGGCCGTCATAGATAACCCCGGTCACAGTCTCACATACCCCCCCCCTCAGTTCAAGCGTGCGGGGTTGAACTCCCGCCATCAAACACGGGCCACGGGACAAGGCATCAGCGTTGCCCTGCAACCCACCGGCCCTATGTTCAACCGTAAACCGGAAGTTCTGCAGAGAAAGGAACCACCGGGTAACCCGGGCATTCCGTTCCTTGGCGGACCTCATCCAGACCAGTGGAGAGTGATCCGTCACCAAGCAAAACTGCCGTCCCAGCAGGTAATAGCGTAGGGACTCCAAGGCCCACTTGATCGCCAGGCACTCCTTCTCCACTACGCTATAATTCCGCTCGGGAGGGGTGAGCTTCCTACTTAAGAAGGTGACGGGGTGTTCCTCCCCCTGAACCACCTGAGACAGCACTGCCCCCAGGCCGACTTCTGAGGCGTCAGTCTGTACTATGAACTCCTTCCGGAAATCAGGGTGTACAAGAACGGGCTGTCCGCACAGGACCTCCTTCAGGGCCCGGAAGGAGTCCTCGGCCTGCGGAGTCCAGCGCACCATGACGGACTTCTTGCCTTTGAGAATGTCCGTCAAGGGGGCTGATAGTCCCACAAAATCCTTTACAAACCTCCTGTAGTACCCCACGATACCTAGGAAGGCCCTAACCTGCTTCGTGGTCAGGGGTCTAGGCCACTTCTGGATCGCCTCAACCTTGTTAATTTGGGGCTTAATCACTCCTTGGCCTATCACGTAGCCCAAGTAGCGGGCTTCCGTGAGTCCCAATGCACATTTCTTGGGATTGGCTGTCAATCCGGCTGTTCGAAGCGCGTCCACCACCGCTTTTACCTGTTCCAAGTGGGTCTGCCAATCGGAGCTGTAAATAATGATGTCATCCAGGTACGCTGATGCATACGCCTGGTGGGGTTCCAGCACTAAGTCCATCAACCTCTGGAACGTGGCTGGAGCGCCATGTAACCCAAAAGGGAAGACAACATAGTGGAAGAGACCCTCCGGCGTAACAAAAGCGGTTTTCTCCTTGGCGGACTCCGTCAGTGGCACCTGCTAGTACCCCTTGGTCAGGTCGAGCGTGGTAAAATATCGCGCCTGTCCCAGCCTATCAATCAGCTCATCCACCCGGGGCATGGGGTAGAGATCGAACTTGGATATTTCGTTCAATCTCCTAAAGTCATTGCAGAACCTTAAGGAGCCATCGGGTTTTGGTATTAGGACAATCGGACTAGCCCATTCACTCCGGGATTTTTCGATGACCCCCAGGCGTAACATTGTCTTTATTTCCTCCGATATGGCTTGTCGTCGAGCCTCCGGTACCCGGTATGACTTCAGGCGTACCTTCAGGTGGGGCTCGGTGACAATATCATGTCGTATCAGACTGGTCCTACCGGGCAGCTCGGAGAAGACATCAGGGTTCTGCTGAACCAACCGTCTGGTCTCTCGCCTCTGAGTCTTGGTGAGGGCTTCTCCAATCCTTACTTCCGGTTCGTCCTCTCCGGAGGTCGCTGGAGCCGGATGTGAACGACCCGAAGAGGAGGGAGGTGGGGAAAAAACAGCCATCAGGCTTTCCCGTTCCTGCCAAGGTTTTAATAGGTTGACATGGTATATTTGTTCAGGTTTCCGCCTACCGGGCTGCAATACCTTATAGTTGACCACCCCGACTCTTTCCTTTATCTCGTAGGGGCCTTGCCACTGAGCCAGGAATTTACTCTCCGCCGTGGGGATCAATACCAACACCCGATTCCCGGGTTTAAAGGTCCGCATGGTGGCTTGTCTATTGTAGCGGCCGCTTTGCGTGGCCTGAGCCTCCTGTAAATGCTCCTTCACAATTGGCATGACCGCGCTTATGCGGTTCTGCATACCCAAAATGTGTTCAATCACACTTTTATGGGGGGTGGGCTCTTGCTCCCATGTTTCCTTTGCCAGGTCCAACAATCCCCGGGGATGTCGCCCGTATAACAATTCAAAAGGCGAAAACCCCGTGGATGCCTGTGGCACCTCTCGTATGGCAAACATCAAATAGGGAAGCATCATATCCCAGTCTTTCCCGTCTTTTGAAATCACCCTTTTGAGCATGGTTTTCAGGGTTTTATTGAAACGCTCGACTAAACCGTCCGTTTGAGGATGATACACAGACGTACGCAACTGCTTGATCTGGAGTAGCCGGCATAGCTCTTTGGTCACTTTAGACATGAATGGGGTCCCCTGATCCGTAAGGATCTCCTTGGGCAACCCCACCCGGCAGAACACAGCAAACAACTCCCGAGCTATAAGCTTTGCTGCAGTATGTCTGAGAGGTATCGCCTCGGGATACCGGGTGGCATAGTCAACGATCACTAGGATGTGTTGGTGCCCTCGAGCGGACTTTATGAGGGGCCCCACCAGATCCATCCCTATCCGTTCAAAAGGGACTTCTATAATGGGTAACGGTACCAACGGACTGCGAAAATGGGTCAGGGGTGCGGTAAGCTGACACTCCGGGCAGGTTTCGCAGAACCGTTTTACCTCCCCAAAGACCCCGGGCCAATAGAACATTTGCAATATTCGCTCCTGCGTTTTCTTGACCCCTAGGTGGCCACTCATCAGGTGTTTATGAGCCAAGTCGAGGACCCGCCGGCGATATGGCTGGGGCACCACCAACTGTTCTACCCCCACGCCCCGTATTTCATCTACCCGGTAGAGTAAATCTTGCTTAAGAGCGAAATGGGGGTACCTTACCTGGGCACCGGGCAGCTGTGCCACCCCGTCAACTACTGTCACCCGACTCCGGGCATGTATTAATGTAGGGTCCTGGAGTTGTGCTGTCCCAAACGTATCCGGGGACGCCTCCAACTCCGGGATGGGCTCGACCATCTCAGCCTCTCCTGCCAATACCTCTAGGGGTGACCTATCGGGTTCACACTCTGTTCCTATCATGGGGACCCCTACGGCAGGCGTCCCGGATTCAGGATTGTAGGGCTCAGGTCCCGGACTGACCAATATCTGAGGGGACTTAGGGGGTCCCCTCCATAAAGTCCAAAAATAGGGCAGATCCCTTCCTAGGATCACGTCATAAGGAAGAGTGTTAAGAAGTCCCACCTCATGTTGCACCTGACCGCAAGGTGCTGTGATGGTGACAATCCCCGTGGGATAGTCTCGGCGGTCCCCATGTATGCAAACCACCCCCACGGTACGTCCTGTGGCCTTTACTTTAGCCCTCAAGGTGGATCGCACAAGGGTCACTAAGCTTCCGGAATCCAACAATCCTGTAACCGGACATCCATTCACCTGTATTTGGCACAAGTGGGGCTCCGTCTCTGGGGAGACCAGGTCAGCGGTACACACCACCTGAGCATACATTGAACCCTGCCGGGTAACCCCACAATCCATGGGCTCCGTGGTGAGTGGACACTGGGCTTCCATATGTCCCACCCGCTGGCACCGCCAACATCTAATAGGGAAGGATACCCCCTTGACGGGTTGTCGTTTAGGGTACAGAACCTTCCGGACCTCAGGAATGGCGGCCGCGGCCTCAGACGGGACGGTAGGGGACTCCTGCACCGTTGTCAGCGGTGGGTCCTTGGCCCTAGGCTTGGAGGGGCCGGACCGACGGGCGGTACGCAAAGTCTCAGTGTCCCGTATCAAGTCCTGCGTAGCCACATGCCGCTCTACCAGGGACACTAATTGGTCCAGGGTACTCGGGTCACCCTGTCCTACCCACCGTTGAACGGTGACGGGTAAAGTGCGCACAAAACGATCCACTACTACCCTTTCCACCATTTGCGCCGGGCTCAGAGTGTCAGGCTGCAACCACTTTTTTACAAGATGCAACAAGTCATAGGCCTGGGAGCGTACGGGTTTGGCTTCCTCATAGAACCACTGATTTACCCGCTGAGCCCGTACATAGGTATTCACCCCCAACCGAGCCAGTATTTCGGCTTTCAGGGTCACATAGTCAATGGCGTCCTCGGTACAGAGTTCCAGGTACGCTTTTTGGGGTTCCCCCGTCAGATAGGGCGACAATACCTCAGCCCACTGGGGGGTCGGCAGCTTTTCCCGCTCGGCCACCCGCTCAAACACCGCCAGGAACGCTTCCACATCATCCCCCGGGGTCATCTTTTGCAACGCTTGTCTCACCGCTTTCCGGACGCTGCCGTCGTCACCCGGTCCCGGGGTTGTTGCTGCCGGTCCGGCACGGATCGACTTGGCCAGGAGAACCATCTGTTCTTGGTGCCTTTTTTCCTGCAATTGCAAGGATTGCTGCTGACGTTCCAACGCCCGGAGCAGGTGTGCATTGGTCTGTTGCTGCTGTGCATAAGCCTCTTGTAGCTGTGCATTAGTCTGTTGCTGCTGCCTTAGTATGTCCTCCATGGCGTCGCCGGGTTTGGGCTGTAGTATAGCCGCTCGAATCCAGGACATGTGCTACTGGGTCACCAGGGATGGATGCTACACCTCACCGGCTGTCATGCCCGCCGATTCTCCACCATATGTGAGGTAGCGTGGTCGGCTGCGCAGCAGAAGACACGGTATCCAGGCATTAAGGTTCACAGCACACGGTTTTAATGTCCAAACAAAAGTCCACAACAATATACATGTGCCTCTCCGGCAGAGAGCTCAGGGAGTTCTGTTCACTCCCCCACACCCGGCACACCTGCCCTTGTTCCTGTTTCCTTTTAACCCTTCCTTAAGCCTGTAGGGAAACAGCATTAACCCTGGAGTGGAGTTACTTTCTATCATGGAGTGAGCACAACCGGGGCGAGACATACCGGCCGTCATAGATAACCCCGGTCACAGTCTCACAGCTTCAAATCTTGAAAAATGGCCTGAGCTCGCCACTTACGCCTTGGAGATCTTGTCATGTCCCGCAGCCAGCGTTGTCTCTGAATGTGTCTTCAGTGCTGCTGGGTGTGTGCTGACAGATAAGCGCACGCATCTGTCCAGTGACAATGTGGACAGACTAACGTTCATCAAGATGAACAAGTCATGGATCCGCAAGGACTTTGCTACCCCTGTGTCATCCAGGGGAGAGTAAAAGCTTGTGGATTTGGAATGTGCTTGATCCTAATGTACCTGTCAAGTTTGCAACTGGGACACAAGTAATGCCACTTAAGTGGTGTCTGTGTGGCCCAATTTTTGGAAAAAAGGGAGACTCTGCTTGGAGTCCGCTTGCTGTGTTTTTAAAAATGAGCCAAGATGACCAAGTCTTGGTTCAGCAAGGACTTTGCTACCTACCCCGGTGTCATCCTAGGGACAGTTAAGGCTGGCGTATTTTGGAATGCGCTTTATGCAAATCAAAACATCCTATTTGCAACTAGGGCACAAGTGATGCCACTGAAGGGGTGTCTGTGTGGCCCAATTTTTGGAAAAAAGGGAGACTCTGCTTGGAGTCCGCTTGCTGTGTTTTTAAAAATGAGCCAAGATGACCAAGTCTTGGTTCAGCAAGGACTTTGCTACCTACCCCGGTGTCATCCTAGGGACAGTTAAGGCTGGCGTATTTTGGAATGCGCTTTATGCAAATCAAAACATCCTATTTGCAACTAGGGCACAAGTGATGCCACTGAAGGGGTGTCTGTGTGGCCCAATTTTTGGAAAAAAGGGAGACTCTGCTTGGATTTCGCTTACTGTGTTTTTAAAAATGAGCCAAGATGACCTAGTCTTGGTTCAGCAAGGACTTTGCTACCTACCCCAGTGTCATCCTGGGGACAGTTAAGGCTGGCGTATTTTGGAATGTGCTTGATGCAAATCAAAACATCCTGTTTGCAACTAGGGCACAAGTGATGCCACTGAAGGGGTGTCTGTGTGGCCCAATTTTTGGAAAAAAGGGAGACTCTGCTTGGAGTCCACTTGCTGTGTTTTTAAAAATGAGCCAAGATGACCAAGTCTTGGTTCAGCAAGGACTTTGCTACCTACCCCGGTGTCATCCTGGGGTCAGTTAACGCTGGCGTATTTTGGAATGTGCTTTATGCAAATCAAAACATCCTGTTTGCAACTAGGGCTCAAGTGATGCCACTAAAGGGGTGTGTGTGGGCCCAATTTTTGGAAAAAAGAGAGACTCCGCTTGGAGTCCCCTTGCTGTGTTTTACATGATTTTAGAAGGGCATGATTGCCTATATCTGTGTCTCCTCCTCTTTTTCTTCGTCCAGCTGTTTAATTTTTGCATGAGTATTTGTCCTTGTCACTTTCTCATGTGTTTGTGTTGTCTTGGGAGTTGTTTGTCACCTTTTGGACACCTTTGAGAGTGTTTTCTAGGTGTTTTTATGTGTTTGTGGTTGCCTCCCACTGTTTTCTATGGGGTTCAAGAGGTTCGTCGAACGGTTCGCCAAACCGAACTCGAACGCGGCCTCCGATCGACGAACTGAGTCGAACTAGAGCCTCTAGAGGTTCGCTCATCTCTAATTAACACTAAAGACTATAGCTATTCTTGAAGGAGAAAGAAAAACACTATCTGCAACACAAGTGGTCTCAAAAGGGATTCAAAAAAGGTTTAGATAAATTTGTGAAAGAAAATAACTAAAATACTTATAGAAATGTCTATGTGGGTAGTTTGAAGACAAAGGTTGACCTGCACTACTCGTTTGTATCCAATCAAAGAGTCATAATTAGGCGAAAGTATTAGTAGTACGGTTTATTCTCTACATGTTTCAAAGTATTTCAACTTCTTCAGGAGATCACAGAGATTCCTGACTCCTGAAGAAGTTGGGATACTTCGAGACATATAGAAAATAAACCACACTACTAATACTGTCACCTAATTCTGACTCCTTGATTGGATAACACACCAGCAGTGCAGGTTACTCGATTTCTCCGAACTACCTGTGGAACTGGAACCCTGTAAGAAGCCCCCAGGTGAACGGAACTATCTTTTTATTTTTATATTATTCACCTCGTATCACTTATTTAACCCTAGAACGCGCAACCATAGAAATCTACCATAGAAAACAAGTAACCTATCAGACCTGCGAGGCCCCAGGTATGCGTTCTAGGGTTAATCTGGATTACTCCCTATTGTGCTTTCCTTGTTCCCTTAGCCAATTTCTTATATAAATGTTTACAGTTCTTCCCTTGAAAGTTGATCTAAACGCCACTTTTAAACAGGGGAGGGTGGGAAAGGGAGGAGCTGAGGGGATAAACATTCTCTCTTTTATCACAGATTGACTCATGCTTTATATGCTTTTTTTTTAACCTCCTCTGGACTAATACAGGAAAACAAATTTATAAAGTTCATTCAACTCATAGCCCATCTTTTTAACCCTTTAAATATTTCTCATTTCTTGGTGAAATTTGATGAACACACTGTATGTCATTTATAAACTCATAGTTTGTATATCGTGCTGCTATGCAATAAAGATGAATGCTGAATCTTCAATATGTGACTTTTTCTACATTTTACAAGTCACATATTGAATATTCAGCATTCATCTTTATTGCACAACAGCCCCGCAAGCAACCCTTTCTACTACTATTGGCTATTATGAAGTATCCTTGATACTGGGGCTTGCAGAAGCTGTTTTTTCAAAATATTTTTTCCCAGTAGTGGTGTCTGACACAACCCCAGATGAAGGCTTCATCCAAGATAATTCTAAGTGTCTTATCTGTGTGCAAAACAGAATCCACCCTTCTTAGATTTCAGCTGGAGTATACATCTACCCTTATTGAATGAACTGGCATAGCAGATACAGTCACCCAAAGAGATTATTACAATTCAGAGGCACAAACGTGGTTGTAAATCAACATTGAGACACACAGATTGGTACCTGCTAACAGGTGCACAGTATACAGGCGTTCGTTATTACCAACGGTAATAAAATACAGTCATATGAAAAAGTTTGGGCACCCCTATTAATGTTAACCTTTTTTCTTTATAACAATTTGGGTTTTTGCAACAGCTATTTCAGTTTCATATATCTAATAACTGATGGACTGAGTAATATTTCTGGATTGAAATGAGGTTTATTGTACTAACAGAAAATGTGCAATCCGCATTTAAAAAAAAATTTGACCGGTGCAAAGTATGGGCACCCTTATAAATTTCTTGATTTGAACACTCCTAACTACTTTTTACTGACTTACTAAAGCACTAAATTGGTTTTGTAACCTCATTGAGCTTTGAGCTTTTTAGGCAGGTGTATCCAATCATGAGAAAAGGTATTTAAGGTGGCCACGTGCAAGTTGTTCTCCTATTTGAATCTCCTATGAAGAGTGGCATCATGGGCTCCTCAAAACAACTCTCAAATGATCTGAAAACAAAGATTATTCAACATAGTTGTTCAGGGGAAGGATACAAAAAGTTGTCTCAGAGATTTAAACTGTCAGTTATCACTGTGAGGAACATAGTAAGGAAATGGAAGAACACAGGTACAGTTCTTGTTAAGCCTAGAAGTGGTAGGCCAAGAAACATATCAGAAAGGCAGAGAAGAAGAATGGTGAGAACAGTCAAGGACAATCCACAGACCACCTCCAAAGACCTGCAGCATCATCTTGCTGCAGATGGTGTCAATGTGCATCGGTCAACAATACAGCGCACGTTGCACAAGGAGAAGCTGTATGGGACAGTGATGTGAAAGAAGCCGTTTCTGCAAGCATGCCACAAACAGAGTCGCCTGAGGTATGCAAAAGCACATTTGGACAAGCCAGTTACATTTTGGAAGAAGGTCCTGTGGACTGATTAAACAAAGATTGAGTTGTTTGGTCATACAAAAAGGCGTTATGCATGGAGGCAAAAAAACACGGCATTCCAAGAAAAGCACTTGCTACTCACAGTAAAATTTGGTGGAGGTTCCATCATGCTTTGGGGCTGTGTGGCCAATACTGCCACCGGGAATCTTGTTAAAGTTGAGGGTCGCATGGATTCAACTCAGTATCAGCAGATTCTTGACAATAATGTGCAAGAATCAGTGACGAAGTTGAAGTTACGCAGGGGATGGATATTTCAGCAAGACAATGATCCAAAACACCACTCCAAATCTACTCAGGCATTCATGCAGAGGAACAATTACAATGTTCTGGAATGGCCATCCCAGTCCCCAGGCCTGAATATCATTGAAAATCTGTGGGATGATTTGAAGCGTGCTGTCCATGCTCAGCGACCATCAAACTTAACTGAACTGGAATTGTTTTGTAAACAGGAATGGTCAAATTCCTGACCATCATCCAGGATCCAGGAACTCATTAAAAGCTACAGGAAGCGACTAGAGGCTTTTATTTTTGCAAAAGGGGGATCTACAAAATATTAATGTCACTTTTATGTTGAGATGCCCATACTTTTGCACCGGTCAAATTTTGTTTAAATGCGGATTGCACATTTTCTGTTAGTACAATAAACCTCATTTCAATCCAGAAATATTACTCAGTCCATCAGTTATTAGATATATGAAACTGAAATAGCTGTTGCAAAAACCCAAATTGTTATAAAGAAAAAAGGTTAACATTAATAGGAGTGCCCAAACCTTTTCATATGACTATATTTTGGTGCCTTTTTAGGAGGGATATTATGTTGTGTGGTGTATTGCCAAATGAAAGGAATAATATATAGAATATGATGCTAAGCAGTACACAGTTTCTTTCCAGAGCATGTCTGTACATCCATCAATCACCAAATTCTCTAAGCCAGGCCTGATGGAAAAATGATCAGTGACAGTAGAATATGACATTAGAGAAAACAGAGGGCTTCACATTATGGAAATCCACTGCTGCACGGTCTAGGTTTTATAATTATAATAATGCATAATTATGAATTACAATAGGAATAGTGTAAGATTACATGCTAACCATTACATTCCTACTGTAAGAGGCCACAACTGCAGGAAAATAACCTGTAAGGGGAACCTGACATGTTCCCAATGGTCTCTAACACACCAACATTTGTCTATTCCTTTATAAATATTTTGCTTAGCCATCACTTTATATTGTCTGTAACACCCCCGCCGGAAGTCACGTGCATGATCACGTGACTTCCGGTGGTTGCCTTGGTAGCACAGGGTCTAGTAAAATTAAAAAAGAAAGTAAAAAAAAATAGTTTTAAAAAATAAAGAAACCTAAAAGTTCAAATCACCCCCCTTTTGCCCTATTGAAAATTAAAGGGTTAAAAAAATAAAAAATATACACATATTTCGTATTGCCGCTTTCATAAATGTCCGATCTGTCAAAATATAAAATCAATTAATCTGATAGGTAAACAAAGTAGCGGCAAAAAATTTTCCAAAAGCCAAAATTATGTTTTTTGGTCGCTGCACGTTTTGCGCAAAATGCAATAACAGACGATCAAATGTAGCATCTACACAAAAATTTATGGTTCCATTAAAAACATCAGCTTGAGACGCAAAAAATAAACCATCACTGAGCCATAGATCCTAAAAAATGAGAGCGGTACGGGTTTCGGAAAATGGCGCAAAACATGCGCCACTTTTTTGGACAAACTTGTGATTTTTTTAACCCCTTAGATACAAGTAAACCTATACATGTTTGGTATCTACAAACTCGCACCTACCTGAGGCATCACACGAACACATCAGTTTTACCATTTAGTGAACATGGTGAATAAAATATCCCAAAAACTATTGTGTTATCACACTTTTTTTGCAGTTTTTCCCCACTTGGAATTTTTTTGCTATTTTCCAGTACATTATATGGTAAAACTTATGGTTTAATTTAAAAGTGCAACTCGTCCCGCAAAAAACAAGCCCTCATATGGCAAGATTGACAGAAAAATAAAACAGTTACGGCTCTCGGAAGAAGGGGAGCAAAAAAAACAAACAAACAGAAAAATGGAAAACGCCTACGGGCTGAAGGGGTTACAAAACTCTCTTTTTACAGTTTGTTTTTAATATGCTAATTTTCCTTTTGACTAGTTGATGGAGCGTTTGTTTCTCAGGGTACGCCCCTCTGGGTATGATAAAGTGATTTCCAAGAGCCAGCATCATCAGTGGCTCTCTGCAAATATCACACATGAGCACGACTTTCTTGCCTAATCTTCATTGTGCTTCTGAAGACGTGTAAACGCTTCTCAGTGTAACGCTCACTACTGGAGATGGTTAAGTGGAGAGCAGGAGTGAACCCACTGGGCCATAGGGAGAATCCGTGTTTACTTGTTGGTGTGAGGGGACTGACTAAACGCCTGCCACAAGGCAGACACCAAGTGTCACTCCCAGGTCAGTTACCGGGACTGTGGCAGCTGACCCCCAGTGCAGGGATGGACACGGGGACAATCAGGCAGAGTCTCTCGTGCAGTAGGCACCACTGGGAAGGCTGAAGCAGATGTGTGCCGCCCCTGCAGCTGATCGAACCGCTCGGATCCGGGGATCTGGTGATTACTCGTGGCTCGAGGGTCTCCGGACCCGGGGGCTAGGGGCCACACTCAAATGGAAAAAGGGTATTTACAGGGGAATTGGTATATAGTTTGTGATGCCACCCGTGGTGTACGTTAATTGGGAGTACCGCCGCTGCCTTTGGGAGTACCCGGGGTGATGGAGTGGGGCAGCAAGGTTTCGTTGCCCTCCATGGGTAGGGAAATACAGGGTGCAGTGCAGGAGTCAGTCGGGTACTCACTCAGCAATGAAGCAGACGCTGACAACAGGGTAAACCAAATATGTATGCGGTGAGACATTTGATCGGTAAGCAGTATAATATTGTACACTTATGCTTTAACATTAAATTGCCTTGCTGTCTCCCGCGGAGGGCTTCTATGGATCTTAACAAGATTGATTTCTAACAATTTATATAAGGATTATGCCTTGTAATTAATGACATGGTTATTGCTTATGATTTTTTCGTCTGAGTGATCAAGATCCATATATTCTCTCCACGTATATGTACACCTGTGGTCCGCACCGGATTGTGCACCCTTTTAGTATGTCTGTTATCTGTACCCTGCACCTATGCATCAATAAACATCTTTATTCACATAACAAGTCTCATTGCATTCTTTTTGGTTTTGGGTTGTCTGCTCTGGCGATTTTTCCATGGTCCTTATGACCACACACCAGGTTATTTATATGAATTGTGGTATTAAATTACTTTTATCATGGTGGAGTGGATGTTGAAAAGTAACTATATAAACCAAATATCTGACTGTCGCTGTCTCTTGAGGGGAGCTCGTCCATGACCTGCCTCCTGGCACAAATTTAGAATGTCCTTTGTGGCCCGTTAGCTTGGAGCTTTTCGGGCTCCGCTTCCCACTATGGCTAAGTGAGGGAGCCTGCTTTCAGGGGCTCACGCTTGGGATTTCAGTGGGCCGCTTGTTTGGGAAATCCCTATCCCTCTCGTTGCGCTAGTGCCCCCGATCCCTGAGCTTAGTGGGAACAGTTCATAAGGGCCCTGTCCTCCGCAGGTTAAGTGCTGCGTCGCCTGAAGCTTCTCCCCAACCTAGGGTCCGTGTACGCCAACGTGCCTTCGATCCCGGAATGGTGATAGGACCAGGCTGCTCACCGTCCTCCAAGACAGGTCCCAGGCACCTAGCCTCAATCCCCTGCGACCGGGGGTCCAACTCCTCTAGGTCCAGACCACTGTCTGCGACCTAGTCTGCTTCTCCCCTGGGAGCTACAACTCCCAGCTTCCTCAGAGCTCCTCAGAGCTCGAAGGCTACCACTCAACTGACTTGACACCTCCCACCTCCCTGCCTGACCCCTAGGTGGGCGGCCCTATTCCTGCTTAAGCAGCCCACTGGTGTGCCTGACAGGTGTCGTGCAAGGTGTATCTAGGATTTGTGAATGCTGGTGGAGGCAGTACTGCAGAATGGAGACCGAGAACCATGAGGAGTTTAATCCTGCACTAAGAGAAAGAGCGTGCAGAACCCTGTGATGACCTGAATAGCCCAGGGCATCACAGATGACACGGCCAAAGAGGACAGAAAGCGACACTAATAGAGCTGGGACCATCGGGCTAGCTGAGTCAGATTGCATGGCCAGGGTCGATGGACACAGTCTCTAGTATAGCTGGGACCACTGGGAAGCTGAGGCTGATGGCAAGACCGGGGTGGATGGACACAATCACTAGTATAGCTGCGGCCATCCGGAAGCTGAGGCACATAGCAGGAAGGATGGACACCGGGGTACCGACAGGTCTGGGAGACAGACAAAGGACACTGTACATTGTAATGAGGATGCACAGCAGACAAGGGGACCTGAGAACTAGCTGTCTAGGGAACAAACCACTAACAGACTAATTACGTTGATCAGGCACCTCCCCCAGTGGGAAAGTGCTGTAAGTACCCAGTGCCTCTGAGCAATAGCTGAAAGAGGCTTCCAGGAAATTACAGTCTGACCCTTTAAGAAAAGGGAAGCGGTGGGCGTACACACCCTTGAACTCCCGGATTGCTTGTGCCATGTCCACAGGTCCCGGTAGAGGGAAACAGAGAACACCCAAGTGGAGGACTGCAGGGAAACCAGGCAGCATGGTACGGACCGACATCTCTGCAGGTGTGATGCCCTGGTAAAACCAGGGTGTCACAGAGCCTGCAAAAATCCAGCAAAGTGCAGGCCATTCTCCTCTTTGGTAACCTGATCCCACACCAGTGCAGCAGGACAGACACCCCCCCCCAGTGTAAGAGCTAAACTGAGCAGGAGGGGAGAGGCGAGAGCAGAGTGTGTGGGGAGAGGGAGAGGAGAGGAGTCCAGAGTAGTAGCTCCCGGGCTGCTACAGAAGCGTGCTCCAAAAGGGCCGGGACAGGCTGTTAGTGAGGAAGGGACTTGAGGTGACCGGGGCAGGGTAGTGGCCCGCCGGTATCGAAAGAGATCCCGGATCACTGCAGGGGAGTGGACTCCCCGTTCGCGGCCGAGGAGGAAAGAAAGAGAAAGAGTGGAGAAAGAGGCACCTGACTGCAGGGAAAGAACAGGGGTCTGCTGCACCGTGTGTGGGACTTAAACACCCTCCGTACCGAAGGCTGCGGACTCCGGCAGTTTCTAGTTTACCAGTGACTCTGTGTGATTCAATTGTGAGTACAACAGTGGCATCAGGCACCGCACCGCAGCACTGCGCCCTGCAGCACGCTCCCTCCTACCAGGCCCCGGGACACCAGCACCTCAGCTGCTCCCGGCCATCGCTCCCGGGAACCCCCGTCACCAGCAGCGGTGGTGCCCACCATCACCACAACCCCGTGGGTGGCGTCACAACCGACATCCCACCACCAAACCTCCCCCTTTTCACTCGTAGGCGAGGAGGCGCTGCTCGAGCCCCCGGGTCCATCCGCGTGCTCGAGCCACCGAGGAGCAGAAGCACTGGACCAGAGCGCCAGAGGTTCCCCAGGCGAGCGGCGTTCCCCAAAAACCCCTCTTCGCCCGCGACACAGGGAGGAAAGCGAGCAGTGCAGGGACACCGGTGCTACACTCGGTTTCAGAAGTGCACTGTACATGTCCAGACACTAAGAAGATCTGTTCCAGCAGCTGATGTTCGGCTCCTCCTTGGGCATCAGGAAATGCTAAGTTTTACTTTAGGGCATTGAGGTCTGTGATACTAGTCAGTTAGATATATCCTGTGTTTTAATAAATTCTCCACTTTAGTTTTTCCAGTTTTTTCTGTAGACAAATTTGACGGAAGGGGAATTGGAATGCCAAATCCAGTGTTCTAATAGAAAGAAGCAATGCCTTCTCCTTTACATTGGAAGAGCAGTAGAATTTTAAAAAACGTATATACAGCAAATAAAATAATTATTGAACATGTCATTAATTTTCAAGTAAATCTAATATATAAAGCTCAGTGTGTGTGTGTATGTGTGTATGTCCGCTAAAGGAATCCGCACCGTCGCATGTACAATCATGAAATTTTGCACAAACACTCCATGTGACTCAGGGAACGTTATAGACTATGTTTGGGTGGGAAAATTTAACCCCGTGCTTTCCAGTTACTCTACAAAAATCCTGCAGCCATTAAACTGAATGAAGCTGGGAGCTCCAGGCTATAAATAGCAATGGTCAGTGGTTGCTATAGGAACAAAATAAACTGTTAGTATAAGATAGGATAGATGGATAGAGAGAGACAGAAAAAGACAGACAGACATAGAGAGACAGACTGGGAAAGAGACAGCCGGAGAAAGAGACAGCCAGAGAAAGAGACAGCCCTGTTAAGAGACAGCCCTGGAAAGAGACAGCCCTGGAAAGAGACAGCCTGGCAAAGAGACAGCCGGGCAAAGAGACAGATGCCCGAAGAGACAGACCTGGAAAGAGATAGACTTGGAAAGAGACAGATGGACAAAGAGACAGACCTGGAAAGAGACAGATGGGGAAAGAGACAGATGGGGAAAGAGACAGAGCAGGAAAGAGACAGCTCTGAAAAGAGACAGCCCTGCAAAGAGACAGCCCGGCAAAGAGACAGCCCGGTAAAGAGACAGATGGGCAAAGAGACAGACGGGCAAAGAGACAGACGGGCAAAGAGAAAGATGGGGAAAGAGACAGACGGGGAAAGAGACAGACAAGGAAAGAGACAGACCTGGAAAGAGACAGACCTGGAAAGAGACAGACCTGGAATCAGAGAGATAGAAACAGTCAGACAAGGAAAGAGATAGACAGCGAGACAGACAGACAGCAATACACAGACAGAGACTGGGAGGGAGACAGAGAGACAGTTACTATCCCTGGCAACGCCCGGGTACTACAGCTAGTCTAATATATAAAGCTGAATGTGTGTATGTATGTATGTATGTATGTGTGTATGTCCGGGATTGGCATCTGCACCGTCGCAGCTACAGCCACAAAATTTTGCACACTCACACGTCTGGACCCTGATAGCATCATAGGCTATGTTGTGAGGCGAAATTTTAACCCCGTGCATTCCAATTTACCAATCAATTGTGCCCCTATCTACATAATAGAGTATAAGTGAAACGAAAAGTGTATCCGCACCGTCGCATTTACAATCATGAAATTTTGCACAGACACCTCATGTGACCCAGGGAACGTCGTAGACTATGTTTTGACAGGAAAATGTAACCCCGCGCTTTACAGTTACTCTCCAAAAACATGCCTCCATTAAAGTAAATGGAGCCTGGAACTACAGGTTATTAGTAGGAGCCGTGATTGGTTGCTATAGGAACAAAAGACATTCATAGTATAAGAAGCTTATATGTGAGGTAATAAGATGTCAGTGGGGAGACGGATATTGAGAGACAGACAGAGACAGATGGTGAAAGAGACAGACAGAGACAGATGGTGAAAGAGACAGACGGTGAAAGAGACAGACGGTGAAAGAGACAGACCTGGAAAGAGACAGACCTGGAAAGAGACAGACCTAGAAAGAGACAGACCTGGAAAGATACAGATGGGGAAAGAGACAGACAGACATGCAGACAGGGACAGAGACAGGCAGACAGGGAAGGAGGAGACAGCCAGAGAGACAGACAAAGATAGATGAGGAAAGACACAGACCTTGATAGAGACAGATGGGGAAAGAGACAGAGAAATAGAGACAGACAAGGAAAGAGACAAACAGAGACAGGCAGACAGGGAAAGAGACAGACAGGAAAAGACACAAAGAGATGGGGAGACAGACGGGGAAAGAGACAGACCTGGGAAAGAGACAGACCTAGAAAGAGACAGATGGGGAAAGAAACAGAAAGATAGAGACAGACAAAAAAAGAGACAGACAGAGACAGGCAGACGGGGAAAGAGACAGAAGGGGAAAGAGACAGAAGGGGAAAGAGACAGACGGAGCACATTACTTGGCCGATTTAGTTAAATCTGTGTGGAATATCTGTGGTGTTGAGATATATGTTGTGAAATGCTTCTATTAGCTTAGTTTTTGCCTTTTAATAATTACATTTCTATCTATTTGTTTTGTGGTTTTTGTGTGCAGAATAAATTTTTGTTAATACATTCTATTTTGTTACCAACAGTTATTAATCCGGGCGAAGCCGGGTAGTACAGCTAGTATATTTCTAAAGGTGCTATCGACATGAATTTCTAACTCATTCAAGCAACACAGGCAAAGAAAACACCAGAAATGTCCAAAATTAAAGTGAGCCTGTTATGGATTAAGCATAGTAAACTGAAGGTATGGCCATAATGGCGCGGTTATACTGATTAAATATATACAGTCATTGAAGAAATCTGCAGCCTGTTTTTTTTTAATTATCATTAGAAGTTTTATTCTCTGTGTATTGGTGTAATGGAATCAACCATTCAGACTGCATCATCAATGTAGAAATGGATTTGAACATTGCTTCAGCACTTGCCCACAAGAGGGCAGTGTCAGACTGTGCAATCACAGACACAGAGGTGGGAAATCCCCTACAGCCTGTGTGTTCTAACCAGAAGAAAAAGAGCGGGAGGACAGTACAGCCCCGGAGCTCAGCCAGCACAGAGCTACGTGTGGTCTCCCTGAACAGAGGGCTCTTTTTTGCAACCGGATTCTTGGAAGAATCACCCTGTGAAAGTGGTTTCTGCCATCCCCGGTTTGCAGGACTTTGTTTTCACTGAGGATCTAACCGGACTGCAGAGCATCGCGTCCGGAGTGCATATCCAGGGGCTGTGACAACTTGACTGCAGAGCATCGCACCCTGAGTGCAAGTGCAGGGGCCGTTACCGACACAAGGGAGCCATCCGTGCAACCGTGACCTCCCTTCTTCTGCTCGGTGTGCCCCGGGACTAAGAGACTGACTAGAATCCGTTACCAGCGGGAGAAGATCAAAGGAGAAGACCGAGGAGCTGCATCCCTTCAGCGCTGCACCGGGACCCATCATCGCGAGACTCCAGGCCTGCGACGTGGAAGCGGCATCTTCTTCTGGGATAGACTGGTACGTGATTGTAGGGAAAGTTAGGGAAAGTTGCCGCCATTTCTTTGTGTTTTTCTCTTTCTTTTTTTTTTCCTTGCTGCGTACCCGGAAGGAGTGAAGATCCGGGGACTCCACCATACACATGTGCGCAGATAGTTCGGTTGACTGTGTTATAAATATGTTTCATAGTAAAGAAATGTTACTACCGGTAAAATCTGAGTATGGGGATTTTGTTGGAATAGAGCATACACACACACCCGCGGCCCTACCACCGGTCGCTTCATGTGGCGTAGTCGGCAGGATGTGTGACCAACAAAATCATCCCCCGGTAGTAACTTATAACCGGACAGCTCCCCCGACATCTATTGTCAATCAGGTGAGAAAGTTTAACGGACGGAACTATCCTGTAACTGAATGGACGGAACAACTTAAGATAGTGGGGGAAATGTATAACACTGATCCTAAGACCTTAGCAGAAATGGCCATGCTAACATTAGAGGGGGAAGCGTGGACGACAGTCAGGCTGGAGACGGTTAGGGGCCGGCGTACGTTGGATGACTTGGTGCGGGTGCTGGAGAACACTTATGGGCCGACCACATATGCGGGAACATTGCGCTATATGTTCTTCCGGCGTACTCAGCTCGAGTCAGAGGACATTCCTCAATATGCCAATGCCCTTCAAGTGCTGCTAGAACAAACCTGTAGAAAAGAAGAACAGATAGCTAGTACGGGTGCCCTTGACCTGGTGTTGAGAGATCAGTTCGTGACCGGATTGAGAGACCCGTACCTTAACCGCTCATTGCAAGATCTACTCCGGATAAATCCGGCCCTTACGTTCGCTGAGGTCAAACAAGAAGCTATAGAACGTTCAAGGGGACCTGTCGTGGAGACACAGACATATACTGCGGCTTGCAGGTCCATATCTGGTATCGGGACTCCGAACAGCGACACGGAAGAACTGAAGCAGATGGTAGCAGAGTTGCAGAAACAGGTGTTATAGCTCACCCTAGACCAACAGGCGGGTCGGCAAGCGAGACAACAACCCAGCAGGCCGATGGGAAGATGCTGGACATGCGGCGACCCCCGCCATAGAGCAAACCGTTGCCCACGGTCCGATCTACCAGAACCAGCAAGTCATGTCTCGCAACAGCGGCCGCCTTTAAACTAGACGCCTCTGCCAAAGAGGCTCACTCGGCAGGGGAGGCCAAAGAGAGGGGTGTGGGAAAACAGAGCCAGCCACGGAACAAACTTGCATCAAAAGCCCCACCCTGGAAGTATTACTGGAAGGGATCGCCGTACAAGGGTTAATGGATACTGGGTCTCAGGTATCCACCATCTCCGAGCAGTTCTACGAAGAGTGTCTAAAGCCGCGGGTTGCCTATGACCCTGATACCGCCATCAAGATCAAAGCAGCCAATAATCTACCCATTCCGGTGACGGGAGTTGCCTGGATGAACACCGAAATCTGTGGCCAAGATCTCGGGAAGAGAGGGATAATTGTGGTCAGGGAAGGCTTTGGATCAGAAACGCCCATGATTATTGGGATGAACATCTTGAAAGACCTGAATCTGGTGTTGTTTACCAAGAGGGGGCCCAAGTACTGTCAAGAAGTGACCGCACATAGGGCCACCCGCCGGGCCTTTCAGCAAGTGGTCCGGACCTGCAACCTCCAGCGAATGACAGAAGAACAACTGCCACTGGCCACGATCACCGTACCCCGCCATACTAGGATCACCTTACCGGCTGGGAAAGAGACAGTTATCTCACTACCCCTTAGCACCACGAGACAGCTTGAAGGCGTGGAGGTGCTGCTTGAGCCGCGCACCCCGAAGGAAGGGAAGCTGAATCCACTAGTCGCTCGAACTCTAGCAGTAGTGAGAAAGGGAAGAATTCCTGTCAGGCTGGGCAACACGGCTAACGTGAGCGTTGACCTAGAAGCCGGGACACAGCTCGCCCGAGTCTACGCTCTAATCGAAGAGGTGAACCCTATGAGCCCCCTCCAGTTTGTACCGTCTACAGAGGGAGATTGGACAGTGACGGTCTCTGCCATGGCCGCTGTCGCGGGTGACACCAACGCGGGGCGAGAACTACGAGAGAAGTGTCAGTTGGACGTATCCCAATACTCCAAACAGGAGGTGTCCCAGGTGGAAGAGCTACTTCAAGAGCATCAGGCGTCCTTTGCCCGGAATGACACTGACTTTGGGTGCACCACCAGTATCAAGCACGAAATCCCCACAGGTGACGCTGCTCCGATCCGTGAAAGGTACCGCCAAATACCTCCCCAGCAATACCAAGAAGTGAAAAATCTCCTGAATTCCATGCTACACGCTGGAGTGGTACGAGAAAGCCAGAGCCCCTGGGCTGCACCGGTGGTGATAGTCAAGAAGAAGGACGGGTCCCTGAGGTTCTGTGTGGACTACCGCCGTTTGAATGCTTGCACCACCCGGGACTCATACCCTTTGCCAAGGATCGAAGAATCCCTGACAGCCCTGAAGAAAGCCAAATACTTCTCTTCGTTGGATCTGGCCAGCGGATATTGGCAGGTACCCATGCACGAGAAAGATAGAGAGAAGACTGCTTTCATCCTACCCATGGGCCTGTACAAGTTCGACCGGATGCCCTTTGGTCTGAACAACGCGCCGGGGACTTTCCAGCAGCTGATGGAGCGCTGCTTGGGAGACTTCAACTTTGACTTCACCCTCATCTACCTGGACGACATTGTAGTCTATTCGGCCACATTTGAAGAACACCTGCAGCAGCTGGGCCGTGTGTTCAGTAGGTTGAGAGAACATGGCCTGAAGTTGAAACTCAGCAAGTGCCGTCTTCTGCAGCCCGAGATCAATTACCTGGGTCACCGGATCTCAGCCGAAGGTGTTCAGCCGTCTTCAGAGAAGATAGCCGCCGTACGGGATTGGCCGCAGCCCACAAATGTCAAGGAGGTCAGGGCTTTCCTGGAGTTGGCCGGCTACTACCGCCGGTTCGTCAAAAACTTCGCCCGGCTTGCTGCACCCTTGCATGACCTGCTTCGAGGGACCACCAACAGCCCCAGAGGATGACCCATCAGCTGGGGACCCAGCCAGGAAGAGTCCTTCCAAGCCCTAAAGGGTGCCTTAACGTCTCCCCCCATCCTGGCATATGCGGACTACAACCTGCCCTTCCAACTACACAACGATGCCAGTCTACAGGGTCTAGGGGCAGTACTTTCACAGGTACAAGAAGGCAAGGAACGGGTCATAGCTTATGCCAGTCGGTCCCTACATGAGGGCGAGAAGAATCCCACCAATTATAGCTCGTTCCGGCTGGAGCTGTTGGCCCTAACGTGGGCTATGGCGGAGAAATTTGCAGGGTACCTCACGGGGACCGAAGTACTAGTCCTGACCGATAACAACCCGTTGGCCCACTTAGAAAATCCGAAGCTCGGAGTCATGGAGCAGTGTTGGATGGCTCGGCTCTCCAAGTTCAATTACAAGATCAAATATAGGGCTGGAGCTGAGAATCAAAATGCGGACAGCCTGTCTAGAGAGTCATACCCCTTACTCCACCGAGACCGGGATGAAGAATTAGAAGGGGACGAGACGCCTGACTTAGCAAAGCTCGCCCAACAGATGATGGATTACCGCCATTTCGTTGTGGGCGAAGCTGGAACTCCAGTGGGGGTCGCCTTGCCACCCCAGGAGTGGTGCAGGCTCCAGGACCAGAACTCTGAATGGGCTCTACTCAAACAATGGGTGAAGCGGCAGCAGAAGCCTCCTGCCGATATACGGGCACGACTGTCTACCGGGTCCTTGACCCTGCTCAGTCAGTGGGACCGGCTGATTCTGAGAGAAGGAGTGCTATACCGGAAGGTTCTCTTGTCGCACATGCTGGAGGAATGCACACAAGTTGTGGTGCCTGATCAATTGGCCCGTGAGATGGTGGCCAAAGCCCACAAAAGGAATGGACACTTCGGAATAGACAAGACCTTTCGGTGGATTCAACAGTCCATCTATTGTCCGGGGCTCCGCAAGCTGGTTGAAGACGTCTGCCAAACCTGTCGCGCCTGTGAACTACACAAGTCCCCTGAGCAGCGTGCACCTGTCCAGACAATTAAAACATCCAGGCCCCTTGAGCTGTTGATGGTGGACTATCTGCTGATTGGGATGGCGAGCAGTGGCTATCAGTACTGCCTAGTCATGGTGGATCACTTCACAAAATTCGCTGTCGCTGTTTCTACCAAAGACCAGATGGCTGAATCGGCTGCACGGACCATCTGTCGACAGTTCATCCACGTTTATGGGTGTCCGGAGAGGTTGCACTCCGACCAGGGGGCTTGTTTCGAAGGCCGAGTCATCGAAGAGCTGCATCGGATGTATGGGATCCAGAAGTCAAGGACCACTCCTTACCACCCACAAGGGAACGGTGCATGTGAACGCTTCAACTGGACTCTACTCCAGCTGATCCGCACCTTGGCCGATGATAAGAAAGACCAATGGCCCCAATTCCTTCCCGATCTAGTATGGGCCCACAACAACCAGGTCCACTCCGTGACTGGTTAGACCCCACACACCCTTCTCTTTGGCCGCCCCGGAAAAGGGGTCCATGACCTGAACCTATTCCGCCCTGGAGATGATGTCTGCCATAACTACCCCTCCTGGCTAAATGCTCACCGACAGAAGATGGAGACTGTACACCGGCTGGTGAGCCAACAAATCCGGGGCCAGATACATGCTGACCCACTCCCCGTGCAAGAGCACCCCTTGAAGTTGGGACAGCTAGTCCTGCTCTGTATCAAGAAGCCACAAGGGAAACTTCAAGCCAAGTGGGAGACTGAGGTCTACCGGGTAATCGAACGCCCCTACCCCAACGGGCATGTATACCGAGTGCAGGGTGAAGACAGTCACAGCATCCGCACTGTGCACCGAAATATGTTGCGTCCCTGCCGATCCCAGCCTGACTCCCCTACCACAGTACCCGGAGGAGGTGACGCTGCCGACACGACAGACGTCACGGACGTTTCCCAGCATAGTGATCACGTCGACTCTGAGACCGGTGACCCACCTACACAACCCAGTTCTTCCCCCGGAGTGCTGACTGAAGTGGGGCGTAAAGACAAGGACGGGGAGGGGAACAACCGACCCTTGAGACGCACTGACTGCACCACTGCTGGCATCCCGCCCGGGCGGTCTTACAGGGACCAGTATATATGACCCACTTCTCAACCAACCCCTGTGACATCTGCAGTCATCACTGCCTGGAAACCGACGGTAGTTGACAGGGACTGCCAACCTTTAAGTGGGAGGGTATGTAATGGGATCAACCATTCAGACTGCATCATCAATGTAGAAATGAATTTGAACATTGCTTCAGCACTTGCCCACAAGGGGGCAGTGTCAGACTGTGCAATCACAGACACAGAGGTGGGAAATCCCCTACAGCCTGTGTTCTAACCAGGAAGAAAAAGAGCGGGAGGACAGTACAGCCCTGGAGCTCAGCCAGCACAGAGCTACGTGTGGTCTCCCTGAACAGAGGGCTTTTTTTTGCAACCGGATTCTTGGAAGAATCACCCTGTGAAAGTGGTTTCTGCCATCCCCGGTTTGCAGGACTTTGTTTTCACCGAGGATCTAACCGGACTGCAGAGCATCGCGCCCGGAGTGCATATACAGGGGCTGTGACAACTTGACTGCAGAGCATCGCACCCTGAGTGCAAGTGCAGGGGCCGTTACCGACACAAGGGAGCCATCCGTGCAACCGTGACCTCCCTCCTTCTGCTCGGTGTGCCCCGGGACTAAGAGACTGACTAGAATCCGTTACCAGCGGGAGAAGATCAAAGGAGAAGACCGAGGAGCTGCATCCCTTCAGCGCTGCACCGGGACCCATCATCATGAGACTCCAGGCCTGCGACGTGGGAGCGGCATCTTCTTCTGGGATAGACTGGTACGTGATTGTAGGGAAAGTTAGGGAAAGTTGCCGCCATTTCTTTGTGTTTTTCTCTTTCTTTTTTTTTCCTTGCTGCGTACCCGGAAGGAGTGAAGATCCGGGGACTCCACCATACACATGTGCGCAGATAGTTCGGTTGACTGTGTTATAAATATGTTTCATAGTAAAGAAATGTTACTACCGGTAAAATCTGAGTCTGGGGATTTTGTTGGAATAGAGCATACACACACACCCGCGGCCCTACCACCGGTCGCTTCATTGGGACTGTAGGAAAGGTCTGTGGGTAAAGTTCTTCAGCTGTGCCATGGCTCTTCCGCTCTCTCTGCTGTCTCTATCCTCTTCTTTATTTAAACTATGCTCTGGCGCCATCCTTGCTGTGAGCGACGCTTGAACAAATTCATCTCCTGTCAGTCTTCAGGAAAATGACTCCACTGCCTGCATAGATTTAGATCACAGTTCAATGACAATCTGTGCATATGCTGCCACAGGCACCCTTATCCTGACGACCTCCGGAAGGTAATTTTGCACATGTGCCGCTACCATGAAAAAAGTATTGAACACATAAAAAAAGAGAAGTGCAAAAAAGCATGGAAAGTCAAGACACCAGCTGAAATCTATCAGTAATTAGTAGAGATGAGCCAGCATCTAGAGGCTCGAGTTCGGTTCAGTTCGTCGAACAGAGGCCGCGTTCGAGTTCGGTTCGGCGAGCCGTTCGACAAACCTCTCGAGCCCCATTGAAACCAATGGCAGGCAAACACAAACACATAAAAACACATTATAAATGTACACATGCAGTTAATAAACATTGCCATAACACTTACCTGCCCCGGTGATGCGTCCTGCACTCTGTCTCCCGCCGCTTTTCCTTCCGATAATCGCTGCGTCCTCCCGGTAACCAGCACTGATGATAGGACCTATCGTGACGTCAAAATAGCATGTGACCAGTCACGTGTCTATTATCTCATTATTATCCTCTGCCCCCTAAGCCTGCACCTTGTCACTGTGTCTGCATCTGAACTGGAGGGTGATGACTTGAGGAGCTCACTGACTGCTTCGTTGGGGTTATTGGACTAGTTTATTATCCAAGGAGTCCTGTGAGGATCGTCTCTATCATATGCTTATTGAGGCCTGAGAAAAGTGGCTAATTTTGTGTATCCTAATGAGTGGCTGCTTTTCATCCCTTTGAATCTATTTCCATTACTATATGTATAAGTAACTCGGCTAATCCCTGTTACCCAGATGGGTGACAGAGATCTGGGACTGTTGTTTAGGCCCTTTAGCTACTGGATATAGTTATACAGATTCAGGGACTACTGACTTCTTAGTGTTGCATGGGACTACCAGCATTTACTATTGCATATCTGTTGTCTTTTTGAACTAACCTTCATTCCACTCCTGAAGAACCTCAGATAGATGAGGGGAAATGCGTCGGGTGGTTTCTGATAGGAGCCGCTTTTATCCAACTGGGTGGTTTTCTTGGGTCATTGTACTCTATTATTTCCCAATTGAATTATATTGGGTATAATATATTGGTATTATCTATATTGGACTTGGTTTGGTTCAGCTCTGTAATTGTCCTTGTTAAACTGTCACCTTATATCTGTTAGGGTCTGGTTAGGGCCTATAGGGACAGTCTTCATTGAGCGGGGGCTCCAAGTGCGCAGGTTATAGGGTGCCAACCTCCGCGGCAAGGAAGGGGCGAGCTTAGGGTGCTATAAGGGCCAGGGCCCTCCCTTGTACCCTTGGATATCTGGTTTCTATTTTTAATATTGATATAAATGTTGGGAATCTTCCCTTTTAATACTGAATACAAATAAAAATTGTATTTTTAGGAGTTTTTTCTATAATTTTGTCTATTATCTCATTGGCTACAGACTGGTTACATGGCTAGACGTCATGCTAGGTCCTGTCATTGCATCTCTCCGGTATGCGGTGCACGTTTGTGCATCCCCGTGTACCAGCGAGATGCTCTGGCACACGGTCAGCTCCCCGTTCTGCTTCCCCATTCCGTTATTCACCGGCTGCCACAGCCGGTCAATAATGGAGATCACCATTACTATAGCAACGCGCCTGTCAGCGGTGATGTCACAGCTTACAGCCAGCAGCTTCTTCTTACTCACTGAGTGAATAGACTGCACGGGAGCAGCAGCATCTTCCTCCCATGCAGTGCTGTCTGATATAGCAGAGCTGCATGGGTTGAAGGAGAAAGAAGACAGAAGACCATGGATCGTGGAGGGATAAGAGGGAGTAATAAACATGGAGTCTCTAAGTGTGTCTGTGTATTTATTTCTATTAAAGTATTTTTTCTCTGTGTGGTGTCTTTTTTTTAACCCTTTATTGGAGATTCTTAATGGCTGGGTCAAACTTGCCTGACATTAAGAATCTCTGGCTTAATACTAGCTAGTAAAACAAAGCTAGTATTAACTCATAATTACCCAGCAAGCATCACGGCAGCTGGAAGAGTTGGATATAGCGCCAGATGATGGCGCTTCTATGAAAGCGCCGTTTTCTGGGGCGGCTGCGGATTGCAGTAATTCTGCAGCTGCTGTCTGTCTGTAGAGATGAGAGCAGACAGCAGCTGCAAAACGACAAGGCTCAGCATGCTCCATTCACTAGTGTATGCAGGAGAGCAGACAGCAGCTGCAGAACTACAAGGCTCAGCATACTCCATCCAGGACTGTATGCAGGAGTTTTTTGCCCACCAAAAAAATGACGTGGGCTTCGCCATGTTTTTGTATGCTAGCCAGGTACAGCAGGTACCTACGGGCTGCCCCCAACCCCCAGCTGCCTATTGGTACCCGGTTGGGAACCAAAAATATAGGGAAGCCCATTTTTTTTTAATTATTTCACTTATTTCATGAAATAATTAAAAAGCAAATGACGTGGGCTTCGCCATATTTTTGTGTCCAGCCAGGTACAACTAGGCAGCTGGGGATTGGAATCCACAGCACAGGTTGGCCTGAGCTTTCTGGGCCCCTCTGCTGCAAATTGCAGTCCGCAGCCGCCCCAGAAAAGGGCGCTTTCATAGAAGCGCCATTTTCTGGCGCTGTATCCAACTCTTCCAGCTGCCCTGGTGATGGGTGGCTCGCTGGGTAATAATGGGGTTGGGGCTAGCTGTATATTATCAACTGGCCCTAAACCCAAAATTCATGGTGTCATGCCAATATTAGACATGGCCACCATGAATTTCTAGTACCAATAAAAAAAACACAACACACAGAAAAATATTTTTATTATAAATAAAACACAACACAATTAGTGACTCCATCTTTATTGAAATAAAGAACCCCCCTCCGCAGTAATCCTGGGTCAAGGGTCCGGCTCCGTCCAATCCAGATCCAATATCATCTGATCGGTTTGCTGGAAGGCCAAGCGATCAGATGATGTGTCAGGTTCAAGGGCCTGAATCACATGACACAGCAGCTGATTGCATAAATGGCTTTTATACAATCAGCTGATGCATCAGTGCAAAAAACCCCCCAAAAAACTACACCCTTCAGTGCAGACTCCTGTCCGACGGCATCAGCTGATAGTTTAGCCGGCCGGGCGGTAAGAAGCCGGCCACACCGCTCGACTTATAGTGTCAGCTGATTCCGTCAGGTGACTGCATCAGATGATCACCGCCAGGTCTGAAGAAGAGAGAGAAGAAGAGAGAAGAATAGAGAGGAAGAGAGAGGAAGAGAGAGGAAGAGAGAGGAAGAGAGGGAAGAAGAGAGAGAAGAAGAGAGAGAGAAGAGAGAGAGAAGAAGAGAGAGAAGAAGAGAGAGAGAAGAAGAGAGAGAGAAGAGGAGAGAGAGAAGGAGAGAGAGAGGAAGAGAGAGGAAGAGAGAGGGAAGAAGAGAGAGAGAAGAAGAGAGAGAGAAGAAGAGAGAGAGAAGAAGAGAGAGAGAGGAGAGAGAGGAGAGAGAGAAGAGAGAGAAGAGAGAGAGAAGAGAGAGAAGAGAGAGAAGAGAGAGAGAGAAGAGTGAGAGAAGAGAGAGAAAGAAATGAGAGAGACAGAGAGAGAAAAAGGAGAGAGAAAGGAAGAGAGAAGAGAAAGAAATGAGAGAGAGAGAAAAGAGAGAGAAAAAAGGAGAGAGAAAGGAGAGAGAGAGAAGATAGAGAGAAAGGAGAGAGAAAGGAGAGAGAGAAAGGAGAGAGAGAAAGGAGAGAGAGAGAAAGAGAGAGAAAGGAGAGAGAGAGAAAAGAGATAGAGAGAGAGAGAAAGAGAGAGAGAGAAAGAGAAAGAGAGAGAGCAATGTAGCCTCATTCCGTGAACTGCTCCGATTTTAGAGGTGTGTCCCACGGCTCACAGCTGATGTCCGGCTCCTCCCCTCAGTGCATAATTAAATTATAATTATAAATATATTATAAATATAATTTAAAATTAAAAATAAAAAAAAAAAAAAAGTTCTTTACCGGGACTAGAACTCGCGACCTAACGCTACTGAGGTGCGCACTCTATCCACTCAACTACTGACTCTATTGATAAAGATGCACAATAATTTGGTAATCTTGACGTCTTCATTGCTGAAGTCTCTGCTGACCGCGCAATTCACTTTATTGCTACGTGGAGCTGATACAGAGTACTCATGTTCCGTAGCAGAGCTGACAGTGTTGTGTGGATTACGTCGGACCTGGAGGGGGTATTTGTGGATTTTAATAAAATGGTGAAACAGGGTTTTTTTTTGTCTTTTATTCCAAATAAGGGATTTTTTCGATGTGTGTGTTTATTTACTTTCACGTTGATCATGGAAGGTATCTCGGGGAGACGCCTGGTATGATTAACTCTTTATTACCTCGATTGCCACCGCACCAGGGCAATTCAGGATGAGCTGGGTAGAGTCCCCAGGGGACTGTCGCATCTAGTGGATGCGGGCTATTCCGGGCGGCTGCTGGGTGATATTGTTAGGCTGGAGGGCTCCCCCATACCGTGGAGCTCTCCATCCTGACAATACCAGCCTCCAGATTTATCCTGGCTGGTATCAAATATGTGGGAACCGCATTTTTTTTTATTATTATTTATTTATTTATTTTACTGCACGATATAGGACCCGCCCACCGGTGGCTGTGATTGGTTGCAGTGAGACAGCTGTCACTCAGCTTGAGGACGTGTCTGACTGCAACCAATCATGGGCGCTGGTGTGCGGGGAAAGCATGGAATAACTAATTGACTTAATGAAGCGGCAGCCATTTTCTAAAGAGGAAAAAGACACCGCGGATTTGTGACAGACGTGGAGCGAGGACACCCGTGATAAGTGAGTAGGAAAGAGAAAGCGATTTTGCTGGGGACGCAGGGACGCATGCAGATAGCAACATGTGCACATACCCCTTTACTATGAAAAAGCCACGTTTATGGTGATCGAACCGTTCTCGAACGTAAATTGAACTGTCGAGCTTTTAGCATAAGCTCGAGTTCAAGTTCGATCTCGAGCACCCCCCAAAATCACTCGAACATGAAATTGGTGAACCTCGAACATCACTCAACTGTAGTAATTAGACATCAATCCTGCCACTTAATGAAATGTAATATCAGCTGTTTTATTTGAAATCCTATATGAAGGTGTCTCATGGTGAGTAAAACCAATGAGCTGCCCTTTGAAACCTTATTGTTGCTAAATATACTGATGGCTTTGGTTACAGAAGAATTTCTAAATTACTGAAAGCTCCAGTGAGCACTGTTGGGACCATAATATGGAAGTGGAAAGCAATGACCGGGTACTCCCAGCAAAATTTCAGCAGAGGAGTGAAACTAATTATCAGAAGAGTTTTCCAAGAGCCAAGGACTACCTGTGGAGAGCTACAAAAAGACCCGGAATCAACAGGTACAATTGTTGGAAGGAAGGAACTAAATCTCAAAGTTCATAGAAGGAACTTACAGAACCTTCAGCATTTCAAGATATTTGTATGGAAGAATAGGCCAAATCACACCTGGGCAATGCATGAGACTAGTTGATACAGGAGGTGTCTTGAAGCTGTCATCACCAGGAAAGACTTTTCTATGACGTATTAATACATTTTAGTAAGCATTTTCAATACTTTTTCTCTGTGTCATTCCTCATTAGACATAATTGAAGAGGTTGTTCACTACTTTTACACTGATGGGCTATTTTACGGATAGGTCATCAATGTCTGATCAGCCAGGGTCTGACATCCCATAACCCTGCTGATTAGCTGTCTTTGTGCCAGAGGTGGCACAGCACACAGCCGGAAATGCTCAGTTCTGGAGCTGCCCCGTCAAGTGATAGCAGCTGCAGCTGGGTACTTCACATCTGCCTCAGCAACTCAGGATCTAAGCACTTCCAGCTGCCTGTTGCCGCCGACGGCACCAATAACAGCTGATAGATGAGGGTGTGGGACCCTACTGATCAGACATTGTTGACCTATCTTGAAGATAGGCTACTAATATAAAATTAGTGTATAATCTCTTTATATTTATGGATATCTTTGGTTTGATTTCTTTGTGGATTGGATTTTTTGTTACCAACATCTGGGAGAAATTCATGCCAATAGCACCTTTAGCAATATGTTTACTTTTAAGTTTAAATTAGTTCAATACTTATTTCACTAGCTCTATGTACCAGTTAGGCATTATGATTGCTATTACAAAGCAAACTGAAAAGGGGGTTCCAGATCTGGTTACCCGCTGACTCTACTTCATGTGTGGAGGGGAACATCACATGTTACCAAAACAGAGGGATCCTCAAAACTTTGTCTCAAAGGTAAAAAGAAGGGTTAAAATAGGCAACAGTGTATTGACTATTGAATGATGATATAGATATAAATGAGAAGTTAGAACAATTTTCTTGACTTCTGTTTCTCTCGATTGAATTTATTATTCAAACTATTCATTCATTCATTCTGCTTGATTACAGAAAAACGAGTAATATAATAATGGACATTTTACATTTTCAAGCTACTACTACAATTACGCATGTCTTAAATTACACGTTTGTAAGGCACACTTGCTTTAGTGAACCAATACTCTTTCTACGACTCATTAAAGCATTAACTCCTAATGATAAAATGCCAACCAAGAAAATGAGGAGGTAAACAGGAGCATTGCATGTGGAAACATCATACATATATAGATTCTTTACATCTTTTTGTTTTATTATTTTTGTTTTTGTTTGCATTTTCCCTTTCCTGTTGGCACAGCTATGATTTGCTGTGGATAAAAGCTCCCTTAGGAGATATAGACTTTGGGTTATTATCCTCATAGGCACAATAAAAGAAAAAAGAGATGGGCATTTTAAGTAAAAAATTATACATTACAGTACTTATATAAAAGAAATTAAAATAATTTTTGGTACATAAAATATCAGGAAGTATAAGCATGGACAATATAACTGTAACTTGATTTACAATGTTTAATTATTCTTTCTTTTATTTTTGTATAATGGGAAACAAATATTTTGAAAAAGGATTCTGGCTTTAGGTTTAAAACGTAATCCGTTTACAAATGAGAGGTTGTACAACATTCTTAAATTATTTACAGTAGTTGGGCTCAGAAATATTTCGACAGTGACCGAATCTTCATGATTTGGGCTCTGCATAACAGTTTTTCTAATTCAAAATGAAACAACTGAAATGCAATTGAAGTGTAGACTTTCAAGTTTTACTAAAGGGGTTAAACAAAAATATCCTGTAAAATGTAAAGAATAATGATGGGCAGACTCGCAGATAACCGGGACCGATGTGTCTAACTAGGTTAAAAAAAAATTCCCACTTCCAGCCCAGGATTTGTCTCAGCTATCTGTCTGGACGCCGATCTCCATATAAGTCTATGGGGACCAGAATCCGGCAATTAAAAATGGAAGTAGAAAGGATAGGTAGATAGGAGCATGCGCTCTGTTCTTACGAAATCTCCAGCGTGGCTGTAACTTCTTCCAGGCCGCTCATTCACCTCTGGCGCCACTCATTATCACTCATGCATATACACTGCTTTCCATGCCCACAGGCCGTCCTAGAGCCTGTGATTTTTTGCAATAAGATGAGCCTCCAGCCTGTGTGACAGGGTATGACGGCAACCAATCACAGGTGCTGTCTGCGGGTCACTATCGTGCTTTAAAACTAAATAAATAAATAAAATATTTGGCATAGGGTTCCCCTGTATTATGATACTCGGCCATGATAAAGCATATGACTACAGGCTTCAAACCCCAGCCGTGTGCTTATCTTAGCTGTGTATCAAAATAGGAGAAACTCCGTGTGGCTTTTTTTTTTTAAATCTTTAAAATGAAAAAACAACATACGGTTCTCCCCAATTTTGATACCCAGCTGGAGGCTGGTATTCTCAAGCTGGGGAGACCCATGCTTATTGGGCCACCCCCAGTCTAAAAATAGCAGCCGCCCAGAACTGTTGCATCCATTACATGTGACAGTCCCGGTGCTTTACCCGACTCTTCCCGATTGGCCTGGTGTAGTGGCAATTGGTGTAATAAGGTGTTAATGTCAACTCACAGCTGCCACTAAGGCCTTGCAGGTCTGACGTAATCCATATGAGGTCTCACGACGATTCGAGCTCTGCTACATATCTGAATTCACACCAAGCGGCCATAGAACATTACCGCTTGCTGTGAGGTTCAGGCAGAGACTGAGTGAGCCACACGATCAGCAGTAATGTCAATAAGGTGATTTGCAGTCACAGCTGGAGGTTCCCACGGTCACCTGTGACTGCAAATAGCCTGAGTGATGTCACCGCTGATCGCGCATTACCACAGTACTCAGGTCTTCAAAAAATGGCACCGGTGTCTGAGCATGCGCATACTGCGATCTCTGATGCCATTTTATTAAAGTCACTGCAGTGAAGACTATGAAAAGCATTGACATATTCTCAGATGTAAAAAAAATCTGCACATGCACCGAAGCTTCTCATAGTCTTCACCACAGTGTGTTCAATAAAATGATGCCAGAGATTGCGGTACGCGCATATGCGGACTCGAGTGCCATTTTTGTGAAGACCTGAGTACTGTGGCACTGCACATGCGCCGCCAACATCAATTGTGGTGCTGTGCGATATTCAAAATAAAGAAAAGGCGGCATGCCAGAGGATGCCGGAGGAGGAGGAATAAACGTGCGTAGCCGACCCCCAAAGACCCGCCCATGTTGCACACATCAATCAAAGTGCAGTGCTTTTTTGCACCTTTGATTACAGATTTTTAATCAACCAAGCATCACATCTTTGTATAACAGGAATGCCAGCACTCACTGCACTCAACATCTTAGTGCCTGTATGGTACTGCCTTTACCTCATATAGCAAAATCCTGCTGGTTGGTCTCCTTTAATTACAGAGTTGGTAATTGGGGGGTCTCATTGATGGCTACTCATTTCTTGGCAGCAGTGATTTTTGACAAATGCTAGCTGACATCAACACCATATACAGTTCCCAGAAAAAGACAAAAAAACCTCATGAAATCACTTCCTTTATTGTAATTGGTAAAAAGAGAGACTGCCCTCACACAAGGAATAGATTGACAGTACAAAATGGCCATATATTAAATTACAAAGTGAATATAAAAAACAAGGAACCAAATAAGCGAGCCTGACTTGATATATCCTCTTTCTGATATGTATGAGAGGGGATTAATCTTCCATCAGGATCAAAAATGGTCCTATAGGGAAATAGAAGTCTCAAGGTAATACCAACACCAACCACTATAAGAAATCCAATTATCCCTTAAATACACCGTATTGACTACCAAGAACCAGTTGTTGTCCTAGGAACAGTCAGTGTCAAATTTTAAGAGAAAAAAATGTTTCAGGATCAGCTCACCTCTGGACATGCTGTGGCCGATATCAGAGATCAGTGCACGGACAGTCAACGGGCCAGTTGCCGGGAGTAGCAAGGCAAAAAAAAAAAAAAGATTTACTTCCAGCACTCGAGGATATATTATTCTAATTCCAGGATATTCAAGGACTTGATAAAATCATTGTTAATTTTATTGGTGTATAAAAATACAAATAATTTAAATCATTACGTCATACGCGTTTCAAGCCAAAACAGGGCTCTTACTTATAGCATAACATACATGAACAAACTAAAACACTTTATACACCCTACCAGGAAACAGAGACATCACCCCACCTCCAATTAATTGATCCATGCATCTAGGTAAATCATCAGGGTATGAACACGTTACAAACAATAGGTTTTCATGAGTTCCAAAAAAAACTCACATGCCAGACGGATATATAACAGACACAAACGTCAAAATTTTTTTATATCTATAAACTATTACCAGCAAAAAACATCATATTAATCATCATATTATATTAAACTTACATTATGTGCTGAAACGTGGACAGACCTTAATAATAATATAGCAGATCCGTCTTATAATTCAAGCCAGAAGGGCTACTAGTCTGGAGGCATGAAATCCAAAAAGCCTCCCTGGCCCTCAGGCGAGAGATCCAATCTCCACCCCTACGTGAGCATAAGACTTTTTCCAGGGCTGACACAGTCAAACTCTCTGTGCAACCACCGTGTTTCTACAAGAAATGTCGTGATAAACCAGACATATTTTTTCTTTACTGCGCCTGTACCCGGATTACAATCAGCTATATGTTCAGATATATGGACTTTGAGCTTACGCTTCGTGGACCCAACATACTGTAAGTGACACAAGTCACATGTAACCAAATATACAATGTATGTTGTGTTAAAATTGACAAAATCAGTTAAAGTATAGTGCTTTCCAGTGGTGCAGGAATTGATAATGGCTCCTTTTTTATATATTTACATAAACTACATCTTGGTAAGCTGCATTTGTAGCAACCCTGTTGTTGTAACCATGTTTTCTTTCAATTCCCTTCATTTGTATATATACTCGGTGACAGTAAATTGCCAAGATTACTAGCTCTCTTAGGGACAAATTTCACTCCATTATTCAGAATGTCAATTAATTTCTCATCCAGATATAATACTGGCAGATGTTTTTTAATTATTGCCACAATTTTATTATACTCCTGAGAATATGTTGTAGAAAAAGTTACTTTAGACAAAAAAGGAACATCATTACTTTTAGTTTTGCTGTTGTAGAGAAAATCATTACGTGTTGCAGATAACGCAACATTGTTCACCCTATTCAGACAAGCAGCACTATATCCCCATTTTCTCAACCTATTCACAATTTGTACTGAAGTACTGGCATAATTACAAAGATCACTACACGCTCGTCTAGCCCTAATTAATTCTCCTACAGGTAAGTTCCTAATTATATGCCTGGGATGACAACTTGTAGAATGTAATATTGTATTCCCCGAAATCGTTTTTTTGTATAACTCAGTGGTTATGGTATTTGATCCACTGTTACGTTTTAACAGGATATCCAAAATTGGAGTTATGTCAGATTTATATTCAGTGACAAAAAATAAATTCATTTCATCATTCTCCAAGTATCTCTGGAATTTGGCCACATCGACGGTCTGATCACAAACAAAGATCAGATCGTCAATGTAGCGACCCATCCAGAGAATACTATCAGAAAACGGATTACCACCAGTGAAAAGATATTTCCTCTCCCATTAAGACATATAGATACCTGCCAATGAGGGGGACGCCTTACCACTTATAAGGCATCCAGAAACTTGAAGAAAAAAGATGTCATTAAACATATAGTAATTATGCTCTAATAGAAAGGACGCAGCCATAAGTAAAACTTCATTCAGTTCTTCAGGATAGAGATGAATCCTCTTGAGTGTGTCCCGGAGTATATCCACAGTTCTCTGATGTGGCATCATAGAATATAAGGCTGTAACGTCACTGGTAATCCAGCAAGCATTCTTAGGGAAAATTAATCCATCCATTTGTTGTAATAGCTGTTTGGCGTCCTTGATGAAACTCGGTGTCATCGATACTATGGGTTGTAGAAATTTGTCCACCCAAGCAGATAACTGTTCCAATGGTGACCCTATTCCGGACACTATTGGTCAAAACGGGGGGGGGGAACCCCCTTATGGATCTTGGGAAGCGCATGTGTCGCGGGCGGGGAGGAGGGTGTCAGCACTGCGCTCACCCCTCTGCTCGGGTCCGGCTGCTGCTGCTCAGTGGTGGCTCGAGCGGTGGGCCGGATCCCGGGGGTTCTCGAGTGGCGCTCCTCGCCCGTGAGTGAAAGGGGATTTGGGTGTAGGGATTGGTTATTGTCCGTGACGCCACCCACGGTTGTGTTGAGTTGTTGAAACCACCGCTGCTCTGTGTGGGGTTCCCGGGAGTGATGGTGTGAAGCAGCAAGTTGTTGTGTTGCCCCTCCGTGGGTAGGGGTTGGTGATCCCGGGGCCCAGTGATGAGGTGGGAGATGCAGGGCCTGGTGGGGGCAGGGACAAGGGGGCAGCGCTGTGCCTTGCGGCACTGTGGTACTCACTCAGCCTGAGACGATGACACAGTTCTCGGTAAAACACACAGCTGGAAAGATGGTTCCCACGGACGGCTGCACTTGCTTCCCCAGTAGGTGGCGGTGATGTCCCTTTTCCTGCACCTAATGTTGTTGATGGTTTCGATGGGTTCCCACCGGTAACCCGCTCCCCGGCTTCAAGCTGGACCGGAGGAGCTCTACTCTCTGCCGCAGGCGCTGGCCCTTAGAAACTGGTGCCCTGGCGGTGGCGGTGTCTCTATTTTAATGGTTGGGCTGTTGCCTTCAATCGGGACTTGGTTGTTGGGAGACAGCCGTCCCCTTCACTGACGGGTTCGGCAAATTGTGGCGATTCCTAGCCTTGCCGGGGTCTGAGAGGCCCCTGCCCTGGTGCTGACTGTTCCTTGTCCACTGCTCCAGACCGCCGGGTCACCACCCGTCCGCGGTCCTTCCAGGAACCTCCGAGCAGTCACCCCTGCGGACAATCACCGCCGTCTGCTGACCTTGCTGTCTCAGTCCGAGGCACACACCCGGACCAGCTTCAGGCTTTCCTACTGTCACTTTTACACCTTTACTCCAGTTTTCTCCTTTGCTCCTCTACCACTTCACTTCCTTCCTTTCACTTTCACCTCTAAACTCTAACTGCCTGGTTCTTCCCGCCTCCAGGGCTGTGAACTCTTCAGTGGGCGGAGCCAACCGCCTGGCCCACCCCCTGGTGTGAACATCAGCCCCTGGAGGAAGGCAACAAGGATTTTAGGTTAGCTGTTGTGCCTAGCTGGGGTGTAGGGTGTGGTGGTGTGATGACCTGTGACCCCTGCCTTGCCCAGGGCGTCACACATGAAATATAGGGATTACAGGATACTTAACCAGCAAATGATCCAATTCCTTCTGACTGATAACATTCAATGATAATGCTTCCATCAGTAAAGCCTCAATTTCTTCATAAAGATCTTAGTGGGGTCACAATCCAGTCTTCTGTAAGTAGTGGAATCAGATAGAATTTTCATGACTTCTCTCTCATACAACAATCTGTCCAATACTATAATCGATCCCCCTTATCTGATTCTTTAATCAGAATATTAGGGTTCTGTTTTATTTGTTTAAGGGCCATCTTTTCCAAATTAGATAGATTGGATTCTGCAGCCACTTCCATTTCAAGGAGACGTTTGATTTCCAAATTAACATTTCTCTGAAAAATATCCATACCAGCAGTCCTTGCCTGAACTGGATAGAAAAACGGGTTAGGAATGTATTTGCTGTGACATTTTTTTACATCCGTATCTTTCAGTCCTCCGTTTCAATCTGTAAATTCTCAAGGGTAATAAGTACGGCACACTGTTCACGAAAGGAAGAAAACATCATATTTATCCGTGTTCTGATTGTCTGTCAAGTTATTCTCTTCAACTGCCGTGTCTGATCTATCAGTCTCTTCAAAAAAATGCCTTTTTACTGTTATAAGACGTACAAATGTATTTATATCACGCATGGTATTAAAATAATTTGCACGATATGTGGGTACAAAGTTCAGTCCCCTGGACAAAAGTATCAGTTGTGAGGATGTCATAATGGTGGCAGAAAGATTAATGACTGGTAAGTCATTTACTGTTTATTCCTTGCATAATATGTTCAATGCCTTGTTCTTTTTATGTTTGCGACCTCCCCTACGTGAGGAGTCTTTTTTTGCTTGTGTAAAAATTTTTTTCCATGCGAAACACCAGAAGCGCCATGACCATCCTCCTCATACAATGAGCCCTCACTCTCAGCACTTGTCGCATTGCGGTAATCATATTCCCCATCAGATGTCTCAGCCTCTGTAGAGCTGAAACTAACACGATTTCTGGCAGGGTTTTTCATGATCGATTTGGGTTTGTATCTAAAGGAATTTTTCCAGGAGTAAACTTCATTTTCCTGATAATCCCTTATATCTCGATCAAATTTCTTTTTCTTTAATTCCATAATGTTTTTCTCTAATTTCGTAATGCCATCATTAATTTTTTCTTGTACTGTTTTGAAATTAACATCTGTAGAATAATTAGAAAATTTAACCTGTACCTCCTGAATGGAATTTTGTAAATTATCAAGTTTCTGCTCCTCATATTTTATAATTAATTCCATCAATTTTCTAGAGCATTGACTTAATATATTATTCCATTCACCCTGGAACTGATCACCAAACGGTGTGTTACATGTTTTTCTGATTCTCAGTCCCCTGGGAACCATATTCTTGGATAGATATTGCTTCAAAGTGGTTAGCCAGATTCCTACTCCACACTGATGAGGGGCAAATACCCCGAAACGGCTGTCTGTGGATGGATACCATGTTTGGCATAGGTGGTCTCCTTGACTGGAGACTGCCCTTCCCGTGGTTGTTCCTTCCCGGTAAAAGACCTGGCTAGTTTCCTGCCAGCGTTGAGAAACATGTGATGGTGTCTCCGCAGGCCTTCTTGCTTTGAATATTTCCCAGGGGGTATTGCTCTAGAATCACTGCGTTGAGAAACACGTGATTGTGTCTCCGCAGTGGTGGATGTTGATCTCCCTAAGGTCAACCATCCTTGCTCACAAAAGAGACAGACAGAGGCAGACAGACAGGGAAAGAGACAGACAGACATAGGCATAGACAGAGTAAGAGGCAGAAAGGGAAAGAGACAGAGAGAGACAGACATAATAAAAATAATCTTTATTTCTATAGCGCCAATATATTCCGCAGCGCTTTACAATTCAGGAGGCTCATGTACATATCATTAGGTGAAATTAGTTTGGCTAGGAAGTGTGATAGGCCGCCCTAAAAAGATGCGTTTTTAGGGAGCGTCTGAAGCTGAGTAATTTGTGATTCGTCCTAACTTCTTGGGGTAGAGAATTCCAGAGGGTTGGTGCAGCTCGGAAGAAGTCTTGGATTCGGGAGTGGGAGGTTCGAATTAGTGTGGATGTTAGTCGAAAGTCATTTTCAGAGCGTAGAGAATGGGTGGGATGATAGACAGAGAGGAGGGTGGAGGGTGGAGATGTAGGGGGGTGCTGCACTGTGGAGAGCTTTGTGGGTGAGAACAAGCAGTTTGAATTGGATCCTGTGATATATGGGCAGCCAGTGCAATGACTGGCACAGAGCAGAGGAGAAAGACAGAGACAGACAGAGAAAGAAAGAGAGAGAGAGACAGACAATCAAAGCGAGAGAGAGACAGACAGGCACAGACAGGGAAAGAGACAGACAGAGGCAGCAGGCACAGACAGACAGGCACAGACAGGGAAAGAGACAGACAGGGACAGAGACAGCCAGACAGTCAAAGAGACAGACAGGGAAAGAGACAGAGACAGGGAAAGAGACAGATGGGGAAAGAGACAGAAAAGGGAAAGAGACAGATGGGAAAGAGACAGATGGGGAAGAGACAGATGGGGAAAGAGACAGACGTGGAAAGAGACAGACGTGGAAAGAGACAGACGGGGAAAGAGACATCCAAGGAAAGAGACAGCAAAGGAAAGACACAGCTGAGGAAACAGACTGACACAGAGATAGAGAGAGACAGACACAGACAGACAGAGATAAAAAGAGACAGAAATACATACACAGAGATAGAGAGACACAGACAGACACAGAGATAGACAGAAAGACAGACACAGAGATAGAGAGAGACAGAAAGACAGACACAGAGAGCGACAGACTGATACAGAGACGCAGACAGAGAGACAGACACAGACAGACAGACATGGAGAGAGACAAAGACACACATGGGTAGAGTCAGACACACAGACAGGCAGGGAAACAGAGACAGACAGACACACAGAGACAGACACACAGAGAGAGACAGACATAAAGAAACAGACAGAAAGAGACAGACAGAAAGAGACATAGACACAGACAGACAGAGACTAGGAGAGAGACAAAGATACAGTTACTATCCAAGGCAACGCCCGGGTACTACAGCTAGTAATTTACAGTGCTGGCCAAAAGTATGGGAACCCCTGCAATTCTGTCAGATAATACTCAGTTTCTTCTTGAAAATGATTGCAATCACAAATTCTTTGGTATTATTATCTTCATTTATTTTGCTTGCAATGAAAAAACACAAAAGAGAATGAAACAAAAATCAAATTATTGATCATTTCACACAAAACTCCAAAAATGGGCCAGACAAAAGTATTGGCACCATTAGCCTAAAGGGTGCTTTACACGCTGCGACGTCGCTAGTGATCTCGTTAGCGATGTGACACACCAGATCGCAGATAAGATTTGCCGAGATCGCACATAGGTCATTTTTGTAGCGCAAGTCACATGTGCGATCTCGGCAAAACGTATGTGCGATCTGGCGTATAACATCGCTAACGAGATTGCTAGAGATGTCGCAGCATGTAAAGCACCCTTAATACTTGGTTGCACAACCTTTAGCCAAAATAACTGCGAACAACCACTTCCGGTAACCATCAATGAGTTTCTTACAATGCTCTACTGGAATTTTAGACCATTCTTCTTTGGCAAACTGATCCAGGTCCCTGAGATTTGAAGGGTGCCTTCTCCAAACTGCCATTTTGAGATCTCTCCACAGGTGTTCTATGGGATTGACGTCTGGACTCATTGCTGGCCACTTTAGTAGTTTCCAGTGCTTTCTCTCAAACCATTTTCTAGTGCTTTTTGAATTGTGTTTTGGGTCATTGTCCTGCTGGAAGACCCATGACCTCTGAGGAAGACCCAGCTTTCTCACACTGGGCCCTATATTATGCTGCAAAATTTGTTGGTAGTCTTCAGACTTCATAATGCCATGCACACGGTCAAGCAGTCCAGTGCCAGAGGCAGCAAAGCAACCCCAAAACATCTGCCATGTTTGACTGTAGGGACCGTGTTCTTTTCTTTGAATTCCTCTTTTTTTTTCCCTGTAAACTCTATGTTGATGGCTTTTCCCAAAAAGCTCTACTTTTGTCTCATCTGACCAGAGAACATTCTTCCAAAACATTTTAGGCTAGGTAAGTTTTGGCAAACTCCAGCCTGGCTTTTTTTATGTCTCGGGGTAAGAAGTGGGGTCTTCCTGGGTATCCTACCATACAGTCCCTTTTCATTCAGACGCCGACAGATAGTACGGGTTGACACTGTCGTACCCTCGGACTGCAGGGCAGCTTGAACTTGTTTGGATGTTAGTCGAGGTTCTTTATCCACCATCCGCACAATCTTGCGTTGAAATCTCTCGTCAATTTTTCTTTTCCTTCCACATCTAGGGAGGTTAGCCACAGTGCCATGGGCTTTAAACTTCTTGATGACACTGCGCACCGTAGACACAGAAACTTTCAGGTCTTTGGAGATGAACTTGTAGCCTTTAGATTGCTCATGCTTCCTCACAATTTGGATTCTCAAGTCCTCAGACAGTTCTTTGGTCTTCTTTCTTTTCTCCATGCTCAATGGGGTACACACAAGGACACAGGAAAGAGGTTGAGTCAACTTTAATCCATGTCAACTGGCTGCAAGTGTGATTTAGTTATTGCCAACACCTGTTAGGTGCCACAGGTAAGTTACAGGTGCTGTTAATTACACAAATTAGAGAAGCATCACATGATTTTTCAAACAGTGCCAATACTTTTGTCCACCCCCTTTTTATGTTTGGTGTGGAATTATATCCAATTTGGCTTTATGACAATTTTTTTTTTTGTTTTACATTGAAGACAAATTAAATGAAGATAATAATACTGAAGAATTTGTGATTGCAATCATTTGAAGAAACTGAGTATTATCTGACAGAATTGCAGGGGTGCCAATACTTTTGGCCAGCACTGTATATAATCACATTTTTTGAACAATTGGTCCAGTCAGTTGCACAAATTTTTTTTTGTCTCAACTAGTTTTGCCAAACATATGCCAAATTCATTAACCTCTTCACGACACGTGACATACTGGGTATGTCATGGATCGTGTGATGTTAATCCCCGCCGCCTGCCATGATTTCAACAGCTAACATGTGTGCCTGCCAGGCGTGAGTGGAATCATGCTCCACGCATTCTTAACCCCTCACATATCGCTGACAAGTTCTGACAGCGAGATGTACCAGCGCGCTGCCATAAGCATAACTTACCCAGCCCCATCGACTTCCGGTGGTTGCCATGGTAGCACAGGGTCATGTGATGACTCCTGTAGCTATCATGAGTCATTTTCTCTCACTGCCGACAGACTGCCGTGTGTGAGAGTAAAGCAGCTTTTCTCCAGATCTCAGCTGTGTCGCTGTGATCTGGAGGAATGGAAGAGCGATCAGACTGCTGATCCTTATAGTCCCCTAAGGGGGCTAGTAAAAAAAAAAGTTAACAAAAAAGTTTTAAAAAATTAAAAAAAAACCAAAAACCTAAAAGTTCAAATCACCCCCCATTTGGCCCATTGAAAATTAAAGGGATAAAAAAAAATTAAATATACACATATTTGGTGTCGCCGCATTCAGAAACGCCTGATCTATCAAAATATAAATCAATTAATCTGATCAGTAAATGGCGTAGTGGCAAAAAAATTCCAAAACACCAAAATTACGCTTTTTGCTTGCCACATAACGATACCATTTAAAACATCAGCTCAAGATGCAAAAAATAAGCCATCACTGAGCCATAAATCCCAAAAAATGAGAACGCTACAGGTTTCGGAAATGGCACAAAAAATGCACCTCTTTTTTTGGACAAACTTGTGAATTTTTTTAAGTCCTTAAGGGTGCTTTACATGTTGCAACATCGCTAGCGATTGCTAGCAATGTCGCGAGCGATAGCACCCGCCTCCATCGTTCGTGCGACATGTGGTGATCGCTGCCGTAGCGAACAATATCGCTATGGCAGCGTTACACGCATATACCTGTTCAGCGATGTTGCTGTGACCGCCGAACAATCCCTCCTTCAAGGGGGAGGTGCGTTCGGCATCACAGCGACGTCACAGCGGCGTCACAAAACGGCCGCCCAATAGAAGAGGAGGGGAGGAGATGAGCGGTCGGAACATGCCGCTCACCTCCTACCTTCCTCCTTTCCGGTGGACACAGGTAGGATGATGTTCGTCGTTCCTGCGGTGTCACACACAGTCATGTCTGGTGCCGCAGGAACGACAAACAACCTGCGGAATGAAACACCAACGAAATTATGATTTGAAGCAACGTGTCAACGATCAACGATTTTTGCTGTTTTTAAGATCGTTGATCGTCGCTCCAAGCTGTCACACACTGCGATGTCGCTAACGACTGGATGTGCGTCACAAGCACCATGACCCGGACGATATATCATTAGCGATATCGCAGTGTGTAAAGCACCCTTTAGATAAAAGTAAACCTATACATGTTTGGGGTCAACAAACTCGTACCGACCTGAGACATCCCACCAACACATCACATATTTTTTTGCTGTTTTCGAGTACACTATATGGTAAAATGTATGGTTTCATTTAAAAGTACAGCTCGTCCTGCAAAAAAACAAGCCCTTATATGGCAAGATTGACATAAAAATAAAAAAGTTACGGCTCTCGGAAGAAGGAGAGGAAAAAAAAACAGAAAAATGGAAAAGCGCCCGGGGGTGACGGGGATAAGAGGCGCACACTTCTTATTGAATCCAGACTAAATTAGTCCAATGCACAATTTATTACAATTGACATTCAATAAGCCAGTGTTGATGAATTGGAGCCTATATGCCTTGTGTAACCTGACTTTCAATGGAGCATGTGCCAAAAATATTAAATATGAAATAATAGTCTGCACAATTGCAAATCAAATTATATTTAATTAGAAATATTACTAAGACATTCATCCATTGTTACTTGGATGAATGTCATATTCAGCACTTTTGGTTTGTAGACTAGTTTCTGTGAAATCATGATACTTAATGAAGATAAAGTCCAGCTGCATTCCATCTTAACAAGGTCCTTTGTTCTGCTTAGTATTGCATCCATCCTGTTATTCATGTCAAACAGGGTGGGGTTCATATTGTGACTGACCTTGCTTTAACTCATAAAATATTGTACTAATAATTATAATTTTACAAAAGAAAATCAAGATACCAGTCAAAAATGTACACATATTCCTTCCATCTGACACATACTGTACACAGTATATCTCAAAAGTGAATACATCCCTCATATTTTTGTAAATGTTTCATTATATATTATCATGGGTCAACATTGAAGATATGACACTTTGATACAGTCATGGCCAAAAGTTTTGAGAATGACACCAAAATTATATTTTCACATGATCTGTTGCTCTCTGGTTTTTAATTGTTTGTCTGATGTTTACATCACATACAGAAATATAGTTGCAATCATATTATGAGTACCAAAAGGTTATATTGACAGTTAGAATGAGTTAATGCAGCAAGTCAATATTTGCAGTGTTGACCCTTCTTCTTCAGGACCTCTGCAATTCTCCCTGGCATGCTCTCAATCAACTTTTGGATCAAATCCTGACTGATAGCTGTCCATTCTTGCATAAGCAATGCTTGCATTTTGCCAGAATTTGTTGGTTTTTGTTTGTCCACTCGTCTCTTGATGATTGCCCACAAGTTCTCAATGGGATTAAGATCTGGGGAGTTTCCAGGCCATGGACCCAAAATCTCTATGTTTTGTTCCATGAGCCATTTAGTGATCACCTTTGCTTTATGGCAAGGTGCTCCATCATGCTGGAAAAGGCATTGTTGGGCGCCAAAGTGCTCTTGGACAGTTGGGAGAAGTTGCTCTTGAAGGACATTCTGGTACCATTCTTTATTCATAGCTGTGTTTTTAGGCAAGACTGTGAGTGAGCTGATTCCCTTGGCTGAGAAGCAACCCCACACATGAATCGTTTCAGGATGCTTAACAGTTGGCATGAGACAAGACTGGTGGTAGCGCTCACCTCTTCTTCTCCTAATAAGCTGTTTTCCAGATGTCCCAAACAATCGAAAAGGGAATTCATCTGAGAAAATGACTTTACCCCAGTCCTCAGCAGTCCACTCCCTGTACCTTTTGCAGAATATTAGTCAGTCCCTGATGTTTTTTCTGGAGAGAAGTGGCTTCTTTGCTGCCCTCCTTGAAACCAGGCCTTGCTCAAGCAGTCTCCGCCTCACAGTGCATGCAGAAGCACTCACACCAGCCTGCTGCCATTGCTGAGCTAGCTCGGCACTGCTGGTAGTCCGATCCCACAGCTGAAACAGTTTTAAGATACGGTCCTGGCATTTTCCGGTCCTTCTTGGGCACCCTGGAGCCTTTTTGGCAACAATGGAAGCTCTCTCCTTGAAGTTCTTGATGATGCGATAGATTGTTGACTGAGGTGCAATCTTTGTAGCTGCGATACTCTTTCCTGTTAGGCCATTTTTGTGCAGAGCAATGATGGCTGCACGTGTTTCTTTAGAGATAACCATGGTTAACTGAAGAGAAACAATGATACCAAGCCCCAGCCTCCTTTTAAAGTGTCCAGTGGTGTAATTCTTACATAATCATGACTGATTGATCGCCATCCCTGTCCTCATCAACACCCACACCTGTGTTAATGGAAAAATCACTAAAACAATGTTAGCTGCTCCTTTTAAGGCAGGAATGCAATGATGTTGAAATGTGTTTTGGGGGTTAAAGTAAATTTTCTTAGCCAATATTGACTTTGCAAGTAATTGCTGTTAAGCTGATCACTCTTTATGACATTCTGGAGTACATGCAAATTGCCATTAGAAAAACTTAAGCAGTAGACTTTGTAAAAATTAATATTTGTAGCATTCTCAAAACTTTTGGCCATGACTGTACAATGTAACATAGTCAGTGTACAGCTTGTAAAACAGTGTAAATTTGGTGTCCTCTAAGTAAACTCAACACACAGGCATTAATGTCTTAACTGCTGGAAACAAAATTGAGTACACCTCTAAATCAAAATGCCCAAATTGTGTCCAAAGTGTCAATATTTTGTGTGGTCACCATTATTTTCAAGCACTGCCTTGACTCTCTTGGGTAAGGAGTTCACTAGAGCTTTACAGGTTGCCACTGGAATTCTCTTCCATCCTCCATGACTACATCCCAGAACTGGTGGATGTTAGAAACCACCATCCATTTGAGAATGCCACACAGATACTCAATAGGGTTTCAGTCTGGAACCGTTACCCTCAGTTTCTTTAGCAATGCAGTAGTCACCTTTGAGATGTGTTTGGGGTCATTGTCCTGTTGGAATACTTCCCAGGGCCAAGTTTCCAAAAGGAGGGGATTGATTATGCTTTGCTTTAGCATGTCACAGTATATCTTGGCATTCATGGTTCCCTCAATGAACTGTAGCTCCCCACAGCCTGCAACACTCATACAGCCCTAAACCATGTCACTCCCGCCACCATGTTTGACTTTAGGCAAGACACACCTTTCTTTGTATTTCTCACCTGGTTGTCACCACACACTCTTGACACTGTAATGCAGACACCGGCGTCCTTGCACTGGCTTGCCCCCTTTCCTAATGAGGACGTTGGCACATTCACCCTCCTGGCCGCTTCTCGGTGGCTGCTTTATTTCTTCATACTGCCTCCAGCTCACAGGGCCTGCACACACTTCACAGGTCTCCTGGGAGTACAAATAGGGCGTGCACACCTTTTCTTAAAGGGCCAGTATGCCCTAACCTGGAAGTGCCTTTTAGTATTACTAGATGTGCCTGGGCAAAGTGGTCTATAAGTTGCTATTTGTTAGGCCCCTTGTGCTGCTACCATTGCAACTATCTCACTGTGTACTGTATTACTAATCTCCGTCTTTGTTCCAGTAGCTGATGTAACTGATGCTTCATCAATCCATGCCAGCTGTATCTGCAATAACTGCTGTATCATTCCATAACAGCTCTATCTGCCATATCCACTGTTGCATCAATCCATACCAGCTGTATAAGACATATCCGCTTCTGCATCCATCTATACCAGCCATGCCTGTAGCATCAGCTATCCCGGCTACACCTGCTATATCCGAGACTGTCAGTGTCCATACCCTTGGAGTAAGCTGTCAAAGCACTATATCTCCCTGAGTGGCACCTAGTTGCTACATGCAGCTAAATACACCCACACCATCAGAGGTCCACTCCCTGCTCGCACCAGCGAGCATTACAGAAACCATCTGTACCAAAATAAGCTTACCTATCTTGGTCTCATTAGACCACAGGACATGGTTCCAGTAATCCATGTCCTTAGACTGCTTGTCTTCAGCAAACTGCAGGCTTTCTTGTGCATAATTTTTAGAACAGGCTTCCTTGTGGGACAACAGCCATGCAGACCAATTTGATGCAGTATGTGGTGTATGGTCTGAGCACTAATAGGCTGACTCCCCAACCCCTTTAACCTCTGCAGCAATACTGACAGCACTCATCCGTCTATTTTGAATAGACAAACTCTGTGTATAACGCTGAGCACCTACACTGAACTTGTTTGGTCGACCATGGCGAGGCCTGTTCTGAGTGGAACCTGTCTTGTTAAACCACTGTATGGTCTTTGTCACCATGCTTCAGATCAGTTTCAGGGTGTTGGCAATCCTCTTCAACACGGAAGGAAATCCACGGCACTCACTTCCAGTGCACGTGAGTACCGTGAATTTCCTTCCATGCTGAAGTACCTATGTTCCCCGTGTTTTGGGGGCATTTTTTGCTAAGCACCACTGTGATTCCAATCGGTTTGGAGCTGGATCCCGTGCTTGTGGTGTGCCGTTCATGTGTGAATAGTGTCAGCTCAGCAGTTTTTCTTTTTTCGTTTTACTGGTAATCTTCTTAGACCCTAGGCCATCCTTCTATAGAGCAACTATTCTTTTTTTCATACAGATCCTCAGAACACTCTTAGGGGTACTTTGCACACTGCGACATCGCAAGCCGATGCTATGATGCCGAGCGCGATAGTCCCCGCCCCCGTCGCAGCTGCGATATCCTTGTGATAGCTGCCGTAGTGAACATTATCGCTATGGCAGCTTCACATGGACTCACCTGTCCTGGGACGTCGCTCTGGCCGGCGAACCGCCTCCTTATTAAGGGGGCGGCGGGTCGTACGGCATCACTGCGACATCACACGGCAGGCGGCCAATAGGAGCGTAGGGGCGGAGATGAGCGGGATGTAAACATCCCGCCCACCTCCTTCCTTCCGCATATCCTACGGGAGCCGCGGTGATGCCGGTAGAAGATGTTCCTCGCTCCTGCGGCTTCACACACAGCGATGTGTGCTACCGCAGGAACGAGGAACAACATCGGACCGTCGCGTCAGCGTAATTATGGATTACGCCGACGCTATACCGATGATACGATTATGACGCTTTTGCGCTCGTTAATCGTATCATCTAGGCTTTACACACTACGATGTCGCCTGCGATGCCGGAGTGTGCAAAGTACCCCTTAGCCATGAGGTGCCATGTTCAAATTTAACATACGCTTGCCCTAATAACATCTGGGACCTTGAAACACTAATGAGTCACATGACACTGGGGAGTGAAAATGGGAAAATGGCCAGCGTGGCACAATTTGTGTATATATATATATATATATATATATATATATATATATTGTATATACATATACAATACAGACCAAAAGTTTGGACACACCTTCTCATTCAAAGATTTTTCTTTATTTTCATGACTCTGAAAATTGTAGATTCACATTGAAGGCATCAAAACTATGAATTAACACATGAAATACTTAACAAAAAAGTGTGAAACAACTGAAAATATGTCTTATATTCTAGGTTCTTCAAAGTAGCCACCTTTTGCTTTGATTACTGCTTTGCACAGTTGTAACGCCTGCCTGGATCAACAGACTAAGGGGGGATGTAATGGACAGACTAGGGGGAATCCACTCACCAAGCAGGACCCCCAGAACCCTGAAACCCTTTAACTCCTATACAGGGATTTGGAATTACACAGGGCCCTGGAGATCACTACCTGTGGAAGGCTGCAGTCCGATAAGAGTAGTTGTCAGGCAGGGTCAAACCATGAATAGCAGAACAGGGACAGAATCAACAGACAAGGATGTAATCAGAAAACGGAGCAGAGGTCAAATCCAGATCGGGCAGCGAGGTACAAAAACAGCAGGCAGAAGGGTAGTCAGCAAACACGCAGAAGTCAGCACACAGGAATCACAAAACAGAATAGGGCGGACCAGGAGCCAGGAAATCAGAACTATCTCTGGCAGTGGTTATGTGACAGGAGGGGGAATAAGAAGGGTGTGGTGTCTTCCCATTGGCTGTAGCTGAACGCTGGCAACTTCAGCTGGAAGACACACCCAACCCACAGTCAGCCAGCGGTACTGCAGATCCCAATATAACCCAGCCCAGTATATGATTGGAGCCTGCGCCCACCGGTGCCACTGGCATCGACTCCTCTCCCATTACCAGCACCATCCACGGCAGGAACACGGCGTCGCCTGGTGATCGGAGCAGAAGTCGCTGGAGCAGACACCAGCAGTGACGTAACAACACTCTTGGCATTCTCTTGATGAGCTTCAAGAGGTAGTCACCGGAAATGGTTTTCACTTCTCAGGTGTGCTCTGTCAGGTTTAATAAGTGAGATTTCTTGCCTTATAAATGGGGTTGGGACCATTAATTGTGTTGTGCAAAAGTCTGGTGGATACACAGCTGATAGTCCTACTCAATAGACTGTTAGAATTTGTATTATGGCAAGTAAAAAGCAGTTAAGTAAAGAAAAACCATGTGTCCATTATTACTTTAAGAAATGAAGGTCAGTCAGTCCGAAAAATTGAGAAAACTTTGAAAGTGTCCCAAAGTGCAGTGGCAAAAACCATCAAACGCTACAAAGAAACTGGCTCACATGAGGACTGCCCCAGGAAAGGAAGACCAAGAGTCACCTCTGCTGCGAAGGATAAGTTTATCTGAGTCACCAGCCTCAGAAATCGCAGGTTAAAAGCAGCTCAGATTAGAGACCAGGTCAATGCCACACAGAGTTCTAGCAGCAGACACATCTCTAGAACAATTGTTAAGAGGAGACTTTGTGCAGCAGGCCTTCATGGTAAAATAGCTGCTAGGAAACAACTGCTAAGGACAGGCAACAAGCAGAAGAGACTTGTTGGGGATAAAGAACACAAGGAATAGACATTACACCAGTGGAAATCTGTGCTTTGGTCTGATGAGTCAAAAGTTGAGATCACTGGATCCAACCAACGTGTCTTTGGGCGACGCAGAAAAGGTGAACAGATGGACTCTACATGCCTGGTTCCCACCGTAAAGCATGGAGGAGGTGTGATGGTGTGGGGGTGCTTTGCTGATGACACTGTTGGGGATTTATTCAAAATTGAAGGCATACTGAACCAGCATGGCTACCACAGCATCTTGCAGCATCATCCTATTCCATTCGGTTTGCGTTTAGTTGGACCATCATTTATTTTTCAACAGGACAATGACCCCAAACACACCTCCAGGCTGTGTAAGGGCTAGTTGACTAAGAAGGAGAGTGGTGGGGTGCTACGCCAGATGACCTGGCCTCCACAGTCACCAGTTCTGAACCCAATCGAGATGATTTGGGGTGAGCTGGACCACAGAGTGAAGGCAAAAGGGCCAACAAGTGCTAAGCCACTCTGGGAACTCCTTCAAGACTGTTGGAAGACCATATCCGGTGACTTCCTCTTGAAGCTCATCAAGAGAATGCCAAGAGTGTGCAAAGCAGTAATCAAAGCAAAAGTGGCTACTTTGAAGAACCTAGAATATAAGACATATTTTCAGTTGTTTCACACTTTTTTGTTAAGTATTTCATTCTACATGTGTTAATTCATAGTTTTGATGCCTTCAATGTGAATCTACAATTTTCAGAGGCATGAAAATAAAGAAAACTCTTTGAATGAGAAGATGTGTCCAAACTTTTGGTCTGTACTCTCTCTATATATATACAGTTAGTTAACATTAATTGAATTTTGTGATTTAGGCTCTGCATGACACTATTTTTTATTTAAAATGCAGCAACTAAGATGCAATTCAAGTGTAGACTTTCAGGTTTAACCCCTTACCATCATAGCCTGTTTTTACAGAGCCAAATTTTACAATTCTGACCAATGTTACTTTATGTGGTAACTCTGGAACACTTCAACAGATCCTAGAGGTTCTGAGATTTATTTATTTATTTTTTTTTGACATATTGTACTGCACTTCATGATAGTGGTAAATTTTGGTTGAAATATTTAATTTTATAGTTTAGAGATTTTTTCTTTTTTAGGTTTTTGCCTTAAAACCAGCTGCAGAATTATAAGAAACTATTCTGGGTCAAGCGCTTACTATTGTCTTAGGACAATTATTTTAATCTAAATATTTCATTTTATTTAGACATAAAAAGTTAAGTAACAAAAACATGGCTGTACAAAAGATTGTTGTTCGCCAACCTCTATTCCAATTAGAATGTCTGACAATACTTCCATCTGCTGATATTCATCTAATTTGTACAGTGACAAGCTTTCAGTGTGCAGGGTCTACCAAGTATGTTTTCTTGAGTATCCTTGGACTCTGCTGATCATCATTAAGAGAGCAGAAAAAAAAGTTACTTAAAGTTGTTTTCCTGACAAAGAAAGTTAATTTTAATCAATAAATCTTGTAAAAATAATAAGATCCACATTTGGATGTGTTTAAAAAAACAAAACTGTCCTGTGCTGAGATAATCTTATATATATGCCTCTGCTATGTACTGTGTAATGGATGTGTCTGACCGTACAGGAACATGGTCTGATCATACCACAACTTCTGGTCTGGGGAGGATAGCAGCTGATTCTTTTTCTGAGGAAAAACATTTCCCTGTCTGTTTTTTAAAAAATGTTTTACCTCAAAAAAAGAATCAGTTGTGATCCCGCGCTGTAATGTCTGTATACGTTGTTGCTTCCTACCCGGCATAGGAGTTGCGGTATGATCAGACAATGTCCCTGTATGGTAAGACACGGCCATTACACAGTGCATAGCAGGGGCATATATAAGATTATCTCAGCAGAAGATATTTTTTTTAAACATCTAATTGTGGAAATTATTACTATTATAAGATCTATTGATTAAAATGTATTTTAAAATTGACTGTGGGAAAACCCCTTTAATTATCATTTAATTCAGCTTTTATGTACGGTAACTTTGCATGTAATTTTCAACAAGAAATGGGATAATAACGATCACTCTAAGTAAATTTCCTGAAGATGTGTGACACTGTGCTTGTAATGTCAATGTACATACATCATGGTATAGCAAAGGGATAAACAGTCCTCCATTTCCCTTTCCATTTTAACTATATATTTGAACTCTAAAATGGTGTTTACTAGTGATGAGCGAGTACTAAAAAGCTCGGGTGCTCGAGGCTCGGGCCGAGCATCCCAAGATACTCGTGTACTCGGCCCGAGCACCGAGCCCAATGTTATCCTATGGGAGACCCGAGTATTTTTATGAAATGACCCCCGGCAGCATGTAGAAACCCTAAAAATGTCACAAAAGTCTCAGAAGAGTGCTCAAATGACATGGCAACAGCATGGGGAAGATCCCTTGAAGCATTTATCACTCAAAAGTCACAGCTGTGAACAATTTTGTCCGCGTTTTACGCCATTTTTACGGACTCACCAGAAAACCTTCCAAAATGACACCAAAATGAATTTTCATGGCGGAAATGTTAAGGGCACATACCCAATAGTGAGACAGAGCTGGTGTATGTTACTTTTGGAGATTACATGAAAGATTTTACGTGAAAACATTTTGTGGCACTTCGATGTCCCTGAGAAGAGACGTACATGAAGGCCTCTTGAGTCTAATGTGCCCATTTTGAGGAAGTGGGTCTATTGTAGTATAGCCCTTTGGCAGGGCAGCCAAAAATTGGGAGGCTCCACGTTGTCCCTGGATAGAGACGTGCATGAGGGCCTGTAAACCTGAAGTGCCCATTGTAAGGAAGTGGGTCTATTGTAGTATAGCCCTTTGGCAGGGCAGCCAAAAATTGGGAGTCTCCACGTTGTCCCTGGATAGAGACGTGCATGAGGGCCTGTAAACCTGAAGTGCCCATTGTAAGGAAGTTTGTCTATTGTAGTATAGCCCTTTGGCAGGGCAGCCAAAAATTGGGAGGCTCCACGTTGTCCCTGGATAGAAACGTGCATGAGGGCCTGTAAACCTGAAGTGCCCATTGTAAGGAAGTGGGTCTATTGTAGTATAGCCCTTTGGCAGGGCAGCCAAAAATTGGGAGGCTCCACGTTGTCCCTGGATAGAGACGTGCATGAGGGCCTGTAAACCTGAAGTGCCCATTGGAAGGAAGTGGGTCTATTGCAGTATAGCCCTTTGGCAGGGCAGCCAAAAATTGGGAGGCTCCATGTTGTCCCTGGATAGAGACGTGCATGAGGGCCTGTAAACCTGAAGTGCCCATTGTAAGGAAGTGGGTCTATTGTAGTATAGCCCTTTGGCAGAGCAGCCAAAAATTGGGAGGCTCCACGTTGTCCCTGGATAGAGACGTGCATGAGGGCCTGTAAACCTGAAGTGCCCATTGTAAGGAAGTGGGTCTATTGTAGTATAGCCCTTTGGCAGGGCAGCCAAAAATTGGGAGGCTCCACGTTGTCCCTGGATAGAGACGTGCATGAGGGCCTGTAAACCTGAAGTGCCCATTGTAAGGAAGTGGGTCTATTGTAGTATAGCCCTTTGGCAGGGCAGCCAAAAATTGGGAGGCTCCACGTTGTCCCTGGATAGAGACGTGCATGAGGGCCTGTAAACCTGAAGTGCCCATTGTAAGGAAGTGGGTCTATTGTAGTATAGCCCTTAGGCAGGGCAGCCAAAAATTGGGAGGCTCCACATTGTCCCTGAATACGTGCATGAGGGCCTCAAAACATTGTTCCCATTGCAAAGGAGTGGGTCTCCTGTCGTTGTAATGTCCATTCTGAAAGAATGGGCGAAAAAATTTACCACTGGAGGTATACCTGAAACAAAGGCCTAACTATTGTAACGGTCATCATGGTGGCGCATGAGGAGAAGGAGGAACAGTCCAGCGATTATCCAAAGTCCAGAAGTGTGTACCCATGGGTGAGTGGAGGTACATGGCAAATTCCCGTTACAAACTTTAAATTCCACTCTCATTTGCTGGTGGTGTGGTGAAGTCTGGCCCAATCCAACCCTTGTTCATCTTGATCAGAGTCAGCCTGTCAGCATTTTCAGTTGACAGGCGGGTGCGTTTATCTGTAATGATTCCACCTGCGGCACTAAAAACACGCTCTGACAAAACGCTAGCGGCAGGGCAGGCCAGGACTTCCAAGGCGTAGAGAGCCAATTCATGCCACGTGTCCACCTTGGATACCCAATAATTGTAAGGCACAGAGGAATGTCGGAGTACAGTTGTTCGATCTGCAAGGTACTCCTTGAGCATCTGGGCAAACTTAGGATTTCTTGTGGCACCGCCATGCACCTCAGGGGCTGTGGTACGTGAGGGGCTGAGAAAACTGTTCCACATCTTAAAGACTGTTCCCCTACCTCTGGCGGATTGGACTTGTGCCCCTCTCGGCTGTACGCCTTGGTTGTCCACTGATTCCTGACCTATGCCGCTAGCGTTTTGTGAGGGGAATGCTTTGCCTACTTCCGTGACTATGGCCTTCCGGAACTCCTGCATTTTGGCTGACCTTTCCGCCTCGGGAATAAGAGACATAAAGTTCTCCTTGTAGCGTGGGTCTAACAGTGTTACCAACCAGTAATGATTGTCGGCCAAGATGTTCTTAACGCGAGGGTCACAAGACAGGCAGCTTACTATAAAGTCAGCCATGTGCGCCAGACTCTTAACAGCCAGTACTTCTTACAGTACTTCCTAACCAACACGATGACTGAACATGCTGTCCTCCTCCTCATCTACCCTGTCCTCTAGCCAGCCACGCTGAACCGAGGATATGACTGGTGTGCATGTCATATCCTCAATTTGGCCGGAGAGTTGCTCCATGTCTTCATCCTCCTCCTCGTCATAGTCCTCCACTGCACGTTGTGATGAGACGAGGCTGGGCTGTGTGTTATCACCCACACCCACTACTGTTTCTTGCTCCAACTCATCGCACTCCGCCTGCAATGCATCATGTTTGTTTTTGAGCAGAGACCATTTTAGAAGGCAGAGAAGCGGTATGGTGACGCTAATAATGGCGTCATCACCACTCACCATCTTGGTGGAGTCCTCAAAGTTTTGGAGGATGGTACATAGGTCGGACATCCATCTCCACTCCTCAGGTGTTATGTGTGGAGTTTGACCCATTTCCCGACGGCTTAGGTGATGCAGGTACTCAACAACTGCCCTCTTCTGCTCACATATCCTGACCAACATGTGCAGAGTTGAATTCCAACGCGTGGGGACATCACACACCAGTCTGTGAGCCGGAAGATGCAAACGGCGCTGAAAGCCGGCAAGGCCGGCTGAAGCAGTAGGTGACTTTCGAAAATGTGCAGACAGGCGGCGAACCTTTACCCGCAGATCAGAGAGCTCTGGGTATGACTTTAGAAACCGCTGAACCACGAGGTTGAGCACATGGGCCACGCATAGAACATGTGTCAGCTGGCCTCGCCTCAAAGCCGCCACCAGGTTCCGGCCATTGTCACACACGACCTTTCCTGGCTTTAGGTTCAGAGGTGTGATCCAGTGATCTGCCTGCTGTTTCAGAGCTGTCCACACCTCTTCTGCATTGTGGGGTTTGTCACCTATGCAGATTAGCTTCAGCACAGCCTGTTGCCGCTTCGCTGAGGCAGTGCTGCAGTGCTTCCAGCTTGGGACTGGTGTGGAGGGTAAAGTGAATGCGGATCCGCAGGAGGAGGAGGCTGAAGAGCATGACATTCCGGAGCTGTAGAGTGTGGGTGAAACCCTGACTGAGGTAGGGCCTGCAAACCTTGGTGTGGGAAGGACGTGTTCCATCCCTCGCTCAGACTGGGTCCCAGCTTCCACAATATTAACCAAGTGTGCCGTCAACGAGATGTAGCGGCCTTGCCCACAAGCATTTGTCCACGTGTCTGTGGTTAGGTGGACTTTGGGTGAAACAGCGTTGTTCAGGGCACGTGTGATGTTTTGTGACACGTGGTTATGCAATGCGGGGACGGCACACCGGGAGAAATAGTGGCGGCTGGGGACCGAGTAACGTGGGACAGCTGCCGCCATCAGGTCGCGGAATGCTTCTGTCTCCACCAGCCTAAAAGGCAACATTTCCAGCGCAAGCAGTCGCGAAATGTTAGCATTTAGAACTGTGGCATGTGGAGCGTTGGCAGTGTATTTGCGCCTGCGTTCAAAGGTTTGCTGAATGGATAACTGAACGCTGCGCTGGGACAAGGACATGCTTGATGATGGTGTTATTTCTGCGTAGGCAACTGCAGGTGCAGGACCGGAGGAGGCTTGTTCGCAGGCAGCATGGACAGGGGATTGGCTCGCATGCACAACAAGCAAAGACGTAGCAGTGACATCAGCAAGCACTGCTCCTCGACTCTGTTGTACTTCCCACAAAGTCGGGTGTTTGGCTGACATGTGCCTGATCATGCTGGTGGTGGTCAGGCTGCTAGTTTTGGTACCCCTGCTGATGTTGGCACGGCAGGTGTTGCAAATGGCCTTTTTAGAATCATCTGGAGCCAACTTAAAAAACTGCCAGACTCGGGAAGACCTATCATTTGTACAGGCACCTTGTGTCGTGTTGTTGTTCCGGGGAACGGTTGCCTGACTTCTGCCTGGAGCCACCACCCTGCTTCTTACTGCCTGTTGGGATGCTACGCCTCCCTCCCCCTGTGCACTGCTGTCCTCGCTCTGCATATCCTCCTGCCAGGTTGGGTCAGTTACTGGATCATCCACCACGTCGTCTTCCTCTTCCGCACCCTGCTCCACCTCCTGACTTCCTGACAATTGTGTCTCATCATCGTCCACCCCTTGTTGAGACACGTTGCCAACTTCGTGAGAATGTGGCTGCTCAAATGCAAGCACGGACGCACTAAAAAACGTAACAGGTTTTTAGGAGCGACAATTACTGAGAAGTCTGACACTATCAGACACTGCTGACTGACGTGTATTATACACTAGACTTGTGCGTTATATAATAGTTTGTGCAAAACGTGCACCTGTACGCTGCCACCGACAGGCACACACGTGCGGTTTTTAAATTCAAGCACGGACGCACTAAGAACCTAACAGGTTTTTAGGAGCGACAATTACTGAGAAGTCTGATACTATCAGGACTGTTTTAGACTGTCTACACCAGCCCCAGATATGATGAAGGCTGGTATACGGTCACCACTAGGAATGGCTATATACCCTGCCTGCCTGCCTGCCTGTATACTGCTACAATAGTCCTGACAAGGACTCTTCTGGTCACTAGCCTGTATTCCGACCTGGCTATACCCTGCCTGTATATAGCAACAATAGTCCTGAGAACCTGGCTATACCCTGCCTGCCTGTATACAACTATAATAGTCCTGAGAAGGACTTCTGGTCACACTGTTTGCAGCCCTGCTACGGAAATAACTATAAAGGGCCGCAAACCTTTCCCTGAAGCAGCAACACTCTCCCTGCACTGACTGTCTGGATGGCTGTGTGCAGAGCACAGCGCGCCCGCCGGTATAAAGGCTCGATCACGCTGGGCAGGCCGGCCAATCACTGCAATTCCACAACTAACAGGGCTGTGGCATTGCATTGGTCTGCCAGCCAATCCCTGCATGAGGGCTGGCTCTCAAAAGAGCGCCAACATGCAGGGATGAAGACCACGAGTACAGCACGAGTATCGCGAGATTACTCAGTCCCCGCCGAGTAGCCCGAGTACAGTGATACTCGTGCGAGTACCGAGTAGTAACAAGCATACTCGCTCATCACTAGTGTTTACTGCTACTTTTAGAAATTACAGCTGCTTAATCTGTGCCAGCTCATGATGAGAAGACTATTGGGAATGACAAAAGAAGCTGCAGGCACTACACCATGGTAAATATTGTTGGAGAAGTGTGTCACTCCAAGGGATGCCACTCCAGCTTCAGGGATGCCACAGGACCTTCTTCTGTATATATGTCCACAGGTATGTTAGTTTGTAAATATGTATGTGTCGTGACGCCACTCACGGCGTGCGGTCAGGGCTATGTATGACCGCCACTGCAGATTTTATGAGCGTCTGGGGCTGATGGAGTCTGCAGTCAGTTGTTATGGCCTCCCGTGAGTGAGGCAGTCCCCAGGGGCTTAGGTGTGTAGATGACGGGTCCCAGAATAATTCAGGCAAAGTCCGAAAGTCTTTAACTGGTTTTTACTCACTGTGCTGTTGTTGTGAGCTGACCCGGGCGATGCTGCAATAAACCAGGTAGAACCAGGTATCCTTTGGGCCAGTCTGAGGGTAACAACTTAGCTTGCCTTCCTAACACTTCTGTTTTCAGATAACTCCCTGACCTGAAGTACCGTGGGGGTCTCTCCAGGGAGTCGCTACTGCCTTTTCTCCCCTTTTTGGATCGTTTGCTGGCAGCGTGGACCAGGTGAGATGGCTTCTGGCTCTGTCTCCTTATGGGTCCCTGCATTGCTGCTGAGGCTCGGACTCTGTAGCTTTGTGAGGTACTTGTAGTTTCCCTCACCGGCAGGTTTAGCAGATAGTTAAAATGGAGTCTGCTCTAGGGACCTGTATCCCGTACGTGCCTAGTCAAGAGGAGCACCTCTTTCTCTGACTCCTCCGTGACCGTTCTCCCCCCCCAACTGTCACTACACCGCGCAGGGTCTGACTAGTGGCAGCGCGCGGATCCGTCTCTCGACCGCCGCGCTCCACTACCAGACTGGCTCTCCTCTCTTCCTGACAACCTCTGCACTTTAGCTCCCAGTCCCTCCGCTCCACCTCTTGAAAACATTTGAAAGCTAGCCCCCTCTGGAGACTACCCAAGGGTCCCCTCTAAAGGTGTGGGAGACCTGGTTGCTATGTGTCTGTGTGTACACACCTCATTCTGGCCTTTAGGATTACCTGGAAGTACTGTCCCAGCATGGGTGCAGTACTCAGTGGTGCCTGACCGGATCAGGGGCGCCACAGAAGCACCAAACAAAGATGGGTGGGGGAGCATGGAAACCGGCAAACCAGTTGGTAATGGTGGAAGCAAGGGATAAGCACAAAATGTTTTTTTTTCTTGGTCTTTGCAAATGCTAATGAATCATAGCCAATTCTGATGGTTTTACAGCTTTTTAAAATTCAAACAAGGAAGCATAACTAACTAACTAACACATATAGTGCAATTGCAGATATAAATAATAAAAAAGATTATTTCTAACTAGAGATGAGCGAACCGGCCAAGGCTCGGTTTGGTTCGGACTCACCGCTGATCGGTTCACCGATCCTAAGCGAACCCATTGAATTGAATGGGAGGCAAAATAAAAGGCATAGATAACACCTACCAAACAACTCAATGCATTTTACTGTGAGCCACACTGTTGTGGCACAGCCATTAACTTCCTAGACTATTAACATAATAAATATTGGATGAGTGACAGGAGTAAGCCTGTTGTTCTAAAAACCCTGCCATTACAGAAATATACAACTTGGAGATCAATCTTGGAGTCTCCATATTTCCAAAAATTAGAGGCAGACATCAGAACAGTGGCATCAATTGCCCCAGAGTACCTATAGTGTCTTTCATAGCAGTCTGGTATGGGCCATGCACCACACAGGGTATGGCCCAGCATTTACTTTTTTAAAACCATGAGGTAGGTGGATGAGTGACAGGTGTAGGCATCTTGCTTTGAGTCCCCTGCCACTACAGACACGAAACAACTTGGAGACCGAACAACAAGTCTCCATATTTTCAAAATTAGGGGCAAACACCAGGACAGTTTAATCAGTTGCCCTAGAGTATCCATAGTGTCATTTCACAGCAGTCTGGCATGGGCAATGCCAGTCTTTTCAAATCAAGAGGTAGGTGAATGAGTGACAGGTGTAGGCATCTTGCTTTGAGACCCCTGCCCCTACAGACAAGACACAACTTGGAGACCCTAGTAGAATTCGCCATAATTCTAAAAATTAGGGGCAGACACCAGGAGAGTTTCTTCAATTGCCCCAGAGTACCTATAATGTCATTTCACAACAGTCTGGCATGGGCAATGCCAGACTTTTCAAATCAAGAGGTAGGTGATGAGTGACAGGTGTAGGCATCTTGCTCTAAGACCCCTGCCACTACAGGCAACACACAACAAGGGGACCTGGATAAGAGTCTTCATTTAAAAAAAAAAAAATTAAGCTTATCGTGACTCAGGAGGCAGCAAAAAAAGTAGGAAATGCAGCAAACTGAAAAGTACAACATTGCCTAGTGCGCACAGTCTGGAACTGGGGTGGAAAAGTCATTGGAGATCCATAACTCAGGGCCGGTGTGAGCACCCGGCAAACTTGGTCAAGTGCTGGGGCCCTGGGCTACCGGGGGGCTCACTCGCAGTCGCAGGAGTGGCGTACCGCTAGTCAGGGGGGCCCGGTGCTCGCACTGTCATCGGCCTCCCCCCCACTAAGGATCGTGCTTTCAATTGTATCGGCATTGCAGTTGCTGATACAATTGAGAGCAATGATGAGATGGAGCGGCGCTCTCCTTCTCTCATCATTCTCCCCGCTGTCTCTGTCAGCGCTCTGACAGCTCAGCAGCACAGCACGGTGACGTCATCACTTCGTGCATGCAGTGAGGTCAGAGCGACAGCAGTGGATGTGCCGAGGGGACCGGAGCAGCAGGGGAACGAGGAAAAGTGAGTATGTACAATCACTGTGGCCTGACCACCATGGGGGGCTATCTGGCTCTGACTAGGGGCTCTATACTACATGAGGATGCCTAATGCTATCTGGCTCTGCACTGTGCTATATAGGGGCTGTATACTACATGAGGATGCCTAATACTGTCTGGCACAGCACTGTGCTATATAGGGGCTGTGTACTACATGAGGATGCCCAATGCTATCTGGCTCAGCATTGTGCTATATAGGGGCTGCGTACTACGTGAGGATGCCTAATGTTATCTGGCTCTGCACTGTGCTATATAAGGGCTGTGTACTACATGAGGGTGACTAATGCTATCTGGCTCTGCTCTATGCTATATAGGGGCTGTGTACTACATGAGGATACCTAATACTATCTGGCTTTGCACTCTGCTATATAGGGGCTGTGTACTACATGAGGATGCCTAACGCTATCTGGGTCTGCATTGTGCTATATGCGGGCTGTATACCACATGAGGATGCCTAATGCTATCTGGGTCTGCATTGTGCTATATGCGGGTTGAATACCACATGAGGATTCCTAATGCTATCTGGGTCTGTATTGTGCTATTTGGGGACTGTATGAGTCTGCATCGGAGTGTGAACGTCAGAAGTGAGCACACAGTGACCATGCCTTATGCAGCATAGTGGCCCAGACATTGCTGTACAACCAGGTTGAGGACATGAGCCATGTAAGGCATGTGTGTAAGGTTGCCCTAGCATAGGGACGCTGCTAGGTTCACACCATTATCGCACACAGCCTTTCCTGGCTCCAGGTTCAGTGAAGACAGCCATTGCTGAAAGTCGGCCTGGATAGCTGTACACAACTCTGCAACAGTGTGACTGCGTTCTCCTATGGATTTTAATTTCAACACTCCCTGATTGTATTGAGCCTTGGCAGTGCGGTACAGAGATAGGAGGGACTCTATCTGCACTGTTTAAATGCTTGTTACATTAGGGAAGAGGTTGAGGGCGCAGGTAGAAGCCATAGAGGAGGAGGAGGCAGATGCAGTGGAGGAAGCGATAGATACAGAGGTTTCTCCCGCAAGCTTTGGGGATTCCAAGACTTGAGGAGCAGTCCCTTGCCCACCTGCCCCCACAGCCACCAGGGTCGCCCAGTACCAGTCAGCAAGTTGTAATACTCCTGGACATGCTTGCTTGTCTAAGTATCATTGGTGAAATGCGCCCTGTCAGACACAGAGTTGATCAAGTAATGGGTGATGTTGTCTGTGACGTGCTGGTGTCATGCAGGCACAGCTTTATTAGAGACGTAATGGTGCCTGGGCAACTGGTACTGAGGGACTGCTGTGTCGCTCGCGGACGGGTGCTACCTCCGCTGTGGCAACCAGGGCTGCTCAAGTGACGCTCGGGTTCGGGATCGTGTCTGGGGCTCGAGTGGTGACCGGTAGAGATGAGCGAACCGGTCGCTGTTCGGCTCGAGTTCGGTTCGCCGAACGGAGGTCTCGTTCGAGTTCGGTTCGGGGAACCGGTTCGGCGAACCACTCGAACCGCATAGGAAACAATGGGAGGCAATCACAAACACATAAAAATACCTAGAAAACACCCTCAAAGGTGTCCAAAAGGTGACAAGCAACTCACAACACAACAGAAACACATGGGAAAGTGACAAGAACAAATTCTCATGTGAAACCAAAACAGCGTTACAAGGAAAAAAGGATGAGACACAGATATAGGCATGGCATACCCTTCGGAAATCATGTAAAACACCGCAAGGTTACTCCAAGCGGAGTCTCCCTTTTTTCCAAAAATTGGGCCACACACCCACCCCTTCAGTGGCAGCACTTGTGACCCAGGTGTACACTTCACAGGTAGATTTGCATCAAGCACATTCAAAAATACGCCATCCTTAACCGTCCCCAGGATGACACAGTGGTAGGTAGCTAAGTCTTTCCTGATCCCAGCTCTGTTCATCTTGGATCATTTTTAAAAACACTGTAAGCAAGGGTTACTCCAAGCGGAGTCTCCCTTTTTTCCAAAAATTGGGCCCCACACACACCCACCCCTTCAGTGGCAGCACTTGTGCCCCAGTTGTACACTTCACAGGTAGATTTGCATCAAGCACATTCAAAAATACGCCATCCTTAACCGTCCCCAGGATGACACCAGGGTAGGTAGCTAAGTCTTTCCTGATCCCAGCTCTGTTCATCTTGGATCATTTTTAAAAACACTGTAAGCAATGGTTACTCCAAGCGGAGTCTCCCTTTTTTCCAAAAATTGGGCCACACACACACCCACCCCTTCAGTGGCAGCACTTGTGCCCCAGTTGTACACTTCACAGCTACATTTGCATCAAGCACATTCAAAAATACGCCATACTTAACCGTCCCCAGGATGACCCCGGGGTAGGTAGCAAAGTCTTTGCTGAACCATGACTTGTTCATCTTGGCTCCTTTTAAAAAACACAGCAAGCAAAAGTTATTCCAAGCCGAGTCTCCCTTTTTTCCAAAAATTGGGCCCCACACACACCCACCCCTTCAGTGGCAACACTTGTGCCCCAGTTGTACACTTCACAGCTAGATTTGCATCAAGCACATTCAAAATCCACAAGCATTTACTCTCCCCAGGATGACACAGGGGTAGTAAATTCCTTCTGGATCCATGACTTGTTCATTTTGATGACCGTTAGTCTGTCCACATTGTCACTGGACAGACGCGTGCGCTTATCTGTCAGCACACACCCAGCAGCACTGAAGACACATTCAGAGACAACGCTGGCAGCTGGACACGACAAAATCTCCAAGGCGTAAGTGGAGAGCTCTGGCCATTTTTCAAGATTTCAAGCCCAAAATGAGCAAGGCTCCATTTGCAAAGTAATGGCATCGATGTTCATTTGGAGATACTCCTGTATCATCCTCTCCAGCCGTTGACTATGTGTCAGACTTGTTGTCTCTGGTGGCCTTGCAAAGGATGGTCTAAAAAAATTATGAAAAGATTCCATAAAATTGCTGTTACCAGCACCAGATACAGTCCTACTGGTACGAGTAGACTGTTGAAGATGACGAGACCGTCCCATGTTTGTCAAGTTACAACTGGGAAATTCACTCCCTGCACCATGGTTGTTTGGTGGAAAAGCCGAGCTAAGATAACAGCTTCTGCTGATACTCCTGCATACGTGCGTCCCTTTCTATGGCTGGAATTATGTCACAAAATTTGGACTTGTACCGGGGATCTAATAGTGTGGCAAGCCAGTAGTCATCATCACTTCTAATTTTGACAATACGAGGGTCATGTTGGAGGTAGAGCAGCAAGAAGGCGCTCATGTGTCTTGTGCAGCCATGCGGACCAAGTCCACACTGTGTTTGTGGCATAGAGGTGCTAACCGTTCTTTCTTCCTCTTACATCTCCCCCCCAACCTCTTTCAACCGAAATTTGACCAAGGTCTCTCTCATCTGCTGAGTCTTCCATGTCCATGGACAGTTCGTCCTCCATTTCTTCATGTTCTCCTGAACCTTCCTCAACATTTCGCCTGCTACTATGTGCCCTTGTTGATCCTTGTCTTCCATGGTCCCATGCCTGCCACGTTGGTGATGATGAACGTCTGGACCTTGGTGATGTTGTTGTGTCTTGCGCATATGAATCCTCCTGTAGTTCCTCCCCTTCCTGTTGTCCCACCCCCTGACTCCGAATAGTGTTTAGCGTGTGCTCCAGCATGTAAATGACTGGAATTGTCATGCTGATAATGGCATTGTCAGCGCTAAACATATTCGTCGTCATGTTGAAACTGTGCCAAAGGGTGCATAGGTCCTTGATTTGAGACCACTCCATCAGGGTGATCTGCCCCACCTCTGCATCTCGTTGGCCCAGGCATGACGTATTGCACCAGGGCTCGACGGTGCTGCCACAGTCGCTGTAACATGTGGAGAGTCGAATTCCAGCGTGTCGGCACATTGCATTTCAGGCGATGAACCGGCAGGCCGAAAGACTTCTGAAGCGATGCAAGTCGCTCAGCAGCGGTGGTTGAACGGCTGAAGTGAGCAGACAGTTTTCGTGCCCTGTTCAGAAGGCCATCTAGGCCGGAATAGTGTGTTAAAAATTGAAAATTGCTGGACAACAAGGTTCAACACGTGAGCCATACAAAGCACGTGTGTCACCTTGCTCTGGCGAAGGGCCGCACCCAGGTTTGCAGCATTGTCGCACACAGCCTTACCAGGCTGCAGGTTGAGTGGAGACAACCATTTATTAAACTCAGTCTCCAGAGCTGCCCACAACTCAGCCGCTGTGTGAATCTTATTTCCAAGAGATTTCAAGCTAAAGACCGCCTGATGCCGTTGCGCTCTGCTGCCAGCATAGTAATGAGGGGTGTGTGATTCCTTCTGTGCAGTTAGAACGCTGGTGGCCTGACCAGGCAGGCTTGGGGCGGAGGTGGAGGACCCAGATGAGGTGGAGGAGGCAGAAGCAGTGGCGGAACTTGGACAGACAGAGGATTGACACACAAGTCGTGGGGACGGCAAGACTTGTGCAGCAGACCCTTCACCATCTATCACCATAGTTACCCAGTGCCCAGTCAGCGACATGTAACGTCCCTGTCCATGCTTACTGGTCCAAGTATCGGTGGTGAAATGCACCCATTCACACGCAGAGTTTCTCAAGGAAGCGGTGATGTTGTGTGCGACATGCTGGTGTAGCGCAGGCACACCTTTCTTAGAGAAGTAGTGGCGACTGGGCATCTGGTACTGGGGCACAGCGACAGACATAAGGTGTCTAAAATCATGTGTGTCCACCAGGCGGAAAGGCAGCATTTCAGTAGCCAAGAGCTTACAGAGGGATAAAGTCAACCTCTTAGCTTTGTCATGGGTCGCAGGAAATGGCCTTTTATTTGTCCACATCTGAGGGACAGAGATCTGGCTGCTGTGTGTAGATGGTGTTGAGTAGGGTGTCCCTGGAAAAATGCAGGTTTGTGAGCAAAGTGCAGGCGTAGACATGATGTTGCCTTCATCCAACGTTGGTGCTATCGATGTCTGAGAGAGCTGTACACATGCACTTGTTTCCCCTTCCAAACCAACTGTCGACCTACCAAGCAAACTGCCTGTTGTGGTTACAGTGGTGGAAGTTGTGCGTGGAAAACCAGGTGTGACAGCTGTCCCCACAGTCCTAGAAGATGAAAAGTGCGTGGATGCACTTGAAGGGGCAGACGGTGGATGGTTTGCTCCGCTAGGCCGCATTGCAGCACGGTGAGCTTCCCACTGGGACATATGATATGTATTCATGTGACGATTCATGGAAGAAGTTGTCAAACTGCTGAGGTTTTGCCCTCTACTAACAGAATCACGACAAATTTTACAGATCACATAATTTGGGCGATCTTTTACTATGTCAAAAAAGGACCAGGCTAGGCAAGGCTTAGAGGGCATGCGACCTGCTGATCCACCCCGACTAGTGCTCAGAGGCACAGTGGTGGCTGAGGATGCAGTTGTAGACGTGCTACCAGTACTCCAACTCTGTCCAGGAAGGCGCAAGGTAACTTCGTCGTCAGTTGCATCCTCCTCCACCGCCTCTGTTGACCTCCTCGAGTGCCTGACTGTGGGTTGACAGTAGGTGGGATCTAGAACTTCCTCATCAATTGTTGTGTTTGCACACCCCTCACCCTCAGACCGAGCCTCTTCTTGCCCTGACCGAATATTTAAGTTGTCATCCCAATCTGGTATCTGCGTCTCATCGTCATCAGTATGTTCCTCATTGTCTATTACAACAGGTGTTTCAGTTTGTGAATAAGGGTCAACATTATGCTCAGAAACTTGTTCATCACGGCCTGAATCTGAGTCAGAAAGGTTCTGGGCATCACTGCAGACCATTTCCTTGTCTGTACTCACTGTAGCTTGGGAGCAGACCTCTGATTCCCAGGCTATAGTGTGACTGAACAGCTCTGCAGACTCAGCCATCTCATTTCCACCATACTGTGCAGGGCGGATGGAGACTTCAGAGCTGGGAGAAAACAAGTGTAATTGGGATGACAACTCCGAGGACTGGTGTTTTTTGGATGCGGTAGTTGAGGTGGCAGAGAGGGCACTTGTTGGACCACTTGAGATCCATTCAAGCATTTTCTTTTTTTGGCCATCATCTACCTTTGTTCCAGTTGTTCGTGTCCGTAAAAAAGGGAGCACATCGGATTGTCCACGGTAAGTAGTAGACATCTTACTTTTGATAGAAGATGGTCTATCTTCAGCAGATGTTAATGGAGCTTTGCCACCTTCCCCATGGACAAACCCTTTTTTTCCTTTTCCAACACGCCTCTTCCCCTTTCCACCAGCATCTGTCATTTTGCCACTCATTTTGATTGCGACAAAATTGTGCACTTAAAATGTGGTAGGAAAAATTAAGAGGTGGTGTAGATTGCAGCGGTGGTCTAGCTTTATTAACAGCAGAATAAACAACAATAACTATCCCTGACAATGCAACTACGGCCCTTAAACTGGCAGCATAGTTTGCTAGTATAATGACTTAGTAACAATGAGTTTGAGTGTGCAATGCAGTGGTGCTGCAAATAGCTTTGCACCAGTGGGACAATAATGGAAGTCCAACAGCCACTTTTAGTATGCCACTAAGTTTACTCAGTGTTTGCTAGTATAATGGCTTAGTAACAATGAGTTTGTCAGAGTTCCGGGATTTCCAGTTTTCTTCTGAAGGATCTTGCCCTTTGTTAACATGGAGTTTTCTGTTCTGTTGCCCTACTTCCTGTTCATCTGTTTAAAAGCCCGCCCCTAAGCCTAGTCTAGTTGCCTGAGTATACTGCTTCCTGTGTACTCCTGCCCTGCTGCTCTCATCTCCTGATTGCTGTTTGGATCCTGTTGAAACACCCGACACCAGCTCTGGACTTTACCTGTCTCATCAAGCTCAGACACTGTCTGCCGTCTCTGGTCGGCACTTCTGCCCGGTCCCTTCCGTTTCATATCCACCCTAGGACTCACATCACGTACGGACATTTTTTGGACTATACCTGTTGCACTTTCGTGTCCCGGCTGCTGCGCATTTAGGCCTTCTGGGGTGATTGCCAGACAGCCCCTGTATAGGGGTTCGCTCCTGGTGGTCTCCCAGGGGGAGTCCGGTGCGCTGTCCCGGGAATTCCCCTTTGCTCCGAACCCAGCAGGTATTTACTGTGTTTATGTTCTACTGTGTATATTCTGTTCTGTGTACATATTGTGGTTACATATTATAAAACGTCTTTGCACCAAGAACCCGTCTCTGGTTGTCATTGCCCTAACGCAATCGAAATCCTCAGTTCATACAATAGTATTATATTATACTCAGGCCAATAAGAGGATTTCGCTGGGGCAATGACGGAGACACGAGTAGATCAGCTTTTCTCCATGATTAACTCCTTGCAACAGGAGATGGAGGTGGTGCAAACTAAGCTTATAGATGTGGAGGTACAGCTGGGCCATGATCACCAGGTACTGGGTCCGGCTATTCAGGATTTGCAAGCCAGAATGAAGGCTCAGGAAGCCACCCCCGCTACATCCGTATCAGCTCCCAGTATGCCTAGGTTACCTCCATTTAGTTTCAGTAGTGGTCGAAGTCAGTTCCGTGGGTTTGTTAACCAGTGTATACTGTTTTTTGATGTACATGCTGATTATTACCGGTCTGACCGGTCAAAAGTGTTATGTATAATCATGTTGTTAACCTCACGAGCACTGGCTTGGGCTAATCCTATGATTGAGAATCGTGATATCTGTTTAGATAACCTGGATGACTTTTTAACAGCAATGGCGCTAATGTTTGATGATCCTAATCGCCGTGCTACCGCTGAAACGGCTCTGCTTTCTTTACGTCAGGGAAAGCGGTCTGTCGTCGAATACGCCACTGAGTTCAAAAGGTTAGTGGTAGACACCGACTGGGGAAATAATGCGCTATTGTCAGTGTTCAGAAAGGGTTTGTCCGGTACCATCATGGACGAGTTAGCTCGTGCCGAATCTCCACAGGATTTTGAACTGTTTCTCCAACACTGTGTGCGTATCGATACCCGCTTGACGGAACGCAGACAGGAAAAATGGGCAGCTGTAAACCGGGTAACCAACTTTGCATTTCCTTCTAGAGAACCCGCTCACAAGACGCCACGGGAGGCCGAGGATGTTCCTATGCAAGTGGACTCTCTACAAAGGCGAGAGACCAACGAACGTCGTGAACATCGGCTCCGTGAGCGTTTGTGTTTCTATTGTGGTCAATATGACCATTTTCTGATTGACTGCCCAAAACGTCCAAATCGCCCGAATAAGGTACTGGCAGCAATGGCAGAGTGTGACAACACGTACGCAGAGTCCGATATCTCTGAAGCAAGTTTACACCTGGATGCGGTATTTCCCTCGACATTGATGTCAACTTCACCTAAAGACCCAGAAGGGAAATACACCCATTGCTCGCTTCCCATTCAGATACGGTGGGAAGGACAGTTAATTCCTACATCTGCTATGATAGACTCTGGGGCAGGGGGAAATTTCATGGACTCTTCTTTTGCCAGGAAACACGGTATCCAGACTCAACAAAGATCCTCACCGGTTACCATGGAGACGGTAGACAGTTCTCCATTAGTTTCCGGACCAGTTGATCGGGAGACAGTACCCCTTGAATGTGTGATGAAACCAGGTCAGCAGGAGATCCTTGTTTTCATGTTGATTTCTTCTCCCCATTTTCCGATAATTTTAGGAATTCCTTGGCTGCGGTCTACAAATCCAGTCATCGATTGGGAGACTAAAGAAATATCCTTCCCACCCCAGAGTGGTCCGACCATTAGTCCAACTGTACCGGTTCCAGTAACACCGAATGCGGAGGGCACTGTACAGGTACCTGTTCTACCCCCGGTTTATAATGACTTCGCTGATATATGCGACAAAAAAAAAGCAGATCGGCTTCCCCCGCATAGACCGTATGATTGTCCCATAGACTTAGGGGCACTTTGCACACTGCGACATCGCAGGTGCGATGTCGGTGGGGTCAAATTGAAAATGACGCACTTCCGGCATCGCATGCGACATCGCAGTGTGTAAAGCCTGGATGATACGATTAACGAGCGCAAAAGCGTCGTAATCGTATCATCGGTACAGCGTCGGCGTAATCCATAATTACGCTGACGCAATGGTCCGATGTTGTTCCTCGCTCCTGCGGCAGCACACATCGCTGTGTGTGAAGTCGCAGGAGCGAGGAACATCTCCTACCGGCCTCACTGCGGCTTCCGTAGGATATGCGGAAGGAAGGAGGTGAGCAGGATGTTTACATCCTGCTCATCTCCGCCCCTCCGCTCTGATTGGCCGCCTACCGTGTGACGTCGCAGTGACGCCGCACGACCCGCCCCCTTAACAAGGAGGCGGGTCGCCGGCCACAGGGACGTCGCACGGCAGGTGAGTGTGTGTGTGAAGCTGGCGTAGCGATAACTTTCGCTACGCCAGCTATCACCACATATCGCTGCTGCGAAGGGGGCGGGCACTATCGCACTCGGCATCGCAGCATCGGCCTGCGATGTCGTAGTGTGCAAAGCCCGCCTTACTCCCAGGGGCAGAGATCCCGTTTGGTCATGTCTACCCGTTGGCGGCACCTGAGTTACAAGCACTAAAAGATTACATCGATGAAAACCTAGCCAAGGGATTTATTCGACCTTCTACCTCACCAGCAGGGGCACTCATCTTTTTCGTGAAAAAGAAAGAAGGGACTCTGAGACCTTGTATCGACTACCGGGAACTAAATAAGATAACCATCCGGAACCGGTATCCGTTACCGTTGATTCCCGAACTACTGGAGAGAGTACAACAGGCCAAAATATTTACTAAATTGGATCTCCGTGGGGCATATAATCTACTCCGCATACGTCCCGGGGATGAGTGGAAAACAGCGTTCAGATGTCGGTATGGACATTATGAGTATCTAGTGATGCCTTTCGGACTTTGTAACGCCCCTGCGGCTTTCCAACACCTAGTCAATGATATTTTTAGGGATATAATGGACCAGTTCATGGTGATTTACCTGGATGATATCTTGATCTTTTCTGATTCCCTACAGGAACACCAGGAGCATGTCAAGACAGTACTGATCCGTCTGAGGGATAACCACCTCCTGTATATTAAACTGGAGAAGTGCGAATTCCATTGCTCAAAGATACCATTTTTAGGATATGTCATCTCTCCTCAGGGACTGAACATAGAGTCTGGCAAGATACGAGCAATTCTAGACTTGCCGGAACCGGGAAATATCAAGGAGGTACAACGCTTTGTCGGTTTTGCTAACTTTTACAGACGCTTTATCCGCAACTTTTCAGAGATCGTCCGTCCTATCACTCTGTTAACCAAAAAGGGGCAGAAGTTTGTGTGGTCCGCCCAGGCCCAGGAAGCTTTCAATCGTCTCAAGGTTTGTTTTACCTCAGTGCCAATACTAATACACCCGAATCCCGCACTCCCTTTTATTGTGGAAGTCGATGCTTCCGATTATGCATTAGGGGCTATCCTTTCACAAAGGACTGGGGACAAGAGTCTCTTGCACCCGTGTGCTTTCTGTTCTCGCCGGTTGTCCCCTGCAGAAAAGAACTATCACATTGCGGACAAGGAATTGTTGGCGATTATTTCTGCTTTTAAGGAATGGAGACACCACTTACAGGGAACAGCGCAACAAGTGATAGTTCTCACAGACCATCGTAACCTAGAATTCCTTAAATCTGCCAGGTGCCTGTCTCCACGGCAAGCCCGTTGGAGCCTGTTCCTTAACCAGTTCAATTTTATCGTTACATACCGTCCAGGGTCACGTAATGGGAAAGCCAATGCCTTGTCCCGAATCCACGCCATGGACTCCGTGCCTGGAACCCTGTCTCAGACCGTTTTATCAGATGCCAATTTTGTTGGAGTAATCCGGGACCAGGACTTGTGGAAGGACATCAAGCTGGCCTATCATGGTGACTTATTTCTTGCTGCCCCCCCGAATAATGTGACTCTTGTCCTTCGGAATGGTGTGTGGTTGAGAGAGCGACGTATTTATGTCCCGGAGGCTGTAAGACTTCGGGTTCTCAAGTTGGTCTATGACTCCGTGTTGGCAGGTCATAGGGGGGTAAAGAAGACGCAGGAATTTCTGAGTCGTTTTTTCTGGTGGCCTACCTGTTTAAAGGATGTGAAAGACTATGTCCACTCATGTGTGGTTTGTGCCCGGTGCAAGGTCCCTCGTGTGGCTCCTACGGGACTCCTTCAACCGTTACCCGTACCATCTCGCCCTTGGGGATCCATCTCAATGGATTTTATTGTGGAGTTGCCGTCTCGGGCGGTAACAATACCATTTTGGTGGTAGTGGATCGGTTGACAAAGGCTGCTCACTTTATTCCATGTACCGGTCTTCCCTCAGCCGCAGAGACAGTGGATTTGGTTATCCAGAATATATTTCGGTTGCATGGGGTACCGGATGAAATCATCTCTGACCGGGGCATGCAGTTCACTTCTAATTTCTGGAAAGGGTTTTGTTCGGCACTCTATATTGATGTCTGTTTGTCTTCTGCATACCATTCCCAGACAAATGGGCAAACCGAACGGACTAATCAAACCCTGGAGCAGTACCTGCGATGTTATGTCAGCCATCTGCAGGACGATTGGTTGCAGCTGCTTCCTTTGGCGGAGTTCTCGTATAACAACACTCAGAGCAGCTCCACTAAAGTAACGCCCTTTTTCGCTAACTTGGGTTACCATCCGAATATTTTGCCTAGGTCACCGGTGGCGGTTTCGGTGCCAGCGATGGAGGACAGATTGACGGAGCTACAACGGAATCTGGAGGTTTTAAAGGTCTCTTTGGCTTCGGCTCAGGAGCGTTACAAGAAGTCGGCAGACACTCACCGTAAACAGACACCCATGTATAAGGTAGGGGACTCGGTGTGGTTATCCACCAAGAATCTGAAACTAGGTGTTCCTTCCCAGAAGCTGGGGCAGAAATTCATTGGTCCGTTCAAGATCACCGGGATAGTGAGTTCTGTGGCCTGTCGGCTGTGGTTGCCGCACAATTTAAAGCTACACCCGGTCTTTCACGTTTCTCTGCTGAAACCAGTTTCCCCTAATACGTTTCAAGGTCGTATCGTGCCTCCTCCTCCGCTGGTGATGGTTGATGGCCAGGAGCAGTTTGTGGTTGAGGACATTATTGACTCCCGGCTCCATCGGCATCGGCTTCAGTATCTGGTACGTTGGCAGGGGTACTGCCCCCGAGGACGATTCCTGGGAACCTGTGGGTAACATCCGAGCACCCCGGAAGGTTGCTCAGTTTCATCGGAGGTACCCGGACAAGCCTGGCCCTGGTCCGTCCTGAGGCCGTTTCTGGGGGGGGGGAGTACTGTCAGAGTTCCGGGATTTCCAGTTTTCTTCTGAAGGATCTTGCCCTTTGTTAACATGGAGTTTTCTGTTCTGTTGCCCTACTTCCTGTTCATCTGTTTTAAAGCCCGCCCCTAAGCCTAGTCTAGTTGCCTGAGTATACTGCTTCCTGTGTACTCCTGCCCTGCTGCTCTCATCTCCTGATTGCTGTTTGGATCCTGTTGAAACACCCGACACCAGCTCTGGACTTCACCTGTCTCATCAAGCTGTACTCGGACTCTGTCTGCCGTCTCTGGTCGGCACTTCTGCCCGGTCCCTTCCGTTTCATATCCACCCTAGGACTCACATCACGTACGGACATTTTTTGGACTATACCTGTTGCCCTTTCGTGTCCCGGCTGCTGCGCATTTAGGCCTTCTGGGGTGATTGCCAGACAGCCCCTGTATAGGGGTTCGCTCCTGGTGGTCTCCCTGGGGGAGTCCGGTGCGCGGTCCCGGGAATTCCCCTTTGCTCCGAACCCAGCAGGTATTTACTGTGTTTATGTTCTACTGTGTATATTCTGTTCTGTGTACATATTGTGGTTACATATTATAAAACGTCTTTGCACCAAGAACCCGTCTCTGGTTGTCATTGCCCTAATGCAATCGAAATCCTCAGTTCATACAATAGTATTACAGAGTTTGAGTGTGCAATGCAGAGGTGCTGCAAATAGATTTGCACTAGTGGGACACTAATGGACGTCCAACAGCCACTTTTAGGATGCCACTAAGTTTACTCAGTGTTTGCTAGCATAATGGCTTAGTAACAATGAGCTTGAGTGTGCAAAGGGCAGGAGGGTACAGTGGCAGGGTTGTGGGTCAGTGTACAGGAAAGGAAGCCTCACTTTCTATCCCTCCTAATGGGGAAATGCAGCGAGGAAGTCCCTGAGCTTAGCTACACAGACGCTGTTATCTTCTGTAGCTGTTAAAATCTGTTTCCACGGACCTGACTGTCACCTATGGCTCTGAGCCTGCTGTTATTAGCCCTTACAAGGACTAATAGAAACTTCTATCCCTATTCTGTATAGCGCTGTGTGTAGAGCGTACACAGCAGTATCGGAGACAGGAGCTACGCCAGCCGTGACTGACACCCAGACGCAGAAGGCAGATAATGGCGTCCGTACGGGCAGATACCCGTTTTTATAATGCAGGGACATGTGACATGGACATCCTATCACACATGCCGTTGCTTCTCTGGTTAAAAGTCCACTTATCTATGTGTGTGTCTGTGATTAGCTGACATGCTGGCCCGCCCCATTATACGCGCGCGCTTAGGGAAGGAAGACAAGGGAAAAAAAAAATGGCGATCCCCATTATCCCAGTAGTAGTGATCTGAATGCGCTGTTCCCGCACACTATACGCTGACATTTCATATTAGTGTGAGTCACAGAGTGACTTACACTATTACAGCGGAAAGCCAGCTAGTAATTAGCTTGGCTTTTTGCTGCTAGAACCGTTCTCGAATGTAACTAGAACTATCGAGCTTTAGCAAAAAGCTCGAGTTCTAGTTCGATCTAGAACAGCCCCCAAAATCACTCGAACCGCAACCGCCCATCCATGCACACAGTGAAAGAGGGGGGGTTTATATACAGGGGAGATTGTCTTTTGTTTGTGACGCCACCCGTGGGTTGCGGTGATGGGATGGTGGCACTGCCGCTGCCTCTTGGGGCCAGTGTCCAGGACCGATGGTGTTGGGCAGCAAGGTGGTATCCCCTCCACGGGTAGGGGAGGTGTAATCCCGGGGCCCAGGTGTAGGCAAGGAGCAGGGCTGGGGCGCTGTCGGCAGGTTGGTCCGGACGACACTGGTGTACTCACAATTAGGAAGAAATCACACCAAGTCCGTATTGTAAACCAAGGCCGGATGTCGGTTGCCTCTGGAGGGGTGTGCTGGTCCCCCACACGGGTTGGCAGTGTAGAGGCCCTTCCTCCTGCACTCGTGTTTTGTGGTGTGTGGATTAACCCAGCGGGAAATGGGAGAAATCCGCTCCCCTGCAGTTTTGGATGCAGAGGGAGCCGTTGCCCGCAGACGCTGACCCTTGGGACTTCAATGGGTTCTTGGTGGACACCCTGTCCCCCGCATTGGGCTGCCGTTCTGCTCTATCTGGGCTTCTCTCTTTGGGAACAAGGCCTGGTACCTTGTCCCGCTGGTCAATTAACAAGGGGCTTGAAGCTTGCTTCGTCCTAGGGTCCAGGTACCCCGCCCGTGCACAGCCTCTGGACCAGATTACCTCCGTCGGTAGCGGCAGGCTACGACCCTGACCCGGTCCACTTTGGGTCTCCCGTGACAGAGTCTCCTGTGACCCTACAGAGCTGTCTGCCACCTAGTCGGTCTTCTCGTGGTCCCAGGGCTCCAACCCTGACCACGCTGCACTCCGACTCTCCTGAACTCCCAACTGAAACTGAAACTACTGGTTTCCGCCCCCTGTCACCTCAAGACCTCTAGGTGGGCATTCCCATCCGCCTTGTCCCACCCACTGTTGTGTCCTGTGTGTCATCGGGGGGCGAATAGGATTTGTGGCTGGTGTTCCTGGGTATGGGGTGTGTGGTGTAAATACCCAAGGAGGAGGCGATTCCTGTACCCTTTGTGGGGTTACAGTCATCTGTGACTACCTGGTTTTGCCAGGGCATCTCACTGCCACAGGCGGAAAGGCAGCAATTCTGTGGCCAATAGTATAGATATAATGAAGTTCAAGCTCTAAATCTTGGCATGTGTATGAGGAAATGATCTTTTACATGACCACAATTGTGAGACCTAGGGCTGACTGCTGTGCTGACAGAGGGTAGAGTAGGCTGTACACAACAAACTGGCAGACTGTGAGGGAGGTGTAGGCATAGACGTTATGGTGGATTGAGAAACATGTGGTTTTCTTGGTGTCTCAGACGGGCCAAAAACACCAAGCATATCCCCTTCCTTAACAGCTGACGTGCTCTCGCTCACCCCGACTGTAGCAGGTGAACAAGTGTTCAACAACACTTTCGACGGTGACGTTGGAGGAAGAAGCAACAGACGCGGTTGATGGGGTGGCCGGTGGTTGAGGATGCCCGCTTGGCCATGTTTTAGCGCAGTAAGATTACTAGAGTAACATATGTTGGTAGAGCATGTGCCACATGTAGAAGTTGAATTACTGGAACGCCTCCTTTACTAAGTCATTGTTTGCAAACCTGACAGATAACGAAAGTTGGCTCATACTTTGCAGTCTAAAACGGTCCAGGCTAGACAACCCTTACTGAGAACTGTAGACCCTCGATGCCTGCTGGCCACAGTTAGAATTGTGGCTGAGGATGCAGTGCTTGTCATGGTTGCATCACTACATGCTTGTGTGAGAATCTGCAACCAAACCTTGTCATTCTCTTCCTCCTCCACTTCCTGACCTATGCAAATCAACTGCATGCCTTTGAGTTCACACAAAGTGGGATCTCCAACCTCATTGTCATCCTCTTTCTTATTCCACTTATCACCCTCACAGTCATCCTCCTCTTTCTGCCACAGTACAGTATACACAGTATTGGCCGCAACCTCAAGGAGGCAGCTATCCGTTGGTGGTCTGTCGCCAGCCTCCACTATTTCTCTCAGTGTGCTCTCCCCATCTTACACAAGCAAGTGCGCCATAACATCACCCGTACCCTAACGCAGTTACTGGGAAGTTCCACTTAACTACTGACACATAGACAAGTGTTTGTGGCCAAGGATGCTACATATCCCTGACGGCACACTGTTTGAACCTCATGGAGAGAGGAAATAAGTTGAAGCCTGTGCTGGCACACATGCTATCGACACCTAGAATTTTGGACCATAGTTTCATCAGGGTGTCTTCCACCTCCTACTCCAGGAAGAGGAGATGAAGAATCATCTTTCTGGTGGGAACAGGGAAGTCTTGCCTGTTAAGAGTCTGGCACACATGGCAGAGTTTATGTTCTGCTGCCTTTCCGGTGACCGTCGCGTTATATGCATTTTGGCCAACACCAATTACTGGTTGTGCACCCTTTTCGACCCACATTACAAAGAGAACTTTCCATTTCTCCTTAAAACCTTGGAAATGATTTTTGTTCCTGAAGAAAGAGTTGGAATGACTGCAAATTGCATATGGGAATAAAAATCACATGTTTTATCTCAACTAATCTTCAATGATTATCCTTCCAAACCTAAAAATACTACCCTGAATAAGACACCAACAAGTGCATAGACAAAATGTAAACTTTATTGTTAATTTTTTTTTTTTTTTTTTTTTTTAAATATTAAAAGTACAGCAGAAAATATGTGAAGAAAAGTGTCACACAGTAGACACCATTAATGTTAGCAGAAGACAATCTGTCAGTTCAAGGTAATAGTCCTAATGACAATACAATGTTAATTCATGATGACAAATATCCTAATAAAAAATACTTCACAAAAAAGGACACAGGTTTTAAATGTGTTAGCAACTGTAACTAGATGGTATTATAGACGCAGGGATGTTTAGAGTAACAAAATAACATGAAAAGGGCTTAAAAATGGAGCCCAAAAAAATCAGGAAACAATAACATCAAAAAACATGCCTGCTGGAAAAATATTATTCACAGTGCTAGATGGAAATACAGCCTCACCATTCACACCCTGACGCGTTTCGCCGTGGCTTTCTCCAAGGGCGCATGCGTGAATAATATTTTTCCAGCAGGCATGTTTTTTGATGTTATTGTTTCCTGATTTTTTTGGGCTCCATTTTTAAGCCCTTTTCATGTTATTTTGTTACTCTAAACATCCCTGCGTCTATAATACCATCTAGTCAAAGTTGCTAACACATTTAAAACCTGTGTCCTTTTTTGTGAAGTATTTTTTATTAGGATATTTGTCATCATGAATTAACATTGTATTGTCATTAGGACTATTACCTTGAACTGACAGATTGTCTTCTGCTAACATTAATGGTGTCTACTGTGTGACACTTTTCTTCACATATTTTCTGCTGTACTACCTTTTAATATTTAAAAAAAAAAAAAAATTAACAATAAAGTTTACATTTTTTCTATGCACTTCTTGGTGTCTTATTCAGGGTAGTATTTTTAGATATAGATTTTGCCACTGTGTTACTACCTGGTTATATTTGTACTTGAACTGGCTTGCTATGGTTGGTGGCCAAATTGTAGGTTAATGTTTATCCTTCCACTAGCAGAGCAGATTAAGGCTGGTTTCACACATCCGGCTTTTCGCCGGTTTGCCGGATTCGGCGCATGCCAGTACAGTGTATACAGTACAATGGCAGCACCGAACCTTCTGGGTCACATGACAGCATGTGACCGGCGCTTGGCGCGCTGACATTGTACTGCATACACTGTACTGGCGTGCGCCGAATCCGGCAAGCCGGCGAAAAGCTGGATGTGTGAAACTAGCTTTACCCTTCTATCTTTGCATACTATCACCATTTATTCTCATCTGCAGCAGCCAGCACTAATCATACGCTCCATAGTGGTTTGGTCTCACAAAACTACACTGTGTGCAGAATTATTAGGCAAGTTGTATTTTAGAGGATTTTTTTTATTATGGATCAACAACTATATTCCCAAAAGACTCATAAATATCAAAGCTTAATATTTTTGGAAGTTGGAGTGGTTTTTTTTTAGCTTTGGCTATCTTAGGAGGATATCTGTTTGTGCAGGTAACTATTACTGTTCAGAATTATTAGGCAACTTAATGAAAACCAAATATATTCCCATCTAACTTGTTTATTTTCACCAGGTAAACCAATATAACTGTACAAAATTTAGAAACAGACATTTCTGAAATGCAAAAACAAAACAAAAAAAATTAGTGACCAATATAGCTAACTTTCTTTATGATGACACTCAACAGCCTACCATCCATAGATTCTGTCAGTTGCTAGATCTGTTTACGATTAACATTGCTTGTAGCAGCCACCACAGCCTCCCAAACACTGTTCCAAGAGGTGTACTGGTTTCCCTCCCTGTAGATCTCACATTTTTTGAGGGACCACAGGTTCTTTATGGGGTTCAGATCAGGTGAACAAGGGGGCCGTGTCATTATTTTTCATCTTTTAGATCTTTACTGGCCAACCACGCTGTGGAGTAGTTGGATGCATGTGATGGAGCATTGTCCTGCATGAAAATCATGTTTTTCTTGAACGATAATGACTTCTTCCTGTACCACTGCTTGAAGAAGTTGTATTCCAGAAACTGGCAGTAGGTCTGGGAGTTGAGCTTCACTCAATCCTCAACCCGAAAAGGTTCCACAAGTTCATCTTTGATGATACCAGTCCATACCAGTACCCCACCTCCACCTTGCTGGTGTCGGAGTGGAGCTCTCTGCCCCTTACTGATCTAGCCTCTGGCCCATCCATCTAGACCATCGAGTTATTCTTCTTTCATCAGTCCATAAAACCTTTGAAAAATCAGTCTTAAGATATTTCTTGGCCCAGTCTTGACGTTTTATCTTATGTTTCTTGTTCAAAGGAGGTCATTTTTCAGCCTTCCTTACCTTGGCTATGTCCCTGAGTATGGCACACCTTGTGCTTTTTGTACTCTAGTAACGTTGAAGCTCCGAAATATGGCCAAACTAGTGGCAAATGGCAGCTTCACGCTTGATTTTCCTCAATTCATGGGCAGTTATTTTGCGCCTTTTGCCCAACACGCTTCTTGCGACCCTGTTGGCTATTTGCCATGAAATGCTTTATTGTTCTGTGAGCACGCTTCAATTTCAAGACTGCTGCATCCCTCTGCAAGACATCTCACAATTTTGGACTTTTCAGAGCCCATCAAATCTCTTTTCTGACCCATTTTGGCAAAGGCAAGGAAGTTGCCTAATAATTAAGCACACCTTATATAGGGTGTTGATGTCATTACACCACACCCCTCCTCATTACAGATGCACATCACCTGATTTACTTAATTGTTAGTTGGCTCTCAAGCCTATACAGCGTGGAGTAGGACAACATGTATAAAAAGTATCATGTGATAAAAATAGTCATTTACCTAATAATTCTGCACACAGTGTATATCAAATGAGCGGATCTGTGAAATTCTTTATCTGGTATCACCAGGTAAGACACCATCTGTGCCTTTTTGTCATTTCAGTTTTATTATTACTGCCTTGGAAAGGGCTACAATAATGGTGCAATACCAGAAGACCATAGTTGAAGAATTTGTCCACAAATTTCCACCTGACATTGCTGCCCACAGAGGTCATAGTTCTTTGGTCAACCAAGGAGTAGAATGGAGGGAGGCATACAACAGGACCAACAGAGGCAGGGAAACACTAGTAAAGTCCTGAAACAGTTTCATTACACCCTCCCCGTGCCCAGGCCCTTATGTGCAGGGTACTCTGACGAGGCAGGACGAGTTTTCTATGATGATGGAGGATTACCTAGCCAACCATACCAGAGTCCTCAGTGATTCCTCTGTGCCATACAACTATTCAGTATCCAAGCTGGACACATGACATGATCTGTCTCTCTACATCACGGAGGTACAGGCCTGCTCTGCAGCTAGTATGGAGCCCCTGACCTGGTCAGGCACACTGAGTACTGCACCCATGCTGGGGGCAGTACAATACAGGAAATCCAGAAGGCTGACCGAAGTGTGATTACACAGGCGCATAGTAATCAGGTCTCCCACATCTACCTTTGATAGGGACCCCTGGGGACTCCAGGAGGTAGCGTGGCCTCCATGTCCACTCAAGGGGTGTGGTAGAGAGTCTGGTTGCTAAGTTGCGTAGGCAGGCACAGTGGGGAGGGAGTAGTGAGCCAGTTAATGAGTGCAGCTCAGGGAGAGCAGATGCAGGAAGCAGACCCTGGAGCCTGGCACAATCTGACAGCACACGTGCAGTGGCTACCGACGGAGGAGATCGGTCACCTGGTAGTGCCGCCCGAAATCCACCCAAGGCTAGAAAGAGCAGAGGGGTGGCTGAGTATGGGGACTGCCAGGGAGTTACCAGGCCCATAAGGGTTACAGGTCCCAGTGCAGAGATTCATTCAGTTTTCCCTGCCAAACCTGATTTCAGACCCTCACCATAACACCAGAGTCCGCAGCCATGTAGGAAAGAGAGGGCCCATAGCTCACAGGAGGCAAGCAGACGGAGAGACCTGGTCCAGGCTACAAGCAAACGGGCTAAAACGAGGGGAGAATAGGCAGCAGCAACTTCCCTGGGTGACCCCAGCAGGACTACAAGTCGGGGTCACCCCAAAAAACGCCAGGGCTAGGAGGGCGAATTGGTAGTCACCCTCACAAGTCAGCCTGAAGGAGTGCCTGGTTTTCTCTGGTTCATCTCAGCTACGCCCGGGTACTCACCCTGCCATCAATTGTGAGTAAAAACCCTGACAGACTGTCTGGACTGTGCCTGAGTCATTCTGCTACTTGTGGTTCCACACACACTCCAACCGGACCCTGGGGCCTGCCTCACTCTCGGGAGGCCACGACACCCAGCTGCACACAACACCAGCCCCAGGCGTCCCCTAACCTGCAGCGGCGGTCCCCTGACCGCAATACCGAGAGTGGCGTCACGGTGCAGGTGAAAGGCCAAGACCACCGAACCGGGTGGGGGACAAGACGCAGTCGGCTGCGGGCACCGACCACCATCAACTTTGTTTATCAGAGACTTGTGTGTGTCAATAACAGTGAGTACAACAGTGCCATCCGGCCGCGCACTGCACTGCACCGCCCAGCTACTTCTCCCCAACAGGACCCGGGGCCATCATCCCTGCCCACGGAGGGGTTAACATCTAGCTGCATAACCATCTCCCCCGGGTGCTCCGTAACTGCAGTGGTGGTGTCTACACCTTCACCATAACCCGTGGGTGGCATCACGAACTCAAACACGGCTCAGGCCGTACACCTACCTACCACCCCCCTAAGTAGCGCCAGCACCCTTTCAGAGCGAAGTGACCCCGGGTCCGGAGGCGCTCGAGCCACCCACCAACGAGCCCGGATCCGAGCGGCTCGGCGGCAGCCGAGCGTGGGGCGGTACATGAGCATCGCTTGTGATTTATATGGCCCAGGATCTCCTGTTATGTACAGTATATGCACCAGCATTTCCTGTGATGCATATGCCCCAGTATCTTCTTTGATTTATATGCTCAGCATCTCCTGTGATGTACTGTATATGCCCCAGCACCAGCATCTCCAGGGATATATATGCCCCAGCATCTCCATGGATGTATATGTCCCAGCATCTCCAGGGATGTATATGCCCCAGCATCTCCAGGGATGTATATGACTCAGCATCTCCTGTGATGTATATGCCACAGCCTCGCATCCCTGTGATGTCTATGCTCTAGCTCCAGTGTCTCTTATGTGATGTAAATGTTTCAGCCTTAACATCTCACATGTGGTGTATATCCTGTCCCAGCATTTCCTTTGGGATATATGTGTTCTAGCATCAGCATCTCCTATGTGATGTATATGCTTCACTCCCAGCGTCTTCTATATGTTGTTTATACACAAGCCCATAGTGTATCCTATGTAATGTATGTATATCAGTCTTGGGATTTACTATGTGATTTATATTCTGCAGTCTCAGGAGCTGCTATGTGATGTATATTCTGCAGTCTCGGGGTCTCCTATTTGATGTTTATGCTGCAGACCCAGTGTATTCTATACGATGTATATGCTCTAGCCCAAGAGTCTCCTATGGGATTTATATAATTTATACGCATTGTCTCCTATGTGATATATACGCTGTAGGCTCATTGTCTCCTATGGGATGTATATAAAGCAGTCTCAGCATCTCCTATGGGATGTATACTGCTGTCTTGGTGTCTCCTATGTGATGTTCATATAGCAGCCAAACATCTCACTGCTTGAGGTCTGTTAATGTTAAATGTGCAGTGCTCCATTTTCCACTGTGAGGAGCTATGTAGTATAATATAAATCTGTGTTCAGAACTTAATGCTGCAAAGTCTTTTCAAAAGTCATTGCAGAGTCGAGTCCAGACTGATGCAAATCTGGGAATGCAGTTGCTAGCAGTATTATCAATACTGCATAAAATCACACATCACACCAAAGAGAAGCAGTTCCAGCTTTCACATTAGGGGGGAATTAATTGTTTTTCCAAATATAGCAGGATAAATTTCAAGTTGATCATTTTGTATGGCCCACAAACGGTGTTATAAATATCAATATGGCCTCTGACAGAAAAAAAGGTTCACAACCCTGCTTTACTGTGTTGAGAATATGTAAATGCATTTCCAATGTGCTAATGCCTGTCACTTGAATTTCCAACCAGAATAGCAAACTTGTCACCTTGGAAATTTATGGCATCATTTTTTATTGTCATGTTTTACAGATAAAGTCCTCCTTCTAGACTAGGAACAAACAACACATATTTTTTTTTAATATTTTTTTTTATTATTTTTTTTTATTGGTACGGTTATATTCTTACTGGGACACATGCATATTCCTTGTCCAGTACCTTCGGCAATTTTTCTGCTTCTATCAGTAAAATAGATTATTTGCTTGTTATTCATGTCAAGTTCTATGAAAAACCTTTGATCATTTGTCATGTGACTTGTTGCTCCAGAGTCGAATCACGGAGCATGTAATCTCAAATTACACTGTTCTACAACCAAATTGGTCCAGTGACGAAAACAGTTGAACTTAACTAACCTACCGATCACACTACCAATATCTGCATGATGCCGCCCAATTAGGAAAGGAGTTTTAAGGAAGAAGTGGAATTTACAGTGACCAAACACTCATCTGCAATATGCCTAGTACCGCATACAGATGAACTGCCGGATCCAAAAGCACCAGAAAAAATGTCAGTCTAGTAAAGTGCAGAAGAAGAGGCGCTTGGTGTTATGAACCATCTTCCTCTCGTGACCCAGACTTTCTTTTAGCAACCTTATAACAGAAAGTGAACTTAACGATCTTGTTAAAGATTTGGATCTGTCCTAAAGTAAAGGTGGCGTTACACGCTATGATTTATCTGACAATATGTCGTTGGGGGTCACGGTTTCCGTGATGCACATCCGGCATCGTTAGCGACGTCGTTGCGTGTGACACCTACGTGCAACTCTGAATGATTGCAAATAGGTTGAAAATCGTTGATTGTTGACACGTCGTTCAGTTTCAAAATATTGTTTGTCGTTTGGATCGCAGCAGACATATTGGTACGTTTGACACCCTGCCAACAATGAACAACATCCAAACGACCGCCTTAGTGAAACAATATATCGCTGATTGCTGTTGCGTCGTTTGTGAGATTGTTACGTGTGACCGCAAACAAACGACCTATGTGCGATCTCGGCAAATCGTATCAACGATTTGGGCGTGTCACATTGTTTAAGAGATCATCAGATAAATCGTAGCATGTAAAGCGCCCTTTAGGCTCTTAGGTTCCTGGCTATGGCAGTGGAATCTCCTAGCAGCTGAAGTTTGGATTTCTTTGTTTCACAACAATTAGGCTATGTGCGCAAGTGTGCGCTCTGCACCGCACCTAAAAGGTGCGCTTCAGAGCGCAGCTGAAAAGCTCCGTTCTGAAGCACATGGTGCCGGCAGAGAACGTGCGCTCTGCATGCTGCCTCCCCCTATAGACAGCATGCAAACCGCACGGAAGAAGTGACATGTCACTTCTTAGAACGCAGCGATTCGGGCAGCAGCCGAATCGCTGCGTTCTAATATGCCACGTGCGCACGGCTCCTGCACAATCTCCATAGACTGTGCAGGGAACGCAGGACGCATGCAGTTATGCTGCGGTGCAGAACGCAGCGTAACTGCATGCAATACGCACACGTGCACACATACCCTTATAAAGATCTTGTGCAGTACTTCTTTATGGAGGGCGATCTTGAGGCATGCATTAACTTCCACAGTTTAATGGAAGTGTGGCGCCCTGGGCAAGCCAGGACGTCACAAGCACTACACCAACACACTCCACACTCCCGGTCAGGCACACCAAAGTCAGACAAAAACCCTTGTTGCCTTCCTCCAGGGGCTGATGTCCACACCAGGGGGTGGGCCAGGCGGTTGGTCCCGCCCACCGAGGAGTTCACAGTCCTGGAGGCGGGAAAAGCAGGCAGATGGAGTTTTGAAGTGAAAGTGAGAGGAGTGAAGTGGCAGTTGAGGAGCCTGAAGTTGGTCCGGGTGTGTGGCCCGGACGGATCAGCAAGGTTAGCAGACGGTGGTGACCGTCTGCAGGAGTGGCCTATTGGAGCTAGCCGTAAGGACCGTGGACGGGCGGTGGCCCGGCGGTACCGGACCGGTACGCAAAGAGAAGCCAGCACCATCCGGCAGGGGCTTACGGACCCCGACAAGGCTAGGAGTCGCCGTGCAATTTGTCAAATCCGTTAGCGAAGGGAACCTCCTGGGTTTCCCAGCAGCCAAGTCCCGACAGAAGGCAACAGTCCAACCGAGAGAGGGAAACACAGTCACCGCCAAGGCTAACGTTCCCAGGGCCAGAGCCTGCGGGCAAAAGGGGCTCCCTCAGCATATATCCAAGCTGGGGAGCGGGTTACCGGTGGGAACCCATTGGAACCGTACACACTACACAGGTGCAGGGAAAGGCAGTCACCATCAACCTGCCAGGAGGAGAAACACCGCAGCCGTCTGTGGGACCCGTCCATCCAGCCGTTTGTTTTACCGGAGACTCTGTGTTCATCATTGGCTGAGTGAGTACCACCGTGCCGTGCGGCACAGTGCTGCCTCCGCGACCCTGCACCTCTCCAGGCCCCGTAACCCGCCTGCCATCCATCCCTACCCCATCACCAGGCCCCGGGACAACCAACCCCCTACCCACGGAGAGGAGAACTAACATCCAGGCTGCTCCCTGTCATCGCTCCCGGGATCCCCGTCCAGAGCAGCGGTGGTGTCACCAATCTCGCCACAACCATGGGTGGCGTCATGGACAATATCAAATCCCCACAATCAAATCCCCCTATTCACTCACGGGCGAGGAACGCCGCTCGAGTCCCCGGGATCCGGCCCACCGCTCGAACCACTACCGAGCAGCGGCAGCAGCAGCCGGACCCAAGCGCAGCGTCCCCTCCTCCGCCCACGACAGAAGCACTGAAGATAAGTCATAATCCAGAGGAATGGAGGCTCTTAATCGATGCATACAAAACAAGCCTAAAAGCCGCCTTGCTGCATAATGACATGCGCTACCTTCAATTCCAGTTGGTTATGCAGTCCAGATGAAAGAAGCCTATGACTATATGAAACATCTGTTAAAATGACTAAACTATGATTACCATTTGTGACTCTGCTGTGATGACTTAAAGGTGTTTGCACAAAAGTGGTTACACAAAGTACTACTGCTTTCTGTGTGATATCCAACTAAAAAGACTCATGGTCTATAGATAGTGTCTCTGTGACGCCTTGGCCTATCAGGTCGTCACAGGACTTTGTGCAATCTGCCCTTCTGCATGATGTCCATCTCCTCCTTGGTTACGGGTCCCTGGCCTTTTTTGTTGCTAAGAACAAGCCAAGCAAAAATCCTAGAAACACTCTGCACTAGAGATGAGCGAACCGGTCCCGGTTCGGCTCGAGGCCGGTTCGCCGAACGGGGGTCCCGTTCGAGTTCGGTTCGTCGAACGTTCGACGAACCGAACTCAAACGTATAGGCTATAATGGGAGGCAATCACAAACACATAAAAATGCATTATAAATGTACACAAACAGTTAATAAACATTGCCATAACACTTACCGGTCCTCGCGATCCCTTCTGCACTCTGTCTCCTGCCGCTATTCCATCCGATGATCGCTGAATCCTCCCGGTGACCTGCACTGCCAGCAGAGAAGCAGGACCTATCGTGACGTCAAAATAGCCATGTGACCAGTCACGTGGCTATTATCTCATTGGCTACAGACTGGTCACATGACTATGACACGTCATGTAGGACCTGCGAGTGCATCTCTCCGGTACACGGTGCACATATGTGTATCGCCGTGTACCGGCGACATGCTCTAGCACACGGTCGACTCCCCGTTCCGTTAGGGACCGGCTGACACAGCCGGTCATTAACGGAGATCACCGTTGCCATAGCAACGCAGTTAGCGGTGACGTCACCGCTAACCGCGGCTCCGGGAGCACCGTTGCTATGGTAACGCGTCTGTCAGCGTTACCGCTAGCAGCCAGCAGTGATCACTCACGGAGTGAAGGCTGCACGCTGCTTCCCGATTGTAGTGAGCATTGTAGTTAGGATGGAGGTTCCCCAGCCCCAAGTGATGCCCCTCACTACAATCGTCACTACTACTACACTAGAAAGAAAGAAGACAGAAGAGCAGGATCGTGGAGGGCTGACAGGGGTAATAAAGATGGAGTCTCTAATGTGTCTGTGTATTTATTTCTATTAAAGTATTTTTTCTCTGTGTGGTGTCTTTTTTTAACCCTTTATTGGAGATTCTTAATGGCCGGGTCAAACGTGCCTGACATTAAGAATCTCTGGCTTAATACTGGCTGGTAAAACAAAGCCAGTATTAACTCATGATTACCCAACAAGCCACCCGGCTCCAGGGCTGTTGGAAGAGTTGGATACAGCGCCAGATGATGGCGCTTCTATGAGAGCGCCATTTTCTGGGACGGCTGCGGACTGAAATCCGCAGCAGAGGCGCCCACAAACCTCGGGCTAACCTGTGCTGCGGATTCCAATCCCCAGCTGCCTAGCTGGACACAAAAATAGGGCGAAGCCCACGTCATTTGTTTTTTAATTATTTCATGAAATAAGTGAAATAATTAAAAAAAACGGGCTTCCCTATATTTTTGGTTCCCAGCCGGGTACAAATAGGCAACTGGGGGTTGGAGGCAGCCCGTGGCTGCCAGCTGTACCTGGCTAGCATACAAAAATATGGCGAAGCCCACGTCATTTTTTTGGTGGGCAAAAAACTTCTGCATACAGTCCTGGATGGAGTATGCTGAGCCTTGTAGTTCTGCAGCTGCTGTCTGCTCTTCTCCATACAGACAGACAGCAGCTGCAGAACTACAAGGCTCAGCATACTCCATCCAGGACTGTATGCAGAAGTTTTTTGCCCCCTGAAAAAATTATGTGGCTTCGCCATATTTTTGTATGCTAGCCAGGTACAGCAGGCAGGTACGGCTGCCCCCAACCCCCAGTTGCCTATTTGTACCCGGCTGGGAACCAAAAATAAAGGGAAGCCCTTTTTTTATTATTTCATGAATTTCATGAAATAATTAGAAAACAAATGACGTAGGCTTTGCCCCATTTTTGTGTCCAGCCAGGTACAACTAGGCAGCTGGGATTGGAATCCGCACCACCGGTTGGCCTGAGCTTTCTGGGCCCCACTGCTGCGAATTGCAGTCTGCAGCCACCTCAGAAAATGGCATTTTCATAGAAGCGCCATCTTCTGGCGCTGTATCCAACTCTTCCAGCACCTGCCTGCTATACCTGGCTAGCATACAAAAATATGGCGAAGCTCACGTCCTTTTTTTGTAGCTTTTTGGCAAAAAAAAAAAAAAATGCTTCCCTGGATTTTCCATTGCCAGTGAAGGTAACACCAAGCAGTGGGGGTTAGCAGCCAGTAGCTGCTTGGATTACCCTTAGCTAGCAATACAAAAAATGCAGTGGGAGCTAACATATATTTTTTTTAATTATTTATTTAAATAACTAAAAATAAAATGGGCTTCCCTGTATTTTGATTGCTGGACATCACAGTGCTGTAAAAATAAATCTTTAAAAAAATGACGTAGCGCTCCGCGGTATTTTTGATTCTCAGCGCAGATAAAGCAGACAGCTATGGGTTGCCACCCCCATCTGCCTGCCGTTACCTTGGTTGGCAATCAAAATACAGGGAAGCCCATTAATTTTTTCTATTTAAAAAATAGTTAAAAAAAAAAAATTACGTTGGGTCCCCCCATTTTTGATAGCCAGCTAGGGTAAAGCAGACGGCTGTAGCCTGAAAACCACAGCTGGCAGCTTTACCGTGGTTGGGGATCCAATGTGGAGGTCCCCTCAGGCTCTTTTTTATAATTATTTTATAAATATTAATAATTACACAATAAAAGTAGGGGACCCCCCAAATTGGATCACCAGCCAAGGTAAAGCGGACAGCTGTGGTCTGGTATTCTCAGGGTGGGAAGGTCCATAGTTATTGGGCCTTCACAGCCTAAAAATAGCAGGCCGCAGGCACCCCAGACGTGGCGCATCCACTAGATGCGCCAATCCTGGCGCTTCACCCCAGCTCATCCCGTGCCCTGGTGCAGTGGCAAACGGGGTAATAAATCGGGTTGATACTAGCTGTAAAGTCACCTGAGATCAAGCCCAGCAGTTTGTGATGTCATGGCGTCTATTAGATACCCAACATCATAAACTGTCAGTACTAACAAAAACAAAAAATCGACAAAAGAAATTTATTTGAAAAAACAGTCCCCAAAACATTTCCTCTTTCACCAATTTATTGTAAGAAAAAAAATAAAGGGGTCCCACGACGACTCTGGACCGTCTAGAATATGGGGGGGAGACACTCAGGGAACGTATCCCCCATTTTCTAGGAGTGCGGACCCTTCATGTGAGGAGTGTGGGTGCAATGAATCTGCACTCACTCTCCCCGGGTCCACAGCAGCAGAGTCCATGTCGTAATGGTTGCTACCAAAGCTGCAATGCCCTGCTCATGAGGTAAGGGCATGCCTAATCAGGAGAACTACTGTAGAGGAAGCTCTGCTCACTGGTATATAGGTGCTCAGAGGTAATAATAGATAAAATTAGTGAGTAACCTCGGCACTCTATATCTCCCAGACTAAGTCAGTAAGTCACAACGGATAGTAATGCAAAATCACTCTTTATTGGTCCGTATTAAGAAAATTTTTTTTTCATAAGCATATATGTTTTTGTCCAAAACAAGTTACAAATGACGTTTCGGCCTGAGCCTTCGTCAGATTGGACTTATCTGCATGTAATCATGAAAAATGACAATAATCAGTATCACATAAGAGTGAGAGAACAATAACATAAACTCGAACAATGTAGAGGTACAATTGGGATGCAGCAAAAAAATTGCAACACAGCAAGAAATGAAACACATGATACAAATGTCATAATACAGTACAAGGACAATATAGTAATGACAAATATGGGGTCAGAGTAGACTTAGACAGCTCTGGTACGAAAGAGATGTCAATCATAAAGTAACATGTGCAGTAGGTGTAGAGCTACACTATGCATGGCAGAGCTAATGGGTAGACCGACCATAGAAAAAGTAGAGAAAAAGTGGAGAAAAAGTGGAGAATAAGTGGAACATAAGAGGAGAAAAAGTGGAGAAAAAGTGGAGAAAAAAGTGGAGAAAAAGTGGAGAAAAAGTGGAGAAAAAGTGGAGAAAAAGTGGAGAAAAAGTGGAGATTAAGAGGAGAAAAAGTGGAGAAAAAAGTGGAGAAAAAGTGGAGAAAAAGTGGAGCATAAGTGGAGAAAAAGTGGAGAAAAAGTGGAGAAAAAGTGGAGAAAAAGTGGAGAAAAAGTGGAGAAAAAGTGGAGCATAAAAGGAGAAAAAGTGGAGAAAAAGTGGAGAAAAAGTGGAGAAAAAGTGGAGAATAAGAGGAGAATAAGAGGAGAAAAAGTGGAGAAAAAGTGGAGAAAAAGTGGAGAATAAGAGGAGAAAAAGTGGAGAATAAGTGGAGAAAAAAATGGAGAAAAAGTGGAGAAAAAGTGGAGAAAAAATGGAGCATAAGAGGAGAAAAAGTGGAGAAAAAAGTGGAGAAAACGTGGAGAAAACGTGGAGAAAAAGTGGAGAAAAAGTGGAGAAAAAGTGGAGCATAAGAGGAGAAAAAGTGGAGAAAAAAGTGGAGAAAACGTGGAGAAAAAGTGGAGAAAAAGTGGAGAAAAAGTGGAGCATAAGAGGAGAAAAAGTGGAGAAAAAGTGGAGAAAAAGTGGAGAAAAAGTGGAGAAAAAGTGGAGAAAAAGTGGAGAAAAAGTGGAGCATAAGAGGAGAAAAAGTGGAGATTAAGAGGAGAAAAAGTGGAGAAAAAGTGGAGAAAAAGTGGAGAAAAAGTGGAGAAAAAGTGGAGCATAAGAGGAGAAAAAGTGGAGAAAAAAGTGGAGAAAAAGTGGAGAAAAAGTGGAGAAAAAGTGGAGATTAAGAGGAGAAAAAGTGGAGCATAAGAGGAGAAAAAGTGGAGAAAAAAGTGGAGAAAAAGTGGAGAAAGTGGAGAAAAAAATGGAGAAAAAGTGGAGAAAAAGTGGAGAAAAAGTGGAGAATAAGAGGAGAAAAAGTGGAGAAAAAGTGGAGAAAAAGTGGAGAATAAGAGGAGAATAAGAGGAGAAAAAGTGGAGAAAAAGTGGAGAAAAAGTGGAGAATAAGAGGAGAATAAGTGGAGAAAAAAATGGAGAAAAAGTGGAGAAAAAGTGGAGAGAAAGTGGAGAAAAAAATGGAGAAAAAGTGGAACACCCTTTGGTACCTTTCATGTGGCACTAAGGGGTGCTTAGCTTTGTATTTAGCCAAAAAAATGAAAAAAAAAATGACATAGGGTTCCCCCTAGTTTTGTAGCCAGCTAGGGTAAAGCAGACGGCTGCAGCCTGCAGACCACAGCTGGCAACCTCACCTTGGCTGGTAATCCAAAACTGAGGGCACCCCACGCTGTTATTTTAAATTAAATAAATAATTAAAAAAAAAACACGTAGGGGTCCCCCAAAATTGGATCACCAGCCAAGGTAAAGCAGACAGCTGGGGCCTGATATTCTCAGACTAGGGAGGTCCATGGTTATTGGAATCTCCCCAGCCTAAAAATAGCAGGCCGCAGCCGCCCCAGAAGTGGCGCATCCATTAGATGCGCCAATCCTGGTGCTTCGCCCCAGCTCATCCCGCGCCCTGGTGCGGTGGCAAACGGGGTAATATTTGGGGTTAATACCAGATGTGTAATGTCACCTGGCATCAAGCTCTGGGGTTGGTGAGGTCAGGCGTCTATCAGATACCCGACATCACCAACCCAGTCAGTAATAAAAAAAAAATACACGACAAACACATTTTTATTTGAAAAAACACTCCCCAAAACATTCCCTCTTTAACCAATTTATTAGATTGAAAAACAAATCCAGGTCTGGTGTAATCCAAGGGGTTGCCATGACGATGCACACTGTCCCAGTCAATGAAGAGCAGGATGTTCCCCATTGGCTGGGAGAGCAGTGCAGTGACCTGAGCTAACATCAATGGGTCAGCCCAGGTCACTGCAGGGGGGTGACAAGTGCTGCTGTCAGTGAGGTACACTACCTGCGCTGATCTCCAGCACACTGACAGCCCCTGTCACTGAGGTCAATGACCGGCGCCTTCACATCAAGTATCGCGAGAGGTCCGTGACGTCACCGCCAGTGTCAGTCTCGGGTCGGAAGCGATAGGTGATGTGACAAGCGGCGGCCATGGAGGACAGTGACAGCGCTGAGGTCGGGATGGCGGGACTTCATCACCGCAGGTAAGCCGAGCGAGCGAGCGAGCGGGCGGGCGGGGCGGGCGGGCGGGGGGGGGGGGGGTTGTGGATGTGTGTGTGTGTGTTTGTGTATGTGTATGTATGTGTACATGCCGCGGGCAGGAGGGGGTGGAGCGAGCTGAGCGGGAAAGTGTGGGCTTCCTGCACGTAACTAAGATAAACATCGGGTTACTAACCAAAGCGCTTTGCTTGGATACCCGATGTTTATCTTGGTTACCAGCTTGTGGCAGGCTGCCAGCGATGGCTCCTGCTCACTGTAGCTGTAAAAAGCCCTGCTTTTTGCTGCTAGAACCGTTCTCGAACGTATCTAGAACTATCGAGCTTTTAGCAAAAAGCTCGAGTTCTAGTTCGATCTCGAACAGCCCAAAAATCACTCGAGCCTAGAACTGGAGAACCACGAACCACGAACCGCGCTCAACTCTACTCTGCACCACACCCACCAGACACACCAATGGGTAGCCTGAAGGGAATAGGGCTGCTCACTTGGGGGGTTGGTTAGGGAGGGTCAGGAGTGTCAGAGTAGTCAGTTGTGTGGTTAGTCTCGTGAGGAGAGGTCACAAGTCAGTTGGAGGGGGTTAGGAGCTGTGCTCCTCAGTTACTAGGTGGCAGACGTTGGTTTGGTTTAGGCCTGGTAAGAGCTGGAACCCCGGTCACAGGGGATAGTATAAAAGGGCACGGAACTGCCAAGGAGGGCAGCCGGCGGCCTTGAGCCATCTCAAGCAGGGGCCAAGGCACAGTGGGGTACATGGACCTTAGGCCGGGAAATAGCTTCAAGCATCCCGGTAACCCAACGAGGGCGAAGACTTCAAGATTCGTCCTCCACCCGCTCCAAAATTGGGGTATTAGCGCAACGAGAGGGATAGGACTTTCCCAATACACAGTCTAGAAAATCCCAAGTGTGAACCCTGAGAGCAAGCTCACTCCGTTAGCCATACGGTGAGCGGGACCCGACTAGCTCTATGCTACAGGGGCCAACCAGTAAAGAAAGTGCCAAGGGAAAGGTCACAGGCTAACAAGCAACACCATTGGGCACGGGATCCCAGCGGGCTCCCTCCCTGCTACAGCGGTGCTTAGAATTTCGACAAGTTGTCGGTGTCAGCGTTATTGGACTGAGTGAGTATGCAGTGACCCTTTCCTCCCCAATGGCATCCCCCTCTCACCATCACTGAGCTCCGGGGCATTCCCCCTTACCCACAGAAAGGTTAAACACCTGACTGCCATCCCATCGCCACCGGACGCTCCCGACAGCAGCAGTGGTACTCCACCTTACCCCACACCGTGGGTGGCATCACGAACTCTAAACACAAAATCCCCTGTAAATATCCCACCTTTTATTTCGAGCGACCCCTCCCGGGTACGGAGACCCCTCGAGCCACCGCGGATCCGGATCCGAGCAGCAGCCCGGCTGCTGACGCTGGGACAGTACACCTTAAAACTTCTGGCGTCACGAACAGGCTACGAGCAGGACCCACTTACCTGGGTGACGTGGGCCTTAGAGCCTCTTCCCGCTAATTCCGCCATTTTCCGCCATCTTTTCGCGCTAAAATGCCATCTTCCCTGAGAAAGCATGCGAAACCTAAGCCCCGCCCTTCGTCTTGCATGTGAGGCTGGAACCGGAAGTTTCTAGAGGGCCACAGCGTGCGAAAGAGTGCTGAGTGAAAATTGAGGGGGCGTGCCGGAATGTAACAACAGCGGAAGTGAAGCAGAGATGCCAGGACTCTGCCATAACGTTCCTGGACAACGCAGAGGCAAGATGTTGGAGCGGAGCTGGTCACTGGAACGTGCTGTTCCCGAGACTGCGACTTGGATAGAGGAAGAAATGGAACAACTGTGCAGGAGAATGCGGATGCAGTTCCTATTTATACTAAACCACTGGAGGGAAGAGATGAGGAGCCTGGAGAAGGCGGTGCGAGCCCGTGAGATGGAAGTCCCACGAGAAGAAAGGGTAAGTGGTTACCCAGTCCCTGTAGATTACCCTAATTCGACCACTGAGGTATCCGGACCGCCCTCGCTCGCGGCAAGCATTCCCCCGTCACCTACCCCATCCTCGGTGGAAGCCGAGCTGCCCACACCAATCCTGGCAGCGGAACATGCAGTGCTAGTGTATGAGTCTCCAGCTACAGAAACCCCGGTCTCGACCATCACCCCAGTCTTGACAGCGGTTGTCCGGACCCCGGCCAGACCAGACCCGGGGCCATCCTCTGAGGTGGAGCACCCGGACCCTGCAACCCCGGCTGCAGAGCAGTCGGTCTTTATACCTACAGCTGCGAAATCAGAGCGTGAAGATCTACCGGTTCCGCTACCGCGCGGCATCCCGGCGGCTGTTGGGGCCGGAAGAGTCCACATCAAGCTGGAGCCAGGGAAGATAGTCACTTATACACGGCACTGGAGCGAGCGGGGCTGGTATGCCCTTGATGTGAAACGGCTCACTATGGTGAATGTGCAAATTGTACCAGCTGTCGCGGTCGACTACCAGCCTCCCAGTGAGCGGTATGAGTGTTGAAAAATGTTATAATGCCAGTAATTTTACGATGCCATAGAACTGTTAGGTATTGGTGTTTTCTGTTATTTTCTACAGTTTGTTGTTTTTCATATAGAGATGTTAGCAAATGAATACTTGAGTAACCAATTGCAAATGAACGAAGAAGTTACCTGATTAACAACCAGATTCCTTTACAGAGTGTACAACCGGTACATGGACTCCGTTACGTTTAATACATATATAAGTAAAAAAATGGACCATGGTCATAGGACTGGCGTGACCAGCACGACTTTCTGTATTGTATATAGTTGCACCTTTTGTGCCAACCAGAGTCGTCTAAGACCACACCCGGGACCCTAACCTGGTCACGGACCCGCGGATAGGTTTCCAGGGGTTCAGGTTGTTTGGGTAGTGGGTTATTGGGACCTGGGACACTGGGACTGGACTGTCGCAGGAAGGGGCTGCAATGGAGCAGGTTGAGCCTCTGTTACCACTAAAACCAGTAGCATCCCACCGTTGGGCGATGAACTCTTTAAAGTTTAAGTAACGTTTAAGAAAGTGCCTCCCCTGCGAGGGATGAAAATTGCAAATAAAAAAAGTTAACCTGTTTTCCACCTTTTCTACAGTTAAGAAAAAAATAATAAATAATAAACCTCTGGTGTCCTGTAGCTCGGGGACGAGCTACGTTTAACCAAGGGGGAATGTGACAACCTGGCCTATCAGATCGTCACAGGACATTGTGCAATCTGCCCTTCTGCATGATGTCCATCTCCTCCTTGGTTACGGGTCCCTGGCCTTTGTTGTTGCTAAGAACAAGCCAAGCAAAAATCCTAGAAACACTCTGCACCACACCCACCAGACACACCAATGGGTAGCCTGAAGGAAATAGGGCTGCCCACTTGGGGGGTTGGTTAGGGAGGGTCAGGAGTGTCAGAGTAGTCAGTTGTGTGGTGACTCTCGTGAGTAGAGGTCACAAGTCAGTTGGAGGAGGTTAGAAGCTGGGCTAGGTGGCAGACATTGGTCTGGGCCTGGTAGGAGCTGGAACCCCGGTTGCAGGGGATCATGTCAAGGGGCACAGAACTGCCAAGGAGGGCAGCCATCTCCAGGCAGGGGTGAGGGCACGGCGGGGTACGTGGACCCTAGGCCGGGAAGTAGCTTCAAGCGTCCCGGCAATTTACCCGACGAGGGCGAAGACTTCAAGATTCATCCTCCACCCGCTCCAAAATTGGGGTATTAGCACAACGAGAGGGATAGGACTTTCCCAATACACAGTCTAGAAAATCCCAAGCGTGAACCCTGCGAGCAAGCTCACTCCGTTAGCCATACGGGTGAGCGGGACCCGACTAGCTCTATACTACAGGGACCAACCAGTAAAGAAAGTGCCAAGGGAAATGTCACAGGCTAACAAGCAACACCATCGGGCATGGGATCCCAGCGGGCTCCCTCCCTGCTACAGCGGTGCTCAGAATTTCTGTTTACAAGTTGTCGGTGTCAGCGTTATTGGACTGAGTGAGTACGCAGTGACCCTTTCCTCCCCAACGGCATCCCCCTCTCACCATCACCGAGCCCAGGGGCATTCCCCTTTACCCACAGAGGGGTTAAACACTTGGCTGCCATCCCATTGCCACCGGGCGCTCCCGACAGTAGCAATGGTACACCACCTTACCCCACACCATGGGTGGCGTCACGACCTCTAAACACAAAATCCCCTGTAAATATCCCCCCTTTTATTTCGAGTGTCCGCGCGACCCCTCCCGTGTCCGGAGACCCCTTGAGCCACCGCAGATCCGGATCCGAGCAGCAGCCCGGCTGCTGACACTGGGGCGGTACATCTCTAAGTGGTTATACTTAATAGAGTGCACAAAATGGACCCAACAAATGGCCACAAGACAGCACACTCCCTAAGAATAATTATAGACAAAAAGGAGAGGAAACAGGTGTTTTAAGTGCATATAAAAGGTTATTTTATTTCACATAGTAAAATGGAAACATCATATAAGAGCAAATAATTGCATGGGGTTTACAACTAACACACTGTAACCAAGAATCACCAGGTATGTACAGCATACTGATAACATAGACATAGATGGTGCTAGCAAGACATCATCAAATTATGGGGTAAAGATAAAATGCCGCTGTGCATACATATATATACGTATGTATATATATATATATATATATATATATATATTGTGAGGTAGCACGGTCGGCTGCGCAGCAGAAGACATGGGATCCAGGCATGAAGGTTCACAGCACACGGTTTTAATGTCCAAACAAAAGTCCATAACACAATACATGTGCCTCTCAAGCAGAAAACTCAGGGAGTTCTGTTCACCCCCTCACACCCGGCACACCTGCCCTTGTTCCTGATTCTATTTAACCCTTCCTTCAGCCTGTAGGGAAACAGCATTAACCCTAGAGTGGATTTACTTTCTATCATGGAGTGAGCACAACCGGGGCGAGACATACCGGCCGTCATAGATAACCCCGGTCACAGTCTCACATACCCCCCCCTCAGTTCAAGCGTGCGGGGTTGAACTCCCGCCATCAAACACGGGCCGCGGGACAAGGCATCGGCGTTGCCCTGCAACCTACCGGCCCGGTGTTCAACCGTAAACCGGAAGTTTTGCAGAGAAAGGAACCACCGGGTAACCCGGGCATTCCGTTCCTTGGCGGACCTCATCCAGACCAGTGGAGAGTGATCCGTCACCAAGCGAAACTGCCGTCCCAGCAGGTAACAGCATAGGGACTCCAAGGCCCACTTGATCGCCAGGCACTCCTTCTCCACTACGCTATAATTCCGCTCGGGAGGGGTGAGCTTCCTACTCAAGAAGGTGACTGGGTGTTCCTCCCCCTGAACCACCTGAGACAGCACTGCCCCCAGGCCGATCTCCGAGGCGTCAGTCTGTACTATGAACTCCTTCCGGAAATCAGGGTTGACCAGAACGGGCTGTCTGCACAGGACCTCCTTCAGGGCCCGGAAGGAGTCCTCGGCCTGCGGAGTCCAGCGCACCATGACGGACTTCTTGCCTTTGAGAAGGTCCGTCAAGGGGGCTGATAGTCCCGCAAAATCCTTTACAAACCTCCTGTAGTACCCCACGATACCCAGGAAGGCCCTAACCTGCTTCGTGGTCAGGGGTCTAGGCCACTTCTGGATCGCCTCAACCTTGTTAATTTGGGGCTTAATCACTCCTTGGCCTATCACGTAGCCCAAGTAGCGGGCTTCCGTGAGTCCCAATGCACATTTCTTGGGATTGGCTGTCAATCCGGCTGTTCGAAGCGCGTCCACCACCGCTTGTACCTGTTCCAAGTGGGTCTGCCAATCAGAGCTGTAAATAATGATGTCATCCAGGTACGCTGATGCATACGCCTGGTGGGGTTCCAGCACTAAGTCCGTCAACCTCTGGAACGTGGCCGGAGCGCCATGTAACCCAAAAGGCAAGACAACATAGTGTAAGAGCCCCTCCGGCGTAACAAAAGCGGTTTTCTCCTTGGCGGACTCCGTTAGTGGCACCTGCCAGTACCCTTTGGTCAGGTCGAGCGTGGTAAAATATCGTGCCTGTCCCAGCCTATCAATCAGCTCATCCACCCGGGGCATGGGGTAGAGATCGAACTTGGATATTTCGTTCAATCTCCTAAAGTCATTGCAGAACCTTAAGGAGCCATCGGGTTTTGGTATTAGGACAATCGGACTAGCCCATTCACTCCGGGATTTTTCGATGACCCCCAGTCGTAACATTGTTTTTACTTCCTCCGATATGGCTTGTCGTCGAGCCTCCGGTACCCGGTATGACTTCAGGCGTACCTTCAGGTGGGGCTCAGTGACAATATCATGTCGTATCAGACTGGTCCTACCGGGCAGCTCGGAGAAGACATCGGGGTTCTGCTGAACCAACCGTCTGGCCTCTCGCCTCTGTTGCTTGGTGAGGGCTTCTCCAATCCTTACTTCCGGTTCGTCCTCTCCGGAGGTCGCTGGAGCCGGATGTGAACGACCCGAAGAGGAGGGAAGTGGGGAAAAAACAGCCATCAGGCTTTCCCGTTCCTGCCAAGGTTTTAATAGGTTGACATGGTATATTTGTTCAGGTTTCCGCCTACCGGGCTGCAATACTTTATAGTTAACCACCCCTACTCTTTCCTTTATCTCGTAGGGGCCTTCCCACTGAGCCAGGAATTTGCTCTCCGCCGTGGGGATCAATACCAACACCCGATCCCCGGGTTTAAAGGTCCGCACGGTGGCTTGTCTATTGTAGCGGCCGCTTTGCGCGGCCTGAGCCTCCTGTAAATGCTCCTTCACAATTGGCATGACCGCGCTTATGCGGTTCTGCATACCCAAAATGTGTTCAATCACACTTTTATGGGGGGTGGGCTCTTGTTCCCATGTTTCCTTTGCCAGGTCCAACAATCCCCGGGGATGTCGCCCGTATAACAATTCAAAAGGCGAAAACCCCGTGGATGCCTGTGGCACCTCTCGTATGGCAAACATCAAATAGGGAAGCATCATATCCCAGTCTTTCCCGTCTTTTGAAATCACCCTTCTTAGCATGGTTTTCAGGGTTTTATTGAAACGCTCGACTAAACCGTCCGTTTGAGGATGATACACAGACGTACGCAACTGCTTGATCTGGAGTAGCCGGCATAGCTCTTTGGTCACTTTAGACATGAATGGGGTCCCCTGATCCGTAAGGATCTCCTTGGGCAATCCCACCCGGCAGAACACAGCAAACAACTCCCGAGCTATAAGCTTTGCTGCAGTATGTCTGAGAGGTATCGCCTCGGGATACCGGGTGGCATAGTCAACGATCACTAGGATGTGTTAGTGCCCTCGAGCGGACTTTACGAGGGGCCCCACCAGATCCATCCCTATCCATTCAAAAGGGACTTCTATAATGGGTAACGGTACCAACGGACTGCGAAAATGGGTCAGGGGTGCAGTAAGCTGACACTCCGGGCAGGTTTCGCAGAACCGTTTTACCTCCCCAAAGACCCCGGGCCAATAGAACCTTTGCAATATTCGCTCCTGCGTTTTCTTGACCCCTAGGTGGCCACTCATCAGGTGTTTATGAGCCAAGTCGAGGACCCGCCGGCGATGCGGCTGGGGCACCACCAACTGTTCTACCCCTACGCCCCGTATTTCATCTACCCGGTAGAGTAAATCCTGCTTAAGAGCGAAATGGGGGTACCTTACCTGGGCACCGGGCAGCTGTGCCACCCCGTCAACTACTGTCACCCGACTCCGGGCATGTATTAACGTAGGGTCCTGGAGTTGGGCTGTCCCAAACGTATCCGGGGACGCCTCCAACTCCGGGATGGGCTCGACCGTCTCAGCCTCTCCTGCCAATACCTCTAGGGGCGACCTATCGGGTTCACACTCTGTCCCTATCATGGTGACCCCTACGGCAGGTGTCCCGGATTCAGGATTGTAGGGCTCAGGTCCCGGACCGACCAATATCTGAGGGGACTTAGGGGGTCCCCTCCATAAAGTCCAAAAATAGGGCAGATCCCTTCCTAGGATCACGTCATAAGGAAGAGTGTTAAGAAGTCCCACCTCATGTTGCACCTGACCGCAAGGTGCTGTGATGGTGACAATCCCCGTGGGATAGTCGCGGCGGTCCCCATGTATGCAAACCACCCCCACGGTGCGTCCTGTGGCCTTTACTTTAGCTCTCAAGGTGGATCGCACAAGGGTCACTAAGCTTCCGGAATCCAACAATCCTGTAACCGGACATCCATTCACCTGTATTTGGCACAAGTGGGGCTCCGTCTCTGGGGAGACCAGGTCAGCGGTACACACCACCTGAGCATACATTGAACCCCGCCGGGTAACCCCACAATCCATGGGCTCCGTGGTGAGTGGACACTGGGCTTCCATATGTCCCACCCGCTGGCATCGCCAACATCTAATGGGGACGGAAACCCCCTTGACGGGTTGTCGTTTAGGGTACAGAACCTTCCGGACCTCAGGAATGGCGGCCGCGGCCTCAGACGGGACGGTAGGGGACTCCTGTACCGTTGTCAGCGGTGGGTCCTTGGCCCTAGACTTGGAGGGGCCGGACCGACGGGCGGTACGCAAAGTCTCAGTGTCCCGTATTAAGTCCTGCGTAGCCACATGCCGCTCTACCAGGGACACTAATTGGTCCAGGGTACTCGGGTCACCCTGTCCGACCCACCGTTGAACGGTGACGGGTAAAGTGCGCACAAAACGATCCACTACTACCCTTTCCACCATTTGCGCCGGGCTCAGAGTGTCAGGCTGCAACCACTTTTTTACAAGATGCAACAAGTCATAGGCCTGGGAGCGTACGGGTTTGGCTTCCTCATAGAACCACTGATTTACCCGCTGAGCCCGTACATAGGTATTCACCCCCAACCGAGCCAGTATTTCGGCTTTCAGGGTCACATAGTCAATGGCGTCCTCGGCACAGAGGTCCAGGTACGCTTTTTGGGGTTCCCCCGTCAGATAGGGCGACAATAACTCAGCCCACTGCGGGGTCGGCAGCTTTTCCCGCTCGGCCACCCGCTCAAACACCGCCAGGAACGCTTCCACATCATCACCCGGGGTCATCTTTTGCAACGCTTGTCTCACCGCTTTCCGGACGCTGCCGTCGTCACCCGGTCCCGGGGTTGTTGCTGCCGGTCCGGCACGGATCGACTTGGCCAGGAGAACCATCTGTTCTTGGTGCCTTTTTTCCTGCAATTGCAAGGCTTGCTGTTGACGTGCATTGGCCTGCTCCATCTGTTCTTGGTGCCTTTTGTCCTGCACTTGCAAGGATTGCTGCTGACGTGCATTGGCCTGATCCATCTGTTCTTGGAGTTTTTTTTCCTGCACTTGCAAGGATTGGAGCAGGTGTGCATTGGTCTGTTGCTGCTGTGCATTAGCCTGAGCCAAATGCTTTAGTATGTCCTCCATGGCGTCGCCGGGTTTGGGCTGTAGTATAGCCGCTCGAATCCAGGACATGCGCAGCTGGGTCACCAGGGATGGATGCTACACCTCACCGGCTGTCATGCCCGCCGATTCTCCACCATATGTGAGGTAGCACGGTCGGCTGCGCAGCAGAAGACACGGGATCCAGGCATGAAGGTTCACAGCACACGGTTTTAATGTCCAAACAAAAGTCCATAACACAATACATGTGCCTCTCCAGCAGAAAACTCAGGGAGTTCTGTTCACCCCCTCACACCCGGCACACCTGCCCTTGTTCCTGATTCTATTTAACCCTTCCTTCAGCCTGTAGGGAAACAGCATTAACCCTAGAGTGGATTTACTTTCTATCATGGAGTGAGCACAACCGGGGCGAGACATACCGGCCGTCATAGATAACCCCGGTCACAGTCTCACAATATATATGGAGAGAGAGAGAGAGATATAACATAATCAGCTTAGTAAAGTAACAAGTGTATGCAAAAAAATTTTTTTTTATAATACGGGCACCTCAAAAAGACACCTGTCCCTAGTATTGGTGTTTTCAGGGTACAGGGGGGTTGCTGATAGTGTGATCCCAAGAATCACCATCAAGAAGGCCAACAAAAGTACATAATATACTAATATAAAGGAAAACGTGCCACTATGTATATATACTATATTACCGTAGTCTAATCTAGTAAAGTGACTAGTGTCTAAATATGCAAGAAAAAAAGGGGAGGAGATGATAAAGGCACCTCAAGATGGCACTTACCCCTTCAAGATTGGTGATACATAACATTTTGTTACCACCATTGCATATCAATTTGGGCCTAATGAAGAAGTTTGCAAAGGCAATGGATAAAAATGCAAAAGCATTGAATATCTCATTCTTAAATTTCCATGGTTGAGTGAAGCAAAGATAAAGGAAGGAGTCTATGTTGAACATCAGATTTGTAAAGTTCTTCAAGATGAGGAGGTTCTCCGTTTGTTGCAGGGCAAGGAAAAGTCTGCATCGGTGGTATTCGCATTAGTGGTAACTAGTGATGGGTGAGGACTAAAATGCTCGGATGCTCGTTACTTGAGCCGAGCAATTTCTAATGCTCGGGTGCTCGTCTCGAGTAACAAGCACAATGGAACTCAATGTTAAGGTCTGAGAGAGGCCTGGAAATCACTGAAATTGATGTAAATGTGACGCCCCTAGACTATCAGGTCGTCACAGGGTACTGCATGCTCTTTCCTCTTAGTGCAGTATTCAAATCCCTCATGGTTCTGGGTCCCCATCTTACAATGCTGCCTCCAACAGCATATCAAATCCTAGGAACACCCTGTACCACACCCACCAGGCACACCAGTGGGCGGCTTAAACGGAATAAGGTTGCCCACCTAGGGGTCAGGAAGGGAAGGTGAGGAGTGTAGAGAAGGAGTGTAGAGAAGAGAGTAGTGAAGTGGAAGAGGTTGGGAGTAGTGGCTCCCAGGAGAAGATACCTAGGTTGCAGCTGGTCGTCTGGACCTAGAGGAGTCAGACCCCTGGTCACAGGGGATTGAGGCAAGGTGCCTGGACCTGTTAAAGTGAACGGTCAGCAGCCTGGTCCTATCACCGGTCCGGGACCGAAGACACGGCAGGGTATAAGGACCCTAGGTCGGGGAGAAGCTTTAGGCAACTCGACAATTAACCTGCAGAGAGGGGAGCCTTTATGGACTGTTCCCACTAGCTCCAAAATTGGGGCACTAACGCAACGAGGGGGATAGGGCTTTCCATACAAGCAGCCTACTAAAATCCCAAGCGTGAGCCCTGAGAGCAGGCTCCCACACTTAGCCACAGTGGGGAGCGGGGCCCAGCAAGTTCCAGACTACCGGGCCACCACGGTGAATCTAACCTTTGTGCCAGGAGGCAGGTCACAGATCATCAGGCAGCACTGCAGGGGACGGGCCCCGGATGAGCTCCCCTTGAGAGGCAGCGGCACCCAGAGACTTGGTTTACCCGGTTGTCAGCGTCTGCTTACTGGCTGAGTAAGTACATGAGTGATCTCCCCATCATGGCACCCAGTATCATCTTCCAGAGCCACGGGGCATACCCCTACCCGTGGAGGGTAACGACACCCCGGGTACTCCCAATGGCAGCAGCGGTACTCTCAATTACCGCACACCACGGGTGGCGTCACGAACTATAATTCCCCTGTAAATATCCCCTTTTACTTAGAGTGTGACCCCTAAGCCCCCGGGTCCGGAGACCCTCGAGCCATGAACGGACACTGCCCACGGATCCGAGCTGTTCGATCCGCTGCTGGGGCGGCACATAAACACCAATGAAATAGAGTAGGAACAGCATGGAGAAGATGCCTGGACATATCTCTGACTCCCAAGTTGCTGCTGAAAACAATGTCATATTATTACACAACCTTTAATGGACTGACAAAAAACATACAAAACCGACAATAAAATAAATTTTAATGGACAAAATGTTAGGAAACATTCTTCCCTGTAGAATGATATGTTTCTAAGGCAAATTTAACTAGTGAGAAAAACTGCCTGCTACATCCCTTTGACTATATTCCCACTCAGCGTTCTTTCAAAAACACAGCAGCTTCCCATTTTAGTCAGGCAAAATAAACAATAGTGTGCATTAGTGCGACGCCCCAGAGCTATGGCATACTCGGTCCTGGGCCGGGGATGCTGTGTCACAGTTGTGTAATGGTGATGCCTGGTTCCGTGACCCTGGGGGTCGCTTTTTAAAAAGGGATATATACAGGGGAGAGTAAAGAGTTTGTATCGTGACGCCACTTGCGGATTGCGGTTTTGGTGATGGAACCGCCGCTGCACAATCTTTTACCACTGGGGCTGATGGTGGTGGCAGACTGGATGGTAATCCCTCCGCAAGTAGGGCCAGGCCCCAGGGAGTGGATGGTGGGATTTGGTGCAGAAAAAAGAAGACCACACGATGGGGATGCAGTGCAACTGTTGTTTTTACTCGCTGAGTTCTTGATGATGCTGCGCTGAGGACGGTTGGTTGAGACCCCTGGTCCCATTTGTCCCAGTGCTGGTGTGGTAACTTGGTGGCCTTTTTCCCCGACACCTTTCACTGGTTGGTGGAACTCCATAGCTTGGAGTGTTTGTGGGTCCCCTACTGTCTGTTGGCTTGTCTCTCGTCTGTATGTTGGGCAGTGTGAACCCTGTAGGGTCGGTGTTCCATTCCGGTCCTTGGCTCTATCTTTACTGCTGGTGCACCCGGATTCTTTGGTCAGTGAGGTCCTTGAAGGTCCCCTCACTGTGCAAGTATTTGTCAGGTAGCCTAAAGCATTCGCCTGACCTAGGGCCTTGTGCCCCATTGGTGCTCTGGTTCCAGGGGTACCTGGCTGTACTCTCTCTGGCAACCACACTCCTGCGCCACCTAGGTCACTGCTACACGACCCCGTCTGGAGACACATCCATCCCCTTCAACTGTCACTACCGAACTCCACTGTATTTCTCTCTGTCCCCTCCCACCTAGTCGTCGGCTAGTGGACTGGACTGGCTCCACGTCTGGATGGCCATCCATTGGGTCCCGGACTAGTCAGTCACCCTGGTTGGGAGAGGGAACTGGGGTTAATTATGTGTTTTGGTGGTAAAGGCACTGGTCTTCCAGGTCCCTGGGGGTAGGCCCTGCATCTGTGTCAGGATGCAGTACCTAGTAGTGCCTTGATGGTTTCAGGGGTGCTACATTAGCTTTGTGAAATTTCATTGCTTTTGCTGGGACTATAAAATTAGCCTTTAATTTGCATCAAACACATTAAAATTGCTGCCAAACAAAGCAAAAATGCAACATCTGAACATAGCCTTAATAGCCGGGCCATAGCTTACCGTATTTCCCCATCGCCTATGACTACAGTAGATGACATGGTATAGGGAAGGGATGTCAATCTCAAATACACAAAGTGCCAAAATTAAAAACTTGGATACATTTACGGGCCAACCTAGTCACGGGCCCCCAAATAGTCTTTCATGCAGAATAATGTGCCCCACAAAGTCCTCCATACAGAATAATGGCCCCTACATAGCCGTCCATACAGAATAATCTGCCCCACAAAGTCCTCCATGCAGAAAATAGGCCCCACATAGTCCAATACACCCTGTGTTTGACATAAAGGAGGGCCTCATACACATTCTGTTAAAATGGTTAACTAGTGGGACTGCTACGCACATAAAGGTTATGCACTAAGTCCAAATGCTGCCAAAAATTAGGAGGAGGATCTGCAATACACCCTGGAAGACACGAAGAGGATGGCCTCAGACAACATTTTTAACCACTTTTAAAAAATTGGACTCCTAGTCTGGTAAAGCCTATGCACTAAGTGCAAGTGCTGCCAAAAGCAGATGAAATAATTTGAATATAGCCAGTAAGAGATGTAGAGAAGAGACTCAGATTCAATTATGGTACAATATTACAACGAATCTGACTCAAAAAGTGGCAAAGGCTATGCACTCAGTGCAAGACCTACCTAGCTAGAATTCCAAGGACGGATTTTAATATACGCAGCAAGAAACACAAAAGAGGGCCTGTGACTACATTTTGTGTGAATTGTAAAATGTTTCAGACTCCTATGCCTATGCCTATGTTTCAGCCTATGCGCTTATTACAAGGATTATCTAGAATGCAAAGAAATGATTGTACATGCAGCAAGAGATGCAGAAGAGGAGGACCTGTTACTACATTTTGTGTCAATTATAAAATAGATCCAGCCTCCTACCCTGGTGCAGACTATGCAGTTAATGCAAGAACTATCTAGAATTCAAAGGAAGGATTGTACCGTTAATAAATTCCTCTCAAAGTCGTAAATGAGCTGCAGACAGTGCGAGGGCTAGCCAAAATAGGCAGGAGGAATGGCAATAAAGCAATCAACAGACGTACAGAAGACACTCAGATTCCAGTTTTGGATCCGTTTTGAAAACACTATTAATTCTTGACTCTAAAAGTGGGAAAGGATCTGAAGGCAGTGCGAAGCCTACAGAAAATGGGCATGAGGAATGGCAATAAAGGCAGTACCAGAAGTACAAAATACATTCTGATTCCATTTTTTTTTAATTTTTAAAACACTTAATTACTCTCAAAGTGGTAAAGGAGATGCAGACAGTGTGAGGCCTAGCGAAAATGGGCAAGAGGAATAATACAGCCAGCAACATATCAACAGAATACACTCGGATTCGGGGTTTGCATCATTTTTGAAAAGTCTCAATTTCTGACTCAAAAACTGGAAAAGGATATGCATTCAGGAGTGTGAGGAAAGAGTTAACCTTTTTCACTGACTTAGAAAATAATAGAAATTCATTCTCCCTGGCAAGACCAAACCAGACTTATTTGCGTAATAAACTGTGAGGCCAACCTCAAGGACGCAGAATGTTTTGACTTAGAGACGACTGAAAAACATCTTGTTATGGGAGTATAAGTCATTATATTAATTTCTCTTGCTGGGAATATCTAATTCACGCCTTTAATGAATATGTATGTTGCATAGTTACGCCCTAATCAACTTTGTATAACTTTGTAATGTAAACAATACCAATACACTTTCTATTCGGAGCCGCACATCTCCAGTCTTATGTGTATAACGGCGTTCGCTTGTTTTCATTGAGAGCTGGAATAGCCGAGGGGGGGTCACCGGTACCCTCTCTGCATTCGGACATCGCTGGCAACAGCTGTGACCGTTAGGTCAACCTAACATTATCTGGCGCCCGAAAAGCAGGGACCCGTGTTGTAATCCCAGGACGCAGTGAACTGTCTTGCCAAGCCGAGGAGGAGGTGACCAGACGTGGGGACCAGAAACACCTGGCCAGGTAAGAGTTGAACCTTATTCTTCTCTTTATGCTCCCCATCTCTGTTCAGTTCCCTCCTCAACGCGCAAGAGGTGCACTGTGAGTAGATACTGGGTTATTGGCGGGTTTCTATTGAACTCTGAGAGAGCCTTGCCAGCTGATGTTTTCTGTGCCTTGTTTGGTTGTTTGTTTGTTTCTCTGTGTTTCTCTGCCTCTCCGTGTGTCGCGTGTCTGCTCTCCTGCGCTTTACTTCTGTACTGTTGTCCTTGTTGGTTGTCATAGATCCCATACATCAGTGAGTGTTGAAAGGGAATAGTGTATCTGCTCTGTCCAATGGATGTGATATTCACTGCCCTAGTGTTAGTGGGAATAGCCCTGTTTGCCATTGCCATCGGATATAGAGTGTACCTTTGGTACAAGAAGGGTAACCCAGCACCATTCAACATACTCAGCCCCCTCTGAAGTTAGGACACCACCTTTCAGTAGGAATACAAAAGGAGTTAGTCTCTGAGTATCTCCAGGAAAGGTGGTTCTAGACCTCACCTTAGGTAGGAATACAAAAGGAGTTAGTCTCTGAGTATCTCCAGGATAGGTAGGTTTAGTCCAAAGGACGTTCAAGGGTCTAAAAGCTGAAGAAGATAGAAGAAGAATGGGGCAAGGAATATCAAAAGACAGAAGAGCTGGATGCACCCTGCAACATCTCATTACGTGTTATTATGGCAAAAGAACAGCCAGTCAGTCCAAGGAAGTTTTTAAGACATTTGGATTGAAGGGGAAGGATCAATTGGACCCCAACAAATGGGACACAATAAGAGCTACTAGAGCAGGAGTGATAGTAGATAAATCATGGACTGAACTAGTCAGAACTCTTTCTGACATGGCAAAAACAGCCCATGATCAAGGTTGGATATACCATGAAGAATCAGACACATGGGAAGAAGCTGGGAAGAAGGCTAATAAGGATCAACAGCAGCCTCCTGTCAGCTACTCCTGGAACAACTCCAAAAATAGCAGGATCCCCGGAATCGACCTGCACAAACTGTGGCCAACAAAATCCGGACTGGAGTGAAACATGCCTAGCCTGTGGAGCCCCACAGCACAAGCTACAAGCCACAGCACCAGTGCCTCTTTATCCCGTAGTGGAAAGAAGAGTCCTGATAAGACCACCTGTTAATCCACAAAACCCAGATGCTCCCAGAGATGCAGTTCCTCGTACGTATGATGACTACGTACCCTGGACTCCAGCCGAGCAGATGGCTTTCCTGCAAAATGCTCCAGACCCGACTAGAAACCCAGTCAGTTTTTCACGTTACCTGAACCAAATACAGGTCTCCTACAGAAGCACTTGGTTGGACATGGAAAGTTTGTGTAGAGTTAAAATGTCTCCCGAACTGTATGCCAAACTCACTGCCCACCTGACAGGACATGTTCCGGACGATACCCGTAATGTGGAATCGGGCCAAGACTTCATGATAAGACTCAATCTCTTCTGCGCCCAGGAGCAAAGAACTAAGGGCACAATGGGACCAGTGCATCAAGGTCCTGTGGAGAATGTCAGCTCATTTTACTACAGATTGATGCAGTCATTCGCAGATGAAGGGCTGGACTTACAAGCGGGTGCGCCTGATGGTAAGATCCTTCATGGATGGAATACATGCACCTCTGGCAGAAAGATTGAAAGCGTGCTGCCCAGAATGGAGAAACATGGAAGACATAGATCTTCTAGTCAACAAAGCAAGTGGCTTAGAAACCGACGCAAAGGATAAAAGGAGCAACAAGAAAGTTGTCATAGCAGCAGTGGACGGTCAGCCAGAAGGTACAAGAAGGAAGGCACCGACCTGCTACTATTGTGGGATCAGAGGACATGTGATCAGAGACTGTAGAAAGAAGAAGAGGGACACTCAAAACCAACCCGAGAGTCAGGAGGAGAAGACTGCCTGACTTGCGGCAGCACGGGATAGGGATGCCAGAGGTCCATTTATACACATCCCCCTTCACATTGGCAACAAGGAAATAAGAGCTTTGGTGGACTCAGGAGCCTCACGCTCCTGAACCCCAGGAACCTAGTGCCTGAAGGACCCATCTCATCTGAAGCTACTGTAGTATCCGGATTTGATGGACAAGCCCAGATAATCCCAATAACACATCCACTGAAGTAGAAACTGGGACAACACATGTTCGTGTCTAAATTCTTAGTGTCCCCTCTGGGTGGAGATGCCCTAGTGGGAGAAGATCTACTATCAAGACTACAAGCTCAGATTGTCTACAATGAAGATGGATCTGGATGGATCCTGCAAATTCCAGAAGATATCCCAGAAGAAGTCCTGTGCACCCTCCAGATGATAGAAGATCAACCAGAATCTGAAGTTACACGTGAAGTAAACACGGACCCAATGCTTCTACAAGTTCCTGCAAAACTTTGGTCCACATCAAAAACTGACCTCGGCACACTTCCCGTGCCCCCCCGTAAAAGTTTCAGTCAAGCCTGGAATTACACCACCGCAGCTGAGACAATACCCTCTTAATGTTCAACAGGAAGCTGCCCTAGATTACCAAATAAAAGAATTGCTGAAGTCGGGAGCCCTCAGAATTACTAAGTCTCCTTACAACACTCCGCTGTTTCCTGTTAAGAAGAGACAAGTAAAAAAAGGTGACCCAGTCACATACCGTATGGTACACGATCTGAGGGCAGTGAACTCAATACTGGAGCCCCTCACCCCTGTTGTACCAAATCCACATGCGCTGCTCACATAGGTGCCGGCTACATCCACCCATTACACAGTCATAGACCTTGCTAATGCTTTTTTCTCAGTACCACTGGACCCAGCATGTCAAGATTTCTTTGCATTCACGCACAAGCAAAATCAATATACATGGACACGCCTGCCTCAAGGTATGCAACATTCTCCTACGCTATATACTCAGGCAATGAGCAATGTACTTCAAGGCTGGGAGCCCCCTGAACACTGTGTCCTTCTTCAGTACGTGGATGATTTACTACTGTGTTGCCCTAGTGAAGAAAAATGCAAAACGGCTTCAATAAGTCTTCTTACCTTTCTGGCAGAAGTAGGATGCAAAGCGAGCAGAGATAAATTGCAATTCTGCAAAACGAGGGTCACTTTCCTGGGCCATTGCCTTTCTGCGGGACAAAAACACCTCAGCCCGGACAGACAAGAAGTTATCAGGAAAGCAAGCATTCCTAGGAATCTCAAGCAGCTCAGAGGATTTTTAGGACTAATATCTTTCTGCAGACAGTGGATTCCTAATGCATCGCTACTCATGCAACCGCTGTATGATTGCACAAAGAATGTTCCTTTCTCCCTTACAGAAGAAGCTGGACAAAACTTTCAACAGCTCAAGGAACTAGTGATTGATGCACCTGCTCTGGCACTACCAAACTATGATCTCACCATTAATCTGTTTGTAGCAGAGCTTCAAGGATTTGCCGTAGGAGTACTCACCCAGAAGACGGACAAACATCACATAATCGGGTACTACTCCTCTCAACTTGACAACGTCACAAAAGCAGCACCAACCTGTGTCCGTGCTGTTGCAGCAGTTTCAAACATACTGCAGAAAGCATCTGAAATCTCACTCGATTTCCCGACTACCATCCTTACCAGCCATGACATTTATGCTGTTCTCAATCAAGTGCAGTTGAAACACATCTCCATGGCAAGACAAGTCAGACTCCAGTGCACGCTGTTGCTACCCCCAAACATCTCATTTGCTCGAGTTACAAGTCTAAACCTTGCTGATCTGCTGATCTTTACAAGTTTAGAAGGGGGGACAGAAGAGAGGACAGAAGAGAGGACAGAAGAGAGTGACAAACGTACCAGTGCACCATTTGATCATGATTGTCAGGAACTCATTGAACATGAGGCAAAGCCCCTGCACAATATGCAGGCAACACCGCTTACAAATCCAGACTTTGAACTTTTTGTGGATGGTAGCAGATACACTGATGAAGCAGGCAAGTTCCACACCGGATTTGCAGTAGTGACTCTATATGCAGTCTTAGCCAAGCAACCGCTACCTCCACGCATATCTGCTCAAGAAGCAGAACTTCTTGCCCTCATCTGGGCAATTGAGTTTCTGGAAGAACGAACAGCGAACATCTACACGGACTCAGCCTATGCACACGGCATTGTGCACGGTTTTGGCACTATGTGGCAGACTAGAGGATTCCTCACAGCAACAGGAAATCCCATCAGGCATGGAGCCTCAGTGAAGAAACTAATGGAAGTAGCCTTGATACCAAAACAGCTAGCAATCATAAAGGTTGCTGCCCACACCAAGGCTCAAACACCCGAGGCAAGGCAAGGGGAAATCGCTTGGCCAATCAAACAGCAAAACAAGCCGCCTTACTCCCTTTGAAGGAGACGGAAACAGTGTCAATGACGGAGGAAGAAATGCAGAACCTCTTTGAGACACAAGAAAACGCCTCTGAGGAAGAAAAGGCCGGATGGCGGGCCAAGGGGGCAGAAAAGGTGGAGGGTATTTGGCGCCTAAACGGACTTCCCGTCCTGCCACGCAGTTGATTCCCTGCCATTTTCCAAGTACTCCACTACCCCACACACGGTAGCACAAACTCAATCATGAACCAGATGCAACCATATTGGGTAGCCCCCGGCTTCAGACAATACGCCTCCCAGAGAATAAAAGCTTGTCACATCTGTCAACAACACAATCCAGGCCAGCTAACTAAAACCCCGCAAAGACACATGCCAAAGATGTTTGCCCCATTTCAAAGAGTACAAATAGACTATATACAGTTGCCAAAACATGGCATCTACGAGTTTGTACTTGTCTGTGTAGACCTCTTCTCAGGATGGCCAGAAGCCTATCCTGTAAGCTCAGCCACTGCCCGAATTACAGCAAAGAAATTGGCCTGTGAGCTGGTGCCTCAGTTTGGACTCCCTGAAGTCATAGAGTCAGACCGAGGTACTCATTTCACTGGACAAGTTTTCCAGAACACCTGTGCCCTGTTAGGCATTCAGTCAGCCTTAAACACGCCTTACCACCCACAGTCATCAGGGAAAGTGTAAAGGTTAAATGGAACTCTAAAGCTCAAACTAGCCAAGGCAGTGGAGGAGACTGGTAGACCATGGACAGAATGTCTCCCCATAGCTCTTTACTCTGTAAGGACCATCCCCGCAGGGAAAGCACAGGCTCTCACCCTTTGAAATACTCTTTGGTAGTGCACCCAGATTAGGATGCTACTTCCCACAGGAGTTACACCTGCAATGTGATAGCCTAACATCTTATGTTGTTTCCCTGCAGAAGAGACTAACTGAAACCCACCAAAGGGTCTACTCTTCTCTACCTGATCCTGATGCCGTTCCAGGAACCCACTCTCTAAAGCCTGGTGACCGGATCTACCTAAAGAAGCACGTGAGAAAGACCCTTGAGCCACGATTCGAAGGGCCTTTGACTGTCCAGCTGACCACTCCAACCTAACAGGAGACATACATATATATATATATATATATATATTGTGAGAAGGTGACCGGGGTTATCTATGACGGCCGGTATGTCTCACCCCGGTTGTGCTCACTTCATGATAGAAAGCAACTCCACTCCAGGGTTCATGCTGTTTCCCGGCAGGCTGAACGAAGGGTTAATGCTGTTTCCCTACAGACTGAACGAAGGGTTAAAAGGAAACAGGACCAAGGGCGGGGTGTGCCTGGTGGGAGGGAGTGAATACAACTTCCTGAGTTTCTGCCGGAGAGGCACATATGTATTGTAATGGACTCTTGTGACTATTAAACCGGCTGTTATGAACCTTGATGCCTGGATCCCGTGTCTTCTGCTGCGCAGCCGACCACGCTACCTCACATATGGTGGAGAATCGGCGGGCATGCCAGCCCGGTGAGGTGTAGCTTCCATTGCTGGTTACCCGGTGGCACATGTCCTGGATTCAAGCAGCTATATTACAGCCCAAACCCGGCGACGCCATGGAGGAGATACTGAAGCAGCAGCAACAGATCAATGCACACCTGCTCCAGTCCTTGAAAGCGCAGGACCAAAGGCACCAGGAACAGATGGTTCTCCTGGCCAAGGCGATCCGTGCTGGACCGGCAGCAACAAACCCGGGATTCGGTGATGACAGCAGCGTCCGGAAAGCGGTGAGACAAGTGTTGCAAAAGATGACCCCGGGGGATGATGTGGAAGCGTTCCTGGCGGTGTTTGAGCGGGTGGCTGAGCGGGAAAAGCTGCCGACCCCCCAGTGGGCTGAGGTATTGTCGCCCTATCTGACGGGGGAGCCCCAGAAGGCGTACCTGGACCTCTGTACCGAGGACGCCATTGACTATGTGACCCTGAAAGCCGAAATACTGGCTCGGTTGGGGGTGAATACCTGTGTCCGGGCGCAGCGGGTAAATCAGTGGTTCTATGAGGAAGCCAAACCCGTACGCTCCCAGGCCTATGATTTATTGCATCTCGTAAAAAAGTGGTTGCAGCCTGACACTCTGAGCCCGGTGCAAATGGTGGAAAGGGTAGTGGTGGATCGCTTTGTGCGCACTTTACCCGTCACCATTCAACGGTGGGTAGGACAGGGCGACCCGAGTACCCTGGACCAATTAGTGTCCCTGGTAGAGCGGCATGTGGCTACGCAGGACTTGATACGGGACACTGAGACTTTGCGTACCGCCCGTCGGTCCGGCCCCTCCAAGCCTAGGGCCAAGGACCCACCGCCGACACCGGTGCAGGAGTCCGCTACTGTCCCATCGGAAGCCGCGGCCGCCGTCCCTGAGGTCCGGAGGATCCAGTACCCTAAACGACAATTCGTCAAGGGAGTGTCCTTCCCTATTAGATGTTGGCGGTGCCAGCGGGTGGGACATATGGAAGCCCAGTGTCCACTTACCACGGAGCCCATGGACTGTGGTGTCACCCGGCGGGGTTCAATGTATGCCCAGGTGGTGTGTACCGCTGACCTGGGCTCCCCAGAGACTGAGCCCCACTTGTGCCAAATACAGGTGAATGGGTGTCCGGTTACAGGCTTGTTGGATTCCGGGAGCTTAGTGACACTTGTGCGATCAACCCTAAGGGCTAAAGTAAAGGCCACAGGACGTACCGTGGGGGTGGTGTGCATACATGGGGACCGCCGAGACTATCCCACAGGGACTGTCACCCTCACAGCACCTTGCGGTCAGGTGCAACATGAGGTGGGACTTATTGACACTCTTCTCTATGACGTGATCCTAGGAAGGGATCTGCCGTATTTTTGGTCATTATGGAAGGGACCTCCTAAGTCCCCTCAGAGATTGGTCAGTCCGGGACCTGAGCCCTACAATCCTGAATCCGGGACGCCTGCCGTAGGGGTTCCCATGATAGGGTCAGAACGGGAACCCGATAGGTCGCCCCTAGAGGTATTGGCAGGAGAGGCTGAGACGGTCGAACCCATCCCGGACTTGGAGGCATCCCCGGATACGTTTGGGACAGCCCAACTCCAGGATCCTACATTAATACATGCCCGGAGTCGGGTGACAGTAGTTGATGGGGTGGCACAGCTACCCGGTGCCCAGGTAAGGTACCCCCATTTCGCTCTTAAACAGGATTTACTCTACCGGGTAGATGAAATACGGGGCGTGGGGGTAGAGCAGTTGGTGGTGCCCCAGCCGTATCGACGGCGGGTCCTCGACTTAGCTCACAAACACCTGATGAGTGGCCACCTAGGGGTCAAGAAAACGCAGGAGCGAATATTGCAAAGGTTCTATTGGCCCGGGGTCTTTGGGGAGGTAAAACGGTTCTGTGAAACCTGCCCGGAGTGTCAGCTTACCGCACCCCTGGCCCACTTTCGCAGTCCGTTGGTACCGTTACCCATTATAGAAGTCCCGTTTGAACGGATAGGGATGGATTTGGTGGGACCCCTCGTAAAGTCTGCTCGAGGGCACCAACACATCCTAGTGATCGTTGACTATGCCACCCGGTATCCAGAGGCGATACCTCTCAGACATACTGCAGCAAAGCTGATAGCTCGGGAGTTGTTTGCTGTGTTCTGCCGGGTGGGGTTGCCCAAGGAGATCCTTACGGATCAGGGAACCCCATTCATGTCTAAAGTGACCAAAGAGCTATGCCGGCTACTCCAGATCAAGCAGTTGCGTACGTCGGTGTATCATCCTCAGACGGACGGTTTAGTGGAACGATTCAACAAAACCCTGAAAACCATGCTCAAAAGGGTGATTTCCAGAGACGGGAAAGACTGGGATATGATGCTTCCCTATTTGATGTTTGCCATACGAGAGGTGCCACAGGCATCCACGGGGTTTTCGCCCTTTGAGTTGTTATACGGGCGACATCCCCGGGGATTGTTGGACCTGGCAAAGGAAACATGGGAGCAAGAGCCCACCCCCCATAAAAGTGTGATTGAACACATTTTAGGAATGCAGAACCGCATAAGCGCGGTCATGCCCATTGTGAAGGAGCATTTACAGGAGGCTCAGGCCGCGCAAAGCGGTCGCTACAATAGACAAGCCACCATGCGGACCTTTAAACCCGGGGATCGGGTGTTGGTATTGATCCCCACGGCGGAGAGTAAATTCCTGGCTCAGTGGCAAGGCCCCTACGAGATAAAGGAAAGAGTCGGGGTGGTCAACTATAAAGTATTGCAGCCCGGTAGGCGGAAACCTGAACAAATATACCATGTCAACCTGTTAAAACCGTGGCAGGAACGGGAAAGCCTGATGGTTGATTTTTCCCCCTCTCCCTCCTCTTCGGGTCGTTCACATCCGGCTTCAGCGACCTCCGGAGAGGACAAACCGGAAGTAAGGATCGGAGAAGCCCTCACCAAGCAACAGAGGCGAGAGGCCAGACGGCTGGTTCAGCAGAACCCCGATGTCTTCTCCGAGCTGCCCGGTAGGACCAGTCTGATACGACATGACATTGTCACCGAGCCTCACCAGAAGGTACGCCTGAAGTCATACCGGGTACCGGAGGCTCGAAGACAAGCCATATCGGAGGAAGTGAAGACAATGCTACGCCTGGGGGTCATCGAAAAATCCCGGAGTGAATGGGCTAGTCCCATTGTCCTAATACCAAAACCTGATGGCTCCTTAAGGTTCTGCAATGACTTTAGGAGATTGAACGAAATATCCAAGTTCGATCTCTACCCCATGCCCCGGGTGGATGAGCTGATTGATAGGCTGGGACAGGCGCGATATTTTACCACGCTCGACCTGACCAAGGGGTACTGGCAGGTGCCACTGACTGAGTCCGCCAAGGAGAAAACCGCTTTTGTTACGCCGGAGGGTCTCTTCCACTATGTTGTCTTGCCTTTTGGGTTACACGGCGCTCCAGCCACGTTCCAGAGGTTGATGGACTTGGTGCTGGAACCCCACCAGGCGTATGCATCAGCGTACCTTGACGACATCATTATTTACAGCTCCGAGTGGCAGACCCACTTGGAACAGGTACAAGCGGTGGTGGACGCGCTTCGAACAGCCGGATTGACAGCCAATCCCAAGAAATGTGCGTTGGGACTCACGGAAGCCCGCTACTTGGGCTACGTGATAGGCCAAGGAGTGATTAAGCCCCAAATTAACAAGGTTGAGGCGATCCAGAAGTGGCCTAGACCCCTGACCACGAAGCAGGTTAGGGCCTTCCTGGGTATCGTGGGGTACTACAGGAGGTTTGTCAAAGATTTTGCGGGACTATCAGCCCCCTTGACGGACCTTCTCAAAGGCAAGAAGTCCGTCATGGTGCGCTGGACTCCGCAGGCCGAGGACTCCTTCCGGGCCTTGAAGGGGGTCCTGTGCGGACAGCCCGTTCTTGTCAACCCTGATTTCCGGAAGGAGTTTATTGTACAGACTGACGCCTCTGAGGTCGGCCTGGGGGCAGTGCTGTCTCAGGTGGTTCAGGGGGAGGAACACCCCGTCACCTTCTTGAGTAGGAAGCTCACCCCTCCCGAGCGGAATTATAGCGTAGTGGAGAAGGAGTGCCTGGCGATTAAGTGGGCCTTGGAGTCCCTACGCTATTACCTGCTGGGACGGCAGTTTCGCTTGGTGACGGATCACTCTCCACTGGTCTGGATGAGGTCCGCCAAGGAACGGAATGCCCGGGTTACCCGGTGGTTCCTTTCTCTGCAGAACTTCCGGTTTACGGTTGAACACCGGGCCGGTAGGTTGCTGGGCAATGCCGATGCCTTGTCCCGCGGCCCATGTTTGATGGCGGGAGTTCAACCCCGCACGCTTGAACTGAGGGGGGGGGTATGTGAGAAGGTGACCGGGGTTATCTATGACGGCCGGTATGTCTCACCCCGGTTGTGCTCACTTCATGATAGAAAGCAACTCCACTCCAGGGTTCATGCTGTTTCCCGGCAGGCTGAACGAAGGGTTAATGCTGTTTCCCTACAGACTGAACGAAGGGTTAAAAGGAAACAGGACCAAGGGCGGGGTGTGCCTGGTGGGAGGGAGTGAATACAACTTCCTGAGTTTCTGCCGGAGAGGCACATATGTATTGTAATGGACTCTTGTGACTATTAAACCGGCTGTTATGAACCTTGATGCCTGGATCCCGTGTCTTCTGCTGCGCAGCCGACCACGCTACCTCACAATATATACATACATATATATATATATATATATAAAAATATATATATATATATATATATATATATATATATATATATATATATACATATATATATATATATATATATATATATATATATATATATATAGATTCTTTGAGGTAGGCCTCTAAAAGTTATGTATTACATCATCATACACACCCTTTAAAAAGTAATAGAGGGGGTAGCATCATGACCATGTTGATATGGTGAATGATGAGGACACAACAAAGAAGAAATCAAGTACTGTCTACCCTTGTTTGGATGGGAAGCTGTACATGGGAATACAGCACAATAAAAGGATCATTTGAATTGACTTAATTCTGGCATCCGGTGGAGTTGAGAAGTATGAGATAATCCACTCTTTGTTTATTTTGATAAGAGTTAGCCTGTCAGCATTGTCAGTTGGCAAGTGGATGCACCTATTGGTTATTATGCACCTAGGAGCAGTAAAAACATGCTCAGACAAAACACTAGTGGCAGGGCAAGCCAACACCTTCAAGGCATAGAGGAACAGTTCATGCCATGTGTCCAGCTTATATACCCAACAGTTGTATGACCCAGAGAAATCACAGAGCATGGTGGGTCGGCTATCACCACCTGTCAAAACGTTTCCCTCATTGTCAGAATACCCTGTGCAGCAGGGCCTGGGTGATTAAAGTGTGTAATGAAACTGTCCCAGATCTTTGATAGTGTTCCCCTTGCTCTGTTGTTCCTGTGGTGGGTCTCCCTCCTCTCTCCTCTTTGGTTGCCCAATGTTCTATGACCTCTACAGCCAGCATTGTCAGATGGAAATTTTTTAACTAATTGTTCAACTAGGGTCTTCTGGTATTGTATCATTTTACTAGCCTTCTCTACCACAGTAAGAATATGTGGAAAGTTCTTCTCCTTGTGAAATAGGTCGAGAAGGATGAACAACAAGTAATCAGTGTTGACAAAAATATGTATAATGTCATTGTAAAGGCAGCAGGACATAGTCAGCCATTTGTGCCAGACTCTGAAGAGACAAGACTTATGTTCCCACTAGGTGGATTATTCTTCATCTCCTCCTTACTCTTCTCTTTCTGCTCCTCCTCTTCAGACCATCCACACAAAACAGATGGGATAAATCTCATGTTGGTAGCACTCTCTGTAGTGCAGGCACCCAACTACTGTTCCTTCTCCTCTTCAGTATCCTCCTCCTCATTATTAGAGATGAGCGATCCTGATCGGCAAAGATTGGGAAATGTTAAAATCATACAATCTTTTCCTGGATCGCGATCGAAAATTTGAGCATTTACCGCAAAAGTCAGTGATCTTGCCAAGGATCGGTAAATGATCGGATGGCAAAAACCATCCTCTCCCTACCCATCACAGACATTTCAGCATCAAATTTTCACCTCCAGAAAGAAAACTGCAACGAAATGGAGTCAAAGTCATTTTTGTGCATTTTTGCAGATTTGGTACAGAAATTTTGACACCATATTCCTGCACCCAATCTACACCTCCTAGCAAAAAATTGCATCACTACTATCGCATCATACTGCATGCAGTAGGGATGTGTTTTTTTGCCAGGAGGCGTAGATTTTATGCAGGAATTTGGTGTAAAAATGTTAGCTCCAAATCTGCATCTCTTTGCAAAAAAAAAAAATTGCAGTTTTCTGCCAGGAGTTGCAGAACTGTGAACTCAGTGAGAGTTCATTGAGGTTACCTGAGGTTAGGTTACCTGTGATCCCAGGTGGAGAGCTGTGGGAACCTCTAGCTGGGACCGCAAATAACCAGAGTGACGTCACCACTGATCGCTGTACCTCACAGCAGGCAGTCATGTACCATGATCGCCCACTGTGCCTTCAGTAATGTAGCAACACTGGAATTGCCATGGGACCTCATGTGGATTACGTGGGACCTGCAGGGGTGTTTTGGGGGTTAATAAAGGGATGAAACAGGGTGCTTTTTTGTCTTATTTCAAATAAAGGATATTTTGGTGTTTGTGTTTGTTTACTTTCACTTACAGATTAGTAATGTGGGGTCTCATAGACAACCCCCATTACTAATCTAGGGCTTAGTAGCAGCTGTGGGCTGTTATTAACACCTTGTTATACCGACTGTCACCGCACCAGAGCAATCAGGAAGAAGTGTGTAAACCGCCGGAATTGTCACATCTATTGGATGTGGCAATTCCGGGTGGCTGCAGGCTGTTATTTTTAGGCTGGGGGGCTCCCAATAAGCACGGATTTCCCCAGCCTGAGAATACAAGCCCCCAGCTGATGAGCTTTATCTTGGCTGGGTAGCAAAATTGGGGGAAACTGCATGCTGTTTTTTAACAATGTATTTATTTAAATAATGGAAAAACAAAAAAAAGCTGCATGTGGTTCCTCTTATTTTGATACACAGCCAAGATAAGCGCACAGCTGAGGGCTGCAGCCTGTAGCCCTGTGGTTTAGCTGTGCTGGTATCACTACAGGGGGGACTGCAGGCCAATTGCTATATTTATTTATCACCAGTACAAGGTCACAGACAGCGTGTGTGATTACAACCAATCACAGATGCTGTCTTAGAGGGTGGGGTGTGGTTCAACGGCAGCCAATCATAGACACCAGTGGGAGGGGAAAGCTGTGAATTAGTGATAATTGTCAGACCCGGAAGTAGCGCTGCCTCCGCAGGGATGCGGTAAGTATGTACTGCTTTAACCCTTTTTATTTTCTTTCTTTTACAGCCCCCCTACACAATTTTACAACACATCACTTTTGCTTCCCATTGAATTTAATGGGTTCGGCTAGAATTGACAATCGGATTGGCTAGGATTGTCGATCCGATCATGATCTCAGGCAGTATCGGCGATCCTTAACCAATCTGATCCTTAGCAGGATCACTCATATCTGTTCAATATCATACATTCCAAAAGATGAGATGAGGCTTGGCAGGGTAGTATCACCCTCTGTACTTTCTCCACCTGGTGCACATGCAAAGCTTCCTCTTTAATTGTGCGCATCAAACGTTTAAGTAGACACAGAAGCGGGATGGTTTATGCTGATTATGGTATCATTGGCACTCACCATCTTGGTTGATTCCTCTAAGATTTGTAAATCCACACAGATGTCAGAAGTCCATGCCCACTCGTCGGTTCTTATATGCAGAGGCCTACCTGAATATCTATGGGCATTTTGTAGCTGGTATTCAACTACTGCCCTCTGCTGCTCACTAAGCCTTGCCAACAGGTATAACATTGAGTTCCAGTGTCAGTGACCTGATACTTGCTAGCACTGCTGAAGCACTGCCAGACCAGCAGTAGCTGTAGCTCATATGTGGAAATGGACACACATGCGGTATACCTTCACAACTAGATCAGGCAAAAACCGCTTAACCATGAACTTGATCACATGGGCCAGGCACACAACCTTTCCTGGTTGCAGACTCTGCAGCGGGAGCCACAGATTGTTTTGGTCTGGTAGACCTTTCAATAACTTTGTAGCAGTGTGCTGTTTGTCACCAAAAGAAATTAGTTTCAGAAGAGCCTGTTGCTGCTTCACCGAGGCAGCGCTGTGGTGCTTCCAGATTGTCATTGATATGGATGACAATACAGAGATAGTACCGTGTTTCCCCGAAAGTAGGACCCCCCCGAAAGTAAGGCAGGGTGGGGGTTTCGGGGGGTCCGCCAATGTAGGGCACCCCCCGATTGTAAGGCAGGGTAGCGGGGGGGGCCGGGGAATGTAAGGCCGCCTATGGGTGGTGGTCGCGGCGTAATGTAAGGCCGCATATGGGTGGGGGTCCCTGGGGAAAGTACAGGAACTTACCGCTGCCGCTGTTCCCTCGCTCCATCCAGGCCTTCTCCAGTCTCGTGCCACCCGTGGTCCGCCTCCGGTGAATGGCCCCCGCAAGGCTCCCTGCTGGCCATCAGCTCGAGCTGTGATTGGCCAGTCAGCCGGCTCGCAGCTGATTGGCCCTCAGCTCGAGCTGCGATTGGCCAGTCAGCCGGCTCGCAGCTGATTGGCCCTCAGCTCGAGCTGCGATTGGCCAGTCTGCCGGCTCGCAGCTGATTGGCCCTCAGCTCGAGCTGCGATTGGCCAGTCAGCCGGCTCGCAGCTGATTGCCGAAATCAGCCGCGACGTCACCGCCTGCAGGCCCGCTCCGATTTCGGTAAGTTCCGAAACTCTGTGTGTGTGTGTGTGTGTGTGTGTGTGTGTGTGTACGGTATGTGTATGGGTGCCGTATGGGCTGTATGTGTCAGTGTGTGTGTACGGTACCGGTACGATATGTGTGTGGGTGCCGTGTGGGGCTGTACCGGTACCGTTATGTGTCAGTGTGTTGTGGTGGCAGAGTGGGGGGGCAGAACCACTGTATGGGGAGGCTGCAGGGGGGAGGATGGGGTGGATGCCGGATCTCAAACAATGGGGAGGCTGCAGGGGGGAGGAAGGGGTGGATGCCGGATCTCAAACAATGGGGAGGCTGCAGGGGGGAGGAAGGGGTGGATGCCGGATCTCAAACAATGGGGAGGCTGCAGGGGGGAGGAAGGGGTGGATGCCGGATCTCAAACAATGGGGAGGCTGCAGGGGGGAGGAAGGGGTGGATGCCGGATCTCAAACAATGGGGAGGCTGCAGGGGGGAGGAAGGGGTGGATGCCGGATCTCAAACAATGGGGAGGCTGCAGGGGGGAGGATTGTCATTTTTTTTCCAATGTAAGGCCTCCCCGAAAGTAAGGCAGGGTGGGACTTTTGGGGGTAAAATTAATGTAAGACAGGGCCCTTACTTTCGGGGAAACACGGCTAGATGAGGAGATGCAGGAACTGGTGTAGGAGCATGAGGGAATCCCTGGTGTAAACCAGGATTTACTATTTCTAAGCATAGGTTTTACTATTCTAAGCAACTCGGGTCCCCAGACTCCACAAGGTTCACCTAGTGTGCCATCAGAGAAATGTGCGTTCCTGGCCACAAGCGCTTGTCCACTTGTCGGTGGTTAAGTAGACCTTCCTAATAACTGCATTGGCAGGACATGGGTGATGTTTTGGGACACGTGCTGGTGAAAGGTGGAGATGGCTCACTGGGAAAAATAGTGGCTGCTGGGGACCGAGTACTGAAGAATGGCCACAGACATGAGGTTGCACAAAGTCTCAGTGTCCACAAGCCTAAATTGCAACATTTCCAGGGCAATCAGTCTGGAAATGTGGCCTTTTAGAGTTTGGTCCTGTGGGTGGGTGGATGTGGCATTTCCGCTTGTGTTCCAAGGACTGGGGTAGGAACATCTGAACACTCTGCAGGGACAAGGAATAGGCAGTGGTGTTACCGCAAACACTGATTGTGGACCCAGGTGTTCGGCCCACTCAGTCGAGTGCTTTGATGACATGCGCATAAGCATCTTGGTGGTGGTTAGGCTGGTAGTGGTCATGTCCCTGTTGATCTTGCTACTGCATGGGTTGCAATTCAATGTTTTTTTTTATCGTCCACACTTTCTGTTAAAAAGCGCCATACTTGGGAACACCTAACCCTTGGCCTGGGAACTTGCCACATGTGTGTGCTATGGGGAACAGTATAAACACATACTCCCTCTGGCCATCCCACTGCCTTTTCCTGCCTGTTGGAGTGCTGCAGATCCCTCCCCCTCTACACTGCTGTCCTCACTGTCCTCTTTCCAGGTTGGGTCTGTAACTTCATTGTCCACCACCTTGTCTTCCACTTTCCCATTCTGGTCCTTCTCCTTACTTGTTGACTTAACAATATGACTTGTTGACAACTGTGTCTCAATATTTTCACCTATTGAAACATTATTTGCCATGCCCCACCATCGTCTTGGCCATCACTGCACATGATATTTTCATGTGCCTCTTGAAATGTGTAGGGCCCGAGGCCAGAATCCATACATGTAAATGTCAAGAGCTCCTCGGAGTGTCTGAGTATGGGATCAGTTGTCTCTTGGGGCTCACAATGGTGGAAGTGTACTGCCCCGCGGCCTCGGGCTGCGACCGCCGAGCCACTCGGGTCTGGGCTCGCGTGTGTCGGTGGCTCGAGCGCCTCCGGACCCGGGGGGTCACGTCGCTCTGGAAGGGAGTAGTGGCGGTGCACGCAGGGGTTGTGGGCGGTGGTTGTTTTTGGGAAAGTTCATGATGCCACCCACGGGTTGTGGTGATGGTGGGACACCACCGCTGCGGTAAAGGTACGGGGAATCCCGGGAGCGGTGTAGGGGCGCAGCTAGGTGTTTACCCCTCCGTGGGTAGGGGATGTTGGTCCCGGGGCCCGGTGGTGAAGGCTGTGGTGCAGAGGTAGGGTTGCGGTGCAGCGCGGGTGCCTGATGGCACTGGTGTACTCACGATTAAACCACACAGAGTCACTGGTAAACCAAACGGGTGACGAACGGGGGGCCCGCAGCCGCTGCAGTTTCTCCAGATAGGTTGGTAATGTCCGCCTTTCTCCTGCACCTTTATGTGATTTTGGCTACCGTGCCTGGGAACTGGTAGCCCGCTCCCCGGGCGTGTATGTGTCGTAGGAGCCCGTTTGTCTGCAGACGCTGGCCCTTGGATCTCTGGCCTCTGGCGGTGGCTACTATCCGGACGGGTTGGGCTGTTGCCTTCAATCGGGACTTAGGTGGGAATGAACCTCTGAGGTCCAGACCGCAATCAGTTGATTTGACTATGGTGGTGGCTTATAGCCTAGTCGCGGTCTGAGTACCCTGCCTAGTGCTCCGGTATCCAGTTAGCTCCCCGGTTTGGTTCCGGCGGGCCACTACCCTGTCCCGGTCCCTTACGGTTCCGCTGGTCGTATTCCCGGTCTCCTGCAGGTGGCCACTACCGTCTGCCCTGCCTGACTGATCTGGGGTCCTAGGCTCCAACCCAGGCCCCACACGGAACTGAGCTCCTCTCTCTTCAAACTCTAAACTTGAACTCCCTAGTATTTTCCTGCCTCAGGCCAGCAGACTCCTCAGAGGGCATGTCTTTCTACCTGACTCTGCCCACCTGGTGTGCCTGTCTGACTCTGAGGGAGGCAATCAGGTCTTTTGGTTGACTGGTGGTACCTTACTGGGGTGGGGGTGTATGTGGTGTGTGTGGTGACCTGTGACCCCTGGGTGTCCAGGGAGTCACAGAAGGAAGGAGGATCAGGGTGAGAATTATGTCATCCAGACTCTTGGCTACTGAGACTGAACCAGAGAGACAGGGCCGTATTTACCACTAGGCACCCATAGTCCGGTGCCTAGGGCGGCAGATTGTGAGGGGCGGCACCCTCTGGCAGCAAAAAAAAAAAAAAAAAAATTTTTTTTTTTTTTTTTTTTTTACATTTTTTTTTTGTGGCCGCCGAGCACAGGGAGCTGATTGACCCCGGAACTGCCGGCGCCTGCACTTCCGGGGTCACAGGCGCGCGCCAATCAGCTCCTTCCTCTGTGCTGCGTCCACTGCTGTGTGGACGTCACATGCAGAGCTCGCAGCAGGACGCCGCGGAGGACGCCGTGATGGAAGCCGGTGTCAGAAGAGGATACTCACGTGAGCCAGGAAGATGGTGGCGGGCACTGGAGCAGGTAAGTGGATTCATAAGGAGCGTGGGAGTGTCTCTAATGCAGACCAGAGATCTGCGCATGCGGGGGGGGGAGGCGGCAAAGGCAGATACTGGAGGGAGGCAGAGGCTGAGACTGGGGGGAGGCTGGAGGGAGGCAGAGGCTGAGACTGGGGGGAGGCTGGAGGGAGGCAGAGGCTGAGACTGGGGGGAGGCTGGAGGTAGGCAGAGGCTGAGACTGGAGGGAGGCAGTGGCTGAGACTGGGGGGAGGCTGGAGGGAGGCAGAGGCTGAGACTGGAGAGAGGCAGAGGCTGAGACTGGGGGGAGGCTGGAGGGAGGCAGAGGCTGAGACTGGAGGGAGGCAGAGGCTGAGACTGTGGGGAGGCTGGAGGGAGGCAGAGGCTGAGACTGGGGGAGGCTGGAGGGAGGCAGAGGCAGAGACTGGGGGGGAGGCTGGAGGGAGGCAGAGACTGGGGGGAGGCTGGAGGGAGGCAGAGGCTGAGACTGGGGGAGGCTGGAGAGAGGCAGAAGCTGAGACTGGGGGGAGGCTGGAGGGAGGCAGAGGCAGAGACTGGGGGGAGGCTGGAGGGAGGCAGAGGCTGAGACTGGGGGGAGACTGGAGGGAGGCAGAGGGAGAGACTGTGGGGAGGCTGGAGGGAGGCAGAGGCAGAGACTGGGGGGAGGCTGGAGGGAGGCAGAGGCAGAGACTGGGGGGAGGCTGGAGGGAGGCAGAGGCAGAGACTGGGGGGAGGCTGGAGGGAGGCAGAGGCAGAGACTGGAGGGAGGCAGAGGCTGAGACTGGAGGGAGGCAGAGGCTGAGACTGGGGGGAGGCTGGAGGGAGGCAGAGGCTGAGACTGGGGGGAGGCTGGAGAGAGGCAGAGGCTGAGACTGGGGGGAGGCTGGAGGGAGGCAGAGGCAGAGACTGGGGGGAGGCTGGAGGGAGGCAGAGGCAGAGACTGGGGGGAGGCTGGAGGGAGGCAGAGGCAGAGACTGGGGGGAGGCTGGAGGGAGGCAGAGGCAGAGACTGGGGGGAGGCTGGAGGGAGGCAGAGTCTGAGACTGGGGGGAGGCTGGAGGGAGGCAGAGGCAGAGACTGGGGGGAGGCTGGAGGGAGGCAGAGGCAGAGACTGGAGGGAGGCAGAGGGCTGAGACTGGAGGGAGGCAGAGGCTGAGACTGGGGGGAGGCTGGAGGGAGGCAGAGGCTGAGACTGGAGAGAGGCAGAGGCTGAGACTGGGGGGAGGTTGGAGGGAGGCAGAGGCAGAGACTGGGGGGGAGGCTGGAGGGAGGCAGAGGCAGAGACTGGGGGGAGGCTGGAGGGAGGCAGAGTCAGAGACTGGGGGGAGGCTGGAGGGAGGCAGAGGCAGAGACTGGGGGGAGGCTGGAGGGAGGCAGAGGCTGAGACTGGAGGGAGGCTGAGACTGGGGGGAGGCTGGAGGGAGACTGAGGCTGAGACTGGGGGGAGGCTGGAGGGAGGCTGAGGCTGAGACTGGAGGGAGGCTGAGGCTGAGACTGGGGGGAGGCTGGAGGGAGGCAGAGGCAGAGACTGGGGGGAGGCTGGAGGGAGGCAGAGGCAGAGACTGGGGGGAGGCTGGAGGGAGGCTGAGGCTGAGACTGGAGGGAGGCTGAGGCTGAGACTTGAGGGAGGCTGAGGCTGAGACTGGAGGGAGGCTGGAGGGAGGCTGAGGCGGAGACTGGGGCAGGCTGAGGCTGGGGGGAGGCAAAGGCTGAGACTGGGGAAGAGAGGCTGATGCTGAGGGAAGATAGAGGCTGATGCTGGGGGAGAGAGGCTGATGCTGGGGGAGTGGGAGAGAGGGGCTAATGCTAGAGACAAAGGACAAGGGATGAGGGATAGTGCAATGACAAAATCGATTGGGTGGGGGGAGTGTAAGGACTCAGAATAAGAGGGGGCAGCATTGGGAGCTCATTGTGAAGAAGGGGCAGCATGTGTGGGATCAGTATGGAGTGGAGCAATGTAGGGGAGTCAATATCAAGAGTGGGGTAGTGTGTGTGTGGGGGGTCTCAGCATAAGCGTTAGTGTGGTGGTCTTAGCATGAGTGGGGCAACATGAAGGTCTCATTATGGAAAAGAGGAAGGCAGCATTAGGAGCTCATGGAGAGGGACAGCATGCATGGGACATTGTGAGAAGGGGGCAGCATGCATGGGACACTGAGGAGGGGGCAGCATGCATGAGACATTGTGAGGAGGGGGCAGCATGCATGGGACATTGTGAGAAGGGGGCAGCATGCATGGGACACTGAGGAGGGGGCAGCATGTATGAGACATTGTGAGGAGGGAGCAGCATGCATGGGACATTGTGAGGAAGGAGCAGCATGCATGGGACATTGTGAGGAGGGAGCATCAAGCATGAGACATTGTGCGGAGGGAGCAGCATGCATGGGACATTGTGAGGAGGGAGCAGCATGCATGGGACATTGTGAGGCGGGAGCAGCATACATGAGACATTGTGAGGAGGGGGCAGCATGCATGAGACATTGTGAGGAGGGAGCAGCATTCATGGGACATTGTGAGGAGGGAGCAGCATGCATGGGACATTGTGAGGAGGGGCAGCATGCATGGGACATTGTGAGGAGGGAGCAGCATGCATGGGACATTGTGAAGAGGGGGCAGCATGCATGGGACATTGTGAGGAGAGAGCAGCATGCATGGGACATTGTGAGGAGGGGGCAGCATGCATGGGACATTGTGAGGAGGGGGCAGCATGCATGGGACATTGTGAGGAGGGGGCAGCATGCATGGGACATTGTGAGGAGGGGGCAGCATGCAAGGGACATTGTGAGGAGGGGGCAGCATGCAAGGGACATTGTGAGGAGGGAGCAGCATGCATGGGACATTGTGAGGAGGGGGCAGCATGCATGGGACATTGTGAGGAGGGGGCAGCATGCAAGGGACATTGTGAGGAGGGGGCAGCATTCATGGGACATTGTGAGGAGGGGGCAGCATGCATGGGACATTGTGAGGAGGGGGCAGAAAGCATGGGACATTGTGAGGAGGGAGCAGCATGCATGGGACATTGTGACGAGGGAGCAGCATGCATGGGACATTGTGAGGAGGGGGCAGCATGCATGGGACATTGTGAGGAGGGGGCAGCATGCATGGGACATTGTGAGGAGGGGACAGCATGCATAGGACATTGTGAAGAGGGGGCATCATGCATGGGACATTGTCCTCACATCATGCTGCTCCCTCCTCACAATGTACAGATCATATTTCATAATCGAGGAAGGTGTGGTGGATATACAGTAGTTTATAAGGGAGGGCAGTGTGTAGTTTATTAGGGGCAGTGTGACAGTCACAGTATATAAGTGGGGACGGTGTGGTGGGAATATTTTATACTCATGCTATGTTTTGATGTGCCTGTGGTGATTCCCATTGGGGGGGGTTCGTTTCTTATTGATACTTTTTAAAGTGTGCTACAGAGTAGATCTGCCTTAAACAGATGTCGTGTGCGAAAACTCAGTTTTACGTTGTCACTAAGGGGCGCGACCACTTAAAGTGCCTAGGGCAGCACGAAGGCAAAATACAGCCCTGCAGAGAGATACAGCCTCTGCATGCACCATCAGCAACACCTCCCTGTTCCTTGCTACATGTATGTAGCTAACAGTGGTGTTAATAGGGACTAGAATAGAATAGATGTAGGAGTGAAAAAGACTTTTGATTTTACACTGCAGCAGTAAGAACTGCTTATATGCCTTTAATGCATAATTAATATACTGTCTCTTCTCCAGCAACTAAAAGCACAATTAATCGGCAATAGCATAGAATATATGTTGCCCTGAACAGGACTTTTGGTTCTATAATGCAGCAGCAAGGACTGTAAGGAAATAATCCATGCCTATATGCCTTTAATACTAAACTAATACTCTATCCCATCTCCAACAACTTTCCCTACACTAAATTCATCTAAGATCAGTATTAATTGGGACTAGAATAAAATATATGTAACCCTGACAAGGACTTTTGGTTTTAGGTGCAGCAGCAAGGACTGTACGGAAATAATCCCTGCATATATTCCTTTAATGATAAACTAATACACTATCCCTTCTTCAGCAGCAATTCCCTACACTGTTTTCAAGGTAAACTGTACTGAGCATGGCGTCACCAGGTCTTATATAGACCCCATGTTGCGATGCAGCTGGCCAATCACAGTAATAACAGTAGCCAACATTGCTACGGCATTACCATGATCAGCAAGCAATTCTCGCATGTTTAGTGGCTGAAAAACAGCCACAAAATGTTTTAGGCGGGGACTAGCGCATGGAGCTAGAGCACCCACAATATCGATAAAGTACTGAATGTGGCTGAGCACCCCGATGTTTGATCATGCATCAAGCAGTGGTGAGCATTTCATTCATCACTAGTTTTGACTAGCTTCTACTAGGGATAATCAGTTAAGTTGATTTTAAATTTTGTGGCTCACCTGGGGAGGTGGACTCACTAAACCACAGATCCAGAGCGTGAACAGTGGGAACCAGAGGCTTTGGTGTAGCAAAGCAAGGAACCGAAGAGTTCAGTAAATAAGCCAGATGTCACTTGGAACAACAAAGCTAAAACTGCAAGTTGGCATCTTGAATGGTGTGGAACAGTGGAGCAGGATATGATTGATGGTACATGGAAGAGTGGACCTGAGTGTGCGTAAAGGTATATTGGAATGCCAGAGTTAAGTATACAGTTGGGCACTTTGGAATAGCAGAGTTATGAATGCATACAGGGACCTTGGAAAAGCAGAGCCGAAGTTGGGTACAGCCGCCTTGAAGCAGCAGACGAGTTTGCAAAGAAACAACTTGGAACCTTAAATCCTAGCGTGTGGACTGGTACTTTGGAACAGAATAGCTGAGTATGTGGACAGTCATACTAGAACAGTAGATCTAAGAGATGTGGACAGGGATCATGTAACAGAAGAGCTGAGGTAGTCCAGCAGAGTCAAATATGCAGCTAAACACTTTAGAACTGCAGAACCGAATGTGTGGATAGCCACTTTGAAGCAACAGAACCTAGTATGCAAAGAAACACTTGTAAAAGCAGACCCAAGCATGTGGATAGGCACTTTGAAATAGCAGCGCCTCATGAGAGACCCTGAGTAGTAGAGTCAAGTGGGTGCATAAGGATGATGTAACGGAAGAGTTGAGCACACAAAAACCAGAGTCAAGAAATATGGTAGCTAGTGAGGACACTGGTCAACCTGAATACACAAGCGGCATGCCTTTGCCTGAGTCCCAGAAGGCAGGGGCTATGGTGGAGCAGGACAATGGTCCCAGATGCTCGCATTGCTGTGAGACAGAGGAAATATTGAGGAACTGTCACAGGAGGCAGGGGCAATATTGGGGGCTGTGACCTGCTCTGTGCTGCGGGCAAGCGGTGCGCTGCTCTGTGTTGCAGTGCGCTGCGGGTAACTGAGCAGTGCGCTGCTCTGTTCTGAGGGCGGATGGGCAGTGGTCTGCTCTGTGCTGCGGGCGGAAGTCTGCTCTGTGCGGTGGGCGGTGCGCTTCAAAGAAATGGCACCCGGATTCAGAGCATGCGCAGATTGAGCTACTGGCTCAATGACAAGCTAAATCTCATGTGCGCACGCTACCTTCCGGCGCCATTTTCCTTAAGTCCACTGCTGGGAGATCAAAGGGCTGGAGGCGGTGTGTGCGCAGATGAGATATTGAGCCGAGAGCTCCATCTGCTCACGCACTGACTCTGGGTACCATTGTTTGAAGCCCAACTTCAGGATGGCCCCGGCCTCACCACAGCTCGCAGCACACCACTTGCCAGCAGAACAGAGCAGAGCACAGCGCCGCCCGCAACACAGAGCAGCGCACCGCCCACAGCACAAGGCAGCACACCGCCCGCAGCACAGAGCAGAGCACAGCCCGCAACAAAGAGCAGTGCACTGCCCACAGCACTGCCGCTACCTCCTGAGACCCCCTCCACCACTCCCCCGGTAAGCTACATTCGCATTCTAGGTTGAACCCCTGCTTTTCCTTACAAATTTTTGGAAGGAAAAGTAAATCCTATAATCTTTAAAATGCGGTAATTAACATTAAACTATCCACACACCTCAATTGTATTTTTGCACCGTGTGTATTAGTGACTGCTCAACAAGCAATGCTTGATAGAAAGATGCATGTAGTATGTTTTTAGGTCAATCTGCAATTTTTTCTAATTAGATTTTTTAGTTCAAAATTATTATTCTTTTAATTGAAAGTGTTTGTTTTAATTGCCTATTGCTATTTATTGTAAGAACATATGTTAAAATTTGATAATCCAGAAATTCTGAGAAATGTTTATTAAGCTGTTTCTAGAACTGTCAGGCCAGCCAAAAAGCAGTTGTCTGAACAGAGAGAACCTATTAGAAAATTCCATTGATTCCACAAATAAAGTTTATTACAGCTTGTGTTACATTTTTATTCTGAGCTTTCATCTTAAAAGTTTCTTTCCACCGCAAAGTAAATTTTGTATATTTTTACATATTTATCTGATAATCAGTGATGTGCCAAGTATTATTGATTCAAAATGTCACTGATGCTGTGTATACATCTTAAAAGGAATCTGTCACCACTTTGATCTTTTTTAAACTGTTAATAGGGGCATACAGGTTATAGATTGCTGAAAATATCCATATCTTTAGGTCTCCTATCAGATGCCTTGTTGTGGGAAAAATCATCTTTCATCACTTTATGTAAATGAGCTCTTCCAGGCTATGGGACGGATGCTGCCTTTAAGATAACTCCATCTACAGAGATTATTTTAAATAAAAGTGGTGTTACCAGTGTGAGGCAAGTACAGAAGAAATTAAGTTTGTCTTCTTTCAAACACATTTTTTGCAGCGTCCTGAGCTCTGCTTCATTGCGTCAATGTTGCAGCACTGTCTAAAACCTAAAACACACTTCCGCAAAAAAAAACGTCCGAGTGACACGGTCCGTTTTTCGGGTCCGTGTTCCGTTTTTTTGGGGTGTTTCTCCGGTACGTATGGCATTCGTGTGATGGCGTATGCGAGCCGTGTGTACGTGTAAAATGTCCGTGTTTGTGTGTAAAATGCCCGTGTATGTGTACGTGGAATGTCCGTGTGGAATGTCTGTTTGTGTGTTGCACAATGTCGTTGATACATGTCGGCTGACAGCAGACAGAGTTGCGCGATGAGAATGAACTCGGGTGTACTGTCTGTGTGCCGCGTACTGATTAGCGGTCACCTGTGGAGGATTCACCAGTGACCGCTAATCCCCCGAGTGACTGAAGTGAGCAGCCCTCTCTCATACTTACCGCTCCCCGATCACCAGCGCGGCGAGGAACAGCTGTGCAGAGAATATGCGGCAACAATTACTTTGAATATGCCGGCTGCTCATTAATCAATCTCGTATTCCCTGCTTTCCACACCCACAGACCCCTGTGATTAGTTGCAGTCAGACACGCCCCCCACGCTGAGTGACAGCTGTCTCACTGCACCCAATCACAGCAGCCGGTGGGCGTGTCTATACTGTGCAGGAAAATAAATTAATAAATAATTAAAAAAAACGGCGTGCCAATTGTTTTTGCCATTTGGGTTTTGCACTGCAAAGCTGAGTTTTTGACCATAGTTCTGCAACAAAAAGGCTGCAGTTTGAACTGCATAGTGCGGACACGAAACCAAAATACCCATAGACTTTGCTTGAAAAGCAGAAGAAAACCATTTTGGCATTAAACGCTGCAGTTGAAAAAGCAGCAAAAAAGCAGGTAAAAAGCAACATGCGGACATAGCCTAACTGCAGATTTTTTTCTGCACCCAAAACTGCAAGGAAAAAAAAAAGCAATGTGCGTACAGCACTTCAGAATTCTCATTGACTTTGCTGGCATAAGGATAGATTTGGGCAACAAACTGCATGATAAAGTGCAACAAAACAATCAGCGTGCGCACACAGCCTAAGGATTTTCATGTGGTTTTGTGACAAAACTGCGCTAAAAAAACGCGAAGCAAACACTATTAAAACGCGCTTTGTGCACATACCCTAAGGCTATGCGCCCACGGGGAAAGTGTCCTGCAGATATATCCGCAGGACATTCATAGAATCATAGAATATTAGAGTTGGAAAGGACCTCCTGGGTCATCTAGTCCAAACACCCTGCTCAAAGCAGGATTCACTAAATCATCCCAGACAGATGTCCGTCCAACCTCTTTTAAAGGCCAGAATCACACTTGCTAGTGCATCGCGTGTAACTCGCGTGAGTCTCTCATGGTAGAACCCGGCATGGCTGCACACTATGCATACAGGAGCGTCTGAGCTGCATAGAGATACATGCAACCGACCCACTCCTGTCAGGAGAGTGTGCGGCCATGCCGGGTTCTACCATGAGAGACTCGTGCGAGTTACGCGCGAGTTACACGCGAGGCACTAGCAAGTGTGATTCTGACCTAAAGACTTCCATTGAAGGAGAACTCACAACCTCTTGTGGCAGCCTGTTAGGCTAGGTTCACACTTCCATTGTTTTGCTTCCGTCAGGTCCGTTGTTGCGACGCAATGACGGATTCGTAGTTTTTGAGATGTCAACTGATGCAACGGATGTGTAATTTCACAGGATTCCATTCACAGGAATCCTGTGAAAAAACTGATCCGTCGTGCCCGTTACATCCGTTGTGCATCCGTTCCTTGACGGATCCGTCGTGATCCGTTTGTGTTTGGAACTGCCCACTGAGTGTGCCAAACATGCTGGGCTTGCTTAGTAGAGCATGACAGAATCCAGCACTGGATTCCATCGTGTGACGGATTACAACGGAATCCAGCACCATAGACATTCATTATAGCTTGTGACAGATTGTGATGGACACTTGTGGAGTCTGTTTTTTTGCCGCTCCAAAAAACGTTACATTCAGCGCTGCTCCTGCCTGACGGTCAGTCACTAAACGACTGATCCGTTCGCATCGGATGCAACGCAAGGCCATCAGTCACAATCCGTTGCTAATAGATGTCTATGGGGAAAAACTGGATTCCTGCAAAATATTTTGCAGGATACCGTAATTCCTCAAGGCGACAGATTGTGACTGATGCAAAACAACGGAAGTGTGGACCTAGCCTTAAGGCCCTATCACACACAGAGAAAAATCTGTGGCAGATCTGTGGCAGATCTGTGGCAGATCTGTGGCAGATCTGTGGCAGATCTGTGGCAGATCTGTGGCAGATCTGTGGCAGATCTGTGGCAGATCTGTGGCAGATCTGTGGCAGATCTGTGGCAGATCTGTGGTAGATCTGTGGTAGATCTGTGGTAGATCTGTGGTAGATCTGTGGTAGATCTGTGGTAGATCTGTGGTAGATCTGTGGTAGATCTGTGGTAGATCTGTGGTAGATCTGTGGTAGATCTGTGGTAGATCTGTGGTAGATCTGTGGTAGCAGTGAAATTGTTGACAATCAATGCCAGGTTTGTGGCTGTGTACAAATGGAACAATATGTCCATGATTTCACTGCAACCACAGACCTGCCAAAGATTTATCTCTGTGTGTGACGGGGTCTTTACACTCGTTGATCGCCCTCACTGTCACAAAGTTTTTTTTAATATCTAATCTGTGTCTCCTCCCCATCAGTTTCATCCCATTGCTTCCAGTCTTTCCTCGTGAAAATGAGAATAAAACTGATCCCTCCACAGTGTGACATCCTTTAAGATATTTGTAGACAACTATTCCGCAGGAGCTCCCAGAAAACCGCATAAATGAAGGTGCATACAACAATCTGTAATTTACCAACAAATATTCAAAAGCATTGAGAGATCTAATCACCCCATCTATATTACTCCTTCTGTCTCTGAGATTAGCCCTTGGGAGCAAACCTGAAATATTGTAACCGGATTTTAGAGAACTGGATATGGTCAGTTCTTTGGATTCAATAATATTTATAAGGATTTTATAAGAGTGCTGATGTTTTGAATTAATATAAATGCATGTTGCCCAACAGGAAAACAATAATTTAAGCATGTGCCATCATTAGGAGCGATCCTTGTACCTTGCAGCTCTTATGCACTAACTTGATCATCTCCAAGGTTCCTCCTCACTCTTCCTACAATTGTAGCTGAAGTGATAAATCTGCTTCTTTGGGAAACACAGATGAAAGTGACCCCCGCTCTCTGTCCTGCACATTATCCGGTGTTTCCCCGGTAATCTCCTGTGCTGGCACCACCTCTATATCTAAGACACCTTCAGGCAATTACCTAAAACTGCCTGGTCGAAGTCCCAGCCCTGACTGTATTTCATAATTGCAGTGATTGGAAACTCGCCTCCTCCCCTCTGCTGACAGGCAGAAGTGACAGTGCTCAGTGGCTGAGAAGAGAGGATCTGAGTATGATCTGTTTATGTCCCACTCAACACTGAAGTCTTGTTCTGCTGAGGACACACTGGACATGGCTGACAGACACTATATAGATGACTCTGAACTGCAGGAAGACACTGAAAAGCAGGAATGGGGCTATGTGGAAGGTCAGTTCTTCCTTTGTTTTATTAGTATGCTTGCACTGTTAACTTTTCCTGTGTAGACTCTCTTCAAGTCAAAGATTTCTCTCTAATTGAGGGTCTTCAATATTTACTTAGTATTGGAACATTCATCTAAGAACATTCTATAGGTAGAGATGTCTTGCTCCATTTGGTTTCAATCATAAGAAATATCAGAAAGATTGTATTTTTACATTGTCTGATATGAAAAAATCTTACTTGATTATATTGCATATTACACTGATAATCACTAATGTAAATAATATTTATGGTTAGTATTTATGATGACCGTCCACAACCCAACTGATTTTTCGCATGTTCACATATTTGTAGATTCCTTGCAAAAAGTTTTGCAACTGAAAAATGTTATGCTTTCTATACAAATGAATAGGGTTTTTATGCTGAAAGTGCAGAGATTCCCATTCCCATTCTGATAAAAGTGTATGTGAATGTCCCCCTAATCTTTCCATCTATGGCATGATTGGATTCTTATTACTGATGACTGGCTGCATTATCCAAGATAGGATCCAACAGAGAAGAGCGGCATAAGATTTTAACTTCGCATGCCGATGTACTAACCTAAAAAGATTAAAGAAGTGGTTTCTTAGATACATTTGACTTTAAATGTGGTAAATATTATTTACAGATATTTGTATGATATGGTGGCATTCCTGTAAATTGGTATCAATGAAACTTAAAAGGGTGGTCCACTAGACAGCATAGTAACCATACATCGATGTCAAGCTAATAAAGATGGCTTTTCTCAAATACCTTGTGTAGTCAATTGTGCCTCTGAGCGGCGCTATTGCGATCCGCTCATCCCCATCACGTGACCCACGGACTGCATGACCTCTGAGATCTGGTGATGTCACGTTAACTTACAGTTGCTCCGACGTCACCGAGGCCGACCCCAGTCTGCTTGAGTGACTGGGCTGTGGGCGGAGTTTCACCGCTCGCCACAGACCACCATCTCGCTCCCTCTCTCCTTTGCTGCAGATCGCTGCAACCAGGAGCAATGCTGGGCTGTAACGCCCACAACCCAGTCACTCAGGGAGACTGAGGCCGGCCTCGGAGATGTCAGGTCAACTGGAACTTGACCTGACATCACCGGATCTCAGAGGTCATGGAGTTCAGGAGTCACGTAATGGGGATGAGCAGACCACAATAGCGCCACTCAGTGGCACAATTGACTGCTCAAGGTATTTGAGAAAAGCCTTCTTTATGAGCTTTACATCGATGAGTGGCCACTCTGCATTGTAGTGGACCACTATTTTAAGTTACATTGATGCCAGTTTAGAGGAATGCCACCGTATCATACAAATTTCTGTAAAAAATGTTTTACACATTTTAAGTCAAATGTATCTAAGAAATTAATCAGCCCATTCATTCCCTTTATTGTGAATCCCTGTGATATGATGGATGGTTATTATTTGATTAGGAGACATTGCTCCTAAAAAAATGTTTTGCTTTTTGCCAAATTGAGATATAATTCAGCATGGAAGAGGGTTATATAGTTCTACTGCTGGATCTGATCCCTGTGGCAACAAAAATATGCGAATGTCAAAAGCACAGCACCACAACCAGGATGTGTGATCCCGGTCAATAGAATCACTTTTACGCTTCAGTTTTTAATAGATTCAAAATATTTGCTTTGCCTGGTTAACTATTAGAGGATAGAAGGAGTTAAAAACCTGTTGTACCACTTTCACTTTTAATAACGCTTTATTGTTTAGAAGTAAAAACAGGTAGATCTTAAGAAAACAAAATCATGTGGCATCAATGTGAAGATTGTGAATGACTAATTAAAAAGGAACAGCGGATGTTCACGGCTCCATGGCTCCTTTATGAGATGAAAGTCTAACAATTGTTGATGAAACTATAAGAGATTATGACCTTGCTAATTCCAGTCATCCGGTATAAACTTCATTAATATATCTGTTAGGTACACCTTCAACGTCTTTTTCTATAATTTCTATCCAAATATGATATATGAAAGCTTCTTTGGAAAAAATGGTTCTAACATTTAAAAAAATCACTTTAAATAATGTTCTTAAGAATTTAATCCACCATACACCTGTAATGTGATTATTTGAATTTTGCAAGACTTGAGGGAATTTCCTTGTTGAACCTTCAGCAGAATTCAGGCTTCCAGTTACAACAGGCTGCTCTTAGTTTTCTATATTTGTGTAAGTAAATCCAAACTGATCTTCTGTCGCTTTCTTTTAAAGAGCTCCATACATTTTAGATCAAAGTCATCCAAACTCTCCTTTTTTGTTGAGATTGGTCAACAAATTAATGTGTGTGAAATAATGGGAAGAACAGCTGTTAGTTGACCTGCGTTTGTTCAAGTATCCAAGTTGCATGGTCACATTTTACGCAAGAGATACCAAAATTCACAGTGTGGATGATGTATGTGTGATTGTGGGGGGGGGGGGGGGGAGGTGTAACTGCTGAAATATCCACTGTTCCTAAAAAATGGGTGCAAAATTGCCCTGTGTGGAATGTACTGTCTTTGAGTATGTGCAACCAACCTTCCGTTAATGGTTTCTAACTTCTACAGATACGTAATGGACAAACAAGGGAGCAGTGGCATTTGCTCTAAAATGCTTCCTTCACACTGAGTTAGGCTATGTGCGCACGTTGCGTAATTACATGCAGTTACGCTGCGCTTTGTAGCGCAGCGTAACTGCATGCGTCTTGCGTCCCCAGCATAATCTATGAAGATTATGCAGGAGCCGTGCGCACGTGGCGTCTTAGAGCGCAGCGCTTTGGCTGCTGCCCGAAGCGCGCGTTTAAAGAACTGACATATTGCTTCTTCCATGCGCTTTGCCTGCAGCCCCTGCTCTGTCTATGGGAGGAGCTGCAGGCAGAGCGCATGGAATCGGCTTTTTTTTTTTTTTCACTACGGACATTTTCTGCAGCGATTTGAAGCGCACGTGTGCTCTTCAGATCGCTGCAGAAATTTCTGCAGTGACTGTACGCAACGTGCGCACATAGCCATACTGGTCTTGCAATCAGTGGTCTCAAGAGCCCCTGCAATCACACATTTATCATGTATATTGTGGACAAAAAAAAGGAAACACGGATCTTCACACTGCTCATTGTTTATAGAGAAGATGTGAAAACTTAGCTCTGCTGATGTTACAATCATCTGATCTCCGTAATGTAGTGGTGTCGCTAGCAGAATTCTTTATTTAATCTTGAATCCATTGGGATTAGCTTGACTTTTCTATAACATCTCTACATAGTTTATGCAACTTTTTTTATATACAGCAGGGAAAATAAGTATTTGATATACACTGCCGATATTGCCACCTATAAAGAATGAAGAGGCCTGCAATTTTTATCGCAAGTCAACTGTGACAGACAGAATAATAAAAAAATCCAGAAAATCACATTGTATGATTTTTAAATAATTAATTTGCATTTTATTGCAAGAAATAAGTATTTGATCACCTTCCAACCAGCAAGAATTCTGGCTCTCACAGACTTCTTATTTTTTCTTTAAGAGGTCCTCCTACTCTGCACTCATTACCTGTATTAATTGCACCTGTTTGAAATTGTTATTAGTATAAAATACACCTGTCCTTACACTCAATCACAGTCCAACCTCTTCACCATAACCAAGACTAAAGAGCTGTCTAAGGACACCAGGGACAAAATTGTAGACCTGCAGTTTCTGGGATGGGCTACAGAACAATAGGCAAGCAGCTTGACAAGAAGGTAAAAACTGTTAGTTCAATTATTAGAATATTGAAGACACACAAAATGACTGTCAATCTTACTCAGTCTGGGGCTCCGGGCAAGATCTCACCTCTTGAGGGCAAGGATGATTCTGAGACAGGTCAGGAATCTGCCCAGAACTGCATGGAAGGACCTGGTCAATGACTTGAGGAGAACTGGGACCACAGTTTAAAAGATTACCATTAGTAACACACTACGCAATCATGGATTAAAACCCTGCAGGGCAGGCAAGGTCCCCCTGCTTACACCAGAACATATGCAGGCCCCTTTGAAGTTCGCCAGCAACCATCTGCATGATCCAAAGTAGCCATGGGTGAAGGTTATGTGGTCAGATGAGACCAAAATACAATGTTTTGGTATCAACGCCACTCACCGTGTTTGGATGAAGAAGAAGCTTGAGTGGAACCCCAAGAACACTGTCCCAACCGTGAAGCATGTGGGTGGGAACATCATATTTGGGAGAGCTTTTCTGCAAAGAGGACAAGATGACTGCCCATACTGAAGAGAGGATGGATGGGGCCAACACCCTCCTTCCCTCAGTAAGAGCATTAAAGATGGGTCATGTCTGAGTCTTCCAGCAATACAATGACCCGAAACACACAGCCAGGGAAACTAAGGAGTGGCTCCTTCAGAAGCATTTCAAGGTTCTGGAGTGGACAAACCAGTCTCCAGACCTGAACCCAATAGAAAATCTTTGGAGAGAGCTGAAGCTCAATGTTGCCCAGTGACAGCCCCGAAACCTGAAAGATCTGGAAAATATCTTTATGGACCAGTTGGCCAAAATCCCTGCTGCAATGTGTGCAAACTTGGTCACGAACTACCAGATACATCTGACCTCTGTAATTGCAAACAAAGGTTTCTGTACCAAATATTAAGTTGTGTTTTTCAATTGCATCAGATACTTATTTCATGCAATAAAATTCAAATTAATTAGCTAAAAATCATACAATGTGACTTTTTGAAATTGTTTTATTCTGTTTGTCACAGTTGAAGTGTACCTACGATAAAAATTACAGACCTCTCCATTCTTTGTAGGTGCAAAAACTTGCAAAATTGGCAATGTGTCAAATACTTATGTTCCACAGTGTAGATAATAAAATGTAAAATACACATTTGTATTATTTTACACTTTACGCCTTATTTACTGTACCAACTGCAATAAGGCCTTTATTTCTTTATCCTCTAGATTCTACACTGTTTTTATGTGCATCCCAAAAAACATGCATCTAAAGATTAGCTGATTGGTTTGAGGTGGATTGAGTTTGCCTTGAATTTAAAACAAAAAAAAGGATTCATTAAAATCCAAACTTTTTGTAATTTGCTTTAGGCCTCTTTCACACGTACGTGCCTCTGGTACGTGTTTGGCAGCTTTCTCACGTACCGGAGACACGTACACACGTAGACCTATGTATTCCTATGGTTTTGGACACACGTAAGTATTTTCGCACGGAACTTGTGTTCGTTCCGTACTTACGTGTGTCCGTGTGTTTCTCATGGCAACATATCCGTTTTTCTCCGGCATCACGGGTGTCACACGGAACACAAATGTGTCACATGTAATGCAAACGGACCACACAGATGTGTCCCGTGTGACACGCACCGGAGAAAAGACATGTGTCTGTGAGAAACAAAAAACCCTTTACTCACCTTCTCCTGCCCTGCTGTCTCTGCCGCTGCTGTCACTTGCTGCTGACCGTCACTCATTATGCTCATTGAATACTCACTTCACTGCGTCCGGAAGTTGCAGCAGCGGGGAGTCGGCAGGACCGGAGACCGAAGATCAGCACCACAGACAGTGACCCAGGGACAGGTGAGCAGAAAGTTCCCGTTCTCCATGTGTTATCACGGATAACACACGGATAACACACATGTGCCATACACACGGCACACCGAGGGCAATATGCACCTTTGCCATGTCCGTGAAAAACGTGCGTGATTTTCACGGACGTGTGAAAGAGGCCTTAAGTGAATTCAGCAAAGCCACCATTTTGCTCAATTATAGAGGTTCAGCAAGAGGTGAAAGACAAAATTATATTCTCACCTCTCCTTGTTGCTTCCAATACTTAATTCATTGCTGTGAATCACCGTTCAGCTGTCTAATTTTATTTTTTGTATCTTTTATCTCTCTTCCAGCTGGGTCACCCACTGACCAGGCCCCATGCAGGCGGAGTGATGAATGTCAGTAATATGCATCACACCCCACGTAACACTTGGATCCTGGTGAAAACTGTAGAAGACCCAGCCAAAATAAAGATAGAAGTATTAAGATAGAATATAAAACAAAAAATAAAATCACTGAATGAAGGGCTTGCAGTGGCCACACACTCCAAGGAGACATGAGTAGAAGACTTCTCAGCCAATTTAATTTGCTTTAAATGTATTGGTTGGAAATCGAACTTCCCTCTAGATAATTGAGCAAATCTGACAATAGAATTTTAGAAATTCACTCAACTTTGAAGTAGCACTTTTCCTTTAAAAATATTTTTCTTCTTCATTGTTTTGAGATCATCTCCTTTGGTAAAAATTGCTAATTTCTTGATAATCGTGCAGTGTAAACAGGCTGACGATCACCCAATGAACAAGCAATACTTTATTTTTTGGGTAAAGTAGTGAGTGTTGAGAGAGTAGTTAACTATTTGTACTTAAATAATAAATTGGAGATTTTTCATAGATAGAAAAAGCTCACCAACCAGCGCTGAATAATAAGATTATTTGATATTTTAATATTTTATTAATCGACAATATGAAAAAATAAGACAAAAACACAAAAACACAAAAAACACAAAGGAGATATACAGACAAGAGGGAATATAATAATACTGTACTATCGTGGAGCCCCGGCCGGTGGCACCACGAATATTACTAAGTGTTGGTAAAATTAAAGGTCCGACCAAAAAATGAAAGATAATTGTTATACAAGATTTTTTGCCCAAAGGGGGGGGGTACCACGTCCGTGTTAGCCCATATGTGAGGGCAAGGGTTCCTTCTGGCGAATGTTAGTGCACAGATGTATCCTTCAAAATCGATTAGATTATGCTGACATCCACGCTGCAAGTTTTCACGGTCCCTGAATTAAGGTTGAAAATGCCGCGCTTCTACCAAAGGCTCTGACAGGCAGAGGGATCAGTGCACCAGGGACTCGTTACAAGTCTCGGTGTAAATTACCTGACACCCGCGCTGGCATGGGGACTCCGTGAAGTATGGTCCTTGCGTGGAACGATTCTCTTTCACCGCTGGAGAGGAGGGAATAATGTCGAGTTGGGATTTGCGAAAATCCTTAAATCCAAGCAGGGTATTAGTTGAGAATTACTAAAGCAAGATTGCACCGTCCCAAGGCGTAGATTCCTCCGTGCACCTTGCTTAAACGTTCAGTTGCCAGTAAATCGGCAGAGTCCGTAATCAATAGGAATAATAATAATCAATAGGCTTTTGTTCCTATTGATTACGGACTCTGCCGATTTACTGGCAACTGAACGTTTAAGCAAGGTGCACGGAGGAATCTACGCCTTGGGACGGTGCAATCTTGCTTTAGTAATTCTCAACTAATACCCTGCTTGGATTTAAGGATTTTCGCAAATCCCAACTCGACATTATTCCCTCCTCTCCAGCGGTGAAAGAGAATCGTTCCACGCAAGGACCATACTTCACGGAGTCCCCATGCCAGCGCGGGTGTCAGGTAATTTACACCGAGACTTGTAACGAGTCCCTGGTGCACTGATCCCTCTGCCTGTCAGAGCCTTTGGTAGAAGCGCGGCATTTTCAACCTTAATTCAGGGACCGTGAAAACTTGCAGCGTGGATGTCAGCATAATCTAATCGATTTTGAAGGATACATCTGTGCACTAACATTCGCCAGAAGGAACCCTTGCCCTCACATATGGGCTAACACGGACGTGGTACCCCCCCCCTTTGGGCAAAAAATCTTGTATAACAATTATCTTTCATTTTTTGGTCGGACCTTTAATTTTACTAACACTTAGTAATATTCGTGGTGCCACCGGCCGGGGCTCCACGATAGTACAGTATTATTATATTCCCTCTTGTCTGTATATCTCCTTTGTGTTTTTTGTGTTTTTGTGTTTTTGTCTTATTTTTTCATATTGTCGATTAATAAAATATTAAAATATCAAATAATCTTATTATTCAGCGCTGGTTGGTGAGCTTTTTCTATCTATGAAAAATCTCCAATTTATTATTTATTTTTATCCAGGCAATTTTGGGGTGTTTTTTGCCTACAAACCAGCTGCAGAATTTTAAGTGAATGGTTGGATCTAGCGCTTACTCCTGTCCTTAGACAATCTATTAACCTAACTATTTGTACTTGCTATGCTGTTAGCGAGTACTGTCCGCTACTCGCATATTCATTACGAATAGTGAGTGCAATGTAAGTCAATAGAAAATACTCGCTAAGTAGCGAGTAACCCAAAAGCCATACTTTTCGTGCGAGTAGCGAATAGAACGGCTTTTGGGTTACCCGCTACTTAGCGAGTATTTCCCATTGACTTACATTGCGCCCGCTACTCGTAACGAATATGCGCGTAGCGGACAGTATTCGCTAACAGCATAGCGAGTACGAATAGTTAACTGCTCGCTCAACACTAGTAAAAAGATCTGTTAGGTAAAAAAATCAGCTTTCTTGGCAGCACATACATCCTGTGTAAACAGGAGATGGACTGCACAGAATAATGCTGCTCTATGTGCACAGCATGAACTATTGCTGATCAGTCAGTGTGCAAGAGAAATACAGTCATCTTGTCTATACTGGGTATTAAATGACTGACTTGCGGTCATTTAACACTGTAAATCGGGTAGTCTAAATGAGCCCAGAGTCTGCCTTGGAGTTGAATAAACAAAATGTTAGGCTATCATTATTTAACGTCTGTTACAAAGTTTCTTAATGTTTCATTTTATATGGTTTGTATGTACAGTATATTCCCAGGAAATCCAAAAATAAATAATCCAAAAAAAGATCAAAAACACTTTGCAAAACTGTAATTATATTGGTTATGCTGGAAATCTAATAGTACCTCCTGAGGCTAGGTAATTATACGTAAACATTTTGAACCAAGCAACAATTTTCAAAGTGATGTTTAGCTATTAGTGATGATTGAGCGTGATCGCCACTGCTTGTTACTCGATCGATCATCGGGCTGCCCCGGTATGTTCGCTACTTGATCAAGTATCACTGGTGCTCAAACACCATGCTTGAGTCACCACCCCCCATGTTTCACAGCTGTTAGACAGCCAATCAACATGTAGGGTTTTCCTATCATTCACTATAATACCGTAGCCATATTGATTACTGCCATTACTGTGTTTGCCGGCCACATTGCACCAGTTGGTGTTATATGGGACGTGGGAACGCAATGCTCTGCTTAATCTCGTCTGGAATCAGTTCAGGAAGAGTTGATTTAGAAGGGAGAGCTTAGATTAGAGCAGGTATATAGGCAGTGTTTAATTGTTATTCAGTTATTGTATGCCGCTGCTGCATCATTAAAACAAAAATCCTTTTCAGAGCTACATACTATCCTTTCTCTAGTAAAACCACTGATGCATGCATTCAGTGTAGGGATAGATGGTGGAGAAGGGATAGTTTTGGATTAGAGACATATAGGCAGGGTTTTTTTTGCCTTAAGGTAAGTGCACATGTTGATTATTTGGATGCAGACATTTCTGCATCATTTCTGCATCTCTTGGTAGGAAAACGCAGCTGTAAAAACTTCCATTTTCCTGCATTTTTGCTGCGTTTTCAATATGTTTTGCTTGCATTTTTGCATGGGTTTTTCTAGCATTTTTGGACACCAATGAATACTATATAGAAAAATAGATATAGATAGATATTAAATAGGTAGATAGATAAATACAGACAGATATCTAGACATACAGACATATTGGCATATAATTGCACAACCCCTCAACATGTAATAAATTGCACCCTGAGGAGCTTATTGGACAGCTTTTTACGAGTAAATAAATATATGAAAAGAAAGGCATGTATTCCTCGCTATGTTTGATAGCCAGCAAAGGTAACTTGCAAAGGTCCATGGTAATTGGGCCCTTCCCAGACTACAAATACCAGCCCACAGCAGCGGTAGAACTAGCATATCACATTAGATTAGAGGCATCATTCATAAGGGATGTGGAGTGTGCTGTAGTATTGTGATTTTTTAGTAATAAAAAAGCCTACAGTTTGTGAAGCTGGACTTGAATTTTTCTTCTCATCCTCTAAGCTTGTGCCAAAAAGAAGCAGCTATGGGTTTTTCTAAGCAGCTGCCTAGCACTCTGAAAATGAAAATGGTGGAGGCCCATAAAGCAGGAGAAGGCTATATAAATATAGTAAATCATTTTCAATTTACCCTTTCCTAAGTTTTGAAAGATTTGTGATTTCAGATAGATTGATTTGGAAAATATGTTGTGGAAGAAAGCGCGAATAGGGTCTTACCAGCCAAGGCAACATGCAATTTTAGGTAGACACACTCACCTAGTTGTGCCAGTCACAACTCCTATATTCACGTTGCGAAATGGCAAACAACTGAAGCCCCAGAGAGAAACGATAAACGTAAAGCAGGGGGAATCAGGTGTATGCAGCGCTATCACCAAAGGAATCGATGTTGATATTTCATCTCTTTATTCTTTGTACAGGTCTATGCGTTTCAGAGATCACTGTCTCCTTCATCAGGACATCAAAGAAAATATCAACAATCTTGAGGTTTTCTTTGATGTTCTGATGAAAGACACAGTGATCTCTGAAACGCGTTGACCTGTACAAGGAATAAAGAGATTTAATATCAACATCGATTCCTTTGGTGATAGCGCAGCATACACATAAATCCCTCTGCTTTATGTTTATTGTAGATAGAGTGATTGTTAACAGCATGATGGACGATGATCTGTGGCACCTATTCTGTGTATACCACTATATACATTTTTTTACATGGGTTCTAGTACATTGATCATCAGACCAGAAACCTTCTATTTTCTTTTTCCTTTCTCTTCCCATTTATTTAAACTGTTTTGCTCTATTTTTTTATCATTTCAATGAACCTGGTATAAGTTTAATCATATAAGCTGAAGTTGAAAAAATGATGGTTTCTACAAATGGATAATGATTCTAAACACACACCAAAATCCGCAATAGACCAGCTCAAAAGGCACAAGCTGAAGGTTTTACAATGGCAATCACAGTTCCCAGATCTAAAAATCATTGAAAATCTGTGGCTAGACATCAAAAGAGCAGTGCATGCAAGACGAGCTAGGAATCTTACAGAACTGGAAGACCTTTCCACAGAAGAATGGTTGAAAATCCTTCAAACAAGAATTGAAAGACTCTTGGCTGCTACAAAAACTGTTTACAAGCTGTGATACTTAATATAGAAATGACAATACCGCACCCCCTAAGAAACACATAAACTGGAGAATGTGTGTCGATAACCTAAAATACCTGTAGGGTAAGACACAGATTGTACATAGTGCCAGATTAAAAAAAAATAATATAAACCAATTGGAATTAAGGGTATAGTATTTTTAATAATGTTTTTAAAAATGTTTTTAAAATAGGGGAAGTGTAAAAACAATGTAGTTAGCAGTGTGTTGCATTCATACAGTAGATTGAAACATATAGGAAGTCCTTAAAGCTATGACTAGTAGTGACCTGCACTACCAGGTTAAAGGAGTTAAATTTTGCACAGCTGGGGAAAATAGAAGGTGATTCAGAGGTTCCACTACAGAGCACTTACAGTGTTTATGTAAATTCTTTGATGCTTAACCCCCAGTTGTTTGGAGAAAAGTCTGGAATAGAGGATCATAGGCAGATCAGGAATCCTGCGTCTGATCTGCTCGGTGCACTCTGCAGGAATGAGGATGCTTCAGCCAGCAGTGCACCACCCCAGGGCTATGGGGTACTTGGTCTCAGGCGTTGTACTACTGGGACGTGTCACTGAGTGGCCGTAGCCCGGTTCCATGACCCTGGGGGTCGCTTTAAAAGGGATTATGTACCGGGGAATATTTAATAAAGTTTATGTCGTGATGCCACTTGCGGGTTACAGTTATGGTGATGGAACCGCTGCTGCACAGTCTCTCCGCTGAGGCTGATGTTGAAAGCAGCCTGAATGTTGGGCCCCCCGCAAGTAGGGCCAGGGCCCCAGGGGGTAGGTGATGGAGTTAGGCGCAGAAAGGAGGTAGGCCACACAAGGGATTGCAGTGTAACTGGGTTCTTTACTCACAGTAGGTTGGTAACTGGTACCCGGAGAAAGGCTGGTGTTCACCGCTGGTTCCCTTAGTCCCAGTGTTGGGTTGGTGACCTGGTGGCTTCTTTCTCCTACACTTTTCTCAAGTTGGTGGGTCCCCATGGCTTGGAGCATCTGGGGGTCCGCTACTGTTAGTCTCTCAGTCTCTGGTCCATACGGCGAACAGTGTGAACCCTGTAGGGTCGGTATTCCATTCCGGTCCCTGGTTCTCCATTACTGCTGGTGCCCCCGGACTTCTCAGTTCAGTAAGGTCCTAAATAGTCCCCTCACTGTGCAGATTTTATCAACTCTGCCTGGAGAGTTTGCCTGACCTAGGGCTCTGTACCCCATCGGTGCTATGGTTCCGCGAGTACTCCACCGTACTTCACTGGCAACCACACACCTGGGCCCTCAGGTCACCGTTACACTCTCCGTCAGTGCGGTTATGTTCGTCTCCTCTCACTTCCACTTACTAACTGTCTGACTGTCCATCCCCTCCCACCTGGTTGTTGTCTAGTGGACTGGATCGGCTCCACCCCTAGGTGGCCATTCATTGGGTCCAATTCTGGTCTGTCACCAGTCCTTGAGAATGGTTAAAAACTCATATTATAGTGTGTTTTGCTGTTACCGGCACTGGTCTTCCAGGTCCCTGGGGGTAAGGCCTGCATTTTTGACAGGATGCAGTATCTTGTAGTTCCCTGATGGGGTCAGGGGCGCTACAGCAGCATTGCCTCAAACAAGTGTGCCGCCCCCATGCCGCCGCTGCTCGAATCCGGACGTTCTAAATGGGTGGCTCGAGGGTCTCCGGACCCGGGGGTCCCGCGGACACGCCGAATAAAATGGGGGGACGCATATGTACGGGCTAGGCCGTATTAAGTTTGTGACGCCACCCACGGTGTGTGCTGTTATGGGGCAGCTAGTTGTTAACCCCTTCGTGGGTAAGGATGGTGGCCCCGGGACCCAGTGTCTCGGTGCACGGTATAGCGACCGCAGGGAGTGTTTATGTACTCCCAGTTAATAAACCACACAAATCTCTGGTAAACCAAGGTGCTGGTGGCTGGCTGGTGCCTCGGCCGGTTGCATTCGGGTCCCCCACCCGGCTGGTGATCTCTATCCTTTTCCTCTGCACTGTTTGTGTAAGGTGGACTTCCTTACTAGTGGACTTCCTAGCGTGAAACTCAGGAGTCCGCTCCCGGCTGGATAGGGCCTAAGGAGCCGTGCCCGTAGATGCTGGCTCGTGGGATCTATGGGCCCTGGCGGTGACCTCCTATCCCTATCAGTGGGCTGTTGCCTTCTATGAGGGCTTTTGGGTGGGACAGGACCTCTAGTCCGTGAATTAACCAGTCCGCTTGGTTCCGGTTCTGGCTTCAGGGTCCGAGTACCCCCCTTTGTGCTACGGCTTCCGGGTTGGTTCCCCGTGTCGGTACCGGCAGGCTACAACCCTGTCCCGGTCCACCTCGGATCTGCTGAGCCATCTTCCTGTCTCCTGCTGACGGAGACCATCTGCCTCCTAGCCAGTGGCACCAGGGCTCCTACCCTGGTACTATTCAACTTGAACTTTCCTGCTGGAGCTACACTTAGCTCCAGCCCACACTCCTCTCCAAACTCTCATTTTTCTTTTTCTTATCTGCTTGTTTTCCCGCCCCGGGCTATCTAGACCCCTGGGTGGGCGTGTCCAACCGCCTGGTCACGCCCATTGGTGTGTCTGTCTTTCCCTAAGGGGGGTGACTAGGGTTTTAGGTTGGCTGTATGTTTCCTAGTGAGGGAAGGTGTTATGCAGGGGCCTATTTGTGAGTATCCGGTTTTGCCAGGGCGTCACACAAGTGTGGGTGATTCCAGGTAACCTCAGCGTGTGACATCATGAAGATACTATGGTGGCCTGACAGACTCAAACTTCCTACTCGTTACGAAGGGATAATCCTTTTTCCTCAGAGAATGTCAGACACCCGGGGGTTAAGCATCAAAGACTTTACATCGACACTGCAAGTGCTCTGTAGCGGAGCCTCTGAAACACCTTCTATTCTACCCAGCTGTGCAAAATTGAACTCCCTCAACCTGGTTGGGCAGGTCACTGCTAGTCATAGCTTTAAGGACTTCCTATATGTTTCGATCTACGAAGGCAACACACTGATAACTACATTGTTTTTACATTTCCCCCATTTTAAAAACTTTTTAAAAAAACATTATTAAAAATACTATACTCTTAATTCCAATTGGATTGAATACATTTTTTTTAAATCTGGCATTATGTACAATTTGTTTCTCACACTACAGGCATTATAGGTTATCGACACACATGTTCTCCAGTTTATTTGCTCCTTAGGAGGCGCGGTATTGTCATTTCTATATCATATTGTTTCTTAACAATTCACTGTGATACAGGGCCAATTCTTACCTGCAGCCCCACAGAAGTGTGAAAGGGTACTTGTGTTTATCCCTGCCTTGACTTCTGGGTGTGACTATCTCCAGTTTTTTGTATATATTGTAGGCTGTGATAATTGCCAAATGGGCTACTAATAGGTACTAACCATGCAGAGTGCCCAAACATTTACATCAGACCATTTTCCTTTTTTGGTAACTTTAAAATGGAAAAGATGAAAATATTTTTTGTTTGCTTAAAATACAAAGGAAATGTGTCATCTTTAACTTTGTGTCTTTTAGAGATCAGTTCATCTTCAACTTGCCTAACTGTTCACAATAACAGTAATTTTGACCAGGCATGACCAAAGTTTTACAAGCCACTGAAAAGCAATAAAAGTTATATATCCCGAAAGGTCTGACCAAGCCCTATTTCAGGATATCATTAGTATTGTACCATAAAATTGCCTGACAGATTGTCTTTAATTACATATTTTCTTAATATTCTAGAAAGCAGTAAGCTGTTAAAAGACCCTCAGTCTGATTTTTTCTACTGAAAAAAAGCTGCTAATGGGAATGAATAGTTTAAAAAAATATAAAAATGAATAACAAAATCTATATAACTTTTTGCATACCTGTTTAATATGATAACCATTCATGCTACAACTGTACTGTGGCCTCTTGCCATATTTTAAATTTACCTACTGGATGTTTTTTGTTACATTTTTTTTTGGGTAGGTATGTTCAATTTTGTTAACAAGATAGAAAAATAAATTTACAAAATCTTTATCAGCTTTTTTGGTAGTGTCAGATCCACACGGTTTCAAAGTTTCCTGGGTGACAGGCCCGGGCCTGGGATTCTGGCTGTTTGATCCAGATCCAGCACTCGAGAAATACAAAAAAAAATAAAGGAAAAATAAAGAAAATAAGAATGAAGCGAAGGCTTCATACTTACCGAGGCTCCATCGCTGCTATAAACTGCTCCTGCACGGCTGTATGTTGCTCCTGCGGCCTCTGCTCATCATTGTTTGTCAATATGTACTTGTACTCAGCACTGTTTTCCCTGCTCACCAGCCGGCCTGGTCTCTGTGGTTGGTTGCAGTCAGACGTAGCCCCAGCCTGTGTGACTGCATCTGACTGCAAACTGCAATCAGTCATCGCTCATTCATTCTCTCCGTGGAGCGCACAGCGAGCGGTCATATTCTATGGTCGCTCGCTGTGACAGAGATGTAGCAGAGCTAGAATCGCTGTGGGACCTCGTGTGGATTGCGACGGACCTGCAGGTTGTGTTGGGGTTAATAAAGTGGTTACAGAGGGTGGTTTTTGTATTTTATTCCAAATAAAGAATTTTTTAGTGTTTGTGTTTATTTACTTACAGAGTAGTGATGAGGGGGTGTCTCATAGATGCCTGCCATCACTAACCTAGGGCTTAGTGACAGCTGTGGGCTGTTAATAATGCCTTATTACCTGATTGCCACCACACCAGGGCAATCGAGAAGAGCCGCATAAAGCGCCAGGCTTGTCACATCTAATTAATGCGACAATCCTGGTTGGCTGCAGGTCGCTATTTTTAGGCTGGAGGGGCCAATAACTGTGGCCCTGCCCAGTCTGAGAATACCAACCCCCGCCTATTGGGCTTTATCTTGGCTGAGTATCAAAATGGAGGGAACTGCACACTGTTTTTTTTAATTATTCATTTAAATAATTAAAAAAAAAAAAAGCAAGCGTGCTGCAAGCAGTTCCTCTTATTTTGATACATAGCCAATATTAGCGCAGGGCTGGGGGCCGTAGCTTGTGGCTGTAGGCTTTATCTGTGCTGGTATCTTAATATGGCGTACCTTATGCCATTTTTTAATTTATTTATTTTCACTGTATGGGTAAAATCACACTGACGTATGACTTGCATGAGTACAGTGAAAAAATCTCGCATTGCACTCGGCCCCATGTAAGACAATGCTGCAGCTCACATCTGCAAGTATATCCTCAGCCCTAATTGGACTGAAGAAAACATTGCAGCATGCTGTGATTGTGGCCGGTGTTACCCTTACGTGTGACTCATGTGAGTATTAAGTCGCATCACCCAGCCTGACACTTTCCAGACACGAGCGTGCAGCTGCATAGAAATACATGCAGATTCACGCTCCTGTCTGTTTGGGCGGAGACTTGAACTGCTCAATTAGTGACTTCCATTGGGGTTCAGGTCAAGTCTGGGTCCCTAACCAAACTTTAAACTTTATTTTTTACAACTATTAAAACAAGCGTGTGGATTCAGACATGGCTCAAGTCCACCCGCCCGCATGTTTGATAGTCTGAAGAAATAAAAGGATTTTTAAACTCATTGGTAACTGCCATATTTTTCATTCTTCACTTTTGGAGTGTTTTGATCCCAATACATTAGGTTGAGCACCACCATATTTAGTTGTTTTGGATATTGAGCATCCCTGTCCATTTACAGAGCAGCAGGATACTTGTATCAGTGGTGCCGGAATGTTTCTATACTCGTTAACAATTAAACAGTTTGTTGGATACTGTGGTGGCTATTATACAGTGTGTGGACCATTGGTTTGGGGGAGCTGTTAGCCCATCATACTGTGTATAGGGGTGGTGTACATGAGAGAGACTCAGGGCATTACTAAATGTTATGTAGGCACTTAAAAACCATTATTATCATAGGGGCACTCAGTATTTTGTGACCCTCAAAAGGTGCACATGGGGCATTAATACTTTCTAGGAGAAAAATGTGGACACTTTTCTAGGGCACTTGCACAGGGCATTACTATTTTCTAGGGTGCAATTTTATAGTCTAGAGGGCACAAAAGAGGCATTATTACAATGTAAGGGGCACAATAGTGGGCATTATTATATAGGGAAGTAAGAGGAGCACTGTCTTTGTACCACACAATCGGTGCAGTAATATGAACACATGTGACAACAGTGGCTTAGTATTGGGATATCAACGGCATGTGGAGATTGTGCAGGTTGGGAATAGATGGTAAAATTATCCCTTTATGGGGGCCGATGTCTGCCTTATTCATATTCATATTTAGGTGGTGTATGCAGAAATCAGGGCTTTTTGTAAGCAGTAGTCACAAAATTGTCCTTGGTTGTTGCGAAGCAAAAGGTCCATTTGTTAAATTAAGAAGCTAAAACTTTTAAACAAACTTTCATAACATTGGATATACCAAACCAGCTAGTTAACACAATTAAATTTTTGCCTCACTGGAACGACCCCTGATGAAGAATGGTGAAACGTGCGTTGGGGCGTGCGACACACAGAGCATAGTTGTTATGGTAAGGCAAAAATGTAATTGTGTTAACTGGCCAATTTGGTACCTCTAATCTTTAGATACAAAGCACAGGCACTTTAGTATCCAGGCAGTAACTTATTGATATGTGAATATACAAGCATTTGCTTGTGATTAGGCTATACATGCTGTGTTGTTCCCTGTCTTGATGTGTAGCACTGGTTTCTAGTAAAAAATACTTTTTTTTAATATATTGTTTAAGTTGTATTTTTTTATACTGGTTGATAATAAATATTTTTTATTGGGCATAAATAGTTTTGTTTGGTGGCTTTATTTGCACAATGAGGTGTTTTTGATTTGTTGTTATGAGTACTAGTGAGTATTAAGTCATAAAAGTTATATGTATGCATAATGTTATGTGAACAATTTTGAAACCTTTTAAAGGAAATACAAGCTTTGCAGTACTTACCATTTACTGCGAACTAAATTACAGTGAGACAAATTTGTGTAAAACTTTCTATAAAGCTAAAGTGTTAAGGTAATGAGACAACTAATGAAAGAGAGGAAAACTAAAGCAGGCAGGAAATAACCAGACGACAGGAGGAATTCCAAAGCACACCAAGCAACACCCAGTAAATCACCAGACTGGGACACAACCGCACACGGACCAGTGTAGCAGAAAGCTATAGACTGCACAGGAAGACAAATTCCTCCATCTTAAAAAGGTGTGGAGTACCTGAGATATTTCTTCCACAACACGTGATCCAAAATGTACTCAGCAGGCTAGCAAAAATTAACTTCTGCTAATCCAATCACTAATGAGCACACAGCTGGTCAATGCCCGTGCCTGCCTGTGCAAATCAAAAGCACCAGAGAAAGTATAGTGAGGAGTGTCAGAGTCTGTGGTTTGAACAGCGTCTGATGTCGCCATGACACTCGGCGAGTTTAGAGCCAAACGCGGTGTGACATAAATCATTCGAATTTTAAAATATTTGATTATCTCTAACAATCATTTCAAAGACTGGCAACAGCACAATATGGCCCAGAATTTCATTTGTGGCCTTTCCTAATGGACCATGGCAACGCCTAGTCAGTCTCTTCAAGAGAATATACAGTGTGTCCACCCATATCCTGACCACCGCCATTAACTTGAGAATGGCGGCAGCTATATGCATAGAAGTGGTGTCTAGGTATAGTAAATTATCCATCCGCTATGCAATGAAACCACCTATAGTGCCACCTGGTGGAAAACAACGAAGTTAGCATTTTTATTTAAAAAACGGAACGAGAAAGAGGAAAAAAGTGAATTACAAAATTGCAGGGCATCATCAATTCAATACAAACCGACACCTTCCATACAAGGTCTTCCGATAACTTCATTGTGTGACTATCATTGTACTATGTAGCTTAGTGCTAACAAAAACAGTGATATTACCCATAATTAGCACGTCTATGAAAAAAACTGTGAATTTGACATCTTCAATCAGTTTAAACAGTTGTTACAACCTATAAGTGAATGTGTTAGTGCAATTAAAAGCAGGAATATTCTTATAAAATTACAATAATAGCCTTAAAGCAAATCTGTCACCACCTGGACCTTTTTAAACTGTTAATATGGGCATACAGGTTATAGACTGCTGAAAAAAGTCTTATCTGTATGTCTCATATAAGATGCCATGTTGTAGAAATATAATCTTTTATCACTTTATGTAAATGGCTCTTCCATGCTATGGGTCAGATTTTGCCTGGAAGATAACTGCACCTCCAGAGTTTATTTTAAATAAAAGGGGTGTTACCAGTGTGATATGTGATGGTCGCTCTCTGATCTCACTGCAGAGCTTTATGTGATTATGGCCTAAGACACACGGCATGAAAATCGGAGCGAGTGGAATGTGATAAAACATCGCATTCCACTCGGACCAAATTTTAGCCTATGTGTCAGCACCCATGAGCGATTATTTTCTCAGCCCTAATCGGACCGAGAAAACAATGGTAGCATGTTGCGACTGTAATGTGTTCCTGGTTTCTCTCGCACCCATTCAAGAAAAATCGCACTGCACTCGCAGTACACCGGTGTACCCCAAATGCAGGACGAGAATGTCTATAGCTGGCTACGGAGGAGAGAGGGAGAAAATCCCTCCCTCCCCTCCTCAGCGTTGGCCCTCCCCTCTCCCCTCCTGGGTGCTGGCCCACCACGCGCAGCTGAGGTCCGGTCGCAGTAGCAGTGACACTCGCATGACACTCGGCTTCCACTGTGCTGCCAGCGTGAGCCGAGTGTCATGCGAGGATCACAGTAGTGCCCCGTGTGGCCCTGGCCTAAAACTGACACTTCTGCAGGTTTCTCTCAGCTTCAGCTTCCAGCTTGCAGGCGGACAGAGTTGCAAAAATTGTTGCAATGAAGCAAAACAAAGGGAGCAGTTTGCAAAAAATGTGTATGAAAGACGGCAAATTTGATTTCTCCTGTTCTACATCAGTTACTTGTCTCACACAGGTAACTCCCCTTTTATTTAAAACTAGCTGTAGCACCCGGCAATGCCCGAGATCGTAACCCTCTCTCTGTTTCTCTCCCAGTCTCTGTCTGTCTGTCTCACTCTTTGTCTGTTTGTCTGTCTCTGTCTCTTTGTCTGGAGGTGGAGTTATCTTCCAGGGAGCATCCGCCTCATAACCTGGAAGAGCTCATTTACAAAGGGTGATAAAAGATGATTTATCCACAACAAGACATCTGATATGAGACATAAAGGTAAGACCATTGTCAGCAGTCTATAACCTTTATGCCCATATTAACAGTGTAAAAAAAGGGGTGACAGATTTCCTTTAATATTCATGGTATATGCTTGATAAAATACTGCACAGTAATATTTCTCCGCTGCTGGGCTGAACAGAAGTGTTCTTTATAGAATGATATCTTCACACTTGACTCCTGATTCCTGGGAGTGAAAATAAATAGAATGGTATGTTGGCACACACTGTAACACTTCACATAATGGTATCAGAAGCATAAACTGTGCCAGTGATTTTTTTTCTCATATTATTCTCCATGGTATCAGAGACCTTGTTAATTATTTACTACTCTGTGTACGTTGTATTCACAGACAACCCGCTAGTTACTATCAATGCACCTCATTCTTTTAAATAAACAAAGGTTACAAAGAAATCAACTCTCCATCGTAATCTGTGACAATTTTTTTAATGAAGGTTTGTTTAGAAGCAGAGCGTTATCTCCCTAATCAATATTCATGTCCTTATTTCCTGGTAGGTAATTCTGCTTGGTCTTAGGCTATGTGCCCACGCTACAGGATTTATCGCGGATTTGACGCGGATTTTGACGCGGATTTAGCGCGGATTTGCCGAAAATCTGCAGCAGCAGCACTTCCAAGCCATTTCAATGGCATTTTGGAAATGCTGTGCCCATGCTGCGGATTTTTCCGCTGCGGATTTTGCCGCGGATTTTGATGCGGAACAATCTGCAGCATGTCAATTGTTTGGTGCAGATTTGGTGCGGATTTTCTGTCTTGAATGGGAAAAAAAAAAAAATAAAATCCGCATCAAAATCCGCGGCAAATCCGCGGTAAATCCGCGGTAAATCCGCGGCAAATCCGCGGGTGCGGATTTGCCGCGAAAGTCGCGGATTTTCAGGCAAAAAAATCCGCAGGGACCTTTTACTGTGGACACATAGCCTTAATGCACTAAAGATGGACTAAAGTCCACATTACACTCTAAGGAAAGACAAGTAAATCATTGCATTTCAGTGGCTATGTTGTCCCCTGTGTTATTTAATCTGGGTGCAGAATTCGAAAATAATGAGATAAAATGGGGCAACCTCCTATAATTTTTACCTCAAATTTGTTGTGCTGGTACAAGAACATCTCAATAAATTAGAAATTCATTAAAAAGTTAGTTTATTTCAACAATTCAACAATTCAATACATTCAGAGTGATCTATTTCAACTATTTATTTCTGTTAATGTTGATGATTATGGTTTACAGCCAATGAAAACCCAAAAGTCATTATCTCTGAAAATTAGAATATTATGTAAGAAAAACTGAAAAAATTATTTAAAACTCACAAATGTTGGCGCCTACTGAAAAGTCTGTATAGTAAATGCACTCAATACTTGGTCGGGGCTCCTTTTGCATGAATTATGGCATCAATGCGGCGTGGCATGGAGGCAATCAGCCTGTGGCACTGCTGAGGTGTTATGGAAGCCCAGGTTGCTTTGATAGCAGCCTTCAGCTCGTCTGCATTGTTGGGTCTGGTGTCTCATCTTCCTCTTGACAATACCCCATAGATTCTCTATGAGGTTTAGAGCAGGTGAGTTTGCTGGCCAATCAAGCACAGTGATTCTGTGGTTATTAAACCAGGTATTGGTACTTTTCACATTGTGGACAGGTGCCAAGTCCTGTTGAAAAATGAAATTTCCTTCTCCAAAAAGCTTGTCGGTAGAGAGAAGCATGAAGTGCTCTAAAATTTCCTCGTAGATGGCTGCGCTGACTTTGGTCTTGATAAGATCCGGAGCCACGGTGGCTCGAGAGGGCTCCGGACCCGGGGGTTCGCGCGGACACTCGAATTTAAAGAAGGGGGTATATACAGGGGAGTTAGAAGTTTGTGATGCCACCCACGGTGCGTGGTAATGTGTAATACCACCGCTGTTGTTGGTGAGGGGAGGACCCCGGGTGGCGGTGTTGTAGCAGCAGGATGTGTGGATGTAGGGGGTTTGTGCCCCAGGGCCTGTTCGTGATGGTGATGGGGTTGCCGTTGGGGATAGGAAGAGGGACTTTTCAGTGTACTCACTCAGTCCAGGAATAATGACCCCGACAGTTTGTAAACCAGAATTCTGAGCACCACTGCAGCAGGGAGGGAGCACGACTGGCTCCGTGCCCTTGGTGTTACTGTTAGTCTGTGGCCCTTTCCTTGGCATCTGTTTCTCTAGTTGGATCCTTTAAGCATAAAACTCTTTGGGTCCCGCTCACCTGTATAGCTAACGGAGTGAGCTTGCTCTCAGGGTTCACGCGTAGGATTTCTTTGGACTGTATTGGGAAAGGCCTATCCCATCGATTTTGGATCGGGTTGGGGATGAATCTTGAAGTCTTCACCCCCCTGGGGTAAATTACCGGGACGCGTGATCTACTTCCCGGCCTAGGGTTCACGTACCCTGTCGTGCCCTGGCCCCTGCCCGGAGATGGCTCAAGGCCACCGGCTGCCCTCCTCGGCAGTCTGTACCCCTTGACACGATCCCCTACGAATGGGGTTCCAGCTCCTACCAGGCTTAGACCAACGTCTGCCACCTAGTACTCAGGAGCCCAGCTCCCACCTGTGACCTCTCCTCTCAAGAGTCGTTTCACTTCTCTCTCCTACCCCTGTCACTTTCTCATGTTATCCTACCAACCCCCCATGTGGGCGGTCCTGTTCCCTTCAGGCCCCCCCAATGGTGCGTCTGGTGGTGGGTACAGTGTAAAATGTATCTAGGATTTTGATTGGCTAAGCTGTTAGCAACACCAAAGGACCAGGACCCATAACCAAGGAGGGTGGATACTGTGCAGAAGGGCAGATTTCACAATACGCTGTGATGACCTGATAGGCCAGGGCATCACAAAAACACAGTGGACCTACAGCAGCATATGACATTGCTCCCCAAACCATCACTGATTGTGGAATCTTCACACTAGACCTCAAGCAGCTTGGATTGTGGCCTCTCCACTCTTCCTCCATATTCTGGGACCTTGATTTCCAAATGAAAAGCAAAATTTACTTTAATTTGACAACAACACCTTGGACCACTGAGCAAGAGTCCAGGTCTTTTTCTCCTTGGCACAGGTAAGACGCTTCTGGCATTGTCTGTTGGTCATGAGTGGCTTGACACAAGGAATGCGACAGTTGTAGCCCATGTCCTGGATACACCTGTGTGTGGTGCTCTTGAAGCACTGACTCCAGCAGCAGTCCACTCCTTGTGAATCTCCCCCAAATTTTTGCATGGCCTTTTCTTAACAATCCTATCAAGGCTGTGGTTATCCCGGTTGCTTGTACACCTTTTTCTACAACACTTTTTCCTTCTTGTGTAAGATTTACAGTGAGGTGCACACAAAGGCACACACCATTACATCCCTTGTCTTATTCATTAGGAGACATGGACCTCTTAGTGAATTAAGCGGGCTTTACACGCTACGAGATCGCTACAGCGATCTCGTTGGGGTCACGGATTTTGTGACGCACATCCGGCCGCTGTAGCAATCTCGTGTGTGACTCCTTGGAGTGATTTTGGATCATTGAAAAAACGTCCAAAATCGCTCCTCGTTGACATGGGGGTCCATTCCCAATTATCGCTGCTGTCGCTGGGGCGAAGTTGATCCTCGTCCCTGCGGCAGCACACATCGCTACGTGTGACGCCGCAGAAACGAGGAACCTCACCTTACCTGCCACACGCCAGCCATGAGGAAGGAAGGAGGTGGGCGGGATGTTCGTCCCACTCATCTCCGCCCCTCCGCTTTGATTGGGTGGCCGCTTAGTGACGTTGCTTTGACGCCGAGCGAACCGCCCCCTTAGAAAAGAGGCAGATCGCCGGTCACAGCGACGTCGTCGAGCAGGTAAGTACGTGTGACGCTGCCGTAGCGATAATGTTCGCTACGGCAGTGATCTCCACATATCGGCATAACGACAGGGGCGGGTGCTATCATGCTCGCCATTGCTAGCATCGGCTAGCGATGTCGCAGTATGTAAAGGCACCCTTAGGCACTTTGCATTGCATTCCACCCCTCATCAACTAAAGCATGTATAGGCCAGTATTGATGAATGGATTTAGATTAATAATAGTGGAGAGCGAACAAGGAATTTTTACATAAACCTTTAATAGCCGTATCCTCCACTACAGGTATATATAGACATGAACAACTAAACCAGTGTTAGAGCACTTGACCCTGAACCATTGAATTTGTTCTACTCGTGAGATTAATCTTACAGACAGCAGCTTTACAGCTTTTGTAGTGTGATGTGCTGAAGCTTTGCCAAAATAGAAGTTAAATAATCAAACATAGAAACTCAAACAATATCTGCTGATGAATATGACACCGCACAACATAAAAATGTGTGAATGTAAATTCCTAATGATGGTGACTGGTCTGCGGAGACTTGGTGACTTACTGTGCTCTTCATCCAGTATTACCAGATAAGTAAGGTGTTGACCTGAGTCTTTTCCTTTGTGATCTATTAATAATTATTTATAGTAATACCTTGTGGAAGCATTTTGAGTGTTACAACTTCCTGCTTTTCACATGTTATGTTATTAAATGTTGTGGTGCATTGAAGGGGTGGTCCACCCATATTTTTTATTGTCTAGTTCGATATTATATTGAGAAACAATGTTTCTCTTAAATACCTTATGTTGGCAATAGTGCCTGTAAGAGGTGCTATTGTAGACCACTGTTCCCCGCCCCGGTGACGTCACGTCAAATTCCGCACACGTCACATCCCTGTGGCCGGCTGCAGTCTTCCTGACTCACTGAACTGTGGGCGGTGTTGCACCGCTCGTCACAGCCCATCTGCTCCCTCCTCCCTCACAGCAGAACGCTGCAAGCAGGAGACGCGCTGCGCTGTGACAAGAGGTGAAACACCGCCCACAGCAAAGTGAGTCAGGAAGACTGCAGCCGGCCGCAGGGATGTGACGTGTGCGGAACTTGACGTGACGTCACCAGAGCGGGGAACAGCGGTCTGCAATGGCGCCTCTCACAGGCACTATTGCCAACATAAGGTATTTGAGAGAAACATTATTTCTCAAAATAATATTGAACTAGACAATAAAAAATATGGGTGAACCACCCCTTTAATACAAAGAAATTGTAATAGTATGGCTTTAGCATATGTGTGAAATGTAACATTTTACAGCTTTCTTTGAAGTTTTCCTTAAATGCAACACTTTTCAGTTTGATGAAGTTATTCATATTGTTATACAGATGCAGTGATTAACAAAGCAAATGATATTTTCTAAAAAAAAAGTTCTAATTCGTGGAAGAATAAAATATATTTGGGATGTCTACAAATATTGCCAGCATATACTGTGTTAATATAATAATTAAAGATATCCTTTCACCACTTTTTTTGTAACTACCTACTTCTGAGATATGGACTTCTAAATTTCACTCTCTCCAAAATATTAATGCCCTTGACAACCAAGTGGAAGCCATAGAGTTTATTCTCTGGGAGTTTTTTCTTTTTTCCTTGTATGACAGTGCTCAGTCATAAGAAGGCAGAATCATACAGGGGCAAAACAAGCAAAAGCCCAAAGTGAACATCAAACATGATTTTCCAGCATGATCTGGTGAGACTGATGTGTCTTACTTGATCACACTGAGAGTTCCTCACTCTACTCACTTACAGTCATTATAGCATCGGGAAGAAGGAGAGCTGCAATGAGGGAGCACCTGGAGCATTGAAAATAATTGTGGGAGCAGCATTTGGCACATACAACACTCTGGACCTAAAACAGGTATTGGGGCATTTCATCAATTTCCTTATTCCCCGATACCTGCACAAGACACTGCAAGGTGCTCCACACTTAAACTCTCTCTTTTCCTGGCACTGTAATAATGGTAAATGAGGATTCCTCATCATAATTAATTGAGACACATCAGTCTCACCAGGAAAACAAAAGTATATGCAAAAAAAGGACTGGACATTCAAAAATAAAACTTTATTATGAAAAAACAACAAAAATAATATAATTAAAAACACCGAAGGTGTGTATGAAAATATTTCGAAGGTGTGTGTATTTTATTTCAAATGTAGGATTTTTTCGGTGTTTGAATTTTATTTTTTTTCAATTACAGGATTATTAATGGAGAAGAGGTCTCATAGACACCTCCCATTACTAATCTAGGGCTTGTTGGCAGCTGTCATTTTTTGACAAATCACAGCTGTCATTAACCCCTTATATTACTCCAATTGCCATCGCACCAGGGAAATCTGGATGAGCCAGGTAAACTGCTGGCATTGTTGCATCTAATGGATGCAACAATTCTGGATGCTGCAGGCTGGTATTTTTGCGCTCGGGAGGACCAACATCCATGGACCTCCTCAGGATGAGAATATCAACCCCAGCTGTTGGGCTTTATCTTGGCTGGGACCACACACAGTTTATAAAACTGATTTAAATAATTTAAAAAAACAAAAGTTGCATATTTACATATTGTTACATAGGTTGAAAAAAGACCAAGGTCCATCAAGTTCAACCTTTCTCTATCATTTATACATTTTTTGCCACTAAATTATCTATAACATTATTGTATTCCCCTTTTACAACGCCAAGTCAGACCAACTGGTGAGAATTTTCTTTTCGTGTTTTGCTCTATGAAGATCTGTGGTCATCCTCTGTAAACTGATAAAGCCAGAGGAACGCGGACAGTTAACATTGATAACATTGATAACATTGATTGATTGTCAGTGTTGTATTTTTATGTGCATTCAGAGACTTGATAGTTTAGACAGGTGATGCAGTTTCTCTACCTGAGCTATACATATCAGTCAGATTTAATTGTTTTTCTGTTTGTAAGCGGCATTTGGAGTAATCTATACAGTGAGTCACAGTTGTTCTTCAGGGAAAATCCAGCTGGTTGGGAAAAGGCGTTGCGGATAAATATACTTTTACATGTAGCACAGAATGGACAAGGAGGACAACATCAAGATCGCTCCAGAAAGAGTGAGTATGGATTTATCTACCCTGAAATTCTTAGCAAAATACAGTGCATTCAACCCAGTACCACTGTCGAGGTTGGGAATTTTGGGGAAACCACAAATGGGGTCTCTCAGGGTCACAGAGACGGATTTCAAATCGATCTGCGCAGATATATGTATGATGAAAAATGACCACAGAGAGACGTGTCTCTATCCGGGAGAAGCCCAATGCTCTTCTAACCCGTATATTGTAAAACAATCACAGTTATACAATTCAACATTGTCCTTGATTGGTTAGAGGTAAACGACAAGGCTTATGTAGTACATCATCAGCCTGCTACTGGCTTTCTAATACCAGTTTGAACCAGCTACTGAATACTTGCATTGTTCAGCCTAGCATAATTTTTTCCAATAACACATTCCAAAGGCGCATCCCAGTATGCACATCAGCATCTGAGCAATAATCATACAAACACAGATAATCTTATTATATGGACAATTGATTCATAGCCTGGACTTTCACAGTCCCCACTTAATAAGATTATCTGTCTACCTTCATCTTAAATCTAGGGGTTTCCCAGGGAATTTTACGTCCCATGCTACAGTATATAGGTACGTGCCAGTCACATTCTTGGACCCTATACTCATCTGGGACCCCCCTTGGGACTGCAATTACATCTATATATACATGGGGTCTTCCAATAGGTCATTATTTGACACAGCTCTACGGGCTCTGGCTCCACCCTTGGATACCTATTTTATCTGTTCGTGAGTAACTCCATGATTTACAGGGGCTATTAGGATTGGCATTATTATTTTCATTAGGGTACATTGTCCTGACCAAGGAAGGTTGAGTCTAGATCTTACCTTGAGGTCAGCACATAACCAAAACAAATCTGCTACAGATTTTCTGTGGTTCTTTTTCAGATGTTAAATGAAAAGGAGGATACTTGGTCGGTGCTAGTCCACCTAGGGTCGACTTGTGAACCTTAGTGATCTGCTCTTGATAAAGAGCCAAAGCGTGATGAGGCTTCATGTGAACAGTTTGTGGCACTGACTAAGGGGCACTTTGCACACTGCGACATCGCAGGTGCGATGTCGGTGGGGTCAAATTGAAAATGACGCACTTCCGGCATCGCATGCGACATCGCAGTGTGTAAAGGCTGGATGATACGATTAACGAGCGCAAAAGCGTCGTAATCGTATCATCGGTGCAGCGTCGGCGTAATCCATGATTACGCTGACGCGACAGTCCGATGTTGTTCCTCGCTCCTGCGGCTGCACACATTGCTGTGTGTGAAGTCGCAGGAGCGAGGAACGTCTCCTACCGGCCTCACTGCGGCTTCCGTAGGATATGCGGAAGGAAGGAGGTGGGCAGGATGTTGACATCCTGCTCATCTCCGCCCCTCCGCTCTGATTGGCCGCCTGCCGTGTGACGTCGCAGTGACGCCGCACGACCCGCCCCCTTAACAAGGAGGCGGGTCGCCGGCCACAGGGACGTCGCACGGCAGGTGAGTGTGTGTGTGAAGCTGGCGTAGCGATAACTTTCGCTACGCCAGCTATCACCACATATCGCTACTGCGACGGGGGCGGGCACTATCGCACTCGGCATCGCAGCATCGGGCTGCGATGTCGTAGTGTGCAAAGCCCGCCTTAGTGAAGCCTTCTGAGATAATGGGTGGAATGGCAACCGCTCTCTGCTTCAGTTGTTTCAGATCCATTGGTTTCTGAGGCAAGACGTTAACTCGCGTGTCACTGTCAGGGCTCAGCAGACTAGGCTGGAGAGACATTAGCTTGGTGGGATGGGCTCTTTCAAAACTTTTCCTGGGATTAGAGGGTTTACAGCTGACATTTTGTATTAAGGAAAATCAATCACTGAATATATTCATATGAGTTAGTAGGAAATAAAAGCATTCATAAAAATATGTTTGGCTACATCAACTAAGCCATGAAATTTGGGTCTGTGAAATAGCTGAGTTAAGTATTTTAGGTTACTCAATTCGTACCCTCAACAGTCCCCTAAGGGCTCACTTCTGCCATTTCCGAATACTAAGGGTATTGTGTTCCCTTAGGAAGAGAGGAAGAAAGATCTGTTGGGAAAACCTGCCTGACTGAACGTTGAGGCATGGGCGGAGAGGGGAAAGGATTTTATTCACCAGTTTGAGACCAAGGACTCCTAGGCGAGTCCTCACCCTTTGTAGTTGGACTTTCCCAGGTCTCAAGGCTCTCTAAGTCCTCTCTTCTACCTGTTTTGGCAATGATGGTCTGAGACTGTATAGGTCTTTTGAAAAGGATAAATACAAGCAAGATGCTCATGTGGTGCCCTGGACTAGCCAGGTAGCCACAGACAGAACATACACACACCCCCACCCCCGGATAGTAACATTAGTCAGACACAAAACCCTTGTTGCCTCCCTCCAGGGTCTGATGTCCACACCAGGTGGGGCAGAGCCAGGTGGTTGGCCCCACCCACCGAGCAGTACACAGGCCTGGAGGCGGGAAAAGCAGTGAGATAGAGTTTGGAGGAGATGAGTTCAGGAGGTGAAAGTGAGAGGTCACGTACTGCGAGTGTCTGGGTTGGAGCCCAGGCACTGTGAGCAAGGTTGGCAGACGGTGGTGGCCATCTGCAGGCGTTGGTAGAACTCCACAGAGCCGTAAGGACCAGGGCTGGGTGGGGGCCCACCGGTACCGGACCGGGGAACGGAGTGAAGCTAAGCACACCCAGGCAGGGCCATCGGACCCCGACCAGGCTTGGAGCCGCCGACAATAGTCAAATCCGAATGTGACAGGAACCCCCGGGGTTCCCTAATAACCAAGTCCCGATTGAAGGCAACCGCTCACACCGTGAGGACATACCACCACCGGCTAAAAGTCCAAGGGCCAGCGCCTGCGGGCAAAACAGGCTCCTCCGGTATCTATACACCGGGGAGCGGACTACCGTTGGGAAGGCATTGGAGTCAACACAGTACATAAAGGTGCAGGGAGAGACAGCCACCATCACCTGTCTGGGGAGAGACACAGCAGTCGGCAGCAGCCACAGCGCCGGACCCGAGCGTTAGCGAGCGCAGCGCCCCGCCGCCCATGACAACTTGGCGTCACAAACAGGATAGAACTGATCTACTTACCAGTAGAAGTGTGCCTTGTATCCCCGCCTGCGGCGTCCGGCCGAAAATTTTGAAGCACCGCCATCTTTGGCGCGAAGATTTCCCACTCGAGCATCTTCCCCGAGCAGGGAATGGGCAAAAAGCAAAGCCCCGCCCCCCAAAGCGGAAGTGCTAAAGAGAACCAAGGGGGGCAGGTGAAAACCTGCCTAATGTAACCGAGGCCATAAAAGCAGGGAAGCCAGGACTCTGCAAACATTTGGCTCCTGGAACACTGCTGCGCAAGATGTCCCGTCCGTCCGGCACCGTTGAAACCCCAGAGCCCACGCCAGGAACAGCGGTGTGGGTGGAGGTCCGGACCGCACGAATGTGCAGCCGCCTGCAGGCTCAAGTGCAGTCTCTCGTGGAAGAATGGATGGCCGACATGGCGGAAGTGGCGGCAGCCGTGCGGAGACGCGAGGTGGAGACAGAGTTGGAGAAGCGGGTAGGTGACCCACGCCCCTCGCCGGTCGCTGCGGCTGAGGGGCCCGGTCTGCACCTGCTCACCCTGCTGCTTCCCCCACTATCTGTTTCGGCTGCTGCTGCCCCGCCATTAGGCGCGCTACCCCCACCACCGGTAGCGGAGTTCCGGCCATCCGCCCTGGAGGACCAGCCTGCCCGCGATGTCCGCAGACGACCCGCACCGCTACCATGGAAGATCCAGCGGGAGGTGCCCGTCCGCGAAGAAGAGCCGTCGGCACCGGAAGTGGCCGCACCGAAGTCCGTTCCGGCTCCTGTAGTCCGTCCAGTCCAGAAGGAGGCGGAGGCCCAGCTGGTAAGGACCCCTGTTCCCCAAACCCAAACCTCGGCTGAGGCTGCGCCGGGTCGCCGCTGTGAGGCAGCACCCCAGGCCATGTCACCGCGGGACCGTCCAAAAAGGGCGCCAGTTGTGGGCAGCGTGAAGGAAGTCCCGCGGGGCCCGACCTGTGCGTGGGGGCATGCAGACGCCCCTTATTGGGACAGGGAACCAAACCCACTGGGTGGGAAATTGCCGAGAGGGAGTGACAAAGAGCCGAAGTGGTGGCCCGCACCATCCGCGAAAAGGACAACCTCCGCCATGCTACATTCCGGGTATGGGGCCCGGTGTATGAAGGTCAGGTCCGGAGATTTGATCCCCATTGGGAGTATGGCTTTATTCATGAGCCAGGCCTGGAGACCGAGGTGTTCGTGGCTCGCTGAGACGTGCATGCCCATCTGCCGATGGGTCACCCAGGCCGAGACCTGCTGCCAGGTGACCTCGTGTCCTACACTCGACACTGTGGGGAGAGGGGCTGGTTTGCCCTCGAAGTACAGGTAAGGGAAGGCCGTAGTTTCCAAGCGGAGTCCCAGTCCCCTCCTCCACCTTGCCATCAGGATGTCGAGGTGGAGAAAGTCTACGAGGAGGTCGACCTAAAATGAAGGCAGCGGTCCACCATTTCACCCTGTTGTCCCCCGTTGGGACCCTCAGCAAGATGAACACTAATCAATCCGAAAGGTCATCTGATTGCCGTCCGAGAGGAGAGCCATCCCCGTTGGGACTGGAGTTGCCCTAATGGTGGGTTCACCCCCATACCCACATGAGGGGAACTACTCATGGACATGGCCGAGAACTAGCAGGCCACCCACGAACTTGTGGGCCTGTAAATAATGTTGTGGGATGGATACCGTGGCCGCCTCCGGAGAGGCAGATTGGAGGAAGGGCCTGCAGCAGAGCAGGCTGGGGCCCAGCCACCACCAGGACCGGTGGCCATCCTCCGGGGGTCAGGGGTAGCCCTTAGACGTGGGGTCCCCTGAAGTGATAGTCGGGTGCGAGTTACCGTACCCGTTCCCGCTCGGGCAGCCTGAACCTGGACTGGGGTCAAGGGGTGCTGCCCACTTCTTAGGGGCAGCATCAGGGCTAGGTTGCTTGGGTGGGAGAGCGGAAGACATCCATCAGTCCGTCAGTATTAAATATGTTTTATATGTCCAACGTTTAAAGTGACCAGAAGAATGCTTATGTTTTACCGTTTACCATGTTATTTATATTTTTACAGTTTGAAAAATAAAACCGGTGATGGACGGGCAGCCTGCGGACGGTCTGCATTTTACCAAGGGGGAATGTGTCGCCCTGGACTAGCCAGGTAGCCACAGACAGAACACACACACCCCCATTCCCGGATAGTAACATTAGTCAGACACAAAACCCTTGTTGCCTCCCTCCAGGGTCTGATGTCCACACCAGGTGGGGAGTAGCCAGGCGGTTGGCCCCACCCACCGAGGAGTACACAGGCCTGGAGGCGGGAAAAGCAGTGAGATAGAGTTTGGAAGAGATGAGTTCAGGAGGTGAAAGTGAGAGGTCACGTACTGCGAGTGTCTGGGTTGGAGCCCAGGCACTGTGAGCAAGGTTGGCAGACGGTGGTGGCCATCTGCAGGAGTTGGTGGAACTCCGCAGAGCCGTAAGGACCAGGGCTGGGCAGTGGCCCACCGATACCGGACCGGGGAACGGAGTGAAGCTAAGCACACCCAGGCAGGGCCATCGGACCCCGACCAGGCTTGGAGCCGCCGACAATAGTCAAATCCGAATGTGACAGGAACCCCCGGGGTTCCCTAATAACCAAGTCCCGATTGAAGGCAACCGCTCACACCGTGAGGACATACAGCCACCGCCACCGGCTAAAAGTCCAAGGGCCAGCGCCTGCGGGCAAAACGGGCTCCTCCGGTATCTATACACCAGGGAGCGGACTACTGTTGGGAAGCCATTGGAGTCAACACAGTACATAAAGGTGCAGGGAGAGACAGCCACCATCACCTGTCTGGGGAGAGACACAGCAGCCGGCTGCGGGACCCGTCCATCCAGCCGTTTGGTTTACCGGAGACTTTGTGCATCTCTTGCTGAGTGAGTACACCCGTGTCATCCGGCACCGCGCCGCGCTGTCCCTGAAACACTGCACCTCACCGACCCTGCCTCCCCATCACACCACCGGGCCCCGGGACCACCAACCCCTACCCACGGAGGGGGAAAACAACATCCCAGCTGCTCCCTACCATCGCTCCCGGGATCCCCGTCACCAGCAGCAGTGGTGCCCATCTTCACCACAACCCGTGGGTGGCATCACAGACTAAATCTCCAAACAAACCACCACCTTTTCACTCACGGGGGAGGAGCGCCGCTCGAGTCCCCGGATCCGGCCCACCGCCCGAGCCACCGAGCAGCAGCCGCAGCGCCGGACCCGAGCGTTAGCGAGCGCAGCGCCCTGCCGCCCGCGACACTCAGTGCAGCTCCAGTGGATCGACCCCTCTACAATGCGAGACATGAATCCATGTCCTGCCGTTGAGCTTCTCCTGTGAATGTCGCCCCGTGATCACGTCATGGGAGTGCTGATGGGTGCAGGGAATGACGTGTTCCCTGCTGGAGCATTTTAAATCCCTTGGTCAGAGATTGATATAACTAGTTAATAGCCACAGGAAGATATCCAATCTGCCCGCAGCTGTTAGAGGCACATAAGGGCTGATCAAATGAGCCGACATGTGCATGGAAACATGCAGGCTCAGTATGTGAGTCCACATCAAATGGAGGGACACAGTCTTGGACGTACCAGTACATCCAAGGTCAGGGAGGGCTTAAGACTGTGACATTCAGCTCTAGTTTTAGGTGAAATTTATGCAGAAATATGGAATATTCTGCAGGATTCACTAAATTTCAAAGCATAGATAGATAGTAGATAGATGATAGATAGAATGAAAAAAAGAGAGGACTGTCAGCACTTACTATAATGTGAAGATATAAACTACTAGAAAAAGTTTTTAGAGTTGCTTAGAACATTAAATGGCCATTGTAATACCAAACAAGTGCCACGCCATGTCACGTCACGGGCGACAACCTCCTTTGCTGGGTCCAACTCTACTCTTACTTTATATTGCATCTAACTGGGCTCCTAAAAAACCAACACAAGATCAGTGAGTAACCCTGGAAGTTAAAAACACATGAGGCTAATGGCAAGATGGGGGTTGGTGTGCAAAGCCATTCTGAAAGACATCACTCCATACTAATTATAAACGATAGATAGATAACAGAAATAGATAAAAAGATAGATGGATAGATAGAAATATGGCCGGCTTTACCTATATGCAAATGGTGCGGTCGCACAGGGCGTCAGCCAGCAGACAGCAGAGGGGGCGCCGCAAGGAGCAGCAATTTACTTTCACTTGCTGCCCAATGCAGTGCCCAGGATTTAGCAGGAGGCGCCTCCCCTCCTCTGTGCTCTGCGTCTTGTCTTCACCCGTCTACACCAGAGAGAGGGGGGATGGGCGCCTTCACTGCTTCAGCCATAGAAGCTGCTACTATAGAGCCACTGTGCTGTCTGTATGTGTTATGTATAAGATGAGTGTGTGCCCTGTATACTGTGCAATTTCTATCTATCTATCTATCTTACCTATCTATAATACCTATCTATCTATATCTAGCTATCTACAGTGGGTACGGAAAGTATTCAGACCCCTTTAAATTTTGTACTCTTTGTTTCATTGCAGCCATTTGGTAAATTCAAAAAACTCCATTTTTTTTCTCATTAATGTACACTCTGCACCCCATCTTGACAAAAAACCACCAGAAATGTAGGCATTTTTGCAAATATATTAAACAAGCAAAACTGAAATATCACATGGTCATACGTATTCACACCTTTTGCTTAGTATTGAGTAGAAGCACCCTTTTAAGCTAGTACAGCCATTTGTCTTCTTGGGAATGATGCAACAAGTTTGCATCATTTCGGTTCTCACTTGAAGATACCAGTGTAACGCGTGCGCAGTGCGATTCTCACATCAGCCGGTAACGGAGGAGATAGGGATATAAATCCCTCCCTCTCCTCCGCAGCGCTGGCCCTCCCCTCCTCAGTGCTGGCACCCCCCTCCGCAACTGTGTCTGATCGCACGATCGGACCACAGTCGCATGACACTCGCATGACACTCGACTCTTGCTGTGCTGCGAGCGTGAGTTGTCATGCGAGGACTTGCAGTAATCCCCGTATGGCCTCAGCCTTAGGATACAAAAAAAATGGCCTCTGGTCCTCATTTGTTTCTGGGGAAACTGGTAAAAAATCAGTAGGGTGGGGGCACCAAAGGGTAGTTTTGCACAGGCTTAGCTGGCCCTGAATGGAATTGGTTTCAAATATTGATTCTATCCATAGATGTAAAGTATGTGCTTTGTAAAGTTATGAGAGAATGCAAAAGTAAGATTGTTAAAAGTACCTCCCTACTAATGGAACATTTTAAATGATCCAGAGACAGTGAAGTATGTACTGTTAGGAGTCCTAAATCAAGCATGGCATGTGTTAGATTTTATTCTTGTGCTGGTTGAAGTTATATTGCCAGGTAATGCAAATTTTCAGGTACCAAGAGAGATAATATTCCTCTATTAGGCCCTATGCGCGCACCGCGTTTTTTGCTGCAGAAAAGGTGCAGTTTTTGTTCATAACCTTTTTGCAGTCCTTCCCCAGCAAAATCTAAGGGAAAACGAAAATGCCGTGCCCACACTGCGTTTTTTTTTCCAATAGGTTTTGCTTCAAAATTTCTGCCCACGGATTTTGCACTGTGGAATTAATGTGCATGTCATTTCTTTTCCGCGGGCACCTGCGTTTTTTGCCATAGATAATGGTAAAAAACCACAGGGACCAACCCGCGGATAAACCGAGGCAAATCCGCGGCATTGTTTTTGCCGCAAGTGTGGGAATTCTGCATGAGGGTGCAGATTTTTCTTAAGAAAATCAAATTTCCCAGTGTGCACAACCCTTAAATGTTTTAAATGTGGTGACGTTTGATGTATTTCAAGGCATTGCCGGTGCACAAGGGATTGTGAGGAGTAAACAGTATTATGGGGAAAAATAGGTATTTACACAGACAAAATAGCCATAAGAGCTTTTCTTTCAGACTCATGTGCCCCATTTTGGACAGAAAGGTAAAAATGACTGAGTACTACCAGGGAGGAAAGAGCACTTTCAATCTTTTGTAAGGCCTTGAATTAAGCTTATGTACATCTAGATGCAAGAGTATTTCCAGCACACCTGTACATTTTCTTTATGCATGCCGTAGTTTATATATACAGTTGTTTTGTCTTATTAGTTTATTTTTCTTTTCTTTTGTTTGCTAGTTTTGTTTGTTCTTTTGCAACTTAAATATATTGTTATATCTGTGAAGCTCAGACAAGTGTCAGAAAAGTTTAATCTGAGCTTTAGGGCTCATGTGCACGTTGCGTACTTACATGCATTTACACTGCATATTGCACTGCAACGTAAATTCATGCTTCCTGCGTCCCCTGCACAGTCTATGTAGATTGTGTATGAGACGTTCGCACAATACTTTTTTGAACGCAGCGATTTGGGTGCTAAAATTTTGACCCAAATCCGTGCATTCAGAAAAGCAGCATGTCAATTATTCCGTGTGCTTTGAATGCAGCTCCCACTGTGTCTATGGTGGGGGCAGCAGCCATAGCGCATAAAATCGGCTTTTTTCTACAAAAAAACTGCATCCATTACGCAGTGTTTCTGCAGCGATTTGAAGCGCACATGTGCTGTCAAATCGCTGCAGAATATTCAGCAGTTACGTGCGCATGAGCCCTAAATGTGAGTGCAATTTAAAACAGGAGTTAGGTTCTTAGTATGCTGGTTGTTTTCTGTGTTTTCTATCAGACTCACTGTGAAGTGAATGAGGTTTATTTGCCTGTACTCTTTTATTTTAGCTCCATTTTTTTTAATAGAGTTCAGGTGTAACACAGATCACAGTGACTCGCCCACCCCAGGGCTATGGGACACCCGGTGCCGGGCCGGACTAGTCCGGTGGTAGTCAGTGGTGGCTGGGCCCGGCTCCGTGGCCCTGGTGGGTGTCAGTTGAATATGTGGCTTGCTTGTTAATGGTTGTGTTCGTGACGCCACCTGTGGTATGCGGCTAATAAGCCGCCGCTGCTGTGTAAGGCCACCGGGATGATGTGATGGCAGCTATGGTGGTACTGCTCCCCACAGGTGGAGCAATGCCCGGGGCACAGTTGGTGCTTGTAAGTGTCTATGCAGATGGAATAACAGAGACGAGTCCAAAGGTGCAGTTCCAGTTCTTTTACTCACAGTTTCCGTCACAGTTGCAGGGACCCTCAGACTGCTGGGACCACTGTCAGGGACCTCCGTCAGTTCTGGATGATTCAGAGCGTGAAATCCGGTTCCCTCTCTTTAGTGTCTCTTTTTCTGCTGTCTTCACTAGCCTTGCCTTAGGTAGATGGACTTGGCTTGGCCTCCATTACAGCCTCCAGACTGGGGGGTCACCTGTCGGCTGATTACCCCTTTTCTGAAGGTCTGCTCTGGGTTCTGGCCCTGGGAGCTTGCAATTCCCTGGGCCTCGGTTTTTACTGTCTGGAGACTGTCTTTTCACTCCTCCAGTTTCTAGGGACCGTCCCCTGTCGCAGCTAATCACTCCACCGATGTCACTGTGGAACGGGCCACCGCAGCCTGCAGCTACCCGTAGCGCCTCTGGGCCCTCGGCAGCGGTACCCAACAAGGACTGCTCGTGGTACCTTACAGGACTACCCGCGGCCCTGCGACCCTTTCTTCTCTTCTCGTCCTACATGCTCACTCCTCACTCTCCCACTCCCTGAGCGAACTGAAACTAACTTCACTTCCCTTTCTCTATCTGCTCTCAGTGGCTCCTCCCACCTCCCCAGTTGCTAAGCTACCACCCTATGGGAGCAGGGATGGGTCTTACAGCCCCTCTCAGCATGCAGCATGGGAGGGTTGCCTGCCACTTTCCCTGGTCCTGTGTGTCCCTAGCAATGGGTGTAGTGTGGATTTACCAGGGGACCGGAGTTCACTCTCTTCCTCTCCCAGAATGGGGCATCACACCGCTGATGGGGTGCAATGACCTGTGGCGACGGAAGCCTCAGGGGCGCCACACTCCCCCACAGCAAATCCCAGCACGTCCTCGGGCTGAAAAACAACAAAAACATATGGAGAACTGCAAAACATTTTTGGTATGCAATAACATAAACTGTAAAACACTTCTTCCCTTTATGGGAGGCACATATCATGAACGTTGCAAACTTCTTATAAAGAAACTATGTGTGCACTTCCAGTCCATTGCACGGTTCAGGCACATCCCCCATAATTCTGGTAGGGGGCACAACGGGTGCAACTAATTACATTTTTGGCTACTACAAGTCCAGTAGCCCGTCAGTTCGTTTCAAACAAACAAAGTAACATCTTCGACCAGCCATTAAGTCCAATGGCCTGGTTGCATCAGACAGATCAACAACATACCAGCCATTAAGTCCAATGGCCTGGTAGGACATAAAACACATACACCACACACCAGCCACTAAGTCCAGTGGCCTGGTATGACATGACACCTAAACATTCACCGGGGCCCACATTCCAGTTCAGTGGCCCGGTAGCACATAACATGGGGGGTGACGTCTTCAAAAAGAATCAGGGGCAGTACAGCAGGAAAGGGTGTCATCTTCGAAAAGAATAAGGGGCATACAGGGGCTATATACAGTTCAGCATCTCTTCATCTTTACTCTTCATTGCGGGGGTCCTTCTTTGGCCGTGCACCTTGCATCAAACAAGCCATGGAGATCCGGGTCTGTGTCTCCTGCGTGGCTGTTGCAGGCCCGCGGCTCAGTTCTGCGGCTTGGGCCTGCGTTGGGGTAGTGCTGCGGCTGCTGCTGACAGGGGAGACGCTACACGCTGGCATAGTGCGGCGCCACTCCGGTTCCCCCGAGGCCGTCTCCTCCCGGGCCTCCCGCTCCTGCTGGTACTCCTGCACCAATCTCCGGCAGGTCAGCTCGTTTTGCAGTGCGGTTTCCTTGGGGCGCAGGGGCTTTTGCAGTCCTCTACTCTCTATGGGCGCTGCGTCCCAGTGCACTCCCGGGGATGTCGCTCCCAGGAGACTCACAGGGGGACTCGGTAGGGGGCCCACTAGCTGGTCGGGGTCCACCCCTCCCCAGGCTCCGTCTGCGGGGGTTTCGGGCAGGCCTCCGGTGTTCTGGTGGTCGCTGTCTTGCTGCAGGGTGCTGGTATCGGAGCTGCGGTCGTGGCACGCGCGCCTGCAGGAGGACCGGGCAGGAACCCCACCTGGCAATCCGGGTTCCGCCGGCTGGGGGTGTCACTCTCTTTACCCGGCTCTGCAGCGGCTGCTGGATCTTCTCCGCTCTCCAGGACGCAGGACACAACCCGGTTCTGAGGTGCGTGTCCCGGCTCGGCCACTCCTCCTCTGGCCGCTCGTTGCTCGGCGTCCATCCTTTTAGCTTCTTCACGCGCCATCTTTTCTTCCTCCGCCTTCTATGGCGGGCACCGCTTCGCGTGCTTTTCTTGGACAAGGGGGCGGGGCTTCTCTTCGCGCCCTTTCTTCTTGCACGCCCCCCTTCTTCCCGCTCTCAGCAGCGCTAATGGCGGCGGTTTCTCAGCAAAGTACACTGTCTGTCACACGGTTCTTCAGGCGCACAGTACCTGGTTGGACCGGGCACGAGATCCTGTTCGTGACGCCAAAGTTGACTCGCCCACCCCAGGGCTATGGGACACCCGGTGCCGGGCCGGACTAGTCCGGTGGTAGTCAGTGGTGGCTGGGCCCGGCTCCGTGGCCCTGGTGGGTGTCAGTTGAATATGTGGCTTGCTTGTTAATGGTTGTGTTCGTGACGCCACCTGTGGTATGCGGCTAATAAGCCGCCGCTGCTGTGTAAGGCCACCGGGATGATGTGATGGCAGCTATGGTGGTACTGCTCCCCACAGGTGGAGCAATGCCCGGGGCACAGTTGGTGCTTGTAAGTGTCTATGCAGATGGAATAACAGAGACGAGTCCAAAGGTGCAGTTCCAGTTCTTTTACTCACAGTTTCCGTCACAGTTGCAGGGACCCTCAGACTGCTGGGACCACTGTCAGGGACCTCCGTCAGTTCTGGATGATTCAGAGCGTGAAATCCGGTTCCCTCTCTTTAGTGTCTCTTTTTCTGCTGTCTTCACTAGCCTTGCCTTAGGTAGATGGACTTGGCTTGGCCTCCATTACAGCCTCCAGGCTGGGGGGTCACCTGTCGGCTGATTACCCCTTTTCTGAAGGTCTGCTCTGGGTTCTGGCCCTGGGAGCTTGCAATTCCCTGGGCCTCGGTTTTTACTGTCTGGAGACTGTCTTTTCACTCCTCCAGTTTCTAGGGACCGTCCCCTGTCGCAGCTAATCACTCCACCGATGTCACTGTGGAACGGGCCACCGCAGCCTGCAGCTACCCGTAGCGCCTCTGGGCCCTCGGCAGCGGTACCCAACAAGGACTGCTCGTGGTACCTTACAGGACTACCCGCGGCCCTGCGACCCTTTCTTCTCTTCTCGTCCTACATGCTCACTCCTCACTCTCCCACTCCCTGAGCGAACTGAAACTAACTTCACTTCCCTTTCTCTATCTGCTCTCAGTGGCTCCTCCCACCTCCCCAGTTGCTAAGCTACCACCCTATGGGAGCAGGGATGGGTCTTACAGCCCCTCTCAGCATGCAGCATGGGAGGGTTGCCTGCCACTTTCCCTGGTCCTGTGTGTCCCTAGCAATGGGTGTAGTGTGGATTTACCAGGGGACCGGAGTTCACTCTCTTCCTCTCCCAGAATGGGGCATCACACCGCTGATGGGGTGCAATGACCTGTGGCGACGGAAGCCTCAGGGGCGCCACAACAGGAATAAAGAAGTGAGGCAGAGCAGGAAATGTATATTGCTTTGTCTAAGCAACTGCGAGGGTTGTATGTTACTCTTTTGAGTGGGGAAGGACTGGAGGGGGTGTATATTAGAAAACATTTTTTCTGTTCATTTTTGTTTAAAGTGTGTTGTTACATGAGCTAAGATATGAAGAAAGGCATGGCCAGATAATGGACATACACAGAGAAGTGTTGTGTTATAATGTGGTCTTTGACCTTGAAGTTTTGGACAAATAACACATTTTTGTTTAAAGGCCCCTTTACACACTGAAACTTTCTAGCGATCCCACCAGCGATCCCAACCTGGCCGGGATCGCTACAAAGTCTCTGGTGAGCTGTCAAACAGGCAAACCTGGCCAACGACACAACAGCGATCCGGACCTGCAGAACGACCTAGCTAGTCATTGGGGACGTTGTAAAGCAGCTTTTTGAAAGGGAAGTCGCTAACGAAGTTGCTGTAAAGTCCCCTTTACACACTAAAACTTTGCTGCACAGCAGGAAACAAAGGACCAAAGAATGGTCCTGAACGATTTGTAGCGATCACAACTTCACAGCAGGGGCCAGGTCGCTGATGTGTTTCACACACTGCAATGTCGCTATAACGTCACAAAACCAGTGACGTTACAGCGATGTCGTTTGCGATGTTGCAGTGTGTAAAGCCACCTTAAAGCTTGATGCAGGAGACAACTAAAAACAGTGAACCTCAATTTGACACGTATTTTTTCCTAATGATAGGACCAGTACAATTTAGTAGGCAGTATAGGAAAAAGAAGCAATGGACTAGGAAAGGACTAAAGGTAAATTGCATTTGATTTGTGGGATCCAGAGCAGTCAGGGCTTTAAAATACAAAAAGAATACGGCACACTGTAAAGCGGGCTTTATAGGCTGCGTACCCGCCCCCGTCAATTGTGCGACACGGGCAAATCACTGCCCATCGCGCACAACCTAGCTTACACCCATCACACAGACTTACCTGTCCTGCGACATCGCTCTGGACGGTGATCCACCTCCTTTCTAAGGGGGCGGGTCGTGAGGCGTCACAGCGACGTCACACGGCAGCCATCCAATAGAAGTGGAGGGGCGGAGATGAGCAGGACGTAAACATCCCGCCCACCTCCTTCCTTCCGCATTGGCGGTGGAGGCAGGTAGGGAGATGTTCCTCGCTTCTGCGTTGTCACACACAGCGATGTGCGCTGCTGTAGGAACGAGGAACAACATCGCTAATTAGAAGAGAACGATTTTTTGTTTTAGGACGACCTCTCCGCGGCAAACAATTTTGGCCACTTTTGCGATCGTTTTAGGTCGCACATAAGTGTCACACACTGCGACAGTGGCGTAACTAGAGTTTGATGGGCCCTGGTGCAAAATTTGGACCAGGGCCCCCCTCCATGTACACCGACACTTAGGGTACGGGATAATAATGCTGACACTTGGCTTTTACCCACAGCACTCTGCTTTCCCATGATCTGATATCCATCTTATCCTCAGCACCCAGCTTTCCCATGCTCTGTCACACATCTTTCCCTCAGCACCCAGCTTTCCTATGCTCTGTCACACATCTTTCCCTCAGCACCCAGCTTTCCCATATCAGAGCATGGGAAAGCTGGGTGCTGAGAGATGTATAGCAGAGCATGGGAAAGCTGGGTGCTGAGGGAAAGAGCCTTCACACCTCAGCACAAAACATTCCCATCCCATACTTGTATCTTTGTCCCCCCTCGTACATAGTTCTCCAAATACTATAATGGCCCCCACATAGCCTTCCATATAGTATAAAGGGTCCCACATAACCGTTCATATATTAGAATGCACTTCCATAGTCCTCCATGTATTATAATACATTTTCCATAGTTCTCCATATTTTATACTGCACAACATAGTCCTCCCTGTTTTATAATGCACCCCCACAGACCATGTATAAACTAGCCTCCATAGTCCTCCATATATTATAATGTAGCCCCCATAGTCCTATATGTATTATAATGCAGCCCCATGAATCATATTGTATTATGCAGCCCCATACTCCTCCATGTATAATGCACCCCTATAGTCCATGTATAAGGTGTCCTTCATGTTTATTATGCAGTCCCATAGACCTCCATGTATCATGCAGCCAGCACCCCCAGGCCTCCATGTATCATGCAGCCAGCCCCCCAGGCCTCCACGTGTCATGCAGCCAGCTTGCCCCGGGGCCTCTACGTGTCATGCTGCTAGCCCAGCCCCCCAGCCCCACCAGGTGTCATGCAGCCAGCCCCACAGGCCTCCATGTGTCATGCAGCCAGCCCCCCAGGCCTCCATGTGTCATGCAGCCAGCCCCACCAGGTGTCATGCAGCCAGCCCCACAGGCCTCTATGTGTCATGCAGCCAGCCCCACCAGGTGTCATGCAGCCAGCCCCCCCAGGGCCTCTATGTGTCATGCAGCCAGCCCCACCAGGCCTCCATGTGTCATGCAGCCAGCCCCACCAGGTGTCATGCAGCCAGCCCCCCAGGCCTCCATGTGTCATGCAGCCAGCCCCACAGGCCTCTATGTGTCATGCAGCCAGCCCCACCAGGTGTCATGCAGCCAGACCCCCAGGCCTCTATGTGTCATGCAGCCAGCCCCACCAGGTGTCATGCAGCCAGCCCCCCAGGCCTCTATGTGTCATGCAGCCAGTCCCACCAGGTGTCATGCAGCCAGCCTCCCCAGGGCCTCTATGTGTCATGCAGCCAGCTTGCCCCGGGGCCTCTACGTGTCATGCTGCCAGCCCCCCAGCCCCACCAGGTGTCATGCAGCCAGCCCCACCAGGTGTCATGCAGCCAGCCCCCCAGGCCTCCATGTGTCATGCAGCCAGCCCCCCAGGCCTCCATGTGTCATGCAGCCAGCCCCACAGGCCTCTATGTGTCATGCAGCCAGCCCCACCAGGTGTCATGCAGCCAGCCCCCCAGGCCTCCATGTGTCATGCAGCCAGCCCCCCAGGCCTCCATGTGTCATGCAGCCAGCCCCACAGGCCTCTATGTGTCATGCAGCCAGCCCCACCAGGTGTCATGCAGCCAGCCCCACAGGCCTCTATGTGTCATGCAGCCAGCCCCACCAGGTGTCATGCAGCCAGACCCCCAGGCCTCTATGTGTCATGCAGCCAGCCCCACCAGGTGTCATGCAGCCAGCCCCCCAGGCCTCTATGTGTCATGCAGCCAGTCCCACCAGGTGTCATGCAGCCAGCCTCCCCAGGGCCTCTATGTGTCATGCAGCCAGCTTGCCCCGGGGCCTCTACGTGTCATGCTGCCAGCCCCCCAGCCCCACCAGGTGTCATGCAGCCAGCCCCACCAGGTGTCATGCAGCCAGCCCCCCAGGCCTCCATGTGTCATGCAGCCAGCCCCCCAGGCCTCCATGTGTCATGCAGCCAGCCCCACAGGCCTCTATGTGTCATGCAGCCAGCCCCACCAGGTGTCATGCAGCCAGCCCCCCAGGCCTCCATGTGTCATGCAGCCAGCCCCCCAGGCCTCCATGTGTCATGCAGCCAGCCCCACAGGCCTCTATGTGTCATGCAGCCAGCCCCACCAGGTGTCATGCAGCCAGACCCCCAGGCCTCCATGTGTCATGCAGCCAGCCCCCCCAGGGCCTCTATGTGTCATGCAGCCAGCCCCACAGGCCTCTATGTGTCATGCAGCCAGCCCCACCAGGTGTCATGCAGCCAGCCCCCCAGGCCTCCATGTGTCATGCAGCCAGCCCCCCCAGGCCTCCATGTGTCATGCAGCCAGCCCCCCAGGCCTCCATGTGTCATGCAGCCAGCCCCACCAGGTGTCATGCAGCCAGCCCCCCCAGGGCCTCTATGTGTCATGCAGCCAGCCCCACCAGGTGTCATGCAGCCAGACCCCCAGGCCTCTATGTGTCATGCAGCCAGCCCCACCAGGTGTCATGCATCCAGCCCCCCAGGCCTCCATGTGTCATGCAGCCAGCCCCCCCAGGGCCTCTATGTGTCATGCAGCCAGCCCCACCAGGTGTCATGCAGCCAGCCCCCCCAGGGCCTCTATGTGTCATGCAGCCAGCCCCACCAGGTGTCATGCAGCCAGCCCCCCAGGCCTCCATGTGTCATGCAGCCAGCCCCACAGGCCTCTATGTGTCATGCAGCCAGCCCCACCAGGTGTCATGCAGCCAGCCCCCCAGGCCTCCATGTGTCATGCAGCCAGCCCCCCCAGGGCCTCTATGTCTCATGCAGCCAGCCCCACAGGCCTCTATGTGTCATGCAGCCAGCCCCACCAGGTGTCATGCAGCCAGCCCCCCCAGGGCCTCTATGTGTCATGCAGCCAGCCCCACCAGGTGTCATGCAGCCAGACCCCCAGGCCTCTATGTGTCATGCAGCCAGCCCCACCAGGTGTCATGCAGCCAGCCCCCCAGGCCTCCATGTGTCATGCAACCAGCCCCCCCAGGCCTCCATGTGTTATGCAGCCAGTCCCACCAGGTGTCATGCAGCCAGTCCCCCAGCCCCACCAGGTGTCATGCAGCCAGCCCCACCAGGTGTCATGCAGCCAGCCCCCCAGGCCTCCATGTGTCATGCAGCCAGCCCCCCAGGCCTCCATGTGTCATGCAGCCAGCCCCACAGGCCTCTATGTGTCATGCAGCCAGCCCCACCAGGTGTCATGCAGCCAGCCCCCCAGGCCTCCATGTGTCATGCAGCCAGCCCCCCCAGGGCCTCTATGTGTCATGCAGCCAGCCCCACCAGGTGTCATGCAGCCAGCCCCCCCAGGGCCTCTATGTGTCATGCAGCCAGCCCCACCAGGTGTCATGCAGCCAGACCCCCAGGCCTCCATGTGTCATGCAGCCAGCCCCACCAGGTGTCATGCAGCCAGCCCCCCAGGCCTCCATGTGTCATGCAGCCAGCCCCCCCAGGGCCTCTATGTGTCATGCAGCCAGCCCCACCAGGTGTCATGCAGCCAGCCCCCCAGGCCTCCATGTGTCATGCAACCAGCCCCCCCAGGCCTCCATGTGTCATGCAGCCAGTCCCACCAGGTGTCATGCAGCCAGCCGCCCCAGGGCCTCTATGTGTCATGCAGCCAGCCCCACAGGCCTCTATGTGTCATGCAGCCAGCCCCACCAGGTGTCATGCAGCCAGCCCCCCAGGCCTCCATGTGTCATGCAGCCAGCCCCCCCAGGGCCTCTATGTGTCATGCAGCCAGCCCCACCAGGTGTCATGCAGCCAGCACCCCCAGGGCCTCTATGTGTCATGCAGCCAGCCCCACCAGGTTTCATGCAGCCAGACCCCCAGGCCTCTATGTGTCATGCAGCCAGCCCCACCAGGTGTCATGCAGCCAGCCCCCCAGGCCTCCATGTGTCATGCAGCCAGCCCCCCCAGGGCCTCTATGTGTCATGCAGCCACCCCCACCAGGTGTCATGCAGCCAGACCCCCAGGCCTCTATGTGTCATGCAGCCAGCCCCACCAGGTGTCATGCAGCCAGACCCCCAGGCCTCTATGTGTCATGCAGCCAGCCCCACCAGGTGTCATGCAGCCAGACCCCCAGGCCTCTATGTGTCATGCAGCCAGCCCCACCAGGTGTCATGCAGCCAGCCCCCCAGGCCTCTATGTGTCATGCAGCCAGCCCCACCAGGTGTCATGCAGCCAGACCCCCAGGCCTCTATGTGTCATGCAGCCAGCCCCACCAGGTGTCATGCAGCCAGCCCCCCAGGCCTCCATGTGTCATGCAACCAGCCCCCCCAGGCCTCCATGTGTCATGCAGCCAGTCCCACCAGGTGTCATGCAGCCAGCCCCCCAGGCCTCCATGTGTCATGCAACCAGCCCCCCCAGGCCTCCATGTGTCATGCAGCCAGTCCCACCAGGTGTCATGCAGCCAGCCCCCCAGCCCCACCAGGTGTCATGCAGCCAGCCCCACCAGGTGTCATGCAGCCAGCCCCCCAGGCCTCCATGTGTCATGCAACCAGCCCCCCCAGGCCTCCATGTGTCATGCAGCCAGTCCCACCAGGTGTCATGCAGCCAGCCTCCCAGCCCCACCAGGTGTCATGCAGCCACCCCCACCAGGTGTCATGCAGCCAGCCCCCCCAGGGCCTCTATGTGTCATGCAGCCAGCCCCACCAGGTGTCATGCAGCCAGACCCCCAGGCCTCTATGTGTCATGCAGCCAGCCCCACCAGGTGTCATGCAGCCAGCCCCCCAGGCCTCCATGTGTCATGCAACCAGCCCCCCCAGGCCTCCATGTGTCATGCAGCCAGTCCCACCAGGTGTCATTCAGCCAGCCGCCCCAGGGCCTCTATGTGTCATGCAGCCAGCCCCACAGGCCTCTATGTGTCATGCAGCCAGCCCCACCAGGTGTCATGCAGCCAGCCCCCCAGGCCTCCATGTGTCATGCAGCCAGCCCCCCCAGGGCCTCTATGTGTCATGCAGCCAGCCCCACCAGGTGTCATGCAGCCAGCACCCCCAGGGCCTCTATGTGTCATGCAGCCATCCCCACCAGGTGTCATGCAGCCAGACCCCCAGGCCTCTATGTGTCATGCAGCCAGCCCCACCAGGTGTCATGCAGCCAGCCCCCCAGGCCTCCATGTGTCATGCAGCCAGCCCCCCCAGGGCCTCTATGTGTCATGCAGCCACCCCCACCAGGTGTCATGCAGCCAGACCCCCAGGCCTCTATGTGTCATGCAGCCAGCCCCACCAGGTGTCATGCAGCCAGCCCCCCCAGGCCTCTATGTGTCATGCAGCCAGCCCCACCAGGTGTCATGCAGCCAGACCCCCAGGCCTCTATGTGTCATGCAGCCAGCCCCACCAGGTGTCATGCAGCCAGCCCCCCAGGCCTCTATGTGTCATGCAGCCAGCCCCACCAGGTGTCATGCAGCCAGACCCCCAGGCCTCTATGTGTCATGCAGCCAGCCCCACCAGGTGTCATGCAGCCAGCCCCCCAGGCCTCCATGTGTCATGCAACCAGCCCCCCCAGGCCTCCATGTGTCATGCAGCCAGTCCCACCAGGTGTCATGCAGCCAGCCCCCCAGGCCTCCATGTGTCATGCAACCAGCCCCCCCAGGCCTCCATGTGTCATGCAGCCAGTCCCACCAGGTGTCATGCAGCCAGCCCCCCAGCCCCACCAGGTGTCATGCAGCCAGCCCCACCAGGTGTCATGCAGCCAGCCCCCCAGGCCTCCATGTGTCATGCAGCCAGCCCCCCAGGCCTCCATGTGTCATGCAGCCAGCCCCACAGGCCTCTATGTGTCATGCAGCCAGCCCCACCAGGTGTCATGCAGCCAGCCCCCCAGGCCTCCATGTGTCATGCAGCCAGCCCCCCAGGCCTCCATGTGTCATGCAGCCAGCCCCACAGGCCTCTATGTGTCATGCAGCCAGCCCCACCAGGTGTCATGCAGCCAGCCCCCCAGGCCTCCATGTGTCATGCAGCCAGCCCCCCCAGGGCCTCTATGTGTCATGCAGCCAGCCCCACCAGGTGTCATGCAGCCAGCCCCCCCAGGGCCTCTATGTGTCATGCAGCCAGCTTCCCCCGGGGCCTCTACGTGTCATGGAGCCAGCAAAATAACAAAAAACAAGTACAATACCTCTCTTCTCCTTCCGACCCCTGCGACCGCGGTAGTTACGCCCCTGCCCCCATATGTCACACACCCTGCTCCCCATACAGCCTGCATCCCTCCATATCACTCACACACACACTACACCCCCATATGTCACACACCCTGCCCCACATAACTCACCCTGCCTGTACCCCAAATTACCCCTCTCAAACACTCTGCACCCCTTCACATGCTTCTGTCGCAGTCTGCACTCACCCTGCAGCCCCCCTCCCCCTCATGTTTCCTCTTTTCTCATTACCAGTCATGTGTCCAAAGTATCGTCTTCTGCTTTCTCCCCGGCAATCCTGTGTCTCCTCCCACAGTCACATGGGCATGACATCATCGCAGGTCCTGCAGGATGGATTCCGTCTGCCGTGCAGGAGCAGTCCTGCTCTGCTGCAGGTCAGGAACGCCTGGTGGCCTCTCCAGGTCAGGGGCCCCTATGCCCCCTGCTGACACCGGGCTCCCCTGACTCACAGGCCGGCCCCCTAACAGTCGCGCAGTCGGCCACTACACAGCGGCACTACACATAGGGGCCCGGCAGCCGGCTCTGCAGAGCGGCTGCCGGGCCCCTTTAACCCCGCGGGCCCGGTCACAGTGGCGACCTCTGCGACCGCGGTCGTTACGCCCCTGCACTGCGATATCGTTAATGATGCTGGATGTGCGTTACAAACAATGTGACCCCCGTTGATAAATCATTAACGATATCGTAGCGTGTAAAGCCCGCTTAAGCCCGCTTGTTGTGCTTGAGGAAAGGACTGGGTCCTCAAAGTCACAAAAAATAACCTCAGCACCAAATGAGACAAGCAAAATGCATGAATGCTTCAAAAAGTGAATTTTTTTATTATTATTCCAATTTGACACCACAGAAAAGATCCAACGTTTTGACCTATTCAAGCTCTTTGTCAAGGATATTTGTGTGGGGGAGCCAGGCTGTGGAAATGTCCAATAGTGTTCAGGAGTAGAGCTGGGAGGGGGTATGGCAGCATGGGCTGCAAGGGATCCACTAGAGCTATGGAGCACCTGGTCGAAACGTCTGATGTTTTCTGTGGTGCCGAATTGGAATAATAATAAAAAATTTCACTCGCATGCATTTTGCTTGAGTGCTGCCAGCTGTGTGAAGCTACAGTTCACTGAGGGAATCATGACTGCCACAATGTATTGTGCCATACTAAAGCAGAGCATGATCCCCTCCCTTCAAAAGGTGGTTCCAGGGCAGTATTTCAACATGGTAACCACCTCAAACACACCTCCAAGACGACAACTGATTTGCTAAAGAAACTAAGGGTACAAATTTTTGGAGGGACCAAGTATGTCTAGAGACCTAAACCCTATCGTCATAGAGGAGTAGAAGAGGATTCCAGTGAGTCCTGTGAAGCTCTAGTGAACTCCATACCTAGGAAATACAGTATATGCAGTGATTGAAAAAAAATGTTGGCCAAACAATATTGATACTTTTTGCGCAATTTGGTCATTTTTACCCAGGGGTGTACATACTTTCTCAACTGCATCCTGCTGACCCCACTGACACAGTGATGGACTAAGGCACAAAATTATTTTATCCTTAACTTATTTCTTTTTCAATACATGATACTTACCAACAGATTTGAGCAAAAAGATTTTCTGGACCCTGATAGACCTTGATTTCTGTACCAGAGCCCTGTGAACCTACTCTAACTTGCCAGCATTCACTGTACCTCTCTGATAATGGTAGGGGGCCCAGTGTGGCATCTTGCTGTGGAGATATGCAGTCAGTACGATGTGCAAGGCCTACTAATCAGAAGAGCCCCAGGGATGCCAGCAGGTAGGAGAAGGTTGGAAGGGCTCTTGTCTGGTGGCCATAGATACTGACATGGTTGCCTAACCACTAACTAAGAATGATGTTTTTCCAAAATAAAAAAGTGTAAAAGATAAACTGTCAGCATGGTGGCTCAGTCGTAAGCACTGTTGCTTTGGAGCACTGGTGTCCTGGGCTCAAATACCATGAAGGACAACATATGCAAATAGCTAGTATGTTCTCTCTTTGTTTGTGTGGGTTTCTTCTCATTAACTCCCACGCTCTAAAGAGATGCTAATAGGCAATTTAAATTTTAAGATTCCTTTGAGACAGTCATGATATTATCTGGAAAGCACTGTGGAAATAATGGCTATATAATCGAGCTAAAAAATAAATAGAAGCTTATTAATGTAATTTTTCTAAATGTGCATCTTTTTGTAGGTGTTGAGTGGGGTTTGCATTATCCAGAGGCAAATGGACAATACCAGTCACCAATCAACATAAATTCAAGAGAAGCTCTTTATGACTCTTCATTGCTAGAAGTAAAACTGTCTCCAAACTATGTTGTTTGCCGAGATTGTGATGTCATTAATGACGGTCATGTGGTGCAGATTCTCCTAAAGTCAAAATCAGGTATGTTTGAATAACATTTCAAAGTTATATGTATATAACCTAAATAGGGGACGGTGGACTAGGACTTAATTTACAGCATGGAGAGTTGTTATAAGAGAAAATGGTTTATTGGTATGTACATGAATTATCCTTCATTAGTAGATGAGCGGACCCGTGGAAGTTTGGTCTGGATGGTTTATGACTGTGCAACTGGAGCCTTGTTCATTTTGGGCTTCCAATCTGGAAAATGGCCTGAGCTCGCCACTTACGCCTTGGAGATCTTGTCATGTCCCGCAGCTAGCGTTCTCTCGGAACGTGTATTCAGTGCTGCTGGGTGTGTGCTGACAGATAAGCGCACGCGTCTGTCCAGTGACAATGTGGACAGACTAACGTTTATCAAGATGAACAAATCATGGATCCGCAAGGACTTTTCTACCCCTGTGTCATCCTGGGGAGAGTAAAAGCTTGTGTATATTTGATTGTGCTTCATGCAAATCAACATTTTAAGTTTGCAACTGTGGGACATTTGATGCCACTTAAGTGGTGTCTGTGGCCAAATTTTTTGAAAAACTGGAGACTCTTGTTGGAGTCCACTTGCTGTGTTTTACGTGATTTTAGAAGGGCATGACATGCCTATATCTGTGTCTTTTCCTCCTTTTACTCATCCAGCTCTTTTCTTTCAGCATGAGTATATGTACTTGTCACTTTTCCATGTGTTTGTGGTGTCTTCTGCGTTGTTTGTCACCTTTTGGACACCTTAGAAGGTGTTTTATATGTGTTTGTATGTGTTTGTGTTTGCCTGCCATTGTTTTCAATGGGGTTCGACAGTGTTCGACGAAGGTTTGTCGAACGTTCGACGAACACACCGGCCGTTCGATGAATAGAACTCAAACACTAGGGGGGTGGCTCATCTCTAGTTATTATCGACATCTGATGAGAAATTCATATCAATATATATTTACTTAGAAAAAATTTTTACATGTTCAATACTCATTTCACACAAATTATGATTGAAAGCTAAATTGAAATAAAATTCAACCAACCATATGAAAAGAAAGCGAACGGTTTGCATACATACTATTGCATGAAGCAATGATATTTAACATAATAGAGAAGATTTATTAAGTGTCCAACTTTTAGACAGTGTAAACTTAGATAAACTACCCTTACATTTCCAGAAATTTATCAGTGTTTGATAAAGTTGGTGCATTTTTAGATGGTCATTAGACTTTGTTTTATTTTTAGTTTCAGTTCACACCTAGAATTTGCCAGAAATGTGTCCTATTTTATAAAATGGCAAAATTATATGAATAGCAGGGAAGGAAATTAGGAGAGCAACTGAAGTGACAATAAGACAATTTCAATTACCATGAGCAAGCCTGCTAACATGTCCACTTTTTTTGAGGAATTCTCTTTTTATGAATTTCCTCTGAATTCTTCATCTGATAGCTCAAATAGCCTTATAAACACAAATGTCTGCCAATACTACAGTATGTGCACGAAGAGTTGTTTTTTGGGGCATGGTCAAAACAGAGAGTTATCTAGTGTAAATGTTACATAGTTAGTTGCATAGTTACTTAGGTTGAAAAAAAGACCTAGGTCCATCTAATTCAACCTTTCTCCACCAGTTCTACATTTGGTCACTAAGTAATTTATAACCAACAATGTTTTGTGTACTGAGGAAATCATCCAGCCTTTTTTTAAAAGCTGTTATAGTATCTGCCATTACTACCTCTTGTGGTAGAAGAAATATGTCATGTGCCAGTCCTTTATATTAACAACACATGTATTTATACATATAAATGAGATCTCCTCTGAGACGTCTTTTTTCTAAGCTAAACATATCTAACTTTTTCAACCTGTCATCATATGGGAGGTCTTCCATTCCTTGTAATAGTCTAGTTGCCCGCCTTTGAACTGACTCTAACTTCTGAATGTCCTTTTTAAAATGTGGAGCCCAAAACTGGATCCCATATTCCAGATGTGGCCTTACAAGTGATTTATAGAGGGGTAACAATACGTTGGGATCACGGGATCTAATCTCTATTTTTATACACCCTAGAATCTTGTTTGCTCTAGCAGCTGATGCTTGACATTGAGTGCTGCTGCTCAGCTTATTTGTAATCAAAATCCCTAAGTCCTTCTCCTGTTTTGTAGTCCCGAGTTTACTTCCATTTAATGTATACGCAGTTATAGGATTACTTCGTCTTAGGTGCATTACTTTACATTTATCAACATTAACCCCTTCACCCCCGGCCACTAAAACACCCTAATGACCGGGCCATTTTTTGCAATTCTGACCAGTGTCACTTTGACAGGTTATAACTCTGGAACGCTTCAACGGATCCTGGCGATTCTGACATTGTTTTTTCGTGACATATTGTACTTCATGTCAGTGGTAAATTTAGGCCGATATTTTTTGCGTTTATTTGTGAAAATTTAGGAAATTTGGCGAAAATTTTGAAAATTTCGCAAATTTCAAACTTTGAAAATTTATGCCCATAAATCTGAGAGATATGTCACACAAAATAGTTACTAAATAACATTTCCCACTTGTCTACTTTACATCAGCGCAATTTTCGAAACAAATTTTTTTTCCGTTAGGAAGTTAGAAGGGGTCAAAGGTCATCAGCAAATTCTCATTTTTCCAACAAAATTTACAAAATAATTTTTTTAGGGACCACATCACATTTGAAGTGACTTTGAGAGGCCGAGGTGACAGAAAATACCCAAAAGTGACCCCATTCTAAAAACTACACCCCTCACACTGCTCAAAACCACATCCAATAAGATTATTAACCCTTTAGGTGCTTCACAGGAACCAAAGCAATGTGGAAGGAAAAAATGAAAATTTTACTTTTTAACACAAAAATGTTACTTTAGCCATAAAATTTTCATTTTTACAAGGGAGAAAAGAGAAAGTACACAATACAATTTATTGTGCATGTTCTCCTGAGTACGCTGATACCCCATATGTGGTAAAAATCAATTGTTTGGGCGCACGGCAGAGCTCGGAAGGGAAGGAGCGCCATTTGAATATTTGAACGCAAAATTAGCTGCACCTGTTAGCGGACGCCATGTCGGGTTTGAAGACCCCCTGAGGTGCCTAAACAATGGAGCTCCCCCACAAGTGACCCCATTTTGGAAACTAGAGGCCTCAAATAATTTTTCTAGATGTTTGGTGAGCACTTTGAACCCCTGGGGGCTTCACAAAAGTTTATAGCGTTGAGCCGTGAAAAGAAAAAAAATTTTTTTTACCACAAAACGGTTGCTTCAACTAGGTAGCTTTTTTTTTCACAAGGGTAACAGGAAAAAATGCACCATAAAATGTATTGTGCATTTTCTCCTGAGTACGCAGATACCTCATATGTGGTGGAAATCAAATGTTTGGACACACAGCAGTGCTCGGAAGGCAAGGAGCGCCATTTGAATTTTTGAGTGCAAAATTAGCTGCACCTGTTAGCGGACGCCATGTCGGGTTTGAAGACCCCCTGAGGTGCCTAAACAATGGAGCTCCCCCACAAGTGACCCCATTTTGGAAACTAGAGACCTCAAATAATTTTTCTAGATGTTAGGTGAGCACTTTGAACACCTGGGGGCTTCACAAAAGTTTATAGCGTTGAGCCGTGAAAAGAAAAAAACAATTTTTTACCACAAAACGGTTGCTTCAACTAGGTAGCTTTTTTTTTCACAAGGGTAACAGGAAAAAATGCACCATAAAATGTATTGTGCATTTTCTCCTGAGTACGCAGATACCTCATATGTGGTGGAAAGTAATTGTTTGGGCGCATGGCGGGGCTAAGAAGAGAAGGAGCGCCATTTGACAGCAAAATTGGTTGGAATCATTAGCGGACGCCATGTCACGTTTGGAGACCCCCTATGGTGCCTAAACAGTGGAGCTCCCCCACAAGTGACACCATTTTGGAAACTAGAGCCCTCAAATATTTTTTCTAGATGTTTGGTGAGCACTTTGAACACCTGGGGGCTTCACAGAAGTTTATAGCGTTGAGCCGTGAAAAGAATTTTTTTTTTTTTTACCACAAAACGGTTGCTTCAACTAGGTAGCTTTTTTTTTCGCAAGGGTAACAGGAAAAAATGCACCATAAAATGTATTGTGCATTTTCTCCTGAGTACGCAGATACCTCATATGTGGTGGAAAGTAATTGTTTGAGCGCATGGCGGGGCTAAGAAGAGAAGGAGCGCCATTTGACAGCAAAATTGGTTGGAATCATTAGCGGACGCCATGTCACGTTTGGAGACCCCCTATGGTGCCTAAACAGTGGAGCTCCCCCACAAGTGACACCATTTTGGAAACTAGAGCCCTCAAATATTTTTTCTAGATGTTTGGTGAGCACTTTGAACACCTGGGGGCTTCACAGAAGTTTATAGCGTTGAGCCGTGAAAAGAATTTTTTTTTTTTTTACCACAAAACGGTTGCTTCAACTTGGTAGCTTTTTTTTTCACAAGGGTAACAGGAAAAAATGCACCATAAAACGTATTGTGCATTTTCTCCTGAGTACGCAGATACCTCATATGTGGTGGAAAGTAATTGTTTGAGCGCATGGCGGGGCTCAGAAGAGAAGGAGCGCCATTTGACTTTTCAAACGCACAGACGCAGTGCACTGATCGGCCGCTGCAGGACGCACGGTCGGATGCGATAAAAAAAAGCGTCGGGGATACGTAAAAAAAAAAGTCACGCCAAAAATTGACCATGGATGCAGATACGTTATGTGCATCCCTGATCAGCGCTTGGCGGGACGCACGGACGGATGCGATACAAAAAGCGTCGCAAATACGGAAAAAAGTCACGCCAAAAATTGAGCAGGGATGCCGATCCGTTATCTGCATCCCTAATCAGCACTCGGCGGGACGCACGGACGGATGCGATACAAAAAGCGTCGTGAATACGGAAAAAAGTCACGCCAAAAATTGAGCAGGGATGCCGATCCGTTATCTGCATCCCTAATCAGCGCTCGGCGGGACGCACGGACGGATGCGATACAAAAAGCGTCGTGAATACGGAAAAAAGTCACGCCAAAAATTGACCATGGATGCCGATCCGTTATCTGCATCCCTGATCAGCGCTTGGCGGGACGCACGGACGGATGCGATACAAAAAGCGTCGGGGATACGGAAAAAAAAGTCACGCCAAAAATTGAGCAGGGATGCCGATCCGTTATCTGCATCCCTGATCAGCGCTCGGCGGGACGCACGGACGGATGCGATACAAAAAGCGTCGTGAATACGGAAAAAAAAGTCACGCCAAAAATTGACCATGGATGCCGATCCGTTATCTGCATCCCTGATCAGCGCTTGGCGGGACGCACGGACGGATGCGATACAAAAAGCGTCGGGGATACGGAAAAAAAAGTCACGCCAAAAATTGAGCAGGGATGCCGATCCGTTATCGGCATCCCTGATCAGCGCTTGGCGGGACGCACGGACGGATGAGGTGTAAAAATGGACAGGGGATTCGGAAAAAAAAAAAAAGTTATACTCACAGTACCCACAGGACTAGCAGGAGGATCACTGACCAGAAGAGCTGCAGAGGAACAGATGGCAGAGAGATGGACAGCTTTACAGGAGCAGCAGGCAGATCAGCAGAATGCCCAGGAAGGACCCAGCGATGGACGCAGATGTGATCAGGCCGGTGAAGACAGGTAAGAGGACGTCGGGGGAGAGCAGAGGGGGAGAGGGGGGGGGTGAGAGCAGAGGGGGAGGGGGGAGAGCAGAGGGGGAGAGCAGAGGGGGAGGGGGGGGAGAGCAGAGGGGGAGGGGGGAGAGCAGAGGGGGAGACCGGAGAGGGAGCTGCAGAAGCAGAATAGAAATAATGGGGGAGGCAGTCAGATCGCGGGGGGAGCGGATCGGGATGTCGGGGGGGGGGGGTGGTTGGGGGGAGCAGATCGCGGGGGGGGCACGGCAGGGGCTATCACGGCAGCGCGCAGGGGCACCACGGGAGCGCGCACGGGCTGCAAAGTGAGCACAGTACTCACTTTGCAGCAGCAGCGGTGGTAGCAGATCGGGATGCCGGGGGGGCAGATCGGGGCGTAGGGGGGCAGATCGGGGCGTAGGGGGGCAGATCGGGGGGGGCACGGGCAGGGGCCTTCACGGGAGCGCGCAGGGGCCTTCACGGGAGCGCGCAGGGAGCGGAATACTTACCATTAGAGCTGCAGCGGCGGAGACATCAGAGGCGGCGGCGGCAGCAGCAGCGGTGGCGTGGTACCAAAAGTACCAGCCACTCCACGCTGCAGACATGTTGGGGGAGGGCTCACAGGCCAGCACAGGCCTGGGGAGGGCGGCCACCGGCAGATCAGACCGCCCCACTGCACACTGATTGGAGCGATTGCGCGTCATAGCACGATCGCTCCAATCAGTGCTGCAGGGGCTGGGGGCGGCATGTTTGAGGTCCACCTATGATATGCTGCTGCAGCTGCGGCATCTCATAGCTGGATCTCACAGGATCGCACTAATTCGGGCATTATTTTTGCCGAAATTAGTGCGATCGATGTGGTTGGCGGTTCAGATTTGAACAGCCAATCACATCGATCGTCGATAGGGGGTGGCGATGCCGCCCCCCCTGGGGTCAAGCAAAGGTCCCCTGCTGTAAGAAACAGCAGGGGACATCATTTGAAAGCCGTTGCTATGGCCACGGTAATCAAATGAAGTTTAGGCCGTAAAATTACGTCCCTGGTCGTTAAGTCACGTTAAAATAGGACGTAATTTTACGGCCCGCGGTCGTGAAGGGGTTAAATCTCATTTGCCAAGTATCTGCCCATTCTGACATCTTATCCAAATCTTTTTGTAATATTGCACTATCAAGGTCAGTTTTTAATATCCTACATAGTTTGGTGTCATCAGCAAAGACTGACACTTTACTATCAATCCCATCCACAAGGTCATTAATAAGAGATTAAAAAGAATCGGTCCTAGCGCAGATCCCTGCAGCAGCCCACTGCTGACTATAGCCTCCCCTAGTCTAGTTTCCCCTAGTCCTTGCTTCTGGAGCTTTAGTATAAGGCTATTATGTGGTACAGTATCAAATGCCTTTGCAAAGTCCAAATAAATCACATCAACTGCATTACCAATATCCAGGTTTGCACTTACCCCCTCATAGAACCCCAACAGGTTGGTTAGACACGACTTATCTTTCATGAATCCATGCTGTCTGTCAGTTATATTATTTTCTGCACTATATTTTGCATGTCATCCCTTAAAATGCCCTCAAAAACTTTGCATACTACTAATGTCAAGCTTACTGGACGGTAGTTGCCTGGATCTACCTTCTTACCTTTCTTAAATATCGGTACCACATCAGCAATCCTCCAATCCTGAGGCACTAACCCTGTTATAAGCGAGTCTAAAAAGATGAGATACAGCGGTCTGTCGATTACGGAGCTCAATTCCCTCAATATTCGTGGATAAATGCCATCTGGCCCTGGGGATTTGTCAATGTTTAATTTACTCAGACGTAGGCGTACTTCATCTTGTGTTAAACTAATTATATCGGGTGGTGAACTTTGATTTATCACTTGTTGAATGATCCTGTTACAGGGGGCTGTCTGATAATAAAACCTAAAGGAGTATCAGACAGTCAGGGTCCACCGTGCAAAGACTCTGCTGCAGACTATGGCAGAGTGCAATACCTCTGTTAAACTCACAGAGGAATATAATTAGTAAATAAGGCAATTCCTCCCTTACTTGGAGGGTGTGTGAAATGGTCTCTGTTAATAATCACAGAGACAAAGGCAGTGAGTGTGAAATGGCACCTACCTAGGTCCGTTCCTCTAGTGGTGCCAAGAGACGGACAGCAGCGTAAGCCGCACAAAGCTCCTACCTGCGTTCGCTCCACTAGTGTGTGAGGACACGAACCACTAGATATGGCACCTGCCTAGGTCCGCTCTTCTAGTGGTGCAAAAGAGACGAACAGCAGCGTAAGCCGCACAAAGCTCCTACCTCTGTTCGCTCCCCTAGTGTGCGAGGATACGAACAACTGCCAGACGCAGTATAAGGAACGTTACCCTAGCGGCAACGTCCACCTACGAGAAGAATCACAAGGCCCAGCCAGACCATGTGCCTCAGGCACCTGCCTATGTCCGCTCCCCTAAGAGGTAAGGATACGGACTGCAGCCGAAGCTGTAAGGTATAAGAATGCTACCCTGCCGGTAGCGCTCACCTAGCATAGACAGAGAGATGCCTAGAGGAACGTGCACAGAGAGTCTACTCTCATGCATGAACCAAGAGGACTGAGCGCTGTGCGGCGTGCGTCAGGGTCTTATATAGACTCTGTGCCTCATCCAAGATGGAGGACACCAGAGCCAATCCGCTGCCAGAACGACAGGAATGACGTCACGCTGGCCTATCACCGAGCAAAGCGTCACAAGCACATGACCAGCGACCAATCGGCATAGAAGGTGTCAGAGACATGTGACCACGTGTCACAAGCACATGACCAGCGACCAATCGGCATAGAAGGTGTCAGAGACATGTGACCTCGTGTCAGCGATGATGTCACCCGAACATGTGCAATGGCTCCAAGATGGGACTTAGTCTCCAGCGCTTGCACATGTGCAGTAGCAAGAAATCTGGACATAGTCTCCAGTGCTCGCACATGTGCAGTAGCAAGAAATCTGGACATAGACTCCAGTGCCACAGCAACCGTAACAGTACCTCCCCCTCAAGGGCCCCCCTCCCGGCGACGCAGGTAATCGGCAACTAAGTCGGGAGCATGGCCAGCCTCCTCAGGCTCCCAAGAGCGATGTTCCGGGCCGTAGCCCTCCCAATCTATCAAGAAGAACCTGCGCCCTCTAACCATCTTAGAATCAACTATGGCTCGTACCTCATAGATAGAGCGAGAGGAATCAGAGGCAGGAGAGTGCACTTCACGAGCGTGAGGTAAAATAGCCGGCTTTAGCAGTGAGACATGGAATTTGTCATGGATCCTAAGATGGACGGGTAACTTCAATTGGTAGACTACAGGATTTACCTGTCGAAGAACCTCATAAGGACCCAGGAAGCGAGGAGCAAATTTGACAGAGCTCACTCTAAGTTTCACGTGTTTTGCAGAGAGCCACACAAAGTCCCCCGGAGAAAAGACAGGAGCTGGGCGACGAAACCGATCGGACACCGTCTTCATATGGTCCTTAGCTGCTTGGATCGACTCTTGACTCCGATCCCAAACCTCTCTGGCATTAGTTGCCCAGTCGGCTACAAGAGGAGGAGGTGCAGCAGCGGAGAAACGGTACCGGTACCCTAGGGTGTTGCCCATTATTGAACACGAACGGTGTCTGCCCAGTGGCCTCAGCCAGAGAATTGTTAAGGGCAAATTCTGCCCAGGGTAGGAGGGAGGACCAGTTATCGTGGTTCTCAGCAACAAAGTGTCGAAGGTATATAATGATGGATTGATTGGTACGCTCAACCAAACCATTGGTCTCCGGATGGTATGCCGAAGAGAGATTCAACTCAATTTGCAGAAGGCTACAAAGATCTCGCCAGAAACGGGAAGCAAATTGCGGGCCTCTATCACAAATGATACGATCTGGCATTCCGTGAAGCCTAAAGACATGCTTGAGGAATAGTTTGGCTAGTACCCTGGAAGATGGGATTCTCGATAATGGTACGAGATGAACCATCCGGGAGAAATGGTCCGTAATGACCCACACAAATCTATGTTCCTGTGAACATGGAAGATCACCCACAAAGTCCATGCCTACCACCTCCCATGGTCTATCTGGCACTGGTAAAGGTGGCAAGAGCCCAGCCGGTCTCTGCCGTAATGGACGGTTGCGAGCACACGAGTAGCAGGAACCGACATATCTCTTGACGTGGCTGGCTAAGTGTGGCCACCAATACCACCTCTCCAGTAACTCTTGTGTCCGCCTAATACCAAAATGCCCACCCACCTTTGAGGTGTGGGCCCACGACAGTATATCATTCTGTCGATCAGGCGGAACAAAGGTCTTGACCGGTGGGATTTGGTCTAACGTCACAGGGGAGAGCGTATGAAAAACCCTGGAGGGAAGGATAAGACGAGGTTCGTCAATCTCTTCCTGGGTAGAAACCATAGAGCGAGACAGGGCGTCTGCCTTGTTATTCTTACTCCCAGACAGATAGTTGATGGAGAAGTGAAAGCGGGAGAAAAACAAGGACCAGCGGGCTTGGCGAGGATTCAGATGCTGAGCGGTTTGTAAGTACGTCAGATTCTTATGGTCTGTATAGACCTGAAATGGATGTTTCGCTCCTTCCAGCAAGTGACGCCACTCCTCCAAGGCTAATCTCAGGGCGAGCAGTTCCCTATCCCCAATGGTATAGTTTCTCTCTGCCGGTGAAAAGGTTTTAGCAAAGAAGAAACACGGCCTTTTTCTACCTGCACCGTTCTTTTGATACAAGACCGCACCAGTACCCACTGAAGAGGCATCAACCTCCAAGAGGAAGGGCTTATTCTCATCGGGTCTTTGAAGAACGGGAGCAGTTGAAAAGTGTCTTTTTACTGCCTCAAAAGCCTGAGATGTCTCAGTAGACCAGACTTTGGGATTAGCACCTTTCTTAGTCAAGGCCACCAAAGGGGCCACCAAAGTAGAAAAATGGGGTATGAACTGCCTGTAATAATTTATGAATCCTAAGAAGCATTGCACCGCCTTCAAGGAATGAGGTTCGGACCATTCCAGGACAGCAGAGAGCTTCGCAGGATCTATAGCCAGACCCTCTTGTGAGATAATGTAGCCCAAAAAAGGCAAGGATGACTGCTCGAATTCATATTTTTCGAGTTTAGCAAACAATGAGTGCTCCCTTAAACGGGAAAGGATACGAACGACATCCTGACGATGAGTCTCCAGATCAGGAGAAAAAAATCAGGATGTCGTCCAGATACACCACTACAGAGGATAACAGTAAATCCCTGAACACATCGTTTACGAAGTCCTGAAATACTGCGGGTGCATTACATAAACCAAAAAGCATGACGAGTTATTCATAGTGACCGTCTCAGGTGTTAAAAGCGGTCTTTCATTCGTCACCCTCTCGAATTCGTACCAAGTTATACGCACCCCGCAGATCCAACTTCGTAAAAACTTGAGCTCCCCTCAGTCTGTCAAAGAGCTCCGAAATTAAAGGTAACAGGTATTTGTTCTTTATTGTGATTGCGTTGAGACCCCTGTAATCTATGCAGGGACGCAAATCACCCTCTTTCTTCCGAACAAAGAAAAACCCAGCTCCCGCGGGAGAGACAGACTTATGAATGAACCCCTTCTCTAAACTCTCTCTTATATAGGTCGACATGGCCTCCGACTCAGGTATCGACAAGGGGTAAACCCTGCCCTTAGGTGGAACCGAACCTGGGATAAGGTCTTTGGCACAGTCATACGGCCTATGGGGGGGAAGAACCTCAGCACCCTGTTTGGAGAACACGTCAGCGAAATCCAAATAGGGTGTAGGTATGGGAGAGAGATCAGTTGATGCAACCGCAATGACCTTAGGTGGTAAGGGAAGACATAGGGACTGACATTTCGAACCCCAACTAATAATGCTGTCGGACTCCCAGTCAATGTGAGGAGCATGAGTCCGAAGCCATGGGAGACCCAGAAGGACGTCGTCTATACCCTCAGGCAAAACAAGAAAAGAAATCTCCTCTATGTGACCCTGAGACAGGGAAAGGCGCAAGGGAACTGTCCTCAATGTAATGGAGTCAGACAACATAGTTCCATTAACAACACGGACAGGAATAGGCTCCTCTAACATGATAGAGGGAATATTGTGTCTCTTTACAAATCCTGAGGACACAAAAGTCCCGTCAGCTCCGGAATCCACAAAAGCCATAATAGGCCATGTATTCTCAGAGAATGAGAGCTGACCTGGGATACTACACTTAGAGGGTGCAGAAGACGTCTCTAGTAACCCCCCTCTAATGGTTACTAGGCCTGGGAGTTTCCCTGACGGCTAGGACACTTGTTGGCATAGTGCCCAGCCTGACGACATACGTAACATATAGGAGGACCAGACTTGCGTAGTCTGGAGGACGTATGACCTAACTCCATAGGAGTGGGAGATGTTTCAGATGCTGAGGAAGATGGTAGTGGACCCTCAACAACTGGAATAGCCTGATGCTTAGGGCATGAGGAAGAGACCTCGAGTCTACGTTCCCTATGGCGTACGTCGATCCTCGTTGCTACTGTGATCAAGTGTTCCAGAAAAGCAGGGACCTCACGAGTAGCAAGAGCATCTTTGACATAGCCTGCCAACCCTCTCCAAAAGATAGGAATCAACACCTTCTCTGGCCAATCTAGTTCTGCCACCAGAGTTCTAAAAGCAATGGCATAAGAACTAGTGGATAACTAACCCTGATATAGTTCTAACAGTCTCAGGGCCGCATCATGGGTAACCTGCGGACCCATGAATACCGCCTTAAGAGCATCAAGAAAGTCTTGATGTCTCAGAGTAACCACATCAGAGCGCTCCCATAGGGGAGTCACCCATTCTAAGGCTTTGTCCTGAAGTAAGGAGATGATAAAGCCTACTCTGGACCTCTCCGTAGAGAAGCGAGAAGAGTTGACCTCTAGGTGTATCTGACACTGACTAATGAAACCACGACATGATCTGGCATCGCCAGAATATCTGTTTGGCAGAGCAAGTCGAGGATCATGTGCAGATGTCACCATGGTCTGAGGTTTATCCTCTATACTCTTGAGCCGTGACTCAAGTACTTGTATGTAACGGTGTAACTGCTGATATTCTGCCATAACTGCCAGACCCTTGGCTCAGTCCTAATGTTACAGGGGGCTGTCTGATAATAAAACCTAAAGGAGTATCAGACAGTCAGGGTCCACCGTGCAAAGACTCTGCTGCAGACTATGGCAGAGTGCAATACCTCTGTTAAACTCACAGAGGAATATAATTAGTAAATAAGGCAATTCCTCCCTTACTTGGAGGGTGTGTGGAATGGTCTCTGTTAATAATCACAGAGACAAAGGCAGTGAGTGTGAAATGGCACCTACCTAGGTCCGTTCCTCTAGTGGTGCCAGGAGACGGACAGCAGCGTAAGCCGGACAAAGCTCCTACCTGCGTTCGCTCCACTAGTGTGCGAGGACATGAACCACTAGATATGGCACCTGCCTAGGTCCGCTCTTCTAGTGGTGCAAAAGAGACGAACAGTAGCGTAAGCCGCACAAAGCTCCTACCTCTGTTCGCTCCCCTAGTGTGCGAGGATGCGAACAACTGCCAGACGCAGTATAAGGAACGTTACCCTAGCGGCAACGTCCACCTACGAGTAGAATCACAAGGCCCAGCCGGACCATGTGCCTCAGGCACCTGCCTATGTCTGCTCCCCTAAGAGGTAAGGATACGGACTGCAGCCGAAGCTGTAAGGTATAAGAATGCTACCCTGCCGGTAGCGCTCACCTAGCATAGACAGAGAGATGCCTAGAGGAACGTGCACAAAGCGTCTACTCTCATGCATGAACCAAGAGGACTGAGCGGCGTGCGGCGTGCGTCAGGGTCTTATATAGACTCTGTGCCTCATCCAAGACGGAGGACACCAGAGCCAATCCGCTGCCAGAACGACAGGAATGACGTCACGCTGGCCTATCACCGAGCAAAGCGTCACAAGCACATGACCAGCGACCAATCGGCATAGAAGGTGTCAGAGACATGTAACCACGTGGCACAAGCACATGACCAGCGGCCAATCGGCATTGAAGGTGTCAGAGACATGTGACCTCGTGTCAGCGATGATGTCACCCGCACATGTGCAATGGCTCCAAGATAGGACTTAGTCTCCAGCGCTTGCACATGTGCAGTAGCAAGAAATCTGGACATAGTCTCCAGTGCTCGCACATGTGCAGTAGCAAGAAATCTGGACATAGACTCCAGTGCCACAGCAACCGTAACAGATCCCTGGTACAGTCAGTTCCTTGGTGAACACAGATGAGAAATGCCTCTTTAATATCTCAGTCTTTTGTTTGTACTCTATAACTAACATGTTATTATATTTTAAGGGGCCGATACTATCCTTTGTTTTCCTTTTGGCATTAATATATTTATAAAAGATTTTGGGATTTATATTAATGTCATTGGCGATTTTTGTTTCAGTAGCTAGTTTTGCTTGTTTGATTTCTTTTTTACATTTCCTATTGATATCTTTATACTTCTGAAATGCTATTTCTCTATTCTCAGCCTTAAAGATTTTAAACGCCCTTTGTTTTTGTTTTATTATACTTTGTACAGTCTTATTTATCCATAGTGGTTTCTTTTTATTCCTGGACATTTTATTACCAGAGGGTATAAGTTTTTTACAGGACTCTAGCAGTATATCCTTAAACTTACCCCATTTATGTTCGGTATCCCCAGTTACCATGACTTTGTCCCAATCTACACATTTAAGCTCTTCCCTTAATTTGTTGAAATCAGCTTTCCTAAAATTCCAGGTTTTAGCATTTCCCCTTTGAAATGTTCTATTGAATATTACTTTGAAGCTTACCATATTATGATCGCTGGTGCCCAAATGCTCCCGGACCTGTAGATCTGAAATTGTATCTGGTCTATTTGACAGGACCAGATCTAGCAAATTATCTCCACTCGTCGGTCCATCTACTATCTGAGAGAGGAAATTGTCTTGAATAGTAGATAAGAACTTACAGCTTTTAGCACAACCAGAAGATTCTATGTCCCACCGTATGTCTGGATAGTTGAAATCCCCCATAATAAGAACCCGATTATTATTAGCTGCCTTTTCAATTTGTTACAGCATTTCACCCACTACTTGTTCAGGTATGTTAGGAGGCTTATAGCAAACTCCAATTAGCATTTTTCCATTATTCCCCTCCCCATGTACATTTACCCATACTGACTGTACATTGTTTCAGTTCCTCCCAATGTCATCATTCAACACAGGTTTTAGGTTAGATTTGATAAATATACACACCCCACCACCTTTTTATGTCTTTCCTGTCCTTTCTAAATGTACTATAACCCTGTATATTTGTCACCTAGTCATGGCTTTCATCCAGCCAGGTTTCCGTAATGCCCACCACATCATAATCCATGGTTGACATAAGAGTCTCCAATTCATTCATTTTGTTTGCAAGACTTCTTGCATTTGCCAGTAGACATTTAATACTATTAACACCTTTATTCCTCCTAGTATCCCTACGATCCTTGTATGTCCCATCCTCCCCTAATCCTTCATTGACCCCTACCGTCTCACTGTCTCTATCTATCCCCTTTTTTGCTCCACTACCCACCCTCCCCCTAGATCCTAGTTTAAAAGCTCCTCCATCCGTCTGACCATTTTCTTCCCCAGTACAGCTGCACCCTTCCCATTGAGGTGCAGCCCGTCCCTACCGTAGAGCCTGTAGCCGACTTAAAAGTCGGCCCAGTTCTCCATGTACCCAAACCCTTCCTTCCTGCACCAATTTCTAAGCCACGTATTTATCTCCCTAAGCTCTCGCTGTCTTTCTAGTGACGCTCGTGGCACTGGTAGTATTTCTGAAAACACCACCTTGGAGGTGCTGGACTTCAGCTTCTCTCCTAGTTCCCTGTAATAATTTTTGAGGCCCTTCCACCTGCCTCTAACTTTGTCATTAGTACCAATGTGCACCATGACCGCTGGGTTTTCCCCAGCCCCACCCAGCAATCTGTCTATTTGATCCGCAGTATGCTGAACCCGAGCACCCGGCAGGCAACACACTGTTCGGCATTCACGGTCTTGGCGACAGATGACCCTGTCTGTCTGCCTAATTATAGAGTCCCCTACCACCAACATTTGTCTGGGCTTTGCTGCACTACTATTTCCCTCCTTCCTACAGCAATTGTTTTCCTGGTTGCTAGGAGCAATGTCCTGCTGTGGTGACATGCCAAACAGGCATATTTACTAGGTTGTGCCAGGTCAAGACTAGGCTCCCTGACACATTTCCCCCTACCTCTTCTTCTAACTGTTACCCAGCTACCTACCTCTGGGTCCTGATCTTCCCCACCACCACCCTCCTCCATATCACTGGCCCCAGCCAGAGAAAGCTCAGTGAGCTCTAAACTCCTCTCCAGGTTTGCAATGCCCCTGAGTGTTGCAAGCTGCTTATTTAGATCAGTTACCTTGGCTTCCAAATACGCAACATGCTTGCATCGAGTGTAGACATATTCACCCTCGAACGGCTGCTCAAGGCATGCATACATCTGACAAGATACTCACCTGGTAGCATTGTCCATGGAGCACCTATTAAATGGGGATAAACAGTAAAGTAGAAAAACAAAGAATAAAAAAACAATGGGAAACGTATAAGGATAAATTCAAACTATGTTCTTGTGTCAAACTATGTGATTGTGTTTAAACTATGCCGCACTTATCTGCAATCCCCGCACTTTGCTGCAGAACCTCGCTTGTTCTGGCTGGTTTATATGGTTCCACAAGGACTACCAGAAGCTGCCAGCAGCTTCTAGAAACAGGTGTTCGCTAATACTACTAATTAAATCACAAGACAAACTTTTTTTTTTTTGCTTTTTCACAGTATCACAGACAAACAGACACACAATTCCCTAATGAAATTAAACAAAATTAAACAATTACAGTTATCACTACAATGAGATTGTGTTTAAACTGTGCCGCACTTATCTGCAATCCCCGCACTTTGCTGCAGCACCTCGCACGCTCATGTTGAAATGTCACAAGAAAATCGTGCTATTATTAGTAAAGGTGTTGAGGAATTTAGCAGTGATGGATCAGTGGAAGACCATAGCACAGACACTATGGATCAAATCATAAAAAAGATGTAAAAATTAAAGGGGTTGTCCACTACTCAGATAACTCTTTGTTTGATACTATATTCGTCAAAATAAATTAGAAATATGGTAATAGATACTTCCCACTTCGATGTTATTCCAGCGCTGGGTGTTGTGAATGTTAGTTATGTTTTGGCTACTGGGAGGCTCCCTCTGGTGGCCAGGAATGGTTTGGACTTGGACCAGGTGTGTTGTGCAGTGGGCGTTTCCTTTGCTAACTCTCTGCTTATTTAAATCCTGGACTGATTGCAGGCTGTTGCCGGATTTCAGTTGTTCTTTGTATCTCCAACCTGCTTAATCCTGCTCTACACCACATCTTCCCCAGATAGGTGCTTGCTCTTTATTTATTGTCTGGTTCTTTTGTTTATCTGGGTTTGTCATTTGCTGTGGTTGGTTTCAGTTTATTTGCTTGCAGGGATTTTCCCCTTTAGTAGATTGTTGAGGAACTCCCTGCAGTTCTGTGTGGAGTATAGCTCCTTTGGGTCATGTGTTTGTGGCTTGTTGACTTTGTTATGATTCTTGTTTTCTGTTCATTGGTATGACAAGGGCACCTGGTATAGGACAGAGTTCAGATCGTGCGATCTGAGGGCCTTTTTGTACTATCAGGAAGTTTGTATTTTGCAGGGTTTACTCTGGCCACTATCAGTCCCTTTCCTGTCCTTTCCTATTTTAGTCAATGGGGCCTCACCTTTTGCTGATCCTGTCATCTACCTGTGTATTGTGTTTTTCCTATATCACCGCAGTCTTTGAATGTGGGGGGCTAGCTATTCTTGTCTATTTTCTGAGGCAGAGAGTTATTCATCTTTCCTACCTTTAGGATAGTTAGTTCTCCGGCTGGGTTCGCGGTGCACAGGATGTTAGTTCACCCCTCGGCTACTTCTAGTTGTGATGGTTAGTAAGGGGATGGCGGCCAGATTAGTTGCCAATGCTCTTGTCACCTTTTGCCAATGATTTGTGGTGGTCTTCCATGGTTCCGGATCATAACAGCTGGGTCTTCCATTGCACTCGCAACATTGGTATGTCACATGAGCACTAGAGCTAATCAATGTTTCTTTGCTTACACTTCTTTGAGCTATACCATTGACATTTGAAGGATGTGTGAGAAACAATGGTGGCATCTTTCGTACAGCGCCAGTGAGGGAGGCAGGCATCTATTATTTTTCTTTTTCTTGAGGGAATATAGTATCAAACAATGGGTTGTCTGAATAGTGGACAACCCAATTTTCAGACTCAGCTTGTCAATGCTTAAAACTCAAACTCAAGACTTGTAAAATAAAAGGATGATACATCCTAATATGGATTTTGAGGAAGCCTTGTGCTTTCAATTTTCACTTGTTATATTTTTCTTCAAGATTTTGTAGACAGATTCAAATGTTCTGTTTAGTAAATTTGTTCAAAACATAAACATAGCCTGGCCAAGCCTACTTTTTTGGTAATACATACTTTTTAGAAAATGCAAATGTGTCAAAGTTGTTTTGTTTGGCCACTAATACTTTTTGTTTTTCTATTTTAAAGTGGCACAAATTCAGTGCACTAAAATTCTAGCACAATTTAAGATTACAATCTGTCATAAATGAAATAGTAAATGTCACTCACTGATTTTGGATCCTACTGTATGCTTACTTGTCAATTTTTTTGAGATGTCCAAGAGATGCCAAATGTGTGAGCAAAACATTTTCCATATTCCCCACACCTTCATGCAGAACATGACAGCCTTTTGTTACCATATTTTCCAGCGTATAAGATGACTTTTTAACCCCTGAAAATCTTCTCAAAAGTCGGGGGTCGTCTTATACACCGGGTGTCGTCTTATACGGTGGTGCACGTTGCTGCATGAGCCCATTGTTTAGTAATGTCTTCTTACTAGTCCCCGTCTTGTCCCTTATTATGCCATTGTTTACGCAATAAAAAATATTCTCACCTCTCCTCCATTCTCGCTGTGCCCTCTTACCTACTTCTTCTGGCAGACCGCAGACCCCTAGACCCCTCTGTGCACGGAGCCACCGCTGCAGCCTGCCGTCATGACTTTACTGCAGTTGAATGCTTTGCGGTGCCGTAAAGCATTCAACTGCAGTAAAGCACTGACAGCCGCAGCGGCAACCCCATTTACAGGATGCAATCATGGAGGGGTCTATGTGCCTGAGGTCCGCAAGAAGCACTCCTCCATGATCACGTCTGGTGCACGGTGCGGCCGCTGCAGCCTACCGTCACTGGATGCTATCACAGAGGGGTCTATGGGCCTGCAATCTGCCAAAAGAAGCTGAGGGCACCATGGGAACGGAGGAGAGGTGAGAATATTTTTTATTGTGTGTAAACAATGGCATAATAGGGGACAAGATGGGGACCAGTAGGAGGACATTTCTAAACAATGGGCTCATTACTACAAGGGGGGACAAGGATGGGCCCATTACTGCAGGGTATATTCCCAAAAATGGGCTCATTACTCTGATTTGGCTTATACTCTAGTATATAGGGTATATCCCAAACACTATATTTTAACTGGAAAAGTTGGGGGTCGTCTTATAAGCCCAGTTGTCTTATACGCTGGAAAATATGGTAATTACAGATACTAAATATGAATCCCTAAAGTTTACTGCAGATTACACACTGTCTTCTAAACAAATGCAAACAACACACCAGTCTCATTAATTAAACATTTCTATCCCTTTTAAGACCTTATACTAGCCCTTTATATATTATAGAGACAAGACATAGCTAAACCCTATTCACAGACCCCAGGTTAATCCTCCCAGATTGTTGTCTGCAGAAACTTTAGGGTGAAGAGGAAGATCCTAGAAAAATTAGAAGGTAGTATTTAGATTGCCAAATCTTTTGGAAGATATCTCCTTTTTTTTCCCTAAAGTCTAGCAAGTATTTTGTTAAAGCTGCAAGTTAAGCACTTCATACACATTAGATTAATGAATGATCTTTACGGCTATTGATTGGGGTGTATGGGGGTGCAGCCCAACTGATTGTCGGGGAGATGTTGATCAAGCATGTCTTATTTTGGACATTCAATTGCTTTGTTCTCCTAAAAGATAAGCCACCAAGAGAGATGTCTAATGGTGGCTTTCTCAAAGGGAGCACAGAAGCACTTGGCCAAATGAGCACTTCTATTTATCGGAGAGAAATCTTAGATGGCTTTTGGCTGATCAGCAAAAGCATAGTTCAGCCAACAGCCATCTAATGTGTGTGGGAAGCTTAAAATTATATGGTACTGCTCTATGGGCACTAGTGTATTGAGTAGTGCTGGGCGGACCCGGACTGTAAAAGTTTGGATTCGCACGATTTCAAAAGTATCTGAGTATTGGACCCTGGCCCAGTGTTCTCAGGGAACTTTGGCTAATGATCCAGATCCAGCAACTCTGGAAATTAAAAAAAATAAAGAAAAAGTAAAAATAAAGCAAGTCTCCGGCACAGCTGCAACTGCTTAAACCCCACTCACTCTTCTTCCGCGACCGCTAATTTACCTTCATGCATATTCACTGCTTCCTCTGCCCATGGGCAGTCCTGTCATCTGTGATTGGTTGCAGTCAGATGTGCCCCTAGCCTGTGTGACAGCATCTCACTCCTTCCAATCACAGACCCTGTTTGCTAGTCACTAGATTGGAGTAAAAATAAAGGAAAAAAACTAACTTAGGGTCCGCCCGTATTGTGACACACAGCCATGATAAAGCATACGGCTACAAGCTGTAGCCCCCAGCAGTACACTTATTTTGGCTGTGTATCAAAATAAAAGGAACCACATATGCTTTTTTAAATTTTTTAAATAATTAAAAAACAGCATGTGGTCCCCCCAATTTTGCTACCCCCTATGATGAAGCCCAACAGCTGGGGGATGTTTTTCTCAGGTTGTGGTGTCCCATACTTATTGGGCCCCCCAACCTAAAAATTGCAGCCTGCAGCTGCTCAGGATTGTTGCATCCATTATATGTGACAATCCCAGAACTTTACCTGTCTTATCCTGATTGACCTAGTGCGGTGGCAGTCATGGTAATAAGGAGTTAATAACAGCTCACAGCTTCCACTAAGTCCTAGATTAGTAATGGTAGGCATCTATTAGACCTCCCATTACTAATCTGTAAGTAAAAAGAAATAAACAAAAACACTAAAAAAAATCCTTTATTTGGAAAAATATAAAAAAAGCCTTCTACCAATTTATTAACCCCCCAAAACACCCAGATCCGACATAATCCACAGGAGGTCCCACAACAATTCCAGGCTCTGCTACATCTGAAGTGACAGCGGGTGGCCATAGAACGTGACCGCCGCTGTGAGCTTCAGGTAGAGAATGAGCCGTGCGATTAGTGGTGACATCACTCAGGTTTATTTAGAAAATTAAAGAAAAAGCAGCATGCGGTTCCTCTTATTTTGATACACAGCCAAAATAAGCGCATGCCCGAGGGACATCACAAATTGGGGAGCACAAACATCATTATTAATTATCATTGTGTGTGGGGCAGAAGGAGCATTATTAATAATGTGTGTGAACACAAAGTGTTTTATTATTGTGTAAGGTAAAAGGAAGAATTAATGGGGAGGAATTGATGGGGCTTTATTATCATGTGAACGCACAGAAGAGACACTATTACATTGTGGACGCAATGGAGGCTCTTACCATTTGATGGCATAACTTTGACACACTTACTGATGAAGCAAGCTGCACTGTAACCCCTTCCTCCCCGGCCGATTTTTTGTTTTGTTTTTTTTTTTCTTTCTCCTTTTTCCAAGAGCTGTACCTTTTTTGTTTTTCTGTCAATCTTGCCATATGAGGGCTTGATTTTTGTGGGATGAGTTGTACTTTTAAGTAAAACCATAAGTTTTACCATACAGTGTACTGTAAAATGGCAAAAAAAAATCCAAGTGCGGGAAAATTGCAAAAAAGTGCGGTTGCATTATTGTTTTTGAGACATTTTGTTCACTCTATTGTAAAACTAATTTGTCAGTATGATGCCTCAGGGTAGTATGAGTTTGTAGACATCAAACATGTATAGGTTTACCTTTATCAAAGGGTAAAAAAATTAGAAGTTTGTCCAAAAAAAGTGGCACACTTTTTGCACCATTTTCCCCAACCCATAGCGTTCTCATTTTTTGGGATCTATGACTCAGTGATGGCTTATTTTTTGTGTCTCGAGCTGACGTTTTTAAATGGTACCATTTTTACGTGGATGCTACGTTTTGATCTCCTGTTATTACATTTTGCGCAAAATTTGCGGCAACCAAAAAACTCAATTTTTGCATATGGAATTTTGTTTGTCATTGCGCCATTTACCGATCAGATTAATTGATTTTATATTTTGATAGATCGGGCATTTCTGAATGCGGCGATACCAAATATGTGTATATTGTGTTTTTTTAACTCTTTCATTTTCAATGGGACAAAAGAGAGGTGATTTGAACTTTTATTTTTTTTATTTTTTTTAAATTTTTAATTTTTTTTTTTACTTTTTTCTATTTTACAGGTCCCCCCAGGGGACTATAAGGGTCAGCAGTCTAATTACTCATTCACTTCTGTTGATCACAGCTACTCAGCTGTGTGATCACCAGAAATTCTCACTTCTTGTTACAGGGAGCACTCGGCCGGGTGAAACAGGAAATGAGTGAGCTACAAGAGTCATCACATGACCCTGTGCTACCATGGCAACCATCGGCTCACAGTGATCACATCACGGCGCCGCTGATGGAACTGGGTGAGTGAAGATTTTCCTCAACCGGCATTTAAATTACACTGTCACATTTTGACAGTGCGATTTAAGGGGTTAACAGGCATGGGTGGATCACAGATCCACTTGTGCCTGTGAGGCACACATGTCAGCTGTACAAATCAGCTGACATGTGCACAGATCACCGCCAGCTGCCCGCAGCCACAGGTGATTACACTATGGTGGCTTAGGACATAATGTTATGGCCCACAGTTGTTAGGGGGTTAATATACGCCTATGCAAAATGTACGTTGGGGATTTATCTTTTTCCTGTGACTGCTTGCTATTATGAGTCACCACATCCTTCTAGGGGCATGTAAACCATCCACACTGCATGTGCTGCAGCCATGTTTTAATTCTTTCAATGTCAATTGTGGATGTGGTTTCCCCTCTATATTACTAGCTGAATACTAAGAGCAGCATTTTGAATACCAAGACTGTGTCACCCCTCCCTCTCCCTCCTTATTGTTTGCACATTGCACTTTAGATGTTAGGGTTTGGGCCACATGAGAGTGTGACACATTGGATTCTAAGCTAAATCTACGATTTTTGCACTCCATGCAGCCCATATCAGCAACATTGTCACTGTACTGTTTTAAAGTAGTTTGTTCAATACTGACCATTTATGTATATCTGTATGCCTTTTCTCATCTGAATGTATTTTTCATTTTATTAATAAAATTATTACGCTTGTTTGCAAAACCAAACTCTTTGTTCTCCTATGTATTTTCATATACTATGGAGTTTTTTTGAATATTCGTTGGGTCATCAGTAGTTGTCACCCAGTATTTTTATATCGTGGTTTTATTAGTATATTTAGCCCATACAGTGAAGGAAATAAGTATTTGATCCCTTGCTGATTTTGTACGTTTGCCCACTGACAAAGACAAGAACAGTCTATAATTTTAAGGGTAGTTTAATTTTAACAGTGAAAGATAGAATATCCAAAATAAAATGCAGAAAATCACATTGTATAAATTATATAAATGTATTTGAATTTTGCAGAGAGAAGCAAGTATTTGATCCCTGTGGTAAACAAGGCTTAATACTTGGTGGCAAAACCCAAGCACAGCAGTCAGATGTTTTTTGTAGTTGATGATGAGGTTTGCGCACATGTCAGGAGGAATTTTGGTCCACTCCTCTTTGCAGATCATCTCTAAATCATAAGGAATTTTGAGGCTGTTGCTTGGCAACTCAGAGCTTCAGCTCCCTCCATAAGAGTTCTATGAGATTAAGGTCTGGAGAATAGCTAGGCCACTCCATGACCTTGATGTGCTTTCTTTTGAGCCACTCCTTTGTTGCCTTGGCTGTATGTTTCGGTTCATGGTCATGCTGGAAGACCCAGCCATGACCCATTTTTAATGTCCTAGCAGAGGGAAGGAGGTTGTCACTCAGCTTTTTACAGTACATGGCTCCATCCATTTTTCCATTGATGCAGTGAACTAGCCTGTGCCCTTAGCAGAGAAACACATAGCACAAAACATAATGTTTCCACCTCCATGCTTGACAGTGGGTACAGTGTTCTTTGGGTCATAGGCAGAATTTCTCTTCCTCCAAACATGGCGAATTGAATTAAGACTAAATAGCTAAATTTTTGTCTCATTTGAGCACAGCACCTTCTCCCAATCACTCTCAGAATCATCCAGGTGTTTATTGGCAACTTCAGATGGGCCTAGACATGCGCTTCCTTGAGCAGTGGAACTTTGCAGGCCTGCAGGGTTTTAAGCCATTACTGCATAATGTGTTTCCAATGGTTTTCGTGGTGACAGTGGTTCCAGGTGCCTTGAGATCATTAACAAGTTTCCCCGTGTAGTTTTAGGCTGATCTCTCACCTTTCTCATGATCCTGGATACTCCCCAAGGTGAGATTCTGCATGGTGCCCCTGATCGATGTCGATTGACACTCATTTTGTATGTCTTCCATTTTCTTACTATTGCACCAACAGTTGTCTCCGTCTCACCCAGCATCTTACTTATGGTTTTGTAATCCATTACAGCCTTGTGCAGGTCTATGATCTTGTCCCTGACATCCTTAAAAAGCTCTTTAGTCTTGCCCATGTTGTAGAGGTTAGAGTCTGACTGATTGAGTCTGTGGACAGGAGTCTTTTATACAGGTGACAATTTAAGACAAATGTCTTTAATGAAGCTAATGTGTTGATTAGGAGCATGTTAGTGGTCTGTAGGAGCCAGAACTCTTAATGGTTGGTAGTGGATCAAATACTTATTTCTCTCTGCAAAATGCAAATCATTTTATATAATTTATACTATGTGATTTTCTGGATTTTATTTTGGATACTCTCTCTCTCACTATTAAAATTAACCTACACTTAAAATTATAGACTTTTCATGATGTGTTTGTCAGTGGGCAAATTTAGAAGATCCGCAAGGGATCAAATACTTATTTCCTTCACTGTATATACACACACAAGGATACATGCCGACAGATACAAACATTACTACATATTCATACATATATGACACTCTAAAATATACGTAGAACCTGCCCATGTACAAAAACATTCTTGTATGTACAAAAAGTTGTTTCTAGACCCGCCTCTATTAAAGAAAAATCTTTCAAAGTATAAAAATAATTGATATGGAAAAGAGAACAAAATGTAAAACATATTTTAGTAGTTTTTGTGGTCATAAAAAATAAATAGAAACATTTCCATTTTTTTTTGTCTTTACTTTGTTCCCTAATATCCTCAAAAAAAGTTTATCCAAATAGAAAATAACATAAATGGTGTCAAGAATCACAAAATAAGAGGCAAGAAAAACTTGTATAACTAAAGAAGAATTTTTTTTAGAGCTCTTAAAACCGTGTGTCCAAAAAGAGAGACAAAAGGCAATACAGTAGTGATAAGCACACCTGGATAAATACTAATGCAAGTTTATTAATAATCAAAAACAAACACCATTAAAAGCACTAAAACCATGAAATACAATAATTAATCAACCCTGTATACAGGCAATAAGCCGGGCCCACGCTCAAAGTGTTATACAAATAAACCCAACAAAACCGCATGGGAGCTAACACAAATAAGGAGCTGGTGCATTATTAAACATCCATAGTCCAAGTGAGTAAAGGCACAGATGCTATGTGGCAAACAGCCAAATAAACCATAGTGCTAGTAATGCTGGTGGAAATAAGAAAATAAGCCTAAATACAAAAACTGTTATCAAAAGGATGTATAAATGGGGATGGAAGCTATTCTGGGGGTATAATCAAAAAGGCAACTAAAATCCATGCCATGTAAAATGCATGGCTGGGAAAAGACTCTCAGGCACATAGAAAGTGTTAAAACATCATGGCCCAAAGTAGCAGGGACTGTTAAGGAAAGAAGCACCACACACGTATCGCTGTGGAACACAGCTTTGTCAGGGGAGGTGTGAAATAGAACTAAAGGCCTTTAAGTAGAGCAGGCGGAAGGACGTGGCGATAGTCGTCAGACAGTATCCACTGCGGCGCTATGCATTTGCGTATTGGGAGGTCTTTGTAACCAAAGGGCAAACCGCTTGCCAATACAAATCAGGTTACTTGAGCAGAGGATCACTAGTATAGACTGCATATAGTAGGCAGCGATTATGCAGAGTGGGCTGCGGATACAGTCGCTAACATATGCTGTGCATATTGGAGGCGAATCTGCAGAGTCAGCAGCAAGCATAAGAAGGCATTATCTGCAAAAAGCATAGTAATAATAAAGCGGCTACAACCCACATGACAGAATACAAATGTCTATAGAAGAGTCTGCAGAGCATAAAAGGGGCAGGTCATATATATCAAAGTGTTTGTACCAATAGGCGCATGAATGAGTTATACATAATGAATGGCTAATGTGCTAAGTGGAAGGTGAATATATAAAATAGGAAGGCTGCAAGTATATGATAGGAGACAGATAGATAGAGTCAAGGGGTGTGCCAACATATGTAGGTCATGGCTAGCAGTATGCTGCAGCCACGTGCAAGCCAAAACCAAGGTGACTATGATGGCCAATGTACAAGAGGGAGAACCCAGGACCGAAATACATGTCCATGATACCTGGTTGTACCCAAGAAAGGAGGACTATAAGAGCCCTTAATAAATACCCATAAGGATATAAAAAGAGTGACACGTATCTGCCAGCCAGCTAAATGGAAGGAATTAGATCAAATCCACCCACTATTTATATAAGAATGCATATTTATAATAACAGCATTATAACTCTTGAATTAAATAGCCAAGCAACCAGCAAAAACTGCAGGTTATGTAAAAATAGGGGGAAAAAAGGTATGTAAAAGAAGTCCATAGATGCGTGGAAGATGTTCTACAGGTAGATATCCCATCAATGTCTGATATAGCATTAGAGTCCATTCGAAGATTGTAGCAAAGACATCTATGCACAGAGAATCCAGGAACTGACATGAAATGTAACACTGGAACCCAACCACTGAGGTATCCAGTGCCACGATTCCATCCAGGTCAATCATGATGAAATCTGTCTGAAACTGTAATGAGCTGTGAAATATCTGGTTAGCAATCAAGCCAAATCTGACAATGACCCTAAAAAATTAAAGCAAAGAAAAAGAAAAAAAGGGAAAAAAAAATCAATATAATGCAAAGACAATGGAGAAGAAGTACAGCACAGAATAAATCAACCAAAAAAGCCAGTGAAAAGTAACTCCTCATTAGTGTTGAGCCGCCCCCCTAGCGTTCGAGTTCGGTTTGGTTCGTCGAACGACGGCTTCATTCGGTGAACGTTCGACGAACACCTTCGAACCCCATTGAAAACAATGGCAGGCAACACAAACACATACAAACACATTATATATATACACATACAGTTAATAAACATTGCCATTATACTTCCAGGTCCCCGCGACGCGTCCTGCACTCTGTCTCCTGCCACTTTTCCTTCCGATCATCGCTACGCCCTCTTGGTAACCAGCACTGATGATAGGACCTTCCGTGATGTCGTCATAGCATGTGACCAGTCACGTGTGTATTATCTCATTGGCTACAGACTGGTCACATGGCTAGACGTCATGCTAGGTCCTGTCAGTGCATCTCTCCAGTACGTGGTGCTCGTTTGAGCATCTCCGTGTACCGGCGAGATGCTTGGGCATATGGTCGGCTCCCCCGTCCCTGCATGTCGGCGCTCTTTACAGAGTCAGCCCACATGCAAGGACTGGATACCACAGCTTGTGAATAGCGGCACCGGGAATCAGGTGATTGGAGATCACCGTTGCTATAGTAACCCGCCTGTCAGATTACTATTTCAACGGTGGCAGAGGTGACTTCACCGCTTACAACCCGCAGCCTCTGCTCACTCACTGGGTGATTAGGCTGCATGGGAGCAGCAGCGTCTTCCTCCCATGCAGTGCTGTCTGATGTAGCAGAGCTGCATGGGTTGAAGAAGAAAGAAGACAGAAGACCAGGATCGTGGAGGGGTGAGGGGGAGTAAAAAACATGGAGTCTCTAAGTGTGTCTGTGTATTTATTTCAATAAAGTATTTTTTCTCTGTGTGGTGTCTTTTTTTTAACCCTTTATTGGAGATTCTTAATGGCCGGGTCAAACTTGCCGGACATTAAGAATCTCTGGCTTAATACTAACTAGTAAAACAAAGCTAGTATTAACCCATTATTACCCAGCGAGCCACCCATCACCAGGGCAGCTGGAAGAATTGGATACAGCACCAGATGATGGCGCTTCTATGAAAGCGCCACTTTCTGAGGTGGCTGCGGACTTCAATTCGCAGCTGAGGGGCCCAGAAACCTCGGGCCAACCTGTGCTGCAGATTCCAATCCCCAGCAGCCTAGTTAAACCTGGCTGGACACAAAAATGGGGCGAAGCCCATGTTGTTTTATTTTTTTAATTATTTCATGAAATTCATGAAATAATTAAAAAAAGGGCTTCTCTATATTCTTAGTTCCCAGCCGGGTACAAATAGGCAGCTGGGGGTTGGGGGCAGCCGTACCTGCCTACTCTTCCTGGCTAGCATACAAAAATATGGTGAAGCCCACGTAATTTTTTTGGTGGGCAAAAAACTCCTGCATACATTCCTGGATGGAGTATGCTGAGCCTTGTAGTTATGCAGCTTCTGACTGCTCTCCTGCATATACTAGTGAATGGAGCATGCTGAGCCTTGTAGTTCTGCTCCCCCTGTCTCTCCCTCCAGCATACAGTCCTTGATGCAGCATGCTGAGCCTTGTAGTTCTGCAGCTGCTGTCTGCTCTCCTGCATACACTAGTGGATGAAATATGCTGAGCCTTGCAGTTCTGCTCCCCCTGCCTCTCCTTCAAGCATACAGTCCTGGATGGAGGATGCTGAGGTTTGAATTTCTGCAGCTGCTGTCCTCTCCTCCATACAGACAGACATCAGACCACAGCTGCAGAACTACAAGGCTCAGCATACTCCAGCCAGGACTGTATTCAGGAGTTTTTTGCCCCCACCCCACAAAATTTACGTGGGCTTCGCCATATTTTTGTATGCTAGACAGGTACAGCAGGCAGCTACAGGCTGCCCCCAACCCCCAGCTGCCTATTTGTACCCAGCTGGGAACCAAAAATATAGGGAAGTCCTTTTTTTAATTATTTCATGAATTTCATGAAATAATTAAAAAAAAAAAATTACATGAGCTTTGCCCAATTTTTGTGTCCAGCAAGGTACAACTAGGCAGCTGGGGATTGGAATCCACAGCGCAGGGTGCCCAATCTTTCTGGGCACCCCTGCTACGAATTGCAGCCCGCAGTCGCCCCAGAAAATGGCGCTTTCATAGAAGCGCCATATTCTGGCGCTGTATCCAACTCTTCCAGCTGCCCTGGTGACGGGTAGCTCGCTGGGAAATAATGGGGTTAGGGCTAGCTGTATATTATCAACTGGCCCTAAGCCAGAAATTCATGTTGTCACGCCAATATTAGACATGGCCACCATGAATTTCTTGTACAGATAAAAAAACACAACACAGAAAAATATTTTTATTAGAAATAAAACATAATACAATTAGTGACTCCATCTTTATTGAAATAAAGAACCCCCCTCCGCAGTAATCCTGGGTCAAGAGTCCCACGCCGTCTAATCCAGATCCAATATCATCTGATCGGTTTGCTGGAAGGCAAAGCGATCAGATGATGTGTCAGGTTCAAGGGCCTGAATCACGTGACACAGCAGCTGATTGTTTAAACGGCTTTTATACAATCAGCTGATGCATCAGTGCAAAAAAAACAAAAAGTACACACTTCTGTGCAGACTCCTGTCCGACAGCATCAGCTGATAGTTTAGGCGACCGGGAGGTAAAAAGCCGGCCTCACCGCTTGACTTATAGTGTCAGCTGATTCCGTCAGGTGACCGCATCAGCTAATCATTGCCAGGTCTGAAAGAGAGAGAGAAGAAAGAGAGAAGAGAGAGTGAGAAGAGAGGAGAGAGAAAAGAGAGCGAAAGAGAGAGAAAGAGAAAGAAAAAAAGGGAGAAAAATAGAGAGAAAAAGAGAGAGAAAGAGAGAAAGAAAGAAAAAGAGAGAAAAAGAGAGAGAGAGAAAGAAAAAGAGAGACAGAAAGAGAGAAAGAAAAAGAGAGAAAGAAAGAGAGAGAAAGAGAAAGAGAGAAAAAGAGAGAGAAAGAGAGAGAGAAAAATAGAAAAAGAGAGAAAAAGAGAGCGAAAGCAGCCTCATTCCGTTAACTTCTCTGATTTTAGAGGTGTGTCCCACGGCTCACAGCTGATGTCCGGCTCCTGCCCTCAGTGCATAATTAAATTAAATTATAATTATAAAGAAATAATAATTATAATTTAAAATTATAAATAAATTAAATTAAATTCTTTACCAGGACGGCCAGTGACTTGAACTCGTGAACTAATTCTCCTTAGGCGGTAGCTCTACCCATTGAGCCACTGTCTGTAATGGAAAGCATAGGAAGATTTGGTAATCTTGACCTCTGTATTGCAGTAGAGAATCCAGAAGTGGATTTTTCAGCTACAAAGAGGAGAGAGAGAGGGAGAGAAAGAGAGGGAGAGAAAGAGAAAAAGCAAAAAAGAGAGGGAAAAACAGAGCGAGAGAGAGAAAGGGAAAGAGAGAGAGAGAGAAAAAGAGAGAGGGAGAGAAGAGATAGAGAGAGAGAGACATATGACATACAGGCACTGCCTGACCTGAGTGAAGTCTCCGGTGACAGCGCGGCTCACTTCACTTGCTGCGTGGAGATGACACAGAGCGCTCGTGTTCTACGGCGCTCCTTGACAACTTCATGTAGATTCCTTCGGACCTGGATTGTTGTTTGGGGATTAATAAAGAGGTAAATGAGGGGTTTTTTTTGTCTCTTATTCCAAATAAAGGATTTTTCGTTGTGTGTGTTTATTTACTTTCACTTACAGGTTAATCATGGAAGGTACTGTATCTCGGGGAGACGCCTGTCATGATTAACCTAACCTTATTACTCCGATTGCCACCGCACTAGGGCAATTCGGGATGAGCCCGGTAGAGTCCTGGGACTGTCGCATCTAATGGATGCGGCAATTCCAGGTGGCTGCTGGCTGATATTGTTAGGGTGGTGGGCTCCCCATAACGTGGTGCTCCCCATCCTGGCAATACCAGCCTCCAGCCATGTGGCTTTATTTTGGCTGGTATCAAAATTGGGGGGGGGCAGCAGGTTTTTTTTTTTAATTATTTATTTATTTTACTATATGATATAGACCCTCCCGCTGGCGGCTGTGATTTGTTGCAGTGAGACAGCTGTCACTCAGCGTGGGGGCGTGTCTGACTGCAATCAATCATGGGCGCCTGTGGGCGGGGAATGCAGGGAATTCCAGATTGAATAATGAGCGGCAGCCATTTTCAAAAGAGGAAAAGCCGCCGGAGCTTTGTGACAGCCGTGCAGCACCGCGCCCGTGATCGGTGAGTAGAAAAGAGAGAGATTGTGCTGGGGACGCAGGATGCATGCAAATACACAACCTGCGCACATAGCCTTACTGTGAAAAGCCACACTTTTGGTGATCGAACCGTTATCGAATGGTAACTCGAATGGTCAAATGTGAAGCAAATCGTTAGAGTTCATCGAACGACTCGAACACCGCCCAAAATCACTCGAATTTGAAATTGGTGAACGGTTTGAATCGAACATCGCTCCTCTCTACTCCTCAATAAACCTAGGAGAGAATCTGATTTCAAATTAAAGATCCATCTGGATTCCAAGGAGTTATTTGTGTCAACCACCATCCCTGCCCGACATGGGGAATTTCTATAACCCTACTATCCAGATTTTGTTACATTTACCCTGATGAAAAGATGAAAAATATGCTGCAACAGAGGTCAACGTTTTCCCTTTGCTCTTGTCAGAGATGACAAGGTTGGTTGTAGAAAAGTGTTTTTGGATCCTTCTCCTCTGTTCTTGAGTGGTCTGACAGACATAGACCTTGTTGCAGTAACAAATTATTCTTTAAATTACATTCATAGTTTTACAATCAATGTAACATTTTAATTAAAAACACTTAATGCATGAATTAAAGGAGTTGTCCGACATTAGCTTAACAAAAATGTTTGAGTTTATCTGTGCTGTATTGTCATATAAATCACACCTACATTGTTATTTTTTGTTTTCTAACTTTTGTTCCTCTTGAATTCACCCTTTATTCTCTGCAGCTCTTGTTTACATTCAGATCCAGCAAACATGACCACTTCCTGTGCAAAACCTCAGTCAGAGCTGTCACCACCCACCCCCACTGTCCAGCCTCACCCTCTGCCCGCCCCCTGCACACACATTCCCTGTCAGTATTCTTCCCCAGCACCTGACCTGGTATCACTACAGCATTGCAAATAACAGCCCCACATCGGACTCTGCACCACACACGCACACATATGGCTCTGCACCGCACACGTATGCTCTGCACCGCACACATATGGCTCTGTACCGCACACATATAGCTCTGTACCGCATATGCACACATATGGCTCTGTACCGCACACGCACACATATGGCTCTGCACCGCACACGCACACATATGGCTCTGCACCGCACATGCACACATATGGCTCTGCATCACACACATATGGCTCTGCACCGCACACGCACACATATGGCTCTGCACCGCACACGCACACATATGGCTCTGCACCGCACACGCACACATATGGCTCTGCACCGCACATGCACACATATGGCTCTGCACACGCACACATATGGCTCTGCACACGCACACATATGGCTCTGCACACACACACATATGGCTCTGCACCGCACACGCACACATATGGCTCTGCACACGCACACGTATGGCTCTGCACATGCACACATATGGCTCTGCACATGCACACATATGGCTCTGCACACGCACACATATGGCTCTGCACCGCACATGCACACATATGGCTCTGCACACATATGGCTCTGCACACGCACACATATGGCTCTGCACCGCACACATATGGCTCTGCACACGCACACATATGGCTCTGCACTCCCCCCCCCCCATAGGGAACACATGTAGGGAGTACATACTCACCCGTCCTCGGTCCCCGGCGCCCCTGCACGTTCGCGCGCTGTCTGTGCTCTGGCCATATCAGCACAGTAGTGACGTCACCCCTGTGCTGAAGAGAGCACAGACAGTGGGAGGGACAGTGATGAGAAGCAGCGCTGCGCTGCTTCTCATCAGCACTTTCAAATGTACCGGCATCTGTGATCTGTGATGCCGGTACATTTGAATGTGTGATCCTGAGCAGGAGGACCGGTGCTGGCGCTGACACCACGGCAGCCGCCGCCAGGCCCCGCCCCCAGGTCACGGACCCCACAGCAGTGCAGGGGGAGGTTACTGGAGAGTAAAAGAGGTGCGGGGGAATGTGTGGGAGGGTGCAGGGAAGGGGGCGGGGCTCATCGCACTGTACCCGTCCAGCAGGGAGGCGACATGCTGTTCCACATTTGCATGTCAGCATGGCCCTGCCCATGTTGACATGAAATGACCGGAAGCAGCAAAATCGCGGCAGGAGCGGTCACATGACCGCTCTGAGCTGGGGGAGAGGGGCTGACAGCAGTGCAAGTGGTCTCTATCTACTTACCTGCCCCAATGTAGCCCAATAGGGAAATAAAAAAAAAAGTCAAAGAAGCCGGATAACCCCTTTAACAAATACTGCAATTCCCACCTGAAAAATAGCCTGTAAAAAAGAAATCACGATTGAACTTGGACATAGGTCTCTTGACCTGACTCCTCATAAGGAAGTCACCAAAATTCGGGGCCCTCCTACTCATCAGCAATGGGCCACTACTCACAATAGTTAGCTTGTGATTCTGTGGTAAGAATATTCCAATGATTAGACAAATTGTCTCTTACCTTATCACATAGGTTATCATTATTAGTAATGTTGATCCTGGTTCCAAATTTCACATAGTAGTAAAGGGCCTTGAGACAGTCCCTTGGCTCCTTGATAGACAGTAGAAACAACTTTTTGGCAGTATACGTGTTGCTTGAAATGTACAGTAAGGTTGTGTGCCTGATACATAAAGCCTCATTACATATACGGTTGTGTTTGGCAATCAAGAACAGGCCAGTTGGAATACCCCTTCTGGGGTAGGGAATGGAAGCTCAAAGTCTGTTAGTGACAGTAAGCTTACAAAAGAGATCAGTGACCAGATGGTGTCATGAATGGAAACTTTCAAGTCAAAGAATACGGCTGTAGGGGAAGAGATGCAATGAGTCAAAAAGATGTGGAGAACATTAAGATTAAGAAAAGCAAAAAGCTGCACATTCTTGTTTGGTACCGTTTCATGAGAAAAAGATGTCATCGTTAATGTAACAATGCTTGGAATGGACATAATTCTGGAACCAGTGTTAGGGGGTAGACTATAGTAGCGAACCACCATCCCAAAAAGAGGTTGGAGAATGTGGGCGTGCAACGTGACCCTGTCGCCACACTTGATATCCTGCAAAAAAAAAGAACTGCAAAAACACAGTATAACTGCATTGAAGAATTAAATCTACTAGGTCAATGAGGAAGGAAATATGCATTCTGTCAGAATTAATTTGAGTGTGAAGGAAAAATGTTAGAGCTTTCATGTCATCCATATGATTGATGTTAGAGTATAAGGACTTAATATCACAGGTAACCAATAGAGCATCAGTTGGAATTTTCACATCCAAAAGAGATTGAATAAGGTGTGAAATGTCTGTAATGTAGGAGGGTAACTGTGTGACAAATAGTTGCAAGAAGAAGTCCACATAGGTACAGGCCTTCTAGCATAGACTACTGGAGACTTTAGGGTGACTAGGTGGCTTAGGTATGTCTTTGTGCACCTTTGATAACATATAAAAGGTGGAGGATAACGGGTTGGTCTATAATTCATCTCCCTGATGATAATGACACCAAAACTGTAGACAGAATTTAGAAGCATGTAAGGTTTTCTTGAAAACATTGGGGTGGGATCAGAGGGCAGTTTTTTCTTTCTTTTTATAAAAATGTAGGTTGTTAAGTTGTCTATGTGCCTCCTCTAAATATATAGATGAGGGTCAGAGAACCGGATTTTCCTCTGTCTGCTTCTTTGGTTAGAAAGGAATAGTTGTTTTTGAGTTGGAAAATGGCCCTTTATTCCTGTGCACTAAGGTTTTGTCTTTTTTGTACATTAAGAGGTAGCTACAAAATGTCTGCTTTTACCAGCTTAAAAACAATTTGACAGAAGAAACCTAATATTAAGGAGGTAAGACAACAGATTTGCTCTTGATGGGGAAATTTTTCCTACCTGTTGTGGATTCACTTTCATGCAGTAAGTCAAGTAAGTCCAAGAGACTCCTCCATGCAATCCATATCATGTTTTTTTATAGATGACCCTCCCAATTTTTTTCTGTAAAATAGATATCAATCCTTAACTAGAGAGAATTTGTCCAGTTCATGCACTTAGAGGCTACACACCTACTGTCAGCCTAAGAACACTCACGGAGGAGACTGTAACTGAGCAAACACTACTGACCGGTGCGCCGCTCTGAATAGCTCTATATTAGCATAGTGCTTGAACTTCGGACACTGCTTTAACTCTAATTTATTACTGGGCACCACCTGAAACGCAAAGGGTTTGTTTGGACCTTAATATTGGACTATCAGATATCCTATACAATGGACTAGGTAATACATTACGATATTTATCCTGCCACTTTTCAGTTACGGATCGCTTTGTCAATCTATTATATGAGTATTTTAAGTGCGGTATATTTGTATGAATATTACTCTCATTAGTGTCTGTTTTAATGTTTGATGTCTTATCAAGTGTTGTAATATATAGCTTTTACAGTGAATTTATCCTACAGCCAACGTTGCATTTATTCTAAATCAGCTCAAATTGATTATTTTTACATGATTTATCTAGTTTACAATTAGTGGGCTTTAGCACTATCTTTTTGCAGCTGGTTGAGATAGTGAGATTCCATCACCTAGACACTCGAACATATTAACTACATATGGGGTATTGGCATACCCAGGAGAAATTTCACAACAAATTGTATACCTCGTTTTCCAATTTTACCCTTGTGAAAATGAACAAAAAAAGGGGCTAATGCAACAATTTTTTGTAGTAAAAATGTATGTTTTCATTTTCACAAATCAACACTATAAAATTATTTGAAGCAACTGTGGGTTCAAGGTGCTCAGCAAATATCTAGATAAATTCCTTGAGGGGTGTAGTTTTCAAAATGTGGTGATTTTCCACCATTTAGGCTCATCTAAGGCTCTGCATATGTGATATGGCGTCAGTTATCCATTCCAGCCTATATGGAGTATCAGTATACAAAAGAGAAATAACACAACAAATTGTATGTAATCCCAAGAAGGATAATCTAGCATGATACTCGAAGAATATTAGTAAAATAGTATTTTTTTATTTGAAAAATATTAAAAGTAAGAGGTCTGCAGCATGAGAATATAGTTATAAGTCAGAACAACTCATTTCGACGGGTTGTCTACATCATGATTCTTTTAGGATCGTGCTGGATTATCTTTCTTGGGATTACAATTGATGTTACGGACTACCTCACCCCTCCCGTGCATAGTATCCAACATGAAGTGAGACTGCAGCAGGCCGGTGAGCTGAATTTTCTTGTTTTTTGACAACAAATTGTATGATCCATTTTCTCTAGTTAACCTACAGCCATATTTTTGTGGGAAAAAGTTACATTTTCATTGTTTTCTTCCACATTGCTTTAATTCCTCTGAAGCACTGAAGGGTTAATAAACTTTTTAGATGTGATTTTAAGTGCTTTAAGGGGTGCCGTTTTAAAAATAGTGTGACTCTTTGTGGTATTTTCTGTCACATAGGACCTTCAAAGTCACTTCAAATGTGATGTGGTCCCTAAAAAAATTGGTTTTGCTGCTCTTGTTGGAAAAAGACAAATTGCTGAGAAACAAAACAAAATAAATTTGAAAATAAATAAAAAATAAAAAAATGTATGTTTCAAAAATGGTGTTTACATAAAGAAGACATGCGAGTAATGTTATTTATTAATGATTTTGTGTGCTATAACTCTGGGTAAAAGGTATAAAAATTCAAATTTCAAAAATTGTGATTTTTTTTACATTAATTTTTTCAAATTTTTGATATTTTCATAAATAAATACAAATAATATTGACTAAAATTTACCACTAACATGTAGTACATGTCACAAAAAAAAATTCTTACAATCACCGGGATCCGTTGAAGCGTTCCAAAGTTATTAAATTTGACATGGTCAGGAAGGTGAAAACAGGCTGGGTGGTGAAGTGGTTAAAGACTTGGGCAAATCTAATTGCAAATTATTTGAATTCCCAGGGCCCAGTGCAATTCCAAAAATTTGTTAGAAATTCGATTTGTATAAAATCAGTTCGCTCGTCTCTCATAATCATTGGGATTTCACTGTCTTTAATTAGAAACTTTACTTATTGCAAAGTACAGTTTGAGAGTTTGAACCTTTTGAAGCTATTTTTCCTTTGTGCCTGAGAATACAATCCAGGTCTTTGTTCAAGTTTTCTTAACAAACAAAATGCGAAAATAGTATCTGAAGCTGTTGCATAGTCTGACCCTTATCAGCTTGATGAATTGAGTGCTTAGTATTCATAGCAACAACCGGCCTGCACTAAACACTCCTTTGTTGTGATGCTGAGAAGGATGTCGTATGCCAGCTGAAATTCAGAGACATTCTTCTTCTTTAGAAATAAGAATAAAAAAGTTGACTATGAGAACTATTTTAGATAAACCGGCCACACATTGGGCTCAATCAACTTTGAATCGATTTTTCTAGTGTAATAAAAATAATAATCTAAAAAATTATGCAATTTTATTGTAATGGGTTTTGCCTATAAAATGAATACTGTGTGTGCATGTATCACATATCACTACTAATTGCTCACACAAGAGGAAAAATAATCAGTTTCAGTCCTGCAATTTACACAGTAAATTTTTCCATCCAGTTACAGTATGCATCGGACTGACAAGTAGTATCCTTACAGTTTTGGAGGTGAACCAAAGAAAGAAACAATAGAATAAGACTTGAATTCCTTGCACGTATTCTCAATTTGCTTAAAAAAAAAACCCTGTTCATTTTATTTAAAAACAGCTTCAGTCATTCTCTGGGTTTTTGCCTCTCTATGGCTTTATTCGTGGCATGATCAGCATCTCAACCTGTCTCCTGGATATATGTACATACACATACAAGTGCATCTCAATAAATTAGAATATCATCAAAAAGTGAATTTATTCTAGTAATGCAATACAAAAAGGGAAACGCATATATTATATAGAGTTATTACAAACAGAGTGATGTATTTCAATTGTTTATTTCTGTTAATGAAGATGATTATGGCTTACAGCCAATGAAAACTTGCAAAAGTTTTTAATTTTTGTTCTATACTACATTACATTATCTTGCTTTTCTTTTCTACCAAACACCATGCAAAAATGCTATTTCTTTCAATTTTCTATCCCATATTGTATACCAATATGAGCTTCTCTGCTTCTTTTTCTCATGTTTTCACACTTTATACACTCTCCATGTTTGAGAATGGGGAGAAGAACAGAGAGATCACAGTATATATATATATATATATATATATATATATATATATATATATTTATTTACTAGATCTGTAGTGCAAATCAGCTACTCTAAATGCATAAACAGGGCAGTTGAAGCAGCACTTTCAGATTGGAGTTTATGAAAGAATGAAGTAAGGTAAGGAAATTGGATATAATACAGAGATTTATAACTTTGCAAAGCTTAAGTAAAAAAAAAATTTAGTTGGGTTCACATTACGACGAAACATGTAACTGTACATCCTTGGTTGCCTCCCTGCAGTTACTGCGGGCTCCGGCAGCGAACCTGCAGTAATCCCCACACATCACTGCTGATCTGATCAGCAGAGATGTGCATCTAAGGGCTCATGCGCACGTTGCCGAATTTCATGCATTTACGCTGCGTATTGCACCGCAGCGTGAATTCATGTGTCCTGTGTCTCCTGCACAATCTATGAAGATTGTGCATGAGAGGTGCGCACGTTGCTTTTATGAATGCAGTGATTTGGGTGCTAAAATTTTGACCCAAATCCGTGCGTTCATAAAAGCAGCATGTCAATTATTTGTGCATTCTGGATGCAGCTCCCACTCTGTCTATGGTGAGGGCAGCATCCCGAGTGCATGAATTGGATTTTTTTTACAAAAATACGGCATTCATTCTGCAGCGATTTGAAGTGGACATGTGCTGTCAAATCGCTGCAGAATAATCAACAGTTACGTGCGCATGAGCCCTAAGGCTATGTGCGCACTTTGCGTCGAGGTAGTTGCAGTTCTAAACGCATCCTCTGGCAGAAATGGTCTTTGTCAAATTTGGTTTTGACCACAAAAATGCTATAAATACGTTTGCATTTTTCCCGCATTTTAGCTGCATTTTTACCGCAATTTACCTGCTTTTCCAGTGCTTAAAGTAAGATGCGTTTTGACTAAAAATTCAATGTTAAATAAAGTTTTAACATACAAACACTATAAAAAAAGGGAGAAAATGGTAAATAACAAGAATAATATCAAACAAAAGATGGCTTATTTTATTAATATGATAACTGTGTGCTAATATTTATGCATAAAATTACATTTATTTATTGATTTTCATAAATTTAATTGTCGGACTATGTGTGTGTGTAATGGGACATATCATTCTATTAATATTTTGTCAAAAACGCATGCAGTTAAGTGGCCAAAACGCATGTTTTCTGCATCAAAAAAGCAAAGCACTCAAAGGAGAGAAAAAAAAAAAAAATGAATAAATACAGACAGGATTTAACTAATTATACAACAGTAAAACAGCAGGTTAGCATACCAAAAGCAAAGGGACTTTAAATGTGTATGCAGGTGAGGAGATTAAAGTCAAGTCAGGAAATTCAGATGCATAGAACAACTGGACGGTCATACCTGTGAATGAGACAGATGGATTGTCAGAATCAGAGATGAATGGGGACCATGGAGAGTTAGGCCATAGAATTACATTTCATTTCTGGTATATTTCTGACACTTATGAGGCACTTATCCAGAGGCACGCACACAGACCACCCGTGTCTGTTAACCTTTTAGATCGAGCTGTCAAATACTGACAGCACGATTTATATGGATGGGGCCAGGATCGTGCCTTTCAATACCTCCATCATCATCACCTTAGTGTTGCCATGGTAGCATGAGGTCAGCTGATGACCCGATGCTACCATGATTCACTTCCTGTGAGAGACGACAGAGAATCGTCATTCACAGAAAAGCAGCATTTCTAATCAGAGTGATGCTGCTCTGATCAGGAGACATTCACAAGATATCAGACTGGGTATTTATAAAGTCCCCTAGGGGGCTAGTAAAATAAATTAAAAATGTAAAAAATGTTTTTTAAAAATATGAAAAAATAAAAAAAGTCAAAGTTCAAATCACCCCTCTTTACTCCATTGAAAATAAAACCGTTAAAAAAAATACAAAATATACACATATTTGGTACTGCCAAATTTTAAATGCTTGATCTATCAAAATATAAAATCAATTAATCTGATTGGTAGACAGCATGGTGAGAAAAAATTCCAAATGCCAAAATTACGTTTTTTGGTCACCACACATTTTTTCAAAAACACTTAAACGATCAAAACAGTAGACCTGCAGAAAAATGGTATAATTAACAACACCAGCTCAAGACGCAAAAAATAAGCTGAGCCCAAAATCCTGAGAAATGAGAACGCTATGGGTCTCAGAAAATGGCGACAAAAGCGTAATTTGTTTTTGGACAAACGGAATTTTTTTTTCAAACCCGTAGAAAAAAGCTAAAGTATACAAGTTTGGTATCTACGAACTCGTACTGACATGAGGTATCATATCAGTTTGACCATATATTGAATACTATGACTAAAGACACCCAAAACTATTGTGCAATTGCACTTTTTTTGCAATTTCACCACTTTTGGAATTTTTTTCCGATTTTCCAGTACATTATATGGTAAAACTAATGATTTTAATTCAAAAGTACAACTCGTCCCACAAAAAAAAATAAGCCCTCATATGGCAATATTGACAGAAAAGTCAAAAGTTATGGGTCTCAGAAGAAGGGGAGGAAAACACAAAAATGAAAAATGTAAAATTGCCCGGAACCTTGGAGTAGTTATAGCAGCAATCATTAAACTTTACCCTTATAATGTAGTTTCATGATAAATGTTACACTTCTTAAAGGGAATCTATTGGGTAGTTCATCCCTAACCAATGCAAAACATTAATTAGGGACAAACGTCTCTAACCAAAAATGCTCCAGTGATGTCTGCCTTTGTCAGAAGCGGCTGTATTCATCTTGTTACTAGTGCTGATGTTAAAGGAGATGTCATGGTTAATATTGGTAGGAGGCATAAGCTGTGTCGAGCCAAGAATGCCGGTGTAGCTGCAATACGTGATGCCATCTAGTCAGGCTGGGCTGTGAATGGGTTTGTTCCGTCCAACAACTCAGCATCTATAATCAGCTCCATTCTTTGGCCAATAGGGTAGTACCACTCCCTACTTAAACTCGCAGTTTATAGCTGGGAAATGAAATTTATTGATTTTCCTACATATATGGTACTTTTTGTATGTTCTTTGTTTGATTCTGACCTTGTTAAGTAACCCTGACCACATTTATTCTGTATTCATTCCGGATTCTGACCCTGCCTTGTCTATCTGTTTTTTTTGCCTGATGGCTTCTGACAGAATCTACAAAGACAAGTTAAATTAAGACATCTTTGCCTTCTCTGGAATTCCACAGTGTTTTATTTGACAATTCCCCTTTCAATGTTCCTTATTTAAACGTTGGAATTTTTCAGAACTAACAATTTATAGACCCGAATGTAATATTTTATGTTAAAGAATTAATTAAAATAAAAATAAGAAGCCACTGTAGTATATCTACACGGTCATCAGCACTTTTGTTTCATCCTAAAGTTGCAGATCATAAAATCATGCCCCTAAAGTTTTGTCCTGAGCTTGCCAAGAATTAGCACAGTACTAAAATTGAATTCACTCTTGGCAGGACTTCAAAGCCAAGCATGGCAGAGGAGAATAAAGGAAATCTAAACCTAAACTAAGAACTGGCTCACATAAATAGCTACTAATGATAAGTATCAGAAATTTATTGGAATTTACTATTTTGGTTCATATTGTATTTGAGATAAAAGGTTTTCAATATGTGCTGTAGGCTTCATCGCTCTTGAAGTCTACAACAGTCGGTTCTCACAATGTTACTTTGAGAACTTTGTACCAAACTGTACAACAAAATTGAATTGTAAAGGGGCATTTCAAAATTTAGCTTCTGTGTATCTGTGGGATAAGTGATAAATATTAGAGTTGTAGTTTTCTAACTGTTGGAATGGCCACCAAAAACTAGAATGGCGTCTCTTAAACCCCCACAATGTTCCTGTTAGTGGTTGAGAATTTTGCACTATTACGCTGTACAATTTTGTGAGACATGGAAAAAGCTGTGTCTGTTCACTCTCCAGTTCTTCCTTATGCTTTTTTACTTCCTATTGTATCTTTTCTTAAAAGAACAAGTTTAACCCCTTACTGTCGAAACCAGTTTTCCCCCTCTGGCCAGGCCACATTTTAAAGGGAACCTGTCAGCAGATTTGAGGCCTATAAGCTGCGGCCACCACCAGTGGGCTCTTATATACAGCATTCTAACATGCTGTATATGAGAGCCCAGGTCGCTGTGTAGAAAGTAAAAATCACTTCATAATACTCACCTAAATGGTTGCTGCGGTGGAGTTGGGTCATATGGGCGTCACTGTTTTCTGGTGCCGGTGCCTCCTCTTTCAGCCATCTTTCTCATCCTTCGTCCATTCTGATACTTGGGTGCATGATGCGTCCTATGTCATGCACACATGCCGGCATTGAGGTCCTGCACAGGCGCACTTTGATCTGCCCTGAGCAGAGCAGATCAAAGTATTGTAGTGCGCCTGTGCGGGACTGGCAAGTGTGTATGACATAGGATGCGTCATGCACCCCGGCTTCAGAAGGAGGACGAAGATGGCTGAAAGAGGAGGCACCAGCATGGGAGAACGGAGACACCCATATGACCCAACTCCACCACAGCGACCATTGAAGTAAATATTATAAAGTGATTTTTACGTTCTACACAGTGGCCTGGGCTCTTATATACAGCATGTTAGAATGCTGTATATAAGAGCCCACTGGTGGTTGCCGCAGCTTATAGGCCCCAATTCTGCTGCCAGGTTCCCTTTAAAATCTGATGACACAACCCCAGAATCACTAAGATATATAAAATCATTCCAGAGTTACACACTTTAAAATACATCTATATATCCAAGTGATTCTGATATCATCCCATAAAAAAAAATTGTTTAAAAGAACTGAGAGTCCTCAGTGGTTGATACCTTTTAATGGCTAACTGAAAAGATGGTAATAATTGCAAGCTTTCGAGACTACTCAGGTCTCTTCATCAGGCATGGTATAACACAAAATCTGAAGAGTCTTCAGATTTTGTGTTATACCATGCCTGATGAAGAGACCTGAGTAGTCTCGAAAGCTTGCAATTATTACCATCTTTTCAGTTAGCCATTAAAAGGTATCAACCACTGAGGACTCTCAGTTCTTTTAAACAATTTTTTTTTATCTCTACTGGCTAACACGGTACAAAGGATATATTTTACTGATATCATCCCAGTGATTTGAGTTTGATGAAATGTGTAGTTATTTTTCAAAAATTTGGTGAACATTTGAAAAATTAGCAATTTTCAAGCATTTAATTTTTATGCCCCTAAAAAGAAACACAAAATAGTTAAGAAATAAAATTCTCCATATGTTTACTTCATACCTGAATCATTTTTAAGATGTCTTCTTTTTCATTAGAATGTTAGAAGACGTGAAAGCTTGACAGCAATTTTTTATCCTTTCAGTGAAATGTACAAATCCTGTATGTTTATCTAACTTCAATTTTGAAGTGAACTTGAAGGGGCCATATGTCAGAACACTTTCAAATTTAATTTAAAAAGCTGCACCCCTCAAAGTACTCAAAACCGCATTCAGGAAATTTGTTAACTCTTTAGGTGCTTCACAAGAATTAATGTAAAGTGGAAGAAACTACTGATAGAATACATTTTTTTTTGTACAAAAAACTAAACTGATGCATTAGACCAAACCTTTTCATTTTCACAATAGTAATAGGAGTAAATGGATTCCACAATTTGCTGTGAAAATTCTTTTGAGAGTCCTGATACCCCATATGTGGCCAGTAACTACTGTTTAGCCACAATCTGGAGCAAGGAAGGTGGTAGAACAGCAAAGCCCCCCCCAATAAATAAATAAATAAAGTCACTCAATTTTTTAAACTAATAAACCACACTCCTCAAAATATTCATCTGCAGTTTTAGTGAGCAGGTGTTTTACAGAATTTTATGAATAATAGATATTCAATTTAGGAATAATAGATAAAAGAAGATCTTGCAATTTGTTAACCAGTTTCTCCCAAAACGTGGCAATACTCCATATGTTGTCATAAAATGTAGTTTTGGAACGTAAAATTTCTTGTAAAGGAAGGAGCGCTATTTGAGTTTTAGAGCACAAATCTTCCAGTAATAGTTTGTGGGTGCCATCTGCAGAACCCCTAACATTCCAGAAAAGGAGAAACTCCCCCTGACAAGTGACTTGTTAATGCTAACCGCTGTAACTGTACATGGTGGTTGTCAGAAAGGAGGGGGGCATTTTAATTGAGTAGCGCAAAATGAACTGGATTTTTTGGGTGGGCAGAGCCATATCAAGTTTAAAGAGCATTTGTGCTACTAGTACCTGTAAGATGGTGACTTATTGTAAATGGGTAGTATGCACCACAATAGTGGTGGACACCTGAAGGTTCTTTCTGGTACATTTAGTACCACATCTTTGTATATGTGTTCTCTGGGTCAGATTTTCAGGTGGCTGGAGAGATGGGTGGGTCTGACCACCTACATATCCCACCCATGGGTGTGTTAAAGGTGTTACTCCTGACAGGCCACATTGTTTAAAATGTTGTCAGTCTGTTTGGCACATGGTTCTGTGTGTGGAGGTGTTTTACTACCTCCAGGATTGAACCTCTGAGAGGGGAGTTTGATATACTGACCGGGGTCAGTGTGCAGAGGTAAGAAGACCTCTTGTGAGAAGTCTCTGCTGGGACTTATATACTGGACTATACCCGAAGGACCGACGTTTGGAATGCATTTAATATATTCCTGCATTTAAAGGCTGTTTGTTTTCTGTTTTGACGGCATGCGTATTTAAAGACATTTTATTTAAAGTGTCTACCTCAATGCAATTGAGACACAAACAGAGTGAGTACCCCCGTCACACATCTTATTTTGATTTTTTGAAGGTTGAAAGAACAAATCAATGCTGTGTAAGGGATAAGACAGCTTTAGTCAGTATGATTACAGCAATACATTTTTTATGTTGTGCTACTTTTTTACTTACTAAAAAAATGTTTTTTTTTACGAAAAAGATTTTTTGCATTGTTTAATTATGAGAGCTAGGCTTTTTCTATTTTTCTGTACACTGAGCTGTATGAGCTTTTTTTTCAGGATGACAGTTTTTATTGATACCATTTTTGGCACATTTTTTAACATCTACAATATTTGTGATGCAGAATATAAAAAAATAGCAATAAGGATTTTTTAAATTTTATGATCACCATGCAGTAATGTTGATAAAACCACTTTATCCTTTGGATCAGTACAACTACAGTGGTGCCAAATTTATACAGGACTTTTTGCTATTTTTATTACTTTTGCACATTAACAATAATTTTGCAGAAACAAAAATTGTTTATGCATCACCATATTTTAAAGGGGACCTTTCATGTCTCCATATAGTGTTAATGTACAGGATAATAGCATTCTAAAGCTCTTCAGCTGCAACATTGAAAGCCCACCTATTGGGAGGAGATTAACTTTATTCTTACCGGTAACCTTCAGCCGATAATGGAAGCGCAGCGAAGAGCAACTTCCGTCACCACTCTGACTAATGGCAGACTCTGTATTGATGCACTGCTGCTGGAACTTTAGAACGCTATTAAGTGCAGATTAATCCCATAGCTGTAGATTAATAGCGTTTGGGCACATGACAGGTTTCCTTTAACCCCTTCACCCCCTGGAGATTTTCCGTTTCGTTTTTTGCTTCCCTTCTTCCGAGAGCTGTATGACGGCTTGTTTTTTTCCGGGATGAGTTGTATTTTTAAATGAAATCATTAGTTTTACCATATAGTGTACTGGAAAACGGGAAAAAAAATCCAAGTGCAGTGAAATTGCAAAAATAGTGCAATTGCACAATTGTTTTTGGGATATTTTATTCACCATGTTCTGTGTATGTTAAAACCAACATGTCAGTGTGATGTGATGCCTCAGGTCAATATGAGTTCGTAGATACCAAACATATAAACTGTTACTTTATATAAGAGGTTAAAAAAATTCAGACGTTTGTCCAAAAAAAGAGTAGTGCTTTTGGTGCCATTTTCTGAGACCCGTAGCGTTCTCATTTTTCATGATCTGCGCTTATTTTTCATGATGGCTTATTTTTTGTTTTTTGAGCTGACGCTTTTAACTATACCATTTCTGTGCAGATACTAAGTTTTGATCTCCTGTTATTGCAGTTTAAAATTTTTTTGTGACAATTAATTTTTTATCTCCACACCATGTAATCAGATTCATTGATTTTACATTTAGATAAATCAGGCATTTCTGAACGCAGTAATACCAAATATGTGTATATTTTTATTTCTTTAACTGTTTTATTTTCAATGGAGCGAATGGGAGGGGTAATGGGAACTTTGATTTTTTTTATTTTTACATATTTTAAAAAACGTTTTTTTTTACATTTTTTATTTATTTTACTAGTCTTCCTAGGGGACTTTATGGATTCACAGTCTGATCAATTGTTCATTTCTGCTGATCAGAGCTGCGCAGCTTTGATCAGCAGAAATCCAATGTTCCTGTGAGAGCTGCCTCACTGTCGACTCTAACAGGAAGTATATCATGGTTGCATCAGGGGTCAATACATGACCTCGAGCTGCCAAGACAACCATTGGCGCCCCATGATCACATCACGAGGCATTTGATGGCAGCGGGGAATGGCACGATCACCATTGCGATCATTAAATTTGCAATCATCACATTTTGACAGCGCGATCTAAGTGGCAAGCAGGCGTGGGTGGATCTACCCATGCCTATTAGCCCCAATGTGTCTGCTAATCAGCAGACATGTGCAGAGATCACCGTCGGCTGACAGAAGCAGCCTCTCGTAATTACCGTGACATGACCGATGATGTACCAGTACTTCATCAGTCGTGAAAGGGTTAAGAGCTTCAACTTTTATATCTTTCCACCAACAGAGTTCCATGAAGCCTTGTTGCTTGCAGGATAAGATGATGTTTTTAGTGATATAATTTTTATCTAGATTAGATTTTTTGATCACATCTTAGTCTACTTTTTTATAGCAGTATAGTAAATAAACAGCATTTTTGCTGTTGTTTACTATTTTTTTTATGATGTTCATTGTAGGGGGTTAAATATTGTTACAGTTTTATAAATCAGGTCCTTTCAGGTGTGTGAATACTGAATATGTGTAAAGCTCGCGCGTGCAAGCAAGAGTGGAACCACTGGGCTGCAGCACTGACTCAACCTAGAAAGGCGTGACTATGCAACTAAAGGATATTCAGCAGAGCCATTGATGGTGAGGGTTGGCTTAGATGCTGGAAACCACCAGGTGCTACTCCAGGGAGTTCCGGTACTCAGACAGCTGACCCCAAGGCACAGAATAGGACACACTCTCTCAGGATGCAGACAGGACAGCTGGAGCAGTGGGTACAGCTGATGTGGCAGTTGTAGCAGATGCAGCAGCAAGGGCAGGTACTAGTGGGTGTAGCAGGTACAGCAGGCACAGATGGTACAGTGGGTGAAGCAGTTACCATGGGTATGACAGGTAGGAAAGGTACAGTGGGCACTGCTGGTAAAGACAATTGTTAGAACCTATAGCATTGGACTCACCTGACAACTAGCAATGCATCCCTAAGGTTGGACCACGTTGCCCAGGCACCTCCTGTAGGGGGTGGGTGCCTTAAATAGCCAGTGTCTCTGAGCCATTCAGCGATAGGCTGAGAGGCATTTCTGGGTTAGGTCAAGCTGGCCCTATAAGTGCACTCGTAGTAGACTTGCTTGATGTGCTCAGTCTTTGGGAGGTGTTTTTTGTTCTTTTTTTTATTTTGCATTATATAAAAGTCATTGTTCAGGAGAGAATGTTTCTTAACATTTTTTCCATTGAAATCCATTTCAGCTTTGGTTTCGTATGTTTTATTGTGAAAATTAACAGCAGGATTTAACTGAGATTATCTCCAATCTATCCGTGCCTGTTAGCTGCACATGTCAGCTGATCAGATCAACTGAGGAGAAAGATGCAGGCTGACCAGGGGAGCTTGCATTAAAGGGACCAACACAACCTGAGAAGTACCGGTACGTCCAAGGTCGGGTTAAAAACAGCTTTTGGCTATGGTTCCACATTAGTATTGTATTCAAATAAATTCCTTTTCTAAGTAGCATCGGAGAAAGCTATTAAAATAAAATTCTTAATGCATTCTACTTGCCTTTCATAAAATCTAATTTACCCTAAGATTACATTCTTGTTTTAGTGTTAACCTTGCACAGAAGACTTGAGGAATTATATGACTGAAACTGCAATCTTGACACTTCAGCTCTGTGAGAAAATCAAATGCATCAGATACATTTCCCAAAGCTGCTCTGTGTGCTCAGATATAATAAGATTCTATGACACACAAACTTTTGTTATACTGTAGTATGAAAGTGAAGGTTTATTATCATGAGCCGCACTGTCCTTGTTCTCACCTTACTTTAGTGTTTCAAACAACCATTTTACTACTGTGTGTTTTACAATTAGCTTATATGTTGTGCTACAGTCTGTTTTAATAGTAGAGTAGCTCAGATGAAGAGAAATAAAATCTTCCAGGCTCTTGTGTATTTTTTGCAGATGACCTTGATGTCGTCTGTTCTTCAATTTTACTGTATTAGTATTAGAACGGTTAGCATAGCTGCCAAGTAACAAAGAGTTACAGGTTTAGGACAGAACGATCACTGAGACATTTATAGAAGTGATTCACCCTTATTCAATATTGGCCACATCGATATTATGTTAAGAAACAAGGTTTATCTAAAATACCTTGTGTTCCCAATAGTGCCTGTGAGTGGCGCTATTGTGGGCCGCTTTTTCCCATCACCTGACCCCGAGGCTCCGTGACTTCTGGGATCCAGTGATGTCACGTCAACTTTCTGTTTTCCTGACATCACCGTGGCGTGACCCAGTCTCCGTGCATCACTGGGGTGTGGGCAGAGTTTCCCAGCTCGTCACAGCCCAGCATGTCTTCTGCTTGTGGTGCTCTACTGTGGAGGAGGGAGCAGGGAGATAATGGGCTGTGATGCTGGGCTGTGATGAGCGAGGAAATTCTGCCCATAGCCCAGTCACTCTGGAAGACTGAGCCCCGCCTCAGTTGATGTGACCTCACCGGATCCCAGAGGTCTTGGAGCTCGGTGGTCATGCAAAGGGGGTGAGTATAGCACAGTAGTGCCACTCACAGGCACTATTGGCAACACAAAGCATTTGAGAGAAACATTGTTTCTCAATATAATATCAATGTGGCCAATAGTGAGTATGGGTGAACCATCCCTTTAAGTCTTATTTAGACACTTTTCAGTTCACACTACCTTCAAGCTTACAGGATCAAGACTGTTTATATAACTTAGTTCAGAAGTATACTTATTGATTTGACAATGATTTATCCAATGTACTAGATAATAAGATACACCCAAGAAAAGAAAACAGCCTTACATGGTTCAGATGATAATATTTTTTTCTAGGCTCAAGATGGAGCTACAGAAACAGCTCAAAGCCTCTGAGCTACATTGTTTTCATAATTCTTGAAAAAAATGAATGAGAGTTATGGAAACACTATGGCACAGAGAGCTACGCTGTTTCTGTAACTTTGAGCAATAGAAGCAGCATTGCTCAGCCACTCTCAGCTTTCTCTACATTTACCTTCAGTAGTTGACATATGGATAGAGTTATCTCAGGTGTGAAAGGCTCGGGTGGGAATAACCCTTTACCAGAGTTTAATTTTTTAAACAATAATTGCTACACTTTGTAACATCATTACTTTAATTTATGTAATATTTAGATAGAGGTTTGATGAAGATGAAGGCCTAAGTAGAGAAGTGGCAAACGTAAAAGGAACCTGTCACCAGATTTTTCCTTATTAAACTAAAAGAATCACCTTCTGCAGCTCCGTGGCTGCATTCTATGAAGGTGCACCATGGCCCTGACTCCCCTTCCAGACCCAAAAAATAACTTTATGAAACTTGGCCCTTAGGTATGCTAATTACCTTGGTTGGCAAGATGGGCGGGCTCATTTTCTGCTCCTTTATCCCCCTCCTGCCGTTGATCGCTGTCCTCCTTCCTTGATTGATGGGATAACTCCCTCTGTCATCCTCCTCATCGCATTTTCAAATCTCGCACCTGTGCAGTTAGGTCTGCTTGCGCAGGCGCAGTTCGCTCTGCCTTATCGCAGCCAGAGCAGGAAACATAGCTGTCCTAGCTCGCGCTGGTGAGCTAAATGCGCAGGCGCAAGATTATGGGCGGGTACGAGCATCGCGCTGGTGAGGTCATGCACAGCACCGACCTCACCAGCGCCATGCTCGTACCCGCCCATAATCTCGCGCCTGCGCATTTAGCTCACCGGCGCGAGCTAGGGCAGCTATGTTTTCTGCTCTGGCCGCGATATGGCAGAGCGAACTGCCACCTGCACGAGCAGACCTAACTGCACAAGTGCGAGATTTGAAAATGCGACGAGGAACGCATCAATGAAGGAAGGAGGATAGCGATCAGTGGCAGGAGGGGGATAAAGGAGCAGAAAATGAGCCCGCCCATCTGGCAAACCAAGGTAATTAGCATACCTAAGGACCAAGTTTTATAAAGTTATTTTTGGGGTCTGGAAGGGGAGTCAGGGCCAAGGTGCACCTTCATAGAATGCAGCCTAGGAGCTGCAGAAGGTGATTCTTTTAGTTTAATAGGGAAAAATCTGATGACAGGTTCCCTTTAAGATGAAATGATTCTTTCACATGGCAAAATAATTATGTAGAAAAGGACTATTTGGGATGCTAAATAAAGATGTAATTATTATTATGCAGATGAGGTTAAGATGGAAGATATTTTGTAATACATCAAAAAGGATTAAAGTACAGTCGCACCACCCATTAAGTATTTTCTACAGCTTTAGATATTAAGGTATAACAAAGATGTTCAATCCAATAGAAAAAACACAAAATGAGAATATACTTTATAATGAAGTAAATAGTAGTAGTGCATTTAAATAACATAGGGCACTTGGTTAACACTGCTTGGTCAAAAAGCATAAAAGCCATCCCACCACAGCAAGGTGTACCCAATTGGAATATCCTACTCTAGTATTAAAACCTCACCTTGCATCAGTGATATCAGTGTAAATAGGGACAAGGAAGAACAAGGCCTGAACTACAGCCACCTGCCCATGGGAAGCTATATAGATGCAATGTCTAGCTCAGAGAAAGGGGCCACACCCCCATTTGTACAGGTTACATAAAATATGGAAAACCAAAAGAATGAGCCTCAATATAAGTTGGTATATGTGCAATAAGAGCACATTCATACAGTGGCCATTTCACCGGCAAAACCCCATATAAAAATACAAAATGAGCATATGTAGCACCCAAGGGGCAGGGGTTGTCAGGCACGGGGGATCTCGTACCTGCGTTACTCGTCACCGGGCTGGTGTGATGATCCGGGATGTCATGGTGGTCTGCCCGGCTTTGTGCCCCGAAGTGTACACCAATAAAGAGAGATAATGGTGGGGATAGTAGTAGGATGAATGTTGTGACGCCACCTGTGGTATGCGACTAGGTATTTAGCTGCCACTGCTGTCGCTGTCCTCCGGGGTAGATGGAAGTAGAAGCCAGAGATGGTATCGCTCCCCACAGGGGAAGTGGGCCCCGGGGAGCATGATTAGGGGAGTAGTGATGGCGTTTGAGTGCCAAGGCGCGGAGCGGCGGTGTCGGTAATCAAAAGTCAGAGTCAGTGGCTGTGGTTCCAGGTGTCTTTACTCACTCTTTATGCTATGCCGCTCGCTCAGAAAGTACTGGTGATTCGCTCTGATGGGCTCCGTCAACCCCAGATAAGTTAGGAGAAGTCACCAGTGTTTGAAAGAAGAAAAAAGTCCTGTTTCACAGTTGCCCTTCCAGCTGTGAGGCACCTGGGCCGAGCGTTCTGCACCAAGCCACAGACCCCGTGAAGAGAAGAGAAGAAAGAGGTGATGGTGTTGTGTCCCAGAACTGGTGTCCCGGGTAGACTGACTAGTGATTATGTGAGTGTGCTCCTACTTCTACCCCAAGTGGAAACCGCCCACTAGGTGGCTGGCTTCAGTGACCGGGGAAGTCCTATGCCTCGTGAAGGCCACCCCCCTGCCTACCCTGAGCCATCCCCCCTGGGAGAAGGCTCCTAAGCTTTATGTAAATGTGAAATGTGGAACACTGGTGATTAACCCCCTCCTTACCCGAAGCAAATATCGCACTTAAAATAAAGTGCAATACTCTGTGGCGACTGAAGCATCAGGGGCACCAAACATATACCCTATAGTAAAATAAACAGTAGTGCATTTAAAGAACATAGGGCACTTGTTTAACACGGTTTGATTAATATTTGTAGACATTACACCCCACTGCTAAAAGGTGTGCTTAATCAGAATGGTCCTACTCTAGTATTAAAACTCAACCTTGTGTCAAAGGACAAGACCAAAACTACAGCCACCTGTCCATGGGAAGCTATAAAGATGCAATGTCTAGCTCAGAGGGAGGAACCACATCCCCATTTGTACAGAGTACAAAAAAATGCAGAAGAACCAAATGAATGAGCCGGAGTATACGTTAGTATATGTGCAATAAGAGTATGTTCATATCGTAGCCTTTTCACTGACAAAATCCAAGAGAAAGACACAAAATGAGCATATTTAAACTATATGGGCACTTGGTTACAGTGTTTATCACAAAAAGCATAAAAACCATCCCACCACAACAAAGAGTACCCATTGGGATGGTCTTACTCTGCTATTAATCTTACCTTGCGTCAGTGACATCCAGCCGCCTGTCCCGAGAAGCTATATAGATTCAATGTCTAGCTCAGAGGGAGAGAGCACACTCCATTTGTACAGAGAGCAAAAAAAGCACAGAAAAAAGACAGCCGGAATGTAAGTTGGTATATGTTCAATAAGAGCAAGGTAAGGTTTTAATACTAGAGTAGGACCATCCCATTTGGGTATACCTTGTCAAAGTGTAATGACTTTTAGGCTTTTTGATAAACTATTGTTAAACAAGTGCCCTATTTTATTTAAATGTACTACTATTATTTACTTATTTACGTTATTATACGGTATATGCTCATTTTGTGTATTTTTTCTCTTGAGTTTTGTCTGTGAAATGGCCACCGTGTGAATGTGCTTCTATTGCATATATACCAACTTATACTCCAGCTCATTCTTTTGGTTTTTCTACTAAAAAGACCCATCAACACTGAACATATTTTTCCAAAATCAAAATATTTGAAAGCTGCCTTATAGGTTTTTTCTGAATGTACACAAAAAGATAATAAATTGGGATGAACGAACCTAAACTGTAAAGTTTGCGGTTCATACCAGACATCGGGTGTCCAGGGCTTAAACTCGAACATGGACTTTTACAAAATGTCAGAGTTCGGTTGCTGTTCGTATGCTAATAAAGTTTGTTGAGAGGCTGCAGCACAGCCAATCAACAAGTTTTTTTGCATGGGTAAAGGTGCCTGTACACTGTTGTGAACAATGAAGAAAAAAAATGATATGGGCTCCCACCTCTTTTTAATAACCTGCACAGGTAAAGCAGGCAGCTGGGGGCTGAAACCTTCAGCTGTCTGCTTTATGTTGCTTGGTTCTCTAATGTAGAGGGGACCACACACCATTTTCTTAAAAGAAAAATAAAGCATACAGTTGGGGGCTGGTGTTAGGCTAGGAAGGCCCATGGTTATTTGGCTCTTCCCAGCCTAAAAATGGCAGCCTTGTTGCTCTGATGAGTTTAGAAAATTGCAGTCATTCTTTACCAGGAAAATTACCATGTTAGCCAGCGTAACACGTGTTAAATAATTTTATAATTGTGTGTTTTTACATGGACCCAATAAAATTGTTTATTTTTTGTCAAAAAAATCCTTTGATGTGCACCTGAATTATGTGTGCTCTTTTTCTCTTCCTCGTACATTATTATTTCACACATAAGGCTGCACTCATCATTCTATTCTAGGCTGTGCACCCCTTTTTTTCTTGTTTACATGTTATAATAAGGACAAGGCAGCTGACATAACTCTGTCACGCAACATAGTTGAAGAAAAAGACATGAACCGCACATCCAAAAATCATACTTTGATCAGAATGATCAGAATGAACTGTTATGAACTTCACCCGACTTCATTGTGATTGCGCGGCTCTGTCTGTGTGCCGCGGCTTGATTTGCGATCACAGGTGAAGCACTCACCGGTGGGTGGGGGAAGCAGGGAATACGAGATGGAATAATAAGCGGCCGGCATTTTCAAAAGCAGGAGAAGCCGCCGGAGCAGTTGGACAGCCGTGCAGTGCCACGCCGATGTTCGGTCAGTGATCGGTGAGTATGAGAGAGGGGAAGAGAGGGATAGACCGACAGAGAGAGAGACCGACCGACAGGGAGACAGAGAGACCAACAGACAGACAGAGAGAGAGACCGACATTGCAACCAAAACACGCTAAAGAAGTGGCATGTTGCTTTTTAGAACGCAGCGTCTTGGCAGCAGCCGAAACGCTGCATTCTAAAACGCAATGTGGGGATGGAATTTCTTCATAGATTGTGCTGGGGATGCAGGACGCATGCAGTTATGCAGCAGTGCAGATCACAGCATAACTGCATGAAAATACGCAATGTGCGCACATAGCCTAATGTGCGCCCGTTGCGTTCTATTACGCAGCGTTTAAGTCACTGCATGTGCGTCTCAGAACGCCACCAAAAAGCTGCGTTCTGAGACACATTTGACTGCAGAATTCCTGCTGAATTCATGCCTTCTGGATGCTTCAAGAACGCACATTTTTGACTGTGCGGTCCCACTCGGCTCTGCTGTATCCCCATAGACTTGTAGCAGAGCCGACCACACTGTGAAAAAGAGCATGGCTGGCTGCGGGACAGTGCCGCGCGATCAGAATGAACTCGGATGAACTTCACCCGACTTCATTGTGATCGCGCGGCTCTGTCTGTGTGCCGCGGCTTGATTTGCGATCACAGGTGAAGCACTCACCGGTGGGCGGGGGAAGCAGGGAATACGAGATTGAATAATAAGCGGCCGGCATTTTCAAAAGCAGGAGAAGCCGCCGGAGCAGTGGGACAGCCGTGCAGTGCCGCGCCGATGTTCAGTCAGTGATCGGTGAGTATGAGAGAGGGGGGGAGAGGGATAGACCGACAGAGAGAGAGACTGACCGACAGGGAGACAGATAGACCAACAGACAGACAGAGAGAGAGACCGACATTGCAACCAAAACGCACAAAAGAAGTGACATGTTGCTTTTTAGAACGCAGCGTCTTGGCAGCAGCCGAAACGCTGCATTCTAAAACGCAATGTGGGGATGGAATTTGCACAATCTTCATAGATTGTGCTGGGGACGCAGGACAAATGCAGTTACGCTGCGGTGCAGATCGCAGTGTAACTGCATGAAAATACGCAACGTGCGCACATAGCCTTACCATGAGTCCTGTGTCATGCCAACAGTGAAGCATCCAGAGACCATTCATGTCTGAGGTTGTTTTTCATCCAAGGACTCAATCACAATTTTGCCTAAGAACACTGCCATGAATAAAGAATAAAGAATGATATCTAGTAAAAATAATAGGACCAGGCAGTATTCAAATTTTCCTTTTCTTGATGATTTTCCCAGTAAATTCAATTTGTAGTGATGTTATATGCTGCAAATTCAATATCCCTTATTATGATGTGGGGTATCTCCAAACCCCAGAGCATAATAAATGTAGGATGTAAAAAATGTTAGTGATAAACAATTTGTTTTCAAGCATGATGGATCACCATGCCACAAGGCAAAAGTGATAGCTAAATAACTGGGTAAATAAAACATTGAAACTTTACGTCTGTGGCTAGGAAATTCAAAAGGTCTCAATCCCATTCAGAACCTGTGGTTAATCCCCAAAAAGCGGGTGAACAAACAAAAAAACTGACATTTTGGTAATGTCCAAGCACTGATTAGGTAAAAATGTGTTGTCAACAGTCAGAATTTGGTCCTGAGGTTGATCTCTAGCTACAAGGCAAATTGCAGAATACTTGAAAAATAAGGATAAACACTGTAAATATTGAGTCTTTACGTAAACTTGATGTATTTGTCAATAAATGTTTAAAAACTTATGCAATGCTTATTATTGTACTTCAGTAAGCATAGAAACATTTGACAAAAGATATAGAAACACAGAAGCAGCAAAATTTGTGAAAACCAAAATTATTAGTCTCAAAACTTTTGGCCACAACTGTATATATAAGATGACTTGTCCATAAAACTTCTCTGCACCCAGCTCCCAAACACTGACAGGTCTTCCCCTGTGTTTTTGTAATTTGGCAAGTTGACAGGCTTTCGGAGTCAGGCAACAACTTGGCAACTTGGCCGAATGATAAGAGCAAGTAATGTACACACTCATAATATTCTCATCTGTTTGTTGATCATCAAAACACTGACACAAATTTTGATTTTCACAAAGTATACTGCTTCAGTCTCAAAACTTTTGGCCATGACTGTCATAACCAGATGCCACCACTTTGGATAAGTCTTTGTATTACATTTGGGCATTGACAAGCTTTAGTCTGACACTGAGAGAGGAAGTCTTTTCAGAACAGTATTGTTACAACACAAATACCACATTAAATGAGGTTTCCTGAATCTTGTTCATATCCCCCAAAATTGACTTTTTAGTTATTTGGTCTTTTAATCTGTTTCCTTGTCTTCTTTGTTGCCAACTTCCCTTTAATCCTAGTTATATTGTATGCAAATAAGATATTATTGCTTTCACGAGTGTTGTTAAAAAAAATCCCACAACTAGTTTAGATTACCTTAACACAGTTTTTCCTTTGATGCTTGTAAAACAAAATCATACATTTCATGCATATTTTGGCTACACAGTTGACTATTTGTCTCCTATACAGAAATATATGGCAAAATGCCAAACCATTTTCATTACCTAAAGCATGCAGATGTTTGAAAAAAATAATGAAAAAATATATGAATAAAAATCAGCTGACGTCTGGCACCTAAAATTGCATTTTTTTCATAAAACGCTGTGTGTTAAGACACCCTTGCCACAGTGACAATTGAGTTAGAAGGTTTTTTACATTGCTGATAAAGGTACATTTTAGACTTCAAAATAAAATATTAGAAAATTGGAGTAATATGAATCAATTTTTATATTGATTAATGTATTTTAATGGAATAAATGTAATTTTCATTTAGATCTATTTACCTTTGGGTTATACTATAATGCATTTATTTATCAAATAATTTACTAAAATAAAAAAAAACCTAAAATCTAAAGCCAAACTAATTTTAATATTTCATCATCATTTTTCATCTTTTTTTAAATAGTTATTCTCCCATTTTTCACTTTTAAAACTGCATATTATGTTTTTAAATATTTTTGCATTATTTCAACTGTAGTGTTTTTTTCATCTGTCACATACACATGATGGTATCAGAAATAAATGTACATTAAAAGGCTAAAGGCCACTTTACACGCTGCAATCTCGCTAGCAAGATCGCTAGCGAGCATACCCACCCCTGTCGTTTGTGCGTCACGGGCAAATCACAGCCCGTGGCGCACATCAACGCTCGGACCCGTCACAGTACTTACCTGCCTAGCGACGTCGCTGTGACCGGCGAAATGCCTCCTATCTAAGGGAGGGTTCGTTTGGCGTCACAGCAACGTCACTATGCGGCTTCACAAAAGAACCGGAGGGGCGGAGATGAGCGGGACGAACATCCCGCCCACCTCCTTCCTTCCTCATTGCGGGCGGCCGCAGCTACGGTGAGGTTCCTCGTTCTTGCGGTGTCACACATAGCAATGTGGAACGACCAACATCCTGCATCCTGCAACAGCAACGATATTTGGGAAATGGACAGGGTGTCAATGACCAACGATAAGGTGAGTATTTTTGATCGTTAGCGGTCGCTTGTACGTGTCACACGCAACAACGTCATTAACGAGAACGGATGTGCATCACAAATTCCTTGACCCCAACGACATCTCCTTAGCGATGTCGTTGCATGTAAAGCGGCCTTAAGAGTTTAGTCTGCTTTTGTTCCTTGATGTACCTTTTTGGGCTTCCGTATTTGGTCTAAAAGTTTCCAAAATTATTTTTTTTAGGAGATATTCTTCCAATAGCTTTAAAGGATAATTTGGTAACTAAATAAGACAATGAACAACAGGAGATAGTGTCTACATGTTCATAGTTTGGTCCTATATGTCACGAGTGTCTCATGTTCGCAGGTTAAATCTTGTATTAGAATGGAATTACTTTATTTTGAAGCTGAAAGAACTTTTTCCCTGCTGGCTAAGATTACTCAGCCTTAATCACAGCTCCAGCATTTTGACATCACACCCTTCTGCTATATAAACCCACTCGTAGCTTTACTCCATGCCAGTGATAGATTGTCTATACTGACCACATTGAAGGAGCTCATGTCTGCATAGCTGTGGTGTTGTTTCAGTTCAGCTGCAAAGGTCCCTGCTGAAGAAACCAAGGAGTGATTTTTGTTGTGTTTCCCCCCACCCATTTATCTTTCCTTCCTAGTGTTGTTTTATTTTAGTAGTGGGACTAGTGTCCCATTGGCCAACATCCTAGTCAGGGTAAGTTTAGGGTCAGCAAGGGCACTTGACAGCGCATGGGGGATGGACCCGTCTAGAGATGTTAGTGAGTGCAAGGATCATCCACAGGGCTTTCCTTCACATCTTCCCTGTTTTTTCCTATGTGTTGCACCACACGCTGGGTGTTCCCTTGCCCTGGTGTGACACTATAGTGATCATCCATCTTGCAGAGACTGTTTCACATGCCATTGCACTGTGTGCAACCCCTAACTATGGTGATTTTTTTTATGTTTCGCACTATTTCATATATTCATTTTTTGCCCTGATTTCAGAAAACAAGCAGGAAAGCTTAGTTATCTGACCTGGCTGCAGGCAATATTTTAACAGTTCTTATCTAAAGCTTCTACACTAACAAGAGTTGATCATTATAGAATACAAAATGCAGCTTTGCAGACATTTTACATAAATTGTGTACAGCTCGGCTTATTTATGCTGCTTTGGCATAAAAAGGACTTTATGTTTTATGCTAAATTTTGACTTTCATCTGTAGAGTACAATACCTAAAGGAGCAGAAATATATTTAGAATCATAACTTCAAATAACACTATTTGAATAGCTATCTCTTCTGTTAAGGTATTTACCATGGACATGCTTTTTTTAATTACCAGTTTTATATGACAGTACCTGTGATTTCATTTTGAGTAGGCAGATGTACGATAAATGCTACGATGAAAGAGTGACAGATGGTTGGAAAACTTTTAAGCTAATTGGGTAGAACAATTAATTAAATAAAAAAGAAAACAACAAATCCCTTATATGAATGTTTAGCTAAGCATAGCCATATGTTAACACTGTATATAACTAAACTGCAGCCTAATGTAGACTCATTGATTTCTAATATTTATTTATCTAAGTTTAATCTGAAGGTTCTTTATATTATTTAGGTTTTTTAGTCCATTGTGTTTTATAATGTTTTCTGAACATCATTGTTCAATATTCTTGAATATAATAGATATCACTATATAAAAAATATTATTTGTAGACCAAAACACCAACCACATATCATTGGGGTCTTGCGATTGGGGTCTTGCAAAAATGTGATTTTTTTTTGGTTAGCCAGATTTTAGAAGTTTCTATCATTGTAATTAAAGCTGGAAAAAAATTGTAGTTTTTGAATGCTCAGTGGCTGTACAATAAAAGTAATATGTGATTTTTCTTTTTCCATTTAGTGCTTTTTTGTTTTATTCTATAACTAGCTGTAGAACTCGGCATTGCCTTGGATTGTAACGAAGTCTCTCTCTCTCTCTCTCTCTCTCTCTCTCTCTCTCTCCCTCTCTCCCACTCTTCCAATCTCCCTCTCTCCCACTATGCCTCTTTTTCCCACTCTTCCTCTCTTTGTCTCTCTCCCACTCTTTCTGTGTATGTGTATCTTTCTGTCTGTGTGTATCTTTCTGTCTGTGTGTCTCTGTGTGTGTGTCTCTTTCTGTGTATATTTCTGTATGTGTCTCTTTCTCTCTGTGTCTCTTTCTGTGTCTCTTTTTGTCTGTGTGTCTGTGTGCGTGTGTGTGTGTGTGTGTGTGTGTGTGTGTCTCTTTGTGTGTGTGTCTTTCTGTATGTGTCTCTTTCTCTCTATGTGTCTCTTTCTGTGTGTGTCTCTGTTTGTTTCTTTCTGTCTCTTTCTGCTTCTGTGTGTCTTTTTATGTGTGTCTCTTTCTGTGTGTGTGTGTCTCTTACGCTGTCCATAATAGGAGTCTATAATAACAGATCTGTTCCCAGCTCCATTGACCTTAATGTAAGCAGGTTTTTTGGCGAATAACTGTAAAGCACTCCGTTAACTTTTCCCCTCAAAACATAGTCTATGATGTTCCCCGAGTCAAATGAAGTGGCTGTGCAAAATTTCATGATTGTAAGTGTGACTGTGTAGATTACTTTCGTAGACACACACACACACACACACACACACACACACACTTACATACATTCATACATACATACACTAAGCTGTATATGTTAGGTTTCCAGCAGTTTATTAATAAACAATCATGACATAAATGAATAGTTCATGGATCTCATTTTTTTTCAGTATTCAAAAATATGGTATGCTTTCCTTTGTCTTGTGAGAAAACTGATATATATGGATTCATTTTGGCTTCAGCATGAATCAGATACAGATTGGCTGAGCCATCACCATTGTTATAATTTTTTATCTTCATATAAAATATCTAACTAAAAATAAGTTTACTCTTATTCTACACTCCTCACCATTCCACAGTTTGTATGCTATATTGATTGATTATTATTATTATATGTATGATATATTTATTGATTATATTTTAATTTTTAGTTTTAACAGGAGGTCCACTGCCTCGTAGTCACGAATATGAGTTACATGAAGTAAAATTTCACTGGGGCAGAGAAAATCAGCGAGGTTCTGAGCATACGGTCAACTTTAAAGCTTTCCCAATGGAGGTAAGATTATTGAAGAAAATTGTGTTACCATAATTATTTATATGATGTGACAGCAAACATGGAAACAGAGTAAATAAGGCGGAAAAAAAGACAAATTACGTTTATTCTATTATCCAGCAATGTTGAGGCATTAGATCAACATTGAATTAATGAATATTAGTGATGAGCGAGCATGCTTGTAACTACTCGGTACTCGCACGAGTATCACTGTACTCGGGCTGCTCGGCGGGGTACCGAGTAATTTTGCAATACTCGTGCTTTACTCGTGGTCTTCATCCCTGCATGTTGGCGCTCTTTTGAGAGCCAGCCCTCATGCAGGGATTGGCTGGCAGACCACTGCAATGCCACAGCCCTGTTAGTTGTGGAATTGCAGTGATTGGCCGGCCTGCACAGCGTGACCGAGCCTTTATACCGGCCGGCGCGCTGTGCTCTGTACACAGCCATCTCATATTCCCTGCTTTCCACGCCCACAGGCGCCTATGATTGGTTGCAGTGAGACACGCCCCCACGCTGAGTGACAGGTGTCACACTGCACCCAATCACAGCAGCCGGTGGGCGTGTCTATACTGTGCAGTAAAATAAATAAATAAATAATTAAAAAAACAGCGTGCGGTTCCCCCCAATTTTAATACCAGCCAGATAAAGCCATACAGCTGAAGGCTGGTATTCTCAGGATGGGGAGCTCCACGTTATGGGGAGCCCCCCACCCTAACAATATCAGTCAGCAGCTGGCCAGAATTGCCGCATACATTATATGCGACAATTCTGGGGCTGTACCCGGCTCTTCCCGATTTACCCTGGTGCGTTGGCAAATCGGGGTAATAAGGAGTTATTGGCAGCCCATAGCTGCCAATAAGTCCTAGATTAATCATGTCAGGCGTCTATGAGACACCCTCCATGATTAATCTGTAAGTTACAGTAAATAAACACACACACCCGAAAAAATCCTTTATTAGAAATAAAAAACACACACATATACCCTGGTTCACCACTTTAATCAGCCCGAAAAAGCCCTCCTTGTCCGGCGTAATCCAGGATGATCCAGCGTCGCATCCAGCGCTGCTGCATGGAGGTGACCGGAGCTGCAGAAGACACCGCCGCTCCGGTCACCTCCACGCAGGTAATGAAGACAGCCGCGCGATCAGCTGCTGTCACTGAGGTTACCCGCTGTCACCGCTGCATCCACCGGTGGCCGCGGGTAACCTCAGTGACAGCAGCTGATCGCGCGGCTGTGTTCATTTGCTGTGTGGAGGTGACCGGAGCGGCTGTGTGTGCTGCGGCTCCGGTCACCTCCATGCAGCAGCGCTGGATGCGACGCTGGATCATCCTGGATTACGCCGGACATGGAGGGCTTTTTCGGGCTGATTAAAGTGGTGAACCAGGGTATATGTGTGTGTTTTTATTTCTAATAAAGGATTTTTTCTGGTGTGTGTGTGTTTATTTACTGTAATTTACAGATTAATCATGGAGGGTGTCTCATAGACGCCTGACATGATTAATCTAGGACTTATTGGCAGCTATGGGCTGCCAATAACTCCTTATTACCCCGATTTGCCAACGCACCAGGGTAAATCGGGAAGAGCCGGGTACAGTCCCAGAACTGTCGCATATAATGTATGCGGCAATTCTGGGCGGCTGTTGGCTGATATTGTTAGGGTGGGGGGCTCCCCATAACGTGGAGCTCCCCATCCTGAGAATACCAGCCTTCAGCCGTATGGCTTTATCTGGCTGGTTTTAAAAATGGGGGGAACCGCACGCCGTTTTTTTTAATTATTTATTAATTTTAATTATTAATTTTAATTATTTATTAAATAATTAAAAAAAACGGCGTGCGGTTCCCCCCATTTTTAAAACCAGCCAGATAAAGCCATACGGCTGAAGGCTGGTATTCTCAGGATGGGGAGCTCCACGTTATGGGGAGCCCCCCACCCTAACAATATCAGCCAACAGCTGCCCAGAATTGCCGCATACATTATATGCGACAGTTCTGGGACTGTACCCGGCTCTTCCCGATTTACCCTGGTGCGTTGGCAAATCGGGGTAATAAGGAGTTAATGGCAGCCCATAGCTGCCACTAAATCCTAGATTAATCATGTCAGGCGTCTCCCCGAGATTCCTTCCACGATTAATCTGTAAATTACAGTTAAAAAACACACACATCCGAAAAATCCTTTATTAGAAATAAAAAACACTAACAAAGTCCCTCATTACCAATTTATTAACCCCGACAAACCCTCCATGTCCGGCGTACTCCACGGACTCCGGCGTCGCGTCCAGCTCTGCTGCATGGAAGTGACAGGAGCTGCAGAAGACACCGCCGCTCCGGTCACCTCCACGCAGCTAATGAAGACAGCCGTGCGATCAGCTGAGCTGTCACTGAGGTTACCCGCTGTCACTGGATCCAGTGACGGCGGGTAACCTCAGTGACAGCTCAGCTGATCGCGCTACTCACCTCATTTGCTGCGTGGAAGTGACCGGAGCGGCGGTGTCTTCTGCAGCTCCGGTCACCTCCATGCAGCAGCGCAGGATGCGACGCTGGATCATCCTGGATTACGCCGGACATGGAGGGCTTTTTGGGGCTGATTAAAGTGGTGAACCAGGGAATGTGTGTGTGTATTTTATTTCTAATAAAGGATTTTTCGGGTGTGTGTGTTTATTTACTGTAACTTACAGATTAATCATGGAGGGTGTCTCATAGACGCCTGACATGATTAATCTAGGATTTAGTGGCAGCTATGGGCTGCCAATAACTCCTTATTACCCCGATTTGCCAAAGCACCAGGGCAAATCGGGAAGAGCCGGGTACAGCCCCAGAACTGTCGCATATAATGTATGCGGCAATTCTGGGCGGCTGCTGACTGATATTGTTAGGCTGGGGGGCTCCCCATAACGTGGAGCTCCCCATCCTGAGAATACCAGCCTTCAGCCGTATGGCTTTATCTGGCTGGCATTAAAATGGGGGGGACCGCACGCCGTTTTTTTTAAATTATTTATTAATTTATTTTACTGCACAGTATAGACACGCCCACCGGCTGCTGTGATTGGGTGCAGTGTGACACCTGTCACTCAGCGTGGGGGCGTGTCTCACTGCAACCAATCATAGGCACCGGTGGGCGGGGAAAGCAGGGAATAGGAGATTGTTTAATGAGCGGCCGGCTTTTTCAAAATAGTAAAAGCCGCCGGTCACCTCCACGCAGCTAATGAAGGGAATAGCGCGATCAGCTGCTGTCAGTCAGGTAACTCCCGGCCACCGCTGGATCCAGCGGTGCCGCGATTAACCTCAGTGACAGCAGCTGATCGCTCTACTCACCTCAGTTGGTGCATGGAGCTGACTGGAGCGGCGGTGAGTAGCGCGATCAGCTGAGCTGTCACTGAGGTTACCCGCGGCCACCGCTGCATCCACCGCTGGATCCAGGTAACCTCAGTGACAGCTCAGCTGATCGCTATACTCATCTCATTAGCTGCGTGGAGGTGACCGGAGCGACGGTGTATTCTGCAGCTCCTGTCACTTCCATGCAGCAGAGCTGGACGCGACGCTGGAGGACTGTGGAGTACGCCGGACATGGAGGGTTTGTCGGGGTTAATAAATTGGTAATGAGGGACTTTGTTAGTGTTTTTTATTTCTAATAAAGGATTTTTCGGGTGTGTGTGTTTTTTAACTGTAATTTACAGATTAATCATGGAAGGAATCTCGGGGAGACGCCTGACATGATTAATCTAGGATTTAGTGGCAGCTATGGGCTGCCAATAACTCCTTATTACCCCGATTTGCCAACGCACCAGGGTAAATCGGGAAGAGCCGGGTACAGCCCCAGAACTGTCGCATCTAATGTATGCGGCAATTCTGGGCGGCTGCTGACTGATATTGTTAGGGTGGGGGGCTCCCCATAACGTGGAGCTCCCCATCCTGAGAATACCAGCCTTCAGCCGTATGGCTTTATCTGGCTGGTATTAAAATTGGGGGGACCGCATGCCGTTTTTTTTAATTATTTAATTATTTATTTCACTGCACAGTATACACACACCGGCTGCTGTGATTGGTTGCAGTGAGACAGCTGTCACTCAGTGTGGGAGCGTGTCTCACTGCAACCAATCATAGGCGCCGAAAAGCAGGACAGCAGGGAATAGGAGATTGATTAATGAGCGGCCGGCTTTTTCAAAAGAGGAAAAGCCACCGGAGTTTGAACAGCTGTGCAGCGCCGCGGCAGTGATCGGGGAACGGTAAGTAAGAGAGAGGGGGGGGAACTGACCGACAGACTGTGAGAGGGGGACAGACAAGACAGAGAGAGACAGACCGACGGACTGAGGGAGATAGAATAAAAAAAAAAAAATGACCGACATCGCTAGTAAAAAGCACAAAACGTGCGTTTTGGACATCGGAGTGCCACACAAGGTTTTCATGTAAAATCTTTCATGTATTAATCTCAAAAAGTAACATACACCAGCTCTATCTCACTATTGGGTATGTGCCCTTAACATTTCCGCCATGAAAATTCATTTTGGTGTCATTTTGGAAGGTTTTCTGGTGAGTCCGTAAAAATGGCGTAAAACTCGGACAAAATTGTTCACATCTGTGACTTTTGAGTGATAAATGCTTCAAGGGGTCTTCCCCATGCTGTTGCCATGTCATTTGAGCACTCTTCTGAGACTTTTGTGACATTTTTAGGGTTTCTCCATGCTGCCGGGGGGTCATTTCACAAAAATACTCGGGTCTCCCATAGGATAACATTGGGCTCGGTGCTCGGGCCGAGTACACGAGTATCTTGGGAGGCTCGGCCCGAGCTTCGAGCACCCGAGCTTTTTAGTACTCGCTCATCACTAATGAATATCTTTCAAGAACGTAATTGTGAGTCAACTTGAACTTTCCATAGTGTTGGATCAGAAACCTACTTTCCTTTAGATGCAGTGATTAGTCTAGGTATAAACATAACAGGTACCCCTGATGTAACCAATTGCAGTGCCATACTATGTGGGGCTTTTATTTAATTAAATCTACTGCATATACCCACATGGGTTCTTACCACACAGGTCACACATGCATTCTGGTTTGAGCATTTACTTATTTTTTCACATTATTGTCTTTGATCTTTCTCATATAGTTACACTGCAAATAGAGATGAGCGAACCTGTGGAAGTTCTGTTTGGTGGGTTCAGACTTTAAATAAAGTTTGGTTTGGGACCCAGACTTGACCTGAACATCAATGGAAGTCACTAAGGCTGCTTTCACACCTCCGGTTTCTGCAATGCGGTACAATCCGGCACTTTGCAGGAAAATCGCAACCGTTTTTTTTTGCTGCCGGTTGCGATTTTCCTGCATAGACTTTAATTAGTGCCGCATTGTGCCGCATGGCCTTGTGTTCCGTCCGGTTTTTGCCGCATGCGGCAGATTTAGCCGATGCGGCAGCCGGATGGAACGTTGCCTGGCACGTTTTTCGTGCGGCAAAAAACCCCGCATCGCGCCGCATTCAGCTGATGCGGCGCATTTTTCAATGCATGCCTATGGCGGCCGGATGCGGCGCGATGCGGCAATAACCGCATCCGGCCGCCGCATGCGGTTTTTGCCACTGCGCATGCTCAGTAGCATGCCGCAAGCGGCAAAAAACGGACTGGCCGCAAAGGAAAAACTTATGCAAAGGATGCGGTGTGTTCACCGCATCCGTTGCATAGCTTGTACAGCCGGATTGAGCCGCACTGCTCAAGCCGGATGTGTGAAAGCAGCCTAATTGAGCAGTTTGAGTCTCTGCCCACATGCAACCAGCTTTAAACAGATCACTTCCGGGGGGTGGGTGGGGTTTTCCCATTTTTTTTGTTTGGTGCACACTACATCTGATCATGCCGTTGTTACCCCCAATGAGAGCTAATCAAACACTGCAAGTGGCTTGCACTGGGCTGAGCAACGAGCGTAACTGAGCACAGCGATGCTTGTGCAAGTGGTTCACATACGTAAAGCACCCAAACTCCGAACTCTGTTTTTGTTTTTTTTTTGTATAGTCTGTGTTTGGTACGAACACCGAACACCAAACCTCGGGTTCGCTCATCTCTAACTGTGATCTTCTAGTCCTGTTTTTTGGGGTATTATTTTATTTTTTTATATTCTTCATTATCAGTGTGCACTCATTTACTTTGTTGTCCTGTGGTTATACCTTTCTATTTGCTTTAAGCCTTATTCTGGCTTACAGGGGTTTTAGATTACAGAAATAATGTTGACTGCAGTCAGCACTTCCAATGGATCCAATTCAATGTAATGACATCCAATGAAGTACAATACATTCAATGGTTTATTTAAGAAGGTACATGGATGTGTTCACATAATCATATAGATAAGACATAAGATGTCTTATGTCTTATATGTACATAATTATTTGAACACATCCATTTATCTTCTTAAATAAACCATTACATTTACTTCATTTTTCAATATTGGATTGACTTGGATCCATTGAGAGTGCCGATTGCAGTCAACATTATTTCTCTCCATTATACATGTGATATATCTCGAACGAAGAGGATTATTCACTGTGGATTGACCTATCTGCAAACCCACCTTTGGAACTTAACATCAAATGTATATTATTTCTCAGCAAGGGCAGTAGTGAATAAAACTTAGCTTTTAATTATTGCGGTTAAAAAAGCCATAGTACAAACACACATAAAACATAAAACACAAACAATTGCTCAAGTGAGCTATCAGGCATATTGGCTAAGTTCACACTACCGCAGGATTTTAAATCGTATGCTTTCATCTCATAGGGTAAAGTAGCAAAACTATAATATAAACAAGTGCCCAACATGAGCTGAAAAGGAATAATCTCACCAGGTACTGAGATCCTGGATTGTTCCTAGCATATACCTGTGTCCTGGCAAATTATTTATTATTATGTGGCTTATTTTTTAAGCCACATAATACTCTTTCAGCAGACAATCCGGGGAATGAGGCTCTCAAAAACGCTCTCGACGAGTTTTGTCAAATACTCATCAGGGGAGCAAGGGTCAATGTTTATAAAGACACTGGCCGCATCAAGCACTCTGTGTCTAGGGATAAATGAGTAAAGTTGCCAGCATTACCTTGCGGGAGATGTGGCACTAACTCATGTGTAACGTTTTCTCTGCTTCACCTGAGTCGCTGCTTGATCACTCCATCAGCTGGTGTGTGGGTCATTTGGACTGCACTCGTCACTTCCTGACCGGCCATAGCAGCTGAGGAAGTGCCCACCTACTAAGTTACGTACGTCACATCCCTCCGGCCGCTCTGGCTGTGGAGCGCACAAAATGGAATGCTTAAATATGGACGACTAACTTCCGCTATTGACGTCACTTATGCAGACGTAGAAACCCATTCACAACATTGTGCATCTACTTCACAGCACGTTCAGGAGGCTCCCTGACATAATCATTGTCACAGTGCCAAGGATTAGTTTTAGATCAAAATTAAGGGTTTTTCATTTATTTCTGGCAGCATTTTTCTGTTTGTTTAATAAATGAATGCATATCACTATCAGAGTCCCTGGTAGATAACCATAAAGCTAATTAACTAATTTATTAACATCAATGTGTCCTTTGTACTGATGCTATAATTTGTTAAGTGGGTACAGTATATTGTGCAAGAGTGATCAACACAGCCTTTATAAGACCAACAAACAAAGGATGGTGACAAGAGAGAGCTAAAAGAAGATCATAGGAAAAAAGTGGGAATAAAGAACCCTGTCCTCACCCTACCTCTCTTTAAATGGACCTTACCTGACCGCAGGGATTGGCACCCTAGAGAGAACAATGAAATAGGACCCCCACTCTTTGACTGCTTGCCCTAAAGGCCCTATTGGATTTTTATTGTGGAAGAAAGACATAAATCTTAGTTCATTTAAGCCCTGAGGTATCTGTGTTTTAGGGATATATATCCATCTGGACTCTAATTGTAGGAGAAAGAGATCCCAGTTATCACCTCTAGGGGGGATTTTTACATGGTCAATGGCCATGAAGGTCAGACTGGAGCTGTCCCTTGCATCCACATGCACTGTATTAATATGTTTAGCAAGTGCTGTGTCCCCTTAGTATGACAGTTGACAAAAGTGTAGATCTAATATTTTTTCCTAGTTACTGTACTACTGAAGGTTTTGCCAGTTTTTAATACTGAACATGCTACACAGCCCTTACATTTGATACAGCCTTTCATACTGGATGATAGCCACAAAGATTCTGTCAGTGATCTACCTCTCTCTTTTGAAAGTGCAAGAAGGATATTTCCCCATCAGCTCTTCAATGTCTCCATAAATCCATAATACAGGCCAATGTTTCTGTAGGATTTTGCGTACCTGTTGGGAACGGTTGTCAAATGTTGTGACATATCGGATCACATCCTCCTTTGCCTTTGGGAGGCTCAGGACCAATAACTGGTGTCTATCACTAGCCTTTGCTCTCTCATAGGCAGTCCTGAGAATGCTATCAGAATATCCTCACTCTTGGAATTGTTGACATAAGTCTGAGGCTTGCATTAGCAAGAGAGCAATTTTGACGGATTCTCAGGCACTGTCCCTTGAGGATTCCCTTTCTTAATGATACAGGATGATTAATCTCTCATCTTAGAAGAGCATGAGTAGATGCAGATTTTCTGTATGTTTTCACCACCAGTGCACCCATGTCTGTTTTAGTTATCAGTACATTTTTTTTTTTTAATCCAATTAGTCTTTATTGAAAACACGGCAGATACAAAATCATGCATGGTAAATTAAGAGAACATTTGTCAACTGCCTGCACATGAGGGCTCCATACATTAGTATACTCCAAGACAATCCAGTTACAATTCCTCTGCCTTACACTTTAACCACACAACAACATGGGGAGGGAGGAGAGGGGAGGAAAGATGGGGACTTCATTCAAGTTAGGGGGAACAAGAACACAGGGGGAGGGGAAGAAGGTTGGGTTGGGGGGAAGTGGGGGGGGTTAGTAGGGGTAGAGTGTTAGATGCCTGCCTGTATTACCAACCCCAGTCCACCAGCCGGGGCCATCAACTCCTCCTAGATTTCTCTCATAAACTGCTGCCTCAGTCAGGGTCTCAATGCTTTAGCCCCCTGGCTAGCCGAGCCAGGGCTATAATTCCATCAGCTCTATCTCAACTAGGTGCTCTTTGCCCGGGGAATAGTTGTGTAATAGGTGTTACATGGCTGGATGACAGCCAGGGTTCCCATATTGTAAGAATTCTAGTTTTTTGCTTTAGGGAGTGGGCAAGGCAGTATTCATATTGACATTGTTGGTCGATCCTACTATATAACTGCACTCCAGAGGGAGCTTCAGTGGCCTTCCACGAATGGCTCAGACACTGTCTGGCAGCTATTGGAATTTGGACAATCAGTCCCCTAAAATTCTGCGGGTACGAGTCTATGCCCAAATTCAGAACTGCCAGCCCTGGGTTGAGGTTGGTGTGCACACCTGTCATTTCGCTAATGAGTCTGAAAACTGCTATCCAAAAAGGTTGGACCCTCGGACAGTGCCACCAACAGTGTCCCAGTGATCCCCTCTGGAGGCAGCCCTTCCAACAGAGCGGTGAGTAGTTGGGAATGTAATGCACCAATTTTGCCGGCGTAAGGTATCAACGTAGATGCACCTTTTTCAGCTGTTCCAAATGGTTAATGCATTTTGAGGATTTTTGCACCCACTATGTCGCAGTATGCCACGCCGAGGGGGAGGTGTTAATGTCTAAATCTGATTCCCATTTTGTCATGTATGAGAGCTTTTGCTCGTCAGAGGGGTTGTTCAACCATTTGTAGGTTAAAGAGATTCCCGGTTGCCTCAATAGTTTTTTAAACAATAGCGCCTTAACAGTGGGTAAGGTCGGGTTTGATCCCGGGGAGAATTTTGTGCTTAGAAAATGGCGAATCTGCAGGTGTTGATAAAAACACCCCTTTAGAGAGGGGTGCTCCCGAAGTATATCGTTGAAGGGCCTAATCTCTGCACCATCGTAAAAGTCCGCCAAAACTCCAAAACCCGCTGCTTCCCATCTACTCAAATTTGTATGTGGAATGTGGGATTCTAATGCTCTGAGCGAAATTTCTGACAGTGGGACCTGGATCTAAGGGATCATCTCACTGCGCCATATGGCTATCGATGCTGTCATAGTAGGGAGACACAGGGTGGACCTAGAACATTTTAGATATTCCACCTCCATCAGTTTCCTCGTCGAACCCTTGTCTGTCAGAGAGTTCTTAAGTTGAACCCACCTATGGGAGCTCTCCGTGTTCCACCATTCTTTGAGTGATTCTAGAAGAGAAGCTTTATAATAGGCCATCACATTAGGCGTACCCAGACCTCCCATTCCATATGGCAGATGCATAATCTTACTAGCAACTCTAGCTCTTTTATTACCCCAAATAAACTTATTGGTCATCAACTGCAGTTTTATCAAATATCTATATGGAATTTTAAAAGGGAGACACCTAAACATGTACAGCAGTTTAGGAAGGAACGTCATCTTAAAGGATTGAATTCTCGCCATCCAAGATAGCGACAACTTCTCATACCTGCCTAGATCCTGACCCAAGTTTTTGAGTAGGTGATCGAGATTGGATCTGATTAGGGAATGGGTTGGTGTCAAACGGATACCTAGATAAGGGATACTGTCTTCGCACCACTGGAAAGGAAAGGCTGCCTCCAAAATCCTTCTGGACTTGGCGGGTACATTAAATGGTAGTACTAAGGACTTAGTGGCATTCAATTTGTAATACGACACCTCAGCAAAGGTCGACAGGGTGGACATCACTGCTGGACAGGAATATTCAAGGTTAGTGCATGACATTATTACATCATCCGCATATAGACCCAATTTATGTTCATGCTCCCCTACCCTTATACCAGTTATGTTTGGGTTCACCCTAATCGCCTCCGCCAGAGTTTCCACCACCAGAGCAGAAACAATAGGGGACAGCGGGCACCCCTGGCGGGTGCCATTGGTTATAGAAAATTTTAATGAGCGAAAACCCGAGGCTAGAACTGAAGCATTAGGGTGAGAGTACAAGGCCAAAACAGATGACTTAACTCTGCCTTCAAAACCAAATTTCGTGAGCACTCTTTCCAGATATCCCCAGTGCACCCTATCAAAGGCCTTTTTGGCGTCGAGTGACAAGAATACACCAGGGACACCCGACTGCTCCATCACCCCAATTAAATCCAGCATCCGCCTAGTGCCATCTTTGGATTGCCTGCCCGCCACAAAACCCACCTGATCCGGGGCTACCAAGAAGGGGATTATTTTATGGAGTCTGGTGGCTACCATTTTTGAGTAAATTTTTAAATCACAGTTGAGCAATGAAATTGGTCTGAAATTCCCAGGGGTATCCGCCGTTTTCCCCGGTTTGGGTAGTGTAGTGATGACTGCTTCTAGGTTCTCTGAGGAAATAGTCCCGGTCGTTTGCCACAAATTAAATGTCTTTAGTAATAAAGGAGCTAGAATAGCGGCAAATTGCTGATAATATTCATAGGGAAGCCCATCCCGGCCTGGGGCTGAGTTTCGTCCAAAATTTCCTGTATAGTGAAGGGAAGATTTAAAGATTCTAATTGCCGGTCTGAGACCCGAGGCAATTCCAGACCGTCCAAAAACTCCTGAATTTTTTCCGGTGTTGGCTGAGGGGTTTGCGGGTCATCCCTTAAATTGTACAGGGCAGCATAATACTTGGCAAAGGCGTCTGCTATCCCATTAGGGTGCCTTATAAGTGATCCGTCTGGGCCCTTCAAAAATTCAATTCTAGATTTAATTTCCCGTTTTTTTGTTCTTCTAGCTAGTAAGGTGCTGGCTCTATCCCCCATTGCATAAAAAGTTGATTTACTCTTTTTAAGATTATGTTCATATCTATACAACAGGAGGGATCGCAGTTGAAACCTGCAAGTAAGAATTTCCCTGGACAGTGTAGACGACGGGGAGGCCTTGTTAATAGTTTCTAAGTGTTGAATATGGGCTATAATTTCTTTAATTTCTGCTTCTCTTTGCTTTTTCAAGAATGATGCAGTTTTTAAAAACTGCCCTCTAATAACTGATCTGTGTGCAGCCCATAAGGTCTCGTCAGAGAACTCCCCATTGTCATTATGCCCAAAGTATTCCAACAGGCCTGCCACAACCTCCTCCTGAACATTCTTTTGGTTCAGTAAACTAGTATTAAGTCTCCACTGAGGCACCATAAATCCACTAGTAGAGTCCTGTACAACCAAAGTTATCGGCGCATGATCCGACCATGTTATCAGACACACTTCAACACCCGTACACTTGTGAACAGTCTTACTATCCATCAGGAAGAAGTCGATCCTGCTGTACGACCGATGCCTTGGGGAAAAGAAATTATAGTCCCTTTCCGATGCATGAAGGTATCTCCATATGTCATGTAGATGAAACTCCGCGACCAACTGTTTCAGTTCCTTTCCTGACTTAGCGGACCTCGCCGAGCAGTCCATAGATCGAAGAACTGGAGTGTTAAAGTCCCCGCAGATTATCTCTGACCCCTGTGTGGTGCTCCTAAACATCTGGAAAAATATCCGGGCAAAAGTTAGTTGAGATGAGTTTGGAGCGTAAATCGATGCCAAGGTATACAAAAGCCCATTCAGGAGGCACTTTAGAATAATATATCTCCCGTCTGCACCATAGGTTACATCAATCATTTTGAAAGCCACAGAGTTTTTAATCAGGATAGCCACTCCTCCTTTTTTTTTTTTTAGAGTCATTTGCAAAGAACATATGTGGAAATCTTGGATGTAGTAGCCTTTTATTGTCATCAGTAAGAAGGTGAGTTTCTTGAATACATGCTATATCACATTTGGATGCTATAACTTCTCTCCACAGCATGGATTTTTTTGCAGGAGAATTGAGACCCTTCACATTGAGAGACAGAAACTTAATACTCATGGCGGATCCCAGAAAGGACGATGTTTCCAGGCAGGCCGACTGAGAGGCATAGGGCAGGCAGAGGCAGGCAAGGAGGACCAGTTAGGGACGGTGCACAGGTGGAGGGAAAAAACAACAACAACAAAAAAAAAAGAATACTTCAGCTTCATCCTTACCGGACAGCTGGGAAGTACTTGCTCGCCATAGGCGAGAACAACAGAGGGCTTAAGTGACATCACAGGTCACATGAGAGCTACACACGCCTGCGGCTGGCGAGACTCCCTCAAGCTGGTTCCCACTCAGGATTGATCTTTTTCTTCTGAGCATCCCCCTGATCCTGGCTCGAGTCTGAGTGCATTGTAAGGGGTAATCCCCAGGACTCAAGTAGTTTGCTCAGTTGAGGAGGGGACTGGCATACATGTGTTTTAGAATCCCTGAAGATAATAAATTTCACCGGGAATCCCCATTTATAGTGTATGTCATGCTCCCTCAGGATTCTGGAGAACTGGGAAAATTCTCTTCTTTTTGCCAAAGTTGCAGCAGACAGGTCCGGGAACACCTTTAAATCATTAAATTCATCTGGGAGGATAGGGTTATCCCTCAGTATCTGGAGCACTGCTTCCTTTGTTTTATAAAAATGCAGTCGTGCCAGCGTGTCCCTGGGCAGAGTGGGGTCGATACCTTTAGGTTTAGGGATTCTATGAATTCTATCCACTATGAGATCTCTTTCTGTGTGTTCTGGGAGCAGTAGTTGGAGAAACTTGTGAAAGAAATCTGGCAGCTCTTTATCAGCTACTGACACAGGAATGCCGCTAATTTTAAGATTGTTCCTTCTGGATCTATCTTCCAGATCCCCAAGCTTGTTTTTCAGTATTCCCACCTCCTCCTCTAGTGCTGTGTTAGCATCAATCAGATCATTGTGTGACTGAGCAAGTTCGGCCATTTTAGACTCCACATGGTCTGTACGGTCCCCCAGTGATTTGATTTCCTCTTTAACTTCTTTAATCATGTTCTTAAGATCCCTGAAATCCTCCTGCAGTGATGACCTCAGAGAACTGAACATGGCTTGCAGCCTTTCGTCTGTGAGAGGAGTGCCTGTGACACTGCTTCCCAACCCTGTCTCTTCCTGGTGTAAGGGAGACACTGCAGCAGCAGACATCTTCTGAGGAGAGGGGGATCCCCTATCCCTGGGATAAAAGTCAGTAAGCTTTGCCGGGGGGCCAGATTTCTGGGGTCTACCCTTTGGCATACTGTGCAGGGGGGATTACTCACTGTTTCAGAGGAGAGTTCTCAGCGATTTGAAGCAGGTTTGAGCCAGTTTGTACAGCCACAGCACAGAGCTTCACTCTTAAGCAGCCATTGCCTTTAGCATGCAGGCCACACCCCTAGTTATCAGTACATTGAGAAAGGGGAGTTCAGACAAGTGAATTTCTGAAGTTAAAGACAAGCCTAGATTGTTTGTGTTCAAACTTGAGATGAAGTTGGAGAAACTTATGGGGTTTCCCTATCAAATAAAAAAAAACATCATTGATGTAACGTTACCAAAAAAAAATTATGCTGTCTGTATTATATGTAGATTCTTCACCAAATATGTAAGTTTCTTTCAACAAGCCCAGAAACAAAATAGCATGCAAGGGGGCACAGGGACACAGAAAGGAATTGCTCATTAATCAGCAATCGAGGAGTTCTAAAATGAACACATTATGTCTAGTAAATTTACAACCTGTCTCAGAAAAAATGTCACAGCTTCTAGACCTTTTGCATGAATAATGGAAAAGTATAGTGCTTCCACATCTATAATTCCAAGGATCATATAGGGTGCCAATTCAACATCTTCTAATTTTCTCAGATCTTAGTGCAGACACATAGTGTTTAAGAATTTGGTCAATGTAAAGACCTACATTCTGGGTTAAACTTCCAACTCCTGATACTATTGGCCTTCCTTTTAAGGGTAAAAGTCCCTTATAGATCTTAGACAGGCAAAAAAAGTTTGACATAATTTGATAGGTGGGGCACAGAAATTCAAATTAATTTTTGTCAATGACTTCACTAGGAAGTCCTACTCTAACAATCGTTGTCAGATGCTTAGTATACGAGGCCAGAGGGTTGAATTTTAGCTTTTTATATCCATTTTTGTCTATCAAGATATTATTTTACATGTGTTGGTATTGCTGCCAATCCATGATCACAGTATTTCCCCCTTTCTCAGGAGATTTTATTATTAAATTGTGATCCTTTTCGAGATTTTTTAACACACTCATCTTTTCTCTTGTAAGATTATGTCCCTATTCTTTGAAGAATGTAGGTCTTTTAGATATTTCGTTACTAATTGATCAAAGACATCAATTGTTGAAACATAATTGAGGGCTGGGGGCATCTGACTGATTTTTTACGTAGATCCAAGAATGGACCTTTACCACACTTATTAAAATCATTTTCCAAAAGGTTGAACAACAATCTGACATCAGAAAGAAGGTCGTCTGGTATCTCCAAACCCATACAAACAAATAAGGAATAACGTTTGGAACACCATTCTCGACCTCACAGCAGGGGCCAGGTTGTTGCTGGATGTCACACACAGCAACATCGCTAGCAACGTCACAAAAGTTGTTCGTTAGCAGCGATGTTGCTAGCGATGTTGCTTAGTGTGACGGGGCCTTTAAACGGGAAAGGACACGAATGACATCCTGACGATGAGTCTCCAGATCAGGAGAAAAAATCAGGATGTCGTCCAGATACACCACTACAGAGGATAACAGTAAATCCCTGAATACATCGTTTACGAAGTCCTGAAATACTGCGGGTGCATTACATAAACCAAAAGGCATGATGAGGTATTCATAGTGACCGTCTCGGGTGTTAAAAGCGGTCTTCCATTCGTCACCCTCTCGAATTCGTACCAAGTTATACGCACCCCGCAGATCCAACTTCGTAAAAACTTGAGCTCCCCTCAGTCTGTCAAAGAGCTCCGAAATTAAAGGTAACGGGTATTTGTTCTTTATTGTGATTGCGTTGAGACCCCTGTAATCTATGCAGGGACACAAATCACCCTCTTTCTTCCGAACAAAGAAAAACCCAGCTCCCGCGGGAGAGACAGACTTACGAATGAACCCATTCTCTAAACTCTCTCTTATATAGGTCGACATGGCCTCCGACTCAGGTATCGACAAGGGGTAAACCCTGCCCTTAGGTGGAACCGAACCTGGGATAAGGTCTTTGGCACAGTCATACGGCCTATGGGGGGGAAGAACCTCAGCACCCTGTTTGGAGAACACGTCAGCGAAATCCAAATAGGGTGTAGGTATGGGAGAGAGATCAGTTGATGCAACCGCAACGACCTTAGGTGGTAAGGGAAGACATCGGGACTGACATTTCGAACCCCAACTAATAATGCTGTCGGACTCCCAGTCAATGTGAGGAGCATGAGTCCGAAGCCATGGGAGACCCAGAAGGACGTCGTCTATACCCTCAGGCAAAACAAGAAAAGAAATCTCCTCTATGTGACCCTGAGACAGGGAAAGACGCAAGGGAACTGTCCTCAATGTAATGGAGTCAGACAACATAGTTCCATTAACAACACGGACAGGAATAGGCTCCTCTAACATGATAGAGGGAATATTGTGTCTCTTTACAAATCCTGAGGACACAAAAGTCCCGTCAGCTCCGGAATCCACAAAAGCCATAATAGGCCATGTATTCTCAGAGAATGAGAGCTGACCTGGGATACTACACTTAGAGGGTGCAGAAGACGTCTCTAGTAACCCCCCTCTAATGGTTACTAGGCCTGGGAGTTTCCCTGACGGCTAGGACACTTGTTGGCATAGTGCCCAGCCTGACGACATACGTAACATATAGGAGGACCAGACTTGCGTAGTCTGGAGGACGTATGACCTAACTCCATAGGAGTGGGAGATGTTTCAGATGCTGAGGAAGATGGTAGTGGACCCTCAACAACTGGAATAGCCTGATGCTTAGGGCGTGAGGAAGAGACCTCGAGTCTACGTTCCCTATGGCGTACGTCGATCCTCGTTGCTACTGTGATCAAGTGTTCCAGAGAAGCAGGGACCTCACGAGTAGCAAGAGCATCTTTGACATAGCCTGCCAACCCTCTCCAGAAGATAGGAATCAACACCTTCTCTGGCCAATCTAGTTCTGCCACCAGAGTTCTAAAAGCAATGGCATAAGAACTAGTGGATAATGAACCCTGAGATAGATCTAACAGTCTCAGGGCCGCATCATGGGTAACCTGCGGACCCATGAATACCACCTTAAGAGCATCAAGAAAGTCTTGATGTCTCAGAGTAACCACATCAGAGCGCTCCCATAGGGGAGTCGCCCATTCTAAGGCTTTGTCCTGAAGTAAGGAGATGATAAAGCCTACTCTGGACCTCTCCGTAGAGAAGCGAGAAGAGTTGACCTCTAGGTGTATCTGACACTGACTAATGAAACCACGACATGATCTGGCATCGCCAGAATATCTGTTTGGCAGAGCAAGTCGAGGATCATGTGCAGATGTCACCATGGTCTGAGGTTTATTCTCTATACTCTTGAGCCGTGACTCAAGTACTTGTATGTAACGGTGTAACTGCTGATATTCTGCCATAACTGCCAGACCCTTGGCTCAGTCCTAATGTTACAGGGCTATGGGGAGATAAGGTATGCACACCAGTGACTATGTAAGGGGAATACATGAAATAGCAGAAACTGGTGTGTGAATACTGACTTGAAAAATCCAATAGCTATATGTAAGAGTGAAAATGTGAAAAATGGAATCTGCATTACTGCCATGAACATATGAATCAAGAGAAATTTAACTACTGAATTGATCAATGCAATAGAGCCCCAACACTACGCCAAAGTATTTCTCTACGTTGGGGTCCCTAGCTTGTGTGTGTCCTCTCATGCAGTTAAAAAACTTACCGTGTATGGGAAGCTGAGACCCAGGCTATTTATGCGTATGATATGGATTGGCAATAGGTGTGGTTGGGGAGGGTTCACAAACGAAAAACTACTAACAATAAGGAATAATGTTTGGAACACCATTCTAAGTCTGAACTGGGTGCAAAAACCTAAAAAAACATCACTATGGGGAGATAAGGTATGCACACCAGTGACTATGTAAGGGGAATACATGAAATAGCAGAAACTGCTGTGTGAATACTGACTGGAATTTTTTTAGTTTTTTTTTAGTTTTCTTTTAGGTTTTTGCACCCAGTTCAGACTTAGAATGGTGTTCCAAACGTTATTCCTTATTTGTTAGTAGTTTTTCGTTTGTGAACCCTCCCCAACCACACCTATTGCCAATCCATATCATACGCATAAATAGCCTGGGTCTCAGCTTCCCATACACGGTAAGTTTTTTAACTGCATGAGAGGACACACACAAGCTAGGGACCCCAACGTAGAGAAATACTTTGGCGTAGTGTTGGGGCTCTATTGCATTGATCAATTCAGTAGCTAAATTTCTCTTGATTCATATGTTCATGGCAGTAATACAGATTCCATTTTTTCACATTTTCACTCTTACATATAGCTATTGGATTTTTCAAGTCAGTATTCACACAGCAGTTTCTGCTATTTCATGTATTCCCCTTACATAGTCACTGGTGTGCATACCTTATCTCCCCATACAAACCCATACAAAGGCATTTGCCTTTGTGTTTAAAATGTTTACTCCATTTGAGCTTTCTGTCAAATAGATGGAGATCCCGTATACCCTCGAACACTTTGAAGTCAGATGTGGGGACAAACAATAACCCTTTACTGATATTGCAGATTTACGCTGTGCTCAAGGTTTTTGATGAGGCATTTACAATATGTGAGGTTCCATGTTATTGTAATTGTTGGGGGGGGGGCCTGAATTGTTCCTGAGGGGGTAAGTATGATCTAGAAAAATTACCATTACCAAATCTTGCTGCCTTGCTGAGAAATAACATATATTGGTGGTATTGTATATACTTTGAGTAAGAGATTGGATAAATATCAAATGGACATTAACAGCTCATCTGATCTAAATTCTAGGTGAGTACATATATTACCATGCACATGTCTTTCAAATTCCTTATTACAGTCAGATAAGCGTTGCATTCTTTTCCTTCTTTTTTCTCCTTTGGGGGGGGCTATAATTTAGGCGAACTAGATTATATACCTTTATATATTAATATAAGAACATACGCTTTGGTGCAAAAAAAATTGATTCAGGTTCATTTACTTTTTCAATATTTTTAAGATTTGCATCTTCATTGTACTTTTTCAATAAAAACTTTGCACTTCCTTCATTTTTGGGCTCTTTTCCTATATTATATATAATTTGTTAAATATTTATTTTGCAGCTATTAGTGCTATTTATACACTCATCTCCCTTTCCCCTACATTACTTTGTTTTTCTATATAGCACAGAACTCTTTAATATTGATGGCCTCGATCTGCATATATCTCAATGGTAAGGATAGGCCATCAGTATCAAATTTCATTAGTTGCTTTGCTCACCCTCATCTGTACATGACTCCAAGAAAAAAATGTGTTGATCATTTTACCTTCTCTATTTCTCATGATTTTTCATCTTTGGGAATGCAGCCTGTAGCCATGGGCTTTATATGTTCTGGATATCATAATATGGGGTATTAGATCAGGGTTGGCCAGGAGAAGGGTAAGTAAGGCGGCCCATAAATCTTCACCATTAGAAGTACCTCTGAAATTAGAGACAGCTAGGCCCCCCTAGCCTGAAGTCCAGTCTTGGAGGATCGGTCCCCTGTTATCCTTTCACACCCTATAACAGTGTAATGCTGAAATTTTTTGTAGACCTCAGTTATTGTTATTCTTAATCTTTCTTGTATGTCAAACATTGCTTTTTTTCTATTCATTCTGCTATTATTTAGAGCCTTTATAACAGAAACCACCACAGTGCCTTATAACTGAGGAACAACTACAATGCCACCATAGGTGTTAGCAACATTGACAGGCAAGAGAGAAAGAGAAAAAAGAGAGCAAGAGAAGTGTCTGCAAAAGCCTTCTTTGGCTTTGCTTTTTTGTTTTGGGAATGTAGCAGTACTCTACATGGCTGCTTGCTTTCAGACCCAGGCCAACATCACTTTTAACTGTTTTTTATTATAAATCAGCCCTGAATATGTGATTAATGTACAATCCTGGCTTTCCGTTGTTTGACATGTAATGACATCTTTGTGACATTTATACACAATGCTTGCAAAACAAATAGTAGGCAAAAATATCTAGGCATTGGTGAGAATATTCGTGTTTTCACTGGCAAAAGATAAACCAAGTGTTGTAGGATGCATATAAAATCCAGAATGCGTAACTCAGTGGCTGTTTGTTTTTGTGATTCATGTAATGTGATGACTTCCTGTCTATGAAAGAAATTACTGAGAAAACAAAAACAAAATTGGCTGCAGGAAAACACATATATTCATATTGTGGTTTGGTAGCTCAGTTCCAGTGGGTTTTTATTTTAACTCTAAGTTTAAGATATTTTAAAATCCACCTAATTTTAGTTGGACTAATATTAGAAGCGCTCACGGTTATATTTTCATCAAGTAAACAGTCCTTGATGTTTTGAATTCTTTTTCTCTGTGGATACAAACTAATACACTTTTGTCATCATCAATTTTTTTTAGTGATTATCATTTTTTAAAGTTGTGAAACACAGCAGGGAATATAAGAATAAGTGTTATGTTTGTATGGCAACTCATTAGACATAAAAGTAAGACTCTAAAAAACTGCAACTGACCCTGCTGATTCCTGTACAAACTAGAGATCTTGACTCTGCAATCTCTAGAGTTTCCTGCAGGAGTTGGAATAGCTCTGTCCATAGACTAAATAATGGAAACTTGGGCCTGTTGTGCCTGATCGGCCGGTAAGTACTTCAAGTTCCTCCTAAGGAACCAGAGAGCAGAGCCGAGTGCAAATTACCTATGGCAGTTAAGGTGTACTGAAGTAGAAAGTGATCCCAGAGTGAGTAAGACAAATAAAATACAATAAAGGGTGAATATTGCTAAAGAATATGCTGCCTACTTACTAACAACAAACATAAAATAGGTGCAGAATAGACAACAAATAGCAGAGAGAGAAATTAAAGCTGGTCTTCCACTGACTTCAAGAACTAACAGTGTGGCGCCCCTGTGGTTGGGCGCTACAGGGGAATACAGCACCTTAAAATCAAGGTGCAGTGCCCTTTGGTCACAGGTTAAAGAGAGAGGAAATGCAGATTCTTATATTAGATTGAGTAACATTGACTCAGGAGCCCATACCTTCATATTCCTGGGACTGTTTATATAGTAGGTCCATAGGGGATGGAGCCTAGCTGAGCATGAGACGCGACGTGATTGACAGGATGACTGGGTGACAGTCAGTTAGCAGTCAATCAGTAAGGAGCGACAAGAAGAGACGAGAGTAAATTGATGAAGTAAAGAAGGGCTAGAAATAACTAGAGATGAGCGAACCGGTCGCGGTTCGGCTCGAGGTCGGTTCGCCGAACGGGGGTCCCGTTCGAGTTCGGTTCGTCGAACGTTCGACGGACCGAACTCGAACGTATAGGCTATAATGGGAGGCAATCACAAACACATAAAAATGCATGATAAATGTACACAAACAGTTAATAAACATTGCCATAACACTTACCGGTCCTCGCGATCCCTCCTGCACTCTGTCTCCTGCCGCTATTCCATCCGATGATCGCTGAATCCTCCCGGTGACCTGCACTGCCAGCAGAGAAGCAGGACCTATCGTGACGTCAAAATAGCCATGTGACCAGTCACGTGGCTATTATCTCATTGGCTACAGACTGGTCACATGACTATGACACGTCATGTAGGACCTGCGAGTGCATCTCTCCGGTACACGGTGCACATATGTGTATCGCCGTGTACCGGCGACATGCTCTAGCACACGGTCGACTCCCCGTTCCGTTAGGGACCGGCTGACACAGCCGGTCATTAACGGAGATCACCGTTGCCATAGCAACGCAGTTAGCGGTGACGTCACCGCTAACCGCGGCTCCGAGAGCACCGTTGCTATGGTAACGCGTCTGTCAGCGTTACCGCTAGCAGCCAGCACTGATCACTCACAGAGTGAAGGCTGCACGATTGTAGTGAGCATTGTAGTGAGGATGGAGGTTCCCCAGCCCCAAGTGATGCCCCTCACTACAATCGTCACTACTACTACACTAGAAAGAAAGCAGACAGAAGAGCAGGGTCGTGGAGGGCTGACAGGGGTAATAAAGATGGAGTCTCTAATGTGTCTGTGTATTTATTTCTATTAAAGTATTTTTTCTCTGTGTGGTGTCTTTTTTTTAACCCTTTATTGGAGATTCTTAATGGCCGGGTCAAACGTGCCTGACATTAAGAATCTCTGGCTTAATACTGGCTGGTAAAACAAAGCCAGTATTAACTCATGATTACCCAACAAGCCACCCGGCTCCAGGGCTGTTGGAAGAGTTGGATACAGCGCCAGATGATGGCGCTTCTATGAGAGCGCCATTTTCTGGGACGGCTGCGGACTGAAATCCGCAGCAGAGGCGCCCACAAACCTCGGGCTAACCTGTGCTGCGGATTCCAGTCCCCAGCTGCCTAGTTGTACCCGGCTGGACACAAAAATAGGGCGAAGCCCACGTCATTTGTTTTTTAATTATTTCATGAAATAAGTGAAATAATTAAAAAAAAACGGGCTTCCCTATATTTTTGGTTCCCAGCCGGGTACAAATAGGCAACTGGGGGTTGGAGGCAGCCCGTGGCTGCCTGCTGTACCTGGCTAGCATACAAAAATATGGCGAAGCCCACATCATTTTTTTGGTGGGCAAAAAACTTCTGCATACAGTCCTGGATGGAGTATGCTGAGCCTTGTAGTTCTGCAGCTGCTGTCTGCTCTTCTCCATACAGACAGACAGCAGCTGCAGAACTACAAGGCTCAGCATACTCCATCCAGGACTTTTTTGCCCCCTGAAAAAATTATGTGGGCTTCGCCATATTTTTGTATGCTAGCCAGGTACAGCAGGCAGGTACGGCTGCCCCCAACCCCCAGTTGCCTATTTGTACCCGGCTGGGAACCAAAAATAAAGGGAAGCCCTTTTTATATTATTTCATGAATTTCATGAAATAATTAGAAAACAAATGACGTAGGCTTTGCCCCATTTTTGTGTCCAGCCAGATACAACTAGGCAGCTGGGGATTGGAATCCGCACCACCGGTTGGCCTGAGCTTTCTGGGCCCCACTGCTGCGAATTGCAGTCTGCAGCCGCCTCAGAAAATGGCATTTTCATAGAAGCGCCATCTTCTGGCGCTGTATCCAACTCTTCCAGCACCTGCCTGCTATACCTGGCTAGCATACAAAAATATGGCGAAGCTCACGTCCTTTTTTTGTAGTTTTTTGGCAAAAAAAATAAAAAATGCTTCCCTGGATTTTCCATTGCCAGTGAAGGTAACACCAAGCAGTGGGGGTTAGGAGCCAGTAGCTGCTTGGATTACCCTTAGCTAGCAATACAAAAAATGCAGCGGGAGCCCATATATATTTTTTTTAATTATTTATTTAAATAACTAAAAATAAAATGGGCTTCCCTGTATTTTGATTGCTAGACATCACAGTGCTGTAAAAATAAATCTTTAAAAAAATGACGTAGCGCTCCGCGGTATTTTTGATTCTCAGCGCAGATAAAGCAGACAGCTATGGGTTGCCACCCCCATCTGCCTGCCGTTACCTTGGTTGGCAATCAAAATACAGGGAAGCCCATTAATTTTTTCTATTTAAAAAATAGTTAAAAAAAAAAAATTACGTTGGGTCCCCCCATTTTTGATAGCCAGCTAGGGTAAAGCAGACGGCTGTAGCCTGAAAACCACAGCTGGCAGCTTTACCGTGGTTGGGGATCCAATGTGGAGGTCCCCTCAGGCTCTTTTTTATAATTATTTTATAAATATTAATAATTACACAATAAAAGTAGGGTCCCCCCCAAATTGGATCACCAGCCAAGGTAAAGCGGACAGCTGTGGTCTGGTATTCTCAGGGTGGGAAGGTCCATAGTTATTGGGCCTTCACAGCCTAAAAATAGCAGGCCGCAGGCACCCCAGACGTGGCGCATCCACTAGATGCGCCAATCCTGGCGCTTCACCCCAGCTCATCCCGTGCCCTGGTGCAGTGGCAAACGGGGTAATAAATCGGGTTGATACTAGCTGTAAAGTCACCTGAGATCAAGCCCAGCAGTTTGTGATGTCATGGCGTCTATTAGATACCCAACATCATAAACTGTCAGTACTAACAAAAACAAAAAATTGACAAAAGAAATTTATTTGAAAAAACAGTCCCCAAAACATTTCCTCTTTCACCAATTTATTGTAAGAAAAAAAATAAAGGGGTCCCACGACGACTCTGGACCGTCTAGAATATGGGGGGAGACACTCAGGGAACGTATCCCCCATTTTCTAGGAGTGCGGACCCTTCATGTGAGGAGTGTGGGTGCAATGAATCTGCACTCACTCTCCCCGGGTCCACAGCAGCAGAGTCCATGTCGTAATGGTTGCTACCAAAGCTGCAATGCCCTGCTCATGAGGTAAGGGCATGCCTAATCAGGAGAACTACTGTAGAGGAAGCTCTGCTCACTGGTATATAGGTGCTCAGAGGTAATAATAGATAAAATTAGTGAGTAACCTCGGCACTCTATATCTCCCAGACTAAGTCAGTAAGTCACAATGGATAGTAATGCAAAATCACTCTTTATTGGTCCGTATTAAGAAATTTTTTTTTTCATAAGCATATATGTTTTTGTCCAAAACAAGTTACAAATGACGTTTCGGCCTGAGCCTTCGTCAGATTGGACTTATCTGCATGTAATCATGAAAAATGACAATAATCAGTATCACATAAGAGTGAGAGAACAATAACATAAACTCGAACAATGTAGAGGTACAATTGGGATGCAGCAAAAAAATTGCAACACAGCAAGAAATGAAACACATGATACAAATGTCATAATACAGTACAAGGACAATATAGTAATGACAAATATGGGGTCAGAGTAGGCTTAGACAGCTCTGGTACGAAAGAGATGTCAATCATAAAGTAACATGTGCAGTAGGTGTAGAGCTACAGTATGCATGGCAGAGCTAATGGGTAGACTGACCATAGAAAAAGAACGGAGAAAAAGTGGAGAAAAAGTGGAGAAAAAGTGGAGCATAAGAGGAGAAAAAGTGGACAAAAAGTGGAGAAAAAAGTGGAGAAAAAAGTGGAGAAAAAGTGGAGAAAAAGTGGAGAAAAAGTGGAGAAAAAGTGGAGCATAAGAGGAGAAAAAGTGGAGAAAAAGTGGAGAAAAAAGTGGAGAAAAAAGTGGAGAAAAAGTGGAGAAAAAGTGGAGAAAAAGTGGAGCATAAGAGGAGAAAAAGTGGAGAAAAAAGTGGAGAAAAAGTGGAGAAAAAGTGGAGAAAAAGTGGAGAAAAAGTGGAGCATAAGAGGAGAAAAAGTGGAGAAAAAGTGGAGAAAAAAGTGGAGAAAAAGTGGAGAAAAAGTGGAGAAAAAGTGGAGAAAAAGTGGAGCATAAGAGGAGAAAAAGTGGAGAAAAAAGTGGAGAAAAAGTGGAGAAAAAGTGGAGAAAATGTGGAGCATAAGAGGAGAAAAAGTGGAGAAAAAGTGGAGAAAAAAGTGGAGAAAAAGTGGAGCATAAGAGGAGAAAAAGTGGAGAAAAAAGTGGAGAAAAAGTGGAGAAAAAGTGGAGAAAAAAGTGGAGAAAAAGTGGAGAAAAAGTGGAGCATAAGAGGAGAAAAAGTGGAGAAAAAGTGGAGAAAAAAGTGGAGAAAAAAGTGGAGAAAAAGTGGAGCATAAGAGGAGAAAAAGTGGAGAAAAAAGTGGAGAAAAAGTGGAGAAAAAGTGGAGAAAAAGTGGAGAAAAAGTGGAGCATAAGAGGAGAAAAAGTGGAGAAAAAGTGGAGAAAAAGTGGAGAAAAAGTGGAGCATAAGAGGAGAAAAAGTGGAGATTAAGAGGAGAAAAAGTAGAGAAAAAGTGGAGCATAAGAGGAGAAAAAGTGGAGCATAAGAGGAGAAAAAGTGGAGAAAAAAGTGGAGAAAAACTGGAGAAAAAGTGGAGAAAAAAGTGGAGAAAAAGTGGAGAAAAAGTGGAGCATAAGAGGAGAAAAAGTGGAGAAAAAGTGGAGAAAAAAGTGGAGAAAAAAGTGGAGAAAAAGTGGAGAAAAAGTGGAGAAAAAGTGGAGCATAAGAGGAGAAAAAGTGGAGAAAAAAGTGGAGAAAAAGTGGAGAAAAAGTGGAGAAAAAGTGGAGCATGAGAGGAGAAAAAGTGGAGATTAAGAGGAGAAAAAGTGGAGAAAAAGTGGAGCATAAGAGGAGAAAAAGTGGAGCATAAGAGGAGAAAAAGTGGAGAAAAAGTGGAGAAAAAAGTGGAGAAAAAGTGGAGCATAAGAGGAGAAAAAGTGGAGAAAAAGTGGAGAAAAAGTGGAGAAAAAGTGGAGCATAAGAGGAGAAAAAGTGGAGATTAAGAGGAGAAAAAGTAGAGAAAAAGTGGAGCATAAGAGGAGAAAAAGTGGAGCATAAGAGGAGAAAAAGTGGAGAAAAAAGTGGAGAAAAACTGGAGAAAAACTGGAGAAAAAGTGGAGAAAAAGTGGAGCATAAGAGGAGAAAAAGTGGAGAAAAAGTGGAGAAAAAAGTGGAGAAAAAAGTGGAGAAAAAGTGGAGAAAAAGTGGAGCATAAGAGGAGAAAAAGTGGAGAAAAAGTGGAGAAAAAGTGGAGAAAAAGTGGAGAATAAGAGGAGAAAAAGTGGAGAAAAAGTGGAGAAGAAGAGGAGAAAAAGTGGAGAATAAGTGGAGAAAAAAATGGAGAAAAAGTGGAGAAAAAGTGGAGAAAAAGTGGAGAAAAAATGGAGAAAAAGTGGAACACCCTTTGGTACCTTTCATGTGGCACTAAGGGGTGCTTAGCTTTGTATTTAGCCAAAAAAATGAAAAAAAAATGACGTAGGGTTCCCCCTAGTTTTGTAGCCAGCTAGGGTAAAGCAGACGGCTGCAGCCTGCAGACCACAGCTGGCAACCTCACCTTGGCTGGTAATCCAAAACTGAGGGCACCCCACGCTGTTATTTTAAATTAAATAAATAATTTAAAAAAAAAACACGTAGGGGTCCCCCAAAATTGGATCACCAGCCAAGGTAAAGCAGACAGCTGGGGCCTGATATTCTCAGACTAGGGAGGTCCATGGTTATTGGAATCTCCCCAGCCTAAAAATAGCAGGCCGCAGCCGCCCCAGAAGTGGCGCATCCATTAGATGTGCCAATCCTGGTGCTTCGCCCCAGCTCATCCCGCGCCCTGGTGCGTTGGCAAACGGGGTAATATATGGGGTTAATACCAGGTGTGTAATGTCACCTGGCATCAAGCCCTGGGGTTGGTGAGGTCAGGCGTCTATCAGATACCCGACATCACCAACCCAGTCAGTAATAAAAAAAAATAGACGACAAACACATTTTTATTTGAAAAAACACTCCCCAAAACATTCCCTCTTTAACCAATTTATTAGATTGAAAAACAAATCCAGGTCTGGTGTAATCCAAGGGGTTGCCATGACGATCCACACTGTCCCAGTCAATGAAGAGCAGGATGTTCCCCATTGGCTGGGAGAGCAGTGCAGTGACCTGAGCTAACATCAATGGGTCAGCTCAGGTCACTGCAGGGCATGACAAGTGCTGCTGTCAGCGAGGTACATTACCTGCGCTGATCTCCAGCACACTGACAGCCCCTGTCACTGAGGTCAATGACCGGCGCCTTCACATCAAGTATCGCGAGAGGTCCGTGACGTCACCGCTAGTCAGTCTCGGGTCGGAAGCGAGAGGTGATGTGACAAGCGGCGGCCATGGAGGACAGTGACAGCGCTGAGGTCGGGATGGCGGGACTTCATCACCGCAGGTAAGCCGAGCGGGGGGGGGGGATGTGTGTGTGTGTGTGTGTGTGTGTGTATGTATGTGTACATGCCGCAGGCAGGAGGGGGCGGAGTGAGCTTGAGCTGAGCGGGAAAGTGTGGGCTTCCTGCACGTAACTAAGATAAACATCGGGTTACTAACCAAAGCGCTTTGCTTGGATACCCGATGTTTATCTTGGTTACCAGCTTGTGGCAGGCTGCCAGCGATGGCTCCTGCACACTGTAGCTGTAAAAAGCCCTGCTTTTTGCTGCTAGAACCGTTCTCGAACATATCTAGAACTATCGAGCTTTTAGCAAAAAGCTCGAGTTCTAGTTCGATCTCGAACAGCCCAAAAATCACTCGAACCTAGAACTGGAGAACCACGAACCACGAACCGCGCTCAACTCTAGAAATAACATAGGCCCTAGGTCCCGAGCAAGGGTACCCCAAAAGAATAGAAAGACACAGGAAAAGGGGTAACCCAGACGGAAAGGGGATTCTTTAGGTCTGGCGAAAGCCGGCTGAAGAGTTCAAGTCGACACCGGTATAACGGAACCGAGGAGGTTTGTCAGGTTTATCCCCAAACCATTGACCGTTAACCTGGGATCTTAAATAAGAGGAGGCCCGGTACCCATCAAGAGTCTGACTACTAACCCCAAGCCAAGTTCACGATGCTGTTGCGGGCTAGATAAAGAAATCGTGCAGCATCAGACCCCTGGTAAAACCAGGGACGAGACGAGTGGGTTAAAGAGAGAGTCACAGAGCCCTCAGAGCAGGGACCGAGAAAGAGACAAAGAAAGGTTACCTCAGAGAGAGACTCTGTCATTAAATCTCCTCCGAAACTTGTGACAATTGGCCTTCTGGTAACCGAACTGTTTTTGCTGTGTACTGTGCGAAACAAATCAGATGCTAGTAAAAAGGACTTGTTTGAGCTGATGTGGACTTGGTGTGTCGTCTCTCTGCCGTTCGACAGGACCCTGCGACGTCAGAGAAGAAGGCAGCCATCACCGCTCGGTCGCTTCCTTCCTGGTCAGCGACCCACCGCCCTGAGGTAAAACAGCTCCAACTGTGGGGAGCTGGGAGGTCTTAAGCTGCCGTCACCATCGCCTCAGAGGCCGGCCGCGGGCAGCGCTGGTATATCCCGCTTACCAGACACCACAGGTGGCGTCATGTTTATCCCCAAAATCATCCCTGTACCCCATTCCCCAGCCGCAGAGTGAGTGCCCAGGGCACGAAGCCGGGACCGACCACCTGTGATAACCCCATTGAGAGTAATGTAGCCGTAATCCTGGTGCCAGAGTACCCCTACTGAAAACCCTGATGGTTGACTCAACAGCAATATAGCTAGACTTCAAAATAAAATTATCACTAACAGAAAATACTAGCAGGAGGAAAGCATTTAAAGCCACACCTGAAAGGTGATTGGGCAAGCAAATGAGTAAATTAATATACCTGTTACTCTAGAAAAACTAATGCTAAGATAATAGAAACTAAACCCCAAAGAAAAGGTGTACCTGCTGTGGTCCAGCAGACAGAGAAACCAACCCCAGACTACAGATTCAAGGGTTTTAATCCTGACACATGACAGTACCCCTCTTCAATGAGGGGCCACTGAACACACAGAGATCCCCAATCGCTGACGCCATTGACATAACTTTCTTGCTAGGTGATCCACATTCAAATATGTTGCATCAACCCAGGAATTATCTTCTGGATCAAAACCCTTAGGGGTACTTTGCACATTGTGACATAGCTAGCATCGGCTAGCGATGCCGAGCACGATAGTACCCGTCCCAGTTGCACATGCGATATCTTCACACGCACTTACCTGCACTGCGACGTCGCTCTGGCCGGCGACCCCCCTCCTTCCTAAGGGGACGGGGCGTGCAGCGTCACAGCGCCATCACACGACAGGCGGCCAATAGAAGCGGAGGGGCGGAGATGAGCGGGACGTAAACAACCCGCCCACCTCCTTCCTTCCGCATAGCCGGTGGAGGCAGGTAAGGAGATGTTCCTCGCTCCTGCGGCTTCACACACAGCGATGTGTGCTGCCGCAGGAACAAGGAACAACATCGTATCTCCTATTGGTGCGACATTATGAAAATGACTGACGCTACACAGATCACCGATTTTTGACGCTTTTGCGATCGTTTATCGGCGCATCTAGGCTTTACACTTTGCGACGTTGTTACCGGCGCTGGATGTGCGTCACTTTCGATTTGACCCTGACGATATCGCAGTAGCGATGTCGCAGCGTGCAACGTACCCCTTACATTTAACAAGAAACTGGAGGCGATGTGTGACATGTCTGGAACCCAAAACTCATTCCACCTCATACTCCTTGTCTTCCTCCAAGTCAACTTCAATGATATCCTGAGGACCCTGCATCCCTTCAAAATTTTTAAAAAGAGAGGAATGGATGAAATCATTAATTGTCCATGCAATTTGGACAGTCACAGGATTAACAATTTTAATTACCTTACAAAGACTAACAAATTTAGTAGCAAGTTTCCTCGATGAAACATTTAGACGGAGATTGTTTTTGAGGATAACCACACAAAATCCCCTACCTTAAAAATAGGAGCACTCCTACGTTTGCGGTTTGCAATGGTTTACCAGGTGTGTTTACTCTGAAACATTGCAGCATTTCAGAGAAAAACATGGATGCTAAAGCCAGTCTGGGACCATGCCATTGACATGACTAGCCCAAGAGGCCAGTCCCTAATCACTTCTCCGGGCCCTGCTCCCCATGAGTTACTGGTTTCTCCCTATTCTCACACATATAAAAGGAACCTGTCACTTAAGGGAAGCATGGCAGAGAAATTTTTCAAGGAAACTGCCTCATGGACTAGTCTCTTGAGCAGCATGATCTCCATCTAACTATTAAATGTATGTTTTCTCTTAAGAAGGTGTCTGGCTATAGTGCTGAAAGTGAGTAAGAATATTTTCATCTCATGGACAAGTATTGGGAATATCATTCCAACCACTGGAATACCCAAATGGAATCAATTACATATCAACAAACCAAAAAAAATCAAAGCCAAAAAATGAAAATTCAGAATTTTTATTAAATAGATAAAAGCATAAATCAAAAAAGTGTGTCCAAAATACATAATACACAATTACAGTAATGTGATGAAGTAGTCAAGTGAGGATCCCAGTGGGGGGCTCATAAATAGCACTCAGAATAACCATGAAAAGTAATAGTAAGGTTTGTCATATACAATTGGTGCAGATCAAGATGAGACATGGACAAGTGGCATAAACTGTCTAAATACACTGATAGTCAGTGGTTAGTATGATTACCGTAACTGGAAGATAGAATTAAATGCCAATAGACCATTAGCCATCCATAGGAGTAAAAAGATGTAAAAAAATTCCTTGGGAATAATGAAATCATCCAGTTTGGCAGGAGAATGTAATCAAGTGCCAAACTATAATCAGACCTAAAGAGGCACACAAAAACTTTCACCCCATGTAAGGGGAAAAAGAAAGAAGATTACGCTGCAAAAGCTTAGTCCAACCAAAACACCCCATCACAAAAATAAATAATGAAATATAAAGGACTAACCCTCCATGGCAGAGTCTCATTAATACAGTGCGAGGGGGAGAAAGGTTAAAGACAAGGTAATTGAGGACTATTGCAGAGTGACAATGCACCAAAATGACATGACAGTAAAATATCCATCGCATGGTTAATGGGAATGAAAGGTATTACCCATAGTAATGCTGAGTCAGAGCCGCCACACTTCCCTGACAAACGTTTCGCCTGCTGCTTTATCGAAGGGGGCACTGTACTGAAAGTGAGACAGCTGGGAGAAAGCACATTTTATTTTTCAGCTTCAGCTGCAGGCTACAGTCACCACTCACAACACTCAGACTCTTTTACTTTAAGGCAATTTTCTATTATTTGATGGAGTTTTAAATTGGTTGGCTTAAAAGTGTAGGTAAGGTGTGGAACTGTATCTTGGAAAAAAACGAGACTTTTTTTCTAACCCCAATTAAGCACAAGTCAGTTTTGTAAAAAAAAAAAAAAATGGTTTAAACATAACACATAACAGATGCACTAATACTTTTGTTTTCTTCTCAGCTCCATCTTATCCATTGGAACTCTACTTTATACAGGAATGTGGAGGAAGCCTTGGGGCAAGTACATGGGATTGCTATAATTTCCTTATTTGTACAGGTAATTGTGTTTACTTATCATTTTTGTCTTTTGCTTATACCATGTTTGCTGCTTGGGTTCACACAAGCAAATTTCACAGTCCGTATATGGACTGCAGTGCCCGGACTGACTGCAGGTCTCTGAACCCAAATTTACATATGAAGCTGTAAATTCGGGTCTGTAGACCTGCAGTCAGACTGGGGTATGCCAATTGTTAAAAGTATATCTAAATATTTCCAATTTTACTAAATATCTTTATCACGCAACAATGTAGCAAAAATGTACGGTAATCTTTAATTTATGGATTACCTTATTGCTACATTTTGTGTAATAAAGGTATTTAGTATTTTTTTATAATTAAATGTATTTTATTTATTTTAGTTATTCAGTTTACTATATTTTGGAGTACCCCGCTATGTTGCAAACTGCATGCTTACTTTGGAGCCATTTTCTAGAATATTTTATATTTGGAACCATTTTCTGGAATATTTCAGTAGCACTAATGGGCAATGTAATTTACACTATTAGGGTAAGGTTCCACTTGCATATAGCTTCAAATGCAAGAGTATCGGAAGCGATATGCTAATGACCCTCTTCTGTAAGCATCAACCGAGGGTCATGCAACTATAATCTGATCTTGCAATCAGATCACAGGTTTGGAGAAGGAGGAAGCACTGTCTTCCCATCTCCTTCCCAGCCTGTTTCTGAGTACATCACACTGCACCCAGATTACATGCGAGTGCAGTGCAATGTTTCACACGCTCCCATAGACTTGTATGGGTGCATGAGTCGAGACTCGCAGCCAAATGCAGCATGCTGCGATTCATTCTACATGCTGTTATGGCATGAAAAATCAATCACAGATGGACACTGCCCCATAGTTTAGCACTAGAGTTAGAGCAATCCGATGTTTTATCGGATTGCACTCGTCCGTGCACAACGTAAGTGTAACGGAGGCCTTAGTGGAATCTCTGTGTTTACCAATAGGGGCTGTACATAAGAAGTAAATTGCATTTTCTTAGTCCTACTGAACAACCCAAAAAATCTGATATAAGGCCCTACATGTAACATTATTCCCAGATATAGGGTTCATTTTCTCCAAATTATTTATGGACATTTATATACCAAGATATCTTGCACCATACAGATTGTTTTTCATGGTTGTATAGAAGATTTTTATTATCTTATACACCTGCTGGAAATTATGTTTCCTTGGTCAAAACTTAGGCCCTTAAATGCTTAAATCTACAGTGATTAATTATCTTTTTTTCTGGCACGTCATCGATGGGCATCTCACCACTCTACATGTAGTTGCTACTGGGCATGCAGATAGTGGGGAAAATAAGAATTTGATACACTGCCCATTTTGCAGATTTTCCCACCTACAAAGATTGAAGAGTTCTGTAATTTTTATCATAGGTACACTTCAACTGTGACAGAAAGAATAAAAAAAAAAATCCAGAAAATCAGATTGTATGATTTTTACATAATTTGCCTTTTATTGCATGAAATAAGTATTTGATACAATAGAAAAACAGAACTTAGTATTTCGTACAGAAACCTTTGTTTGCAATTTCAGAAGTCAGACGTTTCCTGTGGTTCTTGACCAAGTTTACCCACACTGCAGCAGGGATTTTGACCCACTCCATACAGATCTTCTCCAGATCTTTCAGGTTTCAGGGCTGTCACTGGGCAATATTGAGTTTCAGCTCCCTCCAAAGATGTTCTATGGGGTTCAGGACTGGAGACTGGCTAGGTTACTCCAGGACCTTGAATTGCTTCTTACGGTGCCACTCATTAGTTGCCATGGCTGTGTGTTTTGGGTCATTGTCATGCTGGAAGACCTAGCCACTGCCCATCTTCAATGCTCTTACAGAGGGAAAGATGTTGTGAATGTTAGTTATGTTTTGGCTGCTGGGAGGCTCCCTCTGGTGGCCAGGAATGGTTTGGACTTGGACCAGGTGTGTTGTGCAGTGGGTGTTTCCTTTGCTAACTCTCTGCTTATTTAAGTCCTGGTCTGATTGCAGGCTGTTGCCGGATGTCAGTTGTTCTTTGTATCTCCAGCCTGCTTAATCCTGCTTTACACCACATCTACTTAAGATAAGTGCTTGCTCTTTATTTATTGTCTGGTTCTTTTGCTTATCTGGGTTTGTCTTTTGTTGTGGTTGGTTTCAGTTTATTTCCTTCCAGGGATTTTCCCCCTCAGTGGATTGTTGAGGAACTCCCTGCAGTTCTGTGTGGAGTATAGCTCCTTTGGGTCCATGTGTTTGTGGCCTGTTGAATTTGTTATAATTCTTGTTTTCTGTTCATTGGTATGACAAGGGCACCTGGTATAGGACGGAGTTCAGATCGAGCGATCTGAGGGCCTTTTTGTACTATCAGGAAGTTGGTATTTTGCAGGGTTTTTCTCTGGTCACCATCAGTCCCTTTCCTGTGCTTTCCTATTTTAGTCAGCGGGGGCCCCACCTTTTGCTAATCCTGTCATCTACCTGTGTATTGTGTTTTTCCTATATCACCGCAGTCTTTGAATGTGGGGGGCTTGCTATTCTTCTCTATTTTCTGAGGCAGAGAGTTATTCATCTTTCCTACCTTTAGGATAGTTAGTTCTCCGGCTGGGTTCACGGTGCACAGGATGTTAGTTCACCCCTCGGCTACTTCTAGTTATGATGGTTAGTAATAGGATGGCGGTCAGATTAGTTGCCAATGCTCTTGTCACCTTTTGCCAATGATTTGTGGTGGTCTTCCATGGTTCCGGATCATAACAGAAAGAGGTTGGCCAAAATCTCATGATCCATCTTCCTTTCAATACGGTGTCACTTTTGCAGAAAAGCACCCCCAAGCGATGATGTTTCTTGACCTTTCTCAGAATCATTCTTATTCCAATTCGTGAGATCTTACATGAAGTTGCAGACCAAGTAAGAGTTACAGTCATCTTGTGTTTCTTTTTTCTAATAATTGTGTCAACAGTTGTTGCCTTCTCACCAAGTTGCTTGCCTATTTTTCTGTAGCCCATTCCAGCCTTTTGCAGGTCTACAATTTTGTCCCTGGTGTCCTTAAACAGCGCTTTGGTCTTGGCCATTGTATAAAGGTTGGAGGGTGATTGATTATATCTATAGGTTTCTTTTATACAGGTAACAAGTTAAAACAGATGCAATTAATACAGGAAATGAGTGCAAGTAGGAGCTTCTTAAAGAAAAAATAACAGGTTTATGAGAGCCAGAATTCTTGCTGGTTGGTACGTGATCAAATATTTATTTCATGTAATAAAATGCAAATTAATTATTTAAAAATCATACACTGTGATTTTCTGGATTTTTTTTTTTATTCTCTCTGTCACTGTTGAAGTGTACCTACTATACAAATTGCAGACCTATCCAGTCTTTGCAGGTGAGAAAACTTTACAAATTAGCAGTGTATCAAATATCTAATTTCACCACTGTAAATGCTGGCACTTTAGATCAGCAGGCACGCTGTCATCTTAGCATCATTGGGTATGTGACTCTCCATCCATTCTTCACCTCTTGATGAACGAAAAATATGCAAGGTGGAAATGCGTTGAGGGACTGTATTGGTAAGTATGGGGAATACACTGCTGCAAGAGTCAGTATGTGTATATTGAGAAGAGCAAGTAATAAACTAATTTCTTATATGAGGTTGGTACTTATATGGGCTACTGTGGTAAGATGTTATAAGCCTTTTTCTTGTTAATCACTAACTATACTAATTGAGAAATATGATTTTATGTATGGAACATCTCCTTTATGTTTTCTGTATCAAATTCTAGGTTATATTTACACATTATGAAAATTGATTCTCTTCATTGACTGAACCTTATTGTATATATATTTATTTATATTTGAATATATGTGATTCCGATACATTCTAGTGTTTGTGCCCTCACAGTTGACTTAATCTTTGTGTCAGCATATGTATTATAGGGAACACTAGGGTCAGTCCAGTCAGAGTTAGACAATGTTGAGCGGAGGTACCATATTTTTAGGGTACAAACCCCCACGGTTAGGTAGGTTTTTTACCTAGGGGTATACAGGACAGAGTAGCATTATCTTACATTTGCACATGGACACGCAAAAGCAAACTACAAATGTTAATACACCCCCCACACTTTAGTAAATATTTATTATATCTTTTCATGGGACATCACTGAAGGTATGACACTTTGATACAATATAAAGTAGTCAGTGTACAGCTTGTATAACAGTGTAAATTTGATGTGTCCTCTAAATAACTTAGCATACAGCCGTTAATGTCTAAACTGCTGGAAACAAACGTGAGTACACCTCTAGGTGAAAATGGCCAAATTGTGCCCAACGTGTCAATACTTTGTGTGGGCACCATTATTTGTAAGCATTGCCTTAACTCTCTTGGGCATAACATTCACTATAGCTTCACAGGAGCCACTAGAATCCCTCTTCCACACCTCCATGATGACATCATGAAGCTGGTGGATGTTAGAGATGTTGCGCTCCTCTACCTTCCATTTGAAGATGCCACACATATGCTTAAAAGGGCAAGATGCACTTGTCTAACAATGTCATAGCATTATCGTTTTTCCAGATTGTAAGGCACACTTTTTTCTCCCAAAACTGAGGGTAAAATGGGGGTGCATCTTACAATGTGGACATGGCTTTTCAGGCGGCATTAGTAAAGCTGGGTCATAAGAGGTAGGGTCGGCGATATTGAGGGTGTCACTGCAGCAGTACGCCCACCTTGTCTGACCGTGGGCTTATTGAATCGTTTGACACAATGAACGTCAAGGAAAGAGCTGCGGAGGTGGTGCGTGCACAGATTGGCACGATGGACTTACAAAAAATGGAGGCCTTTCTGCGCACGTGCCGTCTCTGCGGCCTTTTTGTTTAAGTCCATTGCGTCAACCACAGGAGATTCGCAGTCAGATCAGGTGCCTGCCGCTGCAGCAACACCCCCGACACATCATCCTGTGACCCTCCTCTGTAGTGACACCCCCACAGCATACCGGCAGATCAATTGTGCCCGCCGTCGCAGCTCTCCAGAGGCCACAGAATTGCTCACCCTCCATCCACTGATACTTCTGAGACGTAACACCCCCTCGTCTTAGCCGCAGCATCTCTGACCCTGCCTCCTGTGACCTTTCTGAGCCTCTCTACCACCGCCACTCCCCCTGGTAAACCTTAGTATTAAGACACACTAGGATTATAAGACGGACCCTCATTTTAACATTAAAAATAATTTTTACTTATAAAATTGGGATGGGTCTTATAATCAGGAGCATCTTATAAACTGAAAATTATAAAACTGATAAGTATGCCCTATTATATTTATTCCCATGTGGCACGCAGTATAACCTGATGAAGGGGCGGACCATTCCTGAAATGCGTTGTTGGAATAAAGTAATTTTACTACCTGAAGCTGACAGACCTCCTTTCACAGCAGCACTCCTGTGAAATTGGGACTTTACCTTTCCTCACTGCTATGAAAATGACAGTGTAGCTCAGTCCTCCAACAAAAATATGGTAATAATATTATAGGATGTTACCTGTTTTTGGCATAATAAAATTAAACAAAAAAAAGAACTCCAGAAAGGAGACCTGAACATATATATATTTATACAATATATATTGTACAACAGCTGGTTTAGTAATTAGTTCTCTTTTGTGTGTTTGTCTTTTAGATAGGAAAAGAGCACATAGGTTTAAAAGCCATAACAGACATTCTTGAGGATATCCAGTATAAAGTAAGTCTTTGTTTTACAACCTTAACACATGTCTCATGCAAACAATACAGAAGAGACACAATTATTTAACATATATTTATCATGTGTTCCAAAATTATACCAAAGTTTCCTTTGAAAACATATTTGACCTTATCTTGAGAACATTTACGCAAACTTTTTGACAGGGAGAGTACGTATCACACATAGTTGTCATCTACCGTGTATTCAACCACAGGAAAAAAAAACAAACAAAGAAGAACACATTTTAGTATCCATTCAATTTTATGCAATTGGAATTCAAGTTGAATTATAAGAAATTTGCAGATTCTGGCAAATTCAAACAATTTGTGATTCAATGTCTGGAAATTGCCCTTCAAAGATGTCAGCCGCCTTTTAACACATTGTAGTAGATTGCACCAGCCACAGAGGAAAGCAGTACTGAGACAGCACAATATTTTTTACGGAAAAATAAAATATTTAGGCATTTCTAGTACAATCTTTTTTTTATAAAGATGATTATAATAAAACAAAAGGGACCACTTAAACAGAAAATAATTGGCAACAACTCAAATTAACTATGCAACCAGAGACAGAGTCTTTAGATTCGCCACGTAACAAATATACCCAAACAAGCCATAATTATAAATGTACAAAACATTTTATTTTTGTAATGCTGCAGGGATATCAAGGTAAATATATAATACATAACATAGGACCAAGGGAATTCTTGTGCTAGAGGGGAAAACCCCACGTGTCCCAGACACTATTCAAGGAGAACAAGTCTCCACTGAGTTAAGACAGACTTCTCAGGGTTAAAATAACCCACAGGTAGAAAGGGCTCAAAAGTATAAACCTGTCCCCCGACGAAGCACACGGAGCGAAACACGTGTTGGGACGCCGGTCCCCATGTGATATCCTGGTCCACGACGTTTCAGCTTCCTTGTAGGTGCTCTGCCCCTTTGGGCTATACTTTCTATCACTCTGGCCTTTCCTCCAGGTTTATACTTTTGAGCCCTTTCTACCTGTGGGTTATTTTAACCCTGAGAAGTCTGTCTTAACTCAGTGGAGACTTGTTCTCCTTGAATAGTGTCTGGGACACGTGGGGTTTTCCCCTCTAGCACAAGAATTCCCTTGGTCCTATGTTATGTATTATATATTTACCTTGATATCCCTGCAGCATTACAAAAATAAAATGTTTTGTACATTTATAATTATGGCTTGTTTGGGTATATTTGTTACGTGGCGAATCTAAAGACTGTCTCTGGTTGCAAAGATGGTTATAATTAGTTTTTTTAAAAATGGAAATGTAAGATTTCTGGTACTCACCGTCAAATCTCTTTCTCATATCCTTCACTGGGGGACACAGTAATCATAGGACACTCTGTTGCCACCTGGAGGCTGACACTATTATAACATTTAAATGAAAATTGTGGTCTCCCCGGCAGACCTACACCTCATTTGCCAGCACCAGGCTACTTAATTTAATGGGAACACAGTGAAAGAAGAAAAAAAATAAAGCATATAAAAAAAAAAAATTATCAACTACACTGCAAGAGAAAATCAAAGCAAATGCATGCAAGACTAGGCAACAAAGAATGAAAGCTGTGTTCCCCAATTAAGGATACAAGAAAAAGATTTTACAGTGAGAACCAAAAAATCTTAATTTTTTTCTTTGTTTCATTAGGGGACACAGAAATCATGTGACATTCCAAAGCCGACCCTGGGGTGGTGATAATTTATATAATATACTGTTACCACCAAATCTTAATTGTCGCTCAATCAGTTGCATAGGCCACTGATGCCTGCAGTACCTTCATCCCAAGATTTGCGTCTACCAAAGCAAAAGTGTGAACTTTGTCAAATTTAGAGAAGGTATGCACAGATGACCAAGTTACTGTCTTACATTGTTGTTGAGACAAAAAAGACTGACTGCACTCCTCAACCTGACGTGTGAACAGGTGCATAACTGAAAATGACATAAAATACAAAAAAACAGTTTGCACTCTGATAATGCTAAAGTATGGAAACCATGAATATGTGAACATGGACCTGCATTACTGCTAAGGAAAATCTGAGAAAAATGAGATATTTAGCATATATAAATGGCCATTTGTATATCTGCCCAGTTGCCCCTTCACGGCATATCTCGTAACTGGGTGCACCCTTCCCCCAGTTGCCACAGGTAATCTTATCCTATATAGCAGGTTCCTACTTGCCCATACACAGGAGGTTTTTAACCTAGAGAGAGGCTTCAGCATAGCGTCAGGGACCCAGTTACGAGATATGCCGTGAAGGGGCAACTGGGCAGATATACAAATGGACATTTATATATGCTAAATATCTCATTTTTCTCAGATTTTCCTTAGCAGTAATGCAGGTCCATGTTCACATATTCATGGTTTCCATACTTTAGCATTATCAGAGTGCAAACTGTTTTTTTGTATTTTTTTTTTTTGTATTTTTTTGTATTTTACATTGTTGTTGGACCGATGCCCAGTGACAAACCGGCCAGGAAGCTCCCATCGCACGCAAAGAGTGAACCTTAACTCTGAAAAAGGGGATTTTGGCTGCTCTAATCCAACGGGCAATAGTTGCCTAAAGGCCGCTTTACATGCAACGACATCGCTAACGAGATATTGCTGGGGTCACACATCCGGCCTCGTTAGCGACGTCGTTGCGTGTGACACGTACGAGCGACCGCTAACGATCCCAAATACTCACCAAATCATTGATTGTTGAGACGCCGTTCATTTTCAAAATATCGCTCGTTCCAGACGCAGGTTGTTCGTCGTTCCTGAGGCAGCACACATCGCTACGTGTGACACCCCAGGAACAACGAACAATAGCGTTCCTGCGTCCTCTGGCAACAAGGTGGGAGTGACGTTTATGCGGCTGCTCTCCGTCCCTCCGCTTCTATTGGTGACCCGCTGTGTGACGTCGCTGTGACGCCGCACGAACCTCCCCCTTAGAAAAGATGTTGTTCGCCGGCCACAGCGACGTCGTTAGTAAGGTATGTGCGTGTGACGCGCAGTACCGATATTGTCCATCACGGGCAGCGATTTACCTGTGACGCACAAACGACGGGGGCAGGTGCGATCACTAGCGACATCGCTAGCAACGTCGCAGCGTGTAAAGCGGCCTTTAGAGGCAATTAGGCATCTAAGAGGGCTCTCTTGTAGGACAAAAAATAGGTCCAATGTCCTGAACAGATCAGTGGCCGCTAAATATTGCCGTATGGTCCTTACAACATCTAGCCATGCAAGGCCCTTTCAAATAGATGGGAAGGTGTAGGAAAAAAAAGGAGTATTTTGAATGAATGGACTTTATTTATGATTCTTTCAACTATCATGGCACTCGCACAATGCAGTTTGGCAATTTTCTTGACAGAGAGACCAATATCAATGTGCTGTATGATGCTGTTTTCTTGTCACGAGAAATTATCTTTGTGGCTGCTCCTCAATGCAAACCAAAGACTTTCACTTTGAAATCAAACCAATAACACACTGAGCTATTAGGGAATGTGAGAACAGGTTGTAATTTATAGTATACAGGAAGAAAAAATTCAAACAGCAGAAGCAAAACAGTAACAATGCAGGGACATGACAAATATCTGCATATCTAATCATATGCTAAATAGTTGGCAGTCAAATTTATGTAAAAAATAGCTAAGATAATTCTCTATCTGTAAAATGGAGGTAGTCTCACGTTCAAATTGTAGTGGAGGGTGAGACATGGACCCTTAAAGTCAAATGTTCAAGATGTTGTTTACCTTCTGTTTGTCACTGTATGTAAAGTTAGGCATCCTGAATGTTTATGGAAAACAGGAGTTCCCCAGTTCCATGAATAAAATCACCAAGCGAAGTGATTTCATCTTGAAGTGCCAGATTCATTTGTTTACCTGCCTCAAATCCAAGATAGGACCCACAGAGCCACCTTTCTTGGGTATTACAAATAGGTTTGAGTAGAAAGCTCTGAAATGTTCCAAAGGGGGGAGTTTTGCAATTCATCTTGTTTGAAGCTTAGATG